>NC_058080.1:242181452-243459799 GCF_014858855.1 Bufo gargarizans | reverse complement strand
TGACACTCTATTCAAGTTATAAAATCCGCTGCATATAGATACACTGTTAATACGGTTAATACATGTTATATAATAGTGACTTGGTTTGAAAAAGACATCCAGGCAGAACTTGGTGTTGTGGCCAGTATATAGGACGGTATCGCAATACCTAAAAGTTCAATCCAGTAATTTAGTGCAGTCTAAAATGAATACCTGAGTATGGTTGATGTGGACCAGAAATCTAATGTCCCGCACTTATTAGCGGCGGCGTCCAGCCTAAACAGGTGGGAATAACAGCGTCCAGCTGAGACAAATATAGGTAGCGGCGTCCCGCTACTAGATTACTTGCAAGTGAATGAATTGTAAACGACCAAACCTTGACTTGTGACCCTTCTCCTGAATGTGCCTCTGTTCGTGCAGCACTTATAGAATCTGGAGATTGCAGGTGGCTCTGTAATTAGCTGTTCAAGCCTGTAGACCTCCGCTTGTAGTTAGGATTCCGCAATAGTATAATAGCGAGGAATTTCGTCTGTAGAGGTCCACCACTGCTTTATAGGTTGGTCAGTCTTTGGTACTTAGGTCTTTAGGGGGGTGTCGCACCAGACGCGTTTCGGGGTCTAACTGTATGCCCCTTCCTCAGTGGTAACTGATACCACTGAGGAAGGGGCATACAGTTAGACCCCGAAACGCATCTGGTGCGACACCCTGCTAAAGACCTAAGTACCAAAGACTGACCAACCTATAAAGCAGTGGTGGACCTCTACAGACGAAATTCCTCGCTATTATACTATTGCGGAATCCTAACTACAAGCGGAGGTCTACAGGCTTGAACAGCTAATTACAGAGCCACCTGCAATCTCCAGATTCTACAAGTGCTGCACGAACAGAGGCACATTCAGGAGAAGGGTCACAAGTCAAGGTTTGGTCGTTTACAATTCATTCACTTGCAAGTAATCTAGTAGCGGGACGCCGCTACCTATATTTGTCTCAGCTGGACGCTGTTATTCCCACCTGTTTAGGCTGGACGCCGCCGCTAATAAGTGCGGGACATTAGATTTCTGGTCCACATCAACCATACTCAGGTATTCATTTTAGACTGCACTAAATTACTGGATTGAACTTTTAGGTATTGCGATACCGTCCTATATACTGGCCACAACACCAAGTTCCGCCTGGATGTCTTTTTCAAACCAAGTCACTATTATATAACATGTATTAACCGTATTAACAGTGTATCTATATGCAGCGGATTTTATAACTTGAATAGAGTGTTATTACTATATAGGATGAATTGATTGTGCATTTTTACACATCAGATTGTACTTTTTTCATTATTTTTTTACCATATTCTATTTGGTGTTATCAGATTTAGCATTAATAAAATTTTATCTGTTACAACCACTTGGTCACGGTCTCTTGAGTGCCCTGTATTCTACTTAATTATTTTTAATTTAGTGTAGCTCTAGGCAAAATTCTTTTGGCAGCATAGGACTGTGTTATGTAACTATTGTCCCTATGGTGCATTGCCAATAAGTCTCCATATCATGGAGTACTTCCAGAAAGTGTCCATACAGGGGTGGTCTCTTTAAGGAGATTCAGCACCCTGCCTAAGCCACATTCAGAGCTTCACACTCAGCCAGCCAGAATGCTACTCTGTACTGATGAGTGGCAAGCACCCCGAAACAGCTGTTTATGGATAGATATCTGGTTTGACTATAATTCTTTGTCAAATCCCAAGGTTGGAAAGTTGGATTTTGACTCACTGGTGAGATGGTTCCATTTCTTAGGAGATACCTCTTTTCATTCCCATGGAGTATTGCCAATATGTCTCCGTTCCATTTTTGCCAGTAAGTCTCCATTTAGGACAAGCAATCTGCCTAAGTCTCTGTAAGGCCCCTTTCACACGGGCGAGTTTTCCGTGCGGGTGCCATCCGTGCGGCGAACGTATGGCACCCGCACTAAATCCTGACCCATTCATTTCTATGGGGCTGTGCACATGAGCGATGTTTTTAACGCATCACTTGTGCGTTCAGTGCAAATCGCAGCATGCTCTATATTTTCCGATTTTGACGTGACGCAGGCCCCATAGAAGTGAATGGGGTGTGTGAAAATCGGATGGCATCCGCAAGCAAGTACGGATGCCGTGCGATTTGCACGCATGGTTGCTAGGAGACCATCGGGATGGAGACCCGATCATTATTATTTTCCCTTATAACATGGTTATAAGGGAAAATAATAGCATTCTGAATACAGAATGCATAGTAAACCAGCGCTAGAGGGGTTAAAAAAAAATAAAAAATAATTTAACTCACCTTAGTCCACTTGCTCGCGAAGCCCGGCATCTCCTTCTGTCTCCGCTGCTGATGAACAGGACCTGGGGTGAGCTACTCCATTAAATAGAGCTTAAGGACCTTCGATGACGTCACTCCGGTCATCACATGATCTTTTACCATGGTGAATCACCATGGTAAAAGATCATGTGACGTACCATGTGATGACCGGAGTGACGTCATCGAAGGTCCTTAAGCTCTATTTAATGGAGTAGCTCACCCCAGGTCCTGTTCATCAGCAGCGGAGACAGAAGGAGATGCCGGGCTTCGCGAGCAAGTGGACTAAGGTGAGTTAAATTATTTTTTATTTTTTTTTTAACCCCTCTAGCGCTGGTTTACTATGCATTCTGTATTCAGAATGCTATTATTTTCGCTTATAACCATGTTATAAGGGAAAATAATACAATCTTCTGAACATCAATCCCAAGCCCGAACTTCTATGAAGAAGTTCGGGTTTGGGTACCAAACATGCGCGATTTTTCTCACGCGAGTGCAACGCATGACAATGTTTTGCACTTGCGCAGAAAAAATCGCGCATTTTCCCGCAACGCATCCGGCTCTTATCCGGGCAAAAAAAATGACGCCCGTGTGAAAGGGGCCTAACTAAGCGTATATTGGAGCAGAGCTTATGAGTAATAGGCAGTCATCAATGTTGCCAATATTATTTGTGTTTTCTTGGCATTCCCTAGTCTCATACCACTAAGCCCTAACCTTCAGTAAATATTAGTAATACAATCGGCAAGGCTGTGCAAATTCAGGCTGCCTAATGTTAACAGATGCTGAAAAATGATACTTAACTCCTTTGTGACCAGCCTGTTTTTGGCCTTAGTGACCAAGCACTTATTTTTTTCATAGTCGCATTCCAAGAGCTATAACGTTTTCATTTTTCTGTAGATATAGTCATATGAGGGCTCCTTTTTGTGGGCCAAGTTGTAATTTTAAATGGTGCCATTTTGGGGTACACATAACTTACTGATGAACTTTTATTAACTCTTTTTGGGGGGGTGGGAAGAAACAGCAATACTGCCACTGAGTTGTTATCTTAGAGATTTTGCGCTGTTCATTTTTCAGCACAACTATGATTACAGCAATGCCAAATTCATATTTTTTTATTTTTTTTTACGTTTTACTACTTTTGGACAATAAAAAAAAGAATCATTTTGCATGACTGCATTCAATAACTTTTTTTATTTTTTATTCTACTAAGGGTACTTTCACATTAGCGTTTTTCTTTTCCGGCGCTGAGTTCCGTCCTAGGGGCTCAAATCCGGAAAAGAACTGATCAGTTTTATCCTAATGCATTCTGAATGGAGAGTCAGTCCTTCAGGATGCATCAGGATGTCTTCTGTTCAGTCTTTTTGACTGATCAGGCTTTTCAGAAAAACGTAGCATGCAGTATTTTTACCTCCGGCCAAAAAGCCTGAACACTTTGACTGAACGCCTGATCAGGCTTTTTTCCCATTGACTTGCATTAACGCCGGATCCGGCCCCGTGTGTTCAGTCAAAACGGATCCGGCTTTTGCATGTTAAACCCGAAAAATGTGAAAAAAAAGTTAAAGTCCATAAATGGCGGATCCGTTTTTTCCAATGCATTTTTCCATTGTGATCGAAAGCCTGATCAGGATTTAAATGTAATCCGTTTTCACACGTTTTTCCGGATCCGGTGGGCAGTTCCAGTGTCGGAATTGAACGCCGGATTAAAACAACGCTAGTGTGAAAGTAGCCTTAGCTATGTGAGGACTTTATTTTTGTGTGACGACATTTTGTCTAGCTTTTATTAGTATCATTTTAAGGTACATAACAATTTTTGATCACTTTTTGTTCCATTTTGTTTGTAGCAAATAAGCAAAAACACAAACTCTGGTATTGTTTTTTTTTCTGGTGTTTATCATACAAAATAACTTACATGATAACTATCTAGTGCAGATTGTTACAGACACACAACGATACCAAATATGTCGTGAGGATTTTATGTTTGCAATTTTTTTTCTACTGAAAAGATTTTTTTTCCAATGGAAACGTTTTTTTTTTACTTGGAAATATTTTCTATTTTATAAAACAATATTTAACCTTTTTATCCATTTACTAGTCCCACAAAGAGACTTTAACGGGTGATCTTTTGATCAATTATTTAATACACTGTACTGCTTATGCGATACTGATAGGCACCAGCAGGCTACGCCAGAGAGAGGGTCCTTCTGCAGGGGGGCCTTCATTAGTCATCAGACTGCCATGCGAATACATCAGCACCCCGTTATCTCATTTGCAGGGTGCTGATGGGAAACAGAGGGAGCTTCTTCCCCTCTAAACCACTTAGATGCCATAGTAACATAGAAACATAGAATGTGTCGGCAGATAAGAACCATTTGGCCCATCTAGTCTGCCCAATATACCGAATACTATGGATAGCCCCTGGCCCTATGTTATATGAAGGATGGCCTTATGCCTATCCCATGCATGCTTAAACTCCTTCACTGTATTTACAGCTACCTCTTCTGCAGGAAGGCTATTCCATGCATCCACTACTCTCTCAGTAAAGTAATACTTCCTGATATTACTTTTAAACCTTTGCCCCTCTAATTTAAAACTATGTCCTCTTGTGGCAGTTTTTCTTCTTTTAAATATTCTCTCCTCTTTTACCTTGTTGATTCCCTTTATGTATTTAAAAGTTTCTATCATATCCCCTCTGTCTCGTCTTTCTTCCAAGCTATATATGTTAAGGTCCTTTAATCTTTCCTGGTAAGTTTTATCCTGCAATCCATGTACCAGTTTAGTAGCTCTTCTCTGAACTCTCTCCAGAGTATCAATATCCTTCTGGAGATATGGTCTCCAGTACTGAGCACAATACTCCAAATGAGGTCTCACTAGCGCTCTGTAGAGCGGCATGAGCATCTCCCTCTTTCTACTGGTAATGCCTCTCCCTATACACCCAAGCATTCTGCTAGCATTTCCTGCTGCTCTATGACATTGTCTGCCTACCTGACCCCTAAATCCTTTTCCTCAGATACTGAGGTTAGGACTGTATCACTGATTTTATATTCTGCTCTCTGTTTTTACGTCCCAGGTGCATTATCTTGCACTTATCAACATTAAATTTTAGTTGACAGATTTTTGACCATTCCTCTAGTTTTCCTAAGTCCTTTTCCATTTGGTGTAATAGTCACTATTGACCGTGGCATCTAAGGGGTTAAAAAGCCCCCACAGTTTTATGTTTTCAACTTTTTGTGAACAGTTTTGGGAAGGCCTTTTTCTGTTCCAATATGACTATACATCCGTGCACGAAGCAAGTTCCATAAGACCATGGTTGGGTGACTTTGGTGTGGAAGAACTTAAGGGGCTCACACAGAGCCCTGACCTCAACCCCATCAAACACCTTTATGTTGAACTAGAATGGCGTTTGCAAGCCAGGCCCTTTCATTCAATATCAGTTTCTGAACACTCAAATGCTCTTCTCGACGATTGAGCATAATTTCCCACAGAGAAAAAAAAAGGGGGCTATCAACCCTAAATTGATCAGTATGCAAGGTTACCCGTGAAATGGTAAAACTTAGCTTTTAATGTTTATATTAATAAAAGGGTACAATAAGTATAGTCCATTAAAACTATCGGGGTACCACTGCCACCCTGTTTTTTTGTTGCCCAATTTCAAGTAATGGAATGGTGAAGTAACTTATTGGCTCTCTTTCTTTGCTCCTTTCTTACACCCCTAAGTTGGGAAAGGAGAGGAAAGAGAAAAACTACACACAGACCATTCAGTCCCAGTTCTGGCAGATTAGTAGTGTAGATCAAAGATGCTTACTGGATTCTTGCGGAGTCCAGAGGCTGAATATTCACATTCAACACAGTGTGGAGAGAAACCTCTTCCACTCCTGGAGTCTCCCCTTGCTCCTTTCTTACACCCCTTTCTTACAACTAGATGTAATATAGTGGTTGATAGCCCCCTTTTTTCTCTTTGTCCAAAATCCTCATGGGATTCACCCTCTAAGGCCTTTTATTAGGTAATTTCCCACAGACACACTCCCAAATCTAGTGGGAATCCTTCCCAGGAGAGTGGAAGTTGTTTTCGCTGCAAGGGGACCACCACTTCATATTAATGTCTATGAATGTAGAATGGAATATAAGCTCCTATTGGTTTACTGTGTAGGTCTCCCAATATTTGGCCCATATAGTGTAGCTCTCAAACTTTGATAAGATGCACAATTGGGCTACTGAAATCCAAAAGAGCAGAGACTTTCCCTACAAAACTAAACATCAATCAGTTCAGCTTCTCCTGCTGTATACCATTCTGTCTACAGATTGAACTGCATTTTCATGGTGACTAGTGGTGTTAAGCATTCAAAGCGGAATTCAGTCTGAAGTTTAAGAAAACTTCAATTCGCAACTAATCTAAATTTCTTCGTGCTTCGTGGTAATGAATCAGGTTTTCCTATAATGGCAGCTGCATGTGCTACAAAGCAAAACTAAGTGTAGAGGAGACAAGGCCGGGAATACAAGATCACCCATAATGCCGTGCAGGACAGTGTTGCTGAAAATGATTAATAGAAGAATATTGGAAAGGGAGAGTGCAGGGAGACTGCAGGGGGACTTATTCTGCGTCAGTTTTATTTATTTATTACTACATTTACTTATTCCTACATCAGCCGTAAAGTAGGATATGTAATTCAATACCAATAAGATAGAAGCCTTTATTATACCGGTGCTAACGTGCCAGCTAATACCATCCAGTCTGCACCCCTTAACGGGGCCAGGTCTTAATGATGACAATCCTCATCTTTTGCTGCCTTCTTCCAAACCATCCTTCAAAGTCTCCATGTCCTAGAAAAGTGAGCAAGCTGCAGAGAGAGGAGAAGCTGGATGTTCCTAATGACATTTTCTCATCGATATTAGATGATGTCGAGTAAAAGCAGAAGAAGGAGTAAAAGCAGAATAAGGGCTCCCTCCTGTAGGGCATGATAGCACTGAGATTGGAGAAGTTGGTACAGCCCATGTTTAAAAGCTCATTAAAAGTGCTGCGCGGCCATTAAAGGGGTATTATCATCTTAATGATCACTGTTAAATCTGTTAACAATGATCATTTTTCTAAATATATTTTATTAACAAATCCCCACCCCTTAGAAAATAAACCTATACTTACTTGACTGTTGTCTTCCGTCTCCCCTGGTGACGGCCTCCGCTCTTCTCAGGAATTGCGGTGGCCGCGCGTGTGCAGACGACTTTTCTTTTCTTCTCCCGGACGGCCGCGCGCTGTACTGAACGCGCACGCCGAGTCTGCGCATGCGCCCTGGTGACTTCTTCCTGGCAAGTATACTATACTGGCCAGGAAGAAGTCACCAGGGCGCATGCGCGGACTCGGCGTGCGCGTTCAGTACAGCGCGCGACCCGGCCGGAAGAAGACATCAATGAAGATGGAGCCCGCCCCCTGCCGAGTGCCGAAACCAGGAAGTGGACGGCGCGCCGGGACCAGGTGAGTATGAAATAGCCTGTTGAGAAAACCCCTTTAATAATGAAGGAGAACTATACTTGATCGCAGCATGGCCACAACATGCTTGTAGCACGACCGCTCTGTGTGGCTGTACCCTAAGGCAGAGCGGCCTAGGTATACCTGATTTATAGCGATTTGTGACTAATTAATTTGTTACTAATCAAATTTCCTGTGGAACTTCAGCGGAGCTGCCGAACTGAATGATTGGCTCCCTTTAACGAGTCCCTAAACTTTCAGATAACCTTTTGGAATTTGCTGCCAAGTGATATATACAGTACAGACCAAAAGTTTGGACACACCTTCTTATTCAAAGAGTTTTCTTTATTTTCATGACTATGAAAATTGTAGATTCACACTGAAGGCATCAAAACTATGAATTAACACATGTGGAATTATATACATAACAAAAAAGTGTGAAACAACTGAAAATATGTAATATTCTAGGTTCTTCAAAGTAGCCACCTTTTGCTTTGATTACTGCTTTGCACACTCTTGGCATTCTCTTGATGAGTTTAAAGAGGTAGTCACCTGAAATGGTTTTCACTTAACAGGTTTAATAAGTGGGATTTCTTGCCTTATAAATGGGGTTGGGACCATCAGTTGCATTGTGGAGAATTTGGGTGGATACACAGCTGATAGTCCTACTGAATAGACTGTTAAAATTTGGATTATGGCAAGAAAAAAGCAGCTAAGTAAAGAAAAACAAGTGGCCATCGTTACTTTAACCACCTCCGGACCGCCTAACGCAGATGTGCGGTCCGGAGGTGGCAGCCCTGCGCACAGTCACGCATATATGCGTCATCTCGCGAGACGCGAGATTTCCTGTGAACGCGCGCACACAGGCGCGCGCGCTCACAGGAACGGAAGGTAAGCGAGTGGATCTCCAGCCTGCCAGCGGCGATCGCTCGCTGGCAGGCTGCAGATCCGAATTTTTTAACCCCTAACAGGTATATTAGACGCTGTTTTCATAACAGCGTCTAATATACCTCCTACCTGGTCCTCTGGTGGTCCCTTTTGTTAGGATCGACCACCAGAGGACTCAGGTAGGTCAGTACAGTCGCACCAAACACCACACTACACTACACCCCCCCCCCCGTCACTTATTAACCCCTTATAAACCCCTGATCACCCATGATCACCCCATATAAACTCCCTGATCACCCACCTGTCATTGATCACCGCCCTGTCATTGATCACCCCCCTGTCAGGCTCCATTCAGATGTCCGCATGATTTTTACGGATCCACGGATACATGGATCGGATCCGCAAAACGCATACAGACGTCTAAATGGAGCCTTACAGGGGGGTGATCAATGACAGACGGGTGATCACCCATATACACTCCCTGATCACCCCCTGTCATTGATCACCCCCCTGTAAGGCTCCATTCAGACGTCCGCATGATTTTTACGGATCCATGGATACATGGATCGGATCCGCAAAACACATGCGGACGTCTGAATGGAGCCTTACAGGGGGTGATCAATGACAGGCGGGTGATCACCCATATACACTCCCTGATCACCCCCCTGTCATTGATCACCCCCCTGTAAGGCTCCATTCAGACGTCCGCATGTGTTTTGTGGATCCGATCCATGTATCCATGGATCCGTAAAAATCATGCGGACGTCTGAAAGGAGCGTTACAGGGGGGTGATCAATGACAGGCGGGTGATCACCCATATACACTCCCTGATCACCCCCTGTCATTGATCACCCCCCTGTAAGGCTCCATTCAGACGTCCGCATGATTTTTACGGATCCATGGATACATGGATCGGATCCACAAAACACATGCGGACGTCTGAATGGAGCCTTACAGGGGGTGATCAATGACAGGGGGTGATCAGGGTGATCAGGGTGATCACCCCCCTGTCACTGATCACCCCCCCTGTAAGGCTCCATTCAGACATCCGCCCAAGGGGGATTAGGGGCCCAAATGTGTGAGAAGAACTTTGCAATCAAAATGTGTAAAAAATGACCGGTGAAATCCAAAAGGTGCACTTTGGAATATGTGCCCCTTTGCCCACCTTGGCAGCAAAAAAGTGTCACACATCTGGTATCGCCGTACTCAGGAGAAGTTGGGGAATGTGTTTTGGGGTGTCATTTTACATATACCCATGCTGGATGAGAAAAATATCTTGGTCAAATGCCAACTTTGTATAAAAAAATGGGAAAAGTTGTCTTTTGCCAAGATATTTCTCTCATCCAGCATGGGTATATGTAAAATGACACCCCAAAACACATTCCCCAACTTCTCCTGAGTACGGCGATACCAGATGTGTGACACTTTTTTGCTGCCAAGGTGGGCAAAGGGGCACATATTCCAAAGTGCACCTTTTGGATTTCACCGGTCATTTTTTACACATTTTGATTGCAAAGTTCTTCTCACACATTTGGGCCCCTAAATTGCCAGGGCAGTATAACTACGCCACAAGTGACCCCATTTTGGAAAGAAGACACCCCAAGGTATTCCGTGAGGGGCATAGTGAGTTCCTAGAATTTTTTATTTTTTGTCGCAAGTTAGTGGAATATGAGACTTCGTAAGGAAAAAAGAGAAAAAAAAAATAATCATCATTTTCCGCTAACTTGTGACAAAAAATAAAAAATTCTAGGAACTCGCCATGCCCCTCACGGAATACCTTGGGGTGTCTTCTTTCCAAAATGGGGTCACTTGTGGCGTAGTTATACTGCCCTGGCAATTTAGGGGCCCAAATGTGTGAGAAGTACCTTGCAATCAAAATGTGTAAAAAATGGCCTGCAAAATCTGAAAGGTGCACTTTGGAATATGTGCCCCTTTGCCCACCTTGGCAGCAAAAAAGTGTGACACATCTGGTATCGCCGTACTCAGGAGAAGTTGGGGAATGTGTTTTGGGGTGTCATTTTACATATACCCATGCTGGATGAGAGAAATATCTTGGCAAAAGACAACTTTTCCCATTTTTTTATACAAAGTTGGCATTTGACCAAGATATTTTTCTCACCCAGCATGGGTGTATGTAAAATGACACCCCAAAACACATTCCCCAACTTCTCCTGAGTACGACGATACCAGATGTGTGACACTTTTTTGCAGCCAAGGTGGGCAAAGGGGCACATATTCCAAAGTGCACCTTTTGGATTTCACCGGTCATTTTTTACACATTTTGATTGCAAAGTTCTTCTCACACATTTGGGCCCCTAAATTGCCAGGGCAGTATAACTACGCCACAAGTGACCCCATTTTGGAAAGAAGACACCCCAAGGTATTCCGTGAGGGGCATGGCGAGTTCCTAGAATTTTTTATTTTTTGTCGCAAGTTAGTGGAATATGAGACTTTGTAAGAAAAAAAATAAAAAATAAAATCATCATCATTTTCCGCTAACTTGTGACAAAAAATAAAAAGTTCTATGAACTCACTATGCCCATCAGCGAATACCTTAGGGTGTCTACTTTCCGAAATGGGGTCATTTGTGGGGGTTTTCTACTGTTTGGGCATTGTAGAACCTCAGGAATCATGACAGGTGCTCAGAAAGTCAGAGCTGTTTCAAAAAGCGGAAATTCACATTTTTGTACCATAGTTTGTAAATGCTATAACTTTTACCCAAACCATTTTTTTTTTTTGCCCAAACATTTTTTTTTATCAAAGACATGTAGAACAATAAATTTGGCGAAAAATTTATATATGGATGTCGTTTTTTTTGCAAAATTTTACAGCTGAAAGTGAAAAATGTCATTTTTTTGCAAAAAAATCGTTACATTTTGATTAATAACAAAAAAAGTAAAAATGTCAGCAGCAATAAAATACCACCAAATGAAAGCTCCATTAGAGATAAGAAAAGGAGGTAAAATTCATTTGGGTGGTAAGTTGCATGACTGAGCGATAAACGGTGAAAGGAGTGTAGTGCCGAAGTGTAAAAAGTGCTCTGGTCATGAAGGGGGTTTCACCTAGCGGGGCTGAAGTGGTTAAGAAATGAAGGTCAGTCAGTCCAAAAAATTGGGAAAACTTTGAAAGTGTCCCCAAGTGCAGTCACAAAAACCATCAGTCGCTACAAAGAAACTGGCTCACATGTGGACCGCCCCAGGAAAGGAAGACCAAAAGTCACCTCTGCTGCGGAGGATAAGTTCATCCGAGTCACCAGCCTCAGAAATCGCAGGTTAACAGCAGCTCAGATTAGAGACCAGGTCAATGCCACACAGAGTTCTAGCAGCAGACACAACTGTTAAGAGGAGACTGTGTGAATCAGGCCTTCATGGTAGAATATCTGCTAGGAAACCACTGCTAAGGACAGGCAACAAGCAGAAGAGACTTGTTTGTGCTAAAGAACACAAGGAATGGACATTAGACCAGTGGAAATCTGTGCTTTGGTCTGATGAGAACTTTGGTTCCAACCACCGTGTCTTTGTGCGACGCAGAAAAGATGAACGGATGGACTCTACATGCCTGGTTCCCACCATGAAGCATGGAGGAGGAGGTGTGATGGTGTGGGGGTGCTTTTCTGGTGACACTGTTGGGGATTTATTTAAAATTGAAGGCATACTGAACCAGCATGGCTACCACAGCATCTTGCAGCGGCATGCTATTCCATCCGGTTTGCCTTTAGTTGGACCATCATTTATTTTTCAACAGGACAATGACCCCAAACACACCTCCAGGCTGTGTAAGGGCTATTTGACCATGAAGGAGAGTGATGGGGTGCTGCGCCAGATGACCTGGCCTCCACAGTCACCGGACCTGAACCTAATCGAGATGGTTTGGGATTGTCAGGGAACCATGAACCAGACGTACAACAAGAGATAAGTGGAAATAGAAGGCTTTATTGAAAATCAAGCTGTAAGCAAAAGTCCAAACGGATGGCTAAACCGAAGCAGGGTCTTGCGTAGCCAGAGGTCAGGAACCAGAAGGGTAGTCAGACGAAGCCTGGATCAGGAACCAGCAGGGTAGTCAGACGAAGCCAGGATCAGGAACCAGCGGGGTAGTCAGACGAGGCCAGGATCAGGAACCAGAAGCAGCAGCAGTCTTAGAAGCATGTGAACACAGGAGGACCAAGCAAGGAACTGAAGCCACAGACCTCCTATATATATGAGCTGGGCATCCAGCTCCTCCCAGTGGGAAGGAGAAGCCGCAGGGTGGGAGGCTACAAGAAACCCAGAAACCAAGATGGCCGCCAGCACATGTCAAACGAAGGAGAACAGCAAGAAGGTAAGACCATGACAGTACCTCCCCCTCAAGGGCCCCTCCTCCGCAGAGTAAGGAACGGTTTCTGAGGGAAGCGTGCGTGGAAGGCTCGGAGCAAAGCAGGAGCATGGACATCTGCGGAGGGAACCCAGGAACGCTCCTCTGGACCATAACCACGCCAATGGACCAAAAACTGCAACCGACCGCGGACCAGGCGTGAGTCCAGGATATTGCTCACCTCATATTCCTCACGATTGCCCACTTGGACCGGACGGGGCCGAGGAACCGAGGAAGTGAAACGATTACACACCAATGGCTTCAACAGGGAGACATGAAACACGTTGGAGATCCGCATGCCAGGAGGAAGCGCAAGGGCATAGGCTACCGGGTTTACCCTGCGAAGCACTCGGAAGGGACCAACAAAGCGAGGCGCCAGCTTGGGAGTGGGCACTCGAAGGTTGAGGTTGCGGGTGGACAACCATACACGGTCTCCGACCTGGTAGGAAGGAGCGGGCGCTAGTCTGCGATCAGCCTGGAGTCTCTGGCGCTGCGCAGAGACCTCAAGGGACCTCTGGATCTGTACCCAAGAAGCACGTAGGACGGAAAGGTGATCCTCCACAGCCGGAATATCCTGGGGAGAGAATACCTCCGGTAACACGGCAGGTTGGAACCCATAATTGGCCATGAAGGGAGACGTCCCAGAGGAAGAGTTCACCGCCGTGTTCCTGGCAAACTCAGCCCAAGGCAGGAGGTCAACCCAATTGTCTTGGTGATCGGAGACATAGCAACGAAGGAATTGCTCCAAGGCCTGATTGGATCGTTCTGCGGCCCCATTGGACTGAGGGTGGTAGGCCGAGGAGAAAGAGAGATGAATCCCCAACTGGGAGCAAAAGGCGCGCCAGAACCTGGACACAAACTGACTCCCCCGATCCGACACAATCTCCTTGGGCAAACCGTGCAACCGGAAGACCTCCCTGGCGAAAATCGTGGCCAACTCTTGTGCAGAGGGTAACTTCTTGAGAGGAACACAGTGGCACATTTTGGAAAACCGATCCACAATCATGAGAATGACCGTATGGCCTCGGGATGCAGGGAGGTCCACAATGAAATCCATCCCCAGGTGTGACCATGGGCGCTCCCCGGTGGCTATGGGTTGCAAAAGGCCCAACGGAAGGTGCCGAGGGGACTTACTCTGGGCACAAACGGAGCATGCCGCTACATATGCGGCGATGTCGGAACGTAGAGAAGGCCACCAGAACAGACGTGAAACAGCCCAGGACAGCTGATTCTTTCCAGGATGCCCCGCGGCCTTGGAGTTATGGTAGGTTCGCAACAACCGAGTGCGCAACTCCTCAGGCACAAAACATCTGCCGTTGGGTCTCCCAGAGGGAGCACCAGATTGAGCCGCCAAAATCTTCTCACCCAGGGGAGAGGTCAGGCTGGTGCGAATGGCGGCCAGGATCTGATTCGGAGGTATGACCGAAGTCGGAATCGACTCCTCCCCGGACAGCTCGGAGTACTGCCGTGATAAGGCATCCGCTCTGATGTTCTTGGAACCGGGTAGGTAGGAGACCACGTAATTAAAACGTGACAAGAACAGAGCCCATCTGGCCTGACGTGGTGTCAATCTCTTGGCCTCAGAAAGGTAGGTCAGATTCTTGTGGTCCGTCAGGATGAGAACCGGAACCACCGAACCCTCGAGCAAGTGCCTCCATTCTTTAAGGGCCTGCACGATGGCCAATAACTCCCTGTCACCAATCTGATAGTTGCACTCCGCGGAAGACAGTTTCCGGGAGTAAAACCCACAAGGGAGCAGAGGACCCTCTGGTGTTCTACGCTGAGACAGAAGGGCGCCTACTCCCGTCTCAGACGCGTCCACCTCGAGGACAAAGGGCAACCCAGGGTTGGGATGCGACAGAATCGGAGCCGACACAAAGGCGGACTTTAGAGCCTCAAAAGCTCGGATGGCCTCGAGCGGCCAGACCTGGAAATTACTGCCCTTCCTGGTCAGATCCGTGAGAGGCTTGGCTAGCATAGAAAAGTCCCTGATGAACTTCCGATAATAATTGGCGAAGCCCAAAAAGCGCTGCAGGGCACGGAGACCACTGGGCTGGGGCCACTGTAAGACAGCCGAAACCTTCTCAGGATCCATGGAGAACCCCTCAGCGGAAATGATGTAACCTAAGAAGGTTACCTGGGATCGGTGAAATTCGCATTTCTCAAGCTTACCGAACAGCCTGTTCTCTCGTAACCGTTGCAACACTCGTCTGACATCCATAATGTGGGCCTCCATGGATTCAGAATATACCAAGATGTCATCCAAATAGACCACCACACACTGCTGCAACAGGTCACGGAAAACATCGTTGATGAATTCCTGGAAGACTGCGGGCGCATTGCACAACCCAAAGGGCATAACCAAGGATTCATAATGACCGGTCCTGGTGTTAAACGCGGTCTTCCACTCATCGCCCGCCTTGATCCTTACCAGGTTATATGCCGCCCTCAGGTCGAGTTTGGTAAAGACCGTGGCCCCTTTGAGGCGATCGAACAGCTCGGAAATCAAGGGTATCGGGTAAGCGTTCTTGATCGTGATGCGATTGAGACCCCTGTAATCGATGCAAGGCCTCAACTCACCGCCCTTCTTTTTCACAAAGAAAAATCCAGCCCCTGCCGGGGATGAGGATTTGCGAATGTGTCCGCGTGAAAGCGCCTCCCTCACGTACTCCTCCATGGCCTCATTCTCCGCTACCGACAGTGGATAGACTTTGCCACGAGGAGGAACGGCACCAGATTGTAACTCTATGGCACAATCGTATGGGCGGTGCGGAGGTAGGGCAACCGCACGCATCTTATCGAATACATCCCGGTACTCTTCGTATTCAGGAGGCAACAGAGAGTCCGAGGAAGTACACAGCAACTTGACAGGCCCATGGATGCAACTAGCCCCACACTGCGGTGACCACGAGAGGATCTCGGCCGATCTCCAATCGAAAGTCGGATTATGCTTCTGGAGCCAGGGGTACCCCAAGACCACCGAGTAGTGTGGAGACGAAATCACCTGGAGACAGACCGACTCTCTGTGAACGGCACCAATGGCTATCCCCACTGGAAGGGTCTCATGAGTCACGTGTGGCGGCAGAAGGGGTCTGCCGTCTATCGCCTCAAGAGCCAGTGGGGAACCTCGAGGCTGCAGAGGAATGGAATTGGCGGCAGCGAACACACTATCAATGAACAAACCACCAGCACCAGAGTCCACCAACGCCTGGGTCGTCACCGAGCCCCCGACCCAGGAGAGGACAACAGTGATCAGTGGTTTGTCAACACGGGAAACCGGGGACGAGGAGACTCCACCCAAGATCTGCCCCCGACAGGATCTCAGGTGCGAGCGTTTCCCGGACGGTTCGGACATGCCAACCGAAAATGCCCACCGAGACCACAGTACATACATCGGCCCTCGCGTCTCCGGAGTACCCTCTCCCCCTCGGACAGGCGAGCAAACCCCAGCTGCATGGGTTCACCCCCAGACAAGTCATCCCCAGGAGGCGTGGGAGGAGAGGGAGGCACGGGTGGGACAGCAAACGTAGGCGCCAATCTGTTAGAAGACCTCCGCAGGCTCTCCTTAAAGGAAGGTCTCTCCCTGAGTCTGGTGTCAATCAAAATCAGGAAAGAAATAAGAGACTCGAGCTCCACTGGTAGGTCCTTAGCTGCAACCTCATCCTTCAAGGCATCCGAGAGACCATGAGAGAAAGCAGCGACCAGAGCCTCATTATTCCAGCCCACCTCTGCTGCCAGGGTACGAAACTCAATGGCGTATTCAGCTACGGATCGTGAACCCTGTCTGATGGACATAAGGAGCTTCGCAGCAGAGGCAGTACGAGCCGGCACATCGAATACCTTCCGAAGAGAAGCAACAAAACCGGAAAACTCGGCAACCACCGGATTGTTGTTCTCCCATAAAGGGCTGGCCCAGGCCAAGGCCTTGTCCGAGAGCAGCGAGATCAAGAAGCCCACCTTTGATCTCTCAGTAGGAAAGGCATGTGGCAGCAACTCAAAATAAATGCCCACCTGGTTAAGGAAACCTCGGCACTGAGTTGGCTCTCCCCCAAAGCGCTGTGGAAGGGGGGCAGAACCGGTCATACCCCGAGACACCGCAGGCGCAGCAACAGGTGTCGGGGTAGACTCTGGCCCAACAACCGGAGCGGCACTAGGAGCGGGCCCAGGAGCGACAACCGACCCATCGGCAACGGAAGCGAAATGAGCCGTGCGTTCAAGCAGGGTTTGCAACGCCACAGCGAACCGACCCAACAGGTGATCCTGCTGATCAAGTCTGGCAATCAGCGTAGGTAGCGAGGATGGCCCTGTACCGTCAGAATTCATGGCTTGGTCCTAATGTCAGGGAACCATGAACCAGACGTACAACAAGAGATAAGTGGAAATAGAAGGCTTTATTGAAAATCAAGCTGTAAGCAAAAGTCCAAACGGATGGCTAAACCGAAGCAGGGTCTTGCGTAGCCAGAGGTCAGGAACCAGAAGGGTAGTCAGACGAAGCCTGGATCAGGAACCAGCAGGGTAGTCAGACGAAGCCAGGATCAGGAACCAGCGGGGTAGTCAGACGAGGCCAGGATCAGGAACCAGAAGCAGCAGCAGTCTTAGAAGCATGTGAACACAGGAGGACCAAGCAAGGAACTGAAGCCACAGACCTCCTATATATATGAGCTGGGCATCCAGCTCCTCCCAGTGGGAAGGAGAAGCCGCAGGGTGGGAGGTTACAAGAAACCCAGAAACCAAGATGGCCGCCAGCACATGTCAAACGAAGGAGAACAGCAAGAAGGTAAGACCATGACAGGGATGAGCTGGACTGCAGAGTGAAGGCAAAAGGGCCAACAAGTGCTAAGCATCTCTGGGAACTCCTTCAAGACTGTTGGAAGACCATTTCAGGTGACTACCTCTTGAAGCTCATCAAGAGAATGCCAAGAGTGTGCAAAGCAGTAATCAAAGCAAAAGGTGGCTACTTTGAAGAACCTAGAATATGACATATTTTCAGTTGTTTCACACTTTTTTGTTATGTATATAATTCCACATGTGTTAATTCATAGTTTTGATGCCTTCAGTGTGAATCTACAATTTTCATAGTCATGAAAATAAAGAAAACTCTTTGAATGAGAAGGTGTGTCCAAACTTTTGGTCTGTACTGTACATGCTTGGTAGCACAGTATCTGACCATTACATGACTTATACCTGGCCTTTTTAATAGTTATCTCCTTTGCATGCTTCATCTCTAATTCTCAGTTGTCTATAAACTGGTGGGAGGAGACTAGTTGTTCATCATGGAGACAAATGAGTTACCTTTCTCTCTGTCACTCACTAAGTCAGAAGCAGTATATAAGACATTATAGAGAAGTACTGAGTAGTATGAATGTGAATAAAGCAGTTGGAGTGAGATATAACATTCATTATATGCTGCTGAATTTACTGGATCATACCCGTGCTGTCTGGTCTCTGTACACTTTCTCCCTCCTCCTCCCCCCTCTCCTCTCCATAGACTTCAATGGGATTATGTAATCTGATCCCTCAGTGAGCAGCCAGTTCTTCTTCTAAGGCCTCATGCACACGTCCGTGTTCCGCGGCCGAGAGCGGTCCGTGGTAACGCAGCCTGAATTCCTGTTGAGAGCATGAGCGCACGGCGTCATTGGTTGCTATGACGCCTTGTGCTTCATGCTGCCGCTGCACTACAGTATTACACTATACGAGTGTATTACTGTAGTGCAGCGGCGGCATGAAGCGCACGGCGTCATAGCAACCAATGACGCCGTACGCTCCTGCTCTAAACAGGAATCCAGGCCATTTTACCATAGACTTCTCTCATGAATTTTAGAGAGAAGGTTAGTTTAGAAAAGTGGAGGATAGCTGATAACTCTAGACAAAGGCATTTTCTCTTATAAGATATATTAGAAAATTCCTTTGCTTGCACTTTTGATTTATGCAAAGTTGTCTGAAAGTATAATGATCATTTATATAAGATTTAGACTTCTGCACCAAATCATATACATGACATGTGCTTTGGAAAAGTCTAAAGATCTTGCACCTAAGCTCTCTGTTAATCCAAGGCTTCTAAATTGGACAAACTGGGTAGTAAAAAAAATCTATGATCAACTTGTGGATCCTGAATATAAACCATAACAGTTGGAGTGAACAGGGTCAGAACCAGGGAGGAAACAATGTCAAAGCCAAATCAGTAACCAGAATCCACAACAGAGACAAGCCAAGTCAAAACCAAAAGAGACAAACAGCGCAATAATGAGCGAAACGCTTGTTCATCTGGTGAAACCGTCGATCGTTCAGAGAAGTTAATTATTGTTTCCGGGCAGCAGATCAACATTGATATGCCATTTGGTATAAAAGCACAACTGAGCATAATCTGAATTCCTGTTGAGAGCAGGAGCGTACAGCATCATTGGTTGCTATGACGCCTTGTGCTTCATGCCGCCGCTGCACTACAGTAATACACTATACGAGTGTATTACTGTAGTGCAGCGGCGGCATGAAGCGCACGGCGTCATAGCAACCAATGACGCTGTACGCTCCTGCTCTCAACAGGAATCCAGGCCATGTTACCACGAACGTGGGTAGTAAAAAATCTGGGTCACACAGGGATCCAGAAAGCAGTGATCTATAGTGTTGTTTGCAGGACTCACCACTGTTTGTCTGTGATGTAGAAGAACACTGGTGGTCATGGCTGAATTCTTTCCCCAACCTCAGTTCTGAAGTATTATCTACAGAGTATAGAATATTGCTCAGTACTCAGTTTACAGGTTTTCATACCAGCAGTCAGACCCTCATCGATGAGATAGATGCAGGGTTGTTTTTAACGCGGGGCAAAAGGGGCAGCTGTCCTGGGCCAAGGCAACTGACTCTTGAGCCCCGCTGGCTGGAGGATCTTTCATGGGTCCACACTTTATTTACTAAGCAGCAGGACATGTAGGGCATACATGGGGGATGTCCCTGCATTTACTATTGTTTCTGGGCGCTGCTCCGTTGCGCCGCTGTCGGCCCCGTTCAGTGGAGTAGCTAGAAATGCATGGGACCCATAGCAAAAAAAAATTATGCCCCCCCCCCACATATCTATCGGGTCTCCCACCACCCCTTCCAGAGCTCCCACCCAAACACCCATCCTAGTTCTCCCACGGCTCAATGGGGACGGAGCAGCGGTCCAGCGAAATAGCGGCAGGACGGATCCGACAGGCTGAACAGCCTGCCGGATCCGTCTTGCCACAAGTGTAAAAGTACCCTTAGTCTGTCATATAAGGGGGAGAAGAAACCCCAGAACTAGAGTGTGCCCCCCAAAAGAAGGAAGGGGCGCCCTCCTTATCACTGCTGGCATCTCTTTTTAACTTCAGATCATCAGACTCTCACTTACTAATTACAGCACACACCTAGGGTTGCCACCTTTTCTTCAAGCCAAACCCGAACACTTTAGCACCTCGTGGCAATTTTTTGGTAAATTCACTTTCTTGTAGGCAGCGTACCTTCCTGACCAATCAGGAGGCTGGGACGCGAGTCATGACATACTGCCCAGCTTGCTGATTGGTTAGAAAACCAGGCTGCCTAGAAACAAGTGAAGCAGGCTTCCTAGCCAATTAGGAAGCCAGAAGGCGGATGATAACCCACCTCCCAGCTTCCTGATTGGAAAGGAAGTCGGCTGTATGCTCCCTTGGCGCTGCCAGTCAGAGGGACATCTCCCTCTGACCGGAAGTTCCAATATCGGGGAAGATATCAGAGCATTTGGGCGAGTACAAGTACTCGCCCAAATATTCTGTATTGGTAGCGATATTAGTATCGGTATCGGTAGTTTGGCGGTATATCTATAGTGCAAATCCATTTTATTGATAGCTGTCATTGAAACGATAAGCGCATTTCTGGGCCTGATGAAGGGGACCCTGCACGGCCACAAAAGCACTTGCCGATTGGACCAGAACTATCAATAAAAATGGATTTTGCCCTAACATGAAATTTGGATGTCTGTATTTGGACGATATGTAGTATTGCACATAAAAGATGCCCCCACAAAACATGTCACACTGGTTACCTGTGGCATTTTGTTTATGGGGGCATGTTTTATGTGCAATACTAACAAGTGCCGTGCGTGCCCAATGCCCCCTTCCAGTTAATATTTTTTAGTAAAAACTGTCTTCAAATGTTTTAAATACCTTTTTTACTGACTGTCTCCCTCCCAGTCCCAGACGAAAAGAAGAAGAGTCTGCTGCTGGGCTGCCTGGAGTGGAACAGCTCCATGAGCAGGTGGCTGCCAGAGAGTTATTTCTCCTCTCCCAGACTCCCATGCTCCCTCCCTCTCTGATGTCACTTCCTCTAGTACTGACTAGCAGAGAGAAGGAAAGGGAGGGAGGAGGGAGAGGATTGCTTCTTTAGAGAGCTGCCTTTACACACAAGCTCCTGCTGGTTCTGTACAGGAGTCCGTTGGCCGCAATTTTCTTGTAGTCTGTTATTTATTAATAGGGGGTTCCGGAACGTAGGATTCCAATTTCCTGCGCTGCGGCGCTAGTGCCTGGCTCCGCCTCCATCCCTCAGGTACGACTATGCCCCCGTTCCGGCCCCCTCCACCGCCTACCTCATCTGCTGCAGCCTGCTCGAGCGCCCTGCTCCAGTCCTGACTCCTTCTCCCCAGCCAGGCCCGAGCTGCGGACCGCCCGCGCCCCGCCCACTACACTAGTCTAGTGTAGTGGGCGGGCAGTCCGCGGCTCGGGCCTGGCTACCCGTGCATAGTGTGTGTGTTTAAATAAAAAATAAAAATACAAAAATCAACAGAAGGCGGCCCGGACGGGCCCCCAGTGGCGTAGGGCCCCATAGCCACTGCTATGGTTGTTATGGCGATCCCTACGCCACTGGCCCCATTACATTCTCCACAATGTATTCTAAGTAACAGCATCGGAACACCAAGGAGGAGACATCAGCTTTTCTCTGTGGCGTTCCTTATCCCTGGCTGTAGCACTGTACAAACGCAACTCACCTTCTGCCTGACTGAAGCCGTTCTGCGCTGCGATTGGACAGCGCTACAGCCAGAGAGAAGGAACACCCAGGGAGAAAAGCTAATGTCTCTTCCCTGGTGTTCCAATGTTGTTACTTAGCATACAGCGCGGGAGAATGTAACGGGGGCCACAGTGGCGCAACGGAGCGGCTCCCAGAAATAAAAGTAAGTGCAGGGACATCCCCCATGTATGCCCTACATGTCCTGCTACTTAGTTAATAAAGTATGGACCCATGAATGTGGCAGCGGCACTTGTGTTCTCCCTCTTGCCCAGGGTCCAATCAATATTAAAGACGGCCCTGGGTAGGTGATATGTTCATATCTTGTGGATAAGGGATATGTTTGTATCTCGGATGGGACAATTCCTTTAAGTTTTAAAGGGGTTTTCTGAGATTTTAATACTGATGACCTATCCTCTGCATAGGCCATCAGTATCTGGTCGGTGAGGGTCGGACATCCGGGATCCCCGCTGATAAGCTGTTTGAGAAGGCAGCAGAGAGTGCTGAGTCCTTCTCACGGCTTACCAAGCAGAGCCATACATTGTATAGAGGCTGTGCTTGGCATTTTGCACAGCACCATATACTTGAGTGGGGATGAGCTGCGTCTAGGCCACATGACTGATGAACGTGTCGTCACTGGGCTAGGGAAAGGTGCGAGAAGGCTGTGGCGCTCACAGGAGAGCCAGTGCCTTCTCAAACAGCTGATGGGTGGGGGTCCTGGATGGTGGACCCCCACCAATCAGATACTGATGACCTATCCTGTGGATAGGTCACCAGTATAAAACTCACGGAAAACCCCTTTAAATCACTGTCCAAAATGGAGCTATTACATCCCATTAACATTGACAGCCACTAAAATAAAAAAAGCTCCGGATAGGGGATAACTTTATATCTCAGGATAACCACTTTAAGATTTAGAATGCAGTCCAAGATGGAGCTTTTAAATCACATTAACAGCCACTTTAAATAAAAAAGAGAAAGCTCGAAAGAAGCAGAACAGAGCGACTGCCAACTGAATCATACCAGTGATTGTTTCGGTTTGTGTCTGTCACATTTTCACCCCTCACCAAATCCTGTGTAGAAAACAATTCCTCATGCTGTGTTTTTATGATGGGATGGGCCAGGGCAACTTCCTGGTTTGTATTTCAGGTCTAACTTGCTTGAGTTTCACAACCCTGATAGATTCACTGGAGCTATCACTGATAGACAGATACATGACAGCCAGGCATGACCTACCGGGCACACAGGGCAAGCTGGAGGAATGTTATGGAGGAGCAAGATAATAGGGAGGAGGACCAGGCTGAAGGGGATGACCTGGAGTCTATGGGGTAAGGTACAACATCCAACTCAGTTCCTACAGTAAAGTCTTGTAGGCAGCAAATTTTCACATGGATTGTGTTAGCACTACTGCATGTGTATGAGAGAACACAATAGGTGTGTAGCAGACCTCCCAAGTGTCCCTCTTTTGGAGGGACAGTCCCTCTTCTTGACCCGAGTTCCTCTGTCCCTTTTTGTTCTTTAAATGTCCCTCTTTTTGATCTGATGTATAGATTTTCATTACATTCAAAATATTGAGCCAGAGAGTATGTGTCTGGTTCCTCTCTGTATATTTGAGCCTGCCTTGTGTATAATTTCATTATTTGATGCAGTTGGGATTTTAGAAATGTATATATTCAGAATATTTTTGTGCCATTTCGTGAGAGAAAATTATTGAATATTTATAGATATGCAGGAAAAATGAATCTTTCCAACAATGAACCATAAGTGTCTTTGACCGTCCAAAAAGTTGGGAGGTATGGGTAGTA
This sequence comes from Bufo gargarizans, assembly GCF_014858855.1. Taxonomy (NCBI): domain Eukaryota; kingdom Metazoa; phylum Chordata; class Amphibia; order Anura; family Bufonidae; genus Bufo; species Bufo gargarizans. The sequence continues at coordinate 243,436,001 of NC_058080.1, read as the reverse complement.
CTCTACAAAATTACTACATGCTTGTGGATGTGAACCTTTTCGATTACTGAGACCAGCACCAACTGCTCCCCTCAAAATATATTTTAAAAATTATACGCCACCGGTGTAATGGTCCTTTGTTACAACATGCTGCCCGTAAATAGGCCAGCACAAATGGGCTGACAGGTCCATTATAAAGAGTATTTCTGATATCAAGTAATTAGCATTGATGTAGAAAAATAGAAATTGGAAGTGATGCAGGATGGGGGGGGGGGGGGCATCGGTGGGTACAGGATACAAAGGGAAAGAGAGCATATTCTGTATTATTAGAGGATACCTACTATAACTACCCCCTGCCATGACAATAGATTGTCTTCTACTCTGCTATGCGATTAATCTTGGCTTGTACTGGACATTACGCTCTATATGTTCTATACTTTCTATACTACCACAGTAAAGCACTGCACTATATGAATGCTAAGCATTATCAGTGCAGCTCCTGCAGTACACTGCTCAGATTACTTTTATGTTTAATGTAGCTGTATAGCACTGAATTAAAGTGGCGCACCGCCTGCCAATCTAACAAACACATGCAGTGGCGGGGTTTGGGGTGGCCCCAACGCTTACGCTGGGTCCCCCGGACACCGTGGAGGTGTCACAACGTGTTGCTGCTCTCCGGAAGGGATGGTAAGGCATGGTGCACCTCAATGGGAAATAAACAGTGTGGCCGCACTAACTGTGTTTGTTTCTCACTAGCGTTGTTGTTTACCGGTTTTGAGAGCTCAAAGCCGGATTAAAAACTGTTCTGTTTAGTCCTGATGCATTGCGAATGGAAAGAGATCTGTTCCGGCACCATTTTGCTTTGCGACCAAACACAAAACCGCTGCAAGGTAACGTTTTGTGTCCATTCATAGAAACGGAAAAAAACTGATCCGTCACTAAAAACAATATAAGTCAATGGTGACGAATCCGTATTTTTTTTAGGACTTTCAATGTATTTAGTGATGGATCCAGATTGTTCCTTTTTGATTTCACACAACTGCATCCTAACAGAACGGATGCATCCTGATGTACAAAATCAAAACGGATCCATTTAATTCCGGTATTGAGATCCTCTGTTGGATTTCAAAACCGAAATTTACAACGCGAGTGTGAAACAGGCCTTAGAGATCAGTTTTTTGTTACTTGTCTTTTTAATCACTTCTAGCAGAGAAAACTGAAGTTTCTTCCGAGTAATTTCAGGAAGTGTTCTGTCACTAATGTGACTGCCGTCTGCAGCATTTTCAGATGTTACACAGCATACAATCAATGCCAGGACTGACCCATATCGCATTTATTCCACTTTTGGACAAAAAAAAAAATCTGTCTTTAGGCATTGATGCACTCGTGCTGCCACCCATTGTAATTTGATAAAATATGGTGAGCTAGCTGTGAATACTCATATGTTCCATACTTTAGGATGTAATTAGTTTGTATTAGAATTACAAGGTGAACTACTGTAGACAGAATCACCCATTCTGCTGATCTCTTTTTATGTCAGCCCAGTCTCACCAGAGACCTCCATATCATACCAAGAGCACAGTTAGATAGCTGTAGTTCACCTGAATAAAACATTTGCCCGTCTTCCTGATCCCAGGCTCCATTTCTGAGATATGAGCATTTTTCATAATGTGCAAATTAGCTATTTGGTGCAACAAAGGCGTTACCGTTGCACTCATCGCTCCTTCTAGCAGCCTAGCTCCTCCCTCCCTGCTTTGATTGACAGGGCCAGGCTGTGGCAATGTAATCTTGCCTGGCGCTGTGTTCTCAAGCATGCACCATCGCTTTGGGTATCGGCACACAAGCCTTACCAGACATGCTCAACAAAAGTTTTTTGCACTGTAAGGGACGAGAGGAGTAGGAGAGGAAAATGTAGAGGGGTAGGGAAGTGTGGACTGTAATGGAAGCAAGCTGTGAATCTTATGAACATATAGATGGTGCAGGAACTTACACATATACAGTGGATATAAAAAGTCTACACACCCCTGTTAAAATGTCAGGTTTCTGTGATGTAAAAAAATTAGACAAAGATAAATCATACTAGAACTTTTTCCACCTTTAATGTGACCTATAAACTGTACCACTCAACAAACTGAAATCCTTTAGGTAGAGGGAAGAAAAAAATATAAAAATAAAATAATATGGTTGCAAAAGTGTGCACACCCTTAAACTAATACTTTGTTGAAGCACCATTTGATTTTATTACAGCACTCAGTCTTTTTGGGTATGAGTCTATCAGCATGGCACATTTTGACTTGGCAAGATTTGCCAAGACTTCTTTGCAAAAACACTCCAAATCTGTCAGATTGTGAGGGCATCTCCTGGGCACAGCCCTCTTCAGATGACCCCACAGATTTTCAATCGGATTCAGGCCTGGGCTCTGGCTGGGCCATTCCAAAACTTTAATCTTCTTCTGGTGAAGCCATTCCATTGTTGATTTGGATGTATGCTTTGGGTCGTTGTCATGCTTAAAGATGAAGTTCCTCTTCATGTTCAGCTTTCTAGCAGAAGCCTGAAGGTTTTGTGCCAATATTGCCTGGTATTTGGAACTGTTCATAATTCCCTCTAGCTTAACTAAGGCCCCAGTTCCAGCTGAAGAAAAACAGCCCAAAGCATGATGCTGCCACCACCATGCTTCACTGTGGGTATGGTGTTCTTTTGATGATGTGCAGTGTTGTTTTTGCACCAAACATATCTTTTGGAATTATGGCCAAAAAGTTCAACCTTGGTTTCATCAGACCAGAACACCTTTTCCCACATGCTTTGGGGAGACTTCAGATGTTGTTTTGCAAAATGTAGCCTGGCTTGGATGTTTTTCTTTGTAAGAAAAGGCTTTCACTCTACCCCATAGCCCAGACATATGAAGAATACAGGAGATTGTTGTCACATGTACCACACAGCCAGTACTTGCCAGATATTCCAGCAGCTCCTTTAATGTTGCTGTAGGCCTATTGGTAGCCTCCCAGACCAGTTTTCTTCTCGTCTTTTCATCAATTTTGGAGGGACGTCCAGTTCTTGGTAATGTCACGTTGTGCCATATTTTCTACACTTGATGATGACTGTCTTCACTGTGTTCCATGGTATATCTAATGCCTTGGAAATTCTTTTGTACCCTTATCCTGACTGATACCTTTTAACAATGAGACCCCTCTGATGCTTTGGAAGCTCTCTGTGGACCATGGCTTCTGCTGTGGGATGTGACTTCAGGAAAGACCAACTAGAGCAGCTGAACTTTATTTGGGGTTAATCAGAGGCACTTTAAATGATGGTAGGTGTATGCCGACTCCTATTTAACATGATTTTGAATGTGATTGCTTAATTCTGAACACAGCTACATCCACATTTCAGTTTGTTCTTGAATTGAGTGGTACAGTTTATAGGTCACATTAAAGGTGCAAAAAGTTCTGAAATTATTTATCTTTGTCTCATTTTTTTACTTCACAGAAACCTGACATTTTAACAGGGGGGTGTAGACTTTTTATATCCACTGTAGATGGTGTAGGGACATACCCTATTGTCAAGGAGAATGTAGCACTCAGGTGTCGATTGATTGATACATTTCCAGGAGGAATAACAGAATGGTGCAATGCAGAGTTCGTTTTTGGGGAATAGAGGTATTTAGCATCCATGTCAGGAAAGCCAGCAGGTCCTCTGTGAACCACGGTATTAAGACACCTTCACAGGCGCAAGATTTTGTGGCAGAAAATTTAGCAACTGAACATCAGTTCCATTCATTTCAATAGGGCTGCTAGCACACTGATTTCTGCAAGCTCCATTACAGTGAATAGAACTGATTTTCACTCGCTGAATTTTCTGCCACGTGTGAAGGCGTCCTTAGGTCTCTCTTAACACTTGATAGTTTGGTCCAGTGTGAGCAACCTGTGGTTAATGAAAATTTCCCTTTAGAATTGCAGAAGTTTTTAAAGGGCTTAAAAGCTCAAGAAAAGGTCTCCTTTTTTTCAAGTTAACTTTGGCAGGAAACATGAACAACATGATGGTATTTAAAGCTACACCCCTGACATTATGCAAATCTACATCTGGAGCAAGGCGTTCTCATATGTGACATTTCTTGCAGAAGTCATGCAGATTTGTAACCAGTTGTAAACTAACTATTCAGGAAATTGAGATAGGAAGAATAGTTTGGTGGGCCTCTTAAGCTGGCCATACACATGCTAACGTCCTACAATACTTTGTTGTAGCTGTTTTACCCCTTAACCCCTTCAAGTCCCTGTGATTTTCCATCTTTGTGTTTTCATTTTTTACTTCTTGCCTGTTTTATTTTTCCACTAGCAGAAGGACCCAGCTTCGCATGGGTATATTTAATCTATTTCATTGCATGTTTGTGTGTGTCGTTAAAGATATCAACAGTATCCCCTATAACAGTGACCGCTACAGCACCCCGTCCCTTTAACAGTGAACTCCACAGTCCCATACACTTTAACACTGCCCCCCCCCCCACATTGCCCCGCCACTTTAAAATGGGGCCTCCACAGCAGCCTTTTCCCTTACCTTTGACCTTCACAGCACCCCACTCCCTTGACAGTGACCTACTCAGGGGCCCGCCCACTTAACAGTGACCTCCACAGTATCCCGCTGCCTTAACAGTGACCTCACAGTACCCTGCCCCCTTAACCGTGACCTCCACAGTGTCCACCCCTTTAACAGTGACCTCCACAGTGTCCACCCCTTTAACAGTGACCTCCACAGTGTCCACCCCTTTAACGGTGGCCTGCCCCCTTAACAGTAACATCCACAGTGAACACCTCTTTAACAGTGACCTGCACAGCGCCCTGCCTCTTTAATGCTAAGGCTACACAACGACATGTGTTGCGCAACATTTTGTCTCAACAATTTTTATAATGATAGGCTATGGTGTAGCACTGTGACATGCTGCGACTGCGACACGACAACTCAGGTGCATTCCTGTCTAAGCAGACGTTAAAAATGGTCCCATGGATTTCAGTGGGGTCAGTCTGGCTGTGAAGATAGACCAAAATAGGACATGTCCTATTTTTTGCCGGCCACTATTCAATGGCTGTTAAAAAACTTCCATGTAAATAGCCCCATAAACTTTAATTGGTGCTAAAAATGATCTTGTGATGGCCGTTACTTAAACAGCTGTGAAACGGCCATTTTTAAAGTTCGTGTGCACCCAATACCCGTGCCGTGCAAGAATAAACAGTAGAGCCAGTGACTTAAGATAATCAATACTTAGCTATCTAAGGCTTCTTTCACACTAGCGTTAGGATTGTCCAGCAGGGGAAAAGCCTGCGGGATCTGTACTAATGCTTACACATGTGTGCTGCCAGAAATCCAGCCCCGCCCCATTCACTATAATAGGAACAGGCGGGAGATGCGGCCGGACAAATACCGCAGCAATAACGCTAGTGTTAAAAAAGCCTAAGATATGCTGATAGGCTTCGGAGGCTCCAGGGCTGCTCTGCTGCTCACTACTAGGGATCGCCCAACTATTGTAGCTGGGTGTGTGGAGTCGAGGGTCTCCATTGGAAGCAGCTAGCTGCCTAATCTCTATCAGCATATCTAAAATTGTTACTTATCTGTTTATCTTAAACTTGCCATACTTATTAGATAGAAGTAGGTTGATGGTTGAACATCAGTTGAACCATCTGGTGAGGCATCCACATTTTAGTCCATATTGGCCGTTACAGTGGTTCAATCTGTCCATACATGTTCAATGAAACCAACGATGGACGACAGATCTTTTTGGGAACGTCCTTTTAAAGAAATCCTGGCATGTAGCTGTTTAGTTAGTGAGCACTGGGCAGACAGAGCAGATTCTCTACACAGTACACATATTTCCCTAATACAGCAAACTAAGCTGCAAAAAACAGTGTCAGGCAGCTGCTGCCAAGGCCAATAAGATAATGGGTTGCATCAAAAGGGGCATAGATGCCCGTGATGAGAACATAGTCCTACCACTTTACAAATCATTAGTCAGACCACACATGGAGTACTGTGTACAGTTCTGGGCTCCAGTGAACAAAGCAGACATAGCAGAGCTGGAGAGGGTCCAGAGGAGGGCAACTAAAGTAATAACTGGAATGGGGCAACTACAGTACCCTGAAAGATTATCAAAATTAGGGTTATTCACTTTAGAAAAAAGACGACTGAGAGGAGATCTAATTAATATGTATAAATATATCAGGGGTCAGTACAGAGATCTATCCCATCATCTATTTATTCCCAGGACAGTGACTGTGATGAGGGGACATCCTCTGCGTCTGGAGGAAAGAAGGTTTGTACACAAACATAGAAGAGGATTCTTTACGGTAAGAGCAGTGAGACTATGGAACTCTCTGCCTGAGGAGGTGGTGATGGTGAGTACAATAAAGGAATTCAAGAGGGGCCTGGATGTATTTCTGGAGCGTAATAATATTACAGGCTATAGCTACTAGAGAGGGGTCGTTGATCCAGGGAGTTATTCTGATTGCCTGATTGGAGTCCGGAAGGAATTTTTACTCCCCTAAAGTGGAGAAAATTGGCTTCTACCTCACAGTTTTTTTGCCTTCCTCTGGATCAACCTGCAGGATAACAGGCCGAACTGGATGGACAAATGTCTTTTTTCTGCCTTATGTACTATGTTACTTATATACTATGTTACTATGTTACAGGGGACTACAACATTTTTTACGACTGACCCCAAACATTTTAAAAAAGTGAAACCACAGAATTTCTTACACACATTATGCAGCACAACTCATCCCCACAGAATGCGAGAGTAACAATGATCAGGCCGTACCCAAGGTATCCAGTGTGGCAGCAATCTTACAATCTTAGCCACATGCTTCCTCCAGTAGAAGCCATGACATGAGTGGCAGCTGATTGCACATCATTTCCTCCTGGAGACACAGGTACAACAGGAGATTAGTAGGGACTGTGGGGGAGATTTATCAAAGTGGTGTAAAGTAGAACTGGCTTAGTTGCCCATTGGGGATGAGCGAATTTCCTATTTTGAACTTCGAGTTCGTGTGGTGGTATAAGCTGACCACGGACCATAACGGAATTCCATGATGGAATACATAACAGAATGCCTTTAGAGGCATTCCGTTATGCATTTCATCATGGAATTGCGTTATGGTCCGTGGTAACGGAATCCATAACGCAATTCAGCTTATACACGAACTCGAGCTCAAAGTTCAAAATAAGAAATTTGCTAACGCATATTGTCCATAACAACCAATCAGATTCCACCTTTCATTTTGCAAAGGAGCTCTGAAAAATGAAAGGTAGAATCTGATTGGTGGCTATAGGCAACTAAGGCTACTTTCACACTTGCATTGTTAATCCCGGTATTGAGATCCGGCAGAAGATTTCAATACCAGAATTAAACAGATTTGTTTTGATTTTGCACATCATGATGCATCCGTTCTGCTAGGATGTGGTTGTGCGAAATCTAAACGGAAAAAAAAATTGATCCATCACTAAATACAATGAAAGTCAATGGGTGACGGATCCGATTTTTTAGGCTCCTGAAAAAAACGAATCTGTCACCATTGACTTACATAGGAACCTTTTTTTTTCTGTTTTTATGATGACCGGACACAAAACCACAGCTTGCAGCAGTTTTGTGTTCGGTCACAAAACAGAATACTGATGGAACAGAAGACATCCTGATACATCCTGAACAGATCTCTATCCATTCAGAATACATGAGGACTAAGTCCCCTTTCACACAGGCGAGTTTTCCGCGCAGGTGCAATGCGTGAGGTGAACGCATTGCATTACACCCGCACTGAATCCAGACCCATTCATTTCTATGGGGCTGTGCACATGAGCTGTGATTTTTTAACGCATCACTTGTGCATTGCGTGAAAATCGGAGCAAGCTCTATTTTGTGCGTTTTTACGCCCCATAGAAGTAAGTGTGGATGTGATGCGATTTTCACACATGGTTGCTAGGAGACGATCGGGATGGGGACCCGATCATTATTATTTTCCCTTATAACATGGTTATAAGGGAAAATAATAGCATTCTGAATACAGAATGCATAGTAAAATAGGGCTGGAGGGGTTAAAAAAAAATTAAAACTAATTTAACTCACCTTAATCCACTTGTTCGCGCAGCCGGCATCTCTTTTGTCTTCATCTGTGAGGAAAAGGACCTGTGATGACGTCACTACGCTCGTCACATGGTCCATCAATCTACACAACCTTGAACCCAAACCTGAACTTCTGTGAAGAAATTCGGGTCTGGGTACCACAGTCAGTTTTTTATCACGCACGTGCAAAACACATTGCACCCGTGCGATAAAAACTGAACAACGGAACGCAATTGCAGTCAAAACTGACTGCAATTGGGTACCTACTCGCGCGGGTTTGCCGCAACGCATTTGGACTTTATTCGGACACGCTTGTGTGAAAGAGGCCTAAATGAAAACATTTTTTTCTGGTATTGAGATTCTCTGCTGGATCACAATACCGGAAGACAACAACGCCTAAGGCTACTTTCACACTGCCGTTTTGGCTTTCCGTTTGAGAGATCCGTTTAGGGCTCAGATCAGTTTTGCCCTAATGCATTCTGAATGGAAAAGAATCCGCTCAGAATGCAACAGTTTGCCTCCATTCCGTCTCCATTCCACTTTGGAAGCAGACACCAAAACGCTGCTTGCAGCGTTTTAGTGTCCGGCTGACGAAACTGAGCCAAACAGATCCGTTCTGACACACAATGTAAGTCAATGGGGACAGATCTGTTTTCTATGACACAATCTGGCAAGCATCTGTGAGGAAATCGGTCACTGTAGGGCTCTGTTATTAGGGTTTTTTGGTCTCTGGTGGTATTAATTGTTTCCCGTCTGTGCAGATTGATGATGGATCCGCACCAAACGCAAGTGTGAAAGTAGTCTAAGCCAATTGTCCTTTACACCCCTTTTGGCCATTTTCTGGCTGGCATTGGTAAAGAGGAGCACTTGCTGGAAGAAACTTTATGGGGGTTCTGCATGCCAAGTACTATTACGGGTCAGTCTCCAGTAGACTTTTAAGGAAGAACCTAGCAGGCTCTATTTATGGGGTCACCTGTAAGGCACTGTTTATGGACAAACTCTCTGGCAAGCACTTTATATGGAATCACCCCCTTGCAGGCACTCTAAATTTGTCATGGGCACTTTAAAGAGGAACTTAGTAAAGAGCAATGGGAGGCACTCTGTTTGTCATGGGAAACTACAGTCAGTATGAGGGAACATGGCATCTAAAACATTTGTGTACGTATGCATGGGTTATTTTGCCTAAGAGCAGATATACTGGTGTCACGGACGGTGTACAGGAAACAAGACAATGCAACATGCATAAATGACTCACTGGATTCAAAGCCAAGGAACCAAAAGGGAGACCCCTGCACAAGACCTGGTACTTTCCCTGGCTGCTCAGCCTATGCAAAAATCCCAAAGGTGGATGGTTGCATATCCACGTACCTCGACTATATAACACCTGAACACCCTACAATAGTGAGGGGACACGACCACCGGCTCCCTACACCAGACACGTAGGGAGTCAGGGTCACCTGGGATCCAGCAAACAGAAAATAACAGATAAATGTACAGCACTTAACTTAGTAGCAGACTGGGAAATAGGATCAGCATGCACACACACTCCAGGAAGAAGTATAAGCCACCCAGTAATGCATTATGGGGAGGAATTTAAAGGGATGCAATCAGTCCAACTACATGACAGCTGAGAGAGGCTAACGAGATGGGGAACTGAACACCACAACAAAGAAAACTCAAGGAGGAGGTTCTGAAAGGCTTCTGTCAGAGCTTCTCAGCTGTCTGGTTGTGACAACTGGCTGGGTGTGCTGCAAAAAAAAAAAGCAAGGTTACAGATGTCTTTAGCTGGAAAAAAGTGGTCATGATTGGGCTAGATAGAAAACAAAATTAAGCAACTAAAAACCCTAAGTGGACAGTCTGATCAGTGGGAGTCCCATGGTCACATGTTTCTTGTTTCAATGGAGCAATGGTCAATCATGTGCACCACCACAAGTCTATGGGACTTCTGGAGATAGCCAAGAGCTGTATCTGGCTATCTCCAGCAGTCCCACAGAGATAAACAGAGAGGCAGGTTGTTGGCAACGGATTAATAAGGTCTCCATCAGGCGTAGCACAAGGAACAACAGGGTTTTATTCAGAAATAACAGCACAACATATTAATATAAGTTTCAGTAGGATCAGAATCTCAGCACATCTGCTTCTGGCTTTCTCCTCTCTCATCTCTCTCTGTACATGTGCAGTAAGTCTCTGCCCCTTCCTGCCTTTTCTTTTTAGCAGTACTTTATTTACGACATAACACTGTGTCAGGAAACAGGCAATCACATCATGTAGTTGTTGCAATACACAGAATAATATGCATTTTTCTAACACAGGAGGTCTATTCATATATGTCAGCACGAGACCACTAGTTGCATGATAAGTGGGTGTCGCAGCAGTTAGCGACCACTAATTAGTTGATTATCCCCTATCCTATTGTAGGGGATACTTTGTACTAACTGAAATACTGTAGAATTATTTAGAGGTTTATCTATCTATCTATCTATCTATTATCTATCTATCTATCATTGTGTCTATCTATCTATCTAGCTATCAATCTATCTATCTATCTGTCTATCCAAACAGGGTGATAGAAAGATAAATAGATGAATTAATAACTTAGGTATCAGAGAGCCCAAATGAAGGCTTCACTAATTGCTCTGTAACAAGGACATGGGAATATTAATAAATACATACTTTAAAAGGGTTTTCCAGGATTTCTTTTTTTTACCGATGACCTATTCTCTGGATAGGTCATCAGTATCCGATTGGTGGGGGTCTGACATAGCGCCACAGCCTACTCGCAACTTACAAAGCGCAGTACCTTACATTGTATAGCAGCTGTGCTTGGTATTACAGCTCAGCCTCATTCAGTTGAATGGGGCTCAGCTGCTCCTAGGCCACATGATCAATGAACGTGTCATCACTGGCCTAGGAAAAGCAGAGAGAAGGTCATGGCGCTCACAGGAGAGCCAGGGACTTCTCAAACAGCGGGGGGTCCCGGGTGCCGAACTCCCACCAATCATATACTGATGACTTATCCTGAGGATAGGTCATCATTATAAAACTATCAGAAAACCCCTTTAACCACCTCAGCTCCCCTAGCTTAAACCCCCTTAATGACCAGACCACTCTTTACAATTCTGCACTACACTACTTTCACGGTTTATTGCTCGGTCATACAACTTACCACCCAAATGAATTTTACCTCCTTTCTTCTCACTAATAGAGATTTCATTTGGTGGTATTTCATTGCCACAAAATTAAATCTTTCACTTTCAGTTGTAAAATTTTTCAAATAAAACTACATTTCTATATAAAATTTTCTCTAAATTTATTCTACATGTGACCCCATTTTGGAAAGAAGACACCCCAAGGTATTCCGTGAGGGGCATGGCGAGTTCCTAGAATTATTTTTTTTTGGCACAAGTTAGCGGAAAAATATTTATTTATTTATTTTTATTTTTTCTTAAGTCTCATATTCCACTAACTTGTGACAAAAAATAACATTTTACATGAACTCGCCATGCCCCTAACGAAATACCTTGGGGTGTCTTCTTTCCAAAATGGGGTCACTTGTGGGGTATTTATACTGCCCTGGCATTTTAGGGGCCCTAATGCGTGAGAAGTAGTTTGAAATCAAAATGTGTAAAAAATGCCCTGTGAAATCCTAAAGGTGCTCTTTAGAATTTCGGCCCCTTTGCCCACCTAGGCTGCAAAAAAGTGTCACACATGTGGTATCGCCGTACTCAGAAGAAGTAGGGCAATGTGTTTTGGGGTGTCTTTTTACATATACCCATGCTGGGTGAGAGAAATATCTCTCTAAAAGTAAACTTTTCCCATTTTTTTATGCAAAGTTGTCATTTTAGAGAGATATTTCTCTCACCCAGCATGGGTATATGTAAAAAGACACCCCAAAACACATTGCCCTACTTCTCCTGAGTATGGCGATACCACATGTGTGACACTTTTTTCCAGCCTAGGTGGCAAAGGGGCCCAAATTCCTTTTAGGAGGGCATTTTTAGACATTTGGATTCCAGACTTCTCACGCTTTAGGGCCCCTAAAATGCCAGGGCAGTATAAATGCCCGACATGTGACCCCATTTTGGAAAGAAGACACCCTAAGGTATTCCGTGAGGGGCATTGCGAGTTCATAGAAGATATTTTTTTGGCACAAGTTAGAGGAAATTGATATTTTTTTTTTCTCACAAAGTCTTCCTTTCCGCTAACTTGGGACAAAAAGTTCAATCTTTAATGGACTGAATATGCCTCTCAGCGAATACCTTGGGGTGTCTTCTTTTCAAAATGGGGTAATTTGTGGGGTGTTTGTACTGCCCTGGCATTTGAGGGTCTCCACAATCATTACATGTATGGCCAGCATTAGGAGTTTCTGCTATTCTCCTTATATTGAGCATACGGGTAATGATTATATTTTTTTCGTTCAGCCTCTGGGCTGAAAGAAAAATGAACGGCACAGATTTCTTCATTCACATCGATCAATGTGGATGAAAAATTCTCTGCCCAAAAAAAAAAGGAGGGGAAAGACGTCTGCCAGGACATAGGAGCTCCGCCCAACATCCAAACCCACTCAGCTCGTATGCGCTGGCAAACCCAATTTCTCCATTCACATCAATCGATGTGGATGAATAAATCATTGCCGGGATTTATTTTTATTTATTGAACACTGTCCCTCAGCTCATAAGTAGGGATGAGCGAACTCGAACTGTATAGTTCGGGTTCGTACCGAATTTTGGGGTGTCCGTGACACGGACCCGAACCCGGACATTTTCGTAAAAGTCCGGGTTCGGGTTCGGTGTTCGTCGCTTTCTTCGCGCTTTTGTGACGCTTTCTTGGCGCTTTTTGAAAGGCTGCAAAGCAGCCAATCAACAAGCGTCATACTACTTGCCCCAAGAGGCCATCACAGCCATGCCTACTATTGGCATGGCTGTGATTGGCCAGAGCACCATGTGACCCAGCCTCTATTTAAGCTGGAGTCACATAGCGCCGCCCGTCACTCTGCTCTGATTAGCGTAGGGAGAGGTTGCGGCTGCGACAGTAGGGCGAGATTAGGCAGATTAACTCCTCCAAAGGACTTGATTAACTGATCGATCTGCAGCTGTGGATCATTGAGCTGCTGATCCTCAATTGCTCACTGTTTTAGGCTGCACAGACCGTTTGTCAGTCTCATTTTTCTGGGGTGATCGGCGGCCATTTTGTGTCTTGTGGTGCGCCAGCACAAGCTGCGACCAAGTGCATTTAACCCTCAATGGTGTGGTTGTTTTTTGGCTAAAGCCTACATCAGGGTGAAGCTGTCACACCAAGTGCATTTAACCAGCAATAGTCTGTTCATTTTTTGGCCATATACAAAATCAGGGGCAAGCTGCGCCTGTCACCAAGTGCATTTAACCCTCAATGGTGTGGTTGTTTTTTTGGCTAAAGCCTACATCAGGTGAAGCTGTGACACCAAGTGCATTTACCAGCAATAGTCTGTTCATTTTTGGCCATATACAAAATCAGGGGCAAGCTGCGCCTGTCACCAAGTGCATTTAACCCTCAATGGTGTGGTTGTTTTTTGGCTAAAGCCTACATCAGAGGTGAAGCTGTCACACCAAGTGCATTTAACCAGCAATAGTCTGTTTATTTTTGGCCTATCCCAGTCTAATTCTGTCACTAATCCATACCGGTACCCCAGCGCCTAAATACTAGGCCTCAAATTTATATCCAGCTAAATCTGTCCCTAGTGCTGTAGCTGGCGAGTTATTTAGTGTCCGTTCAAAGCACATTTCTTGTTCTGGTTGTAAATACAATTCCCAATTTAGCAATTTCATAATTTAGTGGTTCCTGCTATATCAGAGCTATTTGAAATCTATCCCAAAAAGGGTATATAATATTGAAGGTGCACATTGGGTCATTCAGAATAACTTCACACACACCCGCTACTGTGTATTTCCAAGTCTAATTCTGTCACTAAACCCATACCTGTCACCCAGCGCCTAAATACTAGGCCTCAAATTTAAATCCCTCTAAATCTCTCGTTACCCACCGCTGTACTGTTGTTGCTGGGCAAGATATTTAGTGTCCGTCAAAGCACATTTTTTGTTCTGGGTTGAAGTACAATTCCCAATTTAGCAATTTCATAATTTAGTGGTTTCTGCTATATCAGAGCTATTTGAAATCTATCCCTAAAAGGGTATATAATATTGAAGGTGCACATAGGGTCATTCAGAATAACTTCACACACACGCTTCTGTGCATTTCCAAGTCTAATTCTGTCACTAAATCCATACCGGTGACCCAGCGCCTAAATACTAGGCCTCAAATTTAAATCCCTCTAAATCTCTCGTTACCCACCACTGTACTGTTGTTGCTGGGCAAGATATTTAGTGTCCGTCAAAGCACATTTTTTGTTCTGGGTTGAAGTACAATTCCCAATTTAGCAATTTCATAATTTAGTGGTTTCTGCTATATCAGAGCTATTTGAAATCTATCCCTAAAAGGGTATATAATATTGAAGGTGCACATAGGGTCATTCAGAATAACTTCACACACACGCTTCTGTGCATTTCCAAGTCTAATTCTGTCACTAAATCCATACCGGTGACCCAGCGCCTAAATACTAGGCCTCAAATTTAAATCCCTCTAAATCTCTCGTTACCCACCGCTGTACTGTTGTTGCTGGGCAAGATATTTAGTGTCCGTCAAAGCACATTTTTTGTTCTGGGTTGAAGTACAATTCCCAATTTAGCAATTTCATAATTTAGTGGTTTCTGCTATATCAGAGCTATTTGAAATCTATCCCTAAAAGGGTATATAATATTGAAGGTGCACATAGGGTCATTCAGAATAACTTCACACACACGCTTCTGTGCATTTCCAAGTCTAATTCTGTCACTAAATCCATACCGGTGACCCAGCGCCTAAATACTAGGCCTCAAATTTAAATCCCTCTAAATCTCTCGTTACCCACCGCTGTACTGTTGTTGCTGGGCAAGATATTTAGTGTCCGTCAAAGCACATTTTTTGTTCTGGGTTGAAGTACAATTCCCAATTTAGCAATTTCATAATTTAGTGGTTCCTGCTATATCAGAGCTATTTGAAATCTATCCCAAAAAGGGTATATAATATTGAAGGTGCACATTGGGTCATTCAGAATAACTTCACACACACCCGCTACTGTGTATTTCCAAGTCTAATTCTGTCACTAAACCCATACCTGTCACCCAGCGCCTAAATACTAGGCCTCAAATTTAAATCCCTCTAAATCTCTCGTTACCCACCGCTGTACTGTTGTTGCTGGGCAAGATATTTAGTGTCCGTCAAAGCACATTTTTTGTTCTGGGTTGAAGTACAATTCCCAATTTAGCAATTTCATAATTTAGTGGTTTCTGCTATATCAGAGCTATTTGAAATCTATCCCTAAAAGGGTATATAATATTGAAGGTGCACATAGGGTCATTCAGAATAACTTCACACACACGCTTCTGTGCATTTCCAAGTCTAATTCTGTCACTAAATCCATACCGGTGACCCAGCGCCTAAATACTAGGCCTCAAATTTAAATCCCTCTAAATCTCTCGTTACCCACCGCTGTACTGTTGTTGCTGGGCAAGATATTTAGTGTCCGTCAAAGCACATTTTTTGTTCTGGGTTGAAGTACAATTCCCAATTTAGCAATTTCATAATTTAGTGGTTTCTGCTATATCAGAGCTATTTGAAATCTATCCCTAAAAGGGTATATAATATTGAAGGTGCACATAGGGTCATTCAGAATAACTTCACACACACGCTTCTGTGCATTTCCAAGTCTAATTCTGTCACTAAATCCATACCGGTGACCCAGCGCCTAAATACTAGGCCTCAAATTTAAATCCCTCTAAATCTCTCGTTACCCACCACTGTACTGTTGTTGCTGGGCAAGATATTTAGTGTCCGTCAAAGCACATTTTTTGTTCTGGGTTGAAGTACAATTCCCAATTTAGCAATTTCATAATTTAGTGGTTCCTGCTATATCAGAGCTATTTGAAATCTATCCCAAAAAGGGTATATAATATTGAAGGTGCACATTGGGTCATTCAGAATAACTTCACACACACCCGCTACTGTGTATTTCCAAGTCTAATTCTGTCACTAAACCCATACCTGTCACCCAGCGCCTAAATACTAGGCCTCAAATTTAAATCCCTCTAAATCTCTCGTTACCCACCGCTGTACTGTTGTTGCTGGGCAAGATATTTAGTGTCCGTCAAAGCACATTTTTTGTTCTGGGTTGAAGTACAATTCCCAATTTAGCAATTTCATAATTTAGTGGTTTCTGCTATATCAGAGCTATTTGAAATCTATCCCTAAAAGGGTATATAATATTGAAGGTGCACATAGGGTCATTCAGAATAACTTCACACACACGCTTCTGTGCATTTCCAAGTCTAATTCTGTCACTAAATCCATACCGGTGACCCAGCGCCTAAATACTAGGCCTCAAATTTAAATCCCTCTAAATCTCTCGTTACCCACCGCTGTACTGTTGTTGCTGGGCAAGATATTTAGTGTCCGTCAAAGCACATTTTTTGTTCTGGGTTGAAGTACAATTCCCAATTTAGCAATTTCATAATTTAGTGGTTCCTGCTATATCAGAGCTATTTGAAATCTATCCCAAAAAGGGTATATAATATTGAAGGTGCACATTGGGTCATTCAGAATAACTTCACACACACCCGCTACTGTGTATTTCCAAGTCTAATTCTGTCACTAAACCCATACCTGTCACCCAGCGCCTAAATACTAGGCCTCAAATTTAAATCCCTCTAAATCTCTCGTTACCGCTGTACTGTTGTAGCTGGGAAAGTTATTTAGTGCCCGTCAAAGCACATTTTTTGTTCTGGGTTGAAGTACAATTCCCAATTTAGCAATTTCATAATTTAGTGGTTCCTGCTATATCAGAGCTATTTGAAATCTATCCCAAAAAGGGTATATAATATTCAAGGTGCACATTGGGTCATTCAGAATAACTTCACACACACGCTTCTGTGCATTTCCAAGTCTAATTCTGTCACTAAATCCATACCGGTCACCCAGCGCCTAAATACTAGGCCTCAAATTTATATCCCGCTGAATTTGAATACAATACATTGGGCCAAATAATATATTTGTTGTTGTGGTGAACCATAACAATGAGAAAAACATCTAGTAAGGGACGCGGACGTGGACATGGTCGTGGTGGTGTTAGTGGACCCTCTGGTGCTGGGAGAGGACGTGGCCGTTCTGCCACATCCACACGTCCTAGTGTACCAACTACCTCAGGTCCCAGTAGCCGCCAGAATTTACAGCGATATATGGTGGGGCCCAATGCCGTTCTAAGGATGGTAAGGCCTGAGCAGGTACAGGCATTAGTCAATTGGGTGGCCGACAG
Organism: Bufo gargarizans; assembly: GCF_014858855.1. Lineage (NCBI taxonomy): Eukaryota > Metazoa > Chordata > Amphibia > Anura > Bufonidae > Bufo > Bufo gargarizans. The sequence goes on along the minus strand of NC_058080.1, from coordinate 243,418,542 downwards.
TGGATCCAGCACGTTCACATTATCTCCCACCCAGTCTTCTGCAGAAAGCGCACAGATGGCGCCTGAAAACCAACCCCATCAGTCTGTCACATCACCCCCATGCATACCAGGGAAACTGTCTCAGCCTCAAGTTATGCAGCAGTCTCTTATGCTGTTTGAAGACTCCGCTGGCAGGGTTTCCCAAGGGCATCCACCTAGCCCTTCCCCAGCGGTGAAAGACATAGAATGCACTGACGCACAACCACTTATGTTTCCTGATGATGAGGACATGGGAATACCACCTCAGCATGTCTCTGATGATGACGAAACACAGGTGCCAACTGCTGCGTCTTTCTGCAGTGTGCAGACTGAACAGGAGGTCAGGGATCAAGACTGGGTGGAAGACGATGCAGGGGACGATGAGGTCCTAGACCCCACATGGAATGAAGGTCGTGCCACTGACTTTCACAGTTCGGAGGAAGAGGCAGTGGTGAGACCGAGCCAACAGCGTAGCAAAAGAGGGAGCAGTGGGCAAAAGCAGAACACCCGCCGCCAAGAGACTCCGCCTGCTACTGACCGCCGCCATCTGGGACCGAGCACCCCAAAGGCAGCTTCAAGGAGTTCCCTGGCATGGCACTTCTTCAAACAATGTGCTGACGACAAGACCCGAGTGGTTTGCACGCTGTGCCATCAGAGCCTGAAGCGAGGCATTAACGTTCTGAACCTGAGCACAACCTGCATGACCAGGCACCTGCATGCAAAGCATGAACTGCAGTGGAGTAAACACCTTAAAACCAAGGAAGTCACTCAGGCTCCCCCTGCTACCTCTTCTGCTGCTGCCGCCTCGGCCTATTCTGCTGCTGCCGCCTCGGCCTCTTCCTCCGCCTCTGGAGGAACGTTGGCACCTGCCGCCCAGCAAACAGGGGATGTACCACCAACACCACCACCACCACCTCCGTCACCAAGCGTCTCAACCATGTCACACGCCAGCGTTCAGCTCTCCATCTCACAAACATTTGATAGAAAGCGTAAATTCCCACCTAGCCACCCTCGATCCCTGGCCCTGAATGCCAGCATTTCTAAACTACTGGCCTATGAAATGCTGTCATTTAGGCTGGTGGACACAGACAGCTTCAAACAGCTCATGTCGCTTGCTGTCCCACAGTATGTTGTTCCCAGCCGGCACTACTTCTCCAAGAGAGCCGTGCCTTCCCTGCACAACCAAGTATCCGATAAAATCAAGTGTGCACTGCGCAACGCCATCTGTAGCAAGGTCCACCTAACCACAGATACGTGGACCAGTAAGCACGGCCAGGGACGCTATATCTCCCTAACTGCACACTGGGTAAATGTAGTGGCAGCTGGGCCCCAGGCGGAGAGCTGTTTGGCGCACGTCCTGCCGCCGCCAAGGATCGCAGGGCAACATTCTTTGCCTCCTGTTGCCACCTCCTCCTTCTCGGCTTCCTCCTCCTCTTCTTCCACCTGCTCATCCAGTCAGCCACACACCTTCACCACCAACTTCAGCACAGCCCGGGGTAAACGTCAGCAGGCCATTCTGAAACTCATATGTTTGGGGGACAGGCCCCACACCGCACAGGAGTTGTGGCGGGGTATTGAACAACAGACCGACGAGTGGTTGCTGCCGGTGAGCCTCAAGCCCGGCCTGGTGGTGTGTGATAATGGGCGAAATCTCGTTGCAGCTCTGGGACTAGCCAATTTGACGCACATCCCTTGCTTGGCGCATGTGCTGAATTTGGTGGTGCAGAAGTTCATTCACAACTACCCCGACATGTCAGAGCTGCTGCATAAAGTGCGGGCCGTCTGTTCGCGCTTCCGGCGTTCACATCCTGCCGCTGCTCGCCTGTCTGCGCTACAGCGTAACTTCGGCCTTCCCGCTCACCGCCTCATATGCGACGTGCCCACCAGGTGGAACTCCACCTTGCACATGCTGGACAGACTGTGCGAGCAGCAGCAGGCCATAGTGGAGTTTCAGCTGCAGCACGCACGGGTCAGTCGCACTACAGAACAGCACCACTTCACCACCAATGACTGGGCCTCCATGCGAGACCTGTGTGCCCTGTTGCGCTGTTTCGAGTACTCCACCAACATGGCCAGTGGCGATGACACCGTTATCAGCGTTACAATACCACTTCTATGTCTCCTTGAGAAAACACTTAGGGCGATGATGGAACAGGAGGTGGCCCAGGAGGAGGAGGAGGAGGATGAGGAAGAGGGGTCATTTTTAGCACTTTCAGGCCAGTCTCTTCGAAGTGACTCAGAGGGAGGTTTTTTGCAACAGCAGAGGCCAGGTACAAATGTGGCCAGCCAGGGCCCACTACTGGAGGACGAGGAGGACGAGGATGAGGAGGAGGTGGAGGAGGATGAGGATGAAGCATGGTCACAGCGGGGTGGCACCCAACGCAGCTCGGGTCCATCACTGGTGCGTGGCTGGGGGGAAAGGCAGGACGATGACGATACGCCTCCCACAGAGGACAGCTTGTCCTTACCCCTGGGCAGCCTGGCACACATGAGCGACTACATGCTGCAGTGCCTGCGCAACGACAGCAGAGTTGCCCACATTTTAACCTGTGCGGACTACTGGGTTGCCACCCTGCTGGATCCACGCTACAAAGACAATGTGCCCACCTTACTTCCTGCACTGGAGCGTGATAGGAAGATGCGCGAGTACAAGCGCACGTTGGTAGACGCGCTACTGAGAGCATTCCCAAATGTCACAGGGGAACAAGTGGAAGCCCAAGGCCAAGGCAGAGGAGGAGCAAGAGGTCGCCAAGGCAGCTGTGTCACGGCCAGCTCCTCTGAGGGCAGGGTTAGCATGGCAGAGATGTGGAAAACTTTTGTCAACACGCCACAGCTAACTGCACCACCACCTGATACGCAACGTGTTAGCAGGAGGCAACATTTCACTAACATGGTGGAACAGTACGTGTGCACACCCCTCCACGTACTGACTGATGGTTCGGCCCCATTCAACTTCTGGGTCTCTAAATTGTCCACGTGGCCAGAGCTAGCCTTTTATGCCTTGGAGGTGCTGGCCTGCCCGGCAGCCAGCGTTTTGTCTGAACGTGTATTCAGCACGGCAGGGGGCGTCATTACAGACAAACGCAGCCGCCTGTCTACAGCCAATGTGGACAAGCTGACGTTCATAAAAATGAACCAGGCATGGATCCCACAGGACCTGTCCGTCCCTTGTCCAGATTAGACATTAACTACCTCCCCATAACCATATATTATTGGACTCCAGGGCACTTCCTCATTCAATCCTATTTTTATTTTCATTTTACCATTATATTGCGATGCTACCCAAAGTTGAATGAACCTCTCCTCTGCCTGTGTGCTAGGCCTAAATATATGCCAATGGACTGTTGCAGTGGTGGCTGACATGAAGCCTGATTCTCTGCTATGACATGCAGACTAATTCTCTGCTGACATGAAGCCAGATTGTCTGTTACGGGACCTCTCTCCTCTGCCTGGGTGCTGGGCCTAAATTTATGACAATGGACTGTTGCAGTGGTGGCTGACGTGAAGCCTGATTCTCTGCTATGACATGCAGACTGATTCTCTGCTGACATGAAGCCAGATCGTCTGTTACGGGACCTCTCTGCTCTGCCTGTGTGCTAGGCCTAAATATATGCCAATGGACTGTTGCAGTGGTGGGTGACGTGAAGCCTCATTCTCTGCTATGACATGCAGACTGATTCTCTGCTGACATGAAGCCAGATTGTCTGTTACGGGACCTCTCTGCTCTGCCTGTGTGCTAGGCCTAAATATATGCCAATGGACTGTTGCAGTGGTGGGTGACGTGAAGCCTCATTCTCTGCTATGACATGCAGACTGATTCTCTGCTGTCATGAAGCCAGATTGTCTGTTACGGGACCTCTCTGCTCTGCCTGTGTGCTAGGCCTAAATATATGCCAATGGACTGTTGCAGTGGTGGGTGACGTGAAGCCTCATTCTCTGCTATGACATGCAGACTGATTCTCTGCTGACATGAAGCCAGATTGTCTGTTACGGGACCTCTCTGCTCTGCCTGTGTGCTAGGCCTAAATATATGCCAATGGACTGTTGCAATGGTGGGTGACGTGAAGCCTCATTCTCTGCTATGACATGCAGACTGATTCTCTGCTGTCATGAAGCCAGATTGTCTGTTACGGGACCTCTCTGCTCTGCCTGTGTGCTAGGCCTAAATATATGCCAATGGACTGTTGCAGTGGTGGGTGACGTGAAGCCTCATTCTCTGCTATGACATGCAGACTAATTCTCTGCTGACATGAAGACAGATTCTCTGTTACGGGACCTCTCTCCTCTGCCTGTGTGTGTGCTGGGCCTAAATATATGCCAATGGACTGTTGCAGTGGTGGCTGACGTGAAGCCTCATTCTCTGCTATGACATGCAGACTGATTCTCTGCTGACATGAAGCCAGATTCTCTGTTACGGGACCTCTCTCCTCTGCCTGTGTGTGTGCTGGGCCTAAATATATGCCAATGGACTGTTGCAGTGGTGGCTGACGTGAAGCCTCATTCTCTGCTATGACATGCAGACTGATTCTCTGCTGACATGAAGCCAGATTCTCTGTTACGGGACCTCTCTCCTCTGCCTGTGTGTGTGCTGGGCCTAAATATATGCCAATGGACTGTTGCAGTGGTGGCTGACGTGAAGCCTCATTCTCTGCTATGACATGCAGACTGATTCTCTGCTGACATGAAGCCAGATTCTCTGTTACGGGACCTCTCTCCTCTGCCTGTGTGTGTGCTGGGCCTAAATATATGCCAATGGACTGTTGCAGTGGTGGCTGACGTGAAGCCTCATTCTCTGCTATGACATGCAGACTGATTCTCTGCTGACATGAAGCCAGATTCTCTGTTACGGGACCTCTCTCCTCTGCCTGTGTGCTAGGCCTAAATATATGCCAATGGACTGTTGCAGTGGTGGCTGACGTGAAGCCTCATTCTCTGCTATGACATGCAGACTAATTCTCTGCTGACATGAAGACAGATTCTCTGTTACGGGACCTCTCTCCTCTGCCTGGGTGCCGGGGCCTAAATATCTGAGAATGGACTGTTCCAGTGGTGGGTGACGGGAAGCCAGATTCTCTGCTATGGAACCTCTCTCCAATTGATTTTGGTTAATTTTTATTTATTTAATTTTTATTTTAATTAATTTCCCTATCCACATTTGTTTGCAGGGGATTTACCTACATGTTGCTGCCTTTTGCAGCCCTCTAGCCCTTTCCTGGGCTGTTTTACAGCCGTTTTAGTGCCGAAAAGTTCGGGTCCCCATTGACTTCAATGGGGTTCGGGTTCGGGACGAAGTTCGGATCGGGTTCGGATCCCGAACCCGAACATTTCCGGGATGTTCGGCCGAACTTCTCGAACCCGAACATCCAGGTGTTCGCTCAACTCTACTCATAAGCCTTGGCAAACTTATCTTTTTTACTGCAGAGGAGAAATCTCGTCTTGCAGCGCCGCATACACCGACTTTTGTGTAATCTGACAGCAGCGCAATGCTTCTGTCAGAATGCACATCAGTGCTGCAGCTGGTTCATTGGTTGGTCCACCTAGAAGGTAAAAAAAAACTAAAAAAAAACAGGCCGCAATGCAATAAATTTATTAACATTAACTTTATATAACATTTGAACAGAACATTAACTTTTATAAACTTTATTGAACTTTTGGAACAATACATAAACTTTTTTTCTTACCGGTGATTTATTTAATTTTTTTACCTTTATAGGACAAACCTCTCCTTCCCCATGGGGCAATGTGCAAAGCGCAAATCGCCCAGAGATATGGCGAAGTACATTATGCACTTTGTCCCAGGTGAAAGGAGAGGTTTGCAGCAGCTGTGAATGAAAGGGCCCTAAGAGCCCTGTGTGCCTGTCCTGTGTCATGAAATCCCTATGCTAATAGTGTACCTGTGTGTGGTACTTCTGGAAACACTCCCCTAAGCATAGGGCAGTCAGGGCAGTCAGGACAGAAATAGCGGGTGTCACGCCTTATTCCACTCCTGCTACAGACACAACATCTTTTTCGGGGTGGCGCTTGGGTTGAGGTACCAGCAACGACATTGGGGAAATGTCGCTCGTGTAGACGGCTCACTACACTGGTGGATGGGGCCACGGAACCTCCTGGATGCAGGAGGTTCTCGATGATCTCTTCCTGAAATTTGAGGAAGGATCCTGTTCTCCCAGCCTTACTGTAGAGAACAAAACTATTGTACATAGCCAATTGAATTAAATATACAGACACCTTCTTATACCAGCATCTGGTGCTGCGGGACACTAAATAAAGAGCCAACATCTGGTCATTGAAGTCCACCCCTCTCATGAGCAAATTATAGTCGTGGACCGAGAGAGGCTTTTCAATGACACTGGTTGCTCGTTCTATTTGGATTGTCGTGTCTGCGTGAATGGAGGAGAACATGTAAACGTCACGCTTGTCTCTCCATTTCACCGCGAGCAGTTCTTCGTTACACAAGGCAGCCCTCTCCCCCCTTGCAAGACGGGTGGTAACGAGCCGTTGGGGGAAGCCCCGGCAACTAGTTTGCGCGGTGCCACAGCAGCTAATCTGTTCTATAAACAAATGCCTGAAGAGGGGCACACTTGTGTAGAAATTGTGCACATAAAGATGGTACCCCTTGCCAAATAAGGGTGACACCAAGTCCCAGACTGTCTTCCCACTGCTCCCCAGGTAGTCAGGGCAACCGACCGGCTCCAGGGTCTGATCTTTACCCTCATAGACTAGTAATTTGTGGTTATAGCCTGTGGCCCTTTCACATAGCTTAAACAATTTGACCCCATACCGGGCGCGCTTGCTTGGGATGTATTGTTTGAAGCCAAGGCGCCCGGTAAAATGTATCAGGGACTCGTCTATGCAGATGTTTTGCTCAGGGGTATACAAATCTGCAAATTTGGTGTTAAGGTGGTCTATGAGGGGCCGAATTTTGTGGAGCCGGTCAAAAGCTGGGTGGCCTCTGGGACGAGAGGTGCTGTTGTCACTAAAGTGCAGGAAACGCAGGATGGTCTCAAATCGTGTCCTGGACATGGCATCAGAGAACATGGGCATGTGATGAATTGAGTTCGTGGACCAATATGACCGCAATTCATGCTTTTTTGTCAGGCCCATGTTGAGGAGAAGGCCCAGAAAAGTTTTAAATTCGGAAACTTGGACGGGTTTCCACCGGAAAGACTGGGCATAAAAGCTTTCCGGGTTGGCGGCTATAAATTGAGTGGCATACCGATTTGTTTCTGCCACGACTAAGTCCAAGAGCTCCGCAGTCAAGAACAGCTCAAAAAACCCCAGTGCCGATCCGATCTGAGCTATCTCAACCCGAACTCCAGACTGGGCGGTGAAAGGGGGAACTACTGGTGCGGCTGAAGTTGGGGGCTGCCAATCGGTGTTTGCCAGCACCTCAGGGACTCTAGGGGCTCTACGGGCCTGTCTGTGCGGTGGCTGCGACAGGGGAACTAATGCACGTGCCACCGTACCAGCTTCAACTGCCCTTCTGGTGCTCGCCACTTCGCCATGTTCTACGGCAGTGCTGGTACTAGGTCCAGGATGGGTTGCGCTGCTGGTGTATGCCTCACCATGTAATCTGACAGCGCCAGCCCCACTCTACTGCCCTTGAAGCGGAACTTGCGCAACCTATGGTCTAGAAACACGGGGCCGGGTACGCCTGGTGGTATCAGGGACCTCAACCTCATCGTCCGAACTTTGGGTCAGACTGCCACTGCTTTCTACACGTTCGTATTCTGACCCGCTGGATTCGTCAGATGAGGGTTCCCATTCCTCATCCGACTGGGTCAGAAGCCTGTAGGCCTCTTCACAAGAATACCCCTTAGTTGCCATTTGAAAAAAAGCAAGCCTGTCTTACAAATGGGAGGCTAGCGAAGTACCGGAAGCCGCTGAGATTGATAAAAAATATCAAAACTGATTTTTTTTTATCGCCGCAGCCCTTGTAAAGGGATTGTGCAGTGATAAAAAAAATATGTTGTCACTGCGGCGGGGCGGGCGTGGGTGAACACACGTGTGGGCGACCGATCAGGCCTGATCGGGCAAACACTGCGTTTTGGGTGGAGGGCGAACTAAGGTGACACTAATACTATCTTAGATCTGACTTGATCAGTTCTGATCGTTTACAGATACTATAAAAGTACCAATGCTGATTAGTGATACCCTAATCAGCGAATCAGTGACTGCGGTGCGGTGGGCTGGGCGCTAAACGATGCTAACTACCTAACAAAGGGGCCTAAACTAACCTAAAACCTAACCGTCAATACTAGTGGAAAAAAAAGTGACGGATCACTTTTTTCCCTTTCACTAGTGATTGACAGGGGTGATCAAGGGGTTAATTGGGGTGATGGGGGGGGTGAACTGGGGCTAAATGTGTTGTGTCTCGTGTACTTACAGTGATCTTTGCTCCTCTGCTGGGACCAACCGACGAAAAGGACCAGCAGAGGAGCACAGAAGCCATTTATCACATTATATTTATAAAAATAATGTGTTAACTGGCTTGTGATTTGTTTTTTTGAAAATCACCAGCCTGCCAGCGATGATCATCGGCTGGCAGGCTGTTGACGAACTCCTCCTTTAACTTTTGCCGGCAGCAATGCGCATGCGCGGGCCGGCTATGCACGTCATCTCGCGTCTAGCCAGATGACGCGCCGAAGCGTGAAGGAGGAATGAATCGACCGCCTCCAGAACACAATCCTGCGTTAGGCGGTCCGGAGGCGGTTAACTAAAATAATGTTTTTGTTTTTTTTTCTTATTCATATTTTTCAACTGGGTTTTAATCAGTAACACCAATAAAGATTTACTAGGTGTTGATTTGGACGGTTCTAATTATAACAATTTGGAAAGCATCAGAAGAATCTGATTACTTGACCTCCTCCTAAACAGTAGCATTAGGCCTTATGCACACGGACGTTGTTTTGGTCCGCATCCGAGCCGCAGTTTTGGCGGCTCGGATGCGGACCCATTCACTTCAATGGGGCCGCAAAAGATGCGGACAGCACTCCGTGTGCTGTCCGCATCCGTTGCTCCGTTCCGTGGCCCCGCAAAAAAAATATAACATGTCTTATTCATGTCCTATAACATGTCCTGTTCAGTTATATTAAAGGCTGTCCGTGCCGTTCTGCAAATTGTGGACCGCATAACACATGCATGTAGCCTTAATGTGAGAAAAATAGCTGGGAAAACATGTGATTAGATAATGTTCATTTACTTATATAATAAGAAACAGGTTTTAGTGCAGCAAGCTTGAAACATAGATTTAGTCTACTTTCACACTCGCGTTTTGGCTTTCCGTTTCTGAGATCCGTTCCGGGCTCTCTCAAGCGGTTCAAAACGGATCAGTTTGCATTCTAATGCATTCTGAATGGAAAAGGATCCACTCAGAATGCATCAGATTGCATCAGTTCAGTCTCCATTCTGCTTTGGATACGGACACCAAAACGTTGCTTGCAGCGTTTTGGTGTCTGTCTGATGAAACTGAGCAAAACAGATCACTGACACAATCTGGCACAATAGAAAACGGATCCGTCCTCCATTGAACGGATCCGTCCTCCAATGGTGTTCAAGACGGATTTGTCTTGGCTATGTTACAGATAATACAACCAGATCCGTTCTGAACGGATGCAGACGGTTGTGTGTAGCTGGCCAGCAAAGACCTGTCCTATATAGCTTATATGTGTATATAGCCAGACCTGCCAATAACCTAAATACAGTTCCTATGTTGCTAAAGACAAAAGCAGAGTTTTTTACTGTGACATCATGTTTTGGATGTCATATAACAGTTATATTTTGTGTTCACAGAAGCAGAACAGATAATATGCCTTTAAGATTAATTTATAGTGTAAGGTAAGCTCAGTGACACAGCAGAAACAACAGAAAGCATAGTGTTAATCTGTTGTTGCTGGGCAGAAGTCTAGACCAATCACAGCCAGCTTCTCACACACAGTCTGTCCGAGAATTCCCTTAGCAGGAGCTGCTAGAATCACTATTCACCAGAGTTTTATTTAAAACTGTTTTATAATGTTCCTGTTGTCAGTATTGTGATTGGAACTGTATATTGAACCAGTTATATGTGTGTTTACTTACAGTTCCACCAATTGCAACCATACAATTGCAAACTACAAAATTCACAATCCAAATTCAAATTCCATATTGCAATCCAAATTGCATACAACCATACCAGATCATACTCAACCAATCTGCAAATAGCTACTGCAAACTGCAAACCCAGTTTAGCCAGTAGAAATGTTAGACCTCAGATATACCTCAGAGAGATCATAAAGTGTTTAAATAACTTAAAGTGACAGTACAGATACTCAAGAGAGAAATATATCCACCATTTTATGTTGAATGACAGGATTGAACAGTTGAACCACCATCTTATGCATACCGACATTTTGTGATATCTTTTCAACATGTGTTATGTATGTACTATCTGCTGAAGAAAAGTTGAAGTTAATAAAGAAGTTATTTGAAGCATTTGGTGTGCTCTTTAAACCTACTGCTTCCATAGAACGGCACGAGAGGAATTACAGTAATAGTAATAGACAGTCTGGTTAGACTAAAAGTCTGAGATATCAAAATTCTTCTAATGCCACAGCTCAAAAGGCACTTCATAGTGCTGCGCCTGCCACATTGTATTATCTGAACAGATCCGTCCATGACGGAGCCACACAAAACGCGAGTGTGAAAGTAGTCTACACTTCAACAACTATGCAGCAATTTCCCAGCATCCCTCTGTTATAAAAATGTCTTCCTACGATCAAAGCTGGAAGAGTCAAGTTTATAACCCCTAACCACATGGCTCATGTTTCCCAGATTTTTCTCCTAAATGAAAAAGCTCCACTTTTTTCCATGTATGGGGATGTGCTGTTGCAAAACTACAACTCCCAGCATGCCTGAACAGCCTACAGCTATCAGCCCACAGCAGGGCATTGTGGGAGTTGTAGTTTTACAACATCTGGAGGGCCGCAGGTTGAGCATGCCTGCGCTAGATGCACCAGCTCAGCTGTACACTAGCCATGGATATTACTTTGTAATGATTTTAACTTGAAAACTCACCATACTGCGCTGTAGCAGTGACATGCCCGTATATAGCACATGACTGCTGCAGCCAGTCACTGGCCTGAAGTACAGCACAAGACCACTGGGGTCGGTGATTGACTGCAGCTGTCACAAGTGAAATATGTCACCGCCGCAGCCAAAACATTACATCACAGCAGCACTGGATCAGAGGGGGCCAGGAAGAGGAGTTTAAAAGGGTATTCCAGTTTCCTGATTTTGATGACCTGTAATCAGGATAGGTCATCAGTATCAGATGGGGTCACACTCTTGGCCCCCTGATCAGTTGTTTGAAGCGTCTGTGGCTCTCATGCGCAAGCTGCTTAGTTGTTTACTTGCACACCATCTATGTTGCGGCAGCAGTGCAGCAAAATTAGAGCTTCTTCTCACATTCAATGGAATGAAAAGCAGTAAATACCCTAGACCGCCACTACAATGTAGATGTCGTTCAGGTAAACACTGAAATGGTTGTGTATGCGCCATGGTATCTTCAAACAGCTGATCAGTGGGGTTGCCAGGAGTCAGACACCATCTGATTTGGATGACTTATCCTGAGGACAGGTGAGCACTATCATGATACCAGAATGCCCTTTTAATTTTTTTTATCATTTTAACAGCCTCTGTCAGTGTGCCCAAAAAAATGTAATTCACTAAAACCACTTTAAAGACCAATATTTCGAACATACTCTGAGCAAACAGTGGTATATACCATGACACACTGCTGATTATAACCAAGCTGTACAGTACAGTTACATTTAGTGATTTGACCAGTAATATCTTTGCTAACTGGAGTCATTTGTTTTCTCTTTTCTTCTCCATCCAACCCAGAATGCCATGACAAAAAAGCAACTCATTTCTGCTGAGTTAGCTGCCCAGATATCATTGGCAATTTTCTTTGCAGCCACTGCCAAGCCCTTTCAATCTGCACAGCGAGGGAGGGGATGGTCACAGAGATGAGTGGAGCTTGGGAGCAACAAGGGCAATGATGACCCCTCATTGCACAAAAGGCCTAATTTGCATATTAAAAAGTAGCATAGCTCGGGAAGGAGCCTCAGAGCTATCAGGTGAACCACAGTTATACATGTATGCAAACAGTTTTATAGGGAGGTCACTGATGTATGTGATAAAAGCATTTGAGAAGAATGGAAATTAGAAGACCGCTTATAGGTTATTTGGAGGTTTGGCAAGACAAGAGTCAGATTGACTCAGATTGACTAGTTCATAAGCTTGTTGCATAAAATACAAGGAAAATTGTGACATGCTGGAGCTACCATTACAAGCTCAAATCATAACAGGAAATGGCATTTTTCTAAGAATGAGAGTTTGATTAGGCCAGGCTCCTTGTGTGTCCATACAAGATGCTTCTCAGTGTGTATGGCTCCTTTATGTTGGGTTTAGGGCGAAGTGTCATGCTAGTAAGCTTAGACTTCAACGTGCAAACTTATGCCAAAGGGCTGTCCTTCTGGCATATTCTTCCCCAGGATATATTGATAATGGGGTTCAACTGTATTGCAATGTCCAGTAGACAGTGCTTTTCAACACACAAATACTATATTTTTTGCTTTATAAAACTTATGTGATGATAAGACGCGCCTAGGTTTTAGAGGAGGAAAACCAGAAAAAAATATATTTTTCATCAGACCTCAGAACAGACCATGATGTTCATCAGACCCTCAAATCACACCCAGCTCTTCATCAGACTTCAGATCAGACCTACATATCAGACGACAGATCAGACCCCCCATATCAGACATCAGAACAATTCTCCATATCAGACCCCCATATCAGACTTCAGATCAGACCCCCATATCAGATCCCCATAGCAGAACTCAGATCAGACTCCCACATCAGACCTCAGATCAGACCCCCCTATATCAGACCTCAGATCAGATCCCCATGTCAGACCTCAGATCAGATCTTCATATAAGACTCCCATATCAGATATCAGATCAGACCCCTAATATCAGACATCCATATCAGAGCTCAGATCAGACCATCAGAGTTGAAAATAAATAAATGAACTTACTTCTCTTGGTCTGCTGCCACTCTGCAGATCCAGTGATCTCTCCTGCACTCACCGCTTGCTGGTCTTCTCCGGGCTACGCTGCACTGTAACCTGACTGCATACAACGTCAGGTCATAGTGCGTGGACTACATCCCGATGTTATACGCAGTCAGGACAGTGCAGCATGGCACCTGGAGGAAGACCAGAGAACAGTGAGAACAGCCAGTGCTAGCAGAGTCACAGTCACCCTTTCCCATTCTTCCTGCATACTAGTGAGTGCTGTCGTAATGGAAGCGCTCATTAGTATTCACTTTCTAAGACGCACTGCCACCCCCCCACACACACATACACACACACACTTATTTGGGTCGGGGTGTCTTATAAAGAGGAAAATACGGTATATACTGAGATGGGGACCATTTTTTAATCACAGTCTGGACATACAACCTATTTTACTGGGACCATCCAACTATCTCATGTGTATGGGGATGTCAGGGTAGGAAGGTGAAAAGAAGGATCTGATATATTTAATTTCGTCATGTTTGGTAAATTGTTCCCACAGAAGCTACCGTAATTTGCAGAGCGAGCCAAGTGTGAATGTGTATGGAAAGTCGGCAAGAACAGCTGACGGCCCAACAGCTATTGAAGGTGTATGGGCATCTTTACATTTTCCTCTGCATTCATACATTGACTTGATTTGCTATATTTTTTGTAATGGAAAATAGACATTCTTAATACGGTATATTGACCGAAAAAACTGATTCCACTGTAAAGTGATATTCTGTATTTGCCATTAATGTGCTTCAATTGTCAAAATACATGGCCTAAACACGTTCTCTAACCAATGGGTGATAAATAGGAGCCTCTACTGTATGTCCACTAAAAGCAATGCTATATCTCTGTACATAAGGAGCCTGTATTGCACAGCACGGATGCCGGCACCTACAGCTCCATACTAGAGATGAGCAAATCGAATCTGACAAAGTGTAATTCGATCCGAATTTCAGGAAAAATTTGATTTGCAACTAATGCAAATTTCCACAATTACTCCTAAAATGGTGGCTACAATGGTGGCTACATGTGTGAGGACATGGGGCAAGGAACTCTGGGAAGACGGGATGATCCATAATGCCATGCGTGCAGCCAATCAGAAGCCAGACAGCTCTGTGATGTCACAGCCCTATAAATACGGTGGCCATCTTGGAATCAGACATTTTCCATCGTTCTGAGTGCAGGGACAGATGTGAGAAGGTGAAAGGGACAGCAATAGGAAAAACCTAACTGTGAAAAAAAACTACAGAAAAAATGATTTATAAGTGCAGGGAAAGGATAGGGGGGAATCATTTCACAGCATCTTAGTGCAGGGAGAGATGTCAGAAGGCACTAGGGACAGTGTCAGAAAAGTGATTTACAAGGGCAGGTAGAGATTATTTGGGGATCCAAATAGCCATTATACAGCTCTGTCATTCCAGCAATTTGTTCTTGTTATTGGGGTGCAAGTGTTATGTTGAAAAGCCTTTAGTGGCCTATTTCACTACAGAAAGAAAATTATATACACATTTCACTGTTGCAGTTATTTGTGGTGAAAGTGTTCAGTGGCCTATTTAAGTACAGAAAGAAAAATATATACTCACTTCACTGTTGCAGTTGCAGTTATTTGTGGTGAAAGCATTTAGTGGCCTATTTCAGTACAAAAAGAAAAATATATACGCATTTCACTTCTGCAGTTATTTGTGGTGAAAGCGTTTAGTGGGCTATTTCAGTACAGAAAGAAAAATATATACGCAGTTCACTGTTGCAGTTATTTGTGGTGAAAGCATTTAGTGGGCTATTTCAGTACAGAAAGAAAAATATATATGCATTTCACTGTTGCAGTTATTTGTGGTGAAAGCGTTTAGTGGGCTATTTCAGTACAGAAAGAAAAATATATACGCACTTTACTATTGCTGTTATTTGTGGTAAAAGCGTTTAGTGGCTTATTTCAGTACAGAAAGAGAAATATATACGCACTTCCCTGTTGCAGTTATTTGTGGTGAAAGTGTTTAGTGGCCTATTTCAGTACAAAAAGAAAAATATATTCGTCACTTTTCGGGGTGTTTTAATTTGCTTTTAATGTATTTAGTTCAGCTAAAAGTATGTCAGACAGAGAAGTGCCAGGTCATGCACATAGGAGTGGCAGAGGCCTAAATGTTTCTGGCGCAGGCAGAGGTCACAGCACTTCATCCCAATTGACATCAGACACCCCCAGCCAACAGTCGGTGGGTTCGTCAGACACAACCCTAAGTTGGCATGGCCCGGGAGCAGGCCCTGTGCCCTCACCTGTCCTCAACCTGCCTCTGTCCTTTGCTGTTCCCTCAGCCGCAAATGTATTGTATGCTGTGGGCTCAGCTCCACTATACAGTGAGGACAAGCTACTAGAGCATGGGTGTCAAACATGCGGCCCGCGGCCCGGCAGTCTAGTATCTCTGAACATGAGCGCGCTGCTATCGGCGCGCTCATGTTCTCTCAGCAGCACAGGGAGAAGGAAGCTGTCCTCCCTCCCCCTGTGCTGATGCCGCTGCCACCAATGAGAAGAGAGGGGGGGGGGAGGGGCGGGCGCACTGCGCCACCAATGAGGAGAGAGGGGCGGAGGAGGGGCGGGCGCACTGAGCCACCAATGATAGGACTATTCCCATTTCCCACACAGAGCGGCGCCCAGCGATGTCTCAGCACTCACCATTAGTCCTGGGCGCCGCTCCGTTCGCCCGCAGTGCCCCATTACTGTCTCCTCTCCTGCTCCACATGCTGCTGATTACTATCGGAGCGATGGGAGGAGACATCAGCTTCACTAGTGGGCGTTCCTTCTCCCTGCGCTGCGATTGGACAGCGCTACAGCCAGGAAGAAGGAACGCCCACTAGTGAAGCTGATGTCTCCTCCCATCGCTCCGATAGTAATCAGCAGCATGTGGAGCAGGAGAGGAGACAGTAATGGAGCACTGCAGGCGAACGGAGCGGCGCCCAGGACTAATGATGAGTGCTGAGACATCGCTGGGCGCCGCTCTGTGTGGCCTGATAGTGAAAGTCAGTCTTTAACACAATACAGGAGGCGGGTGCCGGCAGCAGAATCGCATTGCCGGAACCCTGCCGCTGACAGGGAGCTGCGATCAGAGGCAGTTAACCCCTTAGGTGCCGCACCTGAGGGGTTAACTGCTGATCTGCCAGTACCAGCCTCCTGTATAAAGGGGTAATTTATCATTGGTGGTGCAGTGTGCCCCCCCTCAACCCCCCATCCCATTAAAATCATTGGTGGCACAGTGCGCCAGCCCCTCTCAACCCCCCCAGTATTAAAATCATTGGTGGCAGTGGCCACAGGGACCTCTCCCCTCCCCCTCATTGGTGGTGCAGTGGCAGCTTCTGATCGGAGCCCCAGCTGTGTAAGCCTGGGGCTCCGATCAGTTACCATGGCAGCCAGGACGCTACAGAAGCCCTGGTTGCCAGGGTAACATCCCTGATGCTGTGTGCACAAGGCACAGAGCAGCAGGGACAGTGTGAAGTCCTATTCACCCTGATAGAGCTGAATAGGACAAGGGATGAAAGATCCCAGGTTCTCGCCCCTAAGGCTACTTTCACACTTGCGTCTGAGACGGATCCGCTCACATAATGCAGACGGTGGATCCGTTCAGAACGGATCCGTCTGCATTATATTGTAAAAAAATATTATTTTTTTTTGATGCGGCCCACATAAACTTAAATTTAGTTTTTTTGGCCCATGTTAGCCTTTGAGTTTGACATGCTTGTACTAGAGGATATTCAGCAGCTACTGCCCAGCCAAGATCTGGAGAAGACATCCGCTGCTTCCTTTGCTAGGTGGGCAAGTAGTGATGAGGAGAGTGGCATGGGAGGTGGTGTTGCAAGCTATCAGACTCCTGACCCAGGGACTGTTGAGGAGGACATCAGTGACCTGCAGACACTACTCGATGATGATTAAACCGATTGCACTTGGGAGCTGGGTGCAGAAAGTGCTTCATCATCATCAGGAGAAGAGGGTAGCAGCTTACCTGTGAAAGAGTGGCTGAGCCAGCAAGGTGGTAGCATGGCTGGGAGTCAGCAGGGTGGCAGCAGTGGAAGGTTCATGAGCCAAAAGTGCCCGGGGTAGACCACCTACTTCGCAGCATCCTACCTTCCCGGGAAGTAGTGGTGCAGGGGTTCACGGAGGCAGCGGCGGTAGCAGTCAGTCAGTGCGGACTGTTGGGGGGAAAATCACCTACTCGGTGGTGTGGCAGTTTTTTGTTAAGCCGCCGGAGGAGGTTAACATGTCCATATGTAGAATATGTGGGCAGAAGGTGAAGCGTGGCCAGGGTGCCAATGTTGGCACTACGGCCCTCCATCAACATATGCAGCATCACCATCAAGTGGCTTGGAAAAACCGTGGCTCTGATGTGGTGGTCCAGCCTGCCGCAGCAACCGCTGCATCACTCCACCACCTCAGCCGAAGGGAGCTGTCTGTCATTCCCATCTTCTGCTGGTCCAGATGCAAATGCTCCTCCTCCTCCTCGTCAGTCATTCTGTCAGCAATTGATCACTGAAACGATTGCCAAGAGACAGCAGTATGTGTGCACTCATCCAACGGCGCAAAAGCTGAATGTGCTCCTGGCCAAGTTGCTGGTGCTGCAGTCCCTCCCTTTCCAAGTGGTGGACTCTGCACCTTTCAGAGAACTGATTGTGCCGAGCCGAGGTGGAGAGTCCCAAGCCGTCATTTCTTAGTGAAAAAGGCAGTACTAGCCCTGCACAAATATGTAGAACAGAAGGTAGGCCAGTTCTTGAGCCTGTTGGTGTCTGCCAAAGTGCACGGCAGCGCGTAAAGGTGTAACTACGGTCAAGGACAATACATGTCCTTTACGGCCCACTGGGTGAATGTGGTTCCTGCACAGCCACACCAGCAACTAGGCCAGGTCACGCCACTTCCGCCTCCACGTTGTCAAGCTGTTGGTCCTGCGGCAATGTTCGTCTCTGCATCCTCCACCATGTCCTCAGCCTCCACTGCAGGGACAAGTCACAGTGCCCCTCCAGCATACCACAGTGTCATGCTGTTCTGCACCTCGTTTGTCTTGGCAAACGGAGTCACACAGGGGATGAACTGCTTTGTGTCCTTTAGCAAGAAATCGAATCCTGGTTTTCTCCCCGACAACTCAAAATCTGAACCATTATGACTGACAACGGGAAGAACATTGTGTCGGCGCTGCGTCAAGGAGGGCTAAGCCATGCGCCCTGCATTGCACACATGTTCAATCTGGTACTCAAGCGGTTCCTGAAGTCTTCAACCCATCTGCAAAACATCCTAAATATGGCCAGGAAACTTTGCATGCACTTCAGCCACTCGTATACTGCAAAACACACCCCCCTTGAACTGCAGCGTCAGAACGGCATCCCCCAACATAGTCTGATATGCAATGTTTCCACCCGTTGGAATTCCACCCTCCATATGTTGGACCGACTATACGAACAGAGAAAGGCCATCAACAATTTCTTGATGATCCAAGTGGATAGGAGTAATCCCCTGTGTAACTTCGATGTCAGCCAGTGGCAGCTCATACGTGACACCTGCCGTTTGCTCAGGCCCTTTGAGGAGGCCACGTTATTTGTCAGTCGCTAGGACTCCGGGATGAACAACGTCATTCCACTGCTTCTTGTCCTGTAAAAGATGCTGGTAAATCTAGCTGGTCAGGGGACTGGAGATGTGGCGCCTAGATCTCACGGCCACATGATCCCTGTGTGGGCTGAACTGGAAGAGGAGGAGGAGTGGGAGGAGGACATTGGAACACAAGCAATGTGTAGCGAAATGGGTGGCTTTTCTACTCAGCTGACAGGAGAGGAGGAGCAGTAGCAGCCAGAGGGCGATGAGGAAGACGAGACAGAGGACCCAGGCACACCGTGGCAGTATGCAATGGAGATGGAGGCAGGGAGTCACTTCGAGTCACTTGCACAAATGGCCCGATGCATGCTCACTTGCTTGCATAGTGACAGCCGAATTATCACCATTCGGCAGAGGGATGACGTCTGGCTCTCTACCTTGTTGGACCCTCGCTACCATTACAAAATAGGGGCCTTTTTTACACCCAATGAGAGAGAGAACGAACTGAACTACTACAGAAACATCCTATGCAGTCAGTTGGCCTCTGCCTATCTGCACCATCGTCCATCCTCTTGCAGGTATGACCGGAGGGGCCCTCTGCACTCAAGTTCCACTGCCATGGCTGCTGGGGTGGGGTGGGGTGGCAGGAGCAGTACCAGCTCCATCAGCAGCAGCTTGAGTCTACAGTCGCTGATGAGTAGCTTTCTTCACTCGTAGTGAAGAAACTACTCACCAGCAGGTATACTTGGAGCAGGACCTGAACCAGCAGGTGGTGGCATACTTGACAGCACCCTGCCAACCCACATTGAAGATCCGCTAGACTACTGGGCAGCCAAACTGGATTTGTGGCTACAACTTTTGCCCTGGAAAAGCTGTCCTGCCCTGCCAGTAGTGTGCCATCAGAGCGGGTGTTTAGTGCGGCGGGTCCATGGTTACCCCAAGGAGAACTCGTCTGTCCACCCAAAATGTGGAGAGACTGACTGTTGTCAAGCTGAATCAGGCGTGGATCAGTGAGGATTTCCACCCACCAATGCCTGAGGCATCTGATTAGATCATCCATGCCGCCTCACCCAAACCTTGAAAAAAGAGACCGGTTTCTTCTGGCTGCCTGCCTCAGCTACTACTCTGATGCTGCCACCCGCCTGATGCCACACATCTGATGCCAAGTGCTCCTTCTTTCACCAACCTTCGTCAGCGGGTACTGGTATTGCCGCTTACTGCCCCACTCTGTGACCTGGTCACTTTTTGGTCTCATGATGCTGCTGCTGCCATCGCCACACTATGTCACCTTCACACTCTGTGGTCTCCTGATGCTGCTGCTGCCATCTCCACACTATGTCACCTTGTCACTTTATGGTATCCTGATGCTGATGCTGATGCCATCTCCACACTATGTCACCTTGGCCCTATCTTATATGAAGGATGGCCTTATGCCTATCTCATGCATGCTTAAACTCCTTCACTGTATTTGCAGCTACCACTTCTGCAGGAAGGCTATTGCATGCATCCACTACTCTCTCAGTAAAGTAATACTTCCTGACATTACTTTGAAAACTTTGCCTCTCTAATTTAAAACGATGTCATCTTGTGGCAGTTTTTCTTCTTTTAAATATTCTCTCCTCTTTTACCTTGTTGATTCCCTTTATGTATTTAAATGTTTCTATCATATCCCCTCTGCCTCGTCTTTCTTCCAAGCTATACATGTTAAGGGTCTGTGAAGGTTCTAATTTATCCAGGTCATGGTATATCTGTGAAGAATAAATCAAGGCAACTGGACTTACTGTAGATTTCTTGAAAACGTTTCACTCGTTCTTCCAACAAGCTTTCTCAATTCTGAGTGACTGTACAAGAATTCTTTGGGAATAAATATGTAACTGAATCAACATCTGGTATACATGTTAAGGTCAAACAAAAACTGAAATGGTATACTGAGTATGCGTCCTTTTACACAATCAAACAAATGTATGTGGGGATAGGACGCTAAAACAAAATAACAAATGCTTTATTAAATTATCTTGTCAAAAAATGGGGGTATCTACCCGTCAATGCGGAACGCAGCAACTAAACCTACACTAAGTTGTGGGACCACTCTTATACCAACCACATGGATGGCAAAAAAGCCAACACGGAGCAAAAGGTAGATCCCACAAACTAAACCCACCAACACTTAGGGGGCTCAGAGCACCACAGGGTCCTGTATATGTGACCTGGGTGAAAGTACTATCTAGGTGGATATCTAATACTGTTCGGACACCAGGTATCACTCCTAACAGTGAATGTCGGCGCGCAGACATTCACTGCACTGACATAGTACAGGTGCAGGACTATGGGAAGGCAACACCCTTGGCTCCAATTGATGTATCTGGAGCAAAGATTGCCCTGACACTTTCCTTGGTGGTCAATGCTCAACGCGTTTCCATGCATTAAACATGCATTTCATCAGGAGCAACATGCACCATAAATTACACAGCCCAAAGCCTCTGACTTCGGTGTTAGACCGAGGCTATGAACAGTAAGCAGCAGTAGGGTGACCTGCCTGACACCGAATTCCTCTAGTGTGAGGTACGGTGTTGTCACTTATAATCTACTTTCCTGCCTAAGCTGACCACCTCTAGGTTGAGGCGCAGCGTGCTGGTGTGCATACAAATTGGCACTGTAATTTTAACAAGATAATTTAATAAAGCATTTGTTATTTTGTTTTAGTATCCTATCCCCACATACATTTGTTATACATGTTAAGGTCCATTAATCTTTCCTGGTAAGTTTTATCCTGTAATCCATGTACCAGTTTAGTAGCTCTTCTCTGAACTGTCTCCAAAGTATCAATATCCTTCTGGAGATATGGTCTCCAGTACTGTGCACAATACTCCAAATGAGGTCTCACTAGTGCTCTGTAGAGCGGCATGAGCACCTCCCTCTTTCTACTGGTAATGCCTCTCCCTATACACCCAAGCATTCTGCTACCATTTCCTGCTGCTCTATGACATTGTCTGCCTACCTTTAAGTCTTCTAAAATAAAGACCCCTAAATCCCTTTCCTCAGATACTGAGGTTAGGACTGTATCACTGATTTTATATTCTGCTCTTGGATTTTTATGCCCCAGGTGCATTATCTTGCACTTATCAACATTAAATTTTAGTTGCCAGATTTCTGACCATTCCTCTAGTTTTCCTAAGTCCTTTTCCATTTGGTTTATCCCTCCAGGAACATCAACCCTGTTACAAATCTTTGTGTCATCAGCAAAAAGACACACCTTACCATCGAGGCCTTCTGCAATTTCGCTTATAAAGATATTAAATAATATAGGTCCCAGAACAGATCCCTGAGGTACCCCACTGGTAACAAGACCATGGTCTGAATATACTCCATTGACTACAACCCTCTGTTGTCTGTCCCTCAGCCACTGCCTAATCCATACAACAATATGGGAGTCCAAGCCCAAAGACTCTAATTTATTGATTAGCCTTCTATGTGGGACAGTATCAAAAGTCTTACTAAAGTCTAGATAAGCGATGTCCACTACATCTCCGCCATCTATTATTTTAGTCACCCAATCAAAAAAATCTATAAGATTAGTTTGACATGATCTCCCTGACGTAAACCCATGCTGTTTTTCATCTTTCAATCCATAGGATTTTAGATGTTCCACAATCCTCTCCTTAAGTATGGTTTCCATTAATTTTCCCACTATTGATGTCAGGCTTACTGGTCTATAGTTGCCCGATTCCTCCCTACTACCTTTCTTGTGAATGGGCACAACATTTGCTAATTTCCAATCTTCTGGGACAACTCCTGTTACCAGCGATTGGTTAAATAAATCTATTAATGGTTTTGCTAGTTCACCGATAAGCTCTTTTAATACCTTTGGGTGTATCCCATCAGGCCCCTGTGACTTATTTGTATTAATTTTAGACAGCTGACTTAGAACCTCTTCCTCTGTAAAGACACATGCATCAAAAGATTCATTAGTCTTCCTTCCTAACTGAGGTCCTATTCCTTCATTTTCCTTTGTAAAAACTTAACAGAAGTATTTATTGAGGCAGTCAGCTAGTTCTTTATCTTCTTCCATATACCTTCCTTCTTTTGTTTTTGATTTGTTAATTCCTTGTTTTAGTTTCCTTTTTTCATTTATGTATCTGAAAAAGGTCTTATCGCCTTTTTTCACTGACTGAGCTAATTTCTCTTCAGCCTGTGCTTTAGAAGCTCTTATAACTTGTTTGGCCTCTCTTTGCCTAATCTTATAAATTTGCCTGTCATCCTCTTTTTTATTTTTATAATTACTAAATGCTATCTTTTTGTTTTTAATGATTTTGGCCACTTCTGCTGAGTACCACAGTGGTCTATTCCTTTTTTTGCTTTTATTGACAAGCCTAATGCAATTATCTGTTGCCTTCAATAGTGGCACTTTTAAGTATTCCCATTTCTCCTGGACTCCATTGAATCTGTTCCAATCTGATAGGGACTCGTATACCACTAATCTAATTTTAGAAAAGTCAGTTTTTCTAAAATGTAAAACTTTTGTTTTTGTGTGGTGTGACTCAGTCACTGTACTTATAGTAAACCACACTGACTGGTGATCATTAGATCCCAATCTTTCCCCTAAAGTAATATCAGATACCAAATTCCTATTTGTGAATACTAAATCTAAAATGGCCTCCTTCCAGGTTGGCTCCTCAACTATTTTCTGTAGAGATAATCCCAGTAGGGAATTTAGAATATCTGTACTCCTGGCAGAACTAGCTATTTTGGTTTTCCAGTTTACATCAGGAAGATTAAAGTCTCCCATAATTATAACTTCCCCTTTCAATGTCATTTTAGCTATTTCCTCAACTAATTCTTTGACTTGGCTAGGTGGTCTATATATCACACCTACACGAGTTACCTTATGATTGTCAAGCTACAAGGTAACCGAAACTGACTCTAAATTGGTCTCGCTAACTTGTATGAAATTAGATTTTATGCTATTATTCACATACAGGGCCACCCCTCCCCCTTTCTTGCCTTTTCTGTCTTTCCTATATAGAGAGAACCCTGGTATTGGTATATCCCAGTCATTACTCCCATTTAACCATGTCTCAGTAACAGCCACTAAATCTATATTCTCAGATGCCATTATAGACTCAAATTCATTGATCTTATTCCCTAAACTGCGAGCATTTGTAGACAAGACTCTGAGCTTGTCATTTCTTAACCTCTGTGCTACTGGAATCTTCTGGCATTGTTCCGGGGGGGGGGGGGGGGGGGGGCAGTCGGACTGCTTAATTATCACCCTTTTCCCCCCTTTCCTAGTTTAAATGCTCCTTAGCAAATACTTGGAACTATTCTCTGAGGACATTCATTCCCTTGAGAGAAAGATGCAAACCATCTTTCTTGTACAGTTCTTTTCCATTCCAACGAGAGCTAACATGAGCCAAACCCTTGGTTCAGACACCATTCACCATGAATTCCTTAATGCACATCTTCCTGTCATGCTGAAGTTTATGCGCAGGCAAAACACTCAGAGAATGAAACAGTTATACTAGGAGGCAGAGGTCAAAGTGGAGTAGAAGGTTGAGGAGGCAGTGGACGTGGCTGTGTAGGTGGAAGCGGCGGTGGAGGAGGAGGAGGTAGCTAACACTGTTTTTGTTTTGTTTTTTCCTTTTTTTTTTTTTTTTTATAAATTTGGGAAGACCCCAAAACATTGGAAACTAGAAAAGAGAATGCAAAGAGAAAGTGCTCTGGAGTCTAACAATGGCTGGGTGCGGCCGGTATACTTGTCTACTCAGCACAAGGTACGGATAAGGCCCCATGCACACGGCCGTGTTTCACAGCCGTGTGCGGGCCGTGGAACCGCGGCCTGGATCCCTCCTGAGAGCAGGAGCGCACGGCGTCACTGGTTGCTATGACGCCGTGCGCTCCCTGCTGCCGGCACAGTACAGTAATATACTGGTATAGATCATACCAGTGTATTACAGTATTGCGGCGGCAGCAGGGAGCGCACGGCGTCATAGCAACCAGTGACGCCGTGCGCTCCTGCTCTCAGGAGGGATCCAGGCCGCGGTTCCACGGCCCGCACACGGCTGTGAAACACGGCCGTGTGCATGGGGCCTAAGTCTTGTGGGATCCATGTCTGGTTCATTTTAATGAACGTCAGCTTGTCCACATTGGCTGTGGACAGGTGGCTGCGCTTGTCTGTGATCACCTCCTCTGCTGTGCTAAACACACATTCGGACAAAACACTGGCCACAGGGCAGGCCAGCACCTCTAAGGCGTAAAGGGCAAGCTCAGGCTGAGTGCCCAATTTGGAGACCCAGAAGTTGAATGGGGCAGACCCATCAGTCAGTACGTGTAGGCGTGTGCACACAAACTGTTCCAACATGTTGCTAAAATGCTGCCTCCTGCTAAGATGTTCCGTATCAGCTGGTGGTGCTGGTTGCTGTGGCGTGCTGACAAAGCTTTTCCACATTTCGGCCATGCTAACCCTCTCTTCTGAGGTGCTGGTGGTGCCTCAGCTGCGTTGGCGACTTCTTCCTCCTCCTCTGTCTTCGCCTTGTGTTTCCACTGAGCCCCCGCTGTCAGGTGGGAACGGCATCAGCAGAGAATCTACCAGTGTCAAGCTGCCCTCTGTGGGAGGTGTATTGTCTGTGTCTTCTGTATCCCCCCAGCGACGCTCCAGTGATGCCCATGATGCTGCTTTGGGTGCCACCCTGCTGTGAACATGGTTCCTCCTCCTCATCATTCTCCTCCTCCACATGCTTCTGAACTGTTCCCTGGTTGGGCAGTTGTGTACCTGGCCTCTGTTGGTGCAGGAACCCACCCTCCGAGCCACTTGTGAATGACTGGCCTAATAACTGTGGAAATTATCCCTCTTCCTCCTCCTCTTCCTCCTGTGCCACATCCTCTTCCATCATGGCCCGAAGTGTTGTTTCAGGGACAGATAGAAGTGGGATAGTAAAGCTGATGACGGCGTCTTCGGCACTGGCCATGTTTTTGTAGTACTCGAAACAGCGCAACACGGCACACACGTCCAACATGGACGCCCACTCGTTGGTGGTGAAGTGGTGCTGTTCCTCAGAGCGACTTACCGGTGCGTGCTGCAGCTGAAACTCCACTATCACCTGCTGCTGCTTGCACAGTCTCTCCAGCATGTGCAAGGTGGAGTTCCACTTTCTGTGTACGTCGCATATGAGGGGGTGAGCGGGAAGGCCGAAGTTACGCTGCATCGATGACAGGCAAACAGCAGCACGGTGAGAATGCTGAAAGCACGCCGAGCCCGCACTTTATGTAGCAGATCTGACATATCGGGGAAATTTTAGGGAATCTCTGCACCACCAAATTCAGCACATGCGACAGGCAAGGAATGTGCGTCAAACCGGCTAGGCCCAGAGCTGCTACGAGATTTTGCCCCTTATCGCACACCACAAGTCTGGACTTGATGCTCAGTGGCACCAATCACTCATCAGTCTGTTGTTCCATGCCCGTCCACAGCTTTTGCGCGGTGTGGGTTTTTCCCCCCAAACAGATGAGTTGGTGGTGACGGTGTTACTCTGAAAGGATGAGGAGGTGGTAGAGGAGGAACTGGAGGAGGTAACAGAAGGCAAAGAGAAACATCCTGCAATCCTTGGTGGCGGAAGGACATGCGCCAAATTGCTATCCGCCTCAGGCCCAGACACCACTGCATTTACCCAGTGTGTAGTTAGGGAGATATAACGTCCCTGCCTGTGCTTACTGGTCCACGTATGGGTGGTTATGTGGACCTTGCCACACATGGCGTTGTGCAGTGCAGGCCCAATTTTGTCCGCCACTTGGTTGTGCAGGGCAGGGATGGCTCACTTGGAAAAGTAGTGGCGGCTGGGAACCACATACTATGGGACCGCCACCACCATAAGATTTTTAAAAGTCTCCATCTCCACCAGACGGAATGACAGTATTTCAAAGACCAGGAATTTTGAAATGCTGGCATTTAGGGCCAGGGATCGCGGGTGGGTAGGGGGGTACTTCCTATTTCTCTCCAGTTTTTAGGAGATGGACAGCTGAACGCTTCCATGGGACAGTGTGGAGATGCTTGGTGATGGTGACAGAGGTGGTGGCGTTGCTGCCACATCCTCTGTTTGCTGCGTGGCAGGTGCCACTGTCACTCCAGAGTGGGAGGAAGAGGCCGAGACTGCATCAGAAGAGGGAGCAGGAGAAGCCTGAGATCTTTTGTGGTTTTGAGGTGTTTACTCCACTGCAGCTCGTGCTTTGCATTTAGATGCCTGGTCATGAAGGTGGTGCTCAAGTTTAGAACATTTATGCCTCGCTTCAGGCTCTGATTGTACACCATGCAAACCACTCGAGTCTTGTTGTCAGCACATTGTCTGAAGAACTGCCATGCGGCACGCCAGGGAAGCCTGCTCCCTCTTTTCTTGTGCGGCTGGTGCTGTATGAGCACCACCTCTTCCTCTGAACTGCACACGTCACTCGCATGACCTTGATTCCATGTGGGGTCTAGGACCTCATCATCCTCCACATCATCTTCCACCCAATACTCACCCCTGCCCTCCTTGCCGGTCTGCACACTGCAGAAAGCCGCAGCAGTTGGCACCTGTGTTTCATCATCACCAGAGACGTGCTGAGGTGGTCCTCCCATGTCCACATCCTAAAACATAAGTGGTTGGGCATCGGTGCACTCAATCTCTTCCACTTCTGGGGCAGGGTTATGTGGATGGCCCTTAGAAAATCTGACATCAGAGTCATCAAAAAGCATAAGAGACTGCTGCATGACTTGGGGCTCAGACTGCTTGGCTGATTTGCACAGGGGTGAGGTGAAAGACAGATGCCCATGGTCTGCAGGTGTCAACTATGTGCTTTCAGCAGGGGACGGGGTGGAAGACAATGTGAATGAACTGGAGGCACTATCAGCCACCCAATCTACTATCGCCTGTACTTGTTCTGGCCTCA
This sequence comes from Bufo gargarizans, assembly GCF_014858855.1. NCBI lineage: Eukaryota > Metazoa > Chordata > Amphibia > Anura > Bufonidae > Bufo > Bufo gargarizans. Next base: position 243,390,937 of record NC_058080.1, on the reverse strand, counting down.
CCATTCGTACACGCAAAATAACGCTGAAGTTTTTGTTGTCTACGTGCACCTGACAAAGGTGTTTCATTTTGGCTTGTAGCTGGCACAGATCGACCACGTCCTCTCCCTGCAACAGGAGCTCCATGAACACCAGCAGCACCACGACCAGAGCCACATCCCGGATTAACGGATTAACTGTATTTATTTCACTGTCACGTATGCAATTCAGGTGTACCTCACACACAAATTAGGTATAGTTCACCCACCGAACTAACAGACTGATTAACTGTATTTATTTCACTTTTACGTATGCAATTCAGGTGTACCTCACACACAAATTAGGTATTTTTCACCCACCGAACTAACAGACGGATTAACTATATCAATTTCACTGTCACGTATGCAATGCGGGTGTACCTCACACAAAACTAGGTATATTTTACCCACCGAACTAACAGATGGATTAACTGTATTTATTTCCCTGTCGGGTATGCAATGTCGGTGTACCTCACACAGAAATTAGATACATTTCACCCACCGAACTAACAGACGGATTAACTGTATTTATTTCCCTGTCGGGTATGCAATGTCGGTGTACCTCAGACACAAATTAGGTATATTTCACCTACCGAACTAACAGACGGATTAACTGTATTTATTTCCCTGTCGGGTATGCAATGTCGGTGTACCTCAGACACAAATTAGGTATATTTCACCCACCGAACCGACAGATTAACTATTATATATTTGTGTCCGGGGTACAAAGATAGTGGATTGCACCCACAAACAAATCGCTATAGGTCACCAACAGAATTAACAGCCAGATTAATCATTATATTTCTGTGTCAGGGGTGCAAAGATAGTGCATTGCACTCTCAAAAGATCGCTATAGGTCACCCACAGAAAACAGCCAGATTTTGTTTTATATTTCTGTGCAAGGAGTGCAAAGCTGGTGTATTGCACCCACAAGACATCATTAAACTGGAGTTCACCCACAAAAAAATTGCCCGATTCTTAACACTCTCGCTCACTTCAGCTGCCTGCTTCCTGTCCCTGCAATACTCAGAGCTGATTAGCGGTGCTAGATCTGATCCAGCTTTTATAGAGGCTGGGTCACATTATGCACCAGCCAATAACAGCCATGCCATTACTAGGCATGGCTGTGATGGATTATAACTGCCTACAGCTTAAAAGCTTGTTGATTGGCTGCTCCGTAGCCTTTCCACAAGCTTTATTAAATGCCCGAACACCGAACCCGAACTTTTACAGCAAAGTTCGGGTTCGGGACCTGGTACTCGAACACGCAAAGTTCGGTACGGACCCGAACTTTACAGTTCCGGTTCGCTCAACACTAGTAATGCACAGCAGATAACTATTCTCTGCAATGTGCTGAACTGCAGAGAGCAGACCTTTGCTTTTTGTGATATACAACCAACCCTCCTTTAGCACTTTCCGGGGTCTCACAGGGTAATCTGTATTAGCATCAGAGCTCATGGGGGTTTTCCCACGATCCCAAATGAGATTTTTTTAATCCTCTCATCCCTGGTAGGATATAGAGTATTTTTATTCTCTACCAAGAACCTGCACTGGAACTAATAAGTCCTCGGCTTTGATATGGATATGTGACCTTTAACTGTTAATTAACCTGGCTCTTAGAAACACAATTTTTGCCAGTAGTAGCTCTCTGACCTTTTTAACGGGTAAGATATTTTATTTTAAGTGTAATTGTGTATGTTGTTAAAATATATGAAACTGAAGATTGTGGTAGTCACAATCACATTACAAAGACAATCCCCTTTGATAGTGGAGTACAATGATATTCATCCTTTTGTTAAAAAAAAGACCTACCGCTAGAGTCCATTTTATTAGAACAATCAATAGCACCCCAAAAAAGAAAAATGTTTCTAAATATCAGTCATCTAAGAATAATGCTCTAAACCAGTATTTATAAGACCTGACTCCCTGCAGAACACCTGTCCTAACTTCCAGGCACTGAAATATCCCAGCATGCCCAGCACCTTCCCACAACCCACCAAAGCACCATACACTGTCAGAAGGTAAGGTCTCACCAGTTTCTGCTCTGACTAAAAGATTGATACCTCCTCTGGATAGGTCATTAGTATCTGATCAGTGGGGATCCAATCGTGACCAGTGAACATGTTGTCACACGGCCTAGTCTATGCTGATCGGTGGGTGCATAGTCCAAAAAATGGATTGTTTTCCATGTCTGAATTGTGTGAATTGCCGCTATATACAGAAGGGTAGTACTTTCACTGATCCTATTACCACCAATAAATACACTGTTAAACATTATTTAACTTGCAACATGTTATATGTAGGTGAAACCTCTTTGGATTTTAAGATTCGCCTTAAAGGGGTTGTCCGGAATTGGGGATATTGGTTTAATTGTTTAACAAGGACATAAATATCTTCTACATGACTGTCCTACCTTTCCCATACTTTTCTGATGCCCCGTATTCATTACACAAATTCTTAGCCAGAAGTGAGTCTTTTCTCACATTCAGTGACGTACCGGGTCCCTTCTGCAGAGCGAAGCTGCTTCTTTTGCTTCGCAGGGAGCCCGGTGACGTCACCATCAGCCGCAGGCATTTTGCAGAGCGCTCGGATGGGCGGTACCTCGGCGGCAACAGATTGCGCTAAGCCACGCCAATCCAGTCCGGTGCCGTCACCGGGCAGGGTGTGTTGTTCACAATGAAGGAGGCAAGGGAACTATGCGGAATATGATTCAAGGGGGGCTGATGCATGGAGGACGTGTGCGATGTGCGGCAGGAGGCGGAATAACAATGAAGGGGGCAGAGTCACGGCGGACATTAGAGTCGTCTGAAAGCATGTGATGCTGTGCTGCACTGGGACCCACAGTGCAGAGCGGCAGGAAGTTAGACAAAAATAAACAGAGATGTAAACAGTGTGTGGGGGACTGTCGGAGCCGTGTAGAAATAGCAAAAATACCTTAAAATATATGGGGGGACCTAGAATGAGTACACTTAAAAAAAAAAAAAAATTGATCCCAGACAACCCCTTTAATCAGCATAGGTAAACAATTAGGAAAAAGCGGATGGACCTTCCGGTTTCCAAGCATTTTTCGGAGCTTGGTCACAAGGAAGGTGATCTCAAATGTATGCTATTAGATCATGTCCCAGTCTCCCGTAAAGGGGGCAATAGAAACTTGGCATTGAAGAGATATAAAATCCATTGGATCTCATTACTGAACACCCTTAGACCCAACAGGTTAAATAACAGGTTAATAATTTCCCTTATTATGTTCATTTCCGTCTAATTCTTTTTTTTTTGTGTAGATCTTGGTGCTATTTTTACATTTCTATATATTTATTGAAACTAAATAGCCTTTCTGTCTTGCAGATAATGGATGAGGATTACAGCACAAGTGGAACCAGCATGGACCGCCTCTTTTCTTTTTGTGGATGTTTTCCATGTAGTATATTACTGTTTCATGTCAGTAAATGTTGGAGTGCCTTTCGGAATGTTTTATGTCTTCTTTCCATCATTAGTATTATTCAAAAAGTCTTTCAATATAATGGGGAGATAGGGATGGGATGCTATATCTTTATATAACAGAATTATTATTTTTTATATTCTTTATATTTTTATTTCATCATTAAATGGTTATGGATGTTCCATGTAATGTCCGCATACTGAATTTTCGGTATGGGTCAGATATGGAGCTCCGTTGTCTGTCTATCCCATGCACCACAATTGTTGTATGTTGAGACGGATTGACATGCCATTTTGTATAAATTGATTCTTTTATTACTCTTCTTATTTTAGTATCTGTGGTTTGACACAGCGGTGTTTGATGTCTGTTGTACAGATAACGAGCGGCTGTGTCGACCCTCCAACATGGTTTGGATGCGGTGGAAGCGGCACCGAACCTTGTGGAAATCCAGGGTCACAATATTGATGTAGCATCTCACCCCCGTTCCCTCTATATACTATAATATTATTTTGTTCATAAGATGGCAAGGTATACATATTCTTCCATTGTGCAATCATTGTGATATATATATCATTTTTAGCTACGGTAGTTGGTCGCATCGCTGCAAGCTTGCGGTTCACTGTGTTTTTCAGTGATCATGCGATCATGTGACTGGAATGCTAGGTACCCGCTTGCAGGTCATTGTGCGTTCCAACTACGGAGCGATCATGTGACCTGTCATCACGTAGTTTGGGTTGCGGAATGCGCGTCTCTCTTGCAGGCACTCCTTAGACATGTGCAGTCTGTAACTTGAGACACCAAACACATGTGTACCGGATCCATGCTGGTCAGTGCTCCTCCTTATTCATTTATGTTTTTAATTCTGCACCTGGGTACTCACAACTGTGTTATGTTTTTAATTATGATCAATAATGTATGTGTTATGGATATACATATACTATTATGATTTTTTTTCTTGTTTTGATTTTATATATTTATTCACTATGGCCCTTGGTATTACTAGGTCATTTTTGTGTCTAAATTTTGTATGTATTTCCACTTATTTATTTATTAATTGTATTTGATGATCAATTATCATGGAGTTGTATTTATATTTGCACTTGGCACCATTATATCTTTGTCACTGTTTGAGAAAGGTCCCATTGGGAGGACTGAAACGTTGCTGGTGATTAAACTAATACTTTTTTTCTTTTGGAAGTGCTGTGGAGTTTATTTTTATTATTGTTTAGATAGATACATAGGAGAAAGATAGATAGATAGATAGATAGAAGTACCGAAAAGAAGTGTAGTGAAAGTCCAATAGAGATAAACTGTCTGAAACGTATTGGCTGTACAACATATGTGTTCAGGAATTTGCCACCAGTGCCTGAATATGCCTTTCAAGCTGTTTGATAATCTGCGTGAGACGCGCCCACATCCCACAGTGTATAATTGTGGACCTGTGAAACAGCAACCTGTTAAAAAAAAGGTGCAGAGCACAATCTTAGGAGGCCGCCCTAGTGGTTGCCACTCCATTGCATGCAAATAATTGTCCTGATGTTTTTGCTTTTGAATTGTTCAGTAAAGAACTGTTCTGCTGCATAATTGCCTCCTCATTGCTTCCTGCGCCGCTACACTACAAAATACTTGCATCACGAACCAGGACCCTGCCTTGCACCCTAACACCTTCAAAGTCAAGGGCTCCTCAACCGTCACTGGGCAGGAAAATCCCAGAGTGTACATTGAAGTCCCCTTTGGATCCGATGAAGAATATAATTATATATAACTTTTTAATATATGTAAGTGTCTGATTAAACTTAAGGTACTCAATCTAAATTCCAAATTAAAAGGGTTAGCCCACAAAAAGTATTATGCAATGAAATAAGGCATATCAAATGAAGTATTATTGTAATTTACTATACATACAAAAAATATTGTTAGGTTTCTATGTACATTATAGTTTCCCCTCTGGTGGCTTCCCCTGGTGTTTCTACTATGGCCCAAATTTGGGTCCACTTCATTCAGTGCTAGCAGAATGCTTGGGTGTATAGTGAGAGGCATTACCAGTAGAAAGAGGGAGGTGCTCATGCCGCGCTACAGAGCACTAGTGAGACCTTATTTGGAGTATTGTGCGCAGTACTGGAGACCATATCTCCAGAAGGATATTGATACTTTGGAGAGAGTTCAGATAAGAGCTACTAAACTGGTACATGGATTGCAGGATAAAACTTACCAGGAAAGATTAAAGGACCTTAACATGTATAGCTTGGAAGAAAGACGAGACAGAGGGGATATGATAGAAACTTTAAAAAACATAAAGGGAATCAACAAGGTAAAAGAGGAGAGAATATTTAAAAGAAGAAAAATTGCTACAAGAGGACATAGTTTTAAATTAGAGGGGCAAAGGATTAAAAGTAATATCAGGAAGTATTACTTTACTGAGAGAGTAGTGGATGCATGGAATAGCCTTCCTGCAGAAGTGGTAGCTGCAAATACAGTGAAGGAGTTTAAGCATGCATGAGATAGGCATAAGGCCATCCTTCATATAAGATAGGGCCAGGGACTATTCATAGGATTCAGTATATTGGGCAGACTAGATGGGCCAAATGGTTCTTATTTGCCGACACAGTCTATGTTTCTATGATTGACATGCTCCGTGACCGTAGCTTCCCTATTCCCTTATTCCGCCGCATTCAGGCATAGTTATCTCATAGTGAAGCACCCAGATACCATTTATTCATTCACCCCTACTTCTGAACCCATAGAAATATCTCTCTCTAGACAATGGAGAAGAAAATTGTATACCATATTGCTATTTATTAGTGGAATCGTTGGGGCTGCATGTAAGGGAAGTTTCCTATACAGGGGAGGAATGGGTTAACAAAAGCTGACCAGTACACTTCTGGAGTTTCAGGTGCTTGATAAGCTACTGCCCACCCACAGAAAGGGAACAGAGAAGTCCTTCAGATAATGCAAGTAAATGAAAAGAAACAAGCTGAATAGTTATTCCTTTGATATAGTTAAAATAGCAGTGTGCATTGCTCCAGATATTTTGGCCACAGAAGGGTTTTCCAGTAATAATTATATTTTATGTAATCCCCTGCTCCATGCCCTCTGGTCCTCTAATGTCTCAATCTTCCAGTCCCAACACTATTTACATCTTGCTAGCCATGGTCACATCCACTGCTCCAGCCAATAACTGGCTTCAGCAGTGATGTGGCCACAAGCACCATGTTACCGCTGAAGCCAGTCATTGCCTGGAGTTGTGCATGTTCCCATGCCCATTGGGCACCTAGATGTAAACATAGTGGGGACCTGAAGATGGAGGCAGCAGAGGACTGGAGCGGGTAATGGAGCAGGTAGGAATGAATCTTCTATTTCTGTAGGCAGTCTGGGGGCATTACATAAAAATATAATTATTAGCGGGAAAACCCCTTTAAGGGTGGAGACCAATTTTTTTAATCTGATGCGTCACTTTATGTGGTAACTTTCCGCATATCCAAGCGACTCTGAGGTTTTTTGTGTCAGATTTACTTTATGTTAGAAGCAAATTTGGGTTGCTATGTTTTGTGTTTTTGTCTAAAAAAAATCTTCAATTTTCAAGATAGCCATACCACACCAAAAAGTTTGGGGGTCATTTACGAACTGATATATGCCAGTTTTCTGGCGTATATCTGTCATAGACTGCGGCGCAATGGTTGCGATATTTCCCCGCTCACGCCAGGTCTAAAAAAGGTGGTATGGTGTGGGCGGGAAAGAAGGCAGGCTGCTAGGCCCCTCTCATTTATCATTTTCTACACCTGTTTTAGGCATAGAAAATCTTCTAAATCTACACCAGCAAGGGAGATGCGGTGGATGCCCAGAAGTTATGTAGAGACCAGAGCCTCTGCATAACTTCAGCGGATTAACCACCAGCGTAGGGGTTATTAAGACCTGCGTCTAAAACTCCGGTCTTAATAAATTACCCCCTTTGTTTTTAACATTTTCCATATGTCTACTTTGTAGGGGGGGTGTTGGGCCCCTTGCAAACAAGCGTGAGCGGAATAGGTCCGGATGTGTTGCGGATGCGTTTAGTGAAAAATGCGTGATTTTGCAAGCAAGTTCATTCAGTTTCGCCTGCAATTGCGTTCAGTTGGTGCAATGCGATTTAATGCGTTTTGCACGTGTGTGATAAAAAACTGAAGGTATACTAACAACATCTCTTAGCAACCATCTGTGAAAAACGCATCGCATCCACACTTGCTTGCGGATGCAATGCGATTTTCACACAGCCACATTCACTTCTGTGGGACCAGCGTTGCGTGAATTGCAGAATATAGAACATGCTGCGATTTTCACGCAACGCAGAAGTGATCCGTGAAAACCAACGTTCATGTACACAGACATAGGCTTGGAGTGGCCTATATATTAGAACCCCATAAACCACCCCATTATAACAACTGCACAGCACAAAGTATTCAAAATGGCATTTTGGAAGTTTGTTAACTCTAGACAAGACCCTGTCGACAGGACTTTCTTTTCAATCCTAGATAATGGAAACCAGACAGATCCTTTATGCTTGCCCATAGACCTCTATTATGACGGATCAAAGCAGAATGCCTCTAATGGTTTCCATTTTGAATTCCATCTTGCAAACTCCATTATTTTCTGTTATAACTGAAAAAATAACAGAATGCATAATGGTGATGTGTTTTCTGTTTAAAAAAAGGATGGAAATGGGTTAAACGGATGTCGACTGATGCAACCGGATCCGTTTTTTTTTTCTTCTCTTCTTAACATAGTTTCTAAGGCTGAAAAAAGACATCTGTCCACCCAGTTCAGCCTGTTATCCTGCAAGTTGATCCAGAGGAAGAAAAAAAAAACTGTGAGGTAGAAGCCAATTTTCTTCACTTTAGGGGAAAAAACTCCTTCCCGACTCCAATCAGGCAATCAGAATAACTCCCTGGATCAACGATCCCTCTCTAGTAACTATAACCTGTAATATTCTATGTTTGTGTACAAACCTTCTTTCCTCCAGACGCAGAGGATGTCCCCTCGTCACAGTCACCGTCCTGGGGATAAATAGATGATGGGAGAGATCTTTGTACTGACCCCTGATGTATTTATACATAGTTATTAGATCTCCTCTCAGTCGTCTTTTTTCTAAAGTGAATAACCCTAATTTTGATAATCTTTCAGGGTACTGTAGTTGCCCCATTCCAGTTATTACTTTAGTTGCCCTCCTCTGGACCCTCTCCAGCTCTGCTATGTCTGCCTTGTTCACAGGAGCCCAGAACTGTACACAGTACTCCATGTGTGATCTGACTAGTGATTTGTAAAGTGGTAGGACTATGTTCTCATCATGGGCATCTATGCCCCTTTTGATGCAACCCATTATCTTATTGGCCTTGGCTGCTGCTGCCTGACACTGGTTTTTGCAGCTTAGTTTGCTGTTCACTAAAATTCCTAGGTCCTTTTCCATGTCAGTGTTACCCACTGTTTTACCATTTAGCATGTACGGGTGACTTGCATTATTCCTTCCCATGTGCATAACAAAAACAAAGACAGGTGCACTATGTGGTCTTACTAACCCTCATACTGGTGTAAAATTGAGAATTAGCCAACATATCCTGCTTGGAGGACATGTCTGAGCCCGAGCACCACGCCAAGGTTTCTCAAGTAGCTCGGGAACCTAACGCTAAACCTACCTGAGCCGTATGGGCAATACCAGGAGCCAGTGGGCGAATTACAGGTGCGCAAGGTCCGACTCAAAGCAATCTCCCAGTAACCTCCAGCATGTGACCATGCATACAATGGGAGGAGGCAGAGAGCTCTGAGCCCCACCCAAGACTGGCTGATATAGCCCAGGCCTCACATGTGCACCAGAATGCTGCCTGTGGATGGAAATAAAGGCACATTCAAACTAGAAGTTTCTACACCTCCAAAAATTCTAAATACAAACTACAATTTAGCGTGGTATTAAAAAGCAGGAAGTGCTCAACTCCATATGCAGTGGTGCATCTATACTGGGGGGGGCAGATCCTGCACTTGTGGCCCGTTGCTAATGGCAATCCCCAGCAAAAATGCATACAATGGAGGATGCCTGCAGCGGACCACAAGTACCACAATGGACATCCTACACAGGATAGCAATTGTGTGGATGTGATAAGCAGTCAAAATGACATAACAAAAACAAAGACAGGTGCACTATGTGGTCTTACTAACCCTCATACTGGTGTAAAATTGAGAATTAGCCAACATATCCTGCTTGGAGGACATGTCTGAGCCCGAGCACCACGCCAAGGTTTCTCAAACTCCTAGTTTGAATGTGCCTTTATTTCCATCCACAGGCAGCATTCTGGTGCACATGTGAGGCCTGGGCTATATCAGCCAGTCTTGGGTGGGGCTCAGAGCTCTCTGCCTCCTCCCATTGTATGCATGGTCACATGCTGGAGGTTACTGGGAGATTGCTTTGAGTCGGACCTTGCGCACCTGTAATTCGCCCACTGGCTCCTGGTATTGCCCATACGGCTCAGGTAGGTTTAGCGTTAGGTTCCCGAGCTACTTGAGAAACCTTGGCGTGGTGCTCGGGCTCAGACATGTCCTCCAAGCAGGATATGTTGGCTAATTCTCAATTTTACACCAGTATGAGGGTTAGTAAGACCACATAGTGCACCTGTCTTTGTTTTTGTTATGTCATTTTGACTGCTTATCACATCCACACAATTGCTATCCTGTGTAGGATGTCCATTGTGGTACTTGTGGTCCGCTGCAGGCATCCTCCATTGTATGCATTTTTGCTGGGGATTGCCATTAGCAACGGGCCACAAGTGCAGGATCTGCCCCCCCAGTATAGATGCACCACTGCATATGGGGTTGAGCACTTCCTGCTTTTTAATACCACGCTAAATTGTAGTTTCCCATGTGCATAACCTTACATTTGTCAGTGTTAAACCTCATCTGCCACTTCTCTGCCCAAGCTTCCAATCTATCCAGGTCCCTCTGTAGTAGAATACTGTCCTATTCAGTGTAAATTACTTTACACAGTTTAGGGTCATCTGCGAAAATTGATATTTTACTATGCAAGCCTTCTACAAGATCATTAATAAATATATTGAAGAGAATAGGGCCCAATACTGACCCCTGAGGTACCCCACTAGTGACAGTGACCCAATCTGAGTGTGTACCATTAATAACCACCCTCTGTTTTCTATCATTGAGCCAGTTACTTACCCACATACAGACGTTTTCTCCAAGTCCGAGCATTCTCATTTTATATACTAACCATTTATGTGGTACAGTGTCAAATGCTTTGGAGAAGTCCAGATATACGACATCCATTGATTCGCCGCAGTCAAGTAACTCCTCACAGAAACTGATTAAATTAGTTTGACATGAGCGATCCCTCATTAAGCCATGCTGATACAGTGTTGTTACCTTATTTCTGTTGAGATACTCCAGGATAGCATCTCTTAGAAAACCTTCAGTTTACCCACGACAGATGTTAAACTTACTAGTTTACGGGCTCTGTTTTTGACCCTTTTTGAATATTGGCACCACATTTGTCAATCCTGAGTCCTTAAATATAAGAAATAAGGATCTGTCTATGACATTGCTCAAAATAATGGATCCATTTTTTTTTTTTTTCTTTTCTTCTGATGGATCAGCAGAATGGAAAGCACAATGGTGATATGAATGCGCCTTAGAGGTACCATATGTTGGCTGAACCCAATGATTTTTGTGGTGGAGATGGTGGAGAGAAGTGTGGTGGATTTCAACTTTCCTGATCCTATAGTACTTCTGAACAACGTTCCCCACATAATAATTTCCCCCACACTGCCCGCCCACAGTAATTTCCCCTACACTGTAGTTTCCCCCACATTGCCCCATATAGTAATTTGCTCCCATATAGTAATCCCTCCCATAATAATTTGCCCCCACCCAGTAATCCCACCATAATATTTTCCGATGTACTGTCTCTTCACATGTTCTCCTGTGTGTCCCCCCATGTCCCCCAAAGTTTACAGAGAACTATGCGCTTCTGTGCTCCACCAGCACCTACAGAACATGCCCTAGTTGACCCTGCTTAGCGCCACCAAAGGGGAAAGTGTCCATTATGTAACAGAAAGAACCTGTACTCCTGGCAATAAGCTAATTGTGGGCAAGACCACCAGTATCGGTTTCTTGCCCAGGACGCATCTAAGAGCAGGGACATTCCAAATATAACAGAGTCCTAAATGCTTTTATCATGGTACCATATTGTAGGTTACATCTCCATCACGGGCCCCTCAGACTGAAGGGCCCAAATGACAACACATTCTCTATAGCTACCCGCTTTACTTGTATCTCCCCCCAGGTCGCCGTGTGTTTGCCCTTTCAGCTGATTAATAATCCTGATGATGGTTTCCACTAAATTAAAGCTGGGCAATGTGTGGCGCTGTGGCAATGTGTGGCACATCAATCGCTCCGTTTTGTTTTTCCAAATTATTTTTCCTTCGTAAAAATAACTTCAAAAAGCCCCAAATTTGTGGTGGCTGCGGTGATGGCGAGGCTGTTGCTAAGGAGCAAGTGAGGACAAACTGGCAGAATGAATGTGGATGTTGGCAAAGTGCCAGTTTGTGATCTGTTTCTCCACTCTGGGATCAGTGATGGCTTCAGGGAGAGCAGGTGAAACTCCCCTATGGTGGTAGAAAGCATATGTGGCCTCACACCTCTGTGATGTCATATATTAGGCATCACAGCTCTGTGATGTCATATAGTGTGCCTGATACCTTTGTGATGTCATATAGTGTGTCTCACACCTCTGTGATCTTATGTATTGAGCCTCATACCTCAGTTATGTCATATAGTGTGCCTCATAACTTGGTGGTCATGGGTCATATCATATATAACATACATATTCAGCATTATATCATCCAAGACTCACTAGTGTCACCTCAGTGACGTCACACATCTCACCTTGTGCTTCACGAACACTTCTGTCACAGTTTTACCTCACTGCCCCGTCTCACACAGTCCTGGCCGCTATCCTGCAGGGGGTGGGGCTAGGTGATGTTGGCATGGTTTCAGAGCTGCAGGGGCATGTCATCTGGCAATAGGAGGGTATATTCGGTGGCTACAGAGTTACGGCTATTAGTGAGACAAGTGGAACTGTGCTCAACCGTAACCAGGTGCCACACGGGGCAGGGGGCTCTAAAAGTACACTGTATTCATAGCACTCAGTGTGGTACCGAACAATGACATCTGCTGGCCGGTGATCCGCGGGTGACACAAGACAACCAACTCCAGCAATGAGCGCTTCCATCTGTATTGATGGAAGTGCTCATTGCTTGGCACCCCCCTGAGAGCCGGAACACGGGGTAGACCACCCCCCCCTCCCCCAGTCAGGCACGCTACTGGTGTGCATATTCCCTTCCAGTAGCTTTGGAATATGACAACTATGGGGGTAATTTATTAAGATAGGTGTTTTAGACGCCGTTCTTAATAACCCTGTGCGCTGGTGGTGGATCCACAAACGTTATGAAGAGGTGCATCCACCGCCGCTTCTAAATGTACGCCGGCTTCCTTGATGGCTTAAATTTAGACCACTTTCTATGCCTAAAACAGGTGTAGAAAATGATAAATGATACGGGCCTACCAGCCCTTGCCTGCCCACACCACACCCTTTTTCTTAGACCTGGCATGAGCGGGGAGAAGTCGCAGATTGCAGTACAAATAACCTTTGCGCTGCAATCTGCGCCAGAAATACACCAAAAAGAGGTGAATTTCTGTTAGTAAATGACCCGCTATATGTTCTATCTCCATAGTGAAGGAATTTAAAGAATACTTTTGCTCGTTCAACTGGAGTTATACTTTCAGGTTATGTCCACACAACATAAATGCTGCAGATTTACCAGTGCGTTTTACAGTACCAGTGAAGTGGAAAAAAAATTCAAAAAATATCATTCACGCACTGCAAAAAAAAGGCATCATAAATTGACCTATGGTGCGGATTTTTAATTTGCAGCAAGCGAATGTATTCTGTGGATTTCTGCCACAAATTATATCCTTTGCAAAGCATAAAGTGAAAGACACTCCAAATCTACCGGCAAAATCTAGGACAATACCACAGCGATACTGTTAAGTATTTAACTGGATCAGAAAACAAATAGCTGATAAGCTGGTTGCAAAATTAAATCAAGAAAAAAAGTCAGGTGTTGAATGTCTGTCTATCTGTCAACACAGGCTAAACCTCATGCTAGATCTAGAACAAAGTGAGCAGCATACTACTTACAGCTTTGTGCACGATGTACAAGTAAGCCTCATCCAAATGAACGCGCTCAGCTGTGGAGGTCATGCCACCAGAAGGCTCTCAGTATGTGTCCATCATCAGTGTTCTTCTGGTAGAGGTCATTCTCATGTGTTCAAGTTCCCATTAAGAATATGGGGTTAGATTCACCAAAACTGGTGCAAAGTAAAGAATTAATGGGTTGGCATTAATACAGGGCAAAGGAGAGTACTGTGGTTGGCAGTAAGTAGGGAAACTGTAGTTGGGATCACTGTTGCTATCACCAATAAAGAAACAATGGGTGGCACTAAAATAAGGCTTGTGGTTGGCACTAAGGGGTCAGTTATTAAGACCAGTGATTTATCCGCCAGTCTTAATACCCCAGTGCTGATGGCAGATGCGCCTAAGTTATGTAGAGGAGCGGCCCTCAACATAACTTTGGCACTTGATGCCACAGGCCCTGCGACATGGTTTAAACTATGCCAGTTCCCTTGCTGGCGAAGTTCAAGACCATTTTCCACTAGAAAATGGTAAATGAGAAGGGCCATCCGGCCTTTGTTCCTGCCCACACCACGCCCCCTTTTTCTGCCACCTCGGAAAAGGCACAGATTTTGCCGCAAACCCCTTTTGCGATAAAATCTGCGCTTAAAATACACCAAAAAGTGGCATATTTTTCATCATAAATGACCCCCTGAGAGTCTGTGTCACTGCTATGAGGGCACTGTGGCTGTCACTATTGTATTTTACGTAACTTAAAGAGGTTGTCCTAAGATTTAAACCCTATCTGCAGGATACGTGATGTGTCTGATTACTGGACTCCCCAATGATCACTAATATGGGGGTCCTGTGTCCCACTGTATGAATAGTGCGGCTGTCGAGGATGCTCTTCTGTATGGGGCTGCTGAATGAAAGCCGAGTACAGTGATCGAGTATCTCTATTGGTCTCATAGAGATAAATGGAGCAGCAACATGCATGCTTGACTGCCACTCCATTTATATGGTGGACACCAAACCCTTGTTCTCATGATTGATAGGGGTCCGAAAAATCCCCTGTGGATAGGTGATACTTTAAATCTTGGGATAAACCCTTTAACCCTTTCCAGACCGCTCAACATAAATTAACGTCGGCTGCCGGTCATTTAAAATTGGAGCACGCTGGCGCGTGCAGCGGGCTCCATGGCCGCACTTATGTCTGTGACTGGCTGTAATGACGGTCGCTGACTTTTAACCTTTCAGAAGCCGTGCCGTGGTTTGCCCTAAAACCCAGCAGCGTGCGCTTCTGGGTGTGCTCCGGTTCCCCCCCGGCGGGGATCAGGGCAGCCCCTGTCCTCCTGTGTGACAGGAAGCTGCTGCATATTAGTTTCTATGGAGATCCTGCCTGTGACAGGGCTCCATAGAAACATAGTAAAATTCTCATTGACTATGAGACAAGCAGTGTGATGATTGCTTGTTATATTTCTGTATGGGAGCTCTAAAAAAAAAAGTGTAAAAAGATTTTTAAAGATAAAAAAATAAAAATTCAAATCTCCCACCTTTCCCCAAAATAAAATACATATGTGGAATCGCCGTAATGATACTGACCTGGAGAATAAAAGTAGCAGGTCAGCTTTACCGTATAGGAAATAGTATTAAAAAAATACGGTGGCAGAATAGTGTTTTTTTTTTTTTTATAATTCAACCCCATTTGGAATTTTTTCCCCGCTTCCCACCACATTTTAAGCGACCGTATATGATGCCATTAGAAAGTTAATCTTGTCCCGCAGAAAACAAGCCCTCATGTAGCTATGTGAATGAAAAATAAAAAAATAAAGCTATGGCTTTGGGAGGGCTGAGAGTAAAAAATGAAAAAGAAAAAAAATAGGAAAATGGTCATTAAATGGTTAATGGAACATTAAGGGCAAAATTGACCAGAGAAGAAATCCCTGTGTCATAGAGCTATAACATAATGGAGCAGATTTACTAATCCTGTCTAAAATGTAGACAGTGTAAACTTAGGCCGTCTGCCTTTTGGTTGGTTTACTTTGTGACCGAATTTTCACACAAAATAACGCATTTAAAGGGTTTGTTCCACAAATAATATGATATATTATGTAATAATATAAATAACACACACACATATATATATAAATATAATATATATACTAGCTGAAGGACCCAGCTTCGCTCGGGCATATTTAATCTATTTAATTTAATGTTTGTGTGTGTCGTTAAAAGATATTGACACTATCCACTATAACAATGACATCTACAGCACTCCGCCCCCTTAACAGTGATCTTCACAGCCCCCACCCCTTAACACTGACCCCCCACAGTGCTCCATCCCTTAAAGTGGTACCTCCACAGCAGCCCCCCCCCCCCCCTTAACTTTGACCTTTACAGCAGCCTGCCCCTTTAACAGTGAGTTTCACAGCACACCACCCCCTTGACGGTGTTATCGCAATTCATGCGATTCTCATCTTCTTTGTGTGGTGCCAAATCAATTAGAAATATAAGTATATATGTACCATACTACTTTCATAATGAGACTAGACACACAAGTTGGTTTCATGAAAGCATCTTCTCATCCCCCTGAGCAAAAGCTTTATTCAAGTTACATTCACTTAAATAGCAGACATGACATCACAAAAGGGGTGTTCCTTAAGAAAAGACTATTGGCTCTAAAAACAAAATGGGAGTAGTTTAACAATTTTATCCCTGAGATTCATTGGCACATTCAAAAATGGCAACCTAACTCCCCCTCCCCCAGTGACTTTAAGACAAAGAAATGCACATGAGGCTCACACATCAGGTTTGCTGCCATCTTGTGGACAGAAAAGAGTAATACAGTACATATATATAGAGAAATGAAACCTATCTCTCACAAATCCATCCTTTTGCGGGAAATAGACCAAAGGTGAACAACCATCAACAAGGTTTTATTTGGGGCAGCATGGTGGCTTAGTGGTTAGCGCTGCTGCCTTGCAGTGCTGGGGTCCTAAGTTCAAATCCAACCAACATCTGCATGGAGTTTGTATGTTCTCCCTGTGTTTACGTGGGTTTCCTCCCACACTCCAAAGACAGACTGATAGGGACCTCAGATTGTGAGTCCCATTGGGGACAGCTGGATGTTAATGTCTGTAAAGCGCTGTGCTATATAAGTGCGTAAAATAAATAAATTTACTTCAGGATGGAATAATCTTTGTCTTTGACAGGGGCACAGAACATATACATAGTGTGGGCATGGATGTATTAAAGGGAATCTGTCACCTAGTTTTACCCTATAGAGCTGCGGACATGCACGGATAGATCTCCGCTAGCATGTCCGCAATATACCTGTCCCATATCTCTGAGTGGTTTTATTTCGTTGAAAAAATTATTTTATAGAAGGATCCCAGCACCGCCTTCATCCAGGAATCTCCTCCTTTCTCACAAAGTTACACTGCCGTAATCTGTAGGTCGCGCATCGTGAGATTACGGCACTGTAACTTTGTGAGCAAGGAGGAGATTCCTGGATGCAGGCGTTGCTGGGCTCCTTCACAGGGGAGTAGCTGGGCTCCTTAACCGTAAGTAACCACGACTTGGGCACCTTACATGGCTAATTTATATTACCGTATCTATAAAATCATTTTTTAAACTAATTAAAACCACACAGAGCTATGGGACAGGTATACTGCGGACCTGCTACCGGAGATCTATCTGTGCATGTCCGCAGCTCTATAGGGTAAAACTAGGTGACAGATTCCCTTTAAACATTTTTTAATACAATTTTCCTAAAACTGAGAACTATATAACAGCCTGTTAAAGCCAAATGCTAAAAACACTGTAGTCACTGAACCAGTTCCCAAAACATTGTTCTGGCCATGATGTGATGATAATGTCCATCAGTTTCTTCAGATCCTTTGTGATCCTTCCATCAGGAGCAGTGTTGTCCGGAATGTAGATGCAATAGGAACTTCCAATGAGCTTGTTGACCCCTCCTTTTTCTGCTGTGTCAAGGACTAGTCAGTTCTGTAGAGTCATCACCAAAAAAGAGCTCAGTCGTTCCACCATTCCCTTTGCAGCATCACAGGTGTAATTCACAAATTTCTGTTGATGACAATAGAGATGTTAATCCAATCTATATTTTTTTATTACTACTAATCGTGGGAATTAATTACTCAAATCCTGCAGCTATCTGACTTTTAACTTTAAATTCGTCAGAAACTCTTCTACAGACTCCTATGGCATCCATGTATACATGTGAGTCAAAGGATGTAGGGAGTGACCTCCTTAGTCGTGACCGGACATTGTTTAGCTTACTGATTTGATCTCACTCAGGAGGTGAGAATAGAACAAATAGCATCAGGACTTGATCAGGGTACATTGGCCACTTCATTCCACCTGCATCCTAGGTCAGAGTTTCAGATCTTCACACAATCACCAGATATCTGCGTTTTGATAATTTTGGTTGATAAATCAACTGTCAGAAACTATCAGAGTCACTACTTGCCTTATTCAGCTGAATTATGTAAGAACAATATCCTGGAGGGAAAACACCAAAGGGCTTTCCTGTATAAATCCTGTCTCTAAGGCCAGTTTGCCTTCATATTTTTAAATTGGCCAAATATTTAATGCCAATTATAGATAAGGATGTTGGAGCCACAGATGCTACTGAACTGTGAAGTTTTTCCCTTACCAACATTCTAAATTCGCCTAGGTGATCTTTGTCACTTACACATGCTCCTAAAACATATATCCCTGAATCCTGTTGGATAGGATTTCTAATGGACAGGAACAGAGGATTATACTCATTATGTTTACAACTGTTTGGTGGTGTTCCCTTCAGGACAGTCATTCTTTGCGACAAACCTTCACCTTTACTGACTCTAGAGGTAGTTTCCACTGGTTTATATTCCCAACACTTCAGACTAGTGTTCCATTCTGTTAATCTCCAATATGGTCTGGTCATATCTGAGCACAATTACCATAGACTGGGTCAGTTCCAGTCACACAGATGTACTTATCAGACCAAAACCAAGTGTCCTATCTGTCATGTCTTACAGTCCATTATACTGCAAAGGTCAACTTAGTTGTTCCTGACTCATCTTGATAATATAACACCATTGGAATTTGATTTGACAGTGATTTTCCCCTTGTACAATATGAAACAAACAATACGACATGCAAAAACATTATGGCTCTCATAATCCTGGCACTTGATTGCAAAATGACACGTAGATCCAATCAGGCTCTCCTTCCAATTTGACAGCAGGACTTGATGTAGATCTTCAAACAGTAGTTCTAGGACTTTCCACACGTCTCTCGTTTTACCACTACCCAAACTCCTGTGAAGAATGAAGCCATTCTGTATCACACAGATTTCCACTTAGCGTAGACTTCAGGTAATAGTTTAGCCTTTACCATCTCAGGCAGCATCAGGGCATCAAACATCTTTCATACACTCAGCATTCATCAAACAAAATCTCTGCTTCACCAGATTAGACCATAAAAATGAGTGATACTAAAGGGATACCTGGATTAATATTGACGTTAGCAGTCGTACCCTTAGCCATCTTACAAACCTCAGCGAGTGTCTTCAGCTCTTTCTCCTGCACTAACATTGCTGGAGGGAGTGGTTCTTTCTTGACAACATCAGTAGGAACAGAATATCCTGTCCAAGATGATCCATCTTCCAAGAACCTGAAATGATCTACCAAAAACTCAAAAATGTGGTTATTAATTGGAGACAGTCATGTGAATTAGAATTTTTATTTTTAGAGGTGGGAAACACTACTACTAATCCCTCCCCCCTCCAATGCAGCAGTATCGATCTCAATTTGTGCACCTTAAGGCAGTGAACAGTTGTGAAAGGAGTAGGAACTGCATTACTATCTATCCTACACATGTGATACTACCCTTAGCCATGAGAGGCTGGAACATGTTTGCTATGAGGCAATAGAAGCAGATCCTAATATTGTATGATATAGGGTCCAAGCATTACTTCGTATTGTTAATTCCCTATGGTTTTGCACTGAAGGCCTGAACATTTGTACTCCCCCACATCAGGAAGTGGGCAAGTACATACAAAGTCTTCCTTTACTCTTCTAGTGGGGAGGACTAATAGGCAACCACGCCCACCTTAGGCCTTTGTTCAATTAAACTTTAACAAAATAGAGGGACAAAATGGAGGGCTATAGTGAACTTACCTCAGGCCTAGCTAATACTAGACCTTTCCAGATGATCCTTAAGACCCTCCACAAAGGCAACAATTAAGAATTTCTCATGCATATCTAAGGTATACTCAAAGCCCAAATCCACCCAACTTTCTGGAGTCTAGGGAAAAATTTCTCCACACTCTCTGCCCTGTTCTGATGCATATTCAGACAATGTGACAGGATAATCACCTACTTGCTTTCTCCCCCACCCACTGTTGAAGCTACAATATTGAGAGAAAGAATCCCCAGCTCTACAGTAGACTAAACCTTCTAAATCTCCCTAACAACATGAGAAAACTCTCCATATTTTAACTAATTCTCTACAAAACAGCATAGGTAAGTCCTCTGAATTGGGAATTCCACTCATCGGGTAAAATTGATGTTACTACTGGGGATACTGGGTGCAGCAGATTTCATACATCATAGAATGATGCTAGAAATCTCACATTTTCCTGTGACCAAAATCCACTCATATCCGAGTAAGGAATTAGAATGGATGCAACCATAGATTGACTGGCTTGGTCAAGGATACTTCCAGTTGGCATCATAGGAATAATCTCTGCAGGTGCATTTTAAAATAGTGGAACATACAATTTGGAAAGGTTATTTGCAGACATCATTGAATATAATCCAATACTGGGACCAATAACATGAATGGAGCCCTGTCTGGAAGATCTATAGATAACACACATGTTAGTATCTTCACAGTCTGCAGATTCATTACCAATTACCATCCCCCACCATAAGGGGAGGTTGAATTCCTGGGGGGGGGCTTCACTAGAGCACAATTGGGGGGGTGAAAATAAAGAAGCAGAATACATGTGGGAGGGGTTCCCTCTGGAGGACCACATTCCAGAGAAAAAAAAAGATAAAAACTGGAAACATTATTGTGGAACTTAAAGACACAGAATAACCAGTGCGGGTTACAGCAGATTTTGAGAAAGGGGGATGGGATGCCACATGGTTACTTCTTTGTTCTCTATAGGATTCAAAATCATCCATCTTGCAATAGAAATGCTGCTCATTTAATTTCTCCAGCTCACTTCAACTTCTATCAATCACTTTTATAGACAATTTTCACCATAACTCAGCTTGCCCCAGCCTATTACCACTTAACTTTCCTTTTCCTTCAATACACTTATCCACAAACTTTCATTTAGTCTATCTCCTACTGCACTTTTCTTCTTATGCAGTTTCGATATGCAGCCTCTAGGGGGAATTCTTACACTATACTGCGCATTTCCGGATAATACCGGATATCTCTGCTACACAGTATCACAAAATGCTTTTATCTTTCATACTGAAACATTTACCTCTCTTTCTTGCATTTGCTGAGCCGCTGTTAATATCTCCTCATTATATCCTGTAACATTAGAATTGCCCCGTTTTTTGTGGTTACACACAGATCAAACAATAACTGATTACTATCGAACCTGCTAACTTAGAGCAGTTACACAAAGATCTTACGATAACTAATCACTATTGAACACACAAATTCATCTGGTGAAGACCCCTGTTCCAATTCACCTCTGTAGGGATACAAAATCTTCCTAGATTCATTCTTATCGGGGAAACACAAAAATATTTAATATCGATTCTTCCTAACTGAGAAACCACAAAAATATTTAACCTAGATACTTCCTAATTGGGAAACCAGAAAAAAACTAAAACAACAAAAAATTCAAACAAAAATTCATCCAATTAGGGCAACTCAAACCTATTATATCTAGATTCTTCCGATTAGGGGAACTCAAAACTACATAATCTAGATTCTTCTGATTAGGGAATACAATCTCACTGGGATCCATTTCTACGTCACGGATATTAAGCTGTCTACCAATTTCCGCTTTGTTCCAGCACGTACTACCACACAAAGAAGGAATACTCAAATGGGTTATATCATTCTAAAGGACAGATCAGCTATAATTTGAACCCTTCTATTGCAATAACACCAATTCAACTCTTGAGAATCTACTTGGGCGAAAGGCTCAGAGAAGGTGTCACGGCGGACAAGCACTCAGACACACAGAAAAACCAACAACCAGGCTCTGAGCGAGAAGCAGGATAAGGGTCACCTCCTAGCTAATCCCTGACCTCTCTCCCTGCACTGCTCAGCCCACAGGCAGACCTTGATGGTAGGAATGCTGTGTCCTCATGCCTGGGCTAATACACCCTAAATTCCATGAGATGGTGAAAAGGGGAAATAGGAGCAGCCTGCTCGCACAGAACCTGGATGGGAGAGATGATACCAACACAACAAAAACAGCAAACAACAAGAACAGAAACCACACTTATCAGAGCTGGGACAGAAAACCTTCCTTCCTTGCTTGCTTCCTAGGCCAGACTGATTTCTATAACCCGCTCAGAGCACTGGAATTGAGAGCTATTTAAACTAATGACCCCACCCAGTGCACCTGATGGGAGGCGGATCCAGCACGACTCCAAAACAAACACTAAACACGTGCTGCTATTCTGGCCGACCTCCGCACATAGTCAGAGCCGGGCATGACAGAAGGTATGTAAGAAATAAAGCTTTCTTACCTTGATGCAGTTTGCAAC
Organism: Bufo gargarizans; assembly: GCF_014858855.1. Classification (NCBI taxonomy): domain Eukaryota; kingdom Metazoa; phylum Chordata; class Amphibia; order Anura; family Bufonidae; genus Bufo; species Bufo gargarizans. Next base: position 243,368,526 of record NC_058080.1, on the reverse strand, counting down.
CTCGTCTGGTGGTTTTGCACAAGTCCTCTCGTGGAGTTTGAATCAGAAGTTACACAAGCTGTCTGCACACCCAGGGACGCCAAAATGTTATTTCAATTCATGCAATTCTCATCTTCTTTGTGTGGTGCAAAAACAATTAGAAGTATAAGTATGTACGTACCATACTACTTTCATAATGAGACCAGACACACAAGTTGGTTTCATGAAAGCATCTTTTACATTATTTATTAAAGCCTCAAGGGTTTATAACCTAACTTGACCCAGGTTTGAAGTGAAGTTAAAATTTCACTTTTATTGATACAACTTGAAACGGCTGTGAGCCTAAACACAAGTTTAAAAACCCTGTTTGCCACTCCAGTGTACGGTTGAAGTGACCGCCTTAGGGGTGGTGGAGATGTGCACCCTCTCCTCCCACACTGCAGTGATCTATACAGTATTGTCTTATTAGCCAGTTTTTTCACTGACAACCAGGGGTATTGCTAGGGTCTCAAAAGATCCGGGGCCCAATTCTGCATATGACCCAATTCTCTAAGTTGACCGATGCCCCCCCCCCCTCCCACAAACACTAGTACTGAAGACATTTTACTGTACTTGCTATACAGCTATATAGCAGCACATACCTGTCACATCCAGTGCCTCCTAGGTGACGTCTCCTCCGATGTAGACCTTCTCTGTCATCATCTTCTCCATTTGGTCCAGGCAACTTCTTTCAGCCGCAGCTCGTCTCTGCAGAGTATGACACACAGACATCTTAGCTTCCTCATATTTCTATCATCATCTCCCAACCTAGAGTCCCCACAGTGTTATCCTCCCCAATACCCCTAAATACTATGCTGAAGAAAAATGTGTGCCCCCCCCATAGTAATAGTGCTCCTCATAGTCCCACCAATAGTAATTCCCTTCTAGAATGCCTTAATCAGTAATACTTCCCCCTACAGTGCCCCCAACAGTGATAATGCTCCCCAAGAATGCCCCCACTAGTAATACTGCCCCTACAGTGCCTCGAACAGTGATAATGCTCCCCAAAAGTACCTCCATTAGTAGAAGAGACCTCCAGTATTAAAAATGTCCTCACAGAGCCCCCAGTGGAAATAAAGCTCCCCTATTGTTCCCCAATTGGTAATAAAGCTATCTACAGACACCGCAGTAGTAATAAGCCCCCATAGTGCTCTTAGTAGAAATAAGGGTGATCTATAAGTCCCTCCTATAGAGCTCCCAGTAGTAATAAAAAATGCCTATAGTGTCTCTTGGATTTAAAATGCCCCTACAGTGCCCCCAGAAGAGCTGGAGAGGGTACAGAGGAGGACAACTAAAGTAATAACTGGAATGGGGGGACTACAGTACCCTGAAATATTATCAACATTAGGGTTATTCACCTTAGAAAAAAAGACGACTGAGGGGATATCTAATTACTATGTATTAGTATATCAGGGGTCAGTACAGAGATCTCTGCCATCATCTATTTATCCCCAGGACTGTGACTAGGGGACATCCTCTGCACCTGGAGGAAAGAATTTGTACACAAACATAGAAAAGGATTATTTGCGGTAAGAGCAGTGAGACTATGGAACTCTCTCAGAAAAGAAGTTCCAGCATCCAGGGTTGTATATGTTGCCGTTATCTTTATTTGTCTTCGGTTAAAATACAGCTATACTAAAATCAACTCCCTCCACCACCCGGTTAACATATTTTGAAATTAGCAGCATTGGCGTGCCCATACATGACAGCTGATAGGCTTCTCTCTGCCATTTGGCCTTTCTGGGATTATGTGACTGGGTCATTCTTCTTTCAATCAATAGTCAGGGGTCAGTTATATCCCGCATGTGGCTGGTGTCCTCAACTCTGCCCATACGCATGTCGGTGGCAGATACAGTTTTTAATGTCTGTTTGCCCACCCCATTGGTGTTAGTTAGCCAGACAGTGAACATTCAATAACAGACAGTGCAATTGAACAATCGCCACAATATTAGTCAGGCAGCCAAGTGGAGTTAAAAATCAGTCAGGTAGCATAGCGAGTAGCTGTGCATGAGAGTGTTTGAAGTGTGATTGACTCTGAGCGATAGTTAATCTGACAGCTATTGACATAGTGTCAGAAAGTATCTGCTACAATTCAAATGTATGTGGATGTCAGTGAATTAACTGATTCATAATTTCAGATCTGACAACTATTGACATAGTGTCAGATAATATCGGTTACGACTTAGTTTTATATGGTTGTCAGTGAATAAACTGGCTCATAAGACAATACTGTATAGATCACTGCAGGTGGGAGTAGAGGGTGCACATCTCTACCACTCCTAAGGCAGTCACCTCAACCGTACACTGGAGTGGCAAACGGTTTTTAAACTTGTGTTTAGGCTCACAGCCGTTTCAAGTTGTATCAATAAAAGTAACATTTTAACGTGGGTCAAGTTAGGTTATGAGCCCTTGAGGCTTTAATAAATAATGTAGTTAATGCACCTTCACCCAGGTCAGGTCCTATTTGTTTAAAAATGAAAGCATCTTCTCATCCCCCTGAGCAAGAGCTTTATTCAAGTTACATTCACTTAAATAGCAGACATGACATCACAAAAGGGGTGTTCCTTAAAGAGGACCTTTCACTCGTATACAAACTAAAAACTAACTCTATCTGTGGGCAGAGCGGTGCCCAGGGGTCCCCCTGCACTTACTAGTATGCCTGGGCGCCGCTCCGTTCGCCCGGTATAGGCTCCGGTGTCTCAGCTCCGTCTGTTGTACTGGACTGATTTTTTGTAGGAGGCGTGTCCCTTGCTGCAGCACTGGCCAATCGCAGCGCACAGCTCATAGCCAGTCTATGAGCTGTGTGCTGCGATTGGCCAGCACTGCAGCAAGGGGCACGCCTCCTACAAAAAATCAGTCCAATACAACAGACGAAGCTGAGACACCGGAGCCTATACCGGGTGAACGGAGCGGCGCCTAGGCATACTAGTAAGTGCAGGGGGACCCCTGGGCGCCGCTCTGCCCACAGATAGAGTTAGTTTTTAGTTTGTATACGAGTGAAAGGTCCTCTTTAAGAAAAAACTATTGGCTCTAAAAACAAAATGGGAGTAGTTTAACAATTTTATCTGAGTTTCATTGGCACATTCAAAAATGGCAACCTAACTCCGCCTCCCCCTCCCCCAGTGACCTGAAGACAAAGAAATGCACATGAGGCTCATACATCAGGTTTGCTGCAGAACATATACAGTACAGACCAAAAGTTTGGACACACCTTCTCTTTTCATGACTATGAAAATTGTAGATTCACACTGAAGGCATCAAAACTATGAATTAACACATGTGGAATTATATACATAACAAAAAAGTGTGAAACAACTGAAAATATGTCATATTCTAGGTTCTTCAAAGTAGCCACCTTTTGCTTTGATTACTGCTTTGCACACTCTTGGCATTCTCTTGATGAGTTCAAGAGGTAGTCACCTGAAATGGTTTTCACTTCACAGGTGTGCCCTGTCAGGTTTAATAAGTGGGATTTCTTGCCTTATAAATGGGGTTGGGACCATCAGTTGCATTGTGGAGAAGTCAGGTGGATACACAGCTGATAGTCCTACTGAATAGACTGTTAGAATTTGTATTATGGCAAGAAAAAAGCAGCTAAGTAAAGAAAAACGAGTGGCCATCATTACTTTAAGAAATGAAGGTCAGTCAGTCCGAAAAATTGGGAAAACTTTAAAAGTGTCCCCAAGTGCAGTCACAAAAACCATCAAGCACTACAAAGAAACTGGCTCACATGCGGACCGCCCCAGGAAAGGAAGACCAAGAGTCACCTCTGCTGCGGATGATAAGTTCATCCGAGTCACCAGCCTCAGAAGTCGCAGGTTAACAGCAGCTCAGATTAGAGACCAGGTCAATGCCACACAGAGTTCTAGCAGCAGACACATCTCTAGAACAACTGTTAAGAGGAGACTGTGTGAATCAGGCCTTCATGGTAGAATATCTGCTAGGAAACCACTGCTAAGGACAGGCAACAAGCAGAAGAGACTTGTTTGGGCTAAAGAACACAAGGAATGGACATTAGACCAGTGGAAATCTGTGCTTTGGTCTGATGAGTCCAAATTTGAGATCTTTGGTTCCAACCACCGTGTCTTTGTGCGACGCAGAAAAGATGAACGGATGGACTCTATATGACTGGTTCCCACCGTGAAGCTAGGAGGAGGAGGTGTGATGGTGTGGGGGTGCTTTGCTGGTGACACTGTTGGGGATTTATTCAAAATTGAAGGCATACTGAACCAGCATGGCTACCACAGCATCTTGCAGTGGCATGCTATTCCATCCGGTTTGCGTTTAGTTGGATCATCATTTATTTTTCAACAGGCCAATGACCCCAAACACACCTCCAGGCTGTGTAAGGGCTATTTGACCATGAATGAGAGTGATGGGGTGCTGCGCCAGATGACCTGGCCTCCACAGTCACCGGACCTGAACCCAATCGAGATGGTTTGGGGTGAGCTGGACCGCAGAGTGAAGGCAAAAGGGCCAACAAGTGCTAGGCATCTCTGGGAACTCCTTCAAGACTGTTGGAAGACCATTTCAGGTGACTACCTCTTGAAGCTCATCAAGTGAATGCCAAGAGTGTGCAAAGCAGTAATCAAAGCAAAAGGTGGCTACTTTGAAGAACCTAGAATATTACATATTTTCAGTTGTTTAACACTTTTTTTTATGTATATAATTCCACATGTGTTAATTCATAGTTTTGATGCCTTCAGTGTGAATCTTCAATTTTCATAGTCATGAAAATAAAGAAAACTCTTCGAATGAGAAGGTGTGTCCAAACTTTTGATCTGTACTGTATATATAGAACATATATATAGAGAAATAAAACCTCTCACAACAGTGACCTCCACAGGGGCCCTCCTCCTTAACATTGGCCTTTATAGCAATCTGCCCCTTAACACTGACCTCCATAGCGGACCATCCCCTTAACTGTGACCTCCACAGCAGTCTGCCTCTAGGGTGGCCAGAGGTCCAGTTTTAGGCCAGACAGTCCGGTTCTCAGACTCCCTGTCCTCCGTCTGGCATAGGGCCTGGATGGACACAGGGATGTCCTTTTGAACAGCTCACTCTCAGACAGCAGCACTGTGCTTTTTGAGTGTGAGCTGCAGGGAGAAAGTCACCCTCACTCCCACCCCTGCAGCTGACAGAAGTTGATTTTTAACTTAATTTTTTTCTATCCCTGTCGGCTAAGTGGGAGGGGGCGGGACCTAATCGGATGGGATATGGCTTAGCGGAACCTAGAAGTTGATTTTTAACTTCATTTTTTCAATCCCTGTCAGCTGAGGAGTGGGGGGGGGATCGTGGCCTAACCGGATCATGAGCGTGTTGTTTTGAACAGCTCACTCTTAGACAGCAGCACTGTTCTGTCTGAGTGTGAGCAGCAGGGAGAAAGTCACCATGCCTCCCACCTCTGCAGCTGACAGAAGTTGATTTTTTAACTTCATTTTTTTCAATCCCTATCGGCTCAGGAGTGGGAGGGGGCATGGCCTAACTGGATCGGGGGCATGTCCTTTTGAAGAGTTCACTCTAAGACAGAGCACTGTGCTGTCTGAGTGTGAGCTGCAGGGAGTAAGTCACCATCCCTCCCACCTCTGCAGCTGACAGAAATTGATTTTTAACTTCATTTTTCAATCCCTGTCAGCTGAGGAGTGGGAGGGACATGGCCTAAGCGGGTCGGGGGCATCGCTTATCTGGACCTAGAAGTTGATTTTTAACTTCATTTTTTCAATCCCTGTCAGCTGAGGAGTGGGAGGGGGCATGGCCTAACATGATCAGAGGCGTAGCTTAGTGGGACTTGGGGGCGGGGTATAAGTCTATCTTTTGAGGGTGGCCTGAATGTCCACCCTACCTGCCCCCTGAACTGTGACCTCCACAGCACTCTGCTTCCTTAGCAGTGTCATCCACAGCACCCTGCCCCTTTAAAGCTGACCTGCAGAAGTGAAGAAAAATGGCAAGGTTGTTATGGAAACCTGGTGTAAAACTGTGTCTATGTGGAGACGAAGGACCTGCGAGCTTCGAAGGACCTGCAAGCTGCTATTGACTGATAAGAGACATGTGACCGTGTGTATGGCAGTTAGAGACTTGCAGGCTTCTATTGGCTAATGCAGGTCATTTTTTGGGAACATCGCAGGAACGGTACGTCCTAGAGAGCTGAGATCCGGTCTAAAACCTTCCCGGACATCTGATGTACCTGTGTGCCAAATTTGTGAAGATCGGTCCAGTTGTTCGGTCGCGCACAGACAGATGTCCAAACAGACAGACAGACGTCCCGACAGAAACTAATTTTTATATATATAAGAGATAAGAGATATATATATATATAGATATATATATATATATATAATTATTATTAATAATAATAATTATATTATTATATATATAATTATATTACAGTATATTTTCAAGCCAGCCCCTGGATTTAAATACTATAGTAACTGCATGTAATTAAAATGTAGTATAGCCAGTGAGTTATTCAATAAACTGTATCTTTATAGAGCCCCCTGCTGCTTGCTCAATTCCTTATTTCTCTGTAAAATCACAGAGGTGGACACACATGCTGCAGATATACACCCCAGATTTCACCCTTCTCAATACAAGCCAATGCATTTACAAGCCAAATCCACACCAAAATTCGCAAATAAATCCACAGCGGAATTTCTGCAGCTGAAACTGGGCAAAACCTACTACTTGTGGCCATACCATCAATCTGACGCTGTCTTATCCTCCCGCCATCCCTTGTCATAACTTTCTATAAGGCAGCATGTAACATGATACCCCAGTGAGCTGATAATCTGTTTTGCTTCTCAAGATGGAATTTATCAGCGAACTGAAAGTGAAGGAGAAAAAGAAGCTTATAAGTGGAGAAAGAGGTATTTTTGTACTCTAATAAGATAATTACAAAGTTCTATTGATTTATATACAGTTTTTTTGTTCTTACATACAACAGGACAAACCCTGCAAATGTTTGGGTAAGCGTTCCACAATAAACTTCCATGTGCCTTCCTGACTACTTTATTTTTCTGTGTGTTAGGAAATAGAATTCTTTCCTATTTGACATATAATGTACAGAAAAACCTTATATGAACATTTTCTAACAATAGCATTTGCAATTCTATGTTTTTATTTACCTAAAACTTGATGATTTTGCAGTGTTTCACAACCTGTCGACATGATTTCCTTTAACGCAGCAGCCCTTACTTCCTCTTTTGTGCAATGTAACTCTATTTGGAGTCCTCACTTTGTCAGCTGTGTCTTGCCCTCAAGTAATGTACAGACAATAATACAGACAATATTAAATTGTATCGTTTAGTGTTTTAATGACCCGTGTCATTTTGTTTTACTAGGTGGTTCCATGAAAATCTCTCCCGCCATGCAGCTGAAGCTCTCTTGCTTACAAATGGACAGGATGGAAGTTATCTCCTGAGGAAGAGTGACTCAAAAGCAAATGTCTACTCATTGTCAGTGAGGTAGGTACAATAAGCTTGGATTTAGGCTGACAATAGGTCCAAGTGGCTTCAGCATGATTTTAGATGCTTTTTTCTGGCAACATTTTGCTTTACTTTTACTTGAGCATACAGTGTGGTAAAGAAGGACACTTTAAGTATAGGTATTCAATTCAAGTTGTAAAGCTATGAAGATGTTAATCTTTGCAAACTAGTGTACATACAGTAGATATCCAAAGTGCTGTATATAGAGATACAAAGTGGTGAACATACTGTAGATATCCAGATTGATATACTTGGATATATAAAGTGGTGCAAATTTAAAGGGAGTCTATTAGCAGTTTTGACCACACCAAACTGCTGACAGCAGTGGGTAAGAGTTGGAGATAAAAGTACAAACTGGCGTTTTGTATGGTTTTTATTATCAGTAGGGACAATATGATCTTTTTTTCTGTCAGAGCACTTCTCCTGACATGTCCTTTTTATTAAGTACCTGTTTTCCCCGTGCAATACCAGTCCTGGAGCCAATAGTCCAACTGAGTGTTACCAGTGGGGAGGGGAGGAGGTGTTTCTGCACAGTCAGCTTGAAACTATCCAATCAGTGCTACCAGTGGCAAAATATGCTGGGACAACACCCAGTTGGACTCTATCGCATACTGTAGAAGGAATGTTGGAGGGGTGGGGTTAGGTGAATACAAGTAGTTACTGAAACAGACAGTATTGGTGAAAGACCTGCTTTAAGTGCACTGGAGGCTGAGATTCAATAAAGTTCCCTTTGTATTGAACTGCTTTACAGCCCCTCCCCTCTGCTCTGAGCCATGGCTGTCGTAGTCTACTGGTTGGATGCTACGACTGTCACTCAAAGCAGAGGGGAGGGGCTAAGAAGCAGTTCAATGCAGAGAGTACTTCAGTGAAGGAGCAGAATCTGGCATGTTTTAACTACTCCTGATAAGAAAAGGTCCACAAAGGATATGTTTGTCCTGCTCTCCCTAGCCCCTACATAGTGCTGTCAGCAGGACACCCTGCTCAAAACTGCTGACATATTCTCTTTAAAGGAATATTCCTCAACTCTTCCAAAATACGTGTCAAAATTTGTACAGACAAAAATAATTACATATTTTCAGATAACCAAGCTAGATTTTGGGCAGTAAAATAAATCAATATGCTACTCAGAAGAAAAAGATGAATCAGAGTAACACCATAAAAAAGGGTTGACAAAAAATGTGTAGACTTAATAGACCTGTATGGATAGCTGTGTCATGTCTAATCTTTGATGTCGGTTCATATGTTAAAATTTCACACCTGAGGGCAAGCTTAATAGTAAATGCTTTGTTATAGAGTGCCAGTAAAACGTTACAGAATGATACAGGGCAGACATGTGCCTAAACAAGCCTGTGCCCTGTAACAAGTATTGTTCATTATAGATACCCATAGGAATTTTTTGCTAAAAAAGACACGAATGGCATGGCTATGGAGGCATTTTTTCCAATGCTACCTCATAAACAGGGCCCACCAAATGTAAAAATGAGGGTGCATTCACATGACCATACAGTATGTATTTTACAGTCCGGAAAACGTGGATCCAGAAAAATGCAGATGCCATCCGTGTTGCATCCGTCTTTTTTGTAGACCCATTGTAACGATACCTATTTTTGTCTGCAAAATGTACAAGAATAGGACATGTTCTATCTTTTTTGCGGGCTACAGAACGGACATACGGATGCGGAGAGTAGACGGTGTTCTGTCCGTATTTTATGCTGCCCCATTGAAATGAGTGGGTCTGCATCCGATCCACAAAAAATGCATATCGGATGCGGAGCAAAAATATGATCGTGTGAATGGGGAGTTAAAGGGACAGCTTTAAGTTCTCAGACTCGGGCTGATGAGCACTAATTATATATATAAAGAAATTACACACCTACTGGATTCTGGCCATTTGTGAAGGAGTTTGTTGCTGTTTTGCCTGAACTGACTCCTGAATGTGCCACTGAATTTCTGCTTGCCCTAATCTGTATCTGTTTGATTGTGCTGCATGAACTCTGCCAGCTATGATCTTGGATTTGTATGCAAATGCTTCCGTTTCTCAATTCAGGTACCCTGCTTTGAAAGCACCATTTACAAGCCATAAGTAGTTGCTACTGGAGGATACTCCAGGCTTGGGTACACCCCGTACTATTGACTGCCAAGAATCACTTACTGAATATAGCCAGCAGGTAAAGACTCATATTGGTTTGAGACATGCTTCAGAGACTTCTTTTGTAACTGTAGACTATGGAGATTAGGTACTGTCGAGAGCTGTCTGAGACAAAGGGAATTATCTGAGTTGAGTAATGCCCTTCAGAGCAGAGACCTTTTTGTCGTCCATATTTGTGTGTAAAAGAGAGAAGACCTGTATATAATTTGTTTCTTTTGCCTTTAGCTGGTGGCCTGAGGAAACCAAGTGTCCCTGCGATAAGTGTAGGGCAGACTATCAAACCTGATTACTGGACATAAGTGATGTCTTTGCAAGTGTTCCTTCTCTGTGCTTTGGTCATCTTAATATATTTGATGTCACATTATAGACAGATGCTCTGTATACATGTAGGAGGTTAGAGGAAATAGATGTTTAGTGGGAATTGGTAGATGGGTGTTTAATAGGGATTATCTGCATTCATGTGATGGGGAATAGAGATGGCTGTGGTGGTTCAATGTTGAGGCAATATAATGATGAGGAAGGACCTAGGACACATGGGTCCTTGCCTTAGCATGGATATAACGCTTCCTGACTGTTGGTTAGGGTGGGTTCACATCACGTTTCTGCCATCCGATTAAGGAATAAGTTATAAGAAAAAAGGATACAAAAGCATCACGTTTTTGTATCCTGCAGAGTCCGGTAAAAAATGTATAAGTTAACGCATATATATATATTTTTTTTTTACAATGGAACTCTATGGGGACGGATGCCACCGAATGGCATCAGTCTGAGGCATCCGTTAACGTTTATGTGTTTTGTGTACGCTAAATGGATGGCAAAACATGATGTGAACCCAGCCTTAGGGGGAGTGTACTGCTGTGGGGAGAACGTAAGGTGTGACCTATGAGGAGAGAAGGAAGGAGAACTGAGAATGAGTAAGTTTAATTGGAAGAAGTCAGTGTTGTGGCAGCAGTCAGATAAGAAGGCTATCAATGAGGGCCTAGATGCCGATAAGAGAGGGTCGACACAAGAGGTTCAGGGCCAGGTATCTATGACAGAGATAACTAACTGAGTGGAGAAGAGTTTAGAGGAAACCATCTACGGCCAATAAGAAATCTTGTCAATAAGTTTGGGAAATGCTGTTCCAGACAAAGTCCCTCTTAGGCCTCTTTCATATGAGCGTTATGGATTCTCTCAAGGTCTGTTCAGGAAAAAACTGATGGTTTTGTAAGCAACTTCAGTCAGTTTTGTCTGCGATTGCGTTCAGTGTTTCAGTTTTTTCTGCGCGGGTGCATTCAGCTTTCATGTGGTTTTCACGCGTGTGAAAAAAACCTGAAGGTTTACAAACAACATCTTCAAGCAACCATCAGTGAAAAACGCATTGCTCCTGGACTGCATCCAGGTTACATCCAGAGGCAATGTGTTTTTTACTGAAGCCCCTTTCACTTCTATGGGGCCAGGGTTGCTATGCTGTGATTGTCACACAACACAGGAATGATGCGTGAAAAACAGCGCTCAAGCACACAGACCTATTGAAATGAATGGGTCAGGATTCATTGCGCGTCCTATGCGTTCACTTCAGGCATTGCACCCATGCGGAAAACTTGCTCGTGTGAAAGGGGCTTTACTGTGGTGAGAAGAAAATATTAGATAAAGTATCAGTTCAAAACTCTATAAGTGTCCGTTGGGATTTTCTTGATGGAGTGATGCTTTAGGTTAAATCACACCTCCCACAAGACATCATGTGCCCTTCCTCTTAGGTCAACTTTACATACCGATTTTTTTTAAAGATGGCTCTAATAAAGGGTTACATTCATTGATTAGTTACATTCAGTTTTTTCTGGAGTGCTTTCTGGATTTCTTTTATATTGCCCTTTTTTATTTTCTTCTATGGTTTGGGTTAAATGTTTAGCACTCCTTTTTCTTCATTTATTTTATTTGCAGTGCCCTCTCTAATAATTTTTTTATATATACTTGCAAAAGTAAGTAAGTGAACCTTTTGGAATAACCGGAATTTTCCATTGATGCAAATAAAACTTGGTCTGATTGTTATCTAAGTCTTTTATTAAGCACATTGAGTAAATAGTCACAGTGCATGAAGAAAAAATGTATTTAATAACCTGTAGATCCCCCCCCCCCCCTTAGCAACAATCACCTCCAAATAGGATTTGCACAACACTACTGAAAAATTATGGAAAATTCCTCCTTTCAAAAGTTATCAATATTTCTGGGATGGCTTGTGTGCACAGCTCTCTCCAGGACATGGCACAGCATCTCAATAGGGTTCATGTGAGGACTGAATTGGCTGTTACAAAACTAAGTCCTTTTCTGATTCATCTATTATTGATGAATGAACCAAATGATCTGGTGAGCAATGAATGTAAAATCAATTGAAACATCTTTCAATTGTTCCCTCAATAATAGCAATTAGTTCACGCCCTGAGGCAGCAAAGCGGCCCCAAACCATAATGCTCCTCCCAGTTGGGATGAGGTTTTGGTGTTGGCTTGCATTGTTCTTTTTTCTCCAAAAAGCATTGTCTATTTGCACTATGAAGTTTCACTTTTGTGTCATAAATCCATAGAACATTTTCTCAGAAGCACTGTAGAACATCCAGGTGGTCTTAAACAGGACACCCAACACTAGGGAGAGTAGAAAAAGTCCTAAATGTTCTTCATTTGTAGGTAATTTGTCCATCCAAGGACTGATGTACACTCAGGTGTTAGCAATGCTTTTTGTAGCCTTTTCCAGCGTCATTTTTGTAGCCTTTTCCAGCGTCATTTTTTCCAGCATCCATAACACATATTCTGAGGTTTTTTAAAAGTTGAAAATCTCACAGAAAAGATAAAAAAAACTAAGATAAAAACATCCTGCACGATATGACAAATAAGTATGCGGATGTCCATGGCTACATTCATGAAAAAAAACAAAAAAAACCCACAGAAAACATAATAATGCACGGACACAATAGATGCAAACATTATATATGGACTAAGCCCTCACTCTAATGATAAAATCTGACTCTCAGACAATATTTTGATTAAAACACATCTGTGCCCGCCTACCCAGCACCAAGGTGGTCTCAGTCAGGCAGTTGCTACTCTAAAGGGCACCTATATTCAGGAGAGCAGACTCTGCACATACTGTATACTGTGCTGCTCCTAGTTACCTCTGTGTGCATCAAGCAACCGATAAGAGGAGCACGCACACCTATATGTACCACCTAATCAAGGCCATCTGTTTGATAGGAGGGGCAAAAGTGCACAAGAATGCTACTCCTTGGATAAAATAGAAGTGCATTCACACTGCAACTTCCTCAAGTGTATACAAACTAAGAAAAAAAAAATCACAGAAAAAAGATAAAAAACAAAGATAAAAACATCCTGCACGATTTGATAAATAAATATGTGATTGTCCATGGCTACATTTATTTTAAAAGTTGTTTGCATTGAGGTACAGTACAGACCAAAAGTTTGGACACACCTTCTCATTCAAAGAGTTTTCTTTATTTTCATGACTATGAAAATTGTAGATTCACACTGAAGGCATCAAAACCATGTGAAATTATATACATAACAAAAAAGTGTGAAACAACTGAAAATTTGTCATATTCTAGGTTCTTCAAAGTAGCCACCTTTTGCTTTGCACACACTTGGCATTCTCTTGATGAGCTTCAAGAGGTAGTCACCTGAAATGGTCTTCCAACAGTCTTGAAGGAGTTCCCAGAGATGCTTAGCACTTGTTGGCCCTTTTGCCTTCACTCTGCGGTCCAGCTCACCCCAAACCATCTCGATTGGGTTCAGGTCCGGTGACTGTGGAGGCCAGGTCATCTGGCGCAGCACCCCATCACTCTCCTTCATGGTCAAATAGCCCTTACACAGCCTGGAGGTGTGTTTGGGGTCATTGTCCTGTTGAAAAATAAATGATGGTCTAACTAAACGCAAACCGGATGAAATAGCATGCCGCTGCAAGATGCTGTGGTAGCCATGCTGGTTCAGTATGCCTTCAATTTTGAATAAATCCCCAACAGTGTCACCAGCAAAGCACCCCCACACCATCACACCTCCTCCTCTATGCTTCACGGTGGGAACCAGGCATGTAGAGTCCATCCGTTCACCTTTTCTGCGTCGCACAAAGACACGGTGGTTGGAATCAAAGATCTCAAATTTAGACTCATCAGACCAAAGCACAGATTTCCACTGGTCTAATGTCCATTCCTTGTGTTCTTTAGCCCAAACAAGTCTCTTCTGCTTGTTGCCTGTCCTTAGCAGTGGTTTCCTAGAAGATATTCTACCATGAAGGCCTGATTCACACAGTCTCCTCTTAACAGTTGTTCTAGAGATGTGTCTGCTGCTAGAACTCTGTGTGGCATTAACCTGGTCTCTAATCTGAGCTGCTGTTAACCTGAGATTTCTGAGGCTGGTGACTCGGATGAACTTATCCTCCGCAGCAGAGGTGACTCTTGGTCTTCCTTTCCTGGGGCGGTCCACATGTGAGCCAGTTTTTTTGTAGCGCTTGATGGTTATTGTGACTGCACTTGGGGACACTTTCAAAGTTTTCCAAATTTTTCGGACTGACTGACCTTCATTTCTTAAAGTAATGATGGCCACTCGTTTTTCTTTACTTAGCTGCTTTTTTCTTGCCATAATACAAATTCTAACAGTCTATTCAGCTGTGTATCTACCTGACTTCTCCACAATGCAACTGATGGTCCCAACCCCATTTATAAGGCAAGAATTCCCACTTATTAAACCTGACAGGGCACACCTGTGAAGTGAAAACCATTTCAGGTGACTACCTCTAGAAGCTCATCAAGAGAATGCCAAGAGTGTGCAAAGCAGTAATCAAAGCAAAAGGTGGCTACTTTGAAGAACCTAGAATATGACATATTTTCAGTTGTTTCACACTTTTTTGTTATGTATATAATTTCACATGTGTTAATTCATAGTTTTGATGCCCTCAGTGTGAATCTACAATTTTCATAGTCATGAAAATAAAGAAAATTCTTTGAATGAGAAGAAGGTGTGTCCAAACTTTTGGTCTGCACTGTATATTTCACATTAATAAATCTTTGATGGGAATAACAAATGTGTCAGTAACCAGGCTCTGTATGCCTTAAACTGGATTTCTTTACTTAGTGTAGGGGGATCGCCTCTTATTCAGGGTTCATTCTCACAATGATCTTCATAACCACTGGGTTTCAGGTCCAAACAGTGCAATTTATTTTACACTTTTCATACACAACATGGCATAAAACAAAAGCCTGCCCATCTGGGCTCTACCTAAACATAATAAACATCGTATCCCTAAGGCCTCTTTCACACGGGCGTCAGCTTTTTTGCCCGGATAAGAGGCGGGTGTGTTGCGGGAAAATGTGCGATTTTTCCGTGCGAGTGCAAAACATTGTCATGCGTTTTGCACTCGCGTGAGAAAAATTGCGCATGTTTGGTACCCAAACCCGAACTTCTTCACAGAAGTTCAGGCTTGGGATTGATGTTCTGAAGATTGTATTATTTTCCCTTATAACATGGTTATAAGGGAAAATAATAGCATTCTGAATACAGAATGCATAGTATAATAGTGCTGGAGGGGTTAAAAAAAAATAAAAAAGTTAACTCACCTTATCCTCTTGATCGCGTAGTTCCCAGTCTTTTCTTTACTATGGGCTAAATGACCTGTGGTGACGTCAGATCACATGCTCCAATCAGATAGTCCATCACCGTGGTGATGGAGCATGTGATCTGACGTCATCAAAGGTCCTTTACCTGTATTTAATGCTCACCACAGGTCCTGCTCAACAAAGGATACAGAAGGAGATGCCGGGCTTCGCGATCAAGTGGACTAAGGTGAGTTAAATAATTTTTTATTTTTTTTAACCCCTCCAGCGCTGTTTTACTATGCATTCTGTATTCAGAATGCTATTATTTTCCCTTATAACCATGTTATAAGGGAAAATAATAATGATCGGGTCTCCATTCCGATCGTTTCCTAGCAACCGTGCGTGAAAATCGCACCTCATCCGCACTTGCTTGCGGATGCTATGCGATTTTAACGCACCCCATTCACTTCTATGGGGCCTGCATCGCGTGAAAATTGCACAATATAGAGCATGCTGCGATTTTCACTCAACGCACAAGTGATGCGTGAAAATCACCGCTCATGTGCACAGCCACATAGAAATGAATGGGTCAGGATTCAGTGCGGGTGCAATACGTTCACCGCACGCATCGCACTCGCACGGAAAACTCGCCCGTGTGAAAGGGGCCTAACTCGGCTATAAGATAGTGTTCCCACATGGAACCAGGTGTGGCTTACCCCAGACATAGGCCCCTTTCACACGGGCGAGTTTTCCGTGCGGGTGCGATGCGTGCGGTGAACGTATTGCACCCGCACTGAATCCTGACCCATTCATTTCTATGGGGCTGTTCACATGAGCGGTGATTTTCACGCATCACTTGTGCGTTGAGTGAAAATCGCAGCATGCTCTATATTGTGCGATTTTCACGCGACGCAGGCCCCATAGAAGTGAATGGGGTTGCGTGAAAATCGCATAGCATCCGCAAGCAAGTGCGGATGCGGTGGGATTTTCACGCACTGTTGCTAGGAAATGATCGGGATGGAGACCCAATTATTATTATTTTCCCTTATAACATGGTTATAAGGGAAAATAATAGCATTCTGAATACAGAATGCATAGTAAAACAGCACTGGAGGGGTTAAAAAAAATAAAAAAAACATTTAACTCACCTTAGTCCACTTGATCGCGAAGCCCGGCATCTCCTTCTGTATCCTTTGTTGAGCAGGACCTGTGGTGAGCATTAAATACAAGTAAAGGACCTTTGATGACGTCAGATCACATGCTCCATCACCACGGTGATGGACCATGTGATTGGAGCATGTGATCTGACGTCACCACAGGTCATTTAGCCCACAGCTAGTAAAGAAGAGACTGGGAACTACGCGATCAAGAGGATAAGGTAAGTTAACTTTTTTACTTTTTTTAACCCCTCCAGCACTATTGTACTATGCATTCTGTATTCAGAATGCTATTATTTTCCCTTATAACCATGTTAAGCCCTCAGGCTGTAACAAGTGCAGTACCTTTGGAGGGGGTTGTGGTCTAGCAGTCCTCCTGACTCTGACCTTTCAATGCTTGATCCCGGGTATCGCTGAGTCCCCCAAAGTCCAGGCTATTGCATAGCCTCGTGGCCCCTCAGCCTTGCCTAGCTGAGACTACACTGACAGCGCCTCACCAGGCCTCTGTCTGCACACCCTCCAGAGTGAGACACACCCAGGATTCAGTAGCAGGATTAAATAGGATCCCTGGACATGAGCATGCCCTAAGTCCCGGACTGGAACCTGGGGAAACAACACCTCAAATGTTCACATTGCCACATTAGATACTAATGGCTTACCCTTAAGATTGGTCATTAATATCAGACTAGTAAAAGTCTGACACCCTACACCCACACCAATCAGCTGTTTTGGGCATTCACTAACTCTGAAAAATATTCAGTGGATGGAGCCTTCAGTACCACCAAAAGGCACCTTAGTTCCCTTTCACTTGTAGCTGCAGTACCCAGCATGGACACTACAAAACCTTATGCTCCTGGCTCCATCTATTGTATATTTTTTGAATAAGCTAATTGGTGGGGGTGCCGAGTGTCAGACCCCCCCCCCCAATCAGATATTGATGACCTATCCTGAGGGTAGACCATAAATATCTAAGTATCTGAGAACCCCTTTAATTTAATGGGCAAAACACCTGTGAAACCCACACTTCCAATCTCATCTCCTTAACCGCCTCCGGACCGCCTAATGCAGGATCGCGGTCTGGAGGCGGCCGCCTCAGGCAGGCTCCATTCAGACGTCCGTATGTGTTTTGCGGATCCGATCCATGGATCCGTGGATCCGCAAAACTCATACGGACCTCTGAATGGAGCCTTACAGGGGGTGATCAATGACAGGGGGGTGATCAGGGAGTCTATATGGGGTGATCACCCCCCTGTCATTGATCACCCCCCCTGTAAGGCTCCATTCAGACGTCCGTATGTGTTTTGCGGATCCGATCCATGGATCCGTGGATCCGCAAAACACATACGGACCTCTGAATGGAGCCTTACAGGGGGTGATCAATGACAGGGGGGTGATCAAGGAGTTTATATGGGGTGATCACCCCCCTGTAAGGCTCCATTCAGACCTCCGTATGTGTTTTGCGGATCCGTGGATCCGCAAAACACGGACACCGCGGATCCGCAAAACACATATGGACGTCTGAATGGAGCCTTACAGGGGGGTGATCAATGACAGGGTGGTGATCACCCCATATAGACTCCCTGATCACCCCCCCTGTAAGGCTCCATTTAGACATTTTTTTGGCACAAGTTAGCAGAATTTTTTTAGTTTTTTCTTACAAAGTCTCATATTCCACTAACTTGTGTCAAAAAATAAAATCTCACATGAACTCACCATACCCCTCATGGAATCCAAATGCATAAAATGTTTTAGACATTTATATTCCAGACTTCTTCTCACGCTTTAGGGCCCCTAAAATGCCAGGGCAGTATAAATACCCCACATGTGACCCCATTTTGGAAAGAAGACACCCCAAGGTATTTGCTGAGGGGCATATTGAGTCCATGAAAGATTTAACTTTTCGTCCCAAGTTAGCGGAAAGGGAGACTTTGTGAGAAAATACAAAAAAAAATCAATTTCCGCTAACTTGTGCCCAAAAAAAAAAATCTTCTATGAACTCGCCATGCCCCTCATTGAATACCTTGGGGTGTCTTCTTTCCAAAATGGGGTCACATGTGGGGTATTTATACTGCCCTGGCATTTTAGGGGCCCTAAAGCGTGAGAAGAAGTCTGGAATCCAAATGTCTAAAAATGCCCTCCTAAAAGGAATTTGGGCCAATTTGCGCATCTAGGCTGCAAAAAAGTGTCACACATGTGGTATCGCCGTGCTCAGGAAAAGTAGGGCAAAGTGTTTTGGGGTGTCTTTTTACATATACCCATGCTGGGTGAGATAAATATCTTGGTCAAATGCCAACTTTGTATAGAAATTTTGATTTCAAACTACTTCTCACGCATTAGGGCCCCTAAAATGCCAGGGCAGTATAACTACCCCACAAGTGACCCCATTTTGGAAAGAAGACACCCCAAGGAATTCCATGAGGGGCATGGAGAGTTCCTAGAATTTTATATTTTTTGTCACAAGTTAGCGGAAAATTATGATTTTTTTTTCTTACAAAGTCTCATATTCCACTAACTTGTGACAAAAAATTCTAGGAACTCGCCATGCCCCTCACGGAATACCTTGGGGTGTCTTATTTCCAAAATGGGGTCACTTGTGGGGTAGTTATACTGCCCTGGAATTTTAGGGGCCCTAATGCGTGAGAAGTAGTTTGAAATCAAAATGTGTAAAAAATGCCCTGTGAAATCCTAAAGGTGCTCTTTGGAATGTGGGCCGCTTTGCCCACCTAGGCTGCAAAAAAGTGTCACACATGTGGTATCGCCGTACTCAGGAGAAGTTGGGCAATGTGTTTTGGGTTGTCATTTTACATTTACCCATGCTGGGTGAGAGAAATATCTCGGCAAAAGACAACTTTTCCCATTTTGTTATGCAAAGTTGGCATTTGACCGAGATATTTATCTCACCCAGCATGGGTATATGTAAAAGGACACCCCAAAACACATTGCCCAACTTCTCCTGAGTACACGATACCACATGTGTGACACTTTTTTGCAGCCTAGGTGGGCAAATAGGCCCACATTCCAAAGAGCACCTTTAGGATTTCACAGGGCATTTTTTACACATTTTGATTTCAAACTACTTCTCACGCATTAGGGCCCCCAAAATTCCAGGGCAGTATAACTACCCCACAAGTGACCCCATTTTGATTTCAAACTACTTCTCACACATTAGGGCCCCTAAAATGCCAGGGCAGTATAACTACCCCACAAGTGACCCCATTTTGGAAAAAGACACCCCAAGGTATTTCTTGATGGGCATATTGAGTTCATGGAAGTTTTTATTTTTTGTCACAAGTTAGTGGAATATGAGACTTTGTAAGGAAAAAAATAAAAATAAAAATCATAATTTTCCGCTAACTTGTGACAAAAAATAAAAAGTTCTATGAACTCACTATGCCCATCAGCGAATACCTTAGGGTGTCTACTTTCCGAAATGGGGTCATTTGTGGGGGTTTTCTACTGTCTGGGCATTGTAGAACCTCAAGAAACATGACAGGTGCTCAGAAAGTCAGAGCTGCTTCTAAAAACGGAAATTCACATTTTTGTACCATAGTTTGTAAACGCTATAACTTTTACCCAAACCATTTTTTTTACCCAAACATTTTTTTTTATCAAAGACATGTAGAACAATAAATTTAGAGAAAAATTCATATATAGATGTCGTTTTTAAAAAAAAATTTACAACTGAAAGTGAAAAATTTCATTTTTTTGCAAAAATTTCTGTAAATTTCGATTAATAATAAAAAAAAGTAAAAACGTCAGCAGCAATAAAATACCACCAAATGAAAGCTCTATTAGTGATGAGAAAAGGAGGTAAAATTAATTTGGGTGGTAAGTTGCATGACCGAGCAATAAACGGTGAAAATGGTGTAGTGCAGAATTGTAAAAAGTGGTCTGGTCATTAAGGGTGTTTAAGCTAGGGGGGCTGAGGTGGTTAAAGGTGTTGTCCAAAATAATTTAAAAATCTTGAACAAGCCCCAAAATAAAAATAATAAAAAAAAAGTATTACTCATTTTGTCGTTTTCTCAATGGTCTACCACTGAGGATGGTGATTGGTTTCAGCAGTCACATACCTTATACAGTCCTATCTTTGCTGTTCTTTGTAAACTAACAGTGTCGGGACAACTAGATCAGTGCCACAGTGTACGTGCTGGAGAAAGGGGTGAGAATAATATGTTTTAGCCATTTTAGGGCTTGTCCACTTTAACAGAAATATCTTCTGCTAGTTAGGTGTTGGAGAAATGATTAACACAGAGCTTCTCCTACTTTATCTCGCTGCACTGTTGAAATGTAGAATTCCAGTAACTACTTTCATTCATGCTTATTTTTTTAGAAAAAAGGTATAAGGGCAAAATAAGAATTCATAAAAACATACATGTAGGCTATACAGGGGGCATAAGCACACAGTGTAGGCCACTTGTACTTCAGCCATTAGCTCTATTGGTTCTGGTTTTATATTGTTATAATGCATTTTATATGTTTATTGTAATATATCCTGTTCATGTGCACTGTTATTGCACTATATATGCACTGTGAAACGGGTTGACGCACAACCAGCTAACACTGAGAGACTTTGTGACTTTCTATCTATGCACTGAGAAGTTAGAAATTTTCAACAGTTACTTTAAGGGACTGTGCAAAGTTTTAGAGGGAACAAAACACAGACATGCTGACCTTTTGACTGTCTAGTTTAGCTCTGTTGTTTACATCTAAAAACTTGTTTAGGTCTGGAAAACTGCTTAGTTATTCCCATAGACTTGTATTGAAACACTTTCACACTTTCCCATGGGACAACGCTATTTTAGTATTTTGTAGCAGATACAGAAAAGCAATGTTTGGTTGTTGAAGTACGGATAAAGGAATTTGACGAAGGAATAATTATTTTCTTACAAATATAAATGGCCTAAAACTGACAGCAAAATTGACATCTTTGTCAGGGTGTAAACAATTTCCCAACCTGGTCAGTATTGTTTTCTCTTGACACTAATGAATTTATACATTACTCAGCATTGCTATTGATGTTGATGGTTGCTCATTTCTATTTCTGCATTGGTTTCTGACTCCCACTTGGGATGATGATTTGTATTTTTGGCAATGTATTTATACATGGCTTATGCTAAACCATGACCACCATCTTGATGTCCGATGTTATGTTCTTTAAAGTGTTTTGGGGCTGTAATGGCTGCAATTGTTACTATGAATTAATAAAGCCATTGTGATTATTTGTACAGTGGTGTTGGCATTATTTCCATTGTATGCTTTGAAGAGGTGTTTCTGCTATTTTTGGCATATAGTCATATTATTCTTTAGGGAACAGTATTGTTTGTAGATATTAATAGTCCCATAACATAATAAAATTATATTTAGCATAGCCAGTGAGCTATTCAATAAAATGTATCTGTATGGCGCCACCTGCTGTTTGTTCTTTTCCTTATTTTTTTGTCCGTCTCACTGAGCTGGTCGAACGTGCCCAGTTTAAATCTTCAAATGCCACCAGCCATATGTAGTGATAGTAGCTGTGGTCAGGGACAGAGCTACAGCAGAAAGGACACAGCCCCTGAACTGTCAGACTGAAGATAATCTAGCTGAGCAATTGGAGCAGTGAATGAGGAGATCTCTGGATGCATGTGAGGTACAGGGCTGGTTCTAGCTTTGTTATTGTCATGTACAATATGATGTCTGATTTTACTTTTTTACCCCCTTTAATTTGGGTTAAGAATCCTAATCGACTTTGTTGTCTTGCCAGTTGTAGAAAATGAAAATGTAAAACTCTAAATATAGAAAATGTACTCTTGTGCCTCACTAGCCAAGTACAAATGCAAATCTTTGGGTATTTACATACTCCCACATCAAGAAAGATGATGGTATGGTAATGGAAATTTTTAAGTTTCCATTTAACACCATAAAAAACAGACTTGCATCTTTCTATAGGCCACGGTAAGTATAGTTCTGTGCATTTTTTGGATACTGACTTTGGAAAAATATTTCTAAGCTGGTAATTTTTGTCCTGATTTGAAAAACTAACAATTCTGTAAAATATATAATCCTTGTATGAATGGATGCAGGGGAGAGTTAGTTATCTTGTCCTGCATCATGGAAAATATCATGTACATCGTTTTAAAGAAGCCCTTATCTTTTTGCCATAAACCTTATCCATTTGAGGCTATTCAGATGAGATGTAGTACATTTATGGCAGGCCATGGGGCCAAGCCTGTGAACACCACAAATGTTAGTATTAACTGTATGTCAGTATTATTTAGATTTTGCATGGTACTTTTATTAGATTACTGTAAGAATGGAACTGTTATGTGGTCATTGTATGTTGGTATTTATTATTGGTATTATTTGAGTACTGCATGTTGTAATTTACAGATGTAGCCAGCGTTACTTTAACAACCGATGCGCCTAGACGGTCACTTTCACATAAATTGTTGTATTACTATAATGTTTTTTTGTTGCGTTACCTTCTCTGACATATATTCAGCGCTCTTCCGTGTACGCTCTTATATCCATCAGTTCTTTTCGTCGGGGCATAGTATATATACCTTAACTTTGTTGGTGTCACGTACCTACAGTACAGACCAAAAGTTTGGACACACCTTCTCATTCAAAGAGTTTTCTTTATTTTCATGACTATGAAAATTGTAGATTCACACTGAAGGCATCAAAACTATGAATTAACACATGTGGAATTATATACATAACAAAAAAAGTGTGAAACAACTGAAAATATGTCATATTCTAGGTTCTTCAAAGTAGCCACCTTTTGCTTTGATTACTGCTTTGCACACTCTTGGCATTCTCTTGATGAGCTTCAAGAGGTAGTCACCTGAAATGGTCTTCCAACAGTCTTGAAGGAGTTCCCAGAGATGTTTAGCACTTGTTGGCACTTTTGCCTTCACTCTGCGGTCCAGCTCACCCCAAACCATCTCGATTGGGTTCAGGTCCGGTGACTGTGGAGGCCAGGTCATCTGGCGCAGCACCCCATCACTCTCCTTCATGGTCAAATAGCCCTTACACAGCCTGGAGGTGTGTTTGGGGTCATTGTCCTGTTGAAAAATAAATGATGGTCCAACTAAACACAAACCGGATGGAATAGCATGCCGCTGCAAGATGCTGTGGTAGCCATGCTGGTTCAGTATGCCTTCAATTTTGAATAAATCCCCAACAGTGTCACCAGCAAAGCACCCCCACACCATCACACCTCCTCCTCCATGCTTCACGTCGCAAAAAGACATGGTGGTTGGAACCAAAGATCTCAAATTTGGACTCATCAGACCAAAGCACAGATTTCCACTGGTCTAATGTCCATTCCTTGTGTTCTTTAGCCCAAACAAGTCTCTTCTGCTTGTTGCCTGTCCTTAGCAGTGATTTCCTAGCAGATATTCTACCATGAAGGTCTGATTCACACAGTCTCCTCTTAACAGTTGTTCTAGAGATGTGTCTGCTGCTAGAACTCTTTGTGGCATTGACCTGGTCTCTAATCTGAGCTGCTGTTAACCTGCGATTTCTGAGGCTGGTGACTCGGATGAACTTATCCTCCGCAGCAGAGGTGACTCTTGGTCTTCCTTTCCTGGGGCGGTCCGCATGTGAGCCACTTTCTTTGTAGCGCTTGATGGTTTTTGTGACTGCACTTAGGGGCACTTTCAAAGTTTTCACAATTTTTCGGACTGACTGACCTTCATTTCTTAAAGTAATGATGGCCACTCGTTTTTCTTTACTTAGCTGCTTTTTTCTTGCCATAATACAAATTCTAACAGTCTATTCAGCTGTGTCTCTACCTGACTTCTCCACAATGCAACTGATGGTCCCAACCCCATTTATAAGGCAAGAAATCCCACTTATTAAACCTGACAGGGCACACCTGTGAAGTGAAAACCATTTCAGGTAACTACCTCTTGAAGCTCATCAAGAGAATGCCAAGAGTGTGCAAAGCAGTAATCAAAGCAAAAGGTGGCTACTTCGAAGAACCTATAATATGACATATTTTCAGTTGTTTCACACTTTTTTGTTATGTATATAATTCCACATGTGTTAATTCATAGTTTTGATGCCTTCAGTGTGAATCTACAATTTTCATAGTCATGAAAATAAAGAAAACTCTGTGAAGGTTGTCCAAACTTTTGGTCTGTACTGTACCTGTCCATGCTCAGGCAGTGAGCCTGGCATCTCTGTTGCGGCATAGCCAGGGTCACTCGATTGCTGTGGCAACCAGCCCCACTGACAGTGTGGCTGGTCATCTTATCAGGGAGCAGGGATACCAGGCCAATCAGGCTCAGTGACAGTGTCACATGTTTCCCGTCAGTGGCAACAGATGTCTGTGATTGATCTTCTTAGCCTCATTAGCGTGTATTATACTTTTGTTTAGATTCTTAGTATTCTTACACGGAACAAAAATATAAATGCAACACTTTCGGTTTTGCTCCCATTTTGCATGAGCTAAACTCAAAGATCTGAAACATTTTCTACATACACAAAAGACCCATTTCTCTCAAATATTGTTCACAAATCTGTCTAAATCTGTGTTAGTGAGCACTTCTCCTTTGCCAAGATAATCCATCCCACCTCACAGGTGTGGCATATCAAGGTGCTGATTAGATAGCATGAATTTAGCACAGGTGTGCATTAGACTTTCGACAATAAAAGGCAACTCTGAAATGTGCACAGTTTTGCCTTACTGTATCTGGTGTGGCCAACTTTTGCCTCACGCAGTGCAACACATCTCCATCGCATAGAGTGGAATGTTGGTCCACTCCTCTTCAATAGCTGTGCGAAGTTGCAGAATATTGTCAGGAACTGGAACACGCTGTCGTATACGCCGATCCAGAGCATCACAAACATGCTCAATGGGTGACATGTCCGGTGAGTATGCTGGCCATGCAAGAACTGGGATGTTTTTAGCTTCCAGGAATTGTGTACAGATCCTTAAAATATGGGGGCCGTGCATTATCATGCTGCAACATGAGGTGATGGTTGTGGATGAATGGCACAACAATGCGCCTCAGGATCTCGTCACAGTATCTCTGTGCATTCAAAATGCCATCAATAAAATGCACCTGTGTTCATTGTCCATAACATACACCTGCCCATACTATAATCCCCACCGCCACCATGGGCCACTCAATCCTCAACGTTGACGTCGGCAAACCGCTCACCCACACAACACCACACACACTGTTTGCCATCTGCCCTGAACAGTGAAAACCGGGACTCATACGTGAGCAGAACGCCTCTCCAACGTGCCAGGCGCCATCGAATGTGAGCATTTGCCCACTAAAGTCGGTTACGACGACGAACTGCAGTCAGGTCCAGACCCCGATGAGGACAAGGAGCATGCAGATGAGCTTCCCTGAGACAGTTTCTGACAGTTTGTACAGAAATTCTTTGGTTATGCAAACTGATTGTTGCTGCAGCTGTCCGGGTGGTTAGTCTCAGACAATCATGGAGATGAACATGCTGGATGTGGAGGTCCTGGGCTGGTGTGATTACACGTGGTCTGCAGTTGTGAGGCTGGTTGGATGTACTGCCAAATTATCTGAAATGCCTTTGGAGACGGCTTATGGTAGAGCATTCATTGCATGGGCAACAGCTCGGGTAGACATTCCTGCAGTCAGCATGCCAATTGCACACTCCCTCAAGAGTTGCAACATCTGTGGCCTTGTGCTGTGTGATCAAACTGCACATTTCAGAGTGTTCTTTTATTGTGGGCAGTCTAAGGCACACCTGTGCAATATTCATGCTGTCTAATCAGCACCTTGATATGCCACACCTGTGAGGTGGGATGGTGTAACAGGGAGCCGGCGACACGCTTCCTTCCTTCCTGCCCCGCCGACTGCCCACCTCTGTGCAGGAGTGAGGACGTGGCGGCATCCTTGTCTCCATGGAGACCAGGGGGCGGGGAGTACTGGGCCACGCACGCCTCCTCAGCGCGGCCAGCGTCCTCCTAGCAAATGTGTGAACTGAGCGCCGATCGTGAGTAATCGGTGCTCAGATGGTTTGGGCTGGACTTGGGTCATGTGATGCTGGCCACATCATGTGACTCACTAGTTCCTGCTATTTAAACAGGCAGCCTGCAGGTCACAGGTTGCCTGAGATTGGTCTAGTTACCCCCACCAGCTTTCTTTATATATTGAGACCTTGCTTGTTTTGACCTCGGCTTTGTTTGTGACCTCGACCTCGCTATCTCCATTTGCATTTGACGTGAACTCTTGGATTCCGACCTCTGCTTTGTTTGTGACCTTGCTATTGTGTTTTTCCCTGTGTACTGCGTGACCTCCTGGTTTTTGACTTTTGCTTCCCTGACTCTGTTCACTGTGTTCCTTTTGCTTTTAGGCCCCTGCACGTATTTAAGCTGGTGACTGCCGCCAAGTGGTACGCCGTCACATAGGACAGGTCGTGCAAGTAGTTAGGGACAGAAAAGCCAAAAAAGGGGGTCAGTCAGCACATACCAAACTGCAGTAGCACATTGCTATGGCAGGGAACAACATTAAAAGACAAAAACATGCAATGCGACAATAAACTGCAATATAGAGTACAAAATTGCATAATAATAACAACAAGTGCTACACTATAAGTGCGAGATACTTGGCAAATCGTTTTGTACAAAAATATTTGAGCCCGTCTGCCGAGCGTCAAGGCGATCTCTGTTAGACGGGTTCCTACGCTAAATTCTACCTGTAAGGTGCCATGACGGCTACCATACACTTCAGGGAGTGTAGGTGCTACTGCGGTTTGGTATGTGCTGACTCACCCCCTTTTTTGGCTTTTCTTTGCAGTTTGTACTGGAGGTGTGGCTGCCTCCTCAGTCATGCACTCCTGACCACCCTGTCTGCCCTATAGGCTGATTTTAATTAGTGTTAGTACATAGTCAGGCCTGCTCCCCCTCACTCACTGAAGCCATGGCACCAGGAGTGAGATAGTTTGTGGACTCTCACTGCAATCCTTGGTAGCCATTTGGCGCCAGTGGTGTTGTGGAGTGGGCCTGCTGTGTAACCTGCACTCCCTGAAGTGTATGGTAGCCGTCATGGCACCTAACAGGTAGTATTCAATGCAGGTACGTGGAACCTACACTCCCTGAAGTGTATGGTAGCCGTCATGGCACCTAACAGGTAGAATTTAGCGTAGGAACCCGTCTAACAGAGATTGCCTTGACGCTCGGCAGACGGGCTCAAATAATTTTGTACAAAACGATTTGCCAAGTATCTCGCACTTATAGTGTAGCACTTGTTATTATTATGCAATTTTGTACTCTATATTGCAGTTTATTGTCGCATTGCATGTTTCTGTCTTTTAGTTAGGGACAGAGGTGCGGGTGGAGTCCAGGGCTGCACTCTTCCCTTCCTTCCGTGACAGATGGATTATCTCGGCAAAGGAGAAGTGCTCACTAACACAGATTTAGACAGATTTGTGAACAGTATTTGAGAGTAATGGGTCTTTTGTGTATGTAGAAAATGTTTCAGATCTTTGAGTTTAGCTCATGCAAAATGGGAGCAAAACCGAAAGTGTTGCGTTTATATTTTTGTTCAGTGTATTTTTGGATTGTCCCTGATCTGGCTCCTGACTGCCAATTATTCCACTGACACTTACCCCATCTGGTATTTGACTGAGTGTTTGTATCTTGTGTTGGTTCTGACATATACTGTATCTCTGGTTTGACCTGATTTTAACTTAACTTTCTGATTCAGTCCTGGTTTTGACCTCTATCTGATTATACATTTACCACACTAGTTTTAGGTCCCTGAACTTAGTCAAGTCAGGGAAAGTCGCCAAGTTGTGGGCTACCATTTAGGGCAGTTCGTGCAAGTAGTTAGGGACAGTGGTGCGGGTGGAGTACAGGGCTGCACACAGAATTCCACTGAGTAGCTTCCAACTTATAAAGGGAGGTGGAACCAGCCCACACCGGGCAACTATCACTACGGCAAATAATATAACAAAATTAAATAAAATGTGGCTGGCTCACAATGCACTTAGTCAAATGTTTATTCCAAACTCATATTATATCACTTGTAAAACAATTGATGCAATCTATACACAATAAAAATAAAGTCCTTATTGTTTTGTAGTGTCATATGGTTGAATTACCGTTTTTTTCTTATTTCTATTAGTTTTATATAATGTTAATAAAAATTACATTTTATATACCGTAGGTTTACCTATCTTTGTCCTCCAACTTCCACATTGATTTATATTGGTGGTATACACACACGTTTTGTAGTCATTTGAATAACGACTTCACTACAAGCAAATATCACTATTGCACCTGTTATTTTGTTCCTCATACAGAGACAAAATGACGAATAATAACTATGACAGCAATGAAGTTGATGCTACTGTGGTTGTGCGCACTCAAATCTACAGTACATGCATTTACATATGTGTGTTCTTCATTTGTGAAAGTGTATCCATGATCTTCTGTTTGCCTTTGTTTTAGGGCCAAGGACTCTGTTAAACACTTTCAAGTC
This sequence comes from Bufo gargarizans, assembly GCF_014858855.1. Taxonomy (NCBI): domain Eukaryota; kingdom Metazoa; phylum Chordata; class Amphibia; order Anura; family Bufonidae; genus Bufo; species Bufo gargarizans. The sequence continues at coordinate 243,339,687 of NC_058080.1, read as the reverse complement.
CATCAGTGTGATGAATCAATCAAATTTGGATTCAATGAATTCTTATCTGTGAAAGATTTTATCCAACACTTTGCTAATCAGCCTTTGATTGGAAGTGAATCAGGTACGTTACAGTGCATGTAGGAATGTTTTTCTGTTGGCTCATTCATTGGTTCTTAGTCTGTCTTGATCTTCCACATGACAGTGTGAGTCTGTCTACATCTATTAAAAGGGTTGCTTCACTTCAGGAAATGTCATGTATCATGTAAAGAAAGTTAATACAAGGCACTTACTAATGTATTGAGATTGTCCATATTGCCTCCTTTGCTGGCTGGATTCATTTTTTTTATCACATTATACACGACTGGTTTCCAGGGGTTATGACCACCGCTGCAGCACAGACATGAGGTGGCTGGGACAGAAGCTGCTGCACATGCAGGCCTATTCACACTCCTGCGGTCCTGGCCACTAGACAGGCCATTGCTTTTTCCTATAGTGGACCACCACTGATGGATTACAGGGTGGTCATAACCCCTGGACACCAGCAGTGTGGGGCTTATTCCCCTAAGTATCACAGGCATATACCTTAGTGGAATCACAGTCAGGTGTGGAGAGGTCAAGGTAAGTATGCCCCTCCCCCCACCTTATCTCCGATTGGAGATCTACCAAAAGGAGTACTGTGCGAATGTGCCGGGGTATTGAAATATTAACCCCTGGATGACTAACATTCGAATCCCCCACAGTATACAAAAATAGCGTGGTAAACACAGTCTGGATCTGATCTGGCCAGTCCTGCACACCTTGTTAGAGCAATGTACACCCAGTGTAACCACACTAGGAACAACCAGAAAAGAATGGTTCACTCTGCATGACAAAAGAGTTGGCTCCCTAAGTGCGCTCTACTCGTTTCATCAGGATTACCCTGAATCATCAGGAGCTCATGGAGCGCTAATAGATAGATCGAAAATGTAAACATCCAGGCAAAAAGGATGACCACCCAACAACGCAAGTGTCAAAGTATCCTAACATTCGAATCTCCCAAGGTATACAAAAATAGGGTGGTAAACACAGTCTGGATCTGATCTGGCCAGTCCTGCACCCCCTGTTAGAGTAATGTCCACCCAGTGTAACCACACTAGGAACAACCATCTAAGAATGGTTAACTCTGCTTGACAAGAGTTGGCTCCCTAAGTGCGCTCTACGCGTTTCATCAGGATTACCCTGAATCATCAGGAGTTCATGGAGCGCTAATAGATAGAGTGAAGATGTAAACATCCAGGCAAAAAGGATGACCACCGCTGATGGTGTGTGGGCATCACCCACTGTAGAGGTACTGCTGATACACCTAAACTAACTGTAAAAGTGCCGCTGATACACCTAACTACAGCAGTAAACAAAGGCACAATACCGCAAAAATAGTTACCAAGTTCATTGGTCCACTTTATCAACGACATTTTTGTTATCTGGAACGGTGATGAAGCTTAGATCCATAGTTTTGTGGCAGCTCTAAATATAAATGAGCTTGGTCTTTATTACACAGCAGAAATCCACAAGGAACGCATCACCTTCCTGGGCCTTACAATCCAGAAGGAGCAGGATGGTTACTTGAGTACAAACATTTTTCGTAAGCCCATGGCCACAAACACATTTCTGCACTGGCAAAGCTGGCATTATCATCCCCTTAGAAGAGGTATACTAAAGGGACAATATTTAAGGATCCGGCGGAACTGCACTGATCTAGACAAATACCATTCGGCCGCCAAAGACCTTGAGAATAGATTTAAAAGACGGGGTTACCCGACTAAGGTTCTTCACGCCGCACATCACCACTTCTTGTGTAGCAATAGAAATGACTTGCTGAATCCAAGGGATAGATCGCACAAGCATAACACTCCTCGGATCATTGCCACCTATGACTGTACATATGAGGAAGTGAGAAACATGCTCAATACCTATTGAAGTATCTTGGCCTCCGACCCGGACATAGGTGATTGGGTGGGTAAGTCCGATTACCTATCGGCGTGGACGGAACTTGAAAGATAGGTTAGTCCACAGTTTCTTTGAAACGCCTAATACGGAGACGTGGCTAACCAACATCCTGAAGGGTACATATAGATGCGGGAATTGTATTGCCTGTGATTTTCCCCTACAAGGCAATCAATTCAGATGCTCACAGTCGAAAAAATGTTCACCATCCGATCCTTTGTGAATTGTAAAACCTCCGGTATGGTCTACCTCAACACATGTGAATGTGGGATCCAATATGTGGGTAAGACCATCCGAGAATTCAGACGCCAGATTGGTGAACATATTGGTGACATCCGGAATGATAGGGAGACTTCAATTGCCAAACATGTGAGGACATCACATGGGGCAAATCCTAGAGTCCTTAAATTCTAGGGTGTAGAAGTGGTACAGCGATCATCGCAGGGTAGCAACTTTGACTAGCGTGTCCTGAGGAAGGAGACGCAGTGGATATTTAGGCTGTTGACACTGAAACCAAAGGGGCTAAATGACCAGATGTCATTTACTCCATTTATTTTTCCAGACTGGCAGCCCTCAGGGAGGTTCAACCTAGGCCCTGCGTTTATTGCCCCTTTGGGGTGCCGTAGCCCCTAGTTCGCCATTTGGCATGTTTGATCTTATCCACCTCAGATCTGTCTGGTTCTGTCTATTCCTTACAACTTATGTTATTCTGTGGACGGCTCTTTTTATCATTTCTTTCCAGGATGGGCTGATGTATTGCTCGAGCTCATCATATACATGCCTAGGATTTGATATCCTAGGTCAGGAGCATCTGGCAGTTTCTTTTCGTAGATTTTGTCCCCCTCCCGATTACCCATATATTACCTTCCCTGTGGGAGTAACATGTACCCTGTTATACCAGACAGGCCGGAAGCCGCACTACTCAGTGGGGTGGTCAATGGGGACATTGCTCCCCCCGGTTTGTAATTGGGTCTATAGTGGATAACAACTTGCTCATACGGCCCCTAGTTCATTGCAGGTCACATCTGGCTCCGCTTTTGCGTGATATAGCCAGCCTTTATGTGGCCTCATGATCTGTATTACTACAGTGTAATTTATTATACACTGGTGCAGGGGCCTTGATAATATCCCCATTATTTTTGTTCTGTTTGCCCATTTGTCCCTACTCTCCCGTTCTGTGCCGCCTTCTCCCGCGTTCTTTATATTACCTGGTCGGAACCTATACACCAAGCGTTGCACCAGTACAGGGGGCGGGCCCCCCCCTGATCTTTGAGTGCCCTGTGATAGGCTTTCCTCCGTTGTGATGGGCTGGGCTTTTCTTTTTTCAGGCACATGTGGAGGTGCGCGCGCCACGGCCACACCAGTGACGGAAGCATGGTCTCAGCACACCAGCTAGGGCAGCGCTACTAGGTGTATCAGCAGCACTTTTACAGTTAGTTTAGGTGTATCAGCAGTACCTCTACAGTGGGTGATGCCCACACACCATCAGCGGTGGTCATCCTGTTTGCCTGGATGTTTACATCTTCACTATATCTATTAGCGCTCCATGAGGTCCTGATGATTCAGGGTAATCCTGATAAAACGCGTAGAGCGCACTTAGGGAGCCAACTCTTGTCAAGCAGAGTTAACCTTTCTTAGATGGTTGTTCCTAGTGTGGTTACACTGGGTGTACATTACTCTAACAGGGGGTGCAGGACTGGCCAGATCAGATCCAGACTGTGTTTACCACCCTATATTTGCATACCTTGGGAGATTCGAATGTTAGGGTACTTTCACACTTGCGTTGTTGGATTCCGGCAGGCAGTTCCGTCCGCTGGATCCGGCAATCTGTATGCAAACGGATAACATTTGTAGACGGATCCGTCTCACAAATGCATTGCAATACCGGATCCGTCTCTCCGATTGTCATCCGTAAAAGCTCAACCCGGTATTTATCTTTTTCACATTTTTAAAGGTCTGCGCATGATGTGTGAAAGTACCCTAAGTCATCCAGGGGTTAATATTTCAATACCCCGGCACATTTGCACAATACTCCTTTTGGTAGATCTCCAATCGGAGATAAGGTGGGGGGAGGGGCATACTTACCTTGACCTCTCCACACCTGACTGTGATTCCACCAAGTTATATGCCTGTGATACTTAGGGGAATAAGCCCCACAAGTGATTTTATAACTATTATTTAAATAAAGTGTTTTAAATTTTCGTTTTAGTATCCCTTTTCAGGCAGTGAGTTTTAGTTTACAAGTGGATACATACCACATTTATTCAGAATTTTTCTGTGGCTTTAGAAAATGAATCCAGCCAGCAAAGGCGGCAATATGGACAATCACAATACATTAGTAAGTTGCTTGTATTAACTTTCTCTACATGATGAATGCCACTTAACCCCTTTAACACTGGCAATACCACTCACTGAAACCACCATTTTCAGTGAGATCAGCCAACCATCTAATATGTTTGGGGCCTCTCAACTCTCCCCTGACATCTGCCTCAACATACTCAATACTTTTGTTCTAGGGGAGATACACTGCTACCAGAGGCATCCTACAGTGCTTTACTCCCCTCACCCTATAGAGAAAAAAGTCGGACTGAAGACTGGTTGAGCCTAGTTGCAGACTAGCGTCAGGGATCCGGCAGGGAACATGGCAATGCCGGAGTGCACAGAGGTCCAGCCAGGGCCGGCCTTAGGTGTTCAGGCGCCCTGTGCGAGCTAACCTTGTGGCGCCCCCCCCCCCCCCCAAAAAAAAAAAAACTGCTTGTTGCTGGCATCATGGCATAGGCTGGCTGACTATCCAACCAAGTAGTTACCAGCCCTCACACCCCAAAGGCTGGTGTAATGTTATACTTCCCTAGTTCGTGAGATTTCCCTACCCTCGTCACTTCCGGTCGCACCGGACATGACGTGAGGAGGTGTGCAGCATCGCGCAGGCGCACAACGACAGGTTAGGGAAATTTCACAGCAGAATGCGCATGCGCCAGGAGCCTCGCCGGCGGTTAGGGTAGGGAAAAACTATGGGCCAATGCGCAGTGATCGGATGGATGTTTTCAGCTGAACACCGGCCGACACTGCGCATGCACCGGGAGCCTCACCAGCGGTTAGGGAAGGGAAAAACTTACGTACGGGCCAGTGCTTTTTCCCTACCCTAACCGCTGGTGAGGCCCCCAGCGCATGTCGGCCGGTGTCCAGCTGAGAAAATTAGTTTCCAATGTAGTATTAATAACTAAACAATTAAATAATAAACATATTGCATTGTCTACTTACCACCAGGACAATAAGATGATCTGGACTCTGGCTGCAGTCTGGCTCTGGGGACTCCATTGTCATTCCCCCCCCCCCCCCCAATCACTCTCATTATTCTCCCCCCCCCCATCACTCTCATTATTCTCCCCCCCCATCACTCTCATTATTCTCCCCCCCCCCATCACTCTCATTATTCCCCCCCCCCATCACTCTCATTATTCCCCCCCCCATCACTCTCATTATTCCCCCCCATCACTCTCATTATTCCCCCCCCCATCACTCTCATTATTCCCCCCCCCATCACTCTCATTATTCCCCCCCCCATCACTCTCATTATTTCCCCCCCCATCACTCTCATTATTTCTCCCCCCCCATCACTCTCATTATTTCTCCCCCCCCCCATCACTCTCATTATTTCTCCCCCCCCCCATCACTCTCATTATTTCTCCCCCCCCCATCACTCTCATTATTTCTCCCCCCCATCACTCTCATTATTTCTCCCCCCCATCACTCTCATTATTTCTCCCCCCCATCACTCTCATTATTTCTCCCCCCCCATCACTCTCATTATTTCTCCCCCCCCATCACTCTCATTTTCTCCCCCCCCATCACTCTATTATTTCTCCCCCCCCCCATCACTCATTATTTCTCCCCCCCCCCCCATCACTCTCATTATTTCTCCCCCCCCATCACTCTCATTATTTCTCCCCCCCCCCATCACTCTCATTATTTCTCCCCCCCCATCACTCTCATTATTTCTCCCCCCCCCATCACTCTCATTATTTCTCCCCCCCCCCATCACTCTCATTATTCTTCTCCCCCCCCCCATCACTCCTCATTATTTCTCCCCCCCCCCATCACTCTCCATTATTCTCCCCCCCCATCACTCTCATTATTTCTCCCCCCCCCATCACTCTCATTATTTCTCCCCCCCCATCACTCTCATTATTTCTTCCCCCCCCCCATCACTCTCATTATTTCTCCCCCCCCCATCACTCTCATTATTTCTCCCCCCCATCACTCTCATTATTTCTCCCCCCCCCATCACTCTCATTATTTCTCCCCCCCCCATCACTCTCATTATTTCTCCCCCCCCCCCCATCACTCTCATTATTTCCTCCCCCCCTCCCCCTTTTCACTCTCTTTTCCACCTCTAGTGTAGCGTGGCCGAGGAAACAAATGCTCCTGTACCCGGCCGGACTGACAGGAAGTGCACACTAAGTGAGCACTTCCTGTCAGTCCGGCCGGGTACAGGAAACAAAAGCTCCTGTACCGCGGATCGAACAGAGCTCGGCCACGCTACATTAACAGCACACAGCAGGCGCAGGCAGGCGCTCAGCCTCAGCCACTCAGGCGGCGCAGAATGAGGGGCGCCGCCAGCCGCACGAACTTATATAAGCAAGTTTTTTTTTTTTAAACCGCAACGTGCGCCCCCTGCTGAATACAGGAGGGGGAGATGGAGGGGGCGGGGGCCCGCCCCGTGGGAAAACATAAGTGCCGCCTCGCCTGCCTATATTACATTGCGGGCTGTCGGCCGCCCGGCGCCCCTGTTGCTATGGCGCCCTGTGCGGCCGCACAGCCCGCACACCCCAAAGGCCGTCCAGCAGGCTGTTCTCTGCCAGATCTCTGACACTAGTGTGCAACTTGACAAGAAGTTAGCCGTCAGAACGGAGACTGGATGGAATCGAGCATTTTGCAGATTACTATAATACATGGCAGCTGCAGAAGAAAAGCTGTTAGAATTTGTAATAAAAAAATCAAGTAAATGTTTCACATAATATACTGTATATAATGCAAAAAAATGCAGTGTGTCCATAGCCTTTAACATTAAGCTGGAGGATCAATGTGTTGCATGTACCATAAGGTACCATAAAGTCCTCCAGTAATGTGGATTTCCAATGTTGGGAGTTCTTAGGCCTCTTCCATATGAGCGAACAGACAGCATCTAGACTGAATCCTGAACCATTCATTTGAATGTGTCTGTGCACTTGAGTGCTGTTTATCACTGATCAGTTCTGCTTTCAGGGAAAATTGCAGCATGTTCTGTATTGTGCGACTTGGCCCCTTAGAAGTGAATGGGGCTTGCTTGAAAAACAGAATACATCCAGATGCAATGTGTAGATTGTTATTATTATTATTATTATTATTTTTAACACGTGTGAAAAAAATGAATAAAAAACTGATTGCATCCACGCAGAAAAAGCTGAAACACGGAACGCAATCGCAGACAAAACCAATTCGACTTGTATGCAAAACTTAGTCTTTCCCTAAAGAGACCCTGACACATTCCGTATCACTCATGTGAAGGAGTCCTTAGGCCTCTTTCACACGGGCGTCATGTTTTTTGCCCGGATAAGCTGCGGGTGCGTTGCGAGAAAATGCGCAATTTTTCCACGCGAGTGCAAAACATTGTAATGTTTGGTACCCGAACTTCTACACAGTAGTTCGGGTTTGAGTTAGGTGTTCTGTAGATTGTATTATTTTCCCTTATAACATGGTTAAAAAAAATAATATAATTTAACTCATCTTAATCCACTTGATCGCGCAGCCCGGCTTCTCTTCTGTCTTCTTTCTTTAGGACCTAGGTAAAGGACCTGTGGTGACGTCACTGCGTTTATCCCATGGTCCATCACATGATCTTTTACCACGGCGATGGATCATGTGATGGACCATGTGATGAGCGCAGTGACGTCATCACAGGTCCTTTACCCAGGTCCTGAAGAAAGAAGACAGAAGAGAAGCCGGGCTGCGCGATCAAGCAGATTAAGGTGAGTTAAATTAAAAATTTTTATTTTTTAACCCCTCCAGCCATATTGTACTAAGCATTCTGTATTAAGAATGCTATTATTTTCCCTTATAACCATGTTATAAGGGAAAATAATAATGATCGGGTCTCCATCCCTATCGTCTCCTAGCAACCGTGCGTGAAAATCGCACCGCATCCGGACTTGCTTGCGATTTTCAAGCAGTCCCATTCACTTCTATGGGGCCTGCGTTGCGTGAAAAACGCACAAAATAGAGCTTGCTGAGATTTTCACACAACGCACAAGTGATGTGTGAAAATCACCACTCATGTGCACAGCCCCATAGAAATGAATGGGTCCGGATTTAGTGTGGGTGCAATGCGTTTACCTCACGCATTGCACCTGCGTGGAAAACTCGCCCGTGTGAAAGGGGCCTTAGGCAAGTGCGGATGCAGTGCGATTTTCACGCACGGTTGCTAGGTGACGATCGGGATGGGGACCCGATCATTATTATTTTCCCTTATAACATGGTTATAAGGGAAAATAATAGAATTCTGAATACAGAATGCATAGTACAATGGGGCTGGAGGGGTTAAAAAAAATAAAAAAAATAATATAACTCATCTTAATCCACTTGATTGCGCAGCCCGGCTTCTCTTCTGTCTTCTTCTTTGCTGTGCACAGGAAAAGGACCTGTGGTGACATCACTGCGGTCATCACATGGTCTGTCACATGATCCATCACCATGGTGATGGATCATGTGACGGACCATGTGATGAGCGCAGTGACGTCATCAAAGGTGCTATTCCTCAAAGAAGAAGATAGAAGAGATGCCGGCTGCGCGAAATTATTATAATTTTTTTTTAACCCCTCCAGCCCTATTGTACTATGCATTCTGCATTCAGAATGCTATTATTTCCCCTTATAACCATGCTATAAGGGGAAATAATACAATCTACACAACCTTGAACCCAAACCTGAACTTCTGTGAAGAAGTTCGGGTCTGGGTACCACTTTCAGTTTTTTATCACACGCATGCAAAACGCATTGCACCCGCGAGATAAAAACTGAACAACGAAACGCAATCGCAGTCAAAACTGACTGCAATTGGGTACCTACTCGCGTGGGTTTGTCGCAATGCATCCGGACCTTATCCGGACACGCTCGTGTGAAAGAGGCCTTAGAGTTATTTTCTACAAGATCCTTTATCAGCTCAATAATCTTACCAACTGAGATTAGATTTCATTCAGAAGCACCGACTGCCAAAGGAGCCATGTAATTTATGTCAAGGCCTACACCTCATCATAATTTACATCGCTCCTCCGGCAGCGCAGGCCCCATCAAGACCGCCACAGAAGACACCAATCTTGATGAATCAGGGCCATTTCTAGAGTGAAATTTTTCTGTATTTTCATTTACTTTACTTATGTGACCAATTCTTGTAGACGACAATTTATTTCCTGTGCATCATTGTATTGCAAAAGCTTTCAGTACTCCACTTATGATTAAGGGCTCATTCAGACAGCAGTAGTAGTTTGCAGACTGCACACGGCCGGCACTATCTTTCTTGCGGGGCCGCTGCACGGAAGTACGGATGCAGAAGGCACACGGTGTGCTGTCAGCATCTTTTGTGGCCGCATTGAAATGAATGGGTCCGCATCCTATCCACAAAATTGCGGAACGAATGCAGACCCATTCATGCGGTCATCTGAATGAGCCCTAACAATGTATGTACTTCCTTAGATAAAATCTACATAACACATGTAATTATAAAGTACTTTACTAATCTTGAACTAATTGTAAATGAAGGCGCCAATAAACCTTAATTAGCTGTAGGCTGAACGTTTGTTAGCTCAACTGCTATCTCTCCCGACTTCTCCATACACTTAAGCCTATATAAGATGAAGCGACTAGTGTTCCACCGTTAATGCGGTACTTTGACAGGGCCAGGCAATGAAAATGATATAATGCCTACCTGGTAGTGTTGGTTAAGCACCAAAGTGCTCGGGTGCTCGAGTAGATGTCTGGATGCATCTTGGACTCCCAGGTTGCTGCTGGGAACGATGTTGTCCGAGTAGTACGCCACTTTTAAAGACTGACAATAATACGCACAAAACCAAAGATAAAATCGATTTTAGAGGAATAATTGTTAGGAAACATTCTTTCCTGTATATTTACTTGTATATAAAGTGCAAGTGCTGCACAAAGTCACAAGGAAGAGGCACTCCGATACAACCTGCATATCACATAAAGGAGGGCCTTAGGCTCCATTCAGACGTCCGTAACGTGTTTTGCGGATCTGCGATTCCGCGGATCCGTAAGACACAGACAGCAGCAATGTGCGTTCCACATTTTGCGGACCGCACATTGCCGGCACTTCGAATATGCCTATTCTTGTCCGCAATTGCGGACAAGAATAGGACATGTTCTATTTTTTTCGGGAACGGAATTGCGGGTCCGCAATTCCGTATCTGGTCCAATTGTTCAGGTAGTGGGACTCCTGCACTCATAAAGCCTAGGCCTCCAACGTTCACCCAGTGTGCCATCAGAGAAATGTAGCGTCCCTGGCCAAAAGCACTTGTCCATATGTCAGTCATTAAGTGGACCTTCCCAATAACTGCGTTGGTTAGGGCATGGGTGATGTTACGGGACACATGCTGGTGTAAGACTGGGACTGCACACCGTGGAAAATATTGGCGGCTGGGAACAGAGTACTGCGGGACAGCCGCCGCCATCAGGCTGCAGAAATCCTCAACTCTAAATAGCAACATTTCGAGGGCCAGCAGTTTGGAAAAGTGCACATTAAGTGCTATGGTCTGTGGGTGTGTGGCTGGGTATTTGCGCTTTCATTCAAAGGCCTGGGGTATAGATATCTGTACGCTGCGCTGGGATACAGAAGTGGATGTGCTAGCTGATGGTGCTTGCAACGGTCCAGGTGCATGGTCCGGGCCTGCGACTTGGACAGGGTATTGGCCAGCACGTAACACAGGGGAAGAGGAGGCAGTGGTGTGACCCTCAGACCCAGGCGTTTGGCCCACCTATTAGGGTGCTTTGATGCCATGTGGCGGATCATGCTGGTGGTGGTGAGGTTGCTAGTGTTCACGCCCCTGCTCATTTCAGCATGGCACAGGTTGCAAATGACAATTCTTTTATCATCCACACTTTCCTCAAAAAAGCACCAGATTGCGTAACACCTACTCCTTAGCAAGGGAGATTGCAGCAAAGGGGTGCTCTGGGAAACTGTTGCGGGCCTGTTTGGTGTGGCCCGCCTTCTCCCTTTTGCCACTCCACTACCTCTTCCAGCCTGTTGTGGTGCTGCAGATCCCTCCCCCACTGTACTGCTGTCCTCGCTTGGATTGCCACCTTCTCAGGTTGGGTCAGTGACTTCTTCATCCACAACCTGCTCTTCCACTTCCTCACTCTGGTCATCCTCCTGACCTGTTGTCCTAATAACAACCTCAGTTATTGACAACTGTATCTCATCTTCATCATGAACCTCTTCAGACACTAATTGCGGTTTACTTATTGGCAATTGTGTCTCATCCTCATCATCCACCTTGTGAAACACTAATTGCCGTTCTCCACCATCATCTTCTTCTGACTGTGGATGCTCCAGAGTTTGGGAATCAGGGCACAAGATCATCCTCTCATGTCCCTCTTCAAGCGGGCTTGGCGAGAGGCCCAAATTAAGGAATGGTGATGAAAACAGCTCCTTGGAATATCCAAGTGTGGGATCACTTGTTTGCCAAGACTCTCCATGGTGGGTGGAAGGAGTATCAGGGTGAGGATTTTGTTGACCAGACTCTTGGCTACTGAGACTGGAAGCATTATCTGCTGCAATCCAACCGACCACCTGGTCGCACTGGTCTGACTTCGAGAGTGGTGTCCTGCACCGCCCTGCAAACTGGGACATGAAGCTAGGTACCGTGGATGAGTGTGTTTATTGTGATCTGGTAGCAGGCACAGTTTCACCGCTCCCAGGGCCACCGTCTCTGCATGCACCATCAGCAGCATGGCCACTTCCCCGTCCCTTACTGCTCGCCTTGCGCATATTAAATGGTATATATGCTTGCAAGTATGTCACACGTACAGTAACGCAGGTTTTGTAAGTGTATGCGCAAAGTACACAGAATGTCACAGATATTTTTAGGATGCGCACATGTTAAACAGGAGGTATAGCGCAAGTAATGTCGCTGTCACCACCACCTAATAAAATATTACACTGAATGAATGTCACTGATATTTAGGATGCATAAACGTTATACAGGAGGTATATCGCAAGTAATGTCGCTGTCACCAGCGGCTAATAAAAAATTACACTGAATGAATGTCACTGATATTTAGAATGCACAAACGTTATACCGGAGGTATAGCGCAATTAATGTTGCTGTCTCCAGCAGCAAAAAAATTAGACTGAATGTCACTGATATTTCGGATATGCAAACGTTATACAGGAGATCTGGTGCAGGTAATGTAACTGTCTGCAGCAGACACCGTCTACAGAAAAAGTAGACTGAATATCAAAGATATTTTTAGGCTGCGCACACGTTACACAGGAGATGCAGTGCAGATAATGTCGCTGTCACCAGCAGCAAAAAAAATTACACTTAAAGGGAACCTGTCACCATGATTTTGCGCATAGAGCTGGGGACATGGGCTGCTAGATGGCCACTAGCACATCCGCAATACCCAGTCCACAGAGCTCTCTGCGCTTTTATTGTGTTAAAAAACAGTTTTGATTGATATGCAAATTACCTGATATGAGTCCTGTAGCCGGAGATGAGTCAAGCGGAAAGGAGCCCAGCACCGCCCCGCGTCCTCCGAATCTCCTCCTTGCTGGCTGACGTCACAGAGCTGGAGCACCGAAATCTCGCGATGCGCGAGCTAGCGCATGCGCAGTGTCGGCATCATCACAGGGAACGAACTACACATGCGCTAGCTCGTGCATCGCGAGATTTCGGCGCTCCAGCTCTGTGAAGTCAGCCAGCAAGGACGAGATTCGGAGGACGCGGGGCGGTGCTGGGCTCCTTTCCGCTTGACTCATCTCCGGCTACAGGACTCATATCAGGTCATTTGCATATGGATCAAAACAGTTTTTTAACACAATAAAAGCGCAGAGAGCTATGGGACCTGGGTACTGCAGATGTGCTAGTGGCCATCTAGCAGCCCATGTCCCCAGCTCTATGTGCAAAATCCTGGTGACAGGTTCCCTTTAATGTCACTGATATTTCGGATGAGCTAACATTATACTGGAGATGTAGCACAGGTAATGTCGCTGCCACCAGCAGCAACTAATTTTTACTGAATGTCACTGATATTTCGGATACAGGAGATGTAGCACAGGTAATGTAACTGTCCGCAACGGACACTGTCTACGGAAAAAGTACACTGGATGTCACAGAAATTTTTAGGCTGTGCACACGTTAGACAGGAGATATAGCGCAGATAATGTTGCTGTCTGCAGCTGCCAAACAATTGCAAGCTATTTAGCGCAGGTTGCGCTAAAAATATATACTGCTGCCAGATACAAATATAGTCCTTAAAAGGACTTTTGGGTCTATAACAAGTATAAAAACTAAAATATTTCTATTTCACTCCCTACACTGTATCTCCCTTCTGCTCTCCAGCTCTCCCTGACTAATGCTGAGCTGAACACGTGTCATCGGGTGCTATATAGCACCCGATGATGCGTTCCGGCCAGCCAATCACTGTAATGCCAGTAGCCAACATGGCTACGGCATTACAGTGAATCGCAGTACTTACCTGCACGTTTATTAGCTACGTAGGAGACTCGAGCATCGCGCTCGAGCACAAGCGGTATTCGGCCGAACACCGCAATGTGCCGAGCATCGCGATGCTCGAGTAAAATTTGTGTTGCATGCTCACCCAACACTACTACCTGGCCCTGTCAATCAAAGTGCAGTTGCAGAGAGAGCAGAGCCTCTAGGTGTAATGGCAACACCCATGTTGCTCCTAGAGGCTCGTTTGCATATAGTAAAACAGCATTATTCTCAGCAATGTGGGCACATATGAACATGGGACCAACACAGATGCCTTCAGCTGCCAAAGAGCACATGTAACAGGTCAGACAGTTTCATAGGTATAAATCTGCCCTTTAAATGGCAATTTACAATGACCACCTCTTTGCAAGCAGCCGTAACTAGACTGAATTTAACGGTTAACAGGGTCACTAAAAACAGGATAAACAGTTTGTAAGTTTGGTAAATTTCATGTTTTAAAATGTGCCCTTTGTGTGACATTTGCATGTGCCTATTATGTATGTTATATATTGCATTGTTAGAATTCTCCTTGTATACTAGCTAAAAAGTGCCCATATGGATAATATTGTTATTCAAGTTAAAGGAGTGCTTCCATCTGGATATATATAATACATTGATAGGAAATGCCATAAATGTCCCATAGGTACAGGTCCCATCTCTGGGACCCACTCCTATGTCAAGAATGGGTCCCCACCAGAACAGAGTGGAAGTTGTGCAGGCACAGCCACCCCTCCATTCACCGCTATGGAACTTCCAAATATAGTCAAGCGCTGGCTTGTTTGGCTAGTCTTGGAAGTCCCATAGCAGTAAATGGAGGGGTGGCTGTACATGCTCTTCATTCATGGTGGGACACCGTTCTTGAGATAGGAGCTGGTTCCAGAGGTGGGAACCTATTGGGCATTTGTTGCAGATCCTATTGACATTCCATAAATGTCTGGATGTAAATACCCCTTTAATGTATGTTATTGGACAGTCTATTTAAGGTACAAATATATTGCCTCTAAGAAAATGTATATTGTGCGGCACATTGTTCCCAAGTACTAAAACCCTAGTATCCTTGTGCAATACTTCCACTTTGATTGGAAGTGTAAAATAATGCTCTAAAGTTATGATTTAGTTAATGCACTGGAGATGTGTGAGGACTTATTAGGATTCATTTCAGATGCAACAACAATCTATGCAAATCTATCCTTCTAAGCTGGATCAGCCACTAAAACAATACAGTCATTGAGAAACAAACTTCTTACAACTACTATAACATTACCTCAGCATTAGCCACACCTAAAGGCCTGATTAATCTGTTATTATAGGCGTTCTTGGATTTGACGGCTGCATCACACACTTGGAGAAATTAGGAACTGTTAAACAGGTTTTCCCAGGATTGCATATTCATTTTCTCTGTTAATTTTTTTTTAACATATCAAGATTTCAGTTGGAATCATTTAAAAAAATGTTCCTGTGTTTATCACCCTTAAATACTTTTTTATAGCGCCCCCTTGTGATCCCCTCTGTAAACACCTATGTAATGTGTCGAATACTGGTGAAAAGTGGCTTCTAGATCTGGAGCACTGACCAGCAATCACTCTGCCACCTATGTACAAGGGGTCCATGCTGATTGACTGGGCTACTGAGAATGCGTGACCAACAGCATAGAACATAGATGTACCCCAAGAGGGGATCTCAAAAAGACCAGGGGGCACCATAATATCTAGACAAAGGAACAAGTTTTCAGTTAGAATTACATAATAAAGGACAGGAACAATACACCATCTGATTAAGGTCTTGGCTAAAGTAAAGGGAACCTACCATCACCTGTATGCTACCCCACTGTGGGCAGCATAAAATAGTGAAAGGCACGCTCAAATCAGTGGTCTGTCAATAATCTGGTAATGTAACGTTGCTGCCAAGAACTGACTATGCTGGCAGCACAGACCAAAGAAGAGTTTGGCTTATTCATGAGCACCCGCCCTCTCCACACACCCATCAATGATTGACAGTTTTCTTCTTAGTTTTTCCCTAGGAGAAAGTTGTCACTCATCAGTGGGGAGAGGGGAGCTCTTGAATAAGCTGGCAGAACGTGACTCTTCTCCTGTGTGCTGCCAGCCAAAGGATAGTTCACCAATATCAGATTGGTGGGGGTCTGACTCCCAGCACCCCCCGCCGATCAGCTGTTTAAAGAGAAAGCAGTGCTCGTACAAGTGTTGCCTTATCTTCACTGTTTACCTGCTCACCATCACAACTGCAGAGATTAGCTGGTGTAATTACAACTATGCCATCCGATTCACTTCATCGGAACAGCTTTCTCTTCAAACAGGTGATCGGGCTGGGAGTCGGACCCCCACCGATCAGATCTTGATGACCTATCCTGAAGATAGGTCATCAATATAAAAAAGAAAGCAGAAAACCCTTTAATGGGTATCCTGGTAATTTGAAGTTATCCTCTAGCCACAGGATGAGCGATAACTATTAGATATGTGGGAGTCCTACTGCTTGTACCCCCACAATCATGAGAATGAGGGCCCCTGAACAGAGCAGAAGGTCAAGCAAGCATGCACACTGCCACTCTATTTATCTCTGAGTCTGCCGGGGATAGCCGGATACAGTAATTGCCAACTCCAAAAGAAATGAATGGAGAGGCAGTACATTTTATGTGGTTCATGGACTAGTAGTAATACTGTTGCATGACTGCATGACATATCCATATGTTCTTATTATGGATGTTGATATTAAAACAAAAGCATACTGGGAGATAATTAGATGATTAAGCCGGATGTATCCTCAGTGACAACTTTATATGTGTAATTACACACATACAATTACATCTATACATTATACACTGTATTAAACATAAAGTGAAATGACAGCTACACTTGAAGGGGATTTTATAGCTTTTTTTCTCCATATATATTTATCTTCATAGATTTATAAATATAATAGTTTTAAGTATAAGTATCTATAGCTGTTCCCACCATATTTATAGGTTAGGGATTATTTGAGAGCCATCCATTAAAAACATTTTTAAATTGACCTTTATTAAAATTTTCAGCAATATTTGTTCTACAGCCTTCGTTTTCTGTATATGGAGACTATAACTTTCTATATATCTAGAGATATTGCTTTCTGTATCTGGAGATATTGCTTTCTGTATCTGGAGACTATTGCTTTCTGTATCTGGAGACTATTACTTTCTGTATCTGTAGACCATTGCTTTCTGTATCTGGAGACTATTGCTTTCTGTATCTGGAGATATTGCTTTCTGTATCTGGAGATATTGCTTTCTGTATCTGGAGACTATTGCTTTCTGTATCTGGAGATATTGCTTTCTGTATCTGGAGATATTGCTTTCTGTATATGGAGACTATTGCTTTCTGTATATGGAGACTATTGCTTTCTGTATATGGAGACTATTGCTTTCTGTATCTGGAGACTATTGCTTTCTGTATCTGGAGACTATTGCTTTCTGTATCTGGAGATATTGCTTTCTGTATCTGGAGATATTGCTTTCTGTATATGGAGACTATTGCTTTCTGTATATGGAGACTATTGCTTTCTGTATATGGAGACTATTGCTTTCTGTATCTGGAGACTATTGCTTTCTGTATCTGGAGACTATTGCTTTCTGTATCTGGAGATATTGCTTTCTGTATCTGGAGATATTGCTTTCTGTATATGGAGACTATTGCTTTCTGTATCTGTAGACCATTGCTTTCTGTATCTGGAGACTATTGCTTTCTGTATCTGGAGATATTGCTTTCTGTATCTGGAGATATTGCTTTCTGTATATGGAGACTATTGCTTTCTGTATCTGGAGACTATTGCTTTCTGTATCTGGAGATATTGCTTTCTGTATATGGAGACTATTGCTTTCTGTATCTGGAGATATTGCTTTCTGTATCTGGAGATATTGCTTTCTGTATATGGATACTATTGCTTTCTGTATCTGGAGACTATCGCTTTCTGTATCTGGAGACTATTGCTTTCTGTATCTGTAGACTATTGCTTTCTGTATCTGGAGACTATTGCTTTCCGTATCTGGAGACTATTGCTTTCTGTATCTGTAGACCATTACTTTCTGTATCTGTAGACTATTGCTTTCTGTATCTGGAGACTATTGCTTTCTGTATCTGGAGATATTGCTTTCTGTATGTGGAGACTATTGCTTTCTGTATCTGGAGATATTGCTTTCTGTATGTGGAGACTATTGCTTTCTGTATCTGGAGACTATTGCTTTCTGTATCTGTAGACCATTACTTTCTGTATCTGGAGACTATTGCTTTCTGTATCTGTAGACCATTACTTTCTGTATCTGTAGACTATTGCTTTCTGTATCTGGAGACTATTGCTTTCTGTATCTGGAGATATTGCTTTCTGTATGTGGAGACTATTGCTTTCTGTATCTGGAAACTATCGCTTTCTGTATCTGGAGACTATCGCTTTCTGTATCTGGAGACTATCGCTTTCTGTATCTGGAGACTATTATTTTCTGTATCTGGAGATATCGCTTTCTGTATCTGGAGACTATTACTATCTGTATCTGGAGACTATTACTTTCTGTATCTGTAGACCATTGCTTTCTGTATCTGTAGACCATTGCTTTCTGTATCTGGAGACTATTACTTTCTGTATCTGTAGACCATTACTTTCTGTATCTGTAGACCATTGCTTTCTGTATCTGGAGACTATTGCTTTCTGTATCTGTAGACCATTGCTTTCTGTATCTGGAGACTATTACTTTCTGTATCTGTAGACCATTACTTTCTGTATCTGTAGACCATTGCTTTCTGTATCTGGAGACTATTGCTATCTGTATCTGGAGACTATTGCTTTCTGTAGCTGGAGACTATTACTTTCTGTAGCTGGAGACTATTACTTTCTGTATCTGTAGACCATTGCTTTCTGTATCTGGAGACTATCGCTTTCTGTATCTGGAGACTATTACTTTTTGTGTTACAGTAAATCCATCAGGAAACTACTCTCTAAACTAAACAATACTGTCCTTTAAATAGCGCCATATCGCCAAAAACTATGTCCACAAAATACCTTAAGGCAGAATTATTTTCGGCCATTGATACTTTGGGAAATAAGAACATTTACTATTGAAAGAGCAGGATTCCTTAAAGTTGCCTTCTACAGCCTGCTATAACCGATTTCCATCATTGGGATACACCTTATCGACATATGCTTGGCGATATGACAGTATTGTTTACTTTAGGACGCCAACATATTACCGTATATTACATCTTTATGCAGTAACAAATAGCTGCAGGGCCCGCAGCACCATTTATGTGGACTGGACCTCCACTGTTTTATTTTATATTGTTTCATTTATTATATTAGTTCATCTAATTCCTTTGGAATAAATACCACCATTATTACATATATATTTTATAATATTTCTTGTTTACTGGTTCATTGAAGTTCTGAGAGTCATACCTTCATTTTTTCTTTATTCTTCTACTTCTGTGGGCAACAGACTGGTATAGACACTTGGCACAAGTACAACAGATTAATTCCCATAATCTGTGGGTGAGCCATCCATGTTATAGTGTGAAAAAATGAACTGGTTGGTCTATTTGGCTTCCATCTTCTTACTATCTCTATAGAGAATGAGAACAAAATAGCACTATGAACTAGCGATGAGACCCTGTATGAAGATGAGCTGAGGCCAGTTGTATTAGGATATTTTTTGTTGGGTTCACTAAACTATTGGCATAGGATTACATTTCACCCTGAGGATACATATGCCTCCTATCTGCCTCAGGACACCGTGCTTCTCTGCTGAAATGCTGCTTTAAAGAGGATCAACACCGGCATTGAGTGAGTGGTTTAATTTACAAGCCCCATTGAGTCCATGTGAGCTGGAAGCTGCCAGCAGCAGAGATAGTGTTTTTGTGAGCTGTAGGCACCTGTTTGGTGGGGACTGGACTGCTACCACAGACTCATTGCACACAGGTCACAAAACAGCTGCCAGCCGCTACTAATTTTGTGCTGTACTTGAGGAGGTTCAAAAGTGAAGTTGATTCCTAGAGGTGAAAGTCGGTTTCTCAAACTGCATGCATATTAACTTTTACAAGTGCCGGAGGTCCAATCTGATGTCAAATAGATACAACAGTATAAAAGCTGATAATGAAAAGAATAGCAATTCACTAATTTTGCCCCATATGTAGACTATATGTCACAATACAATCATGTGACAATATTGTCTATGGCCTCAGGCTTGGTTTCGGCACCTGTGCATTTAACAGGTTAAGAGTTTGGGACAAATGGTTATAACTGGCACATCGATGAACAAGAGGGTTCTCACATGACTTCCATTTTGAGGTTTCAGGTGGCTAAAGAAACTTTGCTTTCAATCTGGCTTTTATACCCTCCCACATGCCACAGATTGGAGCTAGGTGCTTGAAAATGTGCATCTACAGATCTGATATCACCTGCCGCTTCCTTGATTTGCATAACCTTGTGACTTGCCCTTTATGGAGGTGCAATTTTATTGTTGAGAAGTGTAAAAGATTCAGTAAAACTTGTAATTTATCTCTTTCTGACTTCATGGTACATGGGGGACGTGTTATGAGAGGTTAATAGCATTCTGTGTGTCAATGTGTATACAGTAATAGTTATCAGTCACTGAGAGCTGTACATGGGGGCAGTCTTAAGTATAGAAAGAGCAGAGATTTAAATGTATAAGTTTTACTGAATCTTTTCCCACAAAACTATATATCAATCTATTCAGGTCTGTTTGCTGTATGACATGCTGCCTGCAGATGGCACTGCATTTACATTAAAGTGTTATTACAAGGCGACAGCAGAATGGTGGGGGTAGTATTTAAATATTAGCATAGAAAATGTGTGCTGTATTACTGACTTTACTGTTTGAGTAATTACTTGGCTGCCATCTGCTGGAGATATTTATGATTGCAGCAAATAGTAAAACTTCATTGAAGGGTTGTCCGAGTTGTAAAGAAAAATGTCCCTCCAGGAAGGAATGCTCATAAGATAATAAAATAACATATACTTACCTATTGTACCCACCGCCACTGCTCTAATCCTCCCCAACGCTGCACCAAGAAAATGGCGTAATAGGTTCAGAGTCAGGGAGGATCGGAGCTGTAGTTAAAGAGGCGGTAGGTGTATTAGGTGAGTTTATTTTCCAGTGCCGCTGCTCTGATTCTCCCTGACAGTGCAGCTGTGATGTCATCTTCTTGACTGCAGCAATGATGAGCCCAGGAGGATTAGAGCATTAGTGCCAAAAGCAGTGTGCGGAGGGGTAGGGGTGAAGTAGTTGAGTGTTTAAAATGTCAGGAGATCGGAGATAAGGCTTCACATGAGCCATCAGCTGACTGAACTCAGCGACAGCAGAGACAGTCTGAAAATAGACTGATTTATGACCACATATATCACAAAAACTGCTGAAACGTTTAAAAAAAGACCAATGGAAAATATAATTTTTAGCCCAAAATGAGTAAAATGCCATAATAAAACATTGCCTTGAAGAGGTACATAGCCTTAAAAAGTGGTCAACCTGCGGCCCTCCAGCTGTTGCAAAACTACAACTCCCAGCATGCCTGAACAGCCTACAGCTATCAGCCTACAGCAGAGCATTGTGGGAGTTGTAGTTTTTCAACGGCTGGAGGGCCGCAGGTTGAGCATGCCTGGTATAGAGAAATGGGCTGGACTTCTACCAAGCCGATGTGCAGGACTAATCAACAATTACTGGAAATGTTTAGTTACAGTTATTGCTGCACAAGAGAGTCACACCAGGTACTGAAAGCAAAGGGTCACATACTTTTACCACTCACATGGTAAAATATGTGATATTGGATAATTTTTCTCAATAAATAAATGGCCAGATTATATCTGCATCTGCATTTAGGACTTGTGTGAAGTTTTAGGCCAAATTTATTCAGAAATATAAAAAACAAGGTTTCACAAACTCGCAAGCACTATTGTTATAAACATATGGGTCCTGTCCTACGTGATGATAATAACACTAACTCAAAAAGGCAGTACTGGTAGCATTTATATATCTTTATTATATATATGTATTTGACAGGACCACTGTACAGAGAAGATCATATTCTCTATAATGTACTGAATTCAGTGTTTTCTATGATACTGAGCATATCTGTGTGTACAGATGATTGTTATTTTTGTGTTGAAGGCAAGTAGTAATAGTGTTAATATAAACTGACAAACTGATGTGTAATGCTATTAATGTTATCATACTATACACCTAATATAGTATATCAGTATATGGAGAACTATGAAGGTTCTGAATGTGTAACATATGGTTCTCTTGTTCTGTCACTGCAGGAACTTTAATCCTCTTGAAACATCCTTATCCTCGAACCGTGGAAGAGCCTTCAATATATGAATCTGTAAGAGTTCATACTGCCATGCAGACAGGACGTTCTGAAAATGACCTTGTGCCTGTAGCCCCCTCAGTAAGTACATGCCATCTCTCGAGAATTTCTCATTCCTTCTCAAGGGGGTTGTCCCACCATACCAACTTATCTTCTAGCCACAGAATAGGCGATACAGTAGGTTTATGAGGAGGCTAGTCTCTTGGACCTTCACTAATTATGAGATCAGTGTTCTCTGACCCCCCCCCCCCCCCCCAGATAAATGCAGTGACGAGCACATGTGTAATGTGGCCTCATTAACATCTATAAGACTGCCAGAGATATCCTGAGTCGCTTCTTGGCTTATCTTCAGAAAGAGTTGCATGGAGCAGCGTTGTCCATCACTTTATTCACTCAGGCATCTAAGGGACACGTGATCTGAAGGGGGGGGGGGGGGGTTAGTTCCAGCGGTCAGGCCTTTACCAATCAGATACTTATCACCTATCCAGTGAATCAGTGATAAGTTCTTATGGTGGGACAACACCCTTAAAAGGGTTGTCCAGCTCTTTATTAGTGATTGCGTGATGGCCTAGCTTCAGGCTAACTTATTGGTGGGGGATCGACACCCCACACCAAATAGCTCTTCTGGAGTAGCTCCAGTGCTGGAACTACTCAATTCTGTCCATTGTGCAGTAGAGCCTCAGTGGTGCTCCCATTCATTTGAAAGAACTTGGTGCAGAACACCTAATGACATGGGTGTGGGGTATCAGCCTCTCCCGGTCAGAGAGTGATGGTCTATCCTGAGGATAAATAATAAAAATACATATTTTGATAGATAAATAATAAAAATACATATTTGATAGAAAACAAATTGACGAATTAACGCAATAAATGTATGTTTTTGTTTTGCAGTTGGGCACAAAAGAAGGTTATCTTACAAAACAAGGAGGACGCGTAAAGGTAATTAACTTGATGCCAAGTGTCCCACAATGTACTAAAGGGCATCGAATCCTGACGTCTCTTGCAAAGGGATTGTAAGAGATTAGACAAACATAGCTGAAACAGTGCCCTTCTGAGCTGCCATACCAGGCACAGCCAATAGACAATAGCGGCGCTGGTTCTGGAAAAAATGCAGCTTTGTTTCAATAATCTCATTTAATCCCTTTAAAATATTGATAGTTCCACAAATTTCAGGATGCCTGCATTTGGGCTAGTTTCATACTAGCGCTATGTATCCGGCAGGGAACAGTTTGCCAGATCTCTCTCACTTCTGGTCCATAATAGGGACCAGCAGAGATCCATCCGCAACTCAGCAAGAATCGGGCAGAAAAAAAATGCTGCTCGGTTTCTGCCAGACCGGCCTGCTGGGTATATAGCACTAATGTGAAACTAGCCTTAGGATCAGACCTTATATTCAATACCACCACATTCATAGTAACTTCATAGTTCTTAGATATGCAGCCAGCCAGAACCGCAGGGGCAACATGTGAGGTGCACAGTGGGCCGATGAGGGGCCAAATAATAACACAGTTCATAGGTTTACTCACGGTAAGCAGAAAGCCTCCCTGGGCCAGCAGCACAGTGTTGAGGAATACAGCACTAAATCCTCCGGGGCACGCTCTGTGGTAGGGAAACACCAGCCTAGATGGAGGTCGAGGTGCCCTTGATGGCCGTGGTGTTTAGGGTGCTTGTGGCGGCTGGGTCCCTTGGTGGTATTTGTCGTGGCGCCAGTACCATTAATGGTGGTACAACCAGTTGTAGGAATGAAGCAGACATTGGTAGGATACAACTCACAACTTTTACTGAAGTTGGTTCCAGTTGCGGCATATACATCCAGACAGAAGACAGTCTTTTGCTCTTTAGAGGAATTCTGTTGATCCACTGTTAATAGGTTTGGCTGGGGTTTAACCGCTTCAATGTCCCTTTTAAACCAGTGTAATTTGTTGAGGTTGCCTGCAGTACTTATTGGTATGCTTAGTCCTTTTGTTTCTGTATCTTCCAAGCCCTTGAACAGGTAACTAATCTGTATTCTTCAATGTATGGTGAGGCTGCCTGTAGCTAGATTGTCCTCCACCATGTGCAAAGGTGCCCATTAAGCCTTAAGTAATGGCTGTTATCACTGATGTATCTCTTTAGTTTCGTTATCTTCTTCCAGGGACGCAAACACTATCCTCTGGTTGTAGGATGTAGGATCTAAGAGGGTCACAGGAGGAAAACGCTCTCCTGCGCCTCATACCTTGGCTCTACCTCATTTCTGCATCTGGCTTCACCCACTAATCTGTGGTGTGTAGCCTCAGTTTAATAATTGGCTCTGATCCTCTCTCTCTTCTCTACCTTACTACTACTACAACCAACCAACTATTAGGCCTGACCTAAGTATTTATATGACCTAAGTGCTATCCTCATCTAGTGGTGGGATGTATAAATTACACCAGACCAGCCTATGAACAGGGATACAACAGGTGTATGTTGCAATACAAACTGACATGTAAGATGATAATACCATTTAAAAGATATTTTGCAGTTCCCACGTGTCCTGAGTGGGATGCTGCAGAAACATTAGTCCTCCTGTCCTCTAGGTCAATATTAACTAGGGCATTTCTGGCATTTGGATAAGAAACTTGTTAGAAGCCTGCAGGTTCCTGCAGATACAAAAAAACAGCAGTACAACACTAAAGGTCCTTTTAACCAAACATTCCCAATGACTGATTGTGCACAGAGATAAGGGCTGCAGTGACATGCAGAGGTCACCTCCACTGTACGGAGATGAGCGATCGCTACAGAGATCACTTGTCCCCATAGAAAATCATTGTTCCTGGCAGGGGCGTAGCTAAAAGCTCATGGGCCCTAGTGCAAGCGTTCAGCTTGGGCCCTCTTCCCTCAGTGCTTGTTGGAAAGGGGCAGGGGAGCACGTAGCCTTCCTGCTGCCTGAGGAAAACATTGAAAGGGCACCCCCTCATGCCAAATCCTTGACCTAACCCCTTCCCTCCAGCCAGAGGTGTAAATTGACCAGCATGCACTTTCTATAATGCCAGTGTCTTATGTGGCACAAGGGTCTTTGGGCCCCTCATGCTCCTGGGCCCGGTAGCGACTGCTACCTCTGCACCCCCTATAGCTACCCCCCTGGTTCCTGGGCTATGATCCAGTGGTGATCCAGAAATTGTTAATATTATGATTTATTGTCAAAGTACCTAAATGATCAAATTTTCTTTTCCTTGTTCAAATGGTTGTGTATAGGCAAAAAGTAGTTAATTGGCAGATCTTTAGTGCATTTGCCAGGGTGATGGAGTGGCCACACACCCCCGGTTAGAGAGTCTTTGCTGAGTAGGCCTACCTAGAAGAAGGACATACATGTTTGAGTGTTCATAACTAGGCCTAGTCGAGGGAACCTTCATCCCTGAGAATAAAAGTTGCCAAACAAGCAACTGAACTGGGAGGAAGAGAATAAACATATTCTGATAGTTGAGAACCACTTGGAGGTCATGCATGGACTGAGACAGTAAGGTATACAGTAAATGGGACTGCACCCCACAGACTGGGCATTGTAGAAAGTATATCTAGAGTGATTGCATACCTGTTGTTTTTTGTTTATTTTTTGGAAGATTGCAAAGTGTATCTAGAGAAACTCAGGGAGGACTACTACCATCATTGCCAAATGCATAAAATCCCTCTGTGCCTGCACTATAATCAGTAATTAGTACCCCCCCGCCGTGGTGTTTATTACTAATATAGGGTGAGATCAGTCAGGTAAATATCCTTCCTGCACTATAATCAGTAATGTCAGGACTATTATTACAGACTATTATTACTTGACACAGGGCACACCTCCACATCTTCCATGCAGCATGCAGCGGTCAGTCGTGCGGTGATTACCTGAGCTCGGCTCCCGCAGTGTCCTCCTCCACCTTGGTCCCGCTCACCAAATTCTCCATTCCTCTGTCAGCCCTCCGACCTGCTTGCCAGTGCGGCTGCATGTGGTGCGCTGCGATTCTATTGGCCGGCGCGCCGCACATTCGCATTTGACATCGGAACACACGCACAGACACATCACAGGCACAGAGGGATTTTATTATAGAGGATAACTTTCTAATGCTGTGCTTTGTATTACTGCGAGCCGGCCATATTGTTATATATACATGCACGTTTTACTCTTCCTAACTGTTTATTATATTTACAATGTATTTTATCGCTTTTTGCACATTACACTTGCACTTTATTTGATCAGACTATAGGTGGTGTTCCTGATATGATGTAGTTGTACTGTGCTTATATATTTTTGTGTCATATATATAATATGTTTTTAGTCTGATTGATTAAACTAAATGTATACAGTATCTTTTACATTTGACAGTGGGTGCTTTTCTTAATTGTGGATATATCTTCAACTATGCATCTGCGCAGCAAATAACTGTCGATCCCCATTCTTGGAATAAGTGTAGTTATACATCATATATAATTACCTTTTTTGTATAATACATGTTTTCTTGCACATGTGACTGTATAATAGTAGTGATGAAAGGGTAAAACGGCAGGCCATCATCATTAGAAAATGCTGAAGTGTAATCTTTCACACACGGATATTTTTGCACCAGGCCATCAGTCCTTGGCAGCAATAAATCTAGACCTTTGAGTATCAATTGTATCTATTAATATGATAATTCTCCTTTTGTGTCTGACAGAACTGGAAAACCAGATGGTTTATACTGACACGTAACGAGCTGAAATATTATAAGGACCAGTTGGTGAGTTGTTTCAGTAATACAAACCACATACTCACTAATGTAAGATAGATGGTTTCAGCAGCAGGACGGGCAGATGATTTTTGTGCATATCTGTAGTCTTTATGTTGGCAGTCTTGGTGGCATATGCAGTTCTGGTGTGTTTACCCAGCATGACGGTTCTGGTTTTGAACACTGCATGCACCACCTCCCAAACAGTGTAATAATATTGCATAAAAAGATCAATGCAAATAAAAATGTTTACCATTACAGACATGCTAATCACCTAAGATGCTGCAGAACCTCATTATATACACAGTTCTGCTATTACACCACCTCATAGTACATACCTTAGCTACCACAGAACCTCATGGTACACACCTTCGTTACTACAGAACCTCATAGTACACACCTCAGCTACTAAATAACCTAATAGTGCACATCTTAGCTACTACATAACCTCATAGTACACACTTTAGCTAACAGAACCTCATAATACACACCTCTACTACTATAGAACCTCATTATACACACCTCACCTACTACAGAACCTCATAATACACACCTCTACTACTATAGAACCTCATAGTACACACCTCTACTACTACATAACCTCATAGTACACACTTTAGCTAACAGAACCTCATTATACACACCTCTACTACTACAGAACCTCATTATACAGACCTCACCTACTACAGAACCTCATAGTACACACCTCACCTACTACAGAACCTCTTAGTACACACCTCTACTACTACATAACCTCATAGTACACACTTTAGCTAACAGAACCTCATTATACACACCTCTACTACTACAGAACCTCATTATACAGACCTCACCTACTACAGAACCTCATAGTACACACCTCACCTACTACAGAACCTCATAATACACACCTCTACTACTATAGAACCTCATAGTACACACCTCTACTACTACATAACCTCATAGTACACACTTTAGCTAACAGAACCTCATTATACACACCTCTACTACTACAGAACCTCATTATACAGACCTCACCTACTACAGAACCTCATAGTACACACCTCACCTACTACAGAACCTCTTAGTACACACCTCTACTACTACATAACCTCATAGTACACACTTTAGCTAACAGAACCTCATTATACACACCTCTACTACTACAGAACCTCTTTATACACACCTCACCTACTACAGAACCTCATAGTACACACCTCTACTACTACATAACCTCATAGTACACACTTTAGCTAACAGAACCTCATTATACACACCTCTACTACTACAGAACCTCTTTATACACACCTCACCTACTACAGAACCTCATAGTACACACCTCTACTACTACATAACCTCATAGTACACACTTTAGCTAACAGAACCTCATTATACACACCTCTACTACTACAGAACCTCTTTATACACACCTCACCTACTACAGAACCTCATAGTACACACCTCTACTACTATAGAACCTCATAGTACACACCTCTACTACTACATAACCTCATAGTACACACTTTAGCTAACAGAACCTCATTATACACACCTCTACTACTACAGAACCTCATTATACAGACCTCTACTACTACAGAACCTCATTATACATACCTCACCTACTACAGAACCTCATTATACAGACCTCTACTACTACAGAACCTCATAGTACACACTTTAGCTAACAGAACCTCATTATACACACCTCTACTACTACAGAACCTCATAATACACACCTCACCTACTACAGAACCTCATAGTACACACCTCACCTACTACAGAACCTCATAGTACACACCTCTACTACTATAGAACCTCATTATACACATACCTCTACTACCATAGAACCTCATAATACACACCTCACCTACTACAGAACCTCATAGTACACACCTCACCTACTACAGAACCTCATAGTACACACCTCTACTACTATAGAACCTCATAGTACACACCTCTACTACTACATAACCTCATAGTACACACTTTGGCTAACAGAACCTCATTATGCACACCTCTACTACTATAGAACCTCATTATACACACACCTCTACTACTACAGAACCTCATAATACACACCTCTACTACTACAGAACCTCATAGTACACACCTCACCTACTACAGAACCTCATAGTACACACCTCACCTACTACAGAACCTCATAGTACACACCTCTACTACTATAGAACCTCATTATACACATACCTCTACTACTATAGAACCTCATAATACACACCTCACCTACTACAGAACCTCATAGTACACACCTCACCTACTACAGAACCTCATAGTACACACCTCTACTACTATAGAACCTCATAGTACACACCTCTACTACTACTACTACATAACCTCATAGTACACACTTTAGCTAACAGAACCTCATTATACACACCTCTACTACTATAGAACCTCATTATACACACCTCACCTACTACAGAACCTCATAGTACACACCTCACCTACTACAGAACCTCATAGTACACACCTCACCTACTACAGAACTTCATTATACATACCTCTACTACTATAGAACCTCATTATACACACCTCTACTACTACAGAACCTCATAGTACACACCTCTACTACTACAGAACCTCATTATACACACCTCTACTACTATAGAACCTCATTATACACACCTCTACTACTATAGAACCTCATTATACACACCTCTACTACTATAGAACCTCATTATACACACCTCTACTACTATAGAACCTCATTATACACACCTCTACTACTATAGAACCTCATTATACACACCTCTACTACTACAGAACCTCATTATACACACCTCTACTACTATAGAACCTCATTATACACACCTCTACTACTACAGAACCTCATTATACACACCTCTACTACTATAGAACCTCATTATACACACCTCTACTACTATAGAACCTCATTATACACACCTCTACTACTACAGAACCTCATTATACACACCTCTACTACTATAGAACCTCATTATACACACCACTACTACTACAGAACCTCATAATACACACCTCACCTACTACAGAACCTCATAATACACACCTCTACTACTATAGGTGTGTAAGAAATGATAAGCTCAGAGTCCTGTCTACAAATGCTCGCAGTTTAGGTAAAAAAATAAATGAACTTGGGTCAATAATGGCATCTGAGAATGTAGATTTAGTGGCTGTTACGGAGACATGGTTTAATGAAAGAAATGACTGGGACATAACCATACCAGGGTACTCTTTATACAGAAGAGACAGAGAAGGCAAGAAAGGAGGAGGAGTGGCCCTGTATGTGAAAGATAGCATTAAATCTAACCTAATACAAGTTGGTGAGGCCAACATAGAGTCAGTTTGGGTTACGTTGCAGTTTGCTAATCATGCAGTAACTCGTGTAGGTGTGATATATAGACCACCTGGTAAAGTTAAAGAACTAGATGATCTACTAGTTGAAGAAATAGCTAAAATGACAATGAAAGGAGAAGTTATCATTATGGGAGATTTCAATCTTCCAGATATAAACTGGAAAACCAAAATAGAAAGTTCTACCAGGAGTACAGATATTCTAAATTCCCTACTGGGGTTATCCCTACAACAAATGGTTGAGGAGCCAACCCGGAGGGAGGCCATTTTGGATTTGGTATTCACAAATGGGGATTCGGTATATGATGTCATTGTAGGCGAAACCTTGGGATCTAGTGATCACCAGTCAGTGTGGTTTAATATAAGAACTGTGAAAGAGTCCCACCACACAAAAACAAAAGTTTTATATTTTAGAAAAACAGACTTTTCAAAAATGAAATTAGTCATAAATGAGTCCTTATCAGACTGGAACGGATTACATGGAGTCCAGGAGAAATGGGACTACTTAAAAGGTGCATTATTGAAGGCAACAGAAAATTGCATTAGACTTGTCAGTAAAAGCAAAAAAAGGAAGAGACCACTGTGGTACTCAGCAGAAGTGGCCCAAATCATTAAAAATAAAAAGCTAGCATTTTGTAATTATAAAAAAAACCAGAGCAATGAAGATAAGGAAATCTACAAGATTAGGCAGAAAGAGGCCAAGCAAGTTATAAGAACTTCTAAAGCTCAGGCAGAAGAAAAACTAGCTCAGTCTATGAAAAAAGGGGATAAGACATTCTTCAGATATATAAATGAAAAAAGGAAATTAAAACAAGGAATAACTAAATTAAAAACAAAGGACGGAAGGTATGTAGAAGAGAATAAAGGGCTAGCCGACTGCCTTAATGAATACTTCTGTTCAGTTTTTACAGAAGAAAAAGGAGAAGGACCTCCACTAGAAAGGATGACTAATAAATCGTTTGATGCATGTGTCTTTACAGAGGAAGATGTTCTAAGTTTGCTGTCTAAAGTGAAGACAAATAAGTCACAGGGGCCTGATGAGATACACCCAAAATTATTAAAAGAGCTTAGTGGTGAGCTGGCAAAACCGTTAACAGATTTATTTAACCAATCATTAGTAACAGGAGTCGTCCCGGAAGATTGGAAATTGGCAAATGTCGTGCCCATTCACAAGAAAGGTAGTAAGGAGGAATCGAGCAACTATAGACCAGTGAGTCTGACATCAATAGTAGGCAAATTAATGGAAACCCTATTAAAGGATAGGATTGTGCAACATCTAAAATCCCATGGATTGCAAGATGAAAAACAACATGGGTTTACTTCAGGGAGATCATGTCAAACAAATCTTATAGATTTTTTTGACTGGGTGACTAAAATAATAGACGGTGGAGGTGCAGTAGACATCGCATATCTAGATTTTAGTAAGGCTTTTGACACTGTCCCACACAGATGACTTATCAATAAACTGCAGTCATTGAGCATGGACTCCCATATTGTTGAGTGGATTAGGCAGGGTTGTAGTCAATGGAGAACATTCAAAACAAGGTCATGTTACCAGTGGGGTTCCACAGGGATCTGTACTGGGACCAATTTTGTTTAATATCTTCA
Source organism: Bufo gargarizans (assembly GCF_014858855.1). Taxonomy (NCBI): domain Eukaryota; kingdom Metazoa; phylum Chordata; class Amphibia; order Anura; family Bufonidae; genus Bufo; species Bufo gargarizans. Next base: position 243,307,951 of record NC_058080.1, on the reverse strand, counting down.
TAAGTGATATTGCAAAAGGCCTCGATGGTAAGGTTTGTCTTTTTGCTGATGACACAAAGATATGTAACAGGGTTGATGTTCCTGGAGGGAAACGCCAAATGGAAAAGGATTTAGGAAAACTAGAAGAATGGTCAGAACTCTGGCAACTGAAATTTAATGTGGATAAGTGCAAGATAATGCACCTGGGGCGTAAAAACCCAAGGGCAGAATATAGAATATTTGACACAGTCCTGACCGCAGTATCTGAGGAAAGGGATTTAGGAGTAATTATTTCAGAAGACTTAAAGGTGGGAAGACAATGTAATAGAGCAGCACAAAATGCCAGCAGAATGCTTGGATGTATAGGGAGAGGTATAAGCAGTAGAAAGAGTGAAGTGCTTATGCCGCTGTACAGAACACTGGTGAGACCTCACTTGGAGTATTGTGCGCAGTACTGGAGGCCATATCTCCGGAAGGATATAGATACTCTAGAGAGAGTTCAGAGAAGGGCTACTAAACTAGTACATGGATTGCAGGATAAAACTTACCAGGAAAGGTTAAAGGACCTTAATATGTATAGCTTGGAAGAAAGAAGAGACAGAGGGGATATGAGAGAAACTTTTAAATACATAAAGGGAATCAACTCAGTAAAGGAGGAGAGCATTTTTAAAAGAAGAAAAACTACCACAAGAGGACACAGTTTTAAATTAGAGGGGCAAAGGTTTAAAAGTAATATCAGGAAGTATTACTTTACTGAGAGAGTAGTGGATGCATGGAATAGCCTTCCTGCAGAAGTGGTAGCTGCAAATACAGTGAAGGAGTTTAAGCATGCATGGGATAGGCATAAGGCTATCCTTCATATAAGATAGGACCAGGGACTATTCATAGGATTCAGATATATTGGGCAGACTAGATGGGCCAAATGGTTCTTATCTGCCGACACATTCTATGTTTCTATGTTTCTATATAGAACCTCTTTATACACACCTCACCTACTACAGAACCTCATTATACACACCTCTACTACTATAGAACCTCATAGTACACACCTCACCTACTACAGAACCTCATAGTACACACATTAGCTAACAGAACCTCATAGTACACACCTTAGCTACTACAGAACCTCATAGTACACACCTCAGATGCCGCAGAACCTCATAATACATACCTCAGCTGCTGCAGAACCTCCTAATGTACACCTCACCCACTGCAGAACATCATAATACACACCTCAACTGCTGCAGAACATTATAATACACACATCAAATCAGCCACTGCAGAACTTCCTAATATACACCTCAGTTTCTGCAGAACCTCATAACACACACTTCAGCTACTGCAGAACATTACAGAACTGATTTCCTAATTATCCTATTTGTTTTGAATAAAATTGTAACGTATTTGACCCTATATATATGACAGCACACATCAAATCTGTTGGAGACCATCATAATACACAACTAATCTGATGTAACTAAGAAGATGTAGTAAACCAAATATATATAGGGTCAAATAAGTTAAAATGTTATTCAAAATTCATCGGGTGGTTAAAGGGGTTATCCAAGTTCTGAAACGGCTCCCCCATGTGCCGAGCCCCTCACAGGTAATATACTTACCCCACTCCTGGCGCCTCTCCTGGTCCCCGCACCGCCGCAGCTGCTTCTCCCTATACATGGATGAAAAGATCCAGTGTCTGGGGGAGCAGCCAATGGCAGGCGGGGAAAGGGATGATCCTCCCTAGCGTCACCCGCGATGCTCTTTTTCTAACAAAGCTAGAACTAGCCCTGTACCTCACATGGATCCAGAGATCTCCCCGTTTATTCTCTGCTAGATTTATATCAAGCTGGCAGCTCAAGGGGAGTGTCTTTTCTGCTGCAGCTATGGGGGCGTGTCCATGCTCTCCCTATCACAGCTCAGGAGCCAGTTGAAGGATGAAACTGAGCATGTGCGGCCATCTCAGTGAGCAGGTCAAAGAAATAAGAAAATAAAAAAAAACAGCAGGTGGTGCTATAGAGATACATTCTGTTGAATATCTCAGTAGCTATACTACATTTTTATTAACATGCAAATTTACAAATGTGCATTTTTTTTTTGAAATTCAGTGCAAAACGCAGCAACACAGGACCAAGCAAAATTCCAAAATTCTCCACATGATAAATTTTACTCCTGGTATTTATAAGTGATTGGCTCAACCTGCCATCCTGTGGAATGATTAACCACTTTCTTCCTATACAGTGCAGATCCGGAAACTGGCAACTCAAGGGTTCAGTGTTGCATGCGTTACACTGAGAGGATGCCATGTAATGGCAAGCTGTAGAGAAGATACCCCCATAGTTGTCCTGCCCTGCCATTGCATCACTCCATATAGATGGGGAAGTGATCCCAGTAAAGTCTGTCAGGACATTCTTGCATAGGCAGTGCCCCAATAATATAGAAGCATAGGATCACCTTTAGAACAAAACTGTAAACTGTGTTTAATTTGTACATTTGATACCTATTTTTTGAACTCCAAAACACTGGACACTTCCACATAAAAAAAGGGGAAAAAAAGATTTTGGGCCAATTTCAGATATCCATGGTGACCGAAGGTAGTGAAGAGTTTACTTGCATGCACAACAATGGTTTCCAGCAAAGTCTGCTGTGTCCGGTCTGTCTGATAGGAAGTTCAACGTAATGTGCTTTTTGTGTTCAATTTGCCACCAAGCACTCATCACACAGAGAGGACTGTGCAGCTATGAATTGAGAGCTACACAGTTCTCCCTATGAGTGAGCTGGAGGGGCTTGTGCCAACTATAAGATACACATAAAATAATTTATTTCTAAAAAGGTCTTGTAGTCAGATTTTCTCATAGAAAATTATTATTCCTGGGGAGCAGATCGCTATTTAGACAGAACAATCTGCTGCACAGGAACAATGATTTTCAACGCTGGCAGAACGGCACGATCATCCGATGATTCATCAGCTAATCGCCAGCACCTTTTACACAGGTCAATTAAAGGAGACAAGAATTTATACAAATGTTTATCCCCTATAATCTGTCAGATCATCGGTCCATATAGAAGGACCTTATCTCTATGTAAGGGTATGTTTTAGTAAAAATGTTGTCTCTTTTGACTCTTTCTACAGTCCCAGGAGCCAATAAAGACACTGGACCTCACTGAATGCAGTGCAGTACAGTTTGACTATTCTCAGGAGAGAGTCAATTGTTTCTGGTATGTGGTTTCTACATTGTTAGTCTCATTGATTTTGTAAATATGAGATATAACATTTTACATGATTGCTAAATAGGCCAATGAAACTACGGTTTGACCCTTTACCTTTATATATTTAATACTGCAGTATCCCAGACCAAGAGGTATCTGCAATTGTTTATTGTTTTAAATGCTATGTAATGTAATGTGATGTGATGCCATGCCATTTATTTCAGCTCTGGAGGTACTGGTTAGCAATGGTTGGCAGGAACAGGGCTAACCTCCCTATTCCTCCTCTCTCAGTTGGAGTGGGCTGGTCCCACTTCCGAGCCCTGGGTGCAGCTAAGCTCCGTTCACTACAATGGGGCTTAGCCACGCACAGGCCATTGATACTAGTCGTGACATCACTGGGCATGCAGGAAACAGCAAGAAAACTGCGGGGTTACTACCAGCACCGTTACCTTCACAAACAGCTGATAGATACCCGGGACCCCCACCGATCAGATGCTTATAATTTATCCAGAGAATAAATCATCAGTAAGAAAAAGCTACAGAACCCCTGTAAGTCTTTACTACAGTAGACACCTACAGTCAGGTCCATGAATATTGAGACATCAACACAATTCTAACATTTTTGGCTCTATACACCACCACAATGGATTTGAAATGAAAAGACTAAGATGTGCTTTAACTGCAGACTGTCAGCTTTAATTTGAGGGCATTTACATCCAAATCCGGTGAACGGTGTAGGAATTACAACAGCTTGCATATGTGCATCCCACTTGTTAAGAGACCAAAAGTAATGGGACAGAATAATAATCATAAATCAAACTTTCACTTTTTAATACTTGGTTGCAAATCCTTTGCAGTCATTTACAGCCTGAAGTCATTGACTTGGCCATTGCATAACATTCCACTTCTATCCCTTAAAAAACTCTTTGGTTGCTTTTGCAGTATGCTTTGGGTCATTGTCCATCTGCACTGTGAAGCAGCGTCCAAATAGTTCTGAAGCATTTGGCTGAATATGAGGAGATAATATTGCCCAAAACACTTCAGAATTCATCCTGCTGCTTTTGTCAGCAGTCACATCATCAATAAATACAAGAGAACCAGTTCCATTGGCAGCTATACATGCCCACGCCATGACACTACCACCACCATGCTTCACTGATGAGGTGGTATGCTTAGGATCATGAGCAGTTCCTTTCCTTCTCCATACTCTTCTCTTCCCATTACTCTGGTACAAGTTGATCTTGGTCTCATCTGTCCATATGATGTTGTTCTAGAACTGTGAAGGCTTTTTTAGATGTCGTTTGGCAAACTCTAATCTGGCCTTCCTGTTTTTAAAGCTCACCAATGGTTTACATCTTGTGGTGAACCCTCTGTATTCACTCTGGTGAAGTCTTCTCTTGATTGTTGACTTTGACACACATACACCTACCTCCTGGAGAGTGTTCTTGATCTGGTCAACTGTTGTGAAGGGTGTTTTCTTCACCAGGGAAAGAATTCTTCGGTCATCCACCACAGTTGTTTTCTGTGGTCTTCCGGGTCTTTTGGTGTTGCTGAGCTCAACGGTGCGTTCCTTCTTTTTAAAAATTTTCCAAACAGTTGTTTTGGCCACACCTAATGTTTTTGCTATCTCTCTGATGGGTTTGTTTTGTTTTTTCAGCCTAATGATGGCTTGCTTCATTGATAGTGACAGCTCTTTGGGTCTCATCTTTAGAGTTGACAGCAACAGATTCCAAATGCAAATAGCACACTTGAAATGAACTCTGGATCTTTGATCTGCTCATTGTAATTGGGATAAGGAGGGAATAATACACACCTGGCCATGGAACAGCTGAGAAGCCAATTGTCCCATTACTTTTGGTTCCTTAACAAGTGGATGGCACATATGCAAACTGTTGTAATTCCTATACCGTTCACCTGATTTGGATGTAAATTCCCTCAAATTAAAGCTGACAGTCTACAGTTAAAGAACATCTTGTTTGTTTCATTTCAAATCTATTGTGGTGGTGTATAGAGCCAAAAATGTTAGAATTGTGTTGATGTCCCAATATTTATGGACCTGACTGTATATCCACAAGTGCTTGCCAACCTACGGGCAGCACGGTGGCTCAGTGGTTAACACTGTTGCCTTGCAGCTCTGGGTTTCTGCATTCCTATTTGACCACAACATCTGCATGTTCTCCCCGTGTTTGCGTGGGTTCATCATGCATAAAATAAATGAACCTATATCCAGCCAACCACCATGTCTCCTCTTCTGGTGCCAGAGAAACTGCACTTTGTACTTCATACTGCTGGATGTGCCACAAATTATTTACGTGAAAAGAGACTGTTATACATTTACTTCTAGCATGATTTTTCAATCTACACTTTCACTGCTCCAAAAGCCAGGGAGCCATGGCCTGGGGGAATACACAGTGACACAAAATCTCATCAGAGCCACTACTACTCCCATCCTCTGCACCGGGTCATCAGGGGCTCACTGCAATATTTGCAGACAGAGGTGTATCTTGAAGCTTCTGGGCCCCAATCAATAACATTTGTAATAGGGTCCCCCACCTATCATGTGCCATTTATAATACTAAAGTTTTCTTATCTGATAGATGGGCATCGGTGCCTACTTTAGCATAAGGCCATGAGTGCGACTGCTACCTCTGCACTCTTATAGTTATGCCCATGCATACACACAAGGGCCACATTTATTAAGACTCATGTTTTATATGCTAGTCTAAGGGTCCATTTAAACAAACCAATGATCCGGCAGATTGTCGGGAATGATCGTTTGTGTAAACGCACGTTCCCGATAATCTGCCTGTGTGAAAGGTGCCGGGAATTATCTGATGAATGAGCAGACACTCATTTATCGGGGGATCATGTTGTTCTGCTGGCACAAAAAATCATTGTTCCTATTCAGAAGATTGTGCTATCTAAAGAACGATCTGCTGTTCAGGAATAATGATTTTCTTTGGGGACGATCGATCACTACAGCGGAGGTAACTGCGGTATGTAACTGCAGCCCTCATCTCCGCTGCATATCAGGCAATTATCAGGATTGTCTGCTTCATTCCCAATAATCTGCCAGATCATCGGTCTGTGGTAAAGGACCCTAAGATTTATGGAGTGATCTGTCTCAAGTTCATTGCATAACAGCTGTGTTTGCCATTGCAGTTCAGCCCTATCCACTTGAATTAGACTGAGCTGCACAAAGACCATGTGACCAATGGACATGACATTACAGGCCTAGGAAGAGGCCACAGCACTCACCTAAGCACCATGGCCCCTTCAAACATTGGCAAGGTGCCAGGGGTCATACCCCACCCAGATTATACATTGATGACCTGTGCTGAGAATAGTTCTGCAATTTTTAAGTTCTGGACAACCCCTTTAATTAATTCCACACAGCATTGTATGTAAATCTACAGCTGACTAATGCACAATTTCTTTCCTTTACAGTTTAGTGTTTCCTCTGAGGACGTACTATCTGTGTGCAAAGACGGGTGCAGAAGCAGATGAATGGATAAGGATTTTAAGGTGGAAAATGGTAAGAAAGCGATGAACTTCTAAAAGGCCTTCAGCTCTTGATATTGCTGCAGTGATGACCTGTGTGCACATGATGTCACTGCTACATCCAGGAAAACACCCTGCGGCTGGGCGGACTGGAGCACAGTGCTGGAAGATGTAGGAGAGAAAAGGGGTATCCATTTGTTTCTTATTTTAGCATGTCTACAGGAGTTGCCCAAGTTTTTATTTATCTCGGCCAAACCCTCAAGGACATGGACTATTCTGTATTTTGGGCTTTCAGGATTTGACATGAAATTTTGTTATATCCCTATTGGTCCTGAAAGTAAAGGAAGTGTGGGAAAGGAGCTGTACGGTACTGCTCTGCCCAGCGGGTGGCTGAAAATGTTGCGATACAGGAGAAATCTGTAAACGGCCTCAACACTTAACTAGTGCAGGAACTTTTTGTTTTTGTGCAGTCTTTCCACCATCAGGTTGCCATGCTAAAAGTTTTTTTTCTGTGTTATTTTTAAATGAGACAAAAATAACTGGCACATTATATAAGCCAGATCTCTTCAGCACATGTGAATGCAGTATCATTATCCTCAGAGTTTTAAAACACTCATTGTGTGAGTGAGGGTACGGCCAAAAGGTCAAGTTTCCTGATGCGGTTGTGGAAGCCAAAACCAAGAGTGAATAAAAAAAAAAGAAGAGAAGTCTTATTTGTCCTTTCTATTTTCTCTCCTTTTATGATCCACTTCTGATTTAGACTTCCACAACTGCATCAGGAAACCTAACCAAAAATGTATCTGGATGGTCACCCAAAACATTTTCATGCTGAAATTCTCATATGGAAATTCTCATATTGGAAGTCTCAGAAGAAAACAACTCTTCCCTAAACTACTTTAGAAGCTTTTTGCCAGCTAATAACCTTAGCTAACCTTGATGACGACTGTCTTGCGTACATATTAATCACAGGGAAACCTCTAAAGAATTCATTAAAAATAAATTCTAAATATGCAAAGCCTACCTTGCACTGGCTCAACCCTGTAAATGTATGGTGCTGAGCATGATGGGCTCAAAAAGTTCATGTTTGGAACCTCCCCTTTCAAAATCCTGCATTTGGAGCTTTTGTCATTGAGCAAGATGAACAGCAACGAGGGATAGAACACGATAATACAGGGTTATCTGCCATCTGGAGATGACCGTTTCTATGACCCACCTGATGAAGGTCCTTCTTGTGTCCTACCTGACAGTGGATGTGTGGACCAAAAATTTGCGTACACCAGTTCTGGTATAACCACTTCCAAATTTTGTGAATCTCCCCTCATGTAAGCAATGTTAAATGAACAAATGATACACGCTTTTGGGGTCATTTATCAAACTGGTGTAAAGTAGAACTGGCTTAGTTGTCCATAGCAACCAATTAGACTCCACCTTTCTTTTTGACAGCTCCTTTGGAAAATGAAAGGTGGAATCTGATTAAAGCCAGTTGTACTTTACACCAGTGTAATAAATTATCCCATTTCTTTTTTCCTTGTAATTAAATCCTTTATAAGCAAACATTTTGATTACAGCAATAAACACAAAACATATTAGCGAATATTCACCAACAGTGTCAGAATCCAGAGTGCTTTCTTAAAGGGGTTGCCCAGGATTAAAGAAATATGTCCGCTTTATTTCAAAAACAGCACCGAGCCTGTCTATGGGTTATGTCTGATAGATCCATTGAAGTGAATGGAGCTTTAGGCCTCTTTCACACTTGCGTTGTCCGGATCCGGCGTGTACTCCACTTGCCGGAATTACACGCCGGATCCGGAAAAGAGCAAGTGTACTGAAAGCATTTGAAGACGGATCCGTCTTCAAAATGCTTTCAGTGTTACTATGGCACCCAGGACGCTATTAAAGTCCTGGTTGCCATAGTAGGAGCGGGGAGCGGGGAAGCGGTATACTTACAGTCCGCGCGGCTCCCGGGGCGCTCCAGAATGACATCAAAGCGCCCCATGCGCATGGATGACGTGCCATGTGACTTTAGCGTCCCGGCAGCCATGGTAACCACTCTAAAAAAGCTAAACGTCGGATCCGGCAATGCGCCGAAACGACGTTTAGCTTAAGGCCGGATCCGGATCAATGTCGGATCCGGCCTTGCGGCAAGTCTACAGGATTTTTGGCCAGAGCAAAAAGCGCAGCATGCTGCGGTATTTTCTCCGGCCAAAAAACGTTCCGTTCCGGAACTGAAGACATCCTGATGCATCCTTAACGGATTTCACTCCATTCAGAATGCATGGGGATAATCCTGATCAGGATTCTTCCGGCATAGAGCCCCGACGACGGAACTCTATGCCGGAAGACAAGAACGCAGATGTGAAAGAGCCCTAACTGTGATACACACACAACCTGTGGACATGTGCAGAACTGTTTTTACATAAAAAGCAGCCACGATTTTCTAATCCTGTACCACCCCTTTAACTAGTTACTGACAAGCCAAAACGGACTGCATGGAGTGGGTTTAAGAGCTGAGCCTCCTTCATGTACAGCAAGTGCCAGTTGTGTTATACAGTACAGTTGTCACTCGCCTGCAATGGCCAGAATCAGAGATAACGCCCATCCGGATTGTTTATGCAAAGTAAAGCTGCTGTTCAACTACATACACGGTCTGGACTCAAGTTATTCTATTATCCCTCAATCATTCCCCCTATTTATTGCTTCGGAGCCAAAGCCTGGGGTCCAGCGGTATCCAGGTAGGAGCATCGTGACACACATAAAGAGACATTTTAGGCCGCACTATACCATTCGGCATTCCTACACCTGGGTCGCGTTATAGAGGGCCCTAGGGGGAGGCGCCCGTTGCAAATCTTCAAATGTTTAAGTCCCTTGGTGGGACTAAAAAAAGATACAAGAATGGGAGAGGTTGCCTAAAACATTGCATTGGCGCATTTAGAAACTTGCAAACCTCCAGTAGCATCTCCCTGTGAACACAGTATGATGGAATAGTTGCATAGCCAGTGTTCATTTTTTAAGACATCACTCTGACACTGTTGGTGAAATTCTCTGATATATTGTGTGCTTACATATATAAAGGGAAAAATAATCTGTGGATCGTGTTCATTTAAAACTCCCTCACAGCGGCCATTTTAGTGTATAACGAGCAGTACATGGCTGCAGTGCATGATGCATGCTGCCAGCAGGGCAACTTACAATGAAGGGCATACGTGAGGATGAAGCACCAGGAACCTTGGGGGAGATTTATCAAACTGGTGTAAAGTAGAACTGGCTTAGTTGCCCTTAGCAACCAATAGGATTCCACCTTTCATTTTTCGCAGCTCTATTAGAAAATGAAAGGAGGAATCTGACTGGTTGCTATGGGCAACTAAGCCAGTTCGACTTTACACCAGCTTGATAAATCTCCCCCATTGTCTCTCCTCTGCTGCAGCAGCCAGCGCTTTTGGAGCCCAAAGCATATTTTATATCCTGTGGGATTTGATATGTCACCTACCTACACTGTAGTGGTCGCTGTATAAATTCTCATGTTAATTTTGCAAATACCTAAGGCCCAGTTCTCATATATGCTTTGAACTCCGGCAGTCTGTTCCGGCAGTGTACATGGTGTACATGACGGCTTTCAGCCGGACAAAAATACAGCAATTTTTGTCCAGGCAAAAGCCGGCATATATGTCGGGAAGTGGCCGGATCCCATTACAGTGAATGGGTTGGTATCCAGCTATACCGGATGCGGTGACCTCCGGCAGTCTGTTCCGGCACATATGTGAACCCAGTCATAGTTTGTGTTTATCACAAAGCCATATTTCTTTGGTTTGCAACTTACCTATTTCTAATGTGTGCTCATACTTTGTTCTAGTCTCAGATAAAAAGACAATCGACCAGAAGATGAACGCAGCCGCACGTGATCCGCACTAGGGAAGAGTCACTCAGAAGACCTCATTGATGGGACCAGGACATTGAAATCTGAACTGGACATTTACATTGGAATATGTGTGAACTGTGTTCTACAAAGAGAAAAATAACATTATTCTTGGAGGGTGTTGTTACTGACAAATATGCTACCAAATAAGTCTCACAGAATCATAGCTAGGCCTAAATACCTGACATCACCCTCAGAATTTAGTTCCTGCCAAATGCACGCCATTGATATATGGAATATATGTTATCTGCCATGTTTCACCTACCAAGTTTTGAACTATGCAATGTGGGGATTTAAATTTAAAGGGAATGTGTCATCAGAAAATTAGCTATTGTTGAAACCACTTTTTTATTTTACACATATTTCAAATAATTTTTGCTGCTTATTTTTTAATTTTCCATGTCACTATCTATATTTGAAAATACATAAATATTCCTAAAACTTTCACACTGGTCACTAGTTCTAATAATAGGCCATGATTTCCTCTTCTGTACAGGTAACTATTCAGTAGTTATTATCATTATCATCACTGGCAGAATTACAATGACAAGTAACACCTCTGTATATGGAGGATCCACCATTCACAAGAGGTGATAACACAGCTTATCAGCTCCCTCCTGACCTCTGCACAGGTCACAGAGCATGCCTAGAAAACTCTCCCATAGAAGTCAATGGGGGTCAGCTCCTGTTCATTGTGTCTATGGCCCATGTAGCTGCTCTCAAAAGACAGAAAGTCTTTCCATATTTTAGCCCTAGTGGCCAGTGTGAAAATTGCAGGATTTTATGATTTTATTTAAAATATAAATAGTGAAATGGAAAATTAAAACAAAATTGAGCAAAATTTTTTACAAATATGCTTAAAGGGGTTCTCCAGGATTCACATATTGATGACCTATCCTCAGTTGGTGTCCAACTCCCAGAACCCCTGCTGATCAGCTGTAGGAACAGGCTGCAGAGCTCTGTGAGAGCTTTCACTTCAAGTCAATAGTGCTGTGCTGCAATACCAAGCAGAGCCACTATGCAATGTATGGCGCTGTGTTTGGTAAACTGCGAGAGCGCCGCTGCCTCCTCAAACAACTGATCGGTGGGGGATAGGTCATTAATATGTTAATCCCAGAGAACCTATTTAACATAAAAATGTGATTGAAACAATAGGTCATTTTCTAATCCCACATTCCTTTTTACCATAAAATGCAATGCAATGTGAAATCACCATGTTATAGAGCAGGAGGAGCTGAGCAGATATATTTTTGTGGGAAAGGATTCAGAAAAACATTCAGCTATTATCGTTGACTGATATCATTCTTTATGTAAGGGTGTCAGGATTTGTCTGTCACTGACAACATTGCCCTGTGTACAACTGAGCTCAGAAAAGACAGATAAGGGTACTTTCACACTAGCGGCAGGGGACTCCAGCAGGCTGTTCCGGCGGGTGAACAGCCTGTCGGATCTGTCCTGCTGCAAGTTCATGTGTGCCCCCGGACTGCCGCTCCGTCCCTATTGACTATAATGGGCGGGGGCGGAGTTCCGGCGGCAGCGCACACCGAGAGGCAGCCGGACGTGACAGGCTGTTCACCCACCGGAACAGCCTGCCGCTATTGTGAAAGTACCCCAATCTGTCTTTTCTGAGCTCAGTTGTACATAGGGCAATGTTGTCCGTGACAGACAAATCCGGTTTACTGAATCTTTTCCCACAAAACTATATTCCAATCTGCTCAGCTCCTCCTGCTCTCTATCCTGTTGCCGGGAGCTTACATTGTATTTTCATTGTGACAGGTCCTCTTCAAGTTGCCCATACACATAAGAGGAAACCCACCTATATCGGCCACCTGATATGTACGGGGCTGTCCTGAATCTCTTCCAGTAATGATCTTTTGCTCCCACCGGGCCCATACCCTCAGCCCAGCAAGCAAGTGAATGGGGCACTTTTACATACATATTTCTGAAAGCGAAAGCTGATATGCTGTGCCCAGTCAAACTGTGATAACTGATGCAACGCCAATGGAGTAAAAGTGGACATGCACTTAAAGGGGTTATCTCACAAATGTAAAACTGTTTTTTTATTGACTTAAGCCTTATTCACATATCCATGCTCAAATCCGTGAGCAGGTGGTCAGTGATGCCTCCATGAAGCTGTCCGTGAAGGATCCATGTTGGTTCTCTGTGTCCGTTTTTTGCTGTCCTTGTGCCATCCGTGTTTCACTGACACTGAACAGCTGAAAATTTATTTTTAAAGCATCTCTTCCTAAGGATCCGTGAAACACAGATGCAACACAGATGGCACCTGTGTTGCATTCGTGGTTTTCACGGACCCATAGACTATAATGGATGTGATGGATCCGTGAACACGGACAAAATACAGCATGCATCCGTGCTAAATACACTGACCCACGGAGCGTGCTAAAACACTGATGAATGGGGACACGTGCTGTTCGTGGAGAACGCATACAGCACACGTCCGTGAAACAAGGACGTGTGAATGAGGCTTTATATGCACTTTCTTCCCTTTCTTTGGGAGGGCAACTGCTCACATGAGACAATCAAGTACCTCCCAAGAAGCATTGCAATTAGCACTTGTTAACCCCTTCCTCCCCTGCACAGACCCTCACACTTAGTACCAGAGATACATAAAATCTCCTTCTCCACTGTCTAGAGATATATAGAGAGATATAGCTATTTAGAAGTAGGGATGAATGAAGGTGTCTGGACCACGCCATGCGCTTCTCTATGAGATCACTACACCAGGACTGAGGGGAGCAGGGAAGCTACTGAGCATGTTAGTCCACCTCTGACTGCAGGAGAAGGTGGACCAGAAGGATAAGCAGCAGGGGGCGCTACCACAGAGGAAAAAGTAAAGTCCAAAAAATCGCAACAATATTTTTATTGCATGTATATTGCCATGCTACTCTATTTGAAATGCTCTGTTCCTTGCATACTATTACTTTTCATGGGAAACCCCTTTAAGATGTTTCTTAACATATAATTGACATTCCTGACCGAGCAAGCATGTATTTTTCCACTGAGGAGAGGGAAATAAGCCGAAATCTGTGGGTTCAGCCAACATTTCTTTATGGTGTATAGGCACTGTTAGCGTTCGACTACTGTATACTTATGTATCATGGTCAAACACAGATGTAAAGTCTGTATCTTCCTTGCACTCTGCAATAATCCTTATCTGTTACAACCTATTACCTTCTTGAAACATTTTTCTATAATATTATATTGTAGTAAATCTGCAAACCATTAAAGGGAGTCTATCATCGACTTTTCACTAATAATACTACCAGTACATGGTATAAGTATCCTGAACATACCTGTATGTCCTCTGGGTGTTCAGCAAATGTCCTAATGCCCAAGCCCTCCGCTTTACAGCTCTTCTCTTACACTGGGTTCACACCTGAGCGTTTTACAGCGCGTTCCTACGCGCTGTAAAACGCTCAACACAGAGAAACCAATGATTCCCTATGGGAATGGTTCTCACCTGGGCGTTTTACAGCGCGTACGATCGCGCTGTAAAACGCCCGACGCTCAAACAAGTACAGGAGCTTTTTTTGGCGCGTTTGACACGCGTTTGGGCCATAGACTCTTTGGACAACACTGCTGTCAATCACCCAAACGCGCGTCAAACGCGCGTTCACTATTTAAAAAAACGCGCATAAAAACGCGCGACAAAAACGCGCATAGAAACGCGCGTTTGAGAAACGCCTAGGTGTGAACCCAGCGTTAGTGTCTGAAGCCTTCCTCCCCTCTTCCCTGACGTCACAGTGATGTATCTTCAAATCTCGCACAGGTGCCCCCTGCTGCGCTTCCGGCGCCTGGTGCTACATTCCCTTTGGTGGTTATTGCCTCTGCACCTGCGCAGAACATATCCCTGAGGCGGTAGCCCACCAAAAGAAATGTAGCGTCCGGGCGTAACAACATACAGCTATATTGAGACCGCTGGTAGTTTTATTAGTGCCGGTGACGGACTCCCTTCGAGTATCTATAGTGTAGAATGCAATCTTGTTATATATAATGTTTACAGTCTGTTACACAGGAGCCAGAAACCGTGCAAAGAGAAATAAAACTAGATTTGTACTTTTCACATGTTTAACTGTTGCAAATCTCGGCTGTCTGTGACATATACTTTACTACACCGATTATTAGGCCAGTTTCCGACAAGGGAGTTCAATACAGGAAACTCGCTGCGTGAAAGTGCGATTTCCAGTTCTGACCTCTACTCCTTTGACAGCACGGCATTATAATGATTTATAATTCTGTGTGTCCCTGCCAGACCTCAAATCTACTAAATTGTTCTGACTTAATGCCATCAGTATAATTCAGTAGCAGGGGTGCAACGTAGTCTTTCTGCTGCCTGAGGTGAAAACTGAAATGCCCCCACCCCGCAATGCCAATTTCTTAACCTAACCCCTTTGCCACAATGAAAGCGCTCATTGCCCATGGCCCTTCTGCTGCCCCCCTCTTTCCCCTATCTGGTGCTACCTGAGGCGATCGCCTCACCTCGCCTCATTTCAGTAGATTTGAGGTCTGAGAGGAACACACAGCCTTATAAATCACTATAATGCCTTGCGATCCTATCAGAAGAGCAGAGGTCTTAGCGGGAAATCACTGTCACACACTCAGCGTGTTTCTCACCTTAAACTCACTAGTCTGACTCTGGCCTAAAGGTAAAGGAAAATCTTATATACAGTTTAAAAGGAATATCCAACATTGAAACCAAACAGACTATAACCCCCGTGTAGTCTGATCCTGCAGTCGTATTGGCATCCATCTTTCCTCGGCTTCTTGGTAACCTACTGTTGTCCAGACCGACAGGGGTGCTAGATCTCAGACCCCCATTGATTGGAATGTTGTGGCATAGCTTAGTGATATTCCATAACAATCCAAGATGGAAACAGCCTTTTAGACGATGTGCCAGTTGTGGTCAATTAGTATAACTTTGCCCTCCTTTTATTAAACGGAATCTGTGACCTCCATATTAAACTGTTCGCATAGACTCATAGCTGTGGGTCACCTGGTTAAAACACAGTTTTTCTTTTGTTCCTTCGAGGCTCCGTTCCGGAGTTATGTTACTTTTTCTTAAAGGGCATCTGTCAGCAGATTTGTACCTATGAAACTGGCTGACCAGTTACATGTGCACTTGGCAGCTGAAGGCATCTGTGTTGGTCCCATGTTCCTATGTGGCCGTATTGCTAAGAAAAATTAATTTGTAATATATGTAAATGAGCCTCTAGGAGCAACGGGGGTGTTGCCGTTACACCTAGAGGCTCTGCTCCCTCTGCACTTTGACAGGGCCAGGTGTGATGATGTTTTCACTGCCTGGCCCTGTAAATCAAAGTTCAGAGGGCGTGGCAGTTGCAGAGAGAGCAGAGCCTCTAGGTGTAATGGCAATACCCCCCTTGATCCTAGAGGCTTATTTGTATATATTAAACAACTATTTTTCTCATCAATGTGGGCAGATATGAACATGGGACCAACACAGATGCCTTCAGCTGCCAAGCGCACATGTAGCTGGTCAGCCAGTTTCATAGGTACAAATCTGCTGACAGATGCCCTTTAATATGCAAATTAGGCCTTTGGTGTAACAAGAGCATCACTATTGCTTTTGTTGCACCCAAGCTCCACTCCTTTCTGTGGCCAACTCCTCCCTCTCTGCTTTGATTGACAGGGCCAGATAGTGGTAAAACAGCCGGGGAGGGGCTGGCCACAGAAAGGAGTGGCACTTGGGTGCAACAAGAGCAACCGTGATGCCCTCATTGCACCAAAGGCATCATTTGGCTATAAAGAAAAATTATCATAACTCAGGAGCCAAGCCTCAGATGAACAAAAGAAAAACAGGACTCAGGTGAACTAAAGGTATAAGTCCATGCAACCAGTTGGATAGGGAGGTCACTGGTAATAGATTATTTTTAACCCCTCTGGAGCAGAGCAAGGGCCATAGCTGCCAGGTGCCTGCTGTTTCATGCAGCAGACACCCGTGGCTAACGTTCGTTATCGGCAGTAATGCTGTGGATATCGGGGAAAGCGTTCTATACACGTAATGAGCCTGAGCCTATATACTAGGCTTCCAGGCTCATTACTTGTAAATTACAGTACACGCCAGCAGGTGGCAGCACTGAACTGTAATATACCTATTTCTATATAGAATAATGGAGCAAATTCCATTTCTCTATACAAATTGCAATCTAATGATTGCAAGTTGGAGTCAACTGGGGGACATACAAAAAAAATAAAAGATAAAAAATACAATAAAAATAAAAATTATAAAAATTTTAATCACCCTCCTTTCCCGCAAATAAAAATAAACAATAAAAAAAATAACGCCATGAGCATCGCTGCGTGCGAAAATGCCCGTACTATTTAAATATTTTTTTTTTAAACTTAACCCATACGGTGAATGGCGTAATGGTTAAAAAATATAAATGGCCAAATAGCTGTTTTTTCATCACTTTACTTCCCAAAAAATTCATACACACCCTAAAATGGTATTATCAGATTGTCATGCAAAAAATGAGCCCTCACACAGCTCTGTAAACATAACTATAAAAAAGTTTTGGGGTCAGAATACAATGATGACAAGAAAAATTTATTTTTTCAAAGGTTTTAAAAAAAAATTCAACATTAAAACGCAAGAAAACTATACAAGTGTGGTATTGTTGTAATCATAGTGGAGAATGAATAGCACAAGTCAGTTTTACCTCATAGTAAACGCTGTAAAAGCAAAACCCATAAAACTATAACGGAATTGTGGGTTCTTTTCCAAGTCCACCCCATTTGGAATTTTTTACCAGCTTCCCTCTACATTTTACGCCATATTAAATGATCGCATTAGAAAATACAACTTGTTCTGCAAAAAACAAGCCCCCATATGGCTATGTGAACGGAAAAATAAAAAAGTTATGGCTCCGGGAAGGCAGGGAGCGAAAAACAAAAAACAAAATAATCTCTGCATCAGGAAGGGGTTAAGCTGCCATCAAGCACTTCTAGCAGTTATAGATGATGGTCTTTGGCTGCCAGGAAAACAGCTGCTGCAACTGAGGCCGGGCCATCATATCCAAAAAGGCATTTACTTAAAAATGCCAAGGAGTAACAGGGTATGGAAGCGAGCATACAGAAAAAGTAAGAATTAAAACCTTTGATATATCCACAAAAGTCTTGAATTAAAGGCTTGAATTACAGATGTGCAGAGTCGTAAAGAGGGAAGCTTGGGCCCTATAGCAAATTTGTGAATTGCCCCCTTTCCTAAACATGAATATTATGGGCAAAGTTGCGCCTCACTGTAAGCATGAGGCTTTTTGGGGATTTTTGATAAATCAGTATAAAAGTTGGAAATGTGGTAAAATAAGCAATACTCGTTCGGCACATCCGCTGCTGCTCCAGAGCTGACACTTTGGTGACCAGGGAAGCCAATCACTTCCTACTGTTAGGATTTATTCTGGCGGCTGTTTTTATTGTCTGCAGTGACTCCACAAACCATAGATCTGTGTGTATCTGTACACAGGCTAATGAAATATTGGACTGCACATTGACGTGGACAATTCTGGTCCAGAAAAATGGACCAACAGGACACGCTCCAATTTTCTGATATCCACAATGTTGTATGGCTCCATTCACCGATGATAAGACCATGTGCAATTATATGAATTCATGCCACTGAGCTCACACTGCCAACATACAGAGGATGCCCCACATCATATGCGGTTGAGTTCAGCCTGGCCGAACAGGTTCTGGGCAGGAGGACTGGTATCAAAGTGGGCAGACAGGCACTTTTCACAGATTTGAATAGGTTAAAGGGTTAAATGAAATCAGGCCACTGATCTCGCACTGCCAACATACAGAGGGTGGTTCTGTGCATTGTATGCAGTTGAGTTCAGCCTGGCCTGAGAATCTGAGCACAAAAACTGGCATCAAAGTGGGCAGACGGGCACTTTTCACTGACTTGATTATGTAAGTGGTGTTGTTAAAGGGTTAAATGAATTTGGGCCACTGATCTCACAGTGCCGGACATCAAATCCAGTTGAGCATAACCTGGCCCAAACAGGTTCTGGGCACAAAAACTGGCATCAAATTAAGCAGATGTACACTTTTCACTGATTTAAATAAGTGGTGTTTTTAAAGGTTTCAACGATGTCGCACTGCCAACATACAAAGGGCGTTACCCTGCACTTTATCCAGTTGAACTAAGCCTTGCCAGGTTTCGGGAACAAGAACTGGCATCAAAATGGGCAGACACTTTTTCCAATTTTGAATAAGTAACTGTTGTTTTTATAGGGTTTAATGAATTAGAGCAACTGATCTTGCAATGCCAACATAGAGAAGATGGTGTCCCACATCTTATTCAGTTAAGTTCAGCCTGACCCGAACAGGTTCTGGGCATGAGAACTGGCATCAAATTGGGCAGACTGATACTGTTCATTGATTGAATAAGTAAATGGTGTTTTTAAAGGGTTAAATTAATTTGGACCGCTAACCTCACACTGTCAACATATGGAGGGTGGCGCACCGTATGCAATTGAGTTCAGCTTGGCCCTAACATGTTCTGGGCACAAGAACTGGCATCAAAGTGGGCAGACTGACACTTTCCTGTTTTGCAAAAGTAACTGATGTTTTATAGCGTTAACCAAATTCAGGCCAAGGATGTCCCGCTGCCAAAATACAGAGGGTGATGCCCCACATCAGATGCAGTCAAGTTCAGCATGACTTGATCAGGTTCTTGGCACAAGAACTGGCATCAAAATGTGCAGGTGGACACTTTTCCCTGATTTGAATAAGACCCTGATTTGCCAGGCTGAACTCAACTAGATGCGTGTGAGGCACCACCCTCTGTATGTTGGCAGCCTGAGATCAGTGCCCCAAATTCACTTAACCCTTTAAAACACCAGTTACTTATTCAAATCATTAAAATAGCCACAGGGGGCGCTCTCACATTATGCTGGCTTTTACACTTTCTACTGTGATGGATTTTTGTAGCACCCTGGCTACAATGATGCCCTGCAAGGAGACCACTTTGTCTCATTTCAGGGATCCTTAAAGGAGTTATCCAACCTCCATAATGCCCCCTAAAATGTCCGGGCCCCTCATTCAAGGTTAATTACCACACGCTCCCGGACAACACCCGTGTTGCTTCTGATGCCCGCACGGCCGCCGATGCATCTCCCCATCGCACAGATGAAAACATCCGGTGATGGGGGGCAGTCAATAGCAGCCAGCAACAGAAACTAGCCTCCCTAGCGTCACCTGTGACGCTAGGGAGGCTCGTTTCTGTCGCAGCCTGTTATTGGCTACCAGGGAGCAGGTAAGTATAATGAGGGGCATTTTGGGGGGCACTATAGGGGTTAGATAACCCCTTTAAAAGGGTTGTCTCACTTCAGCAAATATCATTTATCAAGTTAATACAAGGCACTTACTAATGTATTGTGTTTGTCTATATTGCCTCCTTTGCTGGCTTGATACATTTTTCCATCACATTATACACTGCTCGTTTCCATGGTTACCCTGTAATCCATCAGCGATGGCCATGCTTGCACACTATAGGAAAACTGTGCATACTCCCGTGGTCCTGGCCACAAAAGAGGCTGGCACTTTTTCCTATAGAGTGCAAGCACGGCCATGGCTGATGGATTACAGGGTGGTCGTAACCATGGAAACGAGCAGTGCATAATGTGATGTAAAAATAAATCCAGCCAGCAAAGGAAGCAATATGGACAATCACAATACATTAGTAAGTGCCTTGTATTAACTTTCTCTACATGATAAATGCCATTTGCTGAAGTGAGACAACCCCTTTAAGTGTGACCGCAGCTGTCTAATGATAGCGCAGTCACATCAATCTGCAGGGGCAAAAAGCGCCAGCAGATTGGAATATAACCCTACACTTTTAAAATGTCTGGCTGCTGTGGGGTTTCGCTATGGTAGATAGGGCAAGCGGACAGTACAGAGGCAAAAGACAAGTTCTTAACACAAAACTTCAGTGTTTATTCACACTTGAGGCAAATGCACAAAACAATGCGTTACTTTGCAGTCTTGGTGTTTACTTCACACACAATGGAAAGTACATCTTGGTGTTACTTCACACAAATTGGAAAGTTCATATGAGACATATCACCTTGATGTCAGTTCTGCCTTCAGCAGTCAACGGCAGGCTTTAGGGGCCTGTTTTCTCGGCACATGGGTCTCAGCCCTCCAACCTGGCACCAAGCCTCAGATCCCAACACAGAGATCCTGCTGCTGAGCCCAGCAGCCCATTTAAGGACAGCCAGGTGCTGCCAAAAACCCGGACCGGTATTTGACCCCACCTGGCTGCAAATCAGCCCAGGAGCACACGCTGGGAGGAAAATACCTGTTTTCCCAGACCATTCACCTCACATCCCCCCCCCCTTCTTTGTTCAACCCTGAGGGGGTGAACACTTGCCAGACAATACTCAGGACAGGGCATCTGCATTTCCCTACAACTGACCTGCCCCGTGTTCCACTGTAAACTTAAAGTTCTGTAGGGAAAGGAACCATCTGGTGGCATTTCTGTCTTTGGCTTGGCTCATCCACTTGAGAGGGGAGTGGTCGGTTACCAGGCGAAATTTTCTCCCCAACAAATAATAACGTAGAGACTCGAGTGCACTCTCTCTCCACTATACTGTACCTGTTCTCGGCTGGGATGAGCTTACGGCTGAGGAAGACAATGGGATGCTCCTCCCCGTTGACTTCCTGAGACAGTCCAGCACAGAGGCCTACTTCGGAGGCATCGGTCTGTGCTATAAATTCCTTTTTGAAGTCGGGCGTCACCAAGCTTCTTCCGCCTGATCATCCCAGCGAACCATCACTGACTTGCGTCCCTTCAAGAGCCCTGTCAATGGCGCGGCCACCGTAGCAAAGTGGGGGACGAACCTCATGTAATAGCCCACCATTCCCAAGAACAACTTTACTTGCCTAGTAGTAACAGGTCGGGGCCAATTCCGTGACGCCTCTATTTTGTTCATTTGGGGTTTGATGACTCCACGCCCAATGACATACCCCAGGTTTTGTCACGGCGGGGCATGAGGGAAACCCCCCCACCGTGCAATGGCAGTGGCTGCTAGCCAGGTAGCAGTGAACAGGGAGCAAGTCACCTCCTAATGCAACCCTAGGTTCTCCCTAGACTCCTAGCGCATGAGCCGCCTCAGATGGTAAGGTGGCTCATGCTCACCGACCTAGGACCCTGGGAATCCATGCTGTGCCCTAATCCTGAAGACAGGGCAGAGACTACCCATTCATCCTTCACCACGGATGAATAGTGTCTCCTGAAGCCCAGCAACTGACCACCAACTAGACAGGGCCACAGCCGAACGACAGGTAAGTACATAAGACAACAGATAACAAAAGTTACCAGGACTTACCTGTCGCCTACGAGATGGACCGGAAACTCACAGTCTAGCTGTTTGCTTAAACCCCTCCAGGAAAACAAGCCCCATTAGGAGCACACAGACCAGCAAACAAGGCCCACACCATACAACATACACCACAGGTGGGGAAGCTTAAACAGAAGCAAGCAGGAGGGAAAGCAAGGGAAAACAATATAACAAATAACGGTGGTTCACACAGACAATATCACAACAGCCCAGGAGCAGAGCTCCACACCAAGCTGACAACAAAATACAAACTGACCTCATGGCTCCACTACACCAACATATAAGGAAGCCTGAGGTCACACCCACCACACCTAACAAACAAACCTTAACCCTGTGCACACCAAAGCAGGGAAAACACCAAGACAAATACAAGTTGCCAGAGGCAACAACATGCAAGGCAACCATGTCATGGCACACACCACAAAGGCCATGACACTGCCCCCGCATGCAGACACAGCAACACGTTGCCGCAGGCAATAGCAAGTCCAGCTTCCGAAGGGAGTCCAATACGGCCTGCACTTTGGGTAGGTGAATTTCCCAGTTGGCACTGTGGATGACAATATCGTCCAGGTAAGCCAAAGCGTACCGATGATGTGGACGAAACACAATGTCCATAAGTCATTGAAAAGTGTCAAGGGCACCATGCAGACCAAAGAGTAACACCTTATATTGGTACAGCCCCTTTGGTGTGATGAAGGCAGTGTTCTCTTTGGCAGCCTCTGTCAAGGGTATCTGCCAGTATCCTTTGGTGAGGTCCAAAACAGAAAAATACCGGGATTGTCCTAACCTCTCGATAAGCTCATCCACCCGGGGCATGGGATACGCATCGAATTTGGAAATCTCGTTTAGTTAACAAAAATCGTTTTAAAACTATGGGACTCGCCCACTCCCTTTTAGACTCCTCAATAATGTCTAGTTGCAGCATTAGCTGCACTTCCTCCGAGATGGCTTGTCGCCGAGCCTCAGGTACCCAAGAGGTACTAAGGGACTGCGGAAAAGGTGCTGGGGACTAGTTTGGCAGGTCGGGCAAGACTTCGTCCACCTCTCTAAACATACTGGGCCAGTAAAACTGTTGATATATCCAGTCCTGTGTTTTCTGCATTCCCAGATGACCCCCAAGAACATGTTGGTGGGCTAACTCTAACACGAGTTTGCGATAAGCCTGTGGCACCACCAACTGTTCAATATGTTCACTCTGCAGCTGGTTTACCTGACACAGCATATCAGCATATTCTGATGAACCACAAAACGGGAAAACATCGACTTGTCCCCAGGTTGTTGTGGATCACCATCAATTATTACCACATTCTCCCTGGCTTGGGATAGGGTTGGGTTCCGGTGTTGTGCTGTATCGAAATTTTCCCCGGAGACGTTGAGGTCTGCCAACTCAGGACCTGGTGGCAAGTCCACCACGTCTCCCACCATTACACTCATCGGGGTTGTCTCCCCCTCTTCCACCGAAGTGGCGGTCACCCCTACTGCTGGCTCTTCAGCCTCAGGTTCCCAGGTTCTGGCCTTCCTCCTGAACAAGGTCAATCTCCTGGGTTTACCCCTGACTCACGGGTATCAGTAACTCTCACAACCGGCCATAGGGCCAGGAAGCCTGAAAAGTCTCTCCCTATTATGAGTTCGTAGTGCAGATTTGTGGCAACTGCCACCTCGTGGGTCCACCTGCCAGCTACCGTGGTTAAAGACACCAGCGCGGTGGTGTAGTTTTTTTATTCTCCATGGATGCACATCACTACGACTTTTCTGCCAGTATACTCAGTGGACCACACTAGCGCACCGCTCACAGCCAGGGAGAAGGTATCAGAGCGGACCACTCACAGCCAGGGAGAAGGAATCTCCTTCTCCCTGGCTGTGAGCCGTCCGCTCTGATTGGATCGCGCTCACAGCCAGGGAGAAGGAGACACCCACAGCAGAAGACTGCATCTCCTCCCCATTGCGAGTTTACTGCTCATTATAATACAGCGCACCAAATCATCGGGGGGAGAGGCCACAGAGGACGAACTGGGGGGCTTTTGAAAAAAATAAAAAAAACACCCATGGCATCAGTGGGGGCCGCCCTACAAGGTAATACCATAATTAGCCTATGTCAAAACTGATGAAAGGTCCTCTTTGAGAATGCTGTTATTGAAAATAATAAAATCACCCGAACACCAAACCCGAACCTGAACTTTAGTGAAAAAGTCTGGGTTCGGGTCCGGGTCCCCGAACTCGCAAAGTTTGGTACGAACCCGAACTTTGCAGTTTGGGTTCGCTCAACCCTACCCAAAAGGACTCTTTTAATTCCCTTCTAAGCCCTAAAGTTCCAGAACCTGTCACTGACCTCTGCGCAAGTCTCCAGACTACTTCTCTCTTCTTCTTGACCCACGACCTGTAACAGTGATCCTATTCCATCACACCTCCTCCAGTCCCTCTCCCCGGCTGTCATTACTCACCTAACTACAATTTTTTACCTTTCTCGCTCTCTTCTGGTATCTTTCCCTCCTCTTTCAAACACTCTGTTACAACCCCACTACTAAAGAAACTATCTCTTGACCCGACCTGTGCTGCTACCTACTGACCAGTTTTTAACCTCCCCTTCATCTCATTAAACTCCTTGAATGTCTTGTCTACTCTCGCTTAATAAGCTATCTCTCTGCAAACTCTCTTCTTGATCCCATACAATCTGCCTTTCGCCCACTTCACTCTACAGAAACTGCCCTTACTAAAGTGTCTAAAGATCTCCTAACAGAAAAAAGAAATGGTGATTATTTTCTACTGATTCTGCTGGATCTCTCTGCAGCGTTTGATACCGTAGACCACAAACTCCTCCTCACCATGCTCCACTCAATTGGCCTTAAGGACACTGCTCTCTCTTGGTACTCTTCCTATCTCTCTGACTGCTCCTTTAGTGTATCATTCGCTGGCTCTTCTTCTTCTTCTCATCTTTATGTTGGTGTTCCTCAGGGCTCAGTACTAGGTCCTCTACTCTTCTCTCTCTATACAGCCCCCATCGGACAGACTATCAGTAGATTTGGTTTTCGATACCATCTCTATGCTGATGACACCCAACTATACACTTCATCCCCTGACATCACCCCTGCTTTACTCCTAAACACCAGTAATTGTCTGGCAGCTGTCTCTAACATCATGTCCTCTCTGTATCTAAAACTAAACCTCTCAAAAACTGAACTTCTTGTCTTTCCCCCATCTACTTACTAACCTAAACTTGACATTTCAATTTCGGTCTGCAGCAATTTCATAACTCCTGTGCAACAAGCTCGCTGTCTTGGGGCTACATTTGACTCTGATCTATCCTTTGTTCCCCATATTCAATCACTTACATTCTCTTGTCGTCTGCACCTCAAGAATATCACCAGAATCTGCCCTTTTCTTACGGTGGAAACGGCAAAAACTCTTGTTGCCTTGATTCATTCTTGTCTTGACTACTGCAGCACATTACTAATCGGTCTCCCTCTCACTAAACTTTCCCCCCTTCAGTCTGTCCTAAATACTGCAGCCAGGCTAGTCTATCCATCCAACCGCTACACTGATGGTACTAGTCTGTGCCAGTCACTTCACTGGTTGCCCATCCACCACAAAATATAGTTCAAACTTCTCACCCTCACCATTCTGTTAGCGACCTAAGATTAATAACCTCAATAATTTGTACCTCTCACATCCAACTTTTCTCGACCTGCACCTACTCTTTGGAATACTCTGCCCCGGAATATTATCTCAATTCACAACTTTTCCACCTTCAAATGTGCCTTAAAAACACATCTTTTCAGGCAGGCTTATCAAGCTACCTAAAATGACTTTTCCCCGACTAAACCTCTCCCCCACCAACTCCTCTGGCCTAAACTCGATCCTCTAGCAGTCCCAAACCCGAAGCAGGTTGGCCTACACCACTCCTGTCAGTTCAATAATGGCTTGAATCTGTCATGGTCTTACCTCCTTGCTGGTCTCCTTCGTTTGACATGTGCTGGCGGCCATCTTGGTTTCTGGGTTTCTTGTAGCCTCCCACCCTGCGGCTCCTCCTTCCCACTGGGAGGAGCTGGATGCCTAGCTCATATATATAGGAGGTCTGTGGCTTCAGTTCCCTGCTTGGTCCTCCTGTGCTCACATGCTTCTAAGACTGCTGCTGCTTCTGGTTCCTGATCCTGGCCTCGTCTGACTACCCCGCTGATTCCTGATCCTGGCTTCGTCTGACTACCCTGTTGGTTCCTGATCCTGGCTTCATCTGACTACCCTTCTGGTTCCTGATCCCTGGTTTCACAAGACCCTGCTTCGGTTTAGCCATCCGTTTGGACTTTTGCCTTACAGCTTTATTTTCAATAAAGCCTTCTTATTTCCACTCATCTCTTGTTGTACGTCTGGTTCATGGTTCCATGACATTAGGACCAAGCCATGAATTCTGACGGTACAGGGCCATCCTCGCTACCTACGCTGGTTGCCAGACTTGATCAGCAGGATCACCTGTTGGGTCGGTTCGCTGTGGCGTTGCAAACCCTGCTTGAACGCACGGCTCATTTAGCTTCCGTTGCCGATGGGTCGGTTGTCGCTCCTACTGCCGCTCCGGTTGTTGCGCCAGAGTCTACCCCGACACCTGTTGCTGCGCCTGCGGTGTTTCGGGGTATGACCGGTTCTGCCCCCCTTCCACAGCGCTTTGGGGGAGAGCCAACTCAGTGCCGAGGTTTCCTTAACCAGGTGGGCATTTACTTTGAGTTGCTGCCACATGCATTTCCTACTGAGAGATCAAAGGTGGGCTTCTTGATCTCGCTGCTCTCGGACAAGGCCTTGGCCTGGGCCAGCCCTTTATGGGAGAACAACAATCCGGTGGTTGCCGAGTTTTCCGGTTTTGTTGCTTCTCTTCGGAAGGTATTCGATGTGCCGGCTCGTGCTGCCTCTGCTGCGAAGCTCCTTATGTCCATCAGACAGGGTTCACGATCCGTAGCTGAATACGCCATTGAGTTTCGTACCCTGGCAGCAGAGGTGGGCTGGAATAATGAGGCTCTGGTCGCTGCTTTCTCTCATGGTCTCTCGGATGCCTTGAAGGATGAGGTTGCAGCTAAGGACCTACCTGTGGAGCTCGAGTCTCTTATTTCTTTCCTGATTTTGATTGACACCAGACTCAGGGAGAGACCTTCCTTTCAGGAGAGCCTGCGGAGGCCTTCTAACAGATTGGCGCCTACGTTTGCTGTCCCACCCGTGCCTCCCTCTCCTCCCACGCCTCCTGGGGATGACTTGTCTGGGGGTGAACCCATGCAGCTGGGGTTTGCTCGCCTGTCCGAGGGGGAGAGGGTACTCCGGAGACGCGAGGGCCGATGCATGTACTGTGGTCTCGGTGGGCATTTTCGGTTGGCATGCCCGAACCGTCCGGGAAACGCTCGCACCTGAGATCCTGTCGGGGGCAGATCTTGGGTGGAGTCTCCTCGTCCCCGGTTTCCCGTGTTGACAAACCACTGATTACTGTTGTCCTCTCCTGGGTCGGGGGCTCGTGACGACCCAGGCGTTGGTGGACTCTGGTGCTGGTGGTTTGTTCATTGATAGTGTGTTCGCTGCCGCCAATTCCATTCCTCTGCAGCCTCGAGGTTCCCCACTGGCTCTTGAGGCGATAGACGGCAGACCCCTTCTGCCGCCACACGTGACTCATGAGACCCTTCCAGTGGGGATGGCCATTGGTGCTGTTCACAGAGAGTCGGTCTGTCTCCAGGTTATTTCGTCTCCACACTACTCGGTGGTCTTGGGGTACCCCTGGCTCCAGAAGCATAATCCGACTTTCGATTGGAAATCGGCCGAGATCCTCTCGTGGTCACCGCAGTGTGGGGCTAGTTGCATCCATGGGCCTGTCAAGTTGCTGTGTACTTCCACGGACTCTCTGTTGCCTCCTGAATACGAGGAGTACCGGGATGTATTCGATAAGGTGCGTGCGGTTGCCCTACCTCCGCACCGCCCATACGATTGTGCCATAGAGTTACAATCTGGTGCCGTTCCTCCTCGTGGCAAAGTCTATCCACTGTCGGTAGCGGAGAATGAGGCCATGGAGGAGTACGTGAGGGAGGCGCTTTCACGCGGACACATTCGCAAATCCTCGTCCCCGGCAGGGGCTGGATTTTTCTTTGTGAAAAAGAAGGGCGGTGAGTTGAGGCCTTGCATCGATTACAGGGGTCTCAATCGCATCACGATCAAGAACGCTTACCCGATACCCTTGATTTCCGAGCTGTTCGATCGCCTCAAAGGGGCCACGGTCTTTACCAAACTCGACCTGAGGGCGGCATATAACCTGGTAAGGATCAAGGCGGGCGATGAGTGGAAGACCGCGTTTAACACCAGGACCGGTCATTATGAATCCTTGGTTATGCCCTTTGGGTTGTGCAATACGCCCGCAGTCTTCCAGGAATTCATCAACGATGTTTTCTGTGACCTGTTGCAGCAGTGTGTGGTGGTCTATTTGGATGACATCTTGGTATATTCTGAATCCATGGAGGCCCACATTCAGGATGTCAGACGAGTGTTGCAACGGTTACGAGAGAACAAGCTGTTCGGTAAGCTTGAGAAATGCGAATTTCACCGATCCCAGGTAACCTTCTTAGGTTACATCATTTCCGCTGAGGGGTTCTCCATGGATCCTGAGAAGGTTTCGGCTGTCTTACAGTGGCCCCAGCCCAGTGGTCTTCGTGCCCTGCAGCGCTTTTTGGGCTTCGCCAATTATTATCGGAAGTTCATCAGAGACTTTTCCATGCTAGCCAAGCCTCTCACGGATCTGACCAGGAAGGGCAGTAATCCCCAGGTCTGGCCGCCCGAGGCCATCCGAGCTTTTGAGGCTCTAAAGTCCGCCTTTGTGTCGGCTCCGATTCTGTCGCATCCCAACCCTGGGTTGCCGTTTGTCCTCGAGGTGGACGCGTCTGAGACGGGAGTAGGCGCCCTCCTGTCTCAGCGTAGAACACCAGAGGGTCCTCTGCTTCCTTGTGGGTTTTACTCCCGGAAACTGTCTTCCGCGGAGTGCAACTATCAGATTGGTGACAGGGAGTTATTGGCCATCGTGCAGGCCCTTAAAGAATGGAGGCACTTGCTCGAGGGCTCGGTGGTTCCGGTTCTCATCCTGACGGACCACAAGAATCTGACCTACCTCTCTGAGGCCAAGAGATTGACACCACGTCAGGCCAGATGGGCTCTGTTCTTGTCACGTTTTAATTACGTGGTCTCCTACCTACCCGGTTCCAAGAACATCAGAGCGGATGCCTTATCACGGCAGTACTCCGAGCTGTCCGGGGAGGAGTCGATTCCGACTTCGGTCATACCTCCGAATCAGATCCTGGCCGCCATTCGCACCAGCCTGACCTCTCCCCTGGGTGAGCAGATTTTGGCGGCTCAATCTAGTGCTCCCTCTGGGAGACCCAACGGCAGGTGTTTTGTGCCTGAGGAGTTGCGCACTCGATTGTTGCGAACCTACCATAACTCCAAGGCCGCGGGGCATCCTGGAAAGAATCAGCTGTCCTGGGCTGTTTCACGTCTGTTCTGGTGGCCTTCTCTACGTTCCGACATCGCCGCATATGTAGCGGCATGCTCCGT
This sequence comes from Bufo gargarizans, assembly GCF_014858855.1. Lineage (NCBI taxonomy): Eukaryota > Metazoa > Chordata > Amphibia > Anura > Bufonidae > Bufo > Bufo gargarizans. The sequence continues at coordinate 243,278,410 of NC_058080.1, read as the reverse complement.
TTGTGCCCAGAGTAAGTCCCCTCGGCACCTTCCGTTGGGCCTTTTGCAACCCATAGCCACCGGGGAGCGTCCATGGTCACACCTGGGGATGGATTTCATTGTGGACCTCCCTGCATCCCGAGGCCATACGGTCATTCTCATGATAGTGGATCGGTTTTCCAAAATGTGCCACTGTGTACCTCTCAAGAAGTTACCCTCTGCACAAGAGTTGGCCTCGATTTTTGCCAGGGAGGTCTTCCGGTTGCACGGTTTGCCCAAGGAGATTGTGTCGGATCGGGGGAGTCAGTTTGTGTCCAGGTTCTGGCGCGCCTTTTGCTCCCAGTTGGGGATTCATCTCTCTTTCTCCTCGGCCTACCACCCTCAGTCCAATGGGGCCGCAGAACGATCCAATCAGGCCTTGGAGCAATTCCTTCGTTGCTATGTCTCCGATCACCAAGACAATTGGGTTGACCTCCTGCCTTGGGCTGAGTTTGCCAGGAACACGGCGGTGAACTCTTCCTCTGGGACGTCTCCCTTCATGGCCAATTATGGGTTCCAACCTGCCGTGTTACCGGAGGTATTCTCTCCCCAGGATATTCCGGCTGTGGAGGATCACCTTTCCGTCCTACGTGCTTCTTGAGTACAGATCCAGAGGTCCCTTGAGGTCTCTGCGCAGCGCCAGAGACTCCAGGCTGATCGCAGACGAGCGCCCGCTCCTTCCTACCAGGTCGGAGACCGCGTATGGTTGTCCACCCGCAACCTCAACCTTCGAGTGCCCACTCCCAAGCTGGCGCCTCGCTTTGTTGGTCCCTTCCGAGTGCTTCGCAGGGTAAACCCGGTAGCCTATGCCCTTGCGCTTCCTCCTGGCATGCGGATCTCCAACGTGTTTCATGTCTCCCTCTTGAAGCCACTGGTGTGTAATCGTTTCACTTCCTCGATTCCTCGGCCTCGTCCGGTCCAAGTGGGCAATCGTGAGGAGTATGAGGTGAGCAATATCCTGGACTCACGCCTGGTCCGCGGCCGGGTGCAGTTTTTGGTCCATTGGCGTGGTTATGGTCCAGAGGAGCGTTCCTGGGTTCCCTCCGCAGATGTCCATGCTCCTGCCTTGCTCCGAGCCTTCCACGCACGCTTCCCTCAGAAACCGTTCCTTACTCCGCGGAGGAGGGGCCCTTGAGGGGGAGGTACTGTCATGGTCTTACCTCCTTGCTGGTCTCCTTCGTTTGACATGTGCTGGCGGCCATCTTGGTTTCTGGGTTTCTTGTAGCCTCCCACCCTGCGGCTCCTCCTTCCCACTGGGAGGAGCTGGATGCCTAGCTCATATATATAGGAGGTCTGTGGCTTCAGTTCCCTGCTTGGTCCTCCTGTGCTCACATGCTTCTAAGACTGCTGCTGCTTCTGGTTCCTGATCCTGGCCTCGTCTGACTACCCCGCTGATTCCTGATCCTGGCTTCGTCTGACTACCCTGTTGGTTCCTGATCCTGGCTTCATCTGACTACCCTTCTGGTTCCTGATCCCTGGTTTCACAAGACCCTGCTTTGGTTTAGCCATCCGTTTGGACTTTTGCCTTACAGCTTTATTTTCAATAAAGCCTTCTTATTTCCACTCATCTCTTGTTGTACGTCTGGTTCATGGTTCCATGACAGAATCCTACTTATCACAATCAACTTCCTTATGTGTCACCCCCAATTCCTCATAGATTGTAAGCTCTTGCGAGCAGGGCCCTGATTCCTACTGTTCAGTCGATATTAGCCAGTTACTTTAGTTTTGTACATGAACCTTATGAATTTGTAAAGCGCTGAAGAATATGGCGGTGCTATATAAATAAATTTTATTATTAGTAGTATTATGTTGGCAGTGTGAGTCAAATTTATTTAACCCTTTAAAAACAACAGATACTTTTTCAAAACAGGAAAATGTCTGTCTTCCCACTTTGATGACAGTTCTTGTGCTCAGAACTAGGGATTTCTTTTTTAGAGCCGATTTTTTAGAGCCGATACCAATACCAATAATCTGTAAACTTTCAGGCCGATAGCCGATAATTTATACAGATATTTTATATCTTATATAATATATTATATTAGGTAGTCACTGAGGTGGTGGAAATTTGCATTTGGCACTAGAATATTATAAAGGTAAATTATAAATTAATAAAGTCCTTGGTAGTCAATTTGCAATTTACATTTATAATATACTAGTGCCAAATGCCAATTTCCACACCACCCCCCGCTTCCCCCTCCTCACTGACTTTACTAACCTCTATCAGCCCTCAGATCAGCCCTTTATTAACTCCTGTCAGACCTCAGATCAAACCTTTATTAACCCCTATCAGACCTTTATTAACCCCTATCAGACCTCAGTTCAGACCTTTATTAACCCCTATCAGACCTCAGAGCAGACCTTTATTAACCCCTATCAGACCTCAGATGAATAAAATAAAAAACTTTTCACCTCTCCTGTGCCGCGGCTCCTTTTCATCTCCGGGTCCGGCGTCTCGCTCCCCTGTCTTCTCTGGGCTGTGCTGCACTGACAGCGTGCAGCGGTGGGTCATAGTGCACACACTATGTCCTGACGCTGTACGGGGTCAGGACAGTGCAGCGTGGGCCCCATCAAAGAAGACCAGGGAGGGTGAGTATCGGAAGCACTTGCTGCATTTCTTCCCCGCTCCCGACACCCGATGCATACTAGTCTGCACTTCCATAATGGAAGCGCTCACTAGTATTCGCTTTATACGCATTATCGGTATATCGGCAAGGTTAGATGCCGATACCGATAATGTACAAAATCCTGAATATCGGTACTTCCGATAATCGGTCGATCCCTACTTAGAACCTGTTCTGGACCGGCTGAACTCAACTGCATACGATGCAGAGTAACGTCCTCTCACTGGCCAGAACAGTTCTCAAAATGTATTTTAAAGAAAATGAAAAAATACAAAGGATATACATAAAAAACTGACGAATAAGGCCAAGTTCTCACTTCAGTTATTTGGTCAGTTATTGTGAGCCAAGACCAGTAGTGAAACCTACTCAGGAATAAGGTGTAATTTAACCTCTTATGGACACAGGGCGTACCTGTACGCCCTGATGTCCAAGTCCTTAAGGACACAGGGTGCACAGGTACGCCCTGTTCATTTCCGATCACCGCCGCGCGGCGGGCGGTGATCGGAACGGGGTGCCTGCTGAAATAATTTAGCAGGTACCCTGTGACAATGCCGAGGGGGGTCCTGTGACCTCCTGTATCGGCGATTGCTGCAAATTAACCCCTTCTATGCTGCGGTCCACACTGACCGCGACATAGACGTTGTTTGTGGTTGAGCGAGTGCATAGAGTCCCCGCGCTGCTGTGGCGGGGACCCCATGCATGACAAGGCAGCCCGATGTGGTGCAGAGGCTGCCCAATGCCTTGTACGGCATCGGACCTGCCTTCTGCCTCAGGCTGGGTCTCCTAGGCAACCTGTCTCTGACTCAGTGTCATACTCTAACAGGCAATGCATTACAATACAGATGTATTGTAATGTACTGCAGAGGGGATCAGACACCCAAAAGTTGAAGTCTCAGAGTGGGACAGAAATAAAGTTACAAAATAAAAGTAAAAAAAAGTGTTTTCAATAAAAAAAGTTTCAAGTTAAAAAAAGAAAAAACGCCCCTTTCCCCTAATTTTATAATAAATACATAAATAAAAAACAGAAATATTAGATATTGCCACGTCCGTAACGGCCAGCTCTATAAATATATCACATGATCCACCCCGTCCGATAGACAACAAAAAAATAAATAATAAAAACGCAATTTTTGTCACCTTGCATCACTAAAAGTCCAACACTAAGCGATCAAAAAGGTGTATGCCCCCCAAAATAGTACTAATCTAACCCTAACCGTCACCTCATCCCGCCAAAAATTAGCCCCTACATAGGATAATCGCCCCAAAAAATAAAAGAGAACTATGGCTCTCAGACTATTGAGACACTAAAACATTTTTTTTTGTTTCAAAAATGATATTAGTGTAAATAAAAAAAATTCAGATATTAGGTATCGCTGCATCCATAAAAACCTTCTCTATAAAAATATCACATGACCTAACCCCTCATAAAACGGTGTCAAAAAAGTCATTGTTCTGTCACCTTACATCACAAAAAGTGTAATAGCAAGCGATCAGAAGTCATATGCACCCTAAAATAGTACTAATCAAACCGTCATCTCATACCGAAAAAAATGAGCCCCTACATAAGACAGTCGCCCAAAAAATAAAAAATAAACTCTGGCTTTCAGAATATGGAGACACTAAAAAAAAATATTTTAAAAAATGCTTTATTATATGAAACTGAAACAAACAACATATTTGGTATTGTCACGTCCGTAACAACCTGCTCTATAAAAATACCACATGATCTAACCTGTCAGATGAACGTTGTAAATAACAACAAAAAATAAAACTGTGCCAAAACAGCTATTTTTTTGTTACCTTGCCTGTACCCTAAAATAGTACCAACAGAACTGCAACCTTATCCCATAGTTTCCAAAATGGGGTAACTTTTTTGGAGTTTCTACTCTAGGGGTGCATCAGGGGGTCTTCAAATGTGACATGGCAAGTTAAAATTATCCCAGTGAAATCTGCCCTCCAAAACCCATATGGTGTTCCTTTCCTTTTGCACCCTGCCATGTGCCCGTACAGCAGTTTACGACCACATATGGGGTGTTTCTGTAAACTACAGAATCAGGGCAATAAATATTGAGTTTAGTTTGGCTGTTAATCCTTGATTTGTTAGAGGAAAAAAATGATTAAAAGGGAAAATCTTCCAAAAAAGTGAAATTCTGAAATTTCATCTCTATTTTCCATTAATTCTTGTGGAACAACTAAAGGGTTAACAACATTTGTAAAATCAGTTTTTAATACCTTGAGGGGTGTAGTTTCTAAACATTTTGGGTGGTTTCTATTATGTAAGCCTCACAAAGTACCTTCAGACCTGAACTGGTCCTTAAAAAGTGGGTTTTGGAAATTTTTGAAAAAATTTCAAGATTTGCTTCTAAACTTCTAAGCTTTGTAACATCCCCAAAAAATCAAATGGCATTCCCAAAATGATCCAAACATGAAGTAGAAATATGGGGAATGTAAATTAATAACTATTTTTGGAGGTAATACTATGTATTATAGAAGTAGAGAAATTGAAACTTGGAAATTTGCTAATTTTTCCAAATTTTTGGTAAATTTGGTATTTTTTTTATAAATAAAAATAAATTTTTTGACTCCATTTTGCCAGTGTCATGAAGTAATGGCCTGGATAAGTAAAAGCATTTTTTCCAAGTCATTCACACATAAAGTGACACTGGTCAGATTTTCAAAAAATGGCCTGGTTCTTAAAGGGACACTGACAGGCAAATTCAGCATATTTAGTTATATATCTGACATTACAGGTCTTATACAGTCTATTAAAAGCATCTAAGTATCCCCCCTGTCCACCTTTTAAATACCGAAAAATAAAGTTTTATAACCTGCCTGTCTCCTCACCAATCTGCCCAAGGGGCGGCTTTTTATCTCAAAATGCGCCCAGCCAGCCGCTCCCAACTGCCGTTCTGAAGCCCCGCCCAGCTCATCAATATTCACTTTGCTGGGCGGCGGCTACAACTCTCCCCAGTCACGATCCTGCGCATGGGCAATAGAATCCTCCTGGCATCGTATCATCATCATCGCATGCGCATGAGTCAGAGGCTGCAGCGGCCTCGGGGACGCAGGCAGGGTGTGTACGCAGGCGCGATCTAACCACGGCGGGGCGCAGGCGCAGAAGATTAGACATGAACGATGCCAGGAGGATTCTATTGCCCATGTGCAGGATCGTGACTGGGGAGAGTTGTAGCCGCCGCCCAGCGAAGTGAATATTGATGAGCTGGGCGGGGCTTCAGAACGGCAGTTGGGAGCGGCTGGCTGGGCGCATTGTGAGATAAAAAGCCGCCCCTTGGGCAGATTGGTGAGGAGACAGGCAGGTTATAAAACTTTATTTTTCGGTATTTAAAAGGTGGACAGGGGGGATACTTAGATGCTTTTAATAGACTGTATAAGACCTGTAATGTCAGATATATAACTAAATATGCTGAATTTGCCTGTCAGTGTCCCTTTAAGGTGAAAATGAGCCCGGTCCTTAATGGGTTAAAGGCTATGTACACCTTCAGAGGCAACAAATCTTTTATGATTGCATGTCACTCATTTTTGGCTAAAAATATTTTTTTCAATTGGCCCTTATTAAAAATATTGAGCTGTTCTGTCACAAAGGGTTAATTGTCTAGTTGTGTGACTGGTACTTTCACTTTGTGCCGTTTTATCTAATAACTGTCATCTCTAATTGTCTAAGCGGTGTGGTCATAAACAGTTATTTAAGCCACCGTCTTATCAGTAAGATAAGGCCTGAGCTATAAGGAGTGTTTATAATGTCAGAGAGCGGAGATAAGGAGTCCGTCTGCTCCCCAGATGACGGAAAAGACAGAAAATCCAAAGCATGTCAGCTCTGGACAGAAAAAAGGAAGCCATATCTGTAATAAATACCAGTTTTAAAAATTATTTTAAGCTCAAAATGAGCACGATCTAATAATAATACATTTCCCCTAAAGGTGTACATAGCCTTTAAAGAATTGCACCTTTTCTATGTTTCTGACTCGTACCTGGTTTTGGGTCACAATAATCCGTATGGAATCCGTACTCCCATACACAGCAGCATACAAGTGTACGGATTGCAAAGTGCGATAGGCACCTTGAACTTCAGTTGTCCATTTTGCATAGAAAACATTAAACAAGATATTAAAGTATAATATAAAAAAAAAACGTATTTTAGGACATTAGGGACTTATGCACATGGCTGTCGTTTTTTGCAGATCGGGTGTTGAGCCAAAAGATGTCCACATCTGCACGCCCATTCCGCGGCCCCGCAAAAAAATAGAACATGTCCTATTCTTGTCCGTTTTGGGGACAAGGATAGGGCTGCACAGCACTCATGGCCGTTTACATGAGCCCTTAGAATAGGTTTTAATAAATTTACATTTTCAATCTTTCCTGGGCCACTCAATAATAACATACAGGTGATTCAAAAAGATATGGTGCAAAATTATGGCCTCCATATTCATAACGGAGAGATCACAAATGTAGTAACATGAAAAGACTGACTAAGGGTACTTTCACACTTGCGGCAGAGGATTCCGGCAGACAGTTCCGTCACCGCAACTACCTGTTGGATCCGTCAAAACGCATGCAAACTGATGGCATTTGTCAGACGGATGAGGATCCTGATCCGTATGACAAATGCATTGAAATTCCGGATCCGTCTCTCCAGTGTGATCTGGAAAAACGGATCCGGCATTTTTTTTTTCACATTTTTTGCGGTCTGAGCATGTGCAGACCGCAATGCTGTATCCGTTTTGCCGGAACACTCTGGGCCGGATCCAGCATTAATGCATGTCAATGGGAAAAAATGCCGGATCCGACATTCCAGAATTTTGGACGGATATAAAACTGTATTATCTCCGTCCAGAAAAGGAAAAAATGACTGAACTGAAGACGTCCTGATGCATCCTGAACGGATTACTCTCCATTCAGAATGCATTAGGATATGCCTGATCAGTTCTTTTCCGGTATTGAGCCCCTAGGATGGAACTCAGCGCCGGAAAAGAATAACGCTAGTGTGAACGTACCCTAACAAATGACAAACCTACTCCAGACAGGGACTGAGGCAGGGACTGTCAGAGGATAGTCTAATTCATGACAGGCCCTGCACCTCATCACAAATCAGCCACATCCTACTGCAGCGGAGGAACTATCAAATGACCCCCATTATATGACTCAAAAAAAAGTTTTAAAAACACAAAACGGCTAATCAAGTTTTTTTCTTAGGCTTTATTTGGTCCCCAAAACTCTAGGAACAAAACTGTGTGAAGGAGCCCAGCGTGTACTGAGGGCGGTGCGGTTATGTGTTACACATGTTCCCGGCCTCCGCCTGCATTGTGTGAGCAGCCGCACGGCGTGCTCGGGTCCTTCCGTACAGCAGGGGGCGCTCCCACGACTTCCTCTTGTAAGTGGCTGAAGTGCAGGGCGCCTACATCCAGCGAGTAGAGCTGGTGACGGGTGTCACAGTGCTGCGTGGACCATGGACACTGCGGGGAAGGTGAGCGGGCGATAATGGCTGCACCTATGCAGCTTTATCATCTACAATATGTTTGCTTTTCTGTAGCAGTATCTGTTATTTTTGCCCCTCCCTGTGTAATAACGCAGCGGTTTTCTCCAGTACTCCCAGTGTGAAAAGGGCAGTGAATCCCTGAGAGCGGCCATAGCCCATGGGATTACATGTCAGATGCACATGGAAATAATCCGCAAGGTGTGGTGGAGATTTGTGAATGCATCATCATGGTGATTTTCTGCATGCAATTCTGCTGCGGATTATCCACAGCTAGGGATGAGCCAAGTCGTGTTTTAAGTTTGGCGTGCGAGGTTCGGGTTATCGAACACAAGTTCGCACGTCCCTATCCACAGCAGCAGCAAAGTAGGGAATGTGTCATCAGTTTGGACCATTACCTGCAGTCATACGTTGATAGTGCTGCAGGTGAAGAGGCTATGAGCGAGCGGACCTGCTATGAGCGAGCGGACCTGCTATGAGCGAGCGGACCTGCTATGAGCGAGCGGACCTGCTATGAGCGAGTGGACCTGCTATGAGCGAGCGGACCTGCTATGTGTTGCCATACCTGTAAGAGACCAGACTTACTTTGATGTAGAAAATCCATTGCAGATTTGTGGCAAAATCTACATAGCTCTTGTCCAGACTTAGATTTTGTGGTGGGTTTGCTGCAGATTTTATTTGCAAAGGGTGAGATCCTTAGCAGGAATCCACAGCTTAACCGGCACGACTTCAACGGGGCGGCAAAAGATGTGGACAGTGCTCCATGTGCCGTCCGCAAAATGATAGAACATGTCTGCATTACGGACAAGGATAGGACTGTTCTATTAGGGGCCGGCTGTTCAGCAAAATACAGAATGCACACGGACGCCATCTGTATTTTTTGCAGATCCGTGTTTTACGGTTGTGTGCCTGAGCCCTAAAGGTCCGGCTACACAGTGAGTCGGTGACGTGTTATAATGTATTTCAATGGTGTTGCAGTGCGACATGCCACATGTTGAGACTGCAGAGCGACAGTCGCAGAAATTTTTTGACTTGGATGGATTTTCTTGCGACGGTCACGTCGCAGCATGTCCCATAGCAACACCATTAAAATGAGGACCCTAAGGGCTGTTTCAGATGAGCAGGTCCAGTACAGAAGTCACGCTCAGTGTGCGAGCGTTATTCTCCGTTATGAACGCTGCTATTTTTGCAGGAGCGCACGGCATTATACTGACTTATAATGCTGTGTGGCTCTGCATGACCTTACTGATACAGGACCATAGTGACATAACTGCTCCACAGGGAGCAATTGTGATAAAATAATAAAACGCTATGGGGCACATTTACTACTAAACGCCGGTCTTAATGAAGCCCCATTGCTGGCTGTGGATTGCCAAGGTTATGATGAGGCACCGGCGTATCCAGCCCCACTTCTAAATGTAAGACCGCTTTCTAGTTGTCTTACATTTAGACCATTTTTTTACACCTAAGGGCTCATGCCCACGAGCGTAAGCAATGCACAGGCGCAACCGTGGGGCAGCTGCATGCGGATTGCGGACCTGTTCACTTGAATGGGGTCTGCGATCCACATCCGGTGGTCTGCACCGCAAAAAAGTAGTGCATGCACTACTTTTTTGTGGAATGGAAGAACAGAACCCCACGGAAGTTCTGTGGTTCCGTTCTGTTCTGCACCGCATCTCCATGATTGCAGACCCATTCAAGTGAATGAGTCCGCATCAGTGGTGTGGAATGCATACGGCTGGTGCCCTGTGTATTGCCGACCCACCGTGTTCGGGCAGCCGTATGGCAAAGGTCATGGGCATGAGCCCTAAACCAGACGTAGAAAATAGTAAATGAGTTGTGCTTGTCATCCCGTCCCCGTCCTTCTTCTTCTTCTTCTTCCCTTTTTTTTTTTTTTTTTTTTTTTAGACCTGGTGTGAGCAGGGAGAAGTTGCAGGTTGCAGCACAACTAACTGTTTGAGCCGCAATCTGCGCCTGAAGCCTGAAATACGCCTAATTTAGGCATATTTCAGCATAATAAATGACCCTGTATATTTTTATCCTGTGCCGCTTTCAGCACTGCTGCTCTAATTCTTCTTGCTGCAGTAGTGCCGTGCCGTATACACAAGCGCCAATGTAGCCAGTTGCTAGTCTTAACTATATATGGCTCGTGACCTCTGAGGCCAGTGATTGGCTGCTGCAGTCACTTGCAGTGTATGGGTAACAGCTTGTAACTACGCATTATTTTAATGTTTTATTTTAGCTGTTGGCTGGGGGGGGGATGATTTTTTTTTAAATAATTTGGATAAGCAGTTTATCATGGTCTTAACTGGAAGGGTGTTAATTATTTCTCATTTTAGGTAATTACATGCAAAGCAGCAGTTGCCTGGGAGGCAGGGAAGCCTCTGAGTATTGAAGATGTAGAGGTGGCGCCACCCAAAGCTCATGAAGTGCGCATTAAGGTAACTTTTTGCATAGTGCCCTCTGTATTTATAGTAGTATGATTGCAGCAGGAACAGTTTTATAGGGGCAGGAATGAGTAACCATAAATGTAGTCTTTTATTACCTTACTGTTTGCAGTAATTCAGTGAAACCATGGGTCACAATGAAATATTATACATCTCCATGTGGATACAGGCAGGGAAACCTGTATTACTATGCACTGTGAAGGGGTTCAGTATCTGATCAGCAGGGGTCCGGCTCCCAGCACCCCCGCCAATCAGCTCCATGCAAGTGCTGCCTCCTCTCCATTACACTTGCTGCGGCAGCGTAGTGTAATTACAAGTACTCGCTCCATTCGGCTGTATTCCCTTGAGTGAGGTATGCATGCTCAGGAGAGAAGTAGGCTGGCCATGTCTTAATCCTGCCCAATTTGGCTTGATTGAGGTCCCTGAGGACTGAGAACCGTTTCCCTAGCTCATCTGAAATCCTATGCATGCGCCATTGTCTTCTAGTTCCGGCACAACGAAGCTGGGGTCTACTGACCTTGACTCCTTCCTCAGGGATATCAATCAAGCCACATTGGGTGGCGTTAGAGCTTGATTTCTTTCCTGAGCATCTCCACTTCCTTGACTCCACATAGATAATTAGCCTATAGCACAAGTATGGAATATTCCGTTTTTTTCCTATTATTCTGTTGGTTTTTAACTCCTGTATCTGCTTTGGCTGATATTAACACCTTTTTAGAAAGCCCAGAAGTGTGGCAGTCAGCTTGGGGTGGAGGTTTCGAGAGCTACAAGCTTCTCACAGGTTCCCTTTTGGGGCGTTTTTTTAATCATTGCATTCTAACTTATTTTACACAGCGAGTCCTGTCAGATAGAAGCCCTGATGGCTCGTGTAGCCTTATCTCTGATCTCCTAACATCTCAAACACTCACTATAGCTCAGTTCTCATCAAACTGATAAATTCTCATCTTAAATAAGTGTTTATGAGCTGTTAGGAGATCAGAGATGAGGGCTACACATGAGCCATCAGGGCTTCTATCTGACAGGACTCGCTGTGAACAGAAAGCCTGCTACTCTGGAAGTACACAGAGACTGACATCTGTACAGAGAAAAGGCCTGAATTTTTTTTTATAAAACCCAATTGAATAAACGATTTGTAGCCTAAAATAAGTAGAATGCAGTAATAAATAAATGCCTCCAATGGTGTCCATAGCCTTTAATGCTGTTGATTGATCTACATACTGAATCACATAAATGAAGTTTAGAGGTGTATTATCTGATGCTTCCTATATGAAATCACAAGTGACACCCCCTTGAATATTTGTAGATTGTGTCCACAGCTGTTTGCCACACTGATGCCTATACTCTAAGTGGTGCTGACCCTGAAGGATGTTTCCCAGTGATTCTTGGCCATGAAGGAGCTGGCATTGTAGAAAGTGTAGGAGAAGGTGTTACAAGAGTTAAAGCCGGTAAGTACAAATCTACAGGATGGTCCTGGAAAGCAGGAAAGTCTTGAGATAAGGAGTGGAGTGTGCCCGATGTATGAAGCTGTCACTCATGTACGGGCAGTGAATAGCTCTGTCCGCAGTCACTCCAGTGCTGCAGCAGCCAGCTCCATCCTACATATATGGCCGATTTCGGGAACGGGTTTATTTGTTTTTAAATTTTAGATGCTTTAGAGCAGGGGTGCACAACCTGCGGCCCGGGGGCCACATGCGGCCCTCAATACCATTCTATGCGGTCCCCAGCCATCTGGTAGCAGACATATATGTCTATCTTTGGCTGCTCACATGAATCTTTCATGTATGGTCCCTTTAGATGGGAGTACTAGAAGTGTAACTAGACATTTAGAATATATACTGTGTGTTCAATATGCCATAAATATAGTATTTCACTTGGTAGTACCCCTTTAAAGATTATTTTTGGCCCTTGGAATTGTTTCAGGTTGACAATGTGGCCCCCAACCAGAAAAGGTTGTGCACCCCTGCTTTAGAGCATACAAAAGATAATTGCAAAGGTGAACATACTGTAGCTTTTAAATGGTCACTAACTTTTCACCCAACTTTACATAAATCAGTAGTACAAGTGACCATAAGCAACATTATAATATGTCTTAGAGAAAAATGTCTTGTTCCCCCTTTATCAGCTGCTCCCCACCTTGGTTCCTAAACTAACTTTCTCAGAAATTTCTGCCAAGTCCATTTTGAGATAGACCAGCTGACAGTATCGGATCACACATCAATAGATGTCTGTGGAGAGGGGAGGGGGAGGAATGAGACCGAGAGAGAAATACAGCCAAAGGGACTGCACCAGCTAAATAGTCAGTTTCTGTCTAAGGCTAAGTGCCTTAGGGGTCCTTCACATGAGCGTGTCCATATCGGGAATCACGCTCCATGTGAGAGAGGGATCCTGCGTTCTGGACTTACAGAAATGTAGGGCATTATCATGTTTGATAATGCTGTGTGCCTCTGTCTGACCTTTCTTCTCCAGAATCATACTGACAGCTTTATGTCAGTATAATTCTGTTATAGAAAGGTCTTGCAGAGGCACACAGCATTATCAATCATGCTAATGTCGGATTCTTTTGTAGTGAAGACTGCACGATCCCTGTCTCACACGGAGCGTGATTACTGCTAGGGAAACTCGTGTGAAAAAGCTCTTAGGCCCCTTTCACACGGGCGAGTGAACGCATTGCACCTGCACTGAATCCTGACCCATTCATTTCTATGGGGCTGTGCACATGAGCGGTGATTTTCACGCATCACTTGTGCGTTGAGTGAAAATCGCAGCATGCTCTATATTGTGCGATTTTCACGCGACGCAGGCCCCATAGAAGTGAATGGGGTGCGTGAAAATCGCATAGCATCCGCAAGCAAGTGCGGATGCGGTGCGATTTTTCACGCATGGTTGCTAGGTGACAGTCTATTCACTGTATTATTTTCCCTTATAACATGGTTATAAGGGAAAATAATAGCATTCTGAATACAGAATGCATAGTAAACTAGCGCTGGAAGGGTTAAAACAAAATAAAAAATGGTTTAACTCACCTTAGTCCACTTGATCGCGTCCTGGCATCTGTCCTTTGTTGAATAGGACCTGTGGTGAGCATTGCAATAATTACAGGACCTTTGATGACGTCACTCCGGTCATCACATGGTATACGTCACATGATCTTTTACCATGGTGACGTACCATGTGATGACCGGAGTGACGTCATCAAAGGTCCTGTAATTATTGCAATGCTCACCACAGGTCCTATTCAACAAAGGACAGATGCCGGGCCGCGATCAAGTGGACTAAGGTGAGTTAAACCATTTTTTTATTTTGTTTTAACCCTTCCAGCGCTAGTTTACTATGCATTCTGTATTCAGAATGCTATTATTTTCCCTTATAACCATATTATAAGGGAAAATAATACAATCTACAGAACATCAATCCCAAGCCCGAACTTCTGTGAAGAAGTTCAGGTTTGGGTACCAAACATGCGCGATTTTTCTCACGCGAGTGCAAAACGCATGACAATGTTTTGCACTCGCGCAGAAAAATCGCGCATTTTCCCGCAACGCACACGCCTCTTATCCGGGCCAAAAATATGACGCCCGTGTGAAAGAGGCCTTATTCACATCACACAGATCACGTCTCTAAAGTGACCTCCATGATCCTGGGCCTGCTTCTTAGTCAATGTGAAAAGTTAGGAAGCAGATTCTCCTCTACTTTCTGTGTGCAGTGATTGGCAGCTAGTCTCCACCCACCAGGTCTGGGAGAATTGCAAACTAAGGGTTTAGCATACAAGTGAGAGAACTGCTAAAATGCTAGTTACAGGTCATATAATGGTTCCTCATGTATACACGCTGTACTATTGATCAATGCAAAGTTTGTTGAAAGGTTAGGATTGCTTTAACTCTTTTTACATTTGTGGAGCAGCCATTTTGCGATGTCCAAGAATCATATACTGTACCTAGACATTATTTTAATATTACAGAAATACATAGGTTTACTTGATGCATACACTGATGCATGTGTAGATGGAAGTAAAATGCAGATTAGTTACAGGCAGGCTTATAAATTGTTAGTTGTATGACATTACTTGGTAAGATATAAAACATGGTCTGTGATTTTGTATTTTTCAGGAGACAGAGTTATTCCTCTTTATATTCCTCAATGTGGGGAATGTAAATTTTGTGTGAACCCTAAAACCAACTTGTGTCAAAAGATCAGGTAATTTTTGTGCCTGTGGAACACTGACTATCTCTTGCTTTTCAGTAATACTCTATAATAAGAGGAAATCAAGCACACAGCAGTGTAATCGAAGAGCTCTTTAAACCTGGCACTCTCATTGGATGCTACCTGTTATCAATTTGTGAAATTTCTTTGGTTCAGGACCTTCTTGAAATTTTAATGTAGTGTGTCTGAGCATTGATTAGAGAGGGTCTGTGTTTGGACCCCCCCCCCCCCCCCTTTCCCCAACTAGTAACACCCAGTTGTCAATTTATTCTTACATTTTAGGAGAAAAAACTGAGGGATACCACAGTGTAAAGTTCTAAGAAAAGCTCCAAAATTAATAAAGAATGCATTTATTTACTAAAAATAGAAACGTCAGGAGAGCTGACAAGTCCTCTTTTTAAGGTCATCATGCACAATGCCATGCGTTGGCTGAAGTGGTGTAAAGCACAGAGCAGTGGAAATATGTTCTCTTGAATGGTGAATCATGTTTCACTGTTTTGGTGGATGCCGAGAGAACACTACTACCAGAATGCATGGCACCTACTATAGAATTTGGTAGAGGAGGAGGGTAATGGTATGGGTCTGTGGCTCAGGTTTTGGGCTAGGCCCCTTATTTCCAGTGAAGTTTATGCTACAGTATATAAAGACCATCGAATGCTTCCAGCTTGGTAGCAGCAATTATGTGGAAGACTCTTGTTCCAGCATTACTGTGCACAAGGTGATTTCCATGCGCACTTGGCTTGAGAGGTTTGGTGTGGAGGACCTGGAGTGGCTTGCAAAGAACCACAACAAGATGCTTTTTAGACCGAATGGGTACAAGCTCCTAAAGACATGCTCTAAAGTCTTTTGGAAATTCTTCCCAGAGGAGTGCAGACTGTATAGTATCAACAGGAGCCCATATTTATATTAGTTCAGTAAGCGTTGTACATGTGGTGGTCAGAGTTTTTGTACTTTTTGCCATATAGTATACGTATTTATTTTTCTAATTTTTATTTTATTTTTCTCATTCATTTGTTTTTCAAATCTGACGTGTCACTTTATGTGGTAATAACTTTGGAACACTTCTTCGGGGACTTCCTGGCTGAATGCCTTTTGATTTTATGTTGGTTTGGCTGAATACTGATGCCTTTCTGGCTGAACACCTTTGCATCTATGCCTGCTTGGTTGAACGCCTGGTCGGCTGAGCGCCTGTGCCTAGTCGGCAGGGTTAACTAGTTCTGTGGCCATGTCTTGTTGTCAATTTGTAGTTTAATGGTCTACAATAAGCATAGCACTCCAACAAAGCCCTATAATGCTCCTGGTGGGGAGGGAGAAGATGGTCCGGACCATATTGCTTGGATGGCCTACAGAAGGTATGGCGTACCAGCAAAGCCCTATAAGCCTCCTTGTTGGGAATGAGGATATGGGCAGGACCATATTGTTTGGATGGCCTCCAGGACATTTTGCGTACCAAAAAAGCCCTATATGGCTCCTAGTGGGAGTAAGAAGATAGGCTGGAACATTTAGTCTGGATGGCATACAGGGGGTATGGCGCACCAGCAAAACCCTATAAATACTTGGTGCCGATCTAGAACTTCCCAGGGAGCCCCTGGAGGGTCAGCGGTTATCTGCTAGGGTCCTTCGAGCGGTAGTTCCCGGCAGTGGGGACCCTATGAAGTCTGAAGGGTCCAAGGAGCTCTTTGGACCTCTTGCGGCAGATCCGTGAGCTCTTCCAGGGGATGGATGCCACGGTAGGGTTCCATCATGGATGCCAGATTGCGAGTAAATTTGGAGATTTTGATGTCTGAAGTTCTCCTGGCAAATGTAACAAAGGGCCTCCAGTGGATCTTGGATCACAGCATCTGTCTCGCAATATATTCTGCACCAAAGGAATCTCGCCTTATAAGACGCAATCTCCCCCCCCCCCCCCACCCGGCCCAAAAAAGTTGGGGGGGGGGGAGATAGCAGTGCGTCTTATAGGTCGAATGCTGCGACCGTCGGGTGTATCGGCTGAGAAGGAGGAGGGGCTAGGGGCCGGCATCTGGTTCTGTAATGGCAGCGGGGCCCGATGCAGTCACTGTATTCTACTACACACTGTAGTATAATCATATCCAACTTGTGGGTATTGTTAAAGTATTTAAATCATCTTAAATCCAGCACTGTACTACTAACTTCTTGGTAGTCAGGAGGCCGGGCGGGCGCTCGCAGCGTAGCTCACTACGTCATGCGCCTGCTCTGCCCACTTTATGAATGAAGCAGGCGGCGCAGGTGCCTGACGTAGTGAGTCACGCTGCGAGTGCCTGCCCGCCCAGCCTCCTGACTGCCAAGAAGTTAGTAGTTAGTAGTACAGCGCTGGATTTAAGATGATTTGAATACTTTAACAATACCCACAAGTTGGATATGATTATACTACAGTGAGCGGGGCCCGGTGTAGTAGAATACAGTGACTGCATCGGGCCCCGCTGCCATTACAGAGCCAGATGCCGGGCCCCATTCACTACACAGGGACACTGTTATGGGGGATCTGTGGATGACACATTAGATAAGATGCTATATATGTGTCATCCACAGATGCCGCCACAATGATCCCCCTCCATAACGGTGCCATCCACACACCGCCATTAGATCAAAACCCACCAAAAGCACACCTTTTGGTTCAAATTTTTTTCTTATTTTCGTCCTCAAAAACCTAGGTGCGCCTTTATAGGGCGAAAAAA
Source organism: Bufo gargarizans (assembly GCF_014858855.1). Lineage (NCBI taxonomy): Eukaryota > Metazoa > Chordata > Amphibia > Anura > Bufonidae > Bufo > Bufo gargarizans. The sequence goes on along the minus strand of NC_058080.1, from coordinate 243,260,937 downwards.
TACGGTACTTCTCTAAAATGTTTTGTTAAATCTGTTATGATTATTTTGATAAACACTTGATGAGGAGCCCATATGAGATTTCTTTTGAGATTATGCTGGGTTTTAAGTATAATTTCTAGTATTGAAATTTACTAGGTTTTGGGATGTTATTGATCCAACTTGGCTGAAGGGAAAAATGATAATTACACTTACCGGTAATTTGGATTTTCCAGAACCCATGACAACACCCCTCTAATTCCCTCCCTGATGCTTATGGTTGATGAGAATTGTTTCTGTCTTTCAAGTAAAAAAAAAAAAGGGAAGAATGAAGTAATAGGAATTCGATTTGTACAGCTCCTACTGATCTACTCTGGAATCAACACTGAGGGAGGAAGTGGGTGTTCCCCTTTTTATTGCTCTGAGGCTTCCTGTCCAATTGTGGGGGCAGATCCATATCTCTATGGTGCTGTAATGGGTTCTGGAAAATCCATTTACCAGAAAGTGTAATTATCATTTTTTGGTTTTTAGAAGCAATTCTTTAAATTTTTACGAAAATCAGTGAGCGCCCCCCCTCCCTCTATAGCATTAACAACATTGGTGGCCAGTGTGCGGCCTCCTATCCCCCCCCCCCCCCCCAATCATTGGTGGCAGCGGAGTTCCGATCGGAGTCCCAGTTTAATCGCTGGGGCTCCGATCGGTAACCATGGCAACCAGGACGCTACTGCAGCCCTGGTTGCCATGGTTACTTAGCAATAGTACAATAGTAAAAGATTCATACTTGCCTGGGAGCTGCGATGTCTGTGTCCGGCCGGGAGCTCCACCTACTGGTAAGTGACAGTTCATTTAGCAATGCGCCGCACAGACCTGTCACTTACAAGTAGATGGAGCTCCCGGCCGGACACTAACATCGCAGCTCCCAGGTAAGTATGAATCTTCTACTATTGTACTATTGCTAAGTAACCATGGCAACCAGGACTGCAGTAGCGTCCTGGTTGCCATGGTTACCGGTCGGAGCCCCAGCGATTAAACTGGGACTTCGATCGGAACTCCACTGTCACCAATGATCGCGGGGGGGGAGATGGGAGGCCGCACACTGGCCACCAATGTTGTTAATGCTATAGAGGGAGGGGGGGCCGATGGGGGGTGCACACTGTGCCACCAACGAATTAATACAATAGAGGGAGGAAGGGGGGGGTGCACACTGTGCCACCAACGAATTAATACAATAGAGGGAGGAAGGGGGGGGCGCACACTGTGCCACCAACGAATTAATACAATAGAGGGAGGAAGGGGGGGGCGCACACTGTGCCACCAACAAATTATTACAATAGAGGGAGGAAGGGGGGGGGGGGGCGCACACTGTGCCACCAACGAATTATTACATGGGGGGGGGGGGCCGCAGTGGCCACCAATGATATTTAAACTGGGGAGGGGGGGGGGGTCTGCCCCCTGCTGCCTGGCAGCCCTGATCTCTTACAGGGGGATATGATAGTACAATTAACCCCTTCAGGTGCCGCACCTGAAGGGGTTAATTGTGCTGATCACGGCCCCCTGTAAGAGATTGGGGGCTGCCAGGCAGCAGGGGGCAGTCTTGTACACAGTTTGTAGTGTATTCTAACTAGAAGTGTCCCCATCACCATGGGAACGCCTCTGTGTTAGAATATACTGTCGGATATGAGTTTTCACGAAGTGAAAACTTAGATCTGAAAAAGCTTTTATACAGACGGATCTTCGGAGCCGTCTGTATGAAAGTAACCTACGGCACGGATCACGGACACGGATGCCAATCTTGTGTGCATCCGTGTTCTTTCACGGACCCATTGACTTGAATGGGTCCGTGAACCGTTGTCCGACAAAAAAAATAGGACAGGTCATATTTTTTTGACGGACAGGATACACGGATCACGGTCTCGGCTGCAAAACGGTGCATTTTCCGATTTTTCCACAGACCCATTGAAAGTCAATGGGTCCGCGAAAAAAAACGGCACAACGGCCACGGATGCACACAACGGTCGTGTGCATGAGGCCTAACAAAAACTCTGTAAACTGATGAAAGGGCGCAGAAGAAAAGGAGCGCCATATGGTTTTTGGCAGGCAGATTTTGCTGGACTAGTTTTTAGACACCATGTCCCATTTGAAGCCCCCCGATACACCCTACAATAGAAACTCCCAAAAAGTGACCCTATTTTGGAAACTACGGGATAAGGTGACAGTTTTATTGGTATTATTTTGAGGTACATATGATTTTTGATCGCGCTATATTACGGTACAATTTTTGTGAGGCGAGGTAACCAAAAAATGGCTGTTCTGGCACAGTTTTAGTTTTTTACAGTTCATCTGACAGGTTATATCATGTGCTATTTATAGAGCAGGTTGTTGCGGACGCAATGATATAAAAATATGTCCGCTTTCTTTGTTTCAGTTTTACATAAAGCATTTTTGAAAAATTATGTTTTTGTGTCTCCATTTTCTGAATGTAATTTATTTGAAAAAAAATTCTGTTGATCGTCTTGTTCCGGGGCTCTTTTTTTGCAGGAAGAGTTGAGTTTTTATTGTTACCAATTACATATGATTTATTTTTTATTTTTTTTATCATCATTCATTATCACACTTTATGGGGCAAGCTAGCGCTATGTGACCGCTGGGGCCGGGAGAGTGCAGGAGCTGTCGGGTCTTCCACAGACCTCGATCAGCTCTGCACTGAGGCTGTACAGCCTCTCTGGGGGGTGTATTTCCCGTGTAACTGGGGTTAATATGTCAGCCTCAGTTACAGGAGAAATCAATAGTGGGGGAAAAAAGTGAAGTTAAATGTCCCCCAGAGGTCTTGTATGACCTTATGGGGGATGCAAAGTGTAAAATAAAAAAAGTGTTAAAATAAAAAAAGGTTTTATATGTAAAAAAATAAAAATAAAAAAATCCCCAAGTAAGGAATAAAAAAATAAAAAAAATGTAAAATAGAAATAAAATAATACATATTTAGTATTGCCGCGTCCGTGACGGTTGGCTCTATAAAATTATCACATGATCCACCCAGTCCAATAAACGCCATAAAAAAAAAAAAAAAATTATAAACTGTTAAAAAAAAGCGATTTGTCACCTTACATCACAAAAAGTGCAACACAAAGTGATCAAAAAGGCGTATGTCCCAAAAAATAGTAACAATAAAACAGTCACCTCATTCTGCAAAGAGTCCCTACATAAGAAAATTGCTGAAAATTAAAAAAATATAGCTCTCAGAACATGGACACATTGAAACATAGTTTATTTGTTTAAAAAATGCTAGTATTGTGTTAAAGTGAAATAAAAAAAAATATATACATCTTAGTTATCGCCGCGTCTGTAACAAACAGCTCTATAAAAATATCACATGACCTAACCCCTCGGGTAAACGCCATAAAAAAAAAAAACTGTGCCAAAAAAGCTTTTTTTTTTTTTCTTGTCACCTAACATCACATAAAGTGCAACACCAAGCGATCAAAAGGTGTATGCCCCCCAAAATAGTACCAATCAAACTCGCCTCATCCCACAAAAAAAATGAGACCCTTACTAAGACAATCGGTCAAAAAATAAATAAAAAACTATGGCTCTCAGACTATGGAGACATCTTTTTTTGTTTAAAAAATGCTATTATTGTTTAAAACTTTAAATAAATAAGAAGTATACATATTAGGTATCGCCATGTCCGTAATGATCTGCTCTATAAAAATGTCACATGACCTAACCTCTAAGGTGAACGCTGTAAAAATAAATAAATAAATAACTGTGCTTAAACAACCAATTTTTGGTCACCTTGCCACATAGTGTTATAATGAATGATCATACGTACCCAAAAATGTTACCGATAAAATCGTCAACTCTTCTTGCAAAAAACGAGCCCCTGCACAAGACGATTGGCATAAAAATAAAAAAAATATGGCGTTCAGAATATGGAGACACAAAAACATAATTTTCTTTCAAAAATGCTTTTATGTAAAACTGAAACAAAGAAAGAAAGACCTATTTGATATCATTGCGTCTTTAACAACCTGCTCTATAAAAATAGCACATGATCTACCCTGTCAGATGAATGTTGTAAAAATTAAAACCGTGCCAAAACAGCCTTTTTTTTGTTACCTTGCCTCACAAAAAAACTTAATAGAGCAATAAAAAATCATATGAACCCCAAAATATTACCAATAAAACTGGCACCTTATCCCCTAGTTTCCAAAATGGGGTCACTTTTTGGGAGTTTCTACTGTAAGGGTGCATCAGGGGGGCTTCAAATGGGACATGGCATCTAAAAACCAGTTCAGCAAAATCTGCCTTCCAAAAACCATATGGCGTTCCTTTTCTTCTGCGCCCTGCCGTGTGCCCTTACATCAGTTTACGACCACATGTGGGGTGTTTCTGTAAACCGCAGAATCGGGGTAATATTGAATTTTGTTTGGCTTTTAACCCTCGATGTGTTAAAGAAGAAAATTGATTGAAATGGAAAATCTGCCAAAAAAGTGAAATTAAAAAATTTGCTCTCCATTTTCCTTTATTTGTTGTTGAACACTTAAAGGGTTAACAAAATTTTGTAAAATAAGTTTTAAGTAACTTGAGGGGTGATGGGGGGGGGGGTCTCTACTATGTAAGCCCCACAAAGTGACTTCAGACCTGAACTGGTCCTTTAAAAAATTTAAGATTAAGAATCGCTTCTAAAATTGTAAACCTTCTAAAGTCCTAAAAAATAAAATAAAAAATGACCTTTACAAAATGATGCCAAAATAAGAGACATATGGGGAATGTTAAGTAATATTTTATGAGGAATCACTTTCTGTTTTAAAAGCAGAGGAATATACATTTTTAAAATTGCATTATTATTATTATTATTATTATTATTTTTATTGGTAAATTTGGGATGGTGAAATATATTGACTCAAATTTATGACTGTCATGAAGTACAATGTGTCACGAGAAAACAATAAATTTGGGATGGTGAAATATATTGACTCAAATTTATGACTGTCATGAAGTACAATGTGTCACGAGAAAACAATCTCTGAATGGCTTGGATAAGTGACACCACATAAAGTGACATATGTCAGATTTGGAAAATTTGGCCTGGTGAGAAAGGGGGCAAATGGCATGGATGTGAAGTGGTTAATAAAGGTGTTTGTTTTTTGGCACCATATTCTTGGAGCCATAACTTTACTTTTTTCAATGGGCTTGATTTTTCATTGGTAAGATTTGAGGTACATCTGACTTTTTAATCACTTTTTATTATGGGTTTTGGGAGGCAGCTGCAGAGCGGGTTGCCCGCTGTCAGTGACAGCAGGGCATCCCAGAGAGAAGGCAGGGACAGTTACCAGATGTAACATTGGTGTATTTTTTTTATTTTATTTTTTTGCATCACTCAAGGTACAGGTTAGATTATATCCATTATGTAGGTGATTTTTATTTTTATTTTATCTTTTTGCAGGGCAAAGTTTTTTTCTTTATTTCTTGTGTATATATTCCCGTTTACATTTTTTCACTTTTTTTAATTTTTTTTTTTATTTGTTTTTATTTAAAGGGAGTCTGTCACCAAATTTGGACATTACACACTGCTTACATGTGGCTCTAGCATAACTACCCATGATTCCAATGGTACCTTTGTTCTTTTGTTGTGACTTTTACCAGCTAAAGAAACGCTGTTTAATCCATATGTGGTGTAGGTGCCCTGGAAATTATGACACACTGATCACTGAAATAATACACTGCAGTACTTCACTATTGCAGTGTATAAGTGTCAGTTTTATACTGACAGGCAGCTTATTATACCCTGCTTCTGGCTGTATCTAAGCCTCTGTAGATTGGCCTCCAGCTGCCCTGATGCTGCTTCATGTTGTGGAGGAGCAAGAGGGACAAACCGAGGAAATTGCTTCTCTGTATAAGGCCTCATGCACATGACAGTATTTTTTTCACGGTCCGCAAAACAGGGTTCCGTTGTTCCGTGATCCGCGTCGGTTTTTTCTTCCATGTGTCTTCCGTGATTTTTGGAGGATCACCAGACATGAAGGAAAGTTTAAAAAAGTCGTTTTGGTGTCCGCCTGGCCGTGCGGAGACAAACGGATCCGTCCTGATTTACAATGCAAGTCAATGGAGACGGATCCGTTTGACGTTGACACAATATGGTGCAATTGCAAACTGATCCGTCCCCCATTGACTTTCAATGTAAAGTCAGGAGTCCCTATCGGAGTTTTCTCCAATCCGATGGTATATTTTAACTTGAAGCGTCCCCATCACCATAGGAACGCCTCTATGTTAGAATATACCATCGGATTTGAGTTACATCGTAAAAACTCAGATCCGACAGTATATTCTAACAGAGGCGTTCCCATGGTGATGGGGACGCTTCAAGTTAGAATATACTAAGAACTGTGTACATGACTGCCCCCTCCTGGCAGTATCCGATCTCTTACAGGGGGCTGTGATCCGCACAATTAACCCCTCAGGTGCCCCCCTCCCTCCCCAGTTTTAAATTCATTGATGGCCCCCCTCTACTGTATTAATTTAATTGCGGCCTCCCCCCCTCCCCCCTTCCTCCCTCCCTCCCTCTACTGTATTAATTTCATTGGTGGCCAGTGTGCCCCCCCCTCCCTCTACTGAAATTAATACAGTAGAGGGAGGGAGGGGGGGGGGGGCGCACTGGCCACCAATGAAATTAATACAGTAGAGGAAGGGGGGTTGGGGGGGGGGGGGGGCGCACTGGCTAACAATGAAATTAATACAGTGGAGGGAGGGGGGGCCGCACTGGCCACCAATGAAATGAATACAGGGGAGGGAGGGGGGGCCGCACTGGCCACCAATGAATTTAAAACTGGGGAGGGAGGGGGGTCATCACTATGGGAATGCCTCTGTGTTAGAATATACTGTCGGATCTGAGTTTTCCCGAAGTGAAAACTCAGCTCTGAAAAATCTTTTATGCAGACGGATCTTCGGATCCGTCTATATGAAAGTAGCCTACGGATCACTGATGCGGGTGACAATCTTGTGTGCATCCGTGTTTTTTCACGGACCCATTGACTTAAATGGGTCCGTGAACCGTTGTCCGTCCAAAAAATAGGATGGGTCTTATTTTTTTTGACGGACAGGAAACACTGACGCGGATGAACAACGGTGCATTTTCCGAGTTTTCAGCGGACCCATTGAAAGTCAATGGGTCTGCAGAAAATCACGGAAAATGGAACAACGGACATGGATGCACACAACGGTCGTGTGCATGAGGCCTAACTGTTTAGATACTGTGGTCACTATTGGCCTTGGCATCTGAGAAGTTGAACTGCCAGGATTAGAGTATTCTCCGGTCCTGGGAGCAGGGCTGTGTAATACAGTCCTGCCACTGATCTCGCTGGTGTACCTGCAACATTAACATGACAGAAATGTACCTTGCACAGCAGGAACTAGCACCTGACTGCAATGTATATTCTGGTTGCTGACTGACCAGCATGGGAGCATTGGTGCTTGATGAAAGACCGCTTTCATAAGCAGATTTATATTGCTGGTTGCTCCAGCGTCGTTTATTGTACTAGAAATACTGCATCTGTTTTGTATTTTAAAAATGAGCTGACTCGCTCTACTACTGTAGTATGTACAACAAAAACGACCACATCAGATAACAATACGTCTAAAACCAATACATGGTATAAAGGGCAGGAAATAAAATCTGTTGTGGTGCAGTTCAGTTAAGGGGTTAAAATATGCTGCGGGCCCTAGCTGTAATCTGTATACTGCACTAATGTGAACAGAGCTTGTAATATGTTATCAATAATCCATATCAGACCTAATAGTGCACAATGTAACACAGATGTTATTTGATATGTGCGCCATTTTACACCATGAACTACTTACTATATTACAGACACCTAGGCAGCCAGCTAATCACACGTAGTATTTCTCCTGTGGGCACCAGGTTTTACCGGTCCACTCCTGGTGGTCACCGAGTGAGACGCTTATTATTCCTTTGTACATCATTGTATCTGTTTTTCGTGGTCTGACGCTGGAATTGTGTGTTTGCTGCTTGTCACAGGATTACTCAAGGTCGTGGTTTTATGCCTGACGGTACCAGCAGGTTTACTTGCAAAGGGCAGCAGATTTTTCACTTTATGGGCACCAGCACCTTCTCTGAATACACAGTTGTTGCTGACATCTCTGTTGCTAAAATAGAGGACTCTGCTCCTCTGGACAAAGTCTGTCTGCTGGGCTGTGGTGTTTCCACTGGATATGGAGCAGCCCTGAACACTGCCAAGGTAATCAGATTTCTGTTACTGCCGCTCCTTTTTTGGGATCCAGTTTTATAGTTAAAAAAAAATAAAAAATTGATAAGGCTTCATTCACGCCTCCCTTGTGTACTCTGATATTCTGTTCCAGCAGAGGACACCATTTCTGGCATAGCCATGCACCACAGGATCCAATTTCACTATGATGGGATCCAGTGGGTTTCTGGTGTAAATGCCAGTTTTCAGCTGGACAGATACCGCTCACACAGGCTGCAGGCTCTGCCACCCGGTTCCCGACCGAATGTGTGCCCTTTTTTTCTTGTTACTTGCGTCTAGAACTGCATACATCTGATCAGGACCCGGGCAGAAGAGCCCGCAGCCTGTATGAGCACATTGGGGAAGGCGACCTCAGCGGAGTGAGGGATCGGTAAGTATTAACCCAACCACCATCTTTCCACAGGACATCTGAAAAAATAGCCTGAGGAACCCATTTAAATGGGATTTCCCCCAAAACACATTTAAAGCAGCCCTGGTTCAAGAAATAAAAATTCACTAACTTGGGAGTGAACAGAATAACTTACTGTTATTTTGACAGGATTAACACGTTGGAGCAACAGAAACACATTACAGTAATACAAGACATGGCATTAAAGTGACCATCCTAGCAAAGCTGGTGTCAAAATAAGACTAGCCTCATCTGTATCTTCTGCCCTCCTTTTCAGCTACAGATCAGCCAATTGCTGGCATAGCTTCTCAGACTATCTGGTGCATTTGGTAGACCAGGACATTTCCTGCTGTCCTAGGACTGGCCAGCACTGCTCATGTAAACAGTTCTGACCAGTCCAAGGGGACTAGTGATGCACATTGTGCATTGGATAATCTGAGAAGCAGTGGCCATCTTGGATGACAGAAGAGGAGCCCAAGAATGAACAGATTTGAAGATGAAAAGGGTGGCACCATGCAAGTGTTATGTTCGTTTCCCAACTAATGTAAAAAAAAAATTTAAGTGGAGAGGCGCATAAATGTCTCCACAAGGTAAGGTAATTAAATGGGTTGGCTTGTTTCCTATATTGATGACCTATCCTTAGATGGGCACCCTGCCGACCAGCTTTTGGAAGAGAACACAGCGCTTGTGTCAGGTCTGCATTCTCTTCACCTTGTTTACCTGCTGATCGATGACATCGCAGTGGCGGGCAGGTGTAAATGCAGCTCATCCATTCCATTAACTTTAAGTGGGAAGGAACATTTACACTCCAGCTCCTCCCCCATTGATGTGAATGAAACGGAGGAGCTGCAATTACACCTATTTACTGCTGATGTTGAAGGTAAGCAGGTACCGAGTGAAGAGAATACGGTGCTGCGTTCTCTTTAAACAGCTGATTGGTGTGGGTGCCTGAAGTTGGACCCCTCTTCATCTGTTATAGGTCATCAATTTAGGAAACTGGCCAACCAATTTAATATATCGCCTCATGCATATGACCATATTGATTTTGCTGTCTGTAACTCGTGGATCCGCAAAACACTGAACCCAGCCATGTGCATGCCACCATTTTTTTCAAACTTCTGTAGAAATGTCATATCCTTGTCTGCAAGAGTAGGTCATGTTCTATCATTTTTGTGGGACCGCGGAATGGACCTACATATGCGGACAGCACATGGTGTGCTGTACACATCTTCTGCGGCCCCATTGAAATGAATGGGTCTGCATCAAATCCGCAGAAAATGGGGACCAAAAAAAAAAAAAAACTGTGTGCATGAGGCAAAAAAATGGGAGTTCTTAGTCTGTCTGACCACCTCATCACATGACAAGGTGGAGTTTGCCTGCTGTATTCACACTGCCACTGTATTCAAAGTCTGTGCATTGGGAACACCCAAAACTGCTCATCTGTGCCCACCAGTCCCATTGACTTTGAGAGCATGCTCATCAGGCACTGTATTCAGACGTGGGGCCCCAGTTCAGATTGTACCCCAGTGTTTATACATCTTGTACACATTGGCATTGGGTAGTTGATAAATGTCCTTTGTGGGGAAAACCTATTTTTAAAGTGTATCTCACCAATCTGTTGGGTGTAATCTTTATTCGTTTGATATACCGTATTCCCTTTTGGACATTCAGGTCAACTTTTCACCTTTTTAAGGAACCCATACATATTGGCCTAAAGTTGATCAAAACAGACTAGTTCAACCAAAAGGATAATTTGTCAGTGAAATGTAGCAACAAATGATCATTTTAGCCAGCTGATGATAGACATCATTGTCTATAAACTGTTTAAGGGTGAAGGAGCTTTCCTGCAAAGAACATTCCCAGAAGCTCCTTTGCCCGCTTCATTGAACATGCATGCAGAGTCTGACTATAATGGCTGATGTGGACTAAAATGTGTACTATGTCTGCGAAACAATCACTAGAAGACCAATCATTCAGAAGTTCAGCCATCTTCTAATGTTAATGGCCATCTTTAGTGTCTCTCTTACTATTTCTCAATAATTTTCACTTTGCTCGTCAGGTGGAGCCAGGTTCTACCTGTGCAGTATTTGGCCTTGGAGGTGTTGGCCTTGCTGTTATCATGGGATGTAAAGTAGCTGGTGCCAAGCGAATTATTGGAATTGACCTGAACAAGGAAAAGTTTGAAAAGGCCAAGGAGTTTGGGGCCACTGAGTGTATCAGTCCCTCAGACTATCAAAAGCCAATCCAGGAAGTGCTGGTCGACATGACTGATGGAGGCGTGGATTATTCCTTTGAGTGCATAGGAAATGTTGGCGTCATGGTAAATATACAGTAATGAAAAAGTGGCTATTTTGCATTCCATCCAAGTACGTTTGAGTTTTTGTTAAATGCCTACTCAAGCTTTAGCAGACCCACCAATAGTCCATCTATTGTCTAAGTATTGTGAAGACATCTAATCCAGTGCTTAGGCAAAACCTGTCCATATGATACTGACAGGCAGCACCACTAGCATATTAGAGGGCTCAGCTCCTGCTTTCCTTTCTGCTGTACGGTTGACCCGGGCATCGCTTAGACTAGGCTGCTGTAAAAAGGCGGCAGCCTAGCTTAAGGTCCCATAGAAACTGCCATATAAAGGCATAAGGCCGCATAGAGACCACCATTTTCAGAGTTGCATTTCTGGTCCTCACCCTCAGTTTCTGTTTACAGACAGCAGCAGTGACGTAGCAGTATATGGCACGTGACTTCTGCAGCTAATTGGTCTGGAGCATGTGCCACTCTGAGCGATTGCCGGCAGAAGTGCAGCCGAGGTGAGGACCAGAAATGCAACTCTGGAAACAGTGGGGATTAAGTGGTAACTGTTCTTTTCACACATTTGAGGGCACATTTCCAGAAGAGTAAAAATACTCTTACCATTTTTGAGGAGTATTTTTAGCCGAAGAGGAGTACGAAAGTTGCAGCAATTTAGATACATAATACGTAGGCTTAAATAATTGTTCACATCTGCGTTGGAGCCTCTGTTGCAGATTTTATAAAAAGACTGGACAAAAAAAGCCCTGCATGCAGGACGACTGTCTGGTAAAAAGACAGGATCCTGAATGGATGCCATCACAGTTAGGGCTCATGCACATGACCGTGCTGTTTTTTTGCAGTCCGCAAAAAACAGATGCCGCTTGTGTGCCTTCCGCAATTTGCGGAACGGAACAGGAGGCCCATTATAGAAATGCCTATTCTTGTCCGCAAAACGGACAAGAATAGGACATGCCTCATAATTTTTGCGGGGTCACGGAACGGAGCAACGGATGCGGACGGCACAAAATACGGCCTGTATACGGAACGCAAAGAACGTTCGTGTGCATGAGCCCTTAATGGTGTCTGTTCAGCTCCGTTCCTGTGAGTTATGTGCCCTATCTGGCACTTCTGTTATTTTCATTTTCTGCTCATCTAACGGAGCACAACAATAGAAATAAATAGCGGCGGTGTGTCAACGTGCCCTGAGAGATTGGTATTTATGCAGAGGAACCATTACAAGTCTAAATAATGTCTCTCCCCTCCGTAGAGTCCCATGTAAATAATCTCTCCCCTTCCGTCAACTTCTCCAACATGCAGTCCAATGTAAATAACATCATTGCCTTTCCTCCAGCACCTCCAACATACAGTCCCATGTAAATAACATCACTCCCCAACTTCTAGCATTGGGTCTGGAGTGAATGCACAGCAGGCTATTATAGCAAAGTGATAAAGTCCAGTCCAGTATAGTGTATCTTCCCTGTACTTGATCCCATGGCTATAATATCCTGCTGTGCATTGACTACACACTGCCCAGCATACATTACACACATGTATACATTAGACACTGCACTACATACATCACACACGCTGCATCATCACCTTGTACTACACATCAACCTGTATGTCAGGGCTGTATTTATCCACCACTCTGGAATCCACTTCAGCTCCACTGCTGCCATGTTCGCTGGTGTCCACGGGCACCGCTCCCCTTACCCTCTGGTTACAGCAACGGCCCGGGAGATAGCCCCCCCCCTTCTTTGTCAATTACAACTATTACTCCCGCCAGCTGCCCCATGCTGCAGGACACCCAAACCGACCAGTAACAAAGCTCCTTTGCTGTAAGGAGCTTCGTTATTGATTATTTCTGGCACCATTTTTGTGTTTTAGAGAGCTGCATTAGAAGCTTGTCACAAAGGCTGGGGGGTAAGTGTCATTGTGGGAGTAGCAGCATCTGGACAAGAAATTGCAACTCGACCTTTTCAGCTGGTCACTGGGCGCACATGGAAAGGAACGGCTTTTGGAGGTAAGAAAATAGGTTTTCGCACCTTGAAGAACACTGTGAAAGCTGCCTGTCTCCTGATTATTATGCATTGTGTATTACATGTAATATACAGTGGCGATTAAAATTAGAGAAGAATTTATGAACACGTGATTTTTTATTTTTTTTAAAGAAATAATGTAATCTACATTGATCATCATTTAAATGATTTTTTGAAAGGGGTAAAACTGAGGATCATAATTAGAGAACAGCAATGACTAGCACAGAGAAAGATTCAAACTAAATTCTCTGAAGGTTACACCAGTCACCAATCAGTAGAAGTGTACAGGCCCTTGCTTTGAATGACTTCTGCACCTCTGCTGCCACAGGACATCACTCGTCTCTCACACTGCTCTGGTGGGATTTTGGTCCACTCTCCTTCCAGTCTCCAACAGTTCTGTGACTGTTGTGGGTTTCTTGACCATAACTTTGTCACCAAGGATTTTCCAGAGGTTTTCTATTGGGTTTAGATTAGGACTCTGGGCTGGCCATTTCATTGTTTCAATGTTCTCAGTTTCAAGGAACTGCTTTAAATTGCATGAAAATTGCTGGCTGATTGAGTGATGAACGCAAGGAAGGAACCATGTGTGGTTAATGAAGGTTCTGATACACACTTGCATTCACTCTGCCATGTAGCTGTATGAGAGCTCCAACTCCTGCTGCAGAAAACACTCCCCAAACCATGACACTTCTTTCTCCTTCACCTTTCACTGACTTCTTTACACACTTTGGGTTCAGTCTTTCCCCAGTTTATCGATGAACATAATGTTTTCCATCAGATCCAAATAAATTAAACTTGCTTTCATCACCAAAATGAATTCTGGACCACTTCTCCTCTGTCCACACAACATGCTCCTCAGCAAAGGTGAGTCTAGCCTTTAGATTCTTTCTGCTAATGAGGTTTGGTCACTGCAGAGTGGTCTTTCAGTCCAAATGGTCTTAAACGTCGAGACAGATCCTTACCTTGTTCAGTGCTGAACTTGAATGAGTTTGTGATGTTGTAAAGATGCAATATTCTAGAAATCAGAGACTTGGAACAACCAACTTCTCTTGCTATGGCTGATAGGGTCACCCCTTTGACCTTCATCTTGACAGCCTGCTGCCGGAGGGTTTGTCACTTTGGAACGGCACACCATTTTGGCAAATCCAGTAAAACTGGAAAGTTACGCCGAATGCACAAGGCCGTGGAACACGGACGTGAGCGATCCCTGGTATCCCGGCCTGGCATCCAGTTGACAGCAGGAGCGCATGACGTCATTGGTTGCTATAACGCTGTGCACTTCATGCTGCCGCTGCACTACAGTGTATGGTTGCTATGTCGCTGTGCACTTCATGCCGCCGCAGCACTACAGTAATACACTTATATGATCCATACAAGTGTATTACTGTAGTGCAGCAGCGGCATAAAGTGCACGGTGTCATAGCAACCAATGACGCTGTGTGCTCCTGCTGTCAGCAGGATGCCAGGCCGGGAAACCACGGACCGCTCACGTCTGTGTTCCACGGCCTTAGGCTTCCAGTTAAATAGGGGTTGTCAGATCATTAAGGAAATTAGTGCCAGTTGCCAGATTAACACCAATAACTTGCAGGTTTCTGAAAGTGTTCTCTAATTTTGATCAGTGTTCTTTTTCAATTATCTCATTTACATTTTTATTCTATGCTTTAGAATAAATACAATTTATGAAATCTTAAAATACTGCTATTTTACTCATGTTAGGATATATTCACATAGGACTACACTATGATCTTCACATTTTGGAAATGCTGTGTTCTCTAATTTTGATCGCCACTGTATATGTGTAGCTTGTGTTGTTTACAGCTAAGTCGTTTCGTGGCTCCCCTGAGATAATGTTCTCACTGACGTCTCTTGGGCGGCTTGTCTGTAAATAAACTGATGGTGTTACTATTTCAGTATGGGAAATGCTCTAATCTACTTTATTTTTACAAATGGGTTTGTTTTTTGCAAGGTATTTTTGTGCATCTAATATATAAAGCTGAGTGTGTGTGTGTGTGTGTGTGTGTGTGTGTATGTATGTCTGTCTGCTAAAGGAATCCGCACCGTCGTATTTACAATCACAAAATTTGGCACCTAGGTACATCAGGTGTCCGAAGTTTTACACCAGATCTCAGCTCTCTAGCACGTACCGTTCCTGAGAGATTCCCAAAAAATGCATTAGCCAATAGAAGCCTGGGCACATGACCCTTATCAGCCAATAGAAGCATGCAGGCCCTTAGTCTCCACATACACACAGTTTTACACCAGGTTTCCATAACAACCCAGCCATTTTTCTTCACTGCTGTAGGTCAGCTTTAATGGGGCAGGACGCTGTGGATTTTATTAAGGGACCGGAGTGCTGTGGAGGTCACCGTTCAGGGGGCAGGTAGGGTGGCCATTCAGGCCACCCTCAAAAGACAGACTTAAAAACCCCGCCCCAAGGTCCCACTAAGCCATGCCCTGGTTCAGTTAGGACACGCTAACTCCGCGGCCGACGGGAATTGGAAAAATTAAAGGGATTCTGTCACCTCTTTTTACCCTATAGAGATGCGGACATGCACGGCTAGATCGCCGCTAGCATGTCCGCAATATGTAATAAGTAAAGTGAGGGGGCACACACACCAGAGAAACAGTTTGGAAACAATTGATGGATGAATAATTGATTTTTATTACTCTAAAAACACTCCCCTAAAAAGATATATATAAAACATACATAAAATTATAGCAACCTATAATTAATTGGCATGTAAGTCCACTGATATGAGTAATAATGTCTACTGTTCAGCTGCAGTACTCTGGATAGTATTGTGGGTACAATAAAATAAAGTTCATCCAAATAGTGTCCCAATTCGTACGGTGCTGTAGCACAAACAAGTATGCAATATCCAGAAGATGACTCCAACAGGTGTATTCAATTTCAATGCAGTGGAACAGTACTGCTGGCTACATAACAATGTCCAGTATTCAAAATAGCATGCGTGAATGTTTGCACAGATCCTCAGATTACTCACAGTGTTCAGCCGCTTGCAGTCTCCCGGTCTCACCCCTCCTTGTTGCACGGCTGTAGCGCTGATTTTCCAGGTAGCCGAACACGGCCGTCTGTGGCGTCCCACGTGACCTGATGCGCTGGGGTTCCGGGCGGACGCTTCGATGACGTCACTGCTATGCGGCGGTAATTTCAAATCTGATAGCGGATCTCTTGTGCTGGCAACTTGATATTTGGTTTCTTTATCCTTTTATTCTTTTGCTTTCCTTGAATCCACGCTCACTCCACAATGCCAGATTGGCATTGTGGAGTGAGCGTGGATTCAAGGAAAGCAAAAGAATAAAGGATAAAGAAACCAAATATCAAGTTGCCAGCACAAGAGATCCGCTATCAGATTTGAAATTACCGCCGCATAGCAGTGACGTCATCGAAGCGTCCGCCCGGAACCCCAGCGCATCAGGTCACGTGGGACGCCACAGACGGCCGTGTTCGGCTACCTGGAAAATCAGCGCTACAGCCGTGCAACAAGGAGGGGTGAGACCGGGAGACTGCAAGCGGCTGAACACTGTGAGTAATCTGAGGATCTGTGCAAACATTCACGCATGCTATTTTGAATACTGGACATTGTTATATAGCCAGCAGTACTGTTCCACTGCATTGAAATTGAATACACCTGTTGGAGTCATCTTCTGGATATTGCATACTTGTTTGTGCTACAGCACCGTACGAATTGGGACACTATTTGGATGAACTTTATTTTATTGTACCCACAATACTATCCAGAGTACTGCAGCTGAACAGTAGACATTATTACTCATATCAGTGGACTTACATGCCAATTAATTATAGGTTGCTATAATTTTATGTATGTTTTATATATATCTTTTTAGGGGAGTGTTTTTAGAGTAATAAAAATCAATTATTCATCCATCAATTGTTTCCAAACTGTTTCTCTGGTGTGTGTGCCCCCTCACTTTACTTAATACCTTTTGATTTCTTTGGGGTCCTGAGGGTAGGACCAGAGGGTGAGCACCTACCCATACGTGATAGGGGTGAGCCGCTGTATTCGATTTACGGTTTTTTCATGTCCGCAATATACCTGTCCCGTATCTGAGTGGTTTTATTGAGTGTAAAAAATGATTTTATATATGTAAATCAGCCTGGTTGGGAGCCCAAGGGGCTGCGCTAACCGTTCTGGAGCCCAGCCACGCCCCCCTATGAAGGAGCCTAGCACCGCCTGTATCCAGGAATGTACTCCTTGCTCACAAATTCAGATCGCCGTAATCTCGCGATCAACTTCTGTCAGCTGCAGGGGTGGGAGAGAGGGTGACATTTCTCCCTGCAGCTCACGCTCAGACAGCACAGTGTCCAGGCCCTGCGCCGGACGGAGGACAGGGAGTCTGAAAGCTGGACTGTCAGGCCTAAAACTGGACCTATGGAGGTCAGTGCTAAGGGGCAGATTGCTGTAGAGGCCACTGTTAAGGGGGCAGGCTGCTGTGGAGGTCTCTGTTAGGGGCAGGGAACGGAGCTCTGTGGAGGTCACTGTTAAGGGGGCGGGTTATTGTGGAAATCACTGTCAACGAGACAGGGTACTATGGAGGTCACTAATAAAGGGGAGGGTGCTGAGGAGGTCACTGTTATAGTGGATACTGTCTATCTTTTAACACACACAAACATTAAATGAAATAGATTAAATATATCCGTGCAAAGCCGGGTCCTTCTGCTAGTTTATAATAATAACTTATAGGTGTATTCACATGTGCAGAAATTTCTGTGACTATCCATCGGAAAATGGCAGAAATATTTGCACATAGTATAGAAACATCTCCATTCAGTCATAGCAACATCTGCAACAAAAATGGCGAGTGAACAAATCCCTAAGAGGGGACTTGGGTACCAGCAATGTCTCTATTTGTTTCCATTTATTTCAGTGCTTTCCCTTTTCTAGGTTGGAAGAGTGTAGACAGTGTTCCCAAGTTGGTTTCCGAATACATGGCTAAAAAAATAAAAGTTGATGAGTTTGTGACTCACACTCTGCCCTTCAGCTCAATAAATGAAGCTTTCGAACTGATGCATGATGGCAAGAGGTAGGTTAAAAACATGAATTGTATAACGCTGTAGTTTTTCTGCTCATTGGAATTCACTAAACATTGATGTGAAATATACGCAGTGCAATGTTGTTAGTAACCACACTATAAGGCCTCATGCACACGACTTTTAAGGTCCGCAAACTGCAAGACTGCAAAACATGGATACCGGCCTTGTGCGTTCCTCATCTTACTGAACAGCTCATCCAGCCCTTAATAGAGCAGTCCTATTCTTGTCTGTAATACGGACAAGAATAGGACATGTTCTATCCTTTTTTTGCTGGGCCGTGGAACAGATGTGCGGATGCAGACAGCACATCTTTTGAGGCCCCATTGAAGTGAGTTAGTCCGCATCAGACTCCCCAAAAAATGTGGCTCTGATGCAGACCCAAACCTAAGTCGTGTGCATAAGGCCTTATTCGCACATCAGTGATTGTGAGCCAAAACCAGGAGTGGGTCAAAATACAGAAGAGTTGCAAATCTTTCCATTATATACTAAGGCAGTGATGGCTAACCTTAGCACTCTAGCTGTGGTAAAACTACAACTCCCAAGATGCCCCCCTTGCTTGGCTGCTCTCAGAACTCTGTAGAAATAAATGGAGCATGCTGGGAGTTGTAGTTTCACCACAGCTGGAGTGCCAAGGTTAGCCATCACTGTACTAAGGGCTCATGCACACGACTGTATGCCCTCAGACATACGGTCCGTGAGCGGGTCATATGTCCCGGAGCGGCATACATAGTTTACTATGATGCTGTGTGCATCAGGCCGCCCGCAGGACTATTTTCCTGCACTCATATGATCATAATAGCCCCGCAGGTGGCCCGATGCGCACAGTATCATAGTAACCTATGATGCTGTGTGCTCCCGTGCGCACGCTGTATGCCGCTCCGGACTTATGGCCCGCTCACGGACCGTATGTCTCGGAGGGCATACGGTCGTGTGCATGAGCCCGAACTCTGTGGAGACTTCACTTCTGGTTTTGGCTGATAATCATTGATGGAAATCACTGATGAAACACAGACCGTGTGAATACGGCTTATATGTACAGCGCTATGGAATAAATAGCACTTTAACAATAAATAATAATAAGGCCTTATAGTGAGTTTTAGGTCATCTTCTTTAACCCCTTAAAGGAACTTTGTTTAGAAAATGACCTATTGTTCAAGCTCTAGAGTCCTCATGTATTTCTGCATTCCATACATACCTGTATGTCATGTAGCATTAAAGAGGATTAGGCTCCATCCATATCTGCGTTCGGTAAATCCAGTAGTCTATTCTGGCAGAGGAGCAGAATACCAGAATTACTGTGTCTGTTGTAGCCGGGACCTGCTGAATCCCCATTCATTATAATAGGATCTGCTGGGTTTCTGCCATGAATGCCAGCTTTTTGCCTTAAAAATACCACTGCACACAGCATCCTTTTTTTTTTTTTTGGCCAGAAAGTCAGTATTGTTCTCTGAAACCAAACAGATCCCATATTGGGGAATAGGGATCCGCCTATGCCTGTTATGGTAATTCTGGTAGTCTGCTCCACTGCTGGAACAGACTACTGGATTTACAGAACGCAAATTTATTTTATGCACTTGTATAGCACCACTATATTCCGCAGTGCTTTACAGACATTAGCATCCAACTGTCCTCAATGGGGCTCGGAATCTAAGGTCCCTATCAGTCTGTCTTTGGAGTTTGGGAGGAAACCGGAGTACCCGGAGGAAACCCACACAAACACAGGGAGAACCTACAAACTCCATGCAGATGTTGTCCTTGGTTGGATTCAAACCTAGGAACCCAGCGCTAACCACTGAGCCACCCTGCTGCCCATACTTAGCATTAGGGTGCCTCCGCAGAGTGCAGATTATATGTATTAGATAATTAGATTGGCACTCAAATACAGGAGTCACGCAGATACAACAATATTAAAATAGATTTATTTAAAATGCCTATATAAAAATGAACACAGTATGTATTGGCCAATACTCAATATTTAAAACATTATACATACATTAGTCCTGAGACTCATATAGAACATTAATTTCGTATATATAAGTTAATGGTTCATCAAATATTGCGATTTGTATGTGAAAAGCTCCTTTAAGGCAAGCACAGGTGGGGCCCCTTTAAGGCAAGTAAAGATAGCAGGGTAACTTGCAAAGGGCTACACAGTTCTGTTAGTGGCTTGAAAACTTGCTGAATCGAAAGTTCAGTGTACACATTTGTTTAAAGGCCAGTATTGTATATTCGTAAATATATCAAATATTCTCGTGGTGCGTTTATGCGAACCTTCTTGTTCGAAAATTTTGATGTAGACACAGTGGGACAATATTTGTCAGGTGCTCGCGGTTTTGTAATGCACAAGTTCATATATTTGTGCGGACTTTCTAATGCCAAAGATTTAGTATAGGCACAATAGAACAAAGTTCGTAGAGTACTCACGATTTTCTCGGCCTTGCGTGCAATTGTTGACACGATAAAACAATGTTCATGAAGTACTCACGATTATTTTCGACCTTGCGTGTGTTCCAAGGTTTACAATTTACCGCGTGCTGTTGGCGTGTATTGCTTTCATTACCCGAATGTTCAGGGTATAGTATCGCGGGATCACCTCTGTCTCTCACTTCCTGGTTGCTTGGTATCTGTTAGCGAAGGTTTACTTGATTTACATATCAGGCTAGTCTTTTCAAGATGTTCGCTGCCGGCAGTATTTCTTAAAGTTGTTTGTTCCTCAGCTGGCACTGGAAGCTGATTTCCTTAAACGAACCAAACGTGTTTCGGAGTACAATTTTTGGTCTTACTCCTTCCTCAGTAAGGAAGCAGTAACACCAAAAACTGTACTCCGAAACAACTTTAAGGAACAAACAACTTTAAGAAATACTGCCGGCAGCAAACATCTTGAAAAGACCAGCCTGATATGTAAATCAAGTAAACCTTCGCTAACGGATACCAGGCAACCAGGAAGTGAGAGACAGAGGTGATCCCGTGATACTATACCCTGAACATTCGGGTAATGAAAGCAATACACGCCAACAGCACGCGATAAATTGTAAACCTTGGAACACACGCAAGGTCAAAAATAATCGTGAGTACTTCATGAACATTGTTTTATCGTGTCTACAACAATTGCACGCAAGGCCGAGAAAATCGTGAGTACTCTACGAACTTTGTTCTATTGTGCCTATACTAAATCTTTGGCATTAGAAAGTCCGCACAAATATATGAACTTGTGTATTACAAAACCGCGAGCACCTCACAAATATTGTCCCTCTGGGTCTATATCGAAATTTTCGAACAAGAAGGTTCGCATAAACGCACCACGAGAATATTCGATATATTTACGAATATACAATACTGGCCTTTAAACAAATGTGTACACTGAACTTTCGATTCAGCAAGTTTTCAAGCCACTAACAGAACTGTGTAGCCCTTTGCAAGTTACCCTGCTATCTTTACTTGCCTTAAAGGGGCCCCACCTGTGCTTGCCTTAAAGGAGCTTTTCACATACAAATCGCAATATTTGATGAACCATTAACTTATATATACGAAATTAATGTTCTATATGAGTCTCAGGACTAATGTATGTATAATGTTTTAAATATCGAGTATTGGCCAATACATACTGTGTTCATTTTTATATAGGCATTTTAAATAAATCAATTTTAATATTGTTGTATCTGCGTGACTCCTGTATTTGAGTGCCAATCTAATACATTTCATATGGTAAACGGGGGTTTACATCAGATTGTGCACCTAACCAGAATTCCTTATATTCAGTAGAGCCATCCTTTATCTGATTAACATGAGTGCAGATTATGTATGCTTTTTCCGGTCTGATTTTCTTGCAGAAAAACCACAACATAGTTTGTGAAATTAGACAAATCTCATGCACACTTTGCTTTTTTCTTAGGTGTGGAAATTGACCTGATGTGCGAATTTTGAAATCTGCAGCATGTCAATTGTTCTGTTTTTCTTCTGCAGCTTTGGGGCTGTTCACATCTTGTTTTTGCTGTACATCAAGCAGATACATTTGTAAGGCTAGTTTCTCGCCCATTTTCCTTGGGGGACACAGACCTTGGGTATAGCTCAGCTCCCTAGGAGGCGTGACACTAAGTAAAACTGTTAAGCCCCTCCTCCATCAGCTATACCCTCAGCCTGGAGATAGAGGCTACCAGTTTTAGCTTAGTGTCCAAGGAGGCAAGACACTCCCTGCTACTGCAGGGCTGTTTTCTCCTTGTTATTTTTACTTTTTCTTCTAATTTTGTTATTTTATTTTTTCCTAGGGATACCAGAGACGCATTAGACCTCTCTGCTCTCCCGGGGTTGAGCTGCGCCAGTGCCAACTTATCTGCACTGCTGCCTCCCCCACAGAAGCAATAGGAGGATCTGGGCAGCAATGGCTCCCCTACATCCCGCCAGCTAGGGGGTCGCCCGCACGCCAAGCCCCTCTTCCAGCTTCCTGCCACTGCGGTGCCAGTGGCTGAAGGGGCGACCCTGCTGGAAAGGACTGAGGGTGAAGACGTCGGACGGTGAGATGGCTATTCCAGCCCATACCCCGTCCCTATCTGCAGCATCTACCCCTCTGGGTAAGGGGGGCACCCGTGGTCGCTCATTCTGAGCGCTCATCTGCAGGACAATGCAGCACAGCAGCATCCTCAGCACCCCCACGCCGTTCCCCCCCACGCTGCTATCTTTCTCTCCCCCCCCCCCCCCCTCATTCGGGGCTGACTCCATTTTTTCTCTTCTCTCTCTCCCCCTTCCCGCCGAGACCGGGGGGCGGGGCTTAGCGGTCCCGGCAGGGGGCGGGGCTTACGCGCGCGTCATTTTGGGGGCGGAGCTACGTTCTCCTTCACAGGAGACATTTCAAGCGCTGGAGGGGGCGGAGCTTGTTCTCCGCGCTTTCTGCTGAGGTTTCCCGCGCTTCCTCACTCCTGACAGGAAGCTGGGACACGGTGGGGGACTCTAACCTCCTGTGTACATCGCTCGGCTTCTGTGGGCGCTCTCTGCTGCTCTCTGCTGTTCACTGCTTCTCTGCTGCTGCTGATCTGGGCCATCTCCTGACGTTCTTCTGAGGCACTGGTAGGACAGTTAACCCTCTCCTAACCCTCCTGGTCATAGCTGCTATAACCCTTTGTGGTCTCTATATTAGAGTACAACCACACTTCAGCATGTCAGATCCCACAGGTGCCCCCAAACCCTGGTACCATGCCTGTACCGCCTGTAAGGAACTTTTTCCGCGTGGGCAATCTGAGCCGCATTGCCTTGCATGTCAGGCCCCGGTGCCAGGGCCCGCTTCGCGCTGCGCCCCCCGGTGCCTCTGAACCCCCTGACTGGGCTAGGTCTCTGTCTCAGGCGGTGGAAAGCCTTACACACGTAGTGGGCCGTCTCGTGGATAGACCGCCTCTCCCGCAGGCTGCCACAATCCCTGTCGCACCCACTGGGACTACCGTTTCTGCCGCCCCCACTGGTTCCCTGCCTCCCAGCGAATCTTCCAGGGCCCGGCATACTCAGAAACGTTCAAGGGTTGAGCGCACATCTTCTCCAGATGCTTCGCTCTCTCCGCCATGCGTGCGAGCTCAGTCAAGTCTATCCTCTCAAAGGGATACGCTTTCTGAGGGAGAACTGGCGGATTCGGACGTGGACATGGACTCAGAGCTTCCGTCCAAATTGGCGTCCGCGGTGGGGCATCTTGTCACTAGCATCCGTGATACCTTTCAGATGACCCCCCCAGCTCTGAACAGGCCGGCGTGTCCTTTCTCCGCCCCAAACAGGCCTCCAAGGTTTTTCCCATACACGCTGATTTTTCTTCTGTGGTATCCAAGGCTTGGACTCGGCCTAACGTCCGCTTTATTACACCCAAAAAGCTGGACATTTGTTATCCCTTTCCAGCGGATTCTGTGACCACGTGGACATCCCCGCCTAAGGTTGATCCTCCCGTGGCTCGCCTGTCCAAAAGCACTACTATTCCTGTACAGGACGGATCTTCCCTCCAGTCTGTTGAGGACCGTCGTACGGAATCCCTCTCCAAGGCCATATTTACTGCCTCTGGTTCGGCCCTTAGACCGGTCTTTGCCTCCGCCTGGGTTGGCAAAGCGGTCTCTGAATGGGGTTTGCAACTGGAACGGGAGTTAGGGTCGGACGTCCCTGTTCAGGACCTCCGTTCCTTAGCCCAACTAATTGTTCAGGCCGGAAAATTCGTCTGTGAGGCCTCCCTTGATGCGGGTGCCCTCATTGCCCGTTCCTCTGCCCTGGCAGTTTCTGTCAGGAGGGAACTCTGGCTGAAGGTTTGGGCGGCGGACGCCGCTTCCAAACGCTCTTTGGCCGGCCTACCATTCACGGGTTCCCGCCTGTTCGGAACCCGTCTGGACGAACTTATATCAGAGGCCACGGGTGGGAAGAGTACTCACCTCCCCCAGTCCAGGCCAATGGGCGCCCCCCGTGGTCGCGCTGGTTCGTCCCGTTTTCGGTCCTTTCGCAAGCCCACCGGGTCTAGACCCGCGGCCAGTTCTTCTTCCTCTGGCCCAGCCCAGGATAGACGCAAGAAGCCGTTTTTTCGGACGCAACCTACCTGGCGCAAGTCCCAGCCTGCACGGGCTCCCACAGGCCAGCAGCCCTCTGCCTGAAGGTGCGCCCCCACCCACCCGGGTGGGGGGCCGCCTTCTCCTATTCAGGAACGTATGGCGGGCCCACATCTCAGACGCATGGGCGCTCGAGATTGTATCTTGCGGATACAAAATCGAATTTGCGTCCATTCCGCCAGACCGTTTCTTCCGATCCCGTCCTCCGCGAGATCCCGTACGAGTGGCCGCCTTCTTCGCGGCCATTCACTCTCTAATGGACAAGGGTGTCGTCGCCCCCGTGCCTCCGACGGAAAGGTTCAGGGGGTTCTACTCGAACCTCTTTGTGGTTCCCAAGAAGGAAGGCTCAGTGCGTCCGATCTTGGACCTAAAACGCCTGAACCGTTTTCTCCGACTGCAGAGATTCCGGATGGAGTCTCTCAGGTCCGCAGTGGCCTCCCTGGAAAGAGGGGATTTCATGGCCTCAATCGACATTCAGGATGCATACCTCCACGTTCCGGTTGCTCCATGTCATCACCGCTTCCTGCGATTCGCGGTGGGGGACGATCACTTCCAATTCGTCGCCCTTCCCTTTGGTCTGGCGACGGCTCCTCGAGTGTTCACCAAGGTCCTGGCCCCTGTCTTGGCCCTTCTACGTTCAAGAAGTGTTTTTCTTCTCCCATACTTGGACGACATCCTGGTCAAGGCACCCTCCTT
Organism: Bufo gargarizans; assembly: GCF_014858855.1. Taxonomy (NCBI): domain Eukaryota; kingdom Metazoa; phylum Chordata; class Amphibia; order Anura; family Bufonidae; genus Bufo; species Bufo gargarizans. Next base: position 243,235,630 of record NC_058080.1, on the reverse strand, counting down.
CTCTCAGACATCCCGCAGTGTGGAACTCACTCTGGAGACCCTGACGCGGTTCGGTTGGATTATCAACCACCCCAAATCTTCCCTTACCCCCTCCAGACGGCTGATCTTCCTGGGGATGCTCCTGGATACAGAGTTGGCGGAGGTCCGCCTTCCGTCGGACAAGCGTCTGGCCCTTCGCGGGTCGGTTCGCAGTCTCCTCCGTCATCACCGCCCTTCCCTCAGATCCAGCATGCGGTTGTTGGGAAAGATGGTTGCCTGTTTCGAAGCGGTGCCGTTCGCACAATTCCGATCCCGCACCTTTCAGAGGGCAATTCTGTCGGCCTGGGACAAATCACCGAGGAGTCTGGACAGGACCTTTCTTCTGCCTCCCCTGGCTCGGGCTTCCCTCGGCTGGTGGTTGCATATCCCTCTAAGGGGGAAGTCCTTCCTTCCACTGAACTGGCTGGTGAGTACCACAGATGCCAGCTTACGGGGGTGGGGGGGGGGGGGGGTTTCCCTCCCCGGTTCGTCCAGGGCGTTTGGTCTCTATCGGAGTCCAGACTTCCAATCAATATTCTGGAACTGAGGGCGATTCTTCTGTCCCTCAGACACTGGACCCATCTGCTGAGGGGCCACCCTGTTCGGATCCAATCGGACAATGCCACGGCTGTGGCATACATAAACCATCAGGGAGGCACTCGCAGCGATGCAAGAGGTGACCCTCATTCTCCTCTGGGCGGAGACGCACGTGCCGGCCTTATCTGCGATTTACATCCCGGGGGTGGACAACTGGGCGGCGGATTTCCTCAGCCGGTCCACCATCGACCCGGGAGAATGGTCCCTGCACCCAGAGGTGTTCGAAGCCCTTTGTCTTCGCTGGGGTCGCCCCGACGTGGACCTCATGGCCTCCAAATTCAACCACAAGGTCCCCCTATACCTGGCCAGGGCACGGGACCCGAAGGCATACGGCGCCGACGCGCTCGTCCTTCCGTGGCGCGAATTCTCCCTTCTGTACGTCTTTCCTCCTTTTCCCCTCCTGCCACGGGTTCTTCGGAGGATCGCGGCAGAGGGCGTCCCCGCGATTCTAATCGCCCCGGATTGGCCCCGCCGGTCTTGGTACGCCGACCTAATGTTGCTGTTGGCAGACGCACCGTGGCCACTGCCCTCCAGGGAAGACCTTCTCTCTCAGGGACCGATCTTCCACGAGCATTTAGGCTCGCTACGTTTGACGGCGTGGCTATTGAGACCGCCGTCTTAACGCGACGGGGTTTCTCCGCGGACGTAGTCCGCACCATGATCCGGGCTCGTAAGCCCGTATCCTCTAGGATCTACTATCGGGTTTGGAGGTCCTATCTGGGGTTCTGTGAGTCCCGGAGCATCCCACCTCTCCGGTTTTCTCTTCCCACAATCCTGTCCTTCCTCCAGTCGGGTCTGGACCTGGGGCTGTGCCTCAGTTCTCTGAAGGGTCAGATTTCGGCGCGGTCTATTTTTCTCCAGCGTCCCCTGGCCCCTCTAGGGCCAATTAAGACCTTCTTACAAGGGGTGGCTCACTCTGTTCCGCCGTACCGCCCTCCAGTTCCTTCCTGGGACCTGAATGTGGTGCTCTCGGCGCTCCAATCAGCCCCCTTCGAGCCTTTACGGGAGGTCTCCCTTCGCCTTCTGTCCTGCAAGGTCATCTTTCTTGTGGCCGTCACGTCTCTCCGACGGGTGTCGGAGTTAGCGGCTCTTTCTTGCTCCGAACCTTTCCTGATCTTCCACCAGGATAAGGTTGTGCTTCGGCCTGTCCCGACTTTCCTGCCAAAGGTGGTCTCCGCCTTTCACATCAATGAGGACATCGTCCTTCCGTCGCTCTGTCCCTCTCCTTCCCACCCCAGAGAACGGGAACTGCACCGTCTGGATGTGGTCAGGGCGTTGAGGATTTACTTGGAGGTCACCGGGTCCTTTCGGCGCACGGACTCCCTGTTTGTGGTTCCGGAGGGTTCGCGCAGAGGGTTGGCGGTCTCCAAGGTGGCTATTGCCCGTTTCATTAAACTGGCGGTGTCTGAGGCTTATCGAGCCAAGGGCAGACCTCCGCCTTTCGGCGTCACTGCTCATTCCACCAGAGCAGTCGGAGCTTCCTGGGCGCAGAGGCATCGGGCCTCGGCTGAACAGTTGTGCAAAGCAGCCACTTGGTCCTCTCTGCACACTTTCACAAAGTTCTATAGGGTGCATACGCATGCATCAGCGGATGCTGCTTTGGGCCGCCTGGTTTTGCAGGCAGCGGTTTCCTGATGCTCTGGTGGTGTTCCGCCTTGGGTTTGTGGTCCCTCCCTTCTTGGACTGCTCTTGAACGTCCCAAGGTCTGTGTCCCCCAAGGAAAATGGGCGAGAAAAGGAGATTTTTGTATAACTTACCAGTTAAATCTCTTTCTCGCTCTTCCTTGGGGGACACAGCACCCACCCTTCTGTGTTTGGTTACAGGGTTATGGTCTGGCGCCCCGTTGGGTTGCTGGCTGGTTGTTTCCGTTATTGGTTGTTATCCTTTCACTACTTGGACACGCAACTGGTAGCCTCTATCTCCAGGCTGAGGGTATAGCTGATGGAGGAGGGGCTTAACAGTTTTACTTAGTGTCACGCCTCCTAGGGAGCTGAGCTATACCCAAGGTCTGTGTCCCCCAAGGAAGAGCGAGAAAGAGATTTAACTGGTAAGTTATACAAAAATCTCCTTTTCACACTAGCGGCAGGGCAGTCCGGCAGGCTGTTCCGGCGGGTGAACAGCCTGTTGGATCCGTCCTGCCGCTAGTTCAGTGTGCCCTCGGACTATAATGGGGGCGGAGCTGAGAAGCGGCTGGACTAAAAATACTGCATGCAATACTTTTAGTCCGGCTGCCTCTCACCGTGCTGCTGCCGGAGCACCGCCACCGCCTCCGCCCCCATTATAGTCAATGGGGATGGAGCGGCAGTCCAGGGGCACACGTGAACTAGCGGCAGGACGGATCCAACAAGGCTGTTCACCCGCCGGAACAGCCTGCCGGACTGACCTGCCGCTAGTGTGAAAGTACCCTACCCACAAAAAACACGCATAGAAACGTATTACATGACATGGCCACAGACTATAATTAGGGCAAATGTTGTCTGTCATTGTTTTAAGTTTCTATATGAGGTGTTGTTTTTTTTTTTTGGCAGGACAGAATAGCATACTACGCTTTTCTGCCTGAAAAAAAAAAAAAAAGCTGATAAAAAAGGTATACTTTTTTTTTACATTGCAATAAATGAGACGTATGGAAACATCTGTTAAACGTATCAGTTTTTTTTTTTTTTTTCAGATGATGCTCCAAATTTCACATGTTTATTTAATTAAAAAAATTGTTTAAAAAGACAAATGTATCGCATAACTTGCATACGTTTGTATGTTATTTTACTGTATTTTAACGTATCCACTTGACAAGATGTAAACATCCCCTTTCACCCTTTTTAATGGAAGGGGGAAGAACTGTGGAAAGTCCACATCAAATCTGCGCAAAAAAACCCATAAAAAATGCGATATAATGCAGATTTTCTGCACATAAATCTGCAGGCACCCTTAAAGTGTCTGTCTTAAGCTATACAAATTCATAACTTTGCACCGTTTTGCTTTCTTTACAGCATTCGTAGTGTTTTGAACTATTGATGGATCCTGGAATACAAGACTACGACCACACTAGAATCAAGGCAGTAGTTGGAGCACAAAATTTTAGATACAGCAAAGCAATCTAGTTTCATTCTCTAATTCGCACCATTGCCTTACTGTCTATCAGCAGCTGAAATTTCTAATAAATTTATTTTGTTCTGTTGTTTGGACTTTTTATTCAGTGGTATTGGAAATGTAACTTCATAGTAGGAGATCCAGTCTGTAGGAAGCTATACATGCAGCTTTTGTCTAAGTATTCCTATGAGGAATACAATCGGATCAATGGCATTCAGGTTGCAATAGGATGTGAGATCTAGCTTTTAGCCTTGCATGAAGCTCACTGGTGCCTTGCAGTGCTGGGGTCCTGGGTTCGAATCTGACCTATGACAACATCTGCATGGAGTTTCTTTCCTCTCTGTATTTGCATAGGTTACTTCTGGGTACACTGGTTTCCTCCCATACTCCAAAGACTGATAGGGAAGTTGATGCTAATGTCGGTAAAGCTCTGCGGATATAGTATCGCTATATACACAAGCATAATAATTATAAAGCTCCAAAGTGTTATGAAAAACTGATCTTACTCATTGCAATTGGGGGCGGGGGGACAAAGGCATGACTATGGATAGCCCTCCTCTCCTTCAGTGCTGCTTGTTCTTATTCCCGCTCTCCCCCTCCTGGAGGCAGCCGATACTAGTAATTGAGACCCCCTGTTAGGGTGCCAGCAGAAGTAGGCCACAAACAGTCTGCACCCAACACTGCAAATCGAAGCCTAGGATTTTTTTGCGACCTCACACAGGCACCATTCCCGCTGGCGGCCCCGGCTTCAAATTGCCGCCTACACTTCCGGCCCCTTGTTCACTCGTGGCAGGATGTAACAGACTATGGGTCTCCCAGATTCCTCCTTCTAACATGAATATCTTCTGCCCTTTTCCGCCTTCTCCCACTTTCTTCGGGGATCTTGCAGCAGCCCTGTACTAGTTTGGGGACACAGACCTGGCTGACTGCGGTAAGCTCATCTCTATCTGTTCTTTCAGGACCTAGATTCCCTCTCCATTTTCCTGGGTGCACAGTAGTGGGACACTGTCTGAACGGGTGACTACGTCTGTGTGTCACTGAGGGTGCCAGATTTCTTAACGCTAGTGTAAACCTAGCATTGGTGCCCCCTGCACAGTAGAATGTAACCTTGGAGGAGCTTTCACGGCTCCTGACATGTCTTTATTAATAGCTTCATGCATTCCCTGTGTAATAACAATTCTGGAGCATCTATTCTTATAGCTCCATGTTGTGCCTTTCCTTCTAGAAGTTATGAATGAATTGCTATTAGCCATTTAGTAAGGGTACAAAGGGGTGGTAACAAGTTGGGGGTGTGCACCTGCAGAGTCTGAAAATGGCAGCACTGATTGGATAGAGCGAGACTGAGAAAGTTGAGAGACGCAAGACCCAACACTCTGGATGAGCTTAAGGCCGCTATCGAAGCATCCTGGGCCTCCATAACACCTCAGCAGTGCCACAGGCTGATTGCCTCCATGCCACGCCGCATTGAAGCAGTCATTTCTGCAAAAGGATTCCCGACCAAGTATTGAGTGCATAACTGAACATAATTATTTGAAGGTTGACTTTTTTTTGTATTAAAAACACTTTTCTTTTATTGGTCGGATGAAATATGCGAATTTTTTGAGATAGGAATTTGAGGTTTTCATGAGCTGTATGCCAAAATCATCAATATTAAAACAATAAAAGGCTTGAACTACTTCAGTTGTGTGTAATGAATCTAAAATATATGAAAGTCTAATGTTTATCAGTACATTACAAAAAATAATGAACTTTATCACAATATGCTAATTTTTTTTAGAAGGATATATATATATATATATACATACATATACAGTACAGACCAAAAGTTTGGACACACCTCGTTCAAAGAGTTTTCTTTATTTTCATGACTATGAAAATTGTAGATTCACACTGAAGGCATCAAAACTATGAATTAACACATGTGGAATTATATACATGACAAAAAAGTGTGAAACAGAAAATGTCATATTCTAGGTTCTTTAAAGTAGCCACCTTTTGCTTTGATTACTGCCTTGCACACTCTTGGCATTCTCTTGATGAGCTTCAAGATGTAGTCACCTGAAATGGTTTTCACTTCACAGGTGTGCCCTGTCAGGTTTAATAAGTGGGATTTCTTGCCTTATGAGGTTGGGACCATCAGCTGCGTTGTGGAGAAGTCAGGTGGATACAAAGCTGATAGTCCTACTGAATAGACTGTTAGAATTTGTATTATGGCAAGAAAAAAAGCAGTGAAGTAAAGAAAAACAATTGGCCATCATTACTTTAAGAAATGAAGGTCAGTCAGTCCGAAAAATTGGGACAACTTTGAAAGTGTCCCTAAGTGCAGCCACAAAAACCATCAAGCGCTCCAAAGAAACTGGCTCACATGCGGACCGCCCCAGGAAAGGAAGACCAAGAGTCACCTCTGCTGCGGAGGATAACTTCATCCGAGTCACCAGCCTCAGAAATCGCAGGTTAACAGCAGCTCAGATTAGAGACCAGGTCAATGCCACACAGAGTTCTAGCAGCAGACACATCTCTAGAACAACTGTTAAGAGGAGACTGTGTGAATCAGGCCTTCATGGTAGAATATCTGCTAGGAAACCACTGCTAAGGACAGGCAACAAGCAGAAGAGACTTGTTTAGGCTAAATAACACAAGGAATGGACATTAGACCAGTGGAAATCTGTGCTTTGGTCTGATGAGTCCAAATTTGAGATCTTTGGTTCCAACCACCGTGTCTTTGTGCGACGCAGAAAAGGTGAACGGATGGACTATACATGCCTGGTTCCCACCGTGAAGCATGGAGGAGGAGGTGTGATGGTGTGGGGGTGCTTTGCTGGTGACACTGTTGGGGATTTATTCAAAATTGAAGGCATACTAAACCACCATGGCTACCACAGCATCTTGCAGCTGCATGCTATTCTATCCGGTTTGGGTTTAGTTGGACCATCATTTATTTTTCAACAGGACAATGACCCCAAACACACCTCCAGGCTGTGTAAGGGCTATTTGACCATGAAGGAGAGTGATTGGGTGCTGTGCCAGATGACCTGGCATCCACAGTCACCAGACCTGAACCCAATTGAGATAGTTTGGGGTGAGCTGGACCGCAGAGTGAAGGCAAAAGGGCCAACAAGTGCTAAGCATCTCTGGGAACTCCTTCAGGACTGTTGGAAGACCATTTCAGGTGGCTACCTCTTGAAGCTCATCAAGAGAATACCAAGAGTGTGCAAAGCAGTAAACAAAGCAAAAGGTGGCTACTTTGAAGAACCTAGAATATGACATATTTTCAGTTGTTTCACACTTTTTTGTTATGTATATAATTCCACATGTGTTAATTCAGTTTTGATGCCTTCAGTGTGAATCTACAATTTTCAGTCATGAAAATAAAGAAAACTCTTTCAATGAGAAGGTGTGTCCAAACTTTTGGTCTGTACTGTATATCTATATGTATATATATTTCCTGGTGCAAAGGAACATTTGGAGTGGTCAGTTGTATCAACACTTTGCATGTGCAATTGTTCATTACAGACTTGTTCTAGAAAGTAACATACATTACTAGAAAGGTGCACTCACACACTGCTGATTTTGTTGCAGAAATTTCCACTACTGAAAATCCGCTCCATGCAACTGAATAGATAGAGCTTTCAGACACCGTGTGTGCTTGCCACACCATTCAAATAAATGGCACTTTTTTCAGACAGACATTTCTGCAACAAAATCCTCTGCTGTGCACCTTACAAAAGTGGAAAGGTTCTCTTATTGTCAGTTTAGTATTTTTGACTACATAAAAAAAGCTAAGAAATGCTTGCTGTATGTACTCAATATTGTGGTGGTTTTGTTGGGGGGTAAAAACCCCTACCTCTATGATTGTCGGGGTCCCAATTGATGTGGATGTACGAGCGCTTGGAGAGCTGACAGACAAGCTGAATCAGGTTCTCTCTCTTATTACACACAAGTATACATCTTTACAACACTACAGATAAACATAGACAAGGGGGTGGAAATCGAAACTAGGCAATACTTCCGCACCATACTCACATAATTTTTAATGGTTAAAAACTTCTTCGGCATCTTATCTCAAGGTTAGAATCCCAAAACACCAAGAGAACATAACGCTCTTGCACATCAAACTCTGATAAGGGAGCAGCTACCTTGGCCTTGTAGATAGAACTCCTCACATCCTTCCAGCTGGCTCAGTAATTTTTCACATATGCACAAGATGGAGGAAATACAAAATGGATTCTCATCCTTCACACTTTCAAGCAATGAAAGTGCACATTGGAAGAAGGGTTTGTGTGGCAAAGCTTCATCCTCAATTTTCTTTCAGTTGTTTAAAATATGTTGTGGCCTTTTTTGAAAAACATGTTTACACTGTGATACACTGCTCAGAGGTACGTCTCCCACTCACTGGGTAGCAGTTCTGATACCCATAAATCACATTAGAGTTGTGGTAAGCCATGATTGGGGACGCTCCTGAACAAGAGCAATGAGACGCTCAGCATTTATGTTATTCCATCTTGAGCAGAACTTTCCAATTTGCCAGTGCTAGGCTGACAAAGAGATTACCCATGCATATCCTAGCAGTGGTCTGTAAACCACAGACATAAAACAGATGCCATCCATGTTGTATCTGTGGTTTTTACAGAACCCTTGACTTGAATTGGTGTGATGGGTTTGCAACACGGACCAAAGTAGTGCATGCTTCCCTGTGGTCTTTGAAACACCACTAATTTGATTTTAATCGGATTATTCACACAAGGATCTGTGTGCTGTTCTTGGAGAACACGGCCCTCATCTGTGATTTAATGAGGTGTCGGGTCTTTGCTGCAGGGGAGCAACCAGGCCGCTGGTGTAGTTGGCAACTGACCCATGGGGGTCAAAGACACTGATGCAAAGCACCAAGGGGCCAGACAATACTCAGTAAACGGGCAGAGATCAGGGCAGGGAGAGGTCGTGCAATTCTTGAAACAAGTCTGAGGTCAGGACAGGCAGCAAAAGGTCAGTACGGTAGAAAGGCTAAGGTCAGGGCAGGCAGCGGAGTAGCAGGGAATCATAATTAACACAACTTCCCTGGATAACAAGTAAACTAGGTACCTAAAGCTCGGCTACCTTAATCCAGGGGAAGGTGCCTTAAATACCCACAGGTTTCCAGATATTTGAAACAGTTGGACACTGGCCCTTTAAGAGCTGGGCGATGCACACCCCCTAAAGGCAGTGAGGAAGAGGCCTTGCAGCCTGCAACGTGGTATACAGTGGTCATCCCTGCTACAAGAAGGCAGAGAAGAGCTAGCAGGGACCAGCCACAGAGCTAGGCTAGTGATGCAGCACTTGTGCCAACCCCCAATAGCAGATCAGCCACGGGCACACTGTTATTGTGACAAGAGCCAGATAACGCTCATGCATTATTATTTTTATTTTTTTGTCACCTTAATTTTTTTGTGTAATCTTTTATGATGTATTTTTTGCAAGCTGTGCGTTTGATCATGTTATGGCAGCAGTCCATGCCCACTGCTTCTTGACGGCATGGCCATTATCTTGCTCACTCTCACGCACGTTTACTATTACAAAAACGCGCATAAAAATGCTCGTTTGCGCAACGCTCAAGTGTGAACCCAGCCTAAGAGGTAGTGGCCTGGTGGGTCCCCTGCAGCAGAGTCCAGATCCTTGTACAAAGCCTTAGAAGAAACCCCATTTTGTTCATGTGGTTAATTTTTTTTTAAGGGAGGTGTGCACCGTGACAAACATCAGAAAAATTGCTTTTTTTCTGTAAGGTTGTTCACCTCACTTGATAATTTTTATATTAGTTTGGACATGGCAATACTAGGGATTTTTTTTTTATTATGTATTTTTATGAATAAAATTAGGAACCATTTAATATTTTTTACTGCACTTTTTTTAGCTCCCTTAGTACAGATAATCATCTTATTGCTTGTGCCACAGATTGCAATAGAAAACTACTGCAGTCAGAGATTTTTACATGCTTGCAGTAACAGGCCTGGGAGCCTTCACAAGGCTCCCATAGCAACTGATCAGAGCCCTGCAATATTTGCTGTGGGGTTCCGATTGGAGGGCAGAGGAAGCCCACAGGTGGGTTGCTATTGACAAAGGGATCTGAGGGGTTAAATGACTATGAATGGAGTCATCTCTGATCCTGGTCACTGCTAGTTGGTGTCTTCTGCATTAAACAGCTTTCCCCAGCTGGGTATCGAGCGATCTCAGTGCATGAGCACTGCTTAATGCATATAACATACAAGTACATCATATAGTGTTAAAACAGAAGCACCAATATTTCTAATTTTCTCTTTAGGTTCCACTAGTGTTTGGCTTACAAAACCAGAGATAAGATACTAACTGTAAACTTCAAAGTCTTTAAATAATATAACAGAATATCGATTATTTCCCAAATTTTTGGTTGTATTAAGTGTGTAACTTATACTTTTATCAGTTGTTAAATTTGCATACTCATATGTTACAGATAATACAAATGGATCCGTTCATGACAGATGCATGCGGTTGTATTATTGTAATGGATCCATTTTTGCAGATCCATGACAGATCCGCCCAAAACGCGAGTGTGAAAGTAGCCTAAATTAGAAGAGATCTTACTAAAAAGTTTTTACCAAATCCCTTCACAAAATTGGTAGAAGGGTTTAGAAGGGAAGTTTTGGACAAAGACAAGAACATCTAATAATTTCAGGGGTAAGTTCCCTCACCTCCAACTTCTGTGAATACATCAATTATATGCTCCAAAGATTTGTTTCCAATTTAACATCTTAGGCTACTTTCACACTTGCGTTCGGGGTTCCGCTTGGGAGTTCCGTTTGAAGGCTCTCACAAGCGGCCCCGAACGGATCCGTACAGCCCCAATGCATTCTGAGTGGATGCGGATCCGCTCAGAATGCATCAGTATAGCTCCGTTTCGCCTCCGCTCAGCATGCGGACACCCGAACACAGCTTGCAGCGTTTTGGTGTCCGCCTGGCCGTGCGGAGCCAAACGGATCCATCCTGACTTACAGTGCAAGTCAATGTGGACGGATCCGTTTGACGTTGACACAATATGGTGCAATTGGAAACGGATCCGTCCCCCATTGACTTTCAATGTAAAGTCAGGAGTCCCTATTAATATACCATTGGATCGGAGTTTTCTCCAATCCGATGGTATATTTTAACTTGAAGCGTCCCCATCACCATGAGAACGCCTCTATGTTAGAATATTCCATCAGATTTGAGTTAGATCGTGAAAACTCAGATCCGACCGTATATTCTAACAGAGGCGTTCCCATGGTGATGGAGACGCTTCAAGTTAGACTATACTAAGAACTGTGTACATACTGCCCCCTGATGCCTGGCAGCATCCGATCTCTTACAGGGGGGCTGTGATCAGCACAATTAACCCCTCAGGCCAGACCCCCCCTCTCCCTCCCCAGTATTAAATTCATTGGTGGCCAGTGCGGCCTCCCCCTAATTAAAATCACCGCCCTCCCCCATCATTGGTGGCAGTGGAGAGTTCCGATCGGAGTCCCAGTTTAATCGATGGGGCTCTGATCGGTTACCATGGCAGCCAGGACGCTACTGGCCACCAATGAATTTAATAGGAACGCCTCTGTGTTAGAATATACTGTCAGATCTGAAAAAGCTGTTATGCAGATGGATCCATTCTGCTGTTATGCAGACGGATTGCATTATAGGTGCAGATCCGTCTGTGCAGATACCAGACGGATCCGCACCGAACGCAAGTGTGAAAGTAGCCTTAAAGGGACACTGACAGGCCAAATAACCATAATTAGCTGTACATATGAATGCACAGGTCTTCTAATGTGCATTTAAAACATATAAGTATCCCCCCTGTCCACATTATGGATACTGCAAACTCGTGTTTTATAATCTGAAGTAATCCCTGTTCTTTCTGCACAAGGGGCGGGGTTTCAGCTTCTCTGGGCACAAGAGAAGCTGAAACCCCGCCCCTTGGGCAGAAAGAACAGGGATTAGTTCAGGTTATAAAACACGAGTTTGCAGTATCCATAATGTGGACAGGGGGGATACTTATATGTTTTAAATGCACATTAGAAGACCTGTGCATTCATATGTACAGCTAATTATGGTTATTGGGCCTGTCAGTGTCCCTTTAAGCAAGAGATTTCAGTCATCTCATCGCCTTGTTAAAAGAATTCAATTGGAGGAGTGGGATGTACTGGGTTACTCTTGATGTAACTACACTTTACAGTGACATTATGTACAATTTAACCACTTCAACCCCGCTAGCTGAAACCCCCTTAATGACCAGGCCACTTTTTACACTTCTGCACTACACTACTTTCACCGTTTATCGCTCGGTCATGCAACTTACCACCCAAATGAATTTTACCTCCTTTTCTTCTCACTAAGAGCTTTCATTTGGTGGTATTTCATTGCTGCTGACATTTTTACTTTTTTTGTTATTAATCGAAATTTAACGTTTTTTTTGCAAAAAATGACATTTTTCACTTTCATATAAAGGAAATGACTGGGCACACCCGAGATATTTGTAGCTAATATTTATTAAGAATATTCGAAATGATTAAGAAATAGATCTAAAAAATGGAGATGTATAGTACCGAAGTAAAACTTCAATCACTGTTACACTAATAAGCAGCATACAAGGTAAAAATTCTGCGTATTGGTGATTGGGATGATGCTGAAGTGGTCACCTGCGATAGTATATCAGACCCGACAGCCTCAATCCATTCCCAGCATAGGCAGACAAATAATTGCATAAGATATAGACTACATTTAATCAAATTACAATGGTAAAACAATATATTGGCGGTAAAAAGAGTGATCTAGTGAAGGTGGGGTAAAATCAGATACCAATAAAATGTATTGTAAATCAGGTATCCATAAGGTAAAATGGTAATTCGTTTATCCTGAAGGTTTCCGAATGTCCAACTGTACCAAGGTACCCACAAGTTCGTATTTTCCGAAATAAGGTGGCACAGTGATGTTGTATGCTATATTAGCAGCAGTAGAATATGTTGGTTTATTCAGTCATTGAACCAGCGGCGTCCCGCTTTCGGTCCGAAATCAATCCAACATTAAGGCAGTAGTACATAAAGGAACGTTCTTACCGATGTTAGATGGTTCTCACGGTTGAGACAACTTTTCCAATTTTTTTATACAAAGTTGGCATTTGACCAAGATATTTCTCACCCAGCATGGGTATATGTAAAATGACACCCCAAAACACATTCCCCAACTTCTCCTGAGTACGGCGATACCACATGTGACTTTTTTGCAGCCAAGGTGGGCAAAGGGGCACACATTCCAAAGTGCACCTTTCGGATTTCGCAGGCCATTTTTTACACATTTTGATTGCAAAGTACTTATCACACATATGGGCCCCTAAATTGCCAGGGCAGTATAACTACGCCACAAGTGACCCCATTTTGGAAAGAAGACACCCCAAGGTATTCCGTGAGGGGCATGGCGAGTTCCTAGAATTTTTTATTTTTTGTCGCAAGTTATGGGTGATCACCCCTCTGTTATTGATCACCCCCTGTAAGGCTCCATTCAGACGTCCGTATGATTTTTACGGATCCATAGATACATGGATCGAATCCGCAAAACACATGCGGACGTCTGAATGGAGCCTTACAGGGGGTGATCAATGACAGGGGGTGATCAGGGAGTGTATATGGGTGATCACCCCTCTGTCATTGATCACGCCCCTGTAAGGCTCCATTTAGACGTCCGCATGTGTTTTGCGGATCCTATCCATGGATCCGTAAAAATCATACGGACGTCTAAATGGAGCCTTACAGGGGGGTGATCAATGACAGGGAAGTGATCAGGAAGTCTATATGGGTGATCACGCCCTTGTCATTGATCACCCCCCCTGTAAGGCTCCATTCAGACGTCCGTATGCGTTTTGGGGATCCGATCCATGTATCCGTGGATCTGTAAAAATCATACGGACGTCTGAATGGAGCCTTACAGGGGGGTGATCAGGGAGTCTATATGGGGTGATCAGTGGTTCATAAAGGGTTAATAAGTGCCGGGGGGGGGGGGGTGTAGTTTGGTGCTACTTTAGTGAGCTGCCTGAGTCCTCTGGTGGTCGATCCAAACAAAAGAGACCACCAGAGGACCAGGTAGCAGGTATATTAGACGCCTGTTATCAAAACAGCGTCTAATATACCTGTTAGGGGTTAAAAAAAAAATCACATCTCCAGCCTGCCAGCGAGCGATCGCCGCTGGCAGGCTGGAGATCCACTCGCTTACCTTCCGTTCCTGTGTGCGCGCGCGTTCACAGGAAATCTCGGCTCTCGCGGGAGGACGCGTATATGCGTCCACCCAGAAGAGCAGGGCCGCCGGCAGGACGCAATCCTGCGTACAGCAGTCCTGGAGTGGTTAAGTGCTGTATGGGATTGCCTTTCCTCTAACCCACGAATGCCCCACCCTCAAAGATAATTTTGATTAAATGCTATTGATTTTATTTTGCATCACAATTATTTTATTGGAAGAAAAAACATCCAGCTCCACGTCTAAGCAGTAAACCCTTTCTATTGATTCGGTAAAATCTTCATACAGGATAGTTTTATCAACGCGTTTCAGGCCATATGACAATTTTGGTCCTTACTCATGACACAAATATTTTATGTACAATGATAAACTTTGATATACAACTAAAAAGGTAGACATGGGGACAAAGTTTGCCCCATGCTATGAAAATTTAGTTACAGGTGCACTCAAGGGAGGAAAAAATATAATCTTCATTTGGCAAGGACAGAGAGATTTCCTTTTGGCCTTTGAGGAATTGAACCATAACGACTGGCGAATTAATTTGACAAGTCATATAGTTCTGGTGCAAATTTTTTTGGGGATCTAAATCTTTCCTTGTGTTGTGGATGTTTTATTAGGATGTGTATTTGATATATTGTGTATTGTCATCATGTCTCTCAGTGTCAGGGTAAACCATTGGAGTGTATATCTTCCCGTGTATGTCCTGTCAAAGCTGCTGGGTGCAGAGGTCTCCGTCGGCAAATGGTCCATGTGCTAAGCACTGGGCTGTGGGCCGGGGGAGACTGATGTGTTCAGCAGAGCAGTGTTTTTTTGGCTGATGTATGGACGCCGGCTAGGGCCCTTGCGCAAGACGCAGATTTATTGGCTTGGCGTGGATGCATTTGTTAAGAGAACAATATATGAAAGGAACGTGCGTTTGTTGTCTCTAGTGCGCCTGATCAGCCACTGGAGATAATGACGCTTGTACTGTAAATAAACATGCATGAGGATCATAGTAACTTTATCTGGCATTGATCACTGAGCAAGGCTGGATAAAGTTTGCTCCAGTGAAAATGGGAGATTATTGTATACATGTGTTTGTTAGCTGGCTAGGTTACTGTAAATGATGGTGTCTTGTCTTCCTATGTTATCACTTCCTGCATCCTTGTCTTGGGCCAGCCCCTTTTACACCCTTTTTGTTAGTAAATAAAAGTGAACACACTGAGCAAGGCAGGGCAGATGCTCAGCAGAACTTGACATGAGAACACCTTTGGCTAACTGCGGTTGAGATTTTTGACTTTCCTTACACAAAGATATTGGAGAGCAGATTACAACTATTTATATTTCTACATCACTTGCATGGTAACATCATGACTACAAGGACCCATTTCAAAGAAGTACATTCTAACAGAATTGCTTTGATAAGAGAGATGACCAAGAACCCAGTGGCCACTGCCTGAGGTTTCAAAGATCCTGTGTGCAGGTGGGATACATTTCCACAAGGTCCACCATCACTGCAACAATCTGGGCTTTATTGCAGAGTGGCCAGAAAGAAGCTTCTCCTCAGCTAAAGACAAAGTTAAATCCTGCTTATAGTTTACATTCAAAAAAAAGATTCTCTAGTCTGATGAAACCAAGATTGAACTTTTTGGTCTCAATTCCAAGCGTCATGTCTGAAGGAAACCAGGCACCGCTCATCAACTGACCAATACCATCTCTACAGTGAAGCATGGTGGTAGCAGCATCTCGATGTGGTGGTGGTGGGGGTGTCTTTTTGGCAGCTGGGACAGGGAGACTGGTCAGAGTTGAGGGAAAGCTGCATGGAGCAAAGTACACAGATCTTGTATGCTCTGGACATCATACTGGCAGAAAATCCACAGCTCCAGCTATGCAAATCTTGTGGCATCATACCCAAGACTGGAGGTTGTAATCACTGGCAGAGGTGCTGCTTTTCAGAATCCTACAAACCAGGGTAACATAGCAAGTGCAGTTGTAATACGGACTGCTGAATACTAAATGTACCTAAATAAATCCTCCTTGTAGCTGCCAAACTGTGCCATAGCTAGTCACATTTACCCATCAGGGTATCAGGAAAGCTTAGTTTGCACAACGTAAAGGTAATACTAAGAGTGGCATTTTCTCAGCAGATTTGTTGACAATTACACAAAAATTCTAAGAGATCTGACCACAAAGTAAATCTAAACAACATACAGTACTCACCTATCTGTGGTGTAAAATTGTTGTCTTGGAGCTTCTCTGGTCCCCTCCTGCAGATCCTTCATCAATAGTAAAAAAGTGGACAACCCCTTTAAGATTTTATGATCTCATGCTGTTGCACACAACCAGTCTCCCGCCGAAGATAGCAGAGAGGGTGAAAAACGGCTAATCTCTGCCTGTAAAGCTTGCAGCAAACCCACATGGTGTTCCAGCTTGCAGGCAGTCCTGCAAGCATATCTAAGAGGGACATTTTATAGGTGTATTTATTTTTTTAATGTGTTTAGTGTCTCTTTAAGGCAGTAGATTGGTACTACAACATACCAGTGCTAGTGTCTTACCATGTGCATATAGTGAATCTATGGGTTCAAATAGTAATCTGCTTATTTAACTTCTGAATAAAGACACAGGGATTGCCCATAAATACAAAGAAGAAACAATACAAACGAATAGATTCAACATTGTCAACATAGTTTAATTTAACAAGAATATTTGGCTGAAAAGCATATCAAAACTTTGGGCAGACAGGTCTTTATGGGTCGAACAAAAACAACAATTCTTTTTGCTAATTGGATGTCTTTTTAGGGAGTCAAAATGTCAGCAGGGACTTGGTCTGGGCACTTGAATAAACAGCCAAATAACTACTTGTGACTAGTGAGGGGAGTCACCTTGGAGAAAGAACATAGTTAAAGATAGGCAAAGACAGAAAAGATACACGTGATTTGGCAAATGGTTATTAATTTTAAGGAACAAAAATCTTGTTGGAATCTAAAGCTTTGCTACTCATCCTGTAAGAACGTGTGTATGCTGCACGGCCACCAGATGTGCAAGTCTTCTTATTATGTATAGTCACGTAAGCATCTACATTATCAGAGCAAATTGCACAAAATGTCCTAAGAGCCTGACTATGGGGAGTGACAAATACAACAGTCATTCAGAAATTCAACCTCCACAATCTCATACTGCAAAGTACTAGTTAGGAACATCAGCTTTCCAAGAGTAAAGGCACCAAGATTACCAAAAGAGGAGAACAATCGGCCAAAGACATTTCAA
The DNA here is from genome assembly GCF_014858855.1 of Bufo gargarizans. Lineage (NCBI taxonomy): Eukaryota > Metazoa > Chordata > Amphibia > Anura > Bufonidae > Bufo > Bufo gargarizans. The sequence continues at coordinate 243,218,422 of NC_058080.1, read as the reverse complement.
TGCCAGGAATTACCAGTGACTGAGCTACCATGGGTTTGGTTGCCATAAACAAACCTACCAAATCTGTTAAAGTAAAAAACAAAAAACACACACAGTCCAGACATGTATTTGCCCCTTACTCTGTCTGCAGCAGCATAAAGACTGCCAAATTAGAGGAACAGTCCTCGGTCTCGCATTTCAACACAAATGCATAGCTAGAATATACTGAAGAAAAGAAGTCAGCAGCCCAAAACCCCAGCTGTAAAAATACAACCATTATCAGTAGAAAGTCACTTTGGAGGCAACGTGTGTTTCTGTTCATGGAAACTTAGAAGGCAAAGAACAGAAATTTTGAAAGGGGGTTCTTAAAACAGACAGCAATAAAAAGGCAGGAACAAAAAAAATATATATAAAGACCTGTTTTCTCCTTGTTTCAAGAGTTGCTTAACACTAAATTTCAAGCTGTATGGCGTTTTCCTCTATCACAGATATGTAAAGGTGTGATAAAACCCCATGTTTCCTTCAGGCGCTTGTCATGTAAAAACGCACAGCGTAAAGTAGTTGACACACCATTTCTATCAACTAATTAAGACGACAAGGGGGATGCTAAAACATAAAATGAGGACGTCCATTGTGTTCCAATCTCCTGGTCAAGATCTCGCAGCCAGTCTCTGTGACTAAAAGAGTGTGCTCAAACTGAGCTGAACGTTTTCCATCTCTTGTCACTGCAGTCCAACCATCTGGCCAGGTCTCATCTTGCCATCCTCCTGTCAATCAATAGAAGAACATGTGTTGGAAAATTCAGCAGTTCAATAAAAAAAAATATTTAACAGAGTAAGAATAAGTTAAATAGGGAGAAGAGTGAGGAGAAATAGAATCACTTTCACTGGAGATAAAGTTGTACTCGTCTGGTGCTGGACACCATGAATGCCAGAAGCCCCTTTTGACTGTCCACAGGGCATGCACATAGCCGCTCCATTCATTTCAATAGGACTTCTGGAGACAGCCGAGCTATATATGTTGCAGATTTTACAGTAGTGGCAAAGTGGATGGGATTTAATCAAATCTCATCCACAAGCTGTTTGCTCTGTTGGGATCAATATAATGACTTGCCTACTCAGGTCTCTTTCATACCACCTCTTGGATGAATTATTTTCCAACAGTATTAATGTAATACTTTGAAGAGGGGGAGTAGAAGGGAAGGGCTGTGGCCACTGCGCCACCAATGAATATAGTTAATATGCCCGAACACAAATGTAGCTACCTGCTTATGCCGGCCAGATCCCATACCTGGCCTCTATTACTGCGTGCCGTGATCCGCCGCAATTAACCCCTCCCATCCTCCTCCTAGTCTGTTCTCATTGGTGTTCAGCGGCAGCCGCACACAGTGGGAAGGGAGGGACACCTTCTCCACTGTGCCGACTCAGGAGAACATTGTGAGTGCCGAGAGCGGCGCATGCCATGTTCTACTGCGATATGGCGATATAAACAAAATCTCTATCGTTGGCCAGATTTATATCCTTTTTTATCGCATATCGTCTATATCGCCCACCCCTACCCATATACCTATGTTCTAAATAACCTATGATACTAGATGTTTGATCAATTCCTCTGCACTAGCTTTTTAATTAAGAGTATCTATCTTTACCAAACAAACCGAGGGAACATACTAGACCGCAGAGCCCATCGGACAAACTGTCATCTTCTCAGAAAAAATAAATAAAATAAGAACTCCTGATGAAGTGCACACACAGTGCTTGTTAATCCAATTTCCACATAACCAGAAGCAGCCATTCCTGCGTGATCCCTCTTTTAAATATTCTGTACATTTCACGCTTTGTGATATGCTCTCGGTATGAACAAAGCTCACATAGCAGCTGAGGATAAAACCTTGCTAAGCAAAGCCAAAGTGGATAAGCTGTCATTCTTACCTTCACAGATCATTGGCTCGATTGTGAACACATGCCCTGGTTTCACCACACCGACAGCCTTGTTTTCTTAAAAACATAAAATCAGCTCTCAGCACTTTTGAGCAAATGAATCAGACAGTTAAATATGTTAATACTTTAAGGGGGTGTGCGGCTTACAAATTTTATTTTTTATGGTGTAAAATCCTCCCATCCCCTGCCCCTCCTGTTCCCATGCTTCCCAGGTCCCTTGCCGGGCACTACCTCCGGGTCACTCTGGACACAGAAATGTGACTGCTCAGGCAAGTCACAGTTCTCGTGTCCTACCAAACCAGACTTCCATCCTAGGAGAGCAGAAGATCTGGGTATTACAGAAATAATTCAGCCATATTATAGCTTTGGGAAAAGAAGCCGAAGGCCGAATGCACACGGCCGTGTTCTGCAGCCGAGAGTGGTCAGTGGTATGCCGGGCTGGATTCCTGTTCAGAGCAGGAGCGCATGGAGTCATTGGTTGCTATGACGCCGTGCGCTTCATGCCGCCGCTGCTGTACAGTAATACACTATTTTTTAGGACTTTTGCAGGATTTTTATTTGCTGACATTTTCAGTATAATACAGTATATGCAAAAGCCACTTCTTCAGGACTTGGAAGGCCTAGCTGTCATAATCGGCAAAAGTCCTAACAAAGTATGGTTTGACTAGTTTCTGATCCCCCCCAAAACTTACTGGCATAGTGTGGCACATTGGGAGCAGTATGGAATAACCTGTGAATGCCATGTCCACAGTAGCTTCGAACAACAGAGAAGCCATTGGCTTGAGCATGTTTCTGAATAATGTTTCCTAGTTCTCTGTACCGAACACCAGGCTTCACTGGAAATAAAAGCAAAAAAGAAACCATGTTAAAGTGCCATTTTTTTTTTATGTGTAACGGCCGCTATTAAGAATATTTTTGCAATAGACTTTTACATAACATTTTTCTATTAAAAAACTGGCTCTGAAGTTGCCCTACAGTACTAGGGTTGCTAAGGAAAACTAGTCTTCAGTGTTCGGCACAGTGCGGTACTGCTCACAGAAGACCCTTCTGACTTGCTAAAAGTCAGTATTGAACACTGACACGCTGTAACCAACCATCTACTGGGGAGATACAGGACAGAAGAGCTTACCACTTACAGCGCAGATGTCAGGGAGGCAGGGTAGAAGTAGTTTAATAGTATCTAAGATCAGTGAGATCCATGTCTAGGATCTGTGAGCCAGGAGAGTCTTCAGTGTACAGTACTGCGCTGAACACTAAAGATTGGTTTGGGACAACTTTATTGACAGTTTAATAAAAAAAAACAAAAATAAAAAAAAACACACACCTAAAATATATTGTAAAAAAAATTAATAAATAAAAAAGACGTGTGACAAACAGTCTAGAGACAATGTAAAAGTCACAATTAATTTGCATTACTGATATGCATTAAAAGGATGTTCCTGTACAAGCTCATTGCGGATTTAGGTCCAAGACCCAGCCAGCTCCACAGAGTCCTGGTGCCCAGCAGTCACATGACCGCCGCGACTGGAGCAGAGAGCAGCATTGCGCCGTTTTCTGAGCGGTGTGGAAGACAAGGATGGTGAAAAATCTTCCCTGCCTTCTCTATAGGGAGCCCTGCTGTCACTGACGGCATTGTTCCCTGCTACCACAGCTGCAATCTCTAACATGATACCAAACTTATATAGGTTTTTAGGTCATACTCTTTTTGCACAATAAAAAACACTTTTTTTTTTTTTTTACTGTGACCAATAAATATATCTTTAGATTCTCTCTCCCCCCCAATAATAAATCATTGTATATGGGATAACTTTCTAACTATTTTCTGTAAAACCACATACGGTAGGTGGCACTGTAATCATTGGCAGAAGCACCTGAGGCACTACTCAACCAATTAGAGGGGGGGACAAGACAAGCAAGCACTCATCTTTTAATTCAGGGGGGAGGAGCTATTTTTGCTTTTGATCTTTGAAAAAATATTCAATACCAGATCCATTATTCCGGATGATACGGATCCGGAAAAAACATTTTCGTTTGCATACGGCTTGCTGGATCCAGCAGGAAGTTCCGTTGCCGGAACTGCCTGCCGGATCCGAACACCACTAGTGTGAAAGTACCCCAAGTATAGTTTCACACTAGCTGTAAAGTGACCCAGCATACTGTTCCCGCAAGGAAAAGCCTGCCAGAGCTCTCTGGATCCGTAATTGCCCGACACTACTGGAATGCCTGCTGGCCCCATTAACTATAATGTGAACCAGCAGAGATCCGGATGCAATCTGCAAATATGGCAAGAATCGGACAAACAAAAACCGCTGCTAAGCTGTTGGGCAGACCTAAATTTGTTCTGATTTCTAATACTTGGTTGGATGTTATTTTTATTGTCGTATTTTGTAATACTGTAAAATCAAAATGTTTAAAATACTGCCTAATGTGTTAAGAAATTTTGATTAAGTTGAAAAATAATGTATTATAAACAATAAAGCTGGATTTGGGTTTCAGGGCACAGTATAAATCAGATTGTCCCAGGGTTTAGACGGAGAACCTCAAAAATTAAGTAGCAGAGAATACTTTGACATGCAGTCAGTTACCTTCATCAATTGCTTGCATTAGACACTCGAAAGTTGTCTGAACAAGCCGTATTGCGCCCTCATCAACTTCTCCAACATAAAAGGATTCATTAAGATCTCCATGGTAACCATTGTGGTAAACAGTAATGTCCACTGAAAAAGACCGCAAGAATAAAATATTTCAAGTGCTTTTTTATTAACATATACATGTGGCGTAAGCAAAGGGGTTTTCGAGGTTCTCACACTGATAGGTGGGAGTCCAGCACCCTGAACCACTGCTGATCAGCAGTTTGTGAAGACAGTGGTGTTCCTAGGAGCACCACGGCCTTCTCTCTGCTTTTCCTAGGCCAGTGATGTCCCGTTCATCGGTCACGTGGCCAAGGAGCAGCTCAGTCCTATTCAAGTGACTGGGGCTGAGCGCGATACCAATGGCCCCTTTTCAAACAAGCGAATTCCACGCATCGGACTTAAAGCGCGAGTATGCAGCTTCCGTCCTAACCTCCCAGCACTGACGGGGTCGCATTGCATTATATCAATTTATGATGCTATGTTACCCTTAGAGTGCTAGAATGTATTGGATAACACTGACAGCAGTATGTTGTCCTGAGAATAGGTAGTAAAAAAGCCTGGAAACCCCTTTTAAGCTCTGAATTTAGGAAGGGAAATTAAATCTCAATTTCTTAGTCCGTTCTGTTTTTTTGCAGCTTTAATGAGGTCTTAAAACAAAACCATCAATTTTTTTTGTTTGGGTCCACATCCAATCTGCATTTCTTGCAGATTGCACATGGACCCATACATTTCTAGGAGTCCATAAAAAATGCAGACAGCATACAGATGTAATTCGTGTGCTGTCCGCAACCGTGTGGCAGTTTCACAAGTTATAGAACATGTCCTATTCTTGTCCATTTTGAAGACAAGAGTAGGCAGCTCTAAATGTGGCATGCACGTGGCCAGGATCCATATTTTGCAAATCGTCTGTTTGCAGAGTACAAAATACATACAGTCGAGTGCATGAGGCCTTATATACACTCATGTGTACAGCCATAGGAACTGTGTATTGTATACATTGTTACATTAACCCCTGAAAATAAAAGTTGCCATATTTACCATATTTGTCACCCCATAAGACGCACTCCCCCTGCGTCTTATGGGGCGAATGCTGCCATTTTACATTGCAGTCTGCAATGCTGCAGCATCGCAGACCGCGATGTATCACCTGGAGGGGGGAGGGGCCGATGTCATGCAAATGCGGCGGGCCGGTGCGGTCACTGTACTCCGGCCCCGCCACTCACGGCTTTATTGACTAAACCTTTTATATTAATAACCTTAAATTAAGTTCCAATCCCCAGCCCCATTTGTACTACTTACTAAATGTCCTGCAGCAGGAAGAGCAGGGCGGGCGGCCGTAACTCACGTCACGTGCCTGCGCCGCCTACTTTATTCATAAAGTAGGCGACGCAGGCACGTGACGTGACATCAGTGAGTTCCGCCCTGCTCTGCCTGCTACAGGACATTTAGTAAGTAGTACAGATGGGGCTGGGGATCGGAACTTAAATTAAGGTTATTAATATAAAAAGGTTTAGTCAATAAAGCAGTGAGTGAGCGGCGGGGCCGGAGTACAGTGACCACACCGGCCCCTCCTCCCTCCCCGGGTTTAGCTCAGGTATATTAGGGCATCTGTGGATGCCACTATTATGGGGTGGGGGATCTGTGGGTGACACATATATAACAGTGTCACCCACAGACACACCCCCCCCCCCCCCCCCCATAACAGTGCCACCCACAGACACACCCCATAGTAGCGTCATGCACAGACCACCATTAGTTCAAAACCCACCAAACACCTTTTGGTTAAAACTTTTTTTTTCTTTCTTATTTTTCTCCTCAAAAACCTAGGTGCGTCTTATGGGCCGGTGCGCCTTAGAGGGCAAAAAATACGGTACTTTATCTTGACCTCTATCGTTCGCTGGTACAGTGGTGCTTGGCAGTTTGTGAACTCTTTTCTATATTTCTGAATTTGACCTAAAACTATCAGATTTTCACACAAGTCCTAACAGTAGATAAAGATCCAACAAAGAACACACCAAGAGCAAGGTATGTAATAATTCACAAGGTCACAAAGGAACCCAAGGTAACTTCTAAGCAACTAAAAAGGCCTCTCTCACATTAGATAATGTTAATGAGTCCACAGAACAATACTGCTGTGCACAGCATGGTTACAAGGAGAAAGCTGCCCTTCTGCAGTTTGCTAAAGATCATCTGGACAAAGCAGAAGGCTACAGGAACAATGCTTTGTGGATGGATAACACCAAAGAACTTTTTGATTCAAATGAGAAGCATTCAGTTTGGAGGAAGGAAAAGCCTAAAAACCTCATCTGATCTTGAAACTCTGTGGGGTAGTATCATGTTTGGGCCTGTTTTGCTGCATCTGGCCATCAAATTCTAAAGGAAAACATCAGGTTGACTGTCAAGGACTTGACTTTGAAGAGAGCGTGATTCGTGCAGCAGACAACGACTTGGCACACAAGTCGTTCTACCAAAGAATGGTTAAAGAATAAAGTCTTGGCATGACCAGATACTATAAGCTAAGATTCACACACTTGCCAAACTCAGACATGTGATACTGGATTATTTTCCTCAATAAATGAACCACCAAGTCTAACGTTTTCCACTCTTGTTTGATTTGGTTATCTTTACCTATTTTTAAGGCTTGTAGTTTTAGGCAAAATGTATGCAGAAATATAAAAAAATCTGAAGGATTCACAAACTTTCAAGCATCACTGTACATAAGATCTGTAAATGGGTGCAAAGTACCTGTGTATAGAACTTTTTATGTTGGGTACTTGGTACAGAAACAGCAGGGCTGAAGAAACAAAAAAACTGCCAATTACCGTATTTTTTCGTCCCAAATGTGAGGAAAATGCCGGGGCGTCTTATGGGGTGAATACTAATGAGCGCTTCGGGTGCTCTATAGTCAACTCTGCTGTGACTGCACACAGCATGAGGACGTCATCGCTCTGTGAAAAAACCTTAGTTATACTCACGCCTTTCTCCAGCGCCTTTCTCTGCAGGTCTTGTCTTGCTGCTGCTGGTTTACAGGCAGCAGCACTGAGGACAGTGATTGGCGGCAGCAGTCGCATGCCATATACCAGCATCTCACTGCTACTTGCAAACAGTACCAAACCAAGACTGCATAGAAAGGTGCTGGAAAAAGGGGCGAGCATAACATGAGTTTTTATTTTAGGAAAGGGTAAGACTAAGGGCTCTTTCACATCTGCGTTCTTTTCTTCCGGCATAGAGTTCCGTCGTCGGGGCTCTATGCCGGAAGAATACTGATCAGGATTATCCTAATGCATTCTGAATGGACAGTCAGTCCTTCAGGATGCATCAGGATGTCTTCCGTTCCGGAACGGAACGTTTTTTGGCCGCAGCAAATAGCGCAGCATGCTGCGCTTTTTGCTCCGGCCAAAAATCCGGAACACTTGCCGCAAGGCCGGATCCGGAATGAATGCCCATTGAAAGGCCATGATCCGGATCCGGCCTTAAGCTAAACGCCGTTTCGGCGCATTGCCGGATGCGACGTTTAGCTTTTTCTCAATGGTTACCATGGCTGCCGGGACGCTAAAGTCCCGGCAGCCATGGTAAAGTGTAGTGGGGAGCAGGGAGCAGCATACTTGCTGTCCGTGCGGCTCCCGGGGCGCTCCAGAGTGACGTCAGGGTGCCCCAAGCGCATGGATGACGTGATCGCATGGATCACATGATCCATGCGCATGGGGCGCTCTGACGTCATTCTGGAGCGCCCCGGGAGCCGCACGGACGGTAAGTATGCCGCTCCTCCGCTCCCCGCTCCTACTATGGCAACCAGGACTTTAATAGCGTCCTGGGTGCCATAGTAACACTGAAAGCATTTTGAAGACGGATCCGTCTTCAAATGCTTTCAGTACACTTGCGTTTTTCCGGATCCGGCGTGTAATTCCAGCAAGTGGAGTACACGACTGATCCGGACAACGCAAGTGTGAAAGAGGCCTTAATCATCTCAGACAGTGCCTTTAATTAAAAACATGAAACAAATGCCCACCATTCACAATGTCTCCATCTTGCAGCGGTCTCCTGTCTGGAATCCCATGGCAGATCACTTCATTCACAGATGTACAGCAGGACTTTGGGAAGTTATAATAATTCAGTGGGGAAGGGTAGCAATTTCTTGAAATGCACGCCTGTAATACACAAATCTTTGTAAGGGTTTTTCATGGGAGAAGCTCAAGACCAGCAGACTTGTCCAAAGCTATGCCCAGCCAGTACAATACATAAAGAGAATATTTCATTTTATTATTAATCAAAACTTGTGATTGCAGGTTTCTTTTCACTTTGCTGCACCATTCTGCAATATAAGTACGCCTCAATAGTTCTTTTGTGGGACAGAATTATCACATGAAATACACCAGAAACGAGACAAACTCCATATTTATGAAAGGCATTTAAAACTGAATTTGGTCAGCCAATCAGTAGGAGAAAGGGTAAAGGACAGAATTGCGCATCATGTGGTACTGCCAGAGTCAAAATACACTGGGAGTTAGCAGAGTGGCTGCTAAGGGTTAATTGTAGGGGACTGGTTCTTTGAATGCCCTTCTTTAGTTACAGACCTCTGACTTTGTTGCATACTTTAAAGGAAGGGCGGAGAGCCGTTCCAGCAAGAGTCTCCACACTAAATTAGCACATGCTGGCCACAGTAGGCAAGATCCCTCCCCAGCACACACTGTCTGAAACAGCTGCCGATTCTCAGACACTTGCACGAACGCAAGGATAGCGCAATTCCGTTCTTAAAAAAAATAAAAATAAAGCAAATAAAAGAGCACATAATAGCAAACCAATTATCAAATCTCAAACTAAAATTAGAGGGGAAAAAAAAAAGTAGCAAATTTTTAACTATGTTGTTAAACCCTTCAGGATCCTCACATGTTTTTTTATTTTTCCACTCACATAGCCGTAGGGGGCCATTCACACGTCCGTATGCGTTTTGCGAATCCGCAAAACACTGACACCGTCAATGTGCATTCCACATTTTGCGGACTGCACATCGTCGGCAATTGCGGACAATAAGACATGTTTTTTTTTTTTTTGCGGAGCGGAAGTGCGGATCCGGAAGTGCGAACACCACACTGTATTAAAATCATTGGTGGTTCAGTGCGCCCCCACCCACCCCCCACCATTAAAATCATTGGTGGCAGTGGCCACAGGGTCCCCTCCCCTCCTCCTAATTGGTGGTGCAGTGGCAGCTTCTGATCAGAGCCCCAGCAGTGTAATCCTGGGGGCTCTGATCGGTTACCATGGCAGCCAGGACGCTATTGAAGCCCTGGCTGCCATGGTAAGCTCCCTGCTGCTGTGTGCACAGAGCAGCAGGGAGAGTGTAAAGTCCTATTCACCCTAAGGCTGGGTTCAGACCTGAGCGTTCGGGATGGAGCGCTCTTTATGTGCGATTGTATGCGCGTTTACAATCGCGGCTCCGGAACAAGCAAACGCCCATTGTCTCGCATTCCCGCTGAAGTCTATGTACGGGAACGTGCGACAAGACGCCCCAAAAAAGCTCCTGTACTTCTGTAAAACGCTCAGGTGAGAACCATTCCCATAGGGAATCATTGGTTCTTGCCTGTTGAGCGTTTTACAGCGTGTAGGAACGTGCTGTAAAACGCTCAGGTCTGAATCCAGCCTAATAGAGCTCTATAACGGTGAATAGGACAAGGGATCAAAAGAGATCTCAAGTTCTAGTCCCTAAGGGGGAAATAGTTATTACATTAAAAGTAAAAATTTTAAAAAATTGAACACACAAAAATGTTAAGTATAAATAACCCCAGTGCTCCAGACTAAAAAAAATACCTAGTAGCCATTGGCTCCTGAACTGAAAAATTTAGGAGCCAAATCAAATTTTTAGTCGCCAAATCGAGACCGAATAAAAATTTTGGTATCGTGACAACGCTACGCCGATCAGATCGGCATAGGGTTGTTTTGATACCAAAATTTTGATTCACTTTCGTCACCATAAAAAAGCTGCGTGCATTTCGCATTTTATGAAACATTCGGCCCATAATAGAACAGTCCTATCCTATTTTTTGGGGTGACAAGGTGACTAAAAAATGGCGAATGCTCACCGCATAGGAGAAATTTTTTAATAATTTAATAGTTTGGACAGCGCTATGTAATATGTTTATTTATTTATTGTTTATATATTTTATATGTAAAATTGGGAAAGGGGGGATTTAAACTTAATATTAGGGTACTTTCACACTAGTGTTTTTCTTTTCCGGCATAGAGTTCCGTCCTAGGGGCTCAATATCGGAAAAGAACTGATCAGGCATATCCCTATGCATTCTGAATGGAGAGTAATCCGTTCAGGATGCATCAGGATGTCTTCAGTTCAGTCATTTTGACTGATCAGGCAAAAGATTAAACCGCAGCATGCTACGGTTTTATCTCAGACGAAAAAAACGGAAGATTTGCCTGAATGCCGGATCCAGCATTTTTTCCCATAGGAATGTATTAGTGCCGGATCTGGCATTCAAAATACCGGAATGCACCCGCACTAAATCCGGACCCATTCACTTCTATGGGGCTGTGCACATGAGCGATGATTTTCACACATCACTTGTGCGTTGCGTGAAAATCGCAGCATGCTCTATGTTGTGCGTTTTTCACGCAACGCAGGCCCCATAGAAGTGAATGGGAAGCGTGAAAATCGCAAGCAAGTACGGATGACGTGTGATTTTCACTCATGGTTGCTAGGATGAAAGTCTATTCACTGTATTATTTTTCCTTATAACATGGTTCTGTACAGGGAGTCTAAGAAAGAATCGAATGAGTCACAAGTCGGATCTTTAGTTCTTTTCACCTGTGACTCATTCGATTCTTTCTCCCTGTACTTGTCAGTGACTCAGAGCTGCTAGTGTTTGCCTTGCCTCAGCTCTGATTGGTTGGTGGGCGGGGAGGGGAGGGGCTGGCAGAAGCAGCTTCCACTCTAGGATCAGATTACACTCCTCCCAGCCCCTCCCCTCCCTGCTGCCAGCGTCTCTGTGTGCGGTGACCGAGCTGACTCAGGCTGAGAAGAACATCGGCGGCAGAGAACTATCAGCTCCTGTGCCTGTCGCTGTTCAGCTGCAGAGCTGCCGCGGAGGGTCTAGTCGCAAATGGCGACAAGACTAAAAAGTCTTGTCGCCATTTGTACATTCTTAGTCGCATTGGCGACCATTTTGGTCGCCATCTGGAGCCCTGAACCCCCTTTCCCAATTTTACATATAAAATATATAAACAATAAATAAATAAACATATCACCACATCCGAAAAGTCCAAACTATTAAAACACAAAAAAATAAGTCTGATGCGGTGAACGCTGTAACAAAATTTTTTTTTTTTATAAAAACTGCGAGATTCACCATTTTGTTTAGTCACCTTGTCCCCCCAAAATATAGGATCAGACTATTCTATTATGGGCCGGACATTCCATAAAATGCAGAATGCACGCGGCATTTTTTGGTGTTTTTTTTTAAATTATTTTTTGCATGAATCGATATATGGTATAGAGTATCGCAATACTTTATTCTATTGAAACCGAATCAAAATTTTGGTATCGAAACAACCCCAATTCCAACACAGTTTTACAGGTTTTGTTTTTACAGCGTTCCCTATGTGGTAAAACTGACTTGTTCTTTTTATTCTCCAGGTCAATACGATTACAACGATACCACATTTATACAGTTTTTCTTGTGTTTTAATACCGAACCAAAAAAAGCTATGGAAAAACAATTACTCTTGCCGGTAATTGTTTTTCTTAAAACCCATGACGGCACCCATGCGCCTAGGACCTCCCATTCAGGACAGGAATCCTGAAGAGATAAAATGGTTCACACCCCCACCACACCTCAGTGATTCTAATAAACACACCTCCGGAGGCGTGCCAACCACCAACAACAAGGTGGTTGAAAACAGAAACCAACACAAAGTGGTAAAGAGAACCAATCTGGTAAATTATATATCTCTTCTAATATCTTCTAGGAAAGCAACTTTACCAGCTACCATATGTATGTATACATCCTTCCCCCCCCCCCCCTCCCCTTTTTTAATGGAGGGAAATTTTTGGGGGTGCCGTCATGGTAAGAGTAAGTCAGCTTGTAACACTTTTCAAGATGTAGTCTGTAAATGTCTAAAAAAAGGTATGGGGAGAGCTCCAAGTAGCAGCTCTGCATATCCGGGCTGGAGAATCATCCGCTCTCTCCACCCAAGAGGCCGCCACAGATCTGGTGGAATGAGCCCCGAATCTCGAAGGAGGATTCAGGTTAAGGGAAGAATAAGCCAGGGAAATAAAGTTCTTTACCCATCTAGCAATAACACTAGTATAGACTTTGCGCCTTCTAGCTTTACCCAAAAACTGAATAAGGAGATTCTCATCTATTCTCCAAGATGAAGTGGAGTCCAGGTAACATACTAAACACCTTCTGACATCCAGGCAATAGAATCTTTCTTCTAACATATTGGTTGGATACGGACAGAAGGAGGGAAGAATTACATCCTGACTTCTATGAAAATCGTAGACCGTCTTAGGCTGAAAGCATTCTAATAATCACCCTTTCCTCTGAAATAGTAGTATAGGGAGGAAAGGCAGAGAAAGCTTGAATTTCTGAAACCCATCTAGCAGATGGTATAGCTAAAAGGAAGGCTATTTTGAAAGTAAGCATTTTAATAGAAATCTCACTTAGAGAGAATCTTTTAATCCATGGATGATCTGCTAATCTGGAATCAAAGAAATAACTTAAAAGCAGCTACCTGGACTTTCAAGATTCCTGTCTAGCCCTGCTTGCAAAAACTCTAGGATCTTTGGTATATGGGTAATATATTGGCAATTGGTATTTGGGCTATATCCTAAAAAGGCTGAAAAAAACATTCCAAACTTTGTTATATTTTCTTGAGGTAACCACCTTCCTACTATTCAGCATAGTGGAGACTACTTTGATGGATAATCCCCTTCTAGACCAAACTTCCCTTTCAAAATCCACACCGAGAGATGGAGAATATCTGGGCTGGGATGGACTAGCGGACCCTGGTACTGAAGATCCTCGCAACAGAAGGGACCACGGAGGCTCTACTGCCAACTTTAGCAGACTGGAGTACCTGGACCTCTTTAACCACATTGGAGCGATCAGGATGACAGAGGCCTCCTCTCTATATTTTCTTCAATACCTGGGGAATAAGGCAAAATGGAGGGAAGGCATACCCTAATTTCTGGCTCCAGACCTGTGCTAACCTATCTATTGCTAACGGGCCATCCAAATGGTTGAGGGAGAAGAACCTCTGTAATTTTCTTTTGGCTCTTGAGGCAAAAAGGTCCACTGTGGAAAGACCATACCTCTGGACTATTTGCAAAAAAAACGAGATTTTTGTGAAACTCACCTGTAAAATCTCTTTCTCGCGTGGTTCATTGGGGGACACAGGACCGTGGGGTATAGCTTGCTGCTGCCACTAGGAGGCGACACTAGGCTGAAAAGTGATAACTCCTCCCCTGCAGGCTATACCCCCTCCAGCCTGGAGAGAGCATATCAGTTTGTGCCCAAGCAATAGGAGTAGGAAAAAAATAACCATACGGTAAACAACCAACAAATGACCAACGCCAGCCGGAGCAAACCAGAACTGGGGCCATACTGGCTCCACAACCGCCAACAATCACAGCAAACAGAAATTACTGGGTGGGAGCTGTGTCCCCCAATGAACCACGCGAGAAAGAGATTTTACAGGTGAGTTTCACAAAAATCTCGTTTTCTCGCTGGTATCATTGGGGGACACAGGACCGTGGGACGTCCTAAAGCAGTCCACGGGGAGGGAACAAATCACATGCCCATGGAGAAAGAAACGCCCTCGAGGATGCGTAACTCACTGCCGCCTACAAGAATTTGCTGCTTGGAACAGTACCCGCCGGCGCCTAGGAAGGCACCCGGTAAGACTTGATGAACGTGTGCCCGGAAGACCAAGATACCGCCTTCCACACTGGAAGCTACTGCATGGAGGAGATGGACCCGAGAAACGCCGACCGCTGGTCGGGTGGGCCAAGACTCAGCTGGGCGTTGCCTACCCGAGGGCGCATGCCCGAGCAACTGTTGAACGGATCTATCTGGAAAACATCCCTTGGAGGCCGTCAGCCTTGACAAGGACCCCAAGATAAGAATTGGTAGAAGTCCGTAGGGCTGTAAGCGCTAGACAAGGACAAGCAAGTTCAGAGGCCAAATCACATGGCTGATGGAGAGCCCGGTCCATGTACTACGAGGGAGAAAGAAGAGAAACCCATGTCTGCAAGGCGTGGAAAGGCGACCACCTTCTGCGAAAAAAGAGGATCCTGGACGGAACACTGCCCTATGCCATACTCAAAGAAAAAAGTACGTACAAGAAGGCAAATCAATTCAGAGAAAGAAATAAAAATAAAAAATAACGCCACCAAACAGCTGGCTCCTGGCCGCAGCTGTGGAAGCAGAACTAAAAAGGCCAAGTCCGTAGGATTCACCTCTGGCCCAGAGAACACCCCCTAGGGAGCGGAATATTGGTAGACCAACGCCCTTATAGCCATAGAGGCTGGTGGTGAGATTTCTAGTGAGAGAAACTGCCTGAGAATCACTAAGAAACAAACGCCTGAGCCAGGCGTGCCCCACTGCAGGCCAAAGTATCAATGCCCCACGGGAAAGGCAAAGTAAAGCCAACGAGAGCACCGCCAGTGATGGGAAGCCCCGTCAGTGACCATATTTCAACAAAGCGGCAACGCTGCCTGGAAGGGCAGATGAGTGGAACAAAGATGAGAGAAATACTCTTGTCGGGTGAAGTTCGACTACGACGTCCAACGCCTCCACCATACCCGAGGAACCCTGGGTCCGTGAAAAAATAGAGATGGGCTTCCAGAGCCGTACAACCCACGACTACTGGTCAGCTAGACAGGAGGATAAGGAGATCAGTCATCCACCACGAGGGGAGACCGGAAAGGAAACGTGTGATCCGTACCGGGGACGAAACCCCTACTAGCGGGGAACGTCGTAACAGACACCCGCTCTACCCGTCTTGGGAAGGCTCTCAGTCAACACCCGGAATGAGCAGTGAATGAACAACCACCATTGGCTTGAGGCGATATCACTGACATCTGAAGAGAGGTAGCACCAATGGCGTTACGGTATGACTACTAGAATCCAGGTCCCGCTTAGAACGGCAATCTAGTGTTGACGAGTGCCGTAGGGACTGATCTACTCAGTAGAACGCACTCAAAAGGTAGGTGCTGATCAGCCATGGTAACTACACCATCGCCATCTCCGAGCCGACGACAGAAGGACAATAGTCAACAATAATAATGAAGAGGACCGGCACTCATTGTAGTCTTCAACAAAAGATGATGTCTCTATTGGTCACATACAACACTGTGACGCGTTTCGGCTCACATCTAGAGCCTCTCTCAAACATGGATATGGATTGGATGTGGCAGAAGGACAACAGTTGTCAGAGCCACGGACCCCCATTGGTAGTAAACCAGAAAGAGGCCAGAACTAAAGCCCATTCCCATGTGAGACTGGAGCTCCACAGCGTCCAGTGGTGATGCGATCCTCCGCCTGAAGGGAGGCCCTACAAGGGAAGCCCCAAGAGTAATGCTCACGCCATACTCCAGCCGAGGAGTAGGCCACACCGTAGAGGTCACTGAAACTCTTGTTAGAGGAATCCGTTGCCTGACGAAAGAACTGTGCAGAAGGAACCTCAGCATGTAGTGGTGACTCAAACACCCCTTGTGCGGAAGGGGCTACCGCATGCTCCGCCAGAGTGGACATGAGGGGAAGGCCTGAGGACATTCAGTAGAAGTGCTGGTATCAAGCTGGCCCAGCCAGTAGAGCTAACCTTAAACCCTCCACCTGACAAGGGCGCTGAATAGGAGCAACTGCCGAATTAGTACCAGGGCAGAACCCCTACCTGAGGGGGGCCGTCTCGCTACAGCGATTAGGAGCATCTAGCCCTAGCATGAAGACTACCCTGCGAAGGAGAAGCCGTTGTAGTAGCCACTGCAGATTGCCAGCATAACGCCCTCACCCAGACAAGGATGAGTGGTGGACGAAGCACCCGGAGTCGGTGGAATATTCGGCTTGCTGGATCTTGACCACAGTACTCTGTGCAGTGTGATTGACATGAAACGGTGGAGGCTCATAGGGATAGGGAGTCTCTAGGACACACAAGGCTGGTGACCCCCTTAGAGCACAAAGGCCACAATCTTGTGTCCAATAAGTGCATGAAGAAAAAGGGATACAATATGAGAGTATCCATAGTATCCAGTGGCAGAATCCATATGCCACTAGATGGAGAATATCAGGCACCAGCGGTACCGACTGTTGCCACAGACCACCTGTGAAAGAAACCAAGGCATCTAGAGTCGTGGCGTAGCTGAAATACAGCATGCAAAGAGGCATAGTGATTCCCCCGTAACTGGATCGTTTGTAGAGCGTAATGCCCTAGGAAGTATGTGATGGCAAATGGGAGACCAACGGAAGCGCAAACCCCCGGTTAGGGAAGGGGGTAGCGAGATAGTCAGAACCGCGATCTACGGAAGTGTAATTACCCACTCAATGGAGGGGGAAAAATCTACGTCAAACACTGCGCCCAGTGGCAGTGCCAACGCTTTACCTATGATCGGGAGTAACATATCCAGTAAGTACAGTAACCCGAGGTAGTGCAAATACAACACCCATCGAAGGGGGTAACGCACCTAGCAGGAACTTGCAAATGACGAGTTCTGTACTCTGTGGGAAGTGCCATCATCCTACCCCAGTAAGGGGGTAATGCGTACGTAAACACTGCGACAGCAGTGAGAATGCCATAATGCCACCTATACAAAAGGTTAATGTATGCTGACTATACTGAGCTCAGTGGAACTTCAATTCCGCCACTCACAGAACGAGGGGCACCTATGGCTGGCATTGAGGCTAATGCTAGTGAGGTCAGTCCACCTCAGGAAGGAGGTAATACCCAAATTAAGCACTGTATCTAGTAGAAGAGTAAATGGTGCCTAAGGAAGGGGTTAACGCTACACCAGAACCGGTTAGCACGGACGTAATCTAGGAAAAATAATCCGGATTCATGTCGGAGTCCGAATAACTGTCCTGCTTCGGCCCACACGTGCGCAGTTCCACCTCTCAGCCTCTAGCCCATGGCTGTTGCAGGCTGTGGCGGTGTTGATATAAGAACCAAACTACTCCGGAGGTGGAATGGAACTAAAGGTCTGCTCACCGACCAGACGGTGCTCTAGACGGTGCTCTATTAACCAAACGACCCAGGAGGGTGGATTGGGAACTTCCAGAGGTCCTCCGCTGAGTTGCGCAGGAGGAGAAACTCAAACAGACGCCCCCGGAGGGTTGATGGGAAGTTTCAGTTGTCCTCAACTGGATTTTTGCGCAGTTGTAGCACCATTAACCCACCGGCCTCAGAGGGCGGATTGGGATCCTCCAGATGTACCCCACTGGATTTATGCAGTTGGAGCATGATCAACCAAACGGCCCGGAGGGCGGATTGGGGACCCTTCGGATGTACTCCACTGGATTTACGTAGTTGGAGCATTATCAACCAAACGGCCCAGAGGGCGGAATGGGAATCCCTCAGATGTACTCCACTGGATTTGCGCAGTTGGAGCATAATCAACCAAACGACCTCAGAGGGCGGATTGGGATCCTCCAGATGTACCCCACTGGATGTATGCAGTTGGAGCATTATCAACCAAACGGCCCGGAGGGCGGAATGGGAATCCCTTCAGATGTACTCCACTGGATTTGCGCAGTTGGAGCGTAATCAACCAAACTGCCTCAGAGGGCGGATTGGGATCCTCCAGATGTACTCCACTGGATTTATGCAGTTGGAGCATTATCAACCAAACGGCCCGGAGGACGGATTGGGGACCCTTCGGATGTACTCCACTGGATTTTGCGCAGTTGGAGCATAATCAACCAAACGGCCTCGGAGGGCGGATTGGGATCCCTCAGATGCACTCCACTGGATTTTGCGCAGTTGGAGCATAATCAACCAAACGGCCTCGGAGGGCGGATTGGGATCCCTCAGATGCACTCCATTGGATTTTGTGTGCTGAGGAAGGCAGGATCTGTATGCGCATAATAATTTTTTTTTTATTTTTATTTTTTTTTATTTATTTTTTTGGTGAGGACCTAGCCTGATATGGAGAGGAGGTCAGGGAGGGCTGTATACTGCAATATTAAGGCACATTGTGCCTGCAGACAGAAAACTAGAGTAAACAGGGGCCTGAAATGAGGGAGGAAGGTCCGGCCTAGAAGGCCGCAAAGCCGGGGACTAAATTATCACGCCGGCCGACCGAACTCACCGCTAGTCAGCACAGAGCGTACCTGGAGCGATGTCCAGAATGCGGTCGCCTGTGTCCACTGACCGCGGAAGCCCATCGGAGGAGTAAATAGCGTGGCCGGAGGGAAAAGAAAGAAATAGAAAAGGTAGGCCCGAATAAAGCCGGGGCCTAGATTTTGCGGCGTCCGGCCGAGTAGGGGAACCGTTCTGCCTGCTCTCCTGGGACGGCTTAGCGGGCTCCTGAAAAGGAGCCGCCGAGAAGATGCGTCGCTTGGCCGGCCGGGAAGCCACCCGGTCGGTCGGAGAGCGGGGTGACCGGAATAGGGCGCAGAAGGCGCCTGTTTTAGATCGGGAAGGGGTGAAAATAAGATGCCGTCGCCGCGGAATGGGATTAACCCTTTCTACTGAGGAGAGCTGGGCGACGGGTGGAGGATTCGTTACCCCCTCCAGAAGGTGGCCATGTGAGGGGGACAGGGAGGGACAGTAAAACTCACCTGTCTTCATCTGTGGTCTTCACCCTTAATCTTGTACCAACAGGGCCACCCCACGACCGCTGGCACCAGGCATCAGGGGTCCAGGTAGAGAAGGGCTGGAGAGTAGGTGGCCCTCTTGCTGGCGGGAAGCAGGGGAGCGAGGCTGCCCTGGTCCGCTTTGTCTTCTTGGGGGGAGGCAGGGCGGTGGAGCAGGCAACACCGGCCAGCCTCCCAGGGAGACAGAGACGCATGCGAATCTGTGCCCCTTAACCTAATAAAATAAAATAAAATAAAAACAAAATTGTAAAAGAGCCACCCTGCTAAGCAGGGAGGTCTGCCTCCTACGACACTAAGCTAAAAACTGATATGCTCTCTCCAGGCTGGAGGGGGTATAGCCTGCAGGGGAGGAGTTATCACTTTTCAGCCTAGTGTCGCCTCCTAGTGGCAGCAGCAAGCTATACCCCACGGTCCTGTGTCCCCCAATGATACCAGCGAGAAATGTCTTTGTTTAGACACCATTCTCCTTGTTTTAAGGAGACTCGACTTAGGAAGTCTGCTATGACGTTCTCCTTTCCCTTCAGATGCTCTGCTGACAGAAAAAGCCTTCTCTCCTCTGCTATATAAAAGATATTCTGGCATAGAAGTAAAAGGGAAGGGACTCTCGTTCCCCTTTGACGGTTTATGTAGGCCACTATTGTAGAATTGTCAGAATAGAAGACAATCTTCCTGTGTTTTACCTCTGGTATAGCCAACTTCAGTGCCATCTCTACTGCCTTTAACTCCTTGAAATTGGAGGATGCTTTCGTGTTCAAGACCCATCTCCCCTGCTAGCACCTGTTCTGAGAGTGAGCCCCCCAACCCAAAGGGCTGGCCTCTGTGGTAATTATAGTTGGGTTTAAAAAATGTCCATGTAACCCCTGCGGATAGATTCTCTGGAATTGTCCACCACAACAGGGAGAGTCTTGTCTTTGAAGAAAGGTGGAAACTCTGATCAAAGGAATAAGGGGAGCCATCCCATTATTTTAGGATGTTTGCTTGAAGTTCTCTGGAGTAGATCTGTGCACAAGGTACTGCTGGAATCGCTGATGTCATCTGCCCGAGTGCCGCTATTGCTTCCCTGAAAGTACACTGGTAAGAAAGGAAGACTGACCATACTTGTTCCCTGATTGACTCCTTCCTTGGAAGCGAAAGAAAACTTCTTTGCAGACGGTAGTCCAGCTGAATTCCTAAGAAAATGCAAGCTTGAGGAGGAATTATGTATGATTTTTTTCAATTTATTTTCCATCCTAGATTTGGAGCAGAGGAATTTTATATCATTTTCTAGTCTCTCTTTTGATTGAAAGACTATTAAAAAATCATCCAGATAGGGCACTAACTCAATTCCAGAAAGACAGTCTTACAAAAGCCGTTACTTCTGCTACTACTTTGGAAAAAGACTCTGGGAGCCTGAGAAACCCCAAAGGGCAGCGCTCTGTATTGGAGATGCAGTAACTCTCCCTGGACCCACGCTGCTGTTCTTAAAAACTTTTGGGAGGAAGCATGGATTGGAACATGGTAATATGCATCCTCCAGATCCAAGCTTGCCATCCAGCAAACCTGGAAGGGGAGATTTACAGTTAATTTTTTGTAGACCAGAGATTTGTTTAATTTTTTTAGATTTAAAATCACTCTGAATGTTCCATGTTTTGGGAAGCGGGCAAACTACCCCTTTGTCCAAGAGGGAGAAAACTCCTAACTCCAAAGCATTTCTTCTTTCCGGACTTTTGGGACAAGCTGTCTGGGCAAAAAATATCTGGGGGATGAGAAAAAAAATGGATTCTGGATGGAATTCCTATCACACTTAAGATCCATTTGTTCTGGGAAATGGACCTCCAGGCTGGGAGAAACTGAGACAGTCTTCCCCACACCTGAGATCTGGCATCATTGTTGTTTGTCCTTTAGTCTTTTGTCCTGGGGCTTGAACAAAACTCCCCCAGATATTTTAGGATATTTCTCCCTGCCTCCTCTCTTGTCTTTTAAACCTGGCCTGGGATTTACAAAAAAAGGAAGTTTTATGAGGAATCAGAAAACCCCTCTTCTTATCTGAGGCCCTCTCTAGGATGTCATCAAGCGAGGAACCAAACAACCTAGAACCCTCACATGGAAGAGAGCAAAGTCTAGACTTAGAACCCTGATCCCCCTTCCATGATTTAAGCCAGATAGCCCGTCTAGCTGCATTAGACATGGCAGCTGCTCTGGCAGAAAAACGGATCACATCAGTAGAGGAGTCCGCCAGGAAGTCTGCGGCTTTAGAAAAGGTAGGGTGGGAAGATAGTAATTCCTCTCTAGGTATTGTGTCCTTAATATGCGACTCCAGCTGATCTAACCCTAGCCTTAAGGACCTGAAGACCTAAGAGGTGGCAATTGCCGGCCTAAGACTTGTTGAAGAAGACTCCCAAGCACATCTAAGATAGACGCCTGTTTTTTTATCTAACGGATCTCCTAAGCAGCCTAAGTGATCAAATGGTAGAGCAGATTTTTGGGCTATTTTAGCTACCGGGGCATCTATCGTGGGGGCTCTGTCCCAGACACCCGCTGCCGACTCCTCAATCGGATATTTGCTTTTTACAGAATTAGGAATAAAAAATAAAAAAAAAAGATTCCAATGTTTTTCTGATAAGGGGTTCCATATTTTTATGAAAGGGGAAAACTCTATGGGCCAGATTTATCATTAGCTCAAGTCAGAATAATGGAGTGAAAAAGTTGCAAATTTTTGCGCAATCACTAAAACTGCGACTTTTTTCTGCTCTGCACTATGCTTGCCAGTTTTCTGAAAGTGGGCGTGTTTTCTTCTGTAAATTAATCTCTAGACAGATTTACTATTGCGACTATTTAAAAAGTCGCAAAAAAATGCACAATTTCACTTCAGTGAGGACCATGCTTATCTTGTGCGACTTTTTCGTAAAGAACGTGCGACTTTTTCGTAAAGAACGTGCGACTTTTTCGTAAAGAACGTGCGACTTTTTCGTAAAGAACGTGCGACTTTTTCGTAAAGACGCTTACTGACTGATAAACTGCTACCGTCAAACCACATTTATTACAGTCTTAAAGGGCCGTTCATAAATCTGACTTGGCTAAAACTGACTTTAGCCATATGTGAAAGTGGAGTGAGCTGTCAGAGTAATGATAAATCTGGCCCTATGACTTTTAGGGCAGAGACCCTCAAAAACCTGGTCAGCAATAGATTTAGGTTGTTTTATATCCTCCAATTGCATGGTGGTTTTAACGACTTTAAGTAAAGGCTTGGTATCTTCTGGTGGAAAAAGAGCCCTCCCCGCTAAAGCCACATCTGAAGAGAAGAAATCATCTGAAGAGGCCTGGCCGGATTCTCTATCCTCGTCCTCCCCAGAAAAATCTAAATCAGAGTCCTTATTATAGATAGATCTTGGGCGACTCCAAATGAGTGATTTAATAGAAGATTTAACTTCTGACCTTACCAAGGCCTTAATATTTTTGGATAAGCTGTGAGACTACTCCATAACCAACTTATCTATACATGCTTGACATATAGGTTTAATATAAGGGGCTTCTAAGGCAACTCTACATTCTCCACATTCTTTATGTTTTAGTCTTTCTGAATGATTTTCGTTTTTTTGCTACCTATAACAATAAAAGCAAAACACCACCCAAAATAAATTAGGAGAGGATAAATCTCACCAGTAGTAGAGTCAAGCTTCACCACTCCTCGGGACCAACACCGGGCTTGTGGGCCTCGAGGGCTCCAGGGGGTCGGCACATCCTGCATCACCTGGTTCCGACATGCTGGTGGAAACCCAGATCCTGCCCAGCACTGTGTGCACACAAGGCTGGCTGCCTTCTCCTGCTGCCAATTTATAAAACGCGCCTCGGCTCCTTTTAACCTCAGGCCCAAAAATGCCTAATCCAAAGCATGAGGATGCCCACACCTCTTCTGGCCCGGAAAGGACATTGAGCCTGCGCATGCGCAGATGCCAAAGAAGCACATGCCACCATCTTGGAAGCAGGACGCCAGGCACCCCGCTGAAATGGATCGGGAGCCGCCTAAACACGGCCACAGCGGCTCCTCAATGAGGCTTGGGAGAAGGCATGAGGAAGAGCAGGCTCGGGCAGCGGCTCCCCCAAGAGACTGACGCTGCCAGGGATAGGTCCCTTTACGGCAGGCATCCTCAAACTGCGGCCCTCCAGCTGTTGCAAAACTACAACTCCCAGCATGCGTGAACAGACTACAGGTATCAGCCTACAGCAGGGCATTGTGGGAGTTGTAGTTTTACAACAGCTGGAGGGCCGCAGTTTGAGGATGCCTGCTTTACGGTGTAGTAGACCTGGACCTCCCCAGCCTCCTGAGGTGAGAACCAAGCAACGGTAGGAGCCAGAGCTCCTCGGGTACCTCCTATCCAGAGGACAGGAAACCTGAAATGAGGTGTGGTAGGGGTGTGAACAATTTCATCTCTTCAGGTTTCCTGTCCTGGATGAGAGGTCCTAGTCACATGGGTGCTGTCAGGGGTGCGGGGAATTTTTATTTTTTCTTTGTATCGCCATATTCTGACCTCCATAACTTTTTTACGTCTACAGAGCTTTGTGAGGGCTCATTTTTTGTGGGACAATCTGCAATTTTTATTTATACCATCATGGAGTTTGTATGACTTTTCGTAAAAAAATTAATTTGGGTATGTTAAGTGACAAAATACTGCAAACCGGCCTTCTGATTTGTTTTTCCCATTAAGCAGCTGTGGTTATCTTGATTGTTAATTTTTATTCTGTGGAAATTTTTGCATTTTTTTCCACTTTTTTAGCCCCCAATCCATTGATAAATAGAAGATTACATATACTGTAATATAGTGCTGCCACCTGCAGGAGTTTTGGAATGGAACTGTGAAAGGAAATAGAGACCCCAGCTGGCTGCTGGCCTTTCACAATGAACAAGCATCTCCCCCAATCACCGCGTATGGGAGCTGTTCCAAGCCTGGAAGTGCAGCTCTTGCGGGTTTTGCACTCTCAGATGCCATGGTCACATTTGACCATGGCATCTTAGGGGTTAAATACCTGCAATCGGCACTGTTATTGCAGAGAATTAGCCCCTGGTATCTACTTTACAAAGCAGCACAAACCTAGTGGCTACGGTGCCCGCTGCTCTCACAAGTGGGCGGCATTTTTAAAGACCCGTCACACTGAACATGGTGTCTAAGCAGAAGGCAGCATGTACTAGAGCAGGAGGAGCTGGGCAGATTGTTAAAATGTAATTTATTCACTTAAATTCCTGCTCATTCTGGATTTGAGGTCAAGGAGGCGGTCCTATCAGTAATTGACAGTCTTCCCTCTATGACTGTGTATACAGAAATAGCTGTCAATAGGGCTGCAGTAAACGAATATTTTTGTAATCGAGTATTCTATCGATTATATTTCTCGATTCATCGAGTAATCTAATAAGAAAAAGCTACTTAAAATAACGTACGTAATTAGGTATGTATAAAGGTATTGGTTTGAAGGGGTTAATAACTTTATACATGCCTAATGCCAAGGTGCTTCCATTAACCCCTCCAAACCAATAACTTTATACATGCCCATTGGGTTTGGAGGGGTTAATGGAAGCACCTTGGCATTAGGCATGTATAAAGTTATTGGTTTGAAGAGGTTAATGAAAGCACCTTGGAGGTGCCTTCATTAACCCCTCTCTAAACCAATAACTTTATACATGCCAAGGTGGTGTTTGCAGCCTCCATTAACCACTCTCTCTCCATCTGCCTGCCCCCCTCCCCCCAGCCTCTGATCTGCCTGCCCCCCTCCCCCCAGCCTCTGATCTGCCTGCCCCCCTCCCCCCAGCCTCTGATCTGCCTGCCCCCCTCCCCCCAGCCTCTGATCTGCCTCCCCCCCTCCCCCCAGCCTCTGATCTGCCTCCCCCCAGCCTCTGATCTGCCTCCCCCCAGCCTCTGATCTGCCTGCCCCCTCTGGTAACGCAACCCGCCCCCCTCCCTCCCTCCCCAGTATTAATCATTGGTGGCAGTGGCCACAGGGTCCCCCTCCTCCCCCCCCCCCCCCATCATTGGTGGCAGTGTCAGTTCCGATCGGAGCCCCAGCAGTGTAATGCTGGGGCTCCGATCGGTTACCATGGCAGCCAGGAGTCACGCTACTGAAGTCCTGGCTGCCATGGTATGTTAGTGAGCAGAGCAGCGCATTATACTCACGTGCGCTGTGGCCGGCGGTCGCTCCTTCTCATAGGTCTGTGCGGCGCATTGCTAATGCTGTAAGCATTAGCAATCCGCCGCACAGACAGAAGAAGGAGCGACCGGCGGCCACAGCGCACGTGAGTATAATGCGCTGCTCTCTGCTCACTAACATACCATGGCAGCCAGGACTTCAGTAGCGTCCTGGCTGCCATGGTAACCGATCGGAGCCCCAGCATTACACTGCTGGGGCTCCGATCGGAACTGACACTGCCACCAATGATGGGGGGGAGGAGGGGGACCCTGTGGGATATGGCCGGCACAATTATTGGTGGCCACAGTCCCTCCCCTCCTCCTCCTACTCTGTCCTCATTGGTCTTCAGCGGCAGCCGCGCACAGTGGGGAGGGAGAGACTCCCCCCTCCTCCTCCCTCCGCTGTGCGGTCGGCTCAGTCCTGCCTCTCTGGCCTCCGGAGGACACGGAAGCGGTGAGTGAGACGCTTAATTTCAATCCCGCTCCGTGATCACGTGATGTAAACGATTCCTCGATGCAGGGAAACTGCATCGATGAATTTTTTGACTCGATTTAATCGAGTTATTCGAATAATCGTTTCAGCCCTAGCTGTCAATCACTGATAAGACCGCCTCCTTGACTTCAAAGCCCAGAATGAGCAGGAATATAAATGAGAAAATTACAAGTTTTACTGAATCTTTTCCCCCAAAAACTATAAATGAATCTGCTCTGCTGCAGCTTATATTGGATAAGGTTCCTTTTAAGAAACATTTTATTGAAATGCTGCTTTTATAGTTTTTGATGGGTATAGATCCCATTGCTGGCATACAAATCCGTAGTAGCTCAGGTACTTCCCCAGTCTTCATGCTGCTATTAAAAGGAGCATGATGGTAAGAGAGGATTAGAAGAAATGTCAAAAGGAAGAAGGGAAGAAGGGCTACATGAAGGTGGACAATGTTACCGGAAAGTAGTAAGGGAAAGAGGGTAGTGGGAAGAGGGTGACAGGCTAGATTATACAAGGACTGATCCAATGTGTTCAGAGGGCTCTCTATGACTTTAGCTAATATGAATGAAAAGTATTTTATAACTGGTGAAAGGGAATGCCAAGCTCTGAACTGAATGTAACAGCTGGCACTTCTGTTGCACTAAATATATGCTGCAGTATTTCTGAATGTATTCTTCTGTACTTAACCCCTTTAGGACATAGCCTTATTTCACATTAAGGACCAGGCCATTTTTTGCAAATCTAACCAGTGTCACTTTAAGTGGTGATAACTTTAAAACGCTCTGACTTATCCAGACCATTCTGAGATTGTTTTTTCGTCACATATTGTACTTCTGACACTGGTAAAATGAAGTAAAAACATTTTTATTTATAAAAAAAAAAGTTTGTAAAAAAAAAAAATGCAAATGTCAAAGTTTCAATTTCTCTAATACATAGTAATTCCTCCAAAAATAATTACTTTTACATTCCCCATATGTCTACTTCATGCTTGGATCATTTTGGGAATTATATTTTATTTTTTGGGGATGTTACAAGGCTTAGAAGTTTATAAGCAAATCTTGAAATTTTTCAGAAATTTTCAAAAACCCAATTTTTAGGGAGGCTTACATAATAGAAACCACCCAAAAATGACCCCATTCTATAAACTACACCCCTCAAGGTATTCAAAACTGATTTTACAAACTTTGTTAACCCTTTAGGTGTTCCACAAGAATTAATGGAAAATAGAGATACAATTTCAAAATTTCACTTTTTGGGCAGATTTTCCATTTTAATATTTTTTTTCCAGTTACAAAGCAAGGGTTAACAGCCAAACCAAACTCAATATTTATGGCCCCGATTCTGTAGTTTACAGAAACACCCCATATGTGGTCGTAAACTACTGTGCGGGCACACGGCAGGGCGCAGAATGAAAGGAATGCCATACGGTTTTTGGAAGGCAGATTTTGCTGGACAGTTTTTTTTTGACACCATGTCCCATTTGAAGCCCCCCCTAACGCAACCCTAGAGTAGAAACTCCATAAAAGTGACCCTATCTAAGAAACTACACCCCTCAAGGTATTCAAAACAGGTTTTACAAACGCTGTTAACCCTTTAGGCTGGGTTCACACCTGGAGCGTTTTACAGCGCGTTCCTACGCGCTGTAAAACGCTCAACAAGGAGAAACCAATGATTCCCTATGGGAATGGTTCACACCTGGGCGTTTTACAGCGCGTACGATCGCGCTGTAAAACGCCCACCGCTCAAAAAAGTACATGAGCGACTTTGGGGCGTTTCGACGCGCGTTTGTGGCCGTAGGACACTGTAGTCAATCACAAACGCGCGTCAAACGCGCGTTTACTATTACAAAAAACGCGCATAAAAATGCGTGACTAAAACGCGCGTTTGCGCAACGCTCAGGTGTGAACCCAGCCTTAGGTGTTCCACAAGAGTTATTGGCAAATGGAGATGAAATTTCAGAATTTCCATTTTTGGGCAAATTTTCAATTTTAATCCATTTTTCCCAGTAACAAAGCAAGGGTTAAGACTTAAGAGCCAAACCAAACTCATTATTTATGGCCCTGATTCTGTAGTTTACAGAAACACCCCATATGTGGTTGTAAACTGCTGTACGGGCCCACGGCAGGGCGCAGAAGGAAAGAAATGCCATACGGTTTTTGGAAGGCAGATTTTGCTGGACAGTTTTTTTTGACACCATGTCCCATTTGAAGCCCCCCTGATGCACCCCCAGAGTAGAAACTCCCAAAAAGTGACCCCATTTTAGAAACTACGGGATAAGGTGGAAGATTTTTTTTGGTGCTAGTTTAGGGTACATATGATTTTTGGTTGCTCTATATTACACATTACACCGATGACATCACCGAAAGAGAAGCAGAGGCATGCGCCAATTTCACGCCAGTAACTGGTGCATGCGGACTCCATACCCCTGTCCCTCTGCCCACAGTAGCCAGAACACTGCGCATGCCCTGGCCCGGCAGTGACGCGCAAACAGCCTATAGGGAAATATGAGGTCAGAGCCACAGGGCTGGCGAGTGAGGCGGGGGAACTTGGGCACTTTCAGAAAACTCTCCGCCCCTGGGCACTTGCGACGGCTCAATAGCATATGATAAAATTGACTTTTTGGGCGATCTGAAGCATCTGGAGAACTAAACACGGGTAACATCTGTGTCACATCTTTGTGCCCCACTGAACAATGTCACCTGTTTGAAACCAGTCAGGTAGGTGACAGACTCCCTTTAATACATACACCAGTACAAGCACTGGGACTTCAATATCCATTACTCCATAGGTGGGATTTTCATCGATCTCTTCAACACTACCGCTAGAGCTACACAAACTAAGAGGCTGATCGGAGTTATCCAGTACGGTTAACGTGTTCCATAAGGGGGAGCATTAAAAAGGTATATGGTGCATGTTTTAGCAGAACAAAGACACTGCAGAACTACTCAGAGAAAAAAGCAAGGCAAAAGAAGGATTCCACAAAGGGTGCTCACCAAATGTACAGCATGGTCTATCTCTTCAGTAGTGACTCCAGCCCTCACCATCATAGCAGCCACATCCAGCACTTCTCTAGCTAGCTAAAAAGTGAAAAAGAACAGATCAAGACTGTGAAAACCCCCTCTATTATTGGTAAAGTGTTAATAACATGGTCCATTCTTATGTTAGCTACAAATCGTTTGAACTTATTCTAAGAGTTTCATAACCTTTGGGCCAATTTCGCACAAGCGTGTGCAGTCTGGGAAACACACTACATGTGATGGCTGCATGTCCCAGGCTGACGGTCATCTGTACTGTACTCCCTGAATTCTGTGAGTACAGTACAAAAGACTCAATGTTGGGCATAAGTCATTTTAATGCTGTGAATTCGGTCAGAGGAGCAGAGTTCAGTCCAGAAAATGCAGCCATCACTTTAAGTGCGAAGTCCAGCTTGTATGAAATTAGCCTGAAGGTTAGTCTTCGAATAAAGTACTGGCTCGTGTGAAACTGGTTTTTATTGCAATGGTCCTCTGGATAGATCATCAGCTTCTGATCAGTGGGGTTCCGACACCGGGGACCCCCGCCGATCAGCTGTTTGAGAAGGCAGAGGTGCTCCAGCAGCACCGCAGCATTCTTACAGTTTACCACTGGCCCAGTGACGTCATGACTAGTATCACTGGCTTAGCCCCGCCCAGGCCAGTTAATACTATTCACGATGTCACTGGGCCAGCGGTAAACAGTGATCAGGTGGGGGTCCCCGCCGATCAGATGCTGCTGATCTATCCAGAGGATAAATCATCAGTTTAAACAAAGTGCAGAACCCCTCTAACCTCCTCAGCACATTCTTTAAATGTAGGCCCCAATTACCTAAGTAAAAAAAAAAAAAAAAAAAATTATGTTCTTTTAGCCTTCATCAGTCCAGTATAAACTACCATAAACAAATTTTAAAAAATTGCCAATATATGTTGTGTTTCAATAGAGCCTGGTGTCCTTGTATGGCTATCAGTAAATCTTGACAACGTATACCGTATTCTTCACCTCATAAGATGCATTTTTCCCCCCAAAAGTGGGTGAAAAATGTTGGTGCTTCTTATTCTGTGAATACTAAGGAGCTATTCCATTATGGAAGCGCTCATTAGTACCGGAGGACCAGGAAGCAGTGAAGACTCTGTACTCACCGCTTCCTGGTCCTCTGCAGTCGGCTGTGCTGTGAACTGGCACGCACAGCGCGAGGGCATTCTGTGACCTCACACTGTGCGCGCCAGTTCACAGCACAGCCGGAGGCAGGATGAAGAAAGGTGAGGAGCGGCGGCGTTCGTGAGCAGGAGAAGTAATAGGTTTGTTTATTTTATCTGGCATGAGGCTGGGACTGATCTGAGACAATGGGGCTCATGAGAGGCATAAGGGCTGCTTATGGGGGCTAATGAGAGGAATAAAGGCTGATATGGGGGCTGATGAGAGGCATGGAGGCTGATGAGAGGCATGGGGCTCTTATCGGAGGTCATTTACATTGGGGTCTGCACTAAGGTCTGATTAACATTGGGGGTCTGAGCTGAGGTGTAATGAAAAATATTTTTTTCTTATTGTCCTCCTCTAAAACCTAGAAGCGTCTTATGGCCCAGTGCGTCTTATAGGGCGAAAAATACAGTACCTCCAAAATACATAGCAAAACGCAATGTATAAGTAGCTTCAAAGTAATTGTCTGCAGTATTCCTTTAAAAGGCATTCTCCCACAAATTTAAAAAACTTTTTTTAATCACTAATCTACTTATCTGGAGGACTTTCTTCCCCTTCTATGGGTGGGCAATAGGTCAACCACCTGGTCTTCCAGGAAGCCCCTCATATGCTCACCAAGAAAGTTGTTGGAATCGAATGAAACTTTATGCGTGAATCAATTTTAGATTATGAATATTAGAGTAAAGGGATACTTTAATTGGGGAAAACTGTAAAAGTAAAAGGAGGCTCTAGTACCTTGTTGGGCTGCCTGTAGCCTGGATACAAGATGAGATACGGTTGGACATGAAGACAGGTCCCGTATGGTACCCTGCGGAACATTTGCCCACAGATGTTGCAGATCCTGCACACTCATAGGCTGCCAAAGCTGACATCCCAGATGTTAAGTCTGGTGACTGGGCCAGCCAGGGAAGTGTTGCAATCTTGTGGAGACATTCCTGGAAAAACCCTTTCTGTGTGTAATGCTAGCTGGAAGCCCTGCCGTGAGAGGCACCATGTGTGGCTGCAGGATGTCCTGCACATATTGCTGAACTGTTAGTGTCCATTATACTAGGGTGACTGACTGTCGTATGTGATGGCTCCTGAGATCATCACACCAGGAGATCGGGCATTTTGTTGCTCCATAGAAAAGGCAGGATTGAATAGCTCACCACCAGGCCTCCGATGCTGGGATCAGACCATCGTCGGATCCCAAACAGAACCCGAATTTCTTGCTAGGCACAATATAGTTCCAGTCTGTAATGGGCCAGATTTCTTCTTAACGACACCATTGCAAACAAAGACAATGGTGGCTGTCAATGGCAGGACAAATAATCGTGACACCAAATTTCCTTCCTAAGTGCCTTATTTTTGAGGGACAAGTTGTACTTTGTAATGGAACATTATTGCATATGATGTACAGGGAAGCTAAAAAAAAAGGAAAAACTCCACAATTCTTCTATTTTTTAATGGGTTTTGCTTTTTTTTTACAGCGATATGACAATTTTTAATGCTGCAGTTTTCATAGATTCCATTTCGAGGTATGTACGATGGGATAATGTAAACTTTACTGTCAATTATAAAGAATATTAGCAATGAGGCACTCCCAGGACATAAACATAAAAAATAAAAAAAAGCAGGTGGAGTGCTTTTTATAAGTCATGAAACAGTGATTTATAGTAATAGCTTCCTGCTGCAGCTATACTATGGTGTTATGCATCAGCCCACTCCCTGAATGGCACAGTACAGCACGTCGGTCTACAGCGTCATTCACTTCAATGGGAATGACGTAGATAGCGCTCAGAAAGGGGACAGTCAGACCACCCTCAATCTGGTTTTTATTGCTTATCCTGTGGATAGATGATAAAGTGTCTTCATTGGACAGTCTCTAAATTTAGCACGCCCTCTGTATGAAAACCTTACCTTACATACAACCCGCATTCCCTCAATTTCTTCGGGAGAAAGCACTTTAATTTGGGAGGTTCCCTTCAAGGATTGTTCAGATTGTGACATTCCTAAAAGACAAATAACCAGTTTGCTTACCTCTTAACTCAAAAATTTACTTCTATATAAGATGGAATGTTACATTTGGTAGAAATGCTTCTCATTACCTAAAGGGTGATCTGCATAATCTGGCCTTTGTATGTAGCTTGGTACTGGTCTCATTGGCATCTGCAAGAGAAATTCAGACAATATCGTCGTAGATTACAAAACTTTGTTTTCTTCCGAGTATTGGCAGCGAGTTCTGCTGCAGAGGACTTTAAAGCTGACCAAAGACATGAGATATTTACCTGCAGAGCAACTGGAGATCACACACATAAGATTAACAGCAGATGCTAGTAAAATAAAGGATGCCATAAACTTTAGAAAGCTGCTGGCTGGCAGCTCTTTCTCCCACCCTCCCAATTTAGAAAGCTGCTGGCTGGCAGCTCTTTCTCCCACCCTCCCAATTTAGAAAGCTGCTGGCTGGCAGCTTTTTCTCCCAGGCATGCTCGGACCATGTGCTCTCAATAGAAAGTTTTGCAATAAGCTGATGCCAGTTACCCCTGCAGGTGGCTTATCTCCTGTGAGAACAAAGGGGAGATTCATACTAACTATTGGTCTGATTGGCCAGAAATTGGCCAGATAATCTGTTTGTGTAATACAGCCCTAGGTTTATCATGAATTAGGAGCATCCTCCGGCAGTCCGTGAGTCAGAATGAAACTTACAGCAGCTCCGAGCTGCTGTACGTTTGTCTTCATTTGCACCAGAAAACTGGAGGAGTTCAGGAAAGTGGCAAGGGCAGTGGAAAAGTGCCACTTGTGCCAAGATTTGTCATAAGTGTCAAACATTGTCTTTGCTACTTTTTTATGTCAATCTCCCCCAAAGAATCAGGCATGCTGAACCTAACATTTATTGTAGGGGGGGAAAGAGTTAGGAAAGCCATATTCATAGTAGATGGCCAGGTGGTTCCTCCAAAGAAGCAGGTTAGACCGACATCCATCTAATGTGTATGGCCAATTTAATATATAATATATTATTTACAAATGGACCATGGTGACTCCTCCAGGACATCCTCCTATCTGCTAATTCTCGGGGAACAATGCCGACAAGGAGAATCGACCAAACTGAAATCTCAGTGGAACGTCCACAGTCAACAGCACAATAGACACAAATACAGCAAGAATGATCCACAAAACAGCAGGTCCACAAATGAATGGCTGATGAGACAGGATGAAAGCAGTAGTCATTTCAGCACAACTCTAACAGCACATTTCTTCTGCAGAGACTTCATACGTACCAATGGATAGTATGGCCTGAGTTTTCCAGTATACCGATAGCCTAGCCAAGGATCGGTATTGATTTCTCCTTCCATTGTCCATGGTGAATCTTGACTTTTGACTCTCTCATCTTCTAGGAGAAATGGGAGTCTTCAATTAAAGTATGCATTGCCAAAAATGTTAAAATATGATCTTAAAGAGGACCTTTCATCTGGCAAAACATTGTGAACTAAGTGTCATGATCTGTACAGTGGCGCCCAGGGATCTCACAGCACTTACTATTATCCCTGGGCGACGCTCCGTTCTCCTGCTATACCCTCCGGTATGTTCGGTCACTTGGTTATAGTAGGAGGAGACTGCCCTTTATCTCTTGGGCGTCCCAGGCTGTGAGCTCTGCGCTGCGATTGGCCAGCGCTACAGCCTGGGAGAAGAAGATGCCCAGGAGAACAAGGGCAGTGTCCTCCTACTATACCCAAGTCCCCTAAGTCTCCTCCTACTATAACCAAGTGACCGAACATACCAGAGGGCATAGCAGGAGAACGGAGCGGCGCCCAAGGATAATAGTAAGTGCAGTGAGATCCCTGGGCGCCGCTGTACAGATCATAACACTTAGTTCACAATGTTTTGCCAGATGAAAGGACCTCTTTAAACATTTAACTGCATTAACTAGTTTCTACTGTAACTACCCACCAATAGCTCTAAAATCCTAAATATGCTGCACATGCTGTTTTTTTAAACTGCATGGGGAGGCAACTAGCAACAAATAAAACTGCACCGTATACGCTTTTAACATGGGAGGCTATAGGCAACGTATGCCAACTGGAGGCTTTTAGGAGGTACACGTCACCTATACCACCAATGGAAGACTCAAAAGCTCGTACTGCTTGTTAAATATTTTTAACTGTGACAAAAGTCTTTAGTGCTGCACATAACAGTGGTCACTCTCTGTATTATCTGCTGCACTGGCCAAAACTATATAATCTCCTGCATCTTATTTCAGCTGACAGATCCTTGCTCCTAAAGCAAAATTTCACACTGGACTTTGAAAGCTCAGATCTACTATA
Source organism: Bufo gargarizans (assembly GCF_014858855.1). Classification (NCBI taxonomy): domain Eukaryota; kingdom Metazoa; phylum Chordata; class Amphibia; order Anura; family Bufonidae; genus Bufo; species Bufo gargarizans. The sequence continues at coordinate 243,183,899 of NC_058080.1, read as the reverse complement.
TAGTCTAAAATAAACATTACACAGCAGCTCCAGAAGAAGAACAATTGCTTACTTGCTTTCTTGTGCAGCATCTTGTGCGATGCCCAGCTTCCCCTGAAACATTCCTAAGAGAAAGCACAGTACAAGACATGTGAATGAGGCACAGCCACCCTGGCGGTAGGACATTGAGCTCAAAGTGCAGGAATTACCTTCTGTACATGCGGGAAGGGGTATAAAGGATGTTTGCCATCATCCACCAATAGTGTTTCCCAGCCAGACACTACAACTTCCATAGACAACACAAATATGTAGGTACTAGCCACATGTAGGGACTATACTGTGGACGAAACCCTGTGGCCAAAGAGAATAAAAAGGGCTAGGCTAACTTCTAGGTTTACTATTTAGTTTTCCTGTTCCGGGACAAGAGTTTTATTTATTTTCATGACTATGAAAGTTGTAGATTCATACTAAAGGCATCAAAACTATGAATTAACACATGTGGAATTATATACATAACAAAAAAAGTGTGAAACAACTGAAAATATGTCATATTCTAGGTTCTTCAAAGTAGCCACCTTTTGCTTTGATTACTGCTTTGCACACTCTTGGCATTCTCTTGTTGAGCTTCAAGAGGTAGTCACCTGAAATGGTTTTCACTTCACAGGTGTGCCCTGTCAGGTTTAATTAGTGGGATTTCTTGCCTTATAAATGGGGTTGGGACCATCAGTTGCGTTGTGGAGAAGTCAGGTGGATACACAGCCGATAGTCCTACTGAATAGACTGCTGGAATTTGTATTATGGCAAGAAAAAAGTAAAGAAAAACGAGTGGCCATCATTACTTTAAGAAATGAAGGTCAGTCCGAAAAATTGGGAAAACTTTTAAAGTGTCCCCAAGTGCAGTCACAAAAACCATCAAGCGCTACAAAGAAACTGGCTCACATGCGGACCATCCCAGGAAAGGAAGACCAAGAGTCACCTCTGCTGCGGAGGATAACTTCATCCGAGTCACCAGCCTCAGAAATCGCAGGTTAACAGCAGCTCAGATTAGAGACCAGGTCAATGCCACACAGAGTTCTAGCAGCAGACACATCTCTAGAACAACTGTTAAGAGGAGACTGTGTGAATCAGGCCTTCATGGTAGAATATCTGCTAGGAAACCGCTGCTAAGGACAGGCAACAAGCAGAAGAGACTTGTTTGGGCTAAAGAACACAAGGAATGGACATTAGACCAGTAGAAATCTGTGCTTTGGTCTGACGAGTCCAAATTTGAGATCTTTGGTTCCAACCACTGTGTCTTTGTGCGATGCAGAAAAGGTGAACGGATGGACTATACATGCCTGGTTCCCACCGTGAAGCATGGAGGAGGAGGAGGTGCGATGGTGCTTTGCTGGTGACACTGTTGGAGATTTATTCAAAATTGAAGGCATACTGAACCAGCATGGCTACCACAGCATCTTGCAGCGGCATGCTATTCCATCCGGTTTGCGTTTAGTTGGACCATCATTTATTTTTCAACAGGACAATGACCCCAAACACACCTCCAGGCTGTGTAAGGGCTATTTGACCATGAAGGAGAGTGATGGGGTGCTGCGCCAGATGACCTGGCCTCCACAGTCACCGGACCTGAACCCAATCGAGATGGTTTGGGGTGAGCTGGACCGCAGAGTGAAGGCAAAAGGGCCAACAAGTGCTAAACATCTCTGGGAACTCCTTCAAGACTGTTGGAAGACCATTTCAGGTGACTACCTCTTGAAGCTCATCAAGAGACTGCCAAGAGTGTGCAAAGCAGTAATCAAAGCAAAAGGTGGCTACTTTGAAGAACCTAGAATATGACATATTTTCAGTTGTTTCACACTTTTTTGTTAGGTATATAATTCCACGTGTTGTTAATTCATAGTTTTGATGCCTTCAATGTGAATCGACAATTTTCATAGTCATGAAAATAAAGAAAACTTTTTGAATGAGAAGGTGTCCAAACTTTTGGTCTGTACTGTAAGTAGATACACGATGTATACACTACATATGCGATCAGCCCAAGTGCATCAGTTCCCCCCAATGTCATCAGCTCCACTATCCCCCATTGCCATCAGCTCCGTGCCCCCAGCTTGCCCCCCCAGTGCCAAATACCATCAGCTTGCTCCCCAGTGACAGTTCTTACCCCTCTTCTGTAGGGGTGCTGCTCCACAGCTCCTCCATCTTCTCTGCTCGCTGCACTGACGTCCTGACATCACAGTGTCGGGTCATAGTGCACGCTTACGTGTACTACGACCTGACGATGTGTCAGGAAGTGCAGCGCAGCGGGTGACCACGGAGCGGTATGTAAAAGCAAGCTCCGTGGTCACACGACACAAACGAATCCTCGATGCAAAAAATTTGCATTGATTTTTTTGGTGTTGAATTACTCGATTAAATTGAACCCCATAGTGTTCTTCCCCACCTCCAACACCATAGTGTCCCCATAATGTGCCAATATAAGATGCCCCCATAGTGTCCCCCATGTGCCAAAATGTCCCCAGTAGATGCCCCCCATGATGTGCCAGTAGATGCCCACCTAGTGTCCCTCATGTGCCAGCGGTGATACAGAAGAATGTATGGAGATGAGCGCTTCCACAATGCAAGCGCTCATCTCCCGCTGCACCGGATCTGGATTCAGCCGGTAACACAGTAATTTTAACAACCGGATCTGAAGAACCGGCCAAATCCCATGCCTGGGTGTAGCATGTGCCCTTCTGCTTCACTCATCTCTATGGAAGAAAATAGGCGAGTGCTGCTCCACCGGCCGCTGTAGTGTAGCAGTGCAGGCAATCCTGCCTACCTTTTACAGGCTGACAAGCCAAAGGGACTAGTAATAAAAAGAACTGTGTGCCAGGGATTTTTTTCGGGAGTTGGGCACTGATTTCTACACTCACCCAACATATACAGGGTATGTTCACACGGGTCAGATTTCTGGATGTGTCGCAGATCCATCATCTGCCAGAATCCTCCAATGCCACCGGCCCCGCTATAAGGGGGTCCAGCAAGGATCCGGCCAGAATCCTGGCACATGCTGGTGGGTGCCAGGCCGATTCTCAGCAGTTTGGCTGGATCTCCATGCTACGTATCACATGTGACGATTTCAAAAAACATGTCCCTGCCATCTGCAGTGTGAATGAGGTTCCAATAACCCCTTCCCACCATACACTGGATGCTTACAGCTGATCCGATGACCTCTGCACCAAACACCCAAATCCTCAACAAGTGAATGCAGAACCGCATTCCCACTGGGCCACTACCCGGTAATACATTATAGACCTGACATGTGCTTCTGCCCACAACACCAGGGCACATGGGAGAGCCTGGCACTACACCCATTCATCACACAGGACAAGATGACATAGGCCCCAGTGGATGAGCGGTACCTGCGAGCAGAAGTACGAGCCGTGGATGCCCAGCTTGAGGCAGGTCGGGCATTGCAGCTTGGCCTCGCTGGTGCAGTGCTCCGTCTCACACACTCTTCTCTCCACCGCCGCCATGCTTCACCGGGCAGCACCCACAGGACGGCGGGGAGGAGACGAGAGGAAGGCGTGTGGCGGCGCTGTGACCGGCCTGTCTGGGGAAAGAGCAGGGAGTGACGTGCGGCGACAACAGGAAAGGGAACAGCTCCCACAGGCCTCCTCCGATAGGCGGCAGCGCAGGGGGCGGGGCTGCGTGGGCGGCTGCAGGTAGCCGGGCTCGTGCTGCGTGGTGGGCGTGGCTAACAGGCCAGACATTTCCCCCAGGCCTTCTGCTGCTCTGGTACAACTGGAAAGGTTAGGGCGTCGTGGGCGTGGCTTATAAGTGGTTGGGGTTTATGGTGGGAAATGTTTAGAGGTTATTTTTTTTTAAATGGATTGTGCCATGAATAATATTCTACTGTTTTCAAACCAGCACCTAGAGGTGAACACTTCTGTAATTGCATAAAATGTGTTACAGTCACTGGGTAAAGCCTCATGCACATGTCCGTGAAACACGGACCGTGTGATACCGACCTGGATTTCTTCTGCGTGCAGGAGCGCACTCATTGGTTGCTATGACGCCGTGCGCTTCCTGCTGCTGCCGCAGTACAATAATACACTGGTATGATCTACACCAGTGCATCACTGTACTGCAGCGGCAGCAGGAAGCGCACGGCGTCATAGCAACCAATGTACATGTACAGCGCGCTGATCGGGCGGGTGCAGGAGCTGCGCCCATCCGATCCATGGCAGGGGTCCGGCAGTCACTGATAGCTGGACCCCTGCTGTATGCACTGACATCAATGAAGTCACCGTTGCCGGCGCATTAACCCCTGCACGGCCATGGCCAGCGCTGATCGCGGCACGTGCGATGTCAGTGCAGGGAGGAAGCCGCCATTGAGTCTTTGCGCTGCTGTGACGGGGGACCCGATGGCAGGGAAGGTAGCTGCCTTCCGGGAGGGCCTATGAGGTCCAGCCCCCTGTATTACACTAGTAATACACTTACAGCCAATGCATTACAATACAAAAGTATCAAGTAAAAAAAAAAAAGTGTCTTTTTCCCAAAATAAAGTAAAAAAAAAAAATGTAAACTAGGCAAGAAAAAAAAAATAAGTTGACATATTAGGTATCACCGTGTCCATATCAACCGGCTCTTTAAAAATATCACATAACCTAACCCCCTGAGGTGAACACTGTCAAAAAAAAAACCTGCTAAAAAAACATTTTTTTCATTAAAAGTGCAACACCATGCGATCAAAAAGGCATATGCCCCCCAAAATAGTACCAATCTAACCGTAACCTCATCCTGCAAAAAATGATCCCCTAAGACAATCGCCCTAAAAATAAAATTGCGGAACGGATGCGGACCCATTTTGAGGACGTGTGAATGGAAAATATATCCCTCAAAATGAAAATAAATGACTGTATTTTCTGCTTTATAAGACGCACTTTTTCCCCCTCCAAAGTGGAGGGGAAAAGTTAGTGCGTCTTATAAAACAAATGTGGCCCAAATGTGTAACTTAATGCAGCTCAGGAGCTCTCACTAACTGCTCCTGAGCTGTCATAAAACAATGGGAGAATGGGCGGGAGGACGAACGGGAGAACAGGCGGGCAGCACTCACGGTACCCTTCAGTGATTGTGGCACTAAGCAGCAGGCTGCGGTTTCACTGATGACCAAGTGCTGCTCCCGATCTCCTCCATGTGAGCTGGTCCTGGAGTGTCCGGACCGGTACCGTAACTGTCTGCAGGCTGGCGGCATCTCTGCAGGCTGGTGTCTTCTTTCCAAAATGGGGTCACTTGTGAGGTAGTTATACTGCCCTGGCATTTTAGGGGCCCTAATGCGTGAGAAGTAGTTTGAATTCAAAATGTGTTAAAAATGCCCTGTGAAATCCTAAAGGTGCTCTTTAGAATGTGGGCCCCTTTGCCCACCTAGGCTGCAAAAAAGTGTCACACATGTGGTATCGCCGTACTCAGAAGAAGTAGGGCAACATGTTTTGGGGTGTATTTTTACATATGCCCATGCTGGGTGAGATAAATATCTCTCTAAAAGTCAACTTTTCAAATTTTTTTATACAATGTTGTCATTTTAGAGAGATATTTCTCTCACCCAGCATGGGTATATGTAAAAATACACCCCAAAACACATTGCCCAACTTCTCCTGAGTACGGCGATACCACATGTGTGACACTTTTTTGCAGCCTAGATGCGCAAAGGGGCCCAAATTCCTTTTAGGAGGGCATTTTTAAACATTTGGATCCCAGACTTCTTCTCACGCTTTAGAGCCCCTAAAATGCCAGGGCAGTATAAATACCCCACATGTGACCCCATTTTGGAAAGAAGACACCCCAAGGTATTCAATGAGGGGCATGGCGAGTTCATAGAAGATTTTTTTTTTTGGCACAAGTTAGCGGAAATTGATTATTTTTTAGTTTTTTTCTCACAAAGTCTCCCTTTCCGCTAACTTGGGACAAAAAGTTCAATCTTTCATGGACTCAATATGCCCCAAAGCGAATACCTTGGGGTGTCTTCTTTCCGAAATGGGGTCACATGTGGGGTATTTATACTGCCCTGGCATTTTAGGGGCCCTAAAGCGTGAGAAGAAGTCTGGAATATAAATGTCTAAAAAATGTACGCATTTGGATTCCGTGAGGGGTATGGTGAGTTCATGTGAGATTTTATTTTTTGTCACAAATTAGTGGAATATGAGACTTTGTAAAAAAAAACAATTTCCGCTAACTTGTGCCCAAAAAATATCTGAATGGAGCCTTACAGAGGGGTGATCAATGACAGGGGGGTGATCACCACCCAGTCATTGATCACCCCCCTGTAAGGCTCCATTCAGACGTCCGTATGTGTTTTGCAGATCCGCGGTGTCCGTGTTTTGCGGATCCACGGATCCGCAAAACACATACGGACATCTGAATGGAGCCTTACAGGGGGGTGATCAATGACAGGGGGGTGATCACCCCATATAGACTCCCTGATCTCCCCCCTGTCATTGATCACCCCCCTGTAATGCTCCATTCAGACGTCCGTATGTGTTTTACGGATCCATGGATCGGATCCGTAAAACACATACGGACCTCTGAATGGAGCCTTACAGGGGGGTGATCAATGACAGGGGGTGATCAGGGAGTCTATATGGGGTGATCACCCCCCCTGTAAGGCTCCATTCAGACGTCCGTATGTGTTTTGCAGATCCGATCCATGGATCCGCAAAACACATACGGACCTCTGAATGGAGCCTTACAGGGGGGTGATCAATGATAGGGGGGTGATCAATGACAGGGGGGTTATCAGGCAGTCTATATGGGGTGATCAGGGGTTAATAAGGGGTTAATAAGTGACGGGGGGTGTAGTGTAGTGCGGTGTCTGGTGCTACTTTACAGAGCTGCCTGTGTCCTCTGGTGGTCGATCCAAGCAAAAGGGACCACCAGAGGACCAGGTAGCAGGTATATTAGACGCTGTTATCAAAACAGCGTCTAATATACCTGTTAGGGGTTAAAAAAATCACCGCTGGCAGGCTGTAGATCCACTCGCTTACCTGCAGTTCCTGTGAACGCGCGCGCCTGCGCGTGTAGACGCATCATGCGTGACTGTGCCTGAGTGAGCCGCCTCCGGAATGCGATCCTGCGTTAGGCGGTCCGGAGGTGGTTAAAATAAACACTGTTCTGTAATAGTCATGTGTCTATATTAAATATGACTGTAACCCCCCCGATCCATAGAAATCCACCCATGTACTGCAAAATATGGGTGTATTCCTATAGAGGGGGGATATAGTCATATTTAATATAGACACATGACTATTACAGAACAGTGTTTATTTTAAATATGACTATAACCCCCCCACATCCATAGGAATCCACCCATATTTTTTTGTTCAAATAATTTTTTTCTCCATTTTCCTCCTCTGAAAACTAGGTGCGTCTTATCATCAGGTGCGTCTTATAAAGCAAAAAATACGGTAAATTATTAAAGGTAAAGGGGTTCTGCACTTTGTTTTAACTGATGATCTATTCTCTGGATAGATCATCAGCATCTGATCGGCGGGGGTCCGACACCCGGGACCCCCGGCCGATCAGCTGTTTGAGAAGACAGCAGCGCTCCAGCAGCGGCGCGGCCTTCTCACTGTTTACCGCTGGCCCAGTGACGTCATGACAAGTATCAACTAGCGTGGGCGGGGCTAAGCTCCATTCAAGTGAACAGAGCTTAGCCCCGCCCACGCTAGTTGATACTAGTCATGACGTCACTGGGCCAGCTGTAAACAGCGAGAAGGCCGTGGCGCTGCTGGAGCGCTGCTGCCTTCTCAAACAGCTGAACGACGGGGGTCCCGGGTGTCGGACCCCCGCCGATCAGATGCTGATGATCTATCCAGAGGATAGATCATCAGTTAAAACAAAGTGCAGAACCCCTTTTAAGCAAAAATCATAGATGTGGTAGGCAATAACAAGTGCTCGACGGCACCAAATCAGAAACCATATGTCCTACCACAATCCGGGGGGTTCCAGTGCACATCGATGAATCCCGAAGGGAAAGAAATAAACATCTATCCCTGGGCTAGATGATGATGTGGTATTAAAGAACAAAGTGGGCAAAGAACTGTCCCTGATATTGCCTTACAGGGGGGTGCTATTCTGGCCCTGATAGCCTAACCACAGACCACCCGCCCTGATAAGAGCGACTCCGTCCGGAACCTTACCCTATATAAAAATGGCCCTAGTAAGCCCCTAACTTCTAGGTGATCACTATATAAATCTATGTGTTTTTGACTCATTATAAAAGTATAAGTATATCGCACCCCTCTGTGTATCACACATATAGATAGCACACCTATACTAGTCCTTAAAATGACTTTTGTGGCCCTATTAGCTAGCATTTGGTGTCCCTAACAGCCTGTCCGTGCTCCACACAGCAACTTCTCCCTACACTGGCAAAACACTGAATGTAAAATGGCAGCCAGATCAGGTTTATTTATAAGGTAGGGGGTATGTCCATGTGCTGAAATGTCTCAATTGGCTGTCCTGTACCACCTGATGGATGTGTCATGGGTCAAAGTTCTTCATAATGTAAAATAATATGGCAGGCGCAAATTTCTCCATGTTTGCATGTTCAGCGAATCGCGAACACACAAAGTTCGCCGCTAAACGACCGCCGGGCGAACCGCAAGGCCATCTCTACTGAGGCGGAAGGTAGGCACCCGAGGCAAACGGTACACCAGGTCACCAGGGAGCCCAGTGGCAGGTAATGGCAGCAGGAGGCAGCAGGTGCCACTTCCGCCTTTGCACACCGATCCCGAACAGGCGCAAGCCAGCACCACCCCATCTGACAGGAAGTCAGTGTGTAAGTCGCCTGTTTGGGCTTACTTCACCCTGGCAGCAGACGATATGACAATTGCCATCTGTCAGCTATGGCATGCCAGGGTGAGGAGAGGGAGGTCTGTTGCTTGGCTGGGTACCACTGCCCTTACACAGCACCATAGAGTCAACCACCGGCGGGAGTGGGAACAGATGCAGGGTGGTCTCAGCAGCGCCAGCAGCAGTGCGCAGGGGACACCAGCTCCTGCCACTGTCCTGCAGCCACCCCACCCACTTCCAACAACAAATTCCCACTCCCTCTCCTAGAGGAACCTATACCGGGCAGCCAGACCTCTGCCTCCTCTGCACCCTCCTCTATTGCCTCCACTAACGACACATTTAAACGCACCGCGCCCTACGCCCCGGGGACCGACGCGTGCATTCACTCAATGGGCTCCTGGCAAGGGTTATCGCCCAGCATCTGCTGCCCTTCAATATTGTGGACTGCAGTCCATTCTGGCAGATGTTGGAGCAGGCCTAACCCAGATGGCGTGTCCCCAGCCGCCATTTCTTTGCCAGGACAGGAGTCCCTGCCCTACACCAGCACATTGTGCCGAATTTATCCCTGTCGCTGGATCACACTGTCAGCGACAGGGTGCATCTGACAATGAATGCCTGGACCAGCAGACATGGGCAGGGACGATACATCCGTTTTACAGCCCATTGGGTGTTTCTCCGAAGTGCCGGGGAGGGATTATCAGATATGGCGGCATTTCAGTTTGTGGTGCCGCCCCAGGGTTTCTGGGGGAGAACTGCTACTCGCCATCCATCAAGCCACTGTCTCCACCGCTTTTGAGTCACCCAGCAAGTGTCCCCGTAGCTACACAAGTGTGGGGCATGTCCGCTGCCAGGCCATGCTCAAGCTTTTGAGCTTAGGGGAACGGAGACACACTGTATCTGATGTTCTGGCCGCCCTCCAAGCTCAGGTCCATAAGTGGCTGACACACCGTAGGCTCCAGGCAGGTATGGTTTGTCTGTGACAATGGCAGCAACCTCCTTGCCACCCTCAATACTGGCAGTCTAACACACGTGCCCTGCATTGCACATGTCCTAAACCTTGTGGTACAGAAGTTCCTACACACATACCCAAGGTTAAGCGACATCGTGCAATGTGTATGTAGGATTGCCAGCCACTTGCAACCGCCACCATGTCCCTGTCCAAACTGCAGCAGGACAACAGCCTGCCACCTCACATTCTGATTGTTGACAGCATGACGCGGTGGAACTCCACCCTCCACATGCTGGAGAGGTTGTGGGAGCCACGATGGGCGGTGAAAGAATACATGCTGGACCAAGGCACTTCTGGGCCATCACACCCACTCCCCTATATCACCAATGCGGAGTGGGGGCAGATACACCAGGTCTGCCACGTGTTGGCCCCATTGAAGCAGGCAGCCAAGATGGTTAGCAGGGAGCACGTCGGCCTCAATGACATGCTCCCCATAGTGTTCCTGCTGGGCAGGACACTAGATCGCCTGCTCAATGCTGGGGCGAGTGCCTTGGTGAAGCAAGAAGAGGCAACAATGCTCCACCAAGACCAGGATGAGGAGGAGGAAGAATTTGTTGAGGAGTTTGCTGACGTCCAGGAGTCTGGCCCTGGTGAGGAGGGAGAGCCGGTGCTGGGGACACCGTTAGTCTGGGGGAGGGGCGGCTCCCACAGGTAGCAGCAGCAGGAGGACCAAGATGTCATGGTCCCGGGCAGCCAAGAAGAGTCATAGCGGGCTGTCCTCTTCCCCATGGCTGCTCACATGCTGCGATGTCTCAGGAGGGACCCCCGGATCAAAAAAATTAAGGAGAGGGATGATTTTTGGTTCGCCACCCTCTTAGACCCTCGCTGCAAGGGGAAACAGGAGCAGTTTATCCCAGCTAGCCAGAGGGATGCCCGTATGAATAACCTGCGGGCCTGTCTGATACTCTGGCTGGAGCAGGCAAACCCTCAGCCTCACGCTCCAGTTCTCCCCACCCATCTCACCCAGCAGGTGGCTGGCCCAAGCAGATCAAGCAAAGTAGGTGATCTTATGGGTGAGCTGAGGTTGTTCTACCAGTCTGCGCGTCCAGCAGCAGCAGTCATCACCAGCGAATGGCCTGCAAGGGTGCAGACTACATGGGTTCCATCTAGCATGAGCACCGATGACCCCGTGGAGTACTGGGTTGCCAGGCTGGACAGCTGCCGTGAGCTTGCTCAGTATGCGTTGGAAGTACTGTCTTGCCCCCCCTCCAGCGTACTGTCTGAGTGGACATTCAGCGCGGCAGGTGGTGTGGTCACCGACAAGCGATCCGTCTGCCCATTGACTCTGCGGACAGACTGACATTTATCAAAATGAACGATTCCTGGATCTGCACCGACTTCTTATCCCCCGCCGTCGGTTCCCGGCGATGAAGGGTACCTTGTCAATCCCTCTCCTTGGCTTTCCCTCCTAAATGTTGTTGTTTTTTAATTTCTGTATATATTTCTTGATAAATTATTAATTTATATATTTATTTATGGATTCATTTTTAATATATTTATAACTTTATTTATGCATTTCTGTATTGATGAATTATTTATGTATTTATTGATTAATTTATGTATTTATTTATGGCTGCATTTATTGATAGATTTATTTATTGATGACTTTATATATTTCTCAATTGTTGAATTTCTTTCCTTTTTTTGGCGAACAATTTCTATATTTTTTTTCAATCGATGAGTTTATTTATCTTTTTTTCATTAATTTATTAAACCTCTTATTGAATTATTAATTCATTTAACTAATTGTTGAAATATACAGTGCTGCCCATAATTATTCATACCCCAGGCAAATTTTGACTTAAAGTTACTTTTATTCAACCAGCAAGTAATTTTTTGACCTTTGCAAAAGCTCATCTGGACAGAGAAGACAAAGAAGAAGACTTCTGGTCTTCTGTGTTATGGTCAGATGAAACAAAAATTAAACTGTTTGGTCACAATGATGTTTCCTTCATTTGGTGTAAAAAAGGGGAAGCCTTCAACCCAAAGAACACCATCCCCACTGTCAAATATGGTTGTGGGAACCTAATGCTTTGGGGGTGTTTTCAGCCAATGGACCAGGGAACCTAATCACAGTAATCGGCACCATGAAAAAAGAGCAATACATGAGGATTCTCAACGACAACATCAGGCAGTCTGCAGAGAAACTTGGCCTTGGGCATCAGTGGACATTTTAGCATGACAATGACGCAAAACATACAGCAAAAGAGGTGAAGAAATGGTTAGCAGACAACAACATTAACATTTTGGAGTGGCCCAGCCAGAGTCCAGACTTGAATCCAATTGAGAATCTGTGGAGGGAGCTAAAGATCAGGGTGATGGCGAGAAGACCCTCCAACCTGAAAGATTTGGAGCTCATTGCTAAAGATGAATGGGAAAAATGACCTGTGGAGACATGCAAATAGCTGGTCTGCAATTATAGGAAGCGTTTGATTGCTGTAATAGCCAATAAAGGCTTTTATATTGATTATTGAGAAGGGTATGAATAATTTTGGACTGGACACTTTTTGCTCAAATGTAAATAAATGCTGAGAAATTTATTTTTCCACAATAATGCCTCTTGTACATCGTCTTATTATCTTTTGGGAGACACCTATGTCATTTCCCGTCAAAAAATTACTTGCTGGTTGAATAAAAGTAACTTTAAGTTAAAATTTGCCAGGGGTATGAATAATTATGGGCAGCACTGTATATGTCACGGAACCCACCGTGACCTGGGCTCCTGGAGGGAGCTGATGGCCAGCCTCCTTCCTAGCAACTGCGGGCCTAGGAATTTGGAGACCCCCCCTTGTTTGGTTGAACCGGGGATCCGGGTCCCAGGGATAGATGTTGCGGTGGAGCCTGGCCCTAAAGACATCCAATTTCCCAATTCAACACAGGCTCTGGAAACCCAAGGCCAATGACCATGGACTATCTCGGCAAACGGAACTGAACAGGGTGACTGTTGGTCATCAGTTTGAGTTAAATGTGTACTGGTGTTGGATATGTGTAATTATGTTATGTTGTGTAACTTGTTTCAAAAGACTGTCAGCACCCCTCCTTCCCTTCGTTATCTCCCATTTATCTCCCATTGTACTCTAAGGGAGCTCAGGACAATGACATTTTGGCCAGGCTCCTGCAAGGGCTGTCTGGAGCTATTTTAGCAGGTGGACACCTGTGATGTGGGGGCAGACAGAATGTCTGGGGAGGGAAAGGGGGATGTAATGGGATTCTTTATATAAGTCTGTGCAGTTGTTCAATAAAGCAGAATTTGTTTCACCTACACTAAGTCCCATCCAGTGACTGGGGAAACTGGGAGCTACAGATCAGCGGTTTGCAATATCTCCTGAGGAAGGAAGAATACAGAGGCGGACATACTCTTCCTGAGTACTGGGGGTCCGTCACATTGGTGGCAAACGGTGGGATGCTGTTCCTTGCCTGAGGAGACATTTAAACCACCACCGGGATTTATTTCTCAGCCGGCTGAGGAAAACTGACTCAAGCAGCCATGACCCTGGCAGTGGAGTTCTCCGAATTGTTGGGGATCATCTGTCCAAAGGGAGAAAAGGTTCTGTCTATGGAAGATTACTTCACCCTCAGGCAGACGGCGCGGACAGCTCTATGGAATATTGCCAAGGCCCACTGGGGCCGGTTTCATCCATTTCCGGAACAAAGGGTCCGTGATCAGATGGGCCTGCGAATGGGTATCCAGGGAGAGCAGCCTCAGGAGCATTTAGTGGCTGATTTGCACAAGTTAATTCAGCGAGAGGTAAAGCTGCATGAATGGTATCGTGCCCTGCGTTGGTATGCAGAACAAACACATCTGGGATTTACACCTGAATATCCAGAGGGCTAAAACTTTGATTACCCTGGACTGTTGTGAGACACCCTGGTGGATATGTTTGAGGTTGGGGATGAGGGGGACTCTGCCCTGGAGGACCTTTTTGCATACCAGGAATACTGGCTTGGTTTGGAGAGAGTTTCAGAGCTGAGAGCTGATTTGGAGTACATGGTAAAACAAGAATGGCTACTGGGAAAGGCTTACAAGGAGCTGCTAGGACACGTCCAGCAGAGTGTCTCAGACCCAGTAGAAGCCATGTACCCAGAGACTGTGGATTTAGTTGACTTTTATGTGGAGGTTGGAGCTCACTGAGTCCCCAGGTGAGGCGCTGACAACAGGGCAGAGTTCCACAAGCCTCTGCCCAGCACCTGTTACAGCCCTGGGGTTCCAGGAAGAGGAGGCAGACGGCCTCCCTGCCCAGCAGCCTGGTGTGTTCCAGGGAGAAGAGGTAGGCAACCTTTCTCCCCAACTGCAGATGGAGACCCAGGGAGAAGAAGTAGCCAACCTCTCTCCCCAGCGGCAGATGGAGACCCAGGGAGAAGAGGTAGCCAACCTCTCTCCCCAGTGGCAGATGGAGACCCAGGGTGAAGAGGTAGCTGACCTCTCTCCCCAGTGGCAGATGGAGACCCAGGGTGAAGAAGTAGCTGACCTCTCTCCCCAGCGGCAGATGGAGACCCAGGGAGAAGAGGTAGCCAACCTCTCTCTCCAGCGGCAGATGGAGACAGCAATACCCAGGGACCTCATCCCAGTGGAAAAGCTGGCATCCGGGCAGAGAGCAGTTGGCCTCTGCCCACCAAGTACCTACAGCTCCAAGCTAGAGAGCAACAATGCAGCAAGGAGTAGCAGACGCCCACTCAACAGCTGGGGACATACAGAACAGAGCCAGGCCCCAGAGTTCAACAGGACCAGTGTTTGTTTATGGGTGGGCTACTCAACTAACTCAGGCACCGACCGACAGGAGGTCAGGTACCTGGTTAGTCCACCTTTGGGAGGGGAGAAATGTCACAGAACCCACCGTGACCTGGGTGTCATGGTCTTACCTCCTTGCTGTTCCCTTCGTTTGACATGTGCTGGCGGCCATCTTGGTTTCTGGGTTTTCTTGTAGCCTCCCACCCTGCGGCTCCTCCTTCCCACTGGGAGGAGCTGGATGCCTAGCTCATATATATAGGAGGTCTGTGGCTTCAGTTCCTTGCTTGGTCCTCCTGTGTTCACATGCTTCCAAGACTGCTGCTGCTTCTGGTTCCTGATCCTGGCCTCGTCTGACTACCCCGTTGGTTCCTGATTCCGGCTTCGTCTGACTACCCCGTTGGTTCCTGTTCCTGGCTTCGTCTGACTACCCTTCTGGTTCCTGACCTCTGTCTCCGCAAGACCCTGCTTCGGTTTAGCCATCCGTTCGGACTTTGCTACGGCTTGCTCTTCAATAAAACCTTCTTATTTTCCACTTATCTCTTGTTGTACGTCTGGTTCATGGTTCCATGACATTAGGACCAAGCCATGAATTCTGACGGTACAGGGCCACCCTCGCTACCTACGCTGGTTGCCAGACTTGATCAGCAGGATCACCTGTTGGGTCGGTTCGCTGTGGCGTTGCAAACCCTGCTTGAACGCACGGCTCATTTAGCTTCCGTTGCCGATGGGTCGGTTGTCGCTCCTGGGCCCGCTCCTACTGCCGCTCCGGTTGTTGCGCCAGAGTCTACCCTGACACCTGTTGCTGCGCCTGTGGTGTTTCAGGGTATGACCGGTTCTGCCCCCCTTCCACAGCGCTTTGGGGGAGAGCCAACTCAGTGCCGAGGTTTCCTTAACCAGGTGGGCATTTACTTCGAGTTGCTGCCACATGCCTTTCCTACTGAGAGATCAAGGGTGGGCTTCTTGATCTCGCTGCTCTCGGACAAGGCCTTGGCCTGGGCCAGCCCTTTATGGGAGAACAACAATCCGGTGGTTGCCGAGTTTTCCGGTTTTGTTGCTTCTCTTCGGAAGGTATTCGATGTGCCGGCTCGTGCTGCCTCTGCTGCGAGGCTCCTTATGTCCATCAGACAGGGTTCACGATCCGTAGCTGAATACGCCATTGAGTTTCGTACCCTGGCAGCAGAGGTGGGCTGGAATAATGAGGCTCTGGTCGCTGCTTTCTCTCATGGTCTCTCGGATGCCTTGAAGGATGAGGTTGCAGCTAAGGACCTACCAGTGGAGCTCGAGTCTCTTATTTCTTTCCTGATTTTGATTGACACCAGACTCAGGGAGAGACCTTCCTTTAAGGAGAGCCTGCGGAGGTCTCCTAACAGATTGGCGCCTACGTTTGCTGTCCCACCCGTGCCTCCCTCTCCTCCCACGCCTCCTGGGGATGACTTGTCTGGGGGTGAACCCATGCAGCGGGGGTTTGCTCGCCTGTCTGAGGGGGAGAGGGTACTCCGGAGACGCGAGGGCCGATGCATGTACTGTGGTCTCGGTGGGCATTTTCGGTTGGCATGTCCGAACCGTCCGGGAGAACGCTCGCACCTGAGGTCCTGTCGGGGGCAGATCTTGGGTGGAGTCTCCTCGTCCCCGGTTTCCCGTGTTGACAAACCACTGATCACGGTTGTCCTCTCCTGGGTCGGGGGCTCGGTGACGACCCAGGCGTTGGTGGACTCTGGTGCTGGTGGTTTGTTCATTGATAGAGTGTTCGTTGCCGCCAATTCCATTCCTCTGCAGCCTCGAGGTTCCCCACTGGCTCTTGAGGCGATAGACGGCAGACCCCTTCTGCCGCCACACGTGACTCATGAGACCCTTCCAGTGGGGATGGCCATTGGTGCCGTTCACAGAGAGTCGGTCTGTCTCCAGGTTATTTCGTCTCCGCACTACTCGGTGGTCTTGGGGTACCCCTGGCTCCAGAAGCATAATCCGACTTTCGATTGGAGATCGGTCGAGATCCTCTCGTGGTCACCGCAGTGTGGGGCTAGTTGCATCCATGGGCCTGTCAAGTTGCTGTGTACTTCCTCGGACTCTCTGTTGCCTCCTGAATACGAAGAGTACCGGGATGTATTCGATAAGGTGCGCGCGGTTGCCCTACCTCCGCACCGCCCATACGATTGTGCCATAGAGTTACAATCCGGTGCCGTTCCTCCTCGTGGCAAAGTCTATCCACTGTCGGTAGCGGAGAATGAGGCCATGGAGGAGTACGTGAGGGAGGCGCTTTCACGCGGACACATTCGCAAATCCTCGTCCCCGGCAGGGGCTGGATTTTTCTTTGTGAAAAAGAAGGGCGGCGAGTTGAGGCCTTGCATCGATTACAGGGGTCTCAATCGCATCACGATCAAGAACGCTTACCCGATACCCTTGATTTCCGAGCTGTTCGATCGCCTCAAAGGGGCCACGGTCTTTACCAAACTCGACCTGAGGGCGGCATATAACCTGGTAAGGATCAAGGCGGGCGATGAGTGGAAGACCGCGTTTAACACCAGGACCGGTCATTATGAATCCTTGGTTATGCCCTTTGGGTTGTGCAATGCGCCCGCAGTCTTCCAGGAATTCATCAACGATGTTTTCCGTGACCTGTTGCAGCAGTGTGTGGTGGTCTATTTGGATGACATCTTGGTATATTCTGCATCCATGGAGGCCCACATTCTGGATGTCAGACGAGTGTTGCAACGCTTACGAGAGAACAAGCTGTTCGGTAAGCTTGAAAAATGCGAATTTCACCGATCCCAGGTAACCTTCTTAGGTTACATCATTTCCGCTGAGGGGTTCTCCATGGATCCTGAGAAGGTTTCGGCTGTCTTACAGTGGCCCCAGCCCAGTGGGCTTCGTGCCCTGCAGCGCTTTTTGGGCTTCGCCAATTATTATCGGAAGTTCATCAGGGACTTTTCCATGCTAGCCAAGCCTCTCACGGATCTGACCAGGAAGGGCAGTAATCCTCAGGTCTGGCCGCTCGAGGCCATCCGAGCTTTTGAGGCTCTAAAGTCCGCCTTTGTGTCGGCTCCGATTCTGTCGCATCCCAACCCTGGGTTGCCTTTTGTCCTCGAGGTGGACGCGTCTGAGACGGGAGTAGGCGCCCTCCTGTCTCAGCGTAGAACACCAGAGGGTTCTCTGCTTCCTTGTGGGTTTTACTCCCGGAAACTGTCTTCCGCGGAGTGCAACTATCAGATTGGTGACAGGGAGTTATTGGCCATCGTGCAGGCCCTTAAAGAATGGAGGCACTTGCTTGAGGGCTCGGTGGTTCCGGTTCTCATCCTGACGGACCACAAGAATCTGACCTACCTCTCTGAGGCCAAGAGATTGACACCACGTCAGGCCAGATGGGCTCTGTTCTTGTCACGTTTTAATTACGTGGTCTCCTACCTACCCGGCTCCAAGAACATCAGAGCGGATGCCTTATCACGGCAGTACTCCGAGCTGTCCGGGGAGGAGTCGATTCCGACTACGGTCATACCCCCGAATCAGATCCTGGCCGCTATTCGCACCAGCCTGACTTCTCCTCTGGGTGAGCAGATTTTGGCGGCTCAATCTGGTGCTCCCTCTGGGAGACCCAACGGCAGATGTTTTGTGCCTGAGGAGTTGCGCACTCGGTTGTTGCGAACCTACCATAACTCCAAGGCCGCGGGGCACCCTGGAAAGAATCAGCTGTCCTGGGCGGTTTCACGTCTGTTCTGGTGGCCTTCTCTACGTTCCGACATCGCCGCATATGTAGCGGCATGCTCCGTTTGTGCCCAGAGTAAGTCCCCTCGGCACCTTCCGTTGGGCCTTTTGCAACCCATAGCCACCGGGGAGCGTCCATGGTCACACCTGGGGATGGATTTCATTGTGGACCTCCCTGCATCCCGAGGCCATACGGTCATTCTCATGATTGTGGATCGGTTTTCCAAAATGTGCCACTGTGTTCCTCTCAAGAAGTTACCCTCTGCACAAGAGTTGGCCTCGATTTTTGCCAGGGAGGTCTTCCGGTTGCACGGTTTGCCCAAGGAGATTGTGTCGGATCGGGGGAGTCAGTTTGTGTCCAGGTTCTGGCGCGCCTTTTGCTCCCAGTTGGGGATTCATCTCTCTTTCTCCTCGGCCTACCACCCTCAGTCCAATGGGGCCGCAGAACGATCCAATCAGGCCTTGGAGCAATTCCTTCGTTGCTATGTCTCCGATCACCAAGACAATTGGGTTGACCTCCTGCCTTGGGCTGAGTTTGCCAGGAACACGGCGGTGAACTCTTCCTCTGGGACGTCTCCCTTCATGGCCAATTATGGGTTCCAACCTGCCGTGTTACCGGAGGTATTCTCTCCCCAGGATATTCCGGCTGTGGAGGATCACCTTTCCGTCCTACGTGCTTCTTGGGTACAGATCCAGAGGTCCCTTGAGGTCTCTGCGCAGCGCCAGAAACTCCAGGCTGATCGCAGACGAGCGCCCGCTCCTTCCTACCAGGTCGGAGACCGCGTATGGTTGTCCACCCGCAACCTCAACCTTCGAGTGCCCACTCCCAAGCTGGCGCCTCGCTTTGTTGGTCCCTTCCGAGTGCTTCGCAGGGTAAACCCGGTAGCCTATGCCCTTGCGCTTCCTCCTGGCATGCGGATCTCCAACGTGTTTCATGTCTCCCTGTTGAAGCCACTGGTGTGTAATCGTTTCACTTCCTCGATTCCTCGGCCTCGTCCGGTCCAAGTGGGCAATCGTGAGGAGTATGAGGTGAGCAATATCCTGGACTCACGCCTGGTCCGCGGCCGGGTGCAGTTTTTGGTCCATTGGCGTGGTTATGGTCCAGAGGAGCGTTCCTGGGTTCCCTCCGCAGATGTCCATGCTCCTGTCTTGCTCCGAGCCTTCCACGCACGCTTCCCTCAGAAACCGTTCCTTACTCCGCGGAGGAGGGGCCCTTGAGGGGGAGGTACTGTCATGGTCTTACCTCCTTGCTGTTCCCTTCGTTTGACATGTGCTGGCGGCCATCTTGGTTTCTGGGTTTTCTTGTAGCCTCCCACCCTGCGGCTCCTCCTTCCCACTGGGAGGAGCTGGATGCCTAGCTCATATATATAGGAGGTCTGTGGCTTCAGTTCCTTGCTTGGTCCTCCTGTGTTCACATGCTTCCAAGACTGCTGCTGCTTCTGGTTCCTGATCCTGGCCTCGTCTGACTACCCCGTTGGTTCCTGATTCCGGCTTCGTCTGACTACCCCGTTGGTTCCTGTTCCTGGCTTCGTCTGACTACCCTTCTGGTTCCTGACCTCTGTCTCCGCAAGACCCTGCTTCGGTTTAGCCATCCGTTCGGACTTTGCTACGGCTTGCTCTTCAATAAAACCTTCTTATTTTCCACTTATCTCTTGTTGTACGTCTGGTTCATGGTTCCATGACACTGGGCTCCTGGAGGGAGCTGATGGTTAGCCTCTTTCCTAGCGACTATGGGCCTAGGAATTTGGAGACCCCCCTTGTTTGGTTGAACCGGGGATCCAGGGCCCAGGGATGGATGTTGCGGTGGAGCCTGGCCCTACAGCCATCCAATTTCCCAATTCAACACAGGCTCTGGAAACCCAAGGCCAATGACCATGGACTATCTTGGCAAACGGAACTGAAGTGGGTGACTGTACCCTCATGGACATTCCCAAGTGGACCCGTAAGATGGTCTCACCGGGTCTGCCATCCTTTAACTTGGGGGAGCTATGTGACGACATGGTCATCAGTTTGAGTTAAATGTGTACTGGTGTTGGATATGTGTAATTATGTTATGTTGTGTAACTTGTTTCAAAAGACTGTCAGCACCCCCCTTCCTTTTGTTATCTCCCATTTATCTCCCATTGTACTCTGAAAGAGCTCAGGACAATGACATTCTGGCCAGGCTCCTGCTAGGGCTGTCTGGAGCTATTTTAGCAGGTGGACCCCTGTGGTGTGGGGGCAGACAGAATGTCTGGGGAGGGGAAGGGGGATGTGATGGGATTACAGTCTCATCTGTTTGCTTTCTGTATATAAGTCTGTGCAGTTGTTCAATAAAGCAGAATTTGTATCACCTACACTGAGTCCCGTCCAGTGACTGGGGAACTGGGAGCTACAGATCAGCGGTTTGCAATATCTCCTGACGAAGGAAGAATACAGAGGCGGATTCTTTCTGAATACTGGGGGTCCGTCACAATATATATACTACACATTAAGGCCATTAGAATAATTGGCGCTAGAACAGTAGTGCATAAACATTAGTAGGAACAGTAGATCTTAAATGTCAAGGGAACTTGACCACATTGGCTTTTTGTGTCAAATAACTCGATTAAATTCATTAATCGTTTCAGCGCTAGTATAGTGTAACCATTAGTCCTCTGTGTAATCTCTGGACAATGCCCTCCATACATAAACCATACTGGAAAATATACCTCTCAGATACCAATTGGCACACAGCGCTCCACACGCTGCCCACACCGGTCTGCTCTCTGTTTCCATATTGGGCACATCGAGTCTGGAGAAGAACACTGCGGAAATGCAGCCTGCCGCGTTGTGTGTTGATTCCTCCAAGCCAGAGAGCAGCAGGACTGGCGGGGTTTAGCAGCGGCTCTTTTATCCTCCTTTTCTCTGTGAAGAGTCATGGTTACCGACGCTCGCACGACCCATACATGATCAGCGCCACACACACCAGCCATCGGCAGCACCCAGCCGTCCTCTGCCCCTCAGAGTTCAGAAGCCAGTGAGGAACCAGATTGCCTCGGCCCGGGTGTGGAAGTGTCCCCGGCTCTGCCACCGGGATCAGTTCCCCTCCCCTCGGTGATGACTCAGTCACGGTCCCCGGCTGCTGGTGGGGTCCTCGGTGGCTGCCTCCAGTGCGCAGCCCGGATCATCGATCGCAGGTCATTCTGCAGACTAAGCCTTTAGCTGCGAGGCTTAGCTACACACAAGGGGTAGTGTCACACAGCCCGGGGGAGACTTCACCAGGAAGGGGCTGACAGGCACAGGGGAGCACCTACACTGTCATCCAGAAGAGCAGAGTTTGTAGTCTGTTTGGAAGGCAATATGTGTTCTGGAGTTACATAGAACAGCCGGTAACCTCACCCCACAAAACTAATGCAGCTGTGCTTCATCTTTGTGGCCTTGACATAGAAATTCAGATCCTGTAGGTTCCAGAAAAACATACAGTAATCCGGTCCTCTACAATGCAGATGTCTGGAGGGGGAGAAGAATGCAGGGCTTCCAGGGAGAGATGGGGTAGTTAGATATATATATGTGGTCCATCATGCTATAATCTATCTATCTACCCCATCTCTTCCTGGAAGCCCTGAAATCTTCTCCCTTCAAGACATCTGCATTGTATAGGACCAGCTTACTGTACGTTTTTTATAAACTTAAAGGTAAACTTAAAGATGAATCAAAGTTGCATTTGTTTTGTGATGTAAGTTTACCGGCTGTTCGATGTAACTTGAGAACACATGGTGCCTTCAAAACAGACTCCAAACTGTGCTCTGCTGGATGACAGTGTAGGTGCTCCCCTGAGCCTGTCAGTCCCTTCCTGGTGAAGTCTGCCCTGGGCTGTGTGACACTACCCCCTTTGTGTAGCCTAGCCTAGCATCTAAAAGCTTATTCTGCAGCATGACCTGCGATTGATGATCCAGGCTGCGAACTGGAGGCAGCCGCGAGGGTCCCACGAGCAGCCAGGGACCGTGACTGAGTCATCACTGAGGGGAGAGGAACTGATCCCAGCAGCAGAGCCAAGGACACTTACACACCTGGGCCGAGGCAAGCTGGTTCCTCACTGGCTTCTGTGCTCTAACGGGCAGAGGATGACTGGGTGCTGCCGATGGCTGGAGCACAACATGTGTGTGGCGCTGATCATGTATGGGTCGTGTGATCCGCGATAACCATGCCTCTTTACAGACAAAAGAAGGATGACAGAGCTGCTGCTAAACCACACCAGTCCTGCTGCCCTCTGGCTTGGAGGTATCAGTACACGGTGTGGCAGGCTGCGTTACCGCAGTGTTCTTCTCCAGACTTGATGTGCCCGATATGAAAACCGAGAGCAGACCGGTGCGGGCAGCATGTGGAGCTCATGTCGTACTAATTTATTGTGGGCTGTACAAAATTAAAATACAATCGATAAAATAATTTTGTCAAAGGAAAATATTGCTTTTTGTATGCATGGGAGCACATTCCTGCTCTAGACGACGAACCTGCTGCTGTAAGAGGTGTCTAAGCTTATTTTTGGTGTTGCCCAGGTCTGGTGGGGCCTATTCCTGGGCACACATTCCTGCTGCAAACAAAGAACCTGCTGCTGTCAGAGGTGTCTAAATTTATTTTTGTTGTTGCCCAGGTATGGTGGCGGCCCATTCCTGGGAACACATTCTTGCTGCAAACAAATAGCCTGCTGCTGTCTGTTTCTGCTGAGTTAGGCCGAGCTATGTGTAGGCCTTAGACTCTACCTTTAACATGTGCCTGCTGCTGCTATCTGTCCTGATCATGTTAAGTAATGTGCAGGCCTTATACAACACATTACCTTCATCTGCTGCTGCTGTCTGTCCTGATCTTGATGAGTTAGGGCCAGCTATGTGTATGCCTTTTACTACATTGTTACCATTTCCCTGCTGCTGTCTGTTCCATTCCTGCTCAGTTAGGGCTAGCTATGTGTATACCTTATACTACATCGTTACCATTTCCCTGCTGCTGTCTGTTCTGTTCCTGCTGATTTATGCCCAAATATGTGTACGCATGACACTACAGCATTACCATTTTCCAGCTGCTGCTGTCTGTCCTGATATTGCCTGAGTTAGGCCCAGCTATGTGTATGCCCTATACTACAGCATTACCATTTCCCTGCTGCTATCTGTTGTGGCTGAGTTAGGCCCAGCTATGTGTATGCTTTACACTACAGCGTTACCATTTACCTGCTACAGTCTGTCCTGCTGAGTTTGGTCTAGCTAGGTGTAGGCCTTATACTATACCCTTAACAATTACCTGCTGCTGCTGTCTGTCCTGATCCTGCCGAGGACTACCATCATGGACCACTTATTCGCCCTTTGACTTTATCAACTATCGAGTATTAGAATTCTCTTAAGCTGGTGTGCATGCTTCATTTTTTGCGCATGTGCTCTGTTCATCATATATTATATATATATATATATATATATATACATACACACACACACACTAGCAGAAGGACCCAGCTTCGCACAGGTATATTTAATCTATTTCATTTTATGTTTCCATGTGTCGTAAAAAGATAAACAGTTTCCCCCATAACAGTGACCTCTACAGTGCCTGCTCCTTTAACAGTGACCTCCACAGTACCTGCTCCTTTAACACTGACCTCCATAGTGCCCGCCTCTTTAACATTGGCCACTCCTTCACCTCTTTAACACTGACCTCCACAGTGCCTGCCCCTTTAACATTGAGGTACAATTGGGCATTGTAATAGGGTTATATAGAACACTAGACCCATACCGAGGGTAAGGTTCGGTGTGGGGTCGCCCCTGTCGGGGCGGGTGCTCCAAGTGTGGTAGGCAGGTGATAAGAACTGCCCCCTACCCCTAGATAGGCAGGAAAGCCAGAATAGGGTTAAGTAGGAGGTCTACACTGCCATCACCAACTCAGCACCCTGGTCACACCGGTCTCAGGCACCACCAACTGCCAGGACCACCCTCTGCGATCGTGGATCCTGCTCGGACGAGGTGAGATCCACCCATTTTCTCACGTATTCATTGGTGGTATGTGATATAGTGGAGGTTGTTTTGTGTTATTTTTGTCTCTCACCCAGTGTGAAATATTTTAAGTGACCAACTAAAGGTTATGTTTTAAAGAATCCAGTTTACAAAAATGTATCCGTATATTTTGGGTGTAAATAGATACCACCACATCTGTACTGTAAGTGGCGGTATAATATAATTTTTGTTACCCTTTAACATTGACCACCCCTTTAACAGTGACCTTCATAGTGGTCCCCCTTTAATAGTGACCTTCACATTACCCGCCCCTTTAACAGTGGCTTTCACAGTGCCCGCCCCTTTATCAGTGACCTTCATAGTGGCCGCCCCTTTAACAGTGACCTCTGTAGTAACCTCCCATTTAACAGGAGAATAGGTTTGTTCAAGAGCAGCACAACATGCGGCTTGTGTAGAGCAATAATGGTGGTCATGCAGTAGCTGGGCAGGGGATCACAGATCCAACGCGATCCATAGGCATGTGAAGAAAATAGAGGGCCACAGCAGCATATCCACAAATTCTTCTTTATTCAAACGATCACCTCACAACAGGGCATAAAAATAGCATCAACGTTTCGGCTACGAATAGCCTTTATCAAGCATATTTTACAACTAAAATCACAGCATATAAATCCAATATACTGGAACCACCCACAATACTAAACATCCAATAGACCGTGATGCCATAAGTCACACCTACCTAGCATAAGGTCACCATCACATTAAATCACATTAATCAGCTGGTACAAATGTGTAACAATTGTAATCACAAGTTCACCTGTGTGGGGTTATGGCGTGTGAACATCCACAATGTTGTTGGCGTCTCACAATGGAGAGTGCGCATGTCCGTAGATGTCAAAGGGCGGCACATGTAAAGCATCACCGCAATTGTATATGACTGGTATACCAGCACGACAGTTGGCGTGCCGATGCAGAGACAGCGCAGGTCCATGAGCGTCATCAAGGGGCGGCCGGTTTACGTCACAATGCCGCACCTCCTTGTGACGCACCAGGCTGACGTATGATTGGGGAGGTAACATGGCTACCAATAAAAAACATCCGCACCGCTAAGGTAAACAAACAGCGTGCAGCGCGTTTGTTGGTGAAGGCCCTAACACATAATACTGTAGAGATCTAATGCGCAGCATAACACAATTTAAATAAGAATCAACGTGCCGATGTGAAAACACGATCCCCACACAGGTTTACATATAAAACAGAAAACACAATACCAATGCTGAATAAAAAGCAGATATAATTGACATGAGGCCTCATCTACACAGAGATGGTCATGTCTAAATAATCTGTCAATGGAAGCTGGTGACCAGATTGGTTATATTGATAATTAAAGAGCAATTCATTGTGGTATATTCAAGACGTTTACAAATATATAAAAACAATACAATGTAACAGATGAGAGTCTAGCTGATTCCAGCCACATTGAACTCGAGATTCAGTCCAAAAGGTTGTAGAGACTTCAATGTGTAGATCCATTTGAGTTCCTTCTTTCTTAACCACCTCCGGACCGCCTAACGCAGATGTGCGGTCCGGAGGTGGCGGCCCTGCGCAGAGTCACGCATATATGCGTCATCTCGCGAGGGCCGGGATTTCCTGTGAACGCGCGCACACAGGCGCGCGCGCTCACAGGAACGGAAGGTAAGCGAGTGGATCTCCAGCCTGCCAGCGGCGATCGCTCGCTGGCAGGCTGGAGATCCGAATTTTTTAACCCCTAACAGGTATATTAGACGCTGTTTTCATAACAGCGTCTAATATACCTCCTACCTGGTCCTTTGGTGGTCCCTTTTGTTAGGATCGACCACCAGAGGACTCAGGTAGGTCAGTACAGTCGCACCAAACACCACACTACACTACACCCCCCCCCCCGTCACTTATTAACCCCTTATAAACCCCTGATCACCCATGATCACCCCATATAAACTCCCTGATCACCCCCCTGTCATTGATCACCGCCCTGTCATTGATCACCCACCTGTAAGGCTCCATTCAGACGTCCGCATGATTTTTACGGATCCATGGATACATGGATCGGATCCGCAAAACACATGCGGACGTCTGAATGGAGCCTTACAGGGGGTGATCAATGACAGGCGGGTGATCACCCATATACACTCCCTGATCACCCCCCTGTCATTGATCACCCCCCTGTAAGGCTCCATTCAGACGTCCGCATGTGTTTTGTGGATCCGATCCATGTATCCATGGATCCGTAAAAAATCATGCGGATGTCTGAATGGAGCCTTACAGGGGGGGTGATCAGTGACAGGGGGGTGATCACCCTGATCACCCCCTGTCATTGATAACCCCCCTGTAAGGCTCCATTCAGACGTCCGCATGTGTTTTGTGGATCCGATCCATGTATCCATGGATCCGTAAAAAATCATGCGGATGTCTGAATGGAGCCTTACAGGGGGGGCGATCAGTGACAGGGGGGTGATCACCCCCTGTCATTGATAACCCCCCTGTAAGGCTCCATTCAGACGTCCGCATGTGTTTTGTGGATCCGATCCATGTATCCATGGATCCGTAAAAAATCATGCGGATGTCTGAATGGAGCCTTACAGGGGGGGTGATCAGTGACAGGGGGGTGATCACCCTGATCACCCCCTGTCATTGATAACCCCCCTGTAAGGCTCCATTCAGACGTCCGCATGTGTTTTGTGGTCCGATCCATGTGTCCATGGATCCGTAAAAAATCATGCGGATGTCTGAATGGAGCCTTACAGGGGGGTGATCAGTGACAGGGGGGTGATCACCCTGATCACCCCCTGTCATTGATAACCCCCCTGTAAGGCTCCATTCAGACGTCCGCATGTGTTTTGTGGATCCGATCCATGTATCCATGGATCCGTAAAAAATCATGCGGATGTCTGAATGGAGCCTTACAGGGGGGGTGATCAGTGACAGGGGGGTGATCACCCTGATCACCCTGATCACCCCCTGTCATTGATAACCCCCCTGTAAGGCTCCATTCAGACGTCCGTATGTGTTTTGTGGATCCGATCCATGTATCCATGGATCCGTAAAAAATCATGCGGATGTCTGAATGGAGCCTTACAGGGGGGGTGATCAGTGACAGGGGGGTGATCACCCTGATCACCCCCTGTCATTGATGACCCCCCTGTAAGGCTCCATTCAGACGTCCGCATGTGTTTTGTGGATCCGATCCATGTATCCATGGATCCGTAAAAAATCATGCGGATGTCTGAATGGAGCCTTACAGGGGGGGTGATCAGTGACAGGGGGGTGATCACCCTGATCACCCTGATCACCCCCTGTCATTGATAACCCCCCTGTAAGGCTCCATTCAGACGTCCGCATGTGTTTTGCGGATCCGATCCATGGATCCGTAAAAATTATACGGACGTCTGAATGGAGCCTTACCAGGGGGGTGATCAATGACAGGGGGGTGATCCGGGAGTCTATATGGGTGATTACCCCCCTGTCATTGATCACCCCCCTGTCATTGATCACCCCCCCCCTGTAAGGCTCCATTCAGACATTTTTTTTGGCACAAGTTAGCGGAAATTTTTTGTTTGTTTTTGTTTTTGTTTTTTCTTACTAAGTCTCATATTCTACTAACTTGTGTCAAAAAATAAAATCTCACATGAACTCGCCATACCCCTCACGGAATCCAAATGCGTAAACATTTTTAGACATTTATATTCCAGACTTCTTCTCACGCTTTAGGGCCCCTAAAAAGCCAGGGCAGTATAAATACCCCACATGTGACCCCATTTCGGAAAGAAGACACCCCAAGGTATTCGCTGAGGGGCATATTGAGTCCATGAAAGATTGAAATTTTTGTCCTAAGTTAGCGGAAAGTGAGACTTTGTGAGAAAAAAACCCAAAAAATCAATTTCCGCTAACTTATGCAAAAAATAAAAAATTTCTAGGAACTCGCCAGGCCCCTCATTGAATACCTTGGGGTGTCTTCTTTCCAAAGTGGGGTCACATGTGGGGTATTTATACTGCCCTGGCTTTTTAGGGGCCCGAAAGTGTGAGAAGAAGTCTGGGATCCAAATGTCTAAAAATGCCCTCCTAAAAGGAATTTGGGCCCCTTTGCGCATCTAGGCTGCAAAAAAGTGTCACACATCTGGTATCGCCGTACTCAGGAGAAGTTGGGGAATGTGTTTTGGGGTGTCATTTTACATATACCCATGCTGGGTGAGATAAATATCTTGGTCAAATGCCAACTTTGTATAAAAAAATGGGAAAAGTTGTCTTTTGCCAAGATTTTTCTCTCATCCAGCATGGGTATATGTAAAATGACACCCCAAAACACATTCCCCAACTTCTCCTGAGTACGGCGATACCAGATGTGTCACACTTTTTTGCTGCCAAGGTGGGCAAAGGGGCACATATTCCAAAGTGCACCTTTCGGATTTCACAGGCCATTTTTTACAGATTTTGATTGCAAGGTACTTCTTACACATTTGGGCCCCTAAATTGCCAGGGCAGTATAACTACGCCACAAGTGACCCCATTTTGGAAAGAAGACACCCCAAGGTATTCCGTGAGGGGCACGGCGAGTTCCTAGAATTTTTTATTTTTTGTCACAAGTTAGCGGAAAATGATGATTTTTCTTTTTTTTTTCTTTTTTCCTTACAAAGTCTCATATTCCACTAACTTGCGACAAAAAATAAAAGATTCTAGGAACTCGCCATGCCCCTCACGGAATACCTTGGGGTGTCTTCTTTCCAAAATGGGGTCACTTGTGGCGTAGTTATACTGCCCTGGCAATTTAGGGGCCCAAATGTGTGAGAAGAACTTTGCAATCAAAATGTGTAAAAAATGACCGGTGAAATCCAAAAGGTGCACTTTGGAATATGTGCCCCTTTGCCCACCTTGGCAGCAAAAAAGTGTCACACATCTGGTATCGCCGTACTCAGGAGAAGTTGGGGAATGTGTTTTGGGGTGTCATTTTACATATACCCATGCTGGGTGAGAAAAATATCTTGGTCAAATGCCAACTTTGTATAAAAAAATGGGAAAAGTTGTCTTTTGCCAAGATATTTCTCTCACCCAGCATGGGTATATGTAAAATGACACCCCAAAACACATTCCCCAACTTCTCCTGAGTACGGCGATACCAGATGTGTCACACTTTTTTGCTGCCAAGGTGGGCAAAGGGGCACATATTCCAAAGTGCACCTTTCAGATTTTGCAGGCCATTTTTTACACATTTTGATTGCAAGGTACTTCTCACACATTTGGGCCCCTAAATTGCCAGGGCAGTATAACTACGCCGCAAGTGACCCCATTTTGGAAAGAAGACACCCCAAGGTATTCCGTGAGGGGCATGGCGAGTTCCTAGAATTTTTTATTTTTTGTCGCAAGTTAGTGGAATATGAGACTTTGTAAGGAAAAAAGAGAAAAAAAAAAAAATCATCATTTTCCGCTAACTTGTGACAAAAAATAAAAAATTCTAGGAACTCGCCATGCCCCTCACGGAATACCTTGGGGTGTCTTCTTTCCAAAATGGGGTCACTTGTGGCGTAGTTATACTGCCCTGGCAATTTAGGGGCCCAAATGTGTGAGAAGAACTTTGCAATCAAAATGTGTAAAAAATGACCGGTGAAATCCAAAAGGTGCACTTTCGAATATGTGCCCCTTTGCCCACCTTGGCAGCAAAAAAGTGTGACACATCTGGTATCGCCGTACTCAGGAGAAGTTGGGGAATGTGTTTTGGGGTGTCATTTTACATATACCCATGCTGGATGAGAGAAATATCTTGGCAAAAGACAACTTTTCCCATTTTTTTATACAAAGTTGGCATTTGACCAAGATATTTTTCTCACCCAGCATGGGTATATGTAAAATGACACCCCAAAACACATTCCCCAACTTCTCCTGAGTACGGCAATACCAGAACTGTGACACTTTTTTGCTGCCAAGGTGGGCAAAGGGGCACATATTCCAAAGTGCACCTTTTGGATTTCACCGGTCATTTTTTACACATTTTGATTGCAAAGTTCTTCTCACACATTTGGGCCCCTAAATTGCCAGGGCAGTATAACTACGCCACAAGTGACCCCATTTTGGAAAGAAGACACCCCAAGGTATTCCGTGAGGGGCATGGCGAGTTCCTAGAATTTTTTATTTTTTGTCGCAAGTTAGTGGAATATGAGACTTTGTAATAAAAAAATAAAAAAATAAAATCATCATCATTTTCCGCTAACTTGTGACAAAAAATAAAAAGTTCTATGAACTCACTATGCCCATCAGCGAATACCTTAGGGTGTCTACTTTCCGAAATGGGGTCATTTGTGGGGGTTTTCTACTGTTTGGGCATTGTAGAACCTCAGGAATCATGACAGGTGCTCAGAAAGTCAGAGCTGTTTCAAAAAGCGGAAATTCACATTTTTGTACCATAGTTTGTAAATGCTATAACTTTTACCCAAACCATTTTTTTTTTTGCCCAAACATTTTTTTTTATCAAAGACATGTAGAACAATAAATTTGGCGAAAAATTTATATATGGATGTCGTTTTTTTTGCAAAATTTTACAGCTGAAAGTGAAAAATGTCATTTTTTTGCAAAAAAATCGTTACATTTTGATTAATAACAAAAAAAAGTAAAAATGTCAGCAGCAATAAAATACCACCAAATGAAAGCTCCATTAGTGAGAAGAAAAGGAGGTAAAATTCATTTGGGTGGTAAGTTGCATGACCGAGCGATAAACGGTGAAAGGAGTGTAGTGCCGAAGTGTAAAAAGTGCTCTGGTCATGAAGGGGGTTTCACCTAGCGGGGCTGAAGTGGTTAATATCGCATCTTTGTCACCCCCTCTCCGTGAGGGACCCACACTATCTATAACCCTAAAGCGAAGTTGGTTAACTGAGTGTCCTGCTTCGACAAAATGCTTCGCAACTGGTTTATCCATGTTCATTTTGCGTATAGTGCTTTTGTGCTTATTAATGTGTTCCCTGACTTCCATAGTGGTCTCACCCACATAGGTGAGGCTACAGGGACACTGGATGACATATATCTCATCCCGTGACCTGCAGGTGTAATAGCCATTGATTTTATATTTTTTACCGCTGTAAGGATGGAAGAAGTGATCACCTTTGAGAACATTGCCACAGTTACAACAAGATAAACATGGGTAAGTACAATTTTTACGTGGGGCAAGCAGTTTTTGTGTAGTCAATGACTGGCCGCCAATGTCAGTTTTAACCAGTCTATCACGTAGGCTAGGGTTCCGCCTGTATGCCATCATCGGCGGGGATTTAAATTCTTCTATCTCCGACAACCCCCTTTGGAGTATATGCCACTCCTTTCTAAGGACATGGGCAATATTGCCACTGTCCCGGGCGAAGATGGAGACAAAAGGAACCCTAGCCTCGGATCTGGCTTTTGTCGATTTCTGAAGTGCAGTACACCTGTCAACCAACTTAACCTTATGTTTGGTTCTATCAAGTGAGGATTTGGGGTAACCTCGTTCAACAAAGCGTGTGCACATGGCATCCACCCTTTGTGCACAAACTTCATCATCAGAGACTATTCTTCTAACCCTTAGAAGTTGACTCCAAGGGATGGAATCAAGCATTCTATGTGGGTGATAGCTATCATGCATCAGAAGGGTATTTCTATCGGTGGGCTTCTGATAGAGGTCCGTCGCCAAAAGACCCCCCATCACATAAACCCGTACGTCAAGAAACTGCAGTTCACTGGCTGAGGAAGTGACTGTGAATTGTAATCCTGGGACACCCGCATTCAAATGTACGTGGAAGGCATCAAGCTCATCCACTGTGCCTGTCCAGATCATAAAGATGTCGTCGATGTAGCGCCACCAACACAGGACCCTCCCAAAAAAAGGGGAACGGAAGTTTGTGCACAAAGGGTGGATGCCATGTGCACACGCTTTGTTGAACGAGGTTACCCCAAATCCTTACTTGATAGAACCAAACATAAGGTTAAGTTGGTTGACAGGTGTACTGCACTTCAGAAATCGACAAAAGCCAGATCCGAGGCTAGGGTTCCTTTTGTCTCCATCTTCGGCCGGGACAGTGGCGATATTGCCCATGTCCTTAGAAAGGAGTGGCATATACTCCAAAGGGGGTTGCCGGAGATAGAAGAATTTAAGTCCCCGCCGATGATGGCATACGGGCGGAACCCTAGCCTACGTGATAGACTGGTTAAAAGTGACATTGGCGGCCAGTCATTGACTACACAAAAACTGCTTGCCCCACGTAAAAATGGTACTTACCCATGTTTATCTTGTTGTAACTGTGGCAATGTTCTCAAAGGTGATCACTTCTTCCATCCTTACAGCGGTAAAAAATATAAAATCAATGGCTATTACACCTGCAGGTCACGGGATGTGATATATGTCATCCAGTGTCCCTGTAGCCTCACCTATGTGGGTGAGACCACTATGGAAGTCAGGGAACACATTAATAAGCACAAAAGCACTATACGCAAAATGAACATGGATAAACCAGTTGCGAAGCATTTTGTCGAAGCAGGACACTCAGTTAACCAACTTCGCTTTAGGGTTATAGATAGTGTGGGTCCCTCACGGAGAGGGGGTGACAAAGATGCGATATTAAGAAAGAAGGAACTCAAATGGATCTACACATTGAAGTCTCTACAACCTTTTGGACTGAATCTCGAGTTCAATGTGGCTGGAATCAGCTAGACTCTCATCTGTTACATTGTATTGTTTTTATATATTTGTAAACGTCTTGAATATACCACAATGAATTGCTCTTTAATTATCAATATAACCAATCTGGTCACCAGCTTCCATTGACAGATTATTTTGACATGACGATCTCTGTGTAGATGAGGCCTCATGTCAATTATATCTGCTTTTTATTCAGCATTGGTATTGTGTTTTCTGTTTTATATGTAAACCTGTGTGGGGATCGCGTTTTCACATCGGCACGTTGATTCTTATTTAAATTGTGTTATGCTGCGCATTAGATCTCTATTACGTGTTAGGGCCTTCACCAACAAACGCCCTGCACGCTGTTTGTTTACCTTAGCGGTGCAGACCTTTTCTATTGGTAGCCATGTTACCTCCCCAATCATACGTCAGCCTGGTGCGTCACAAGGAGGTGCGGCATTGTGACGTAAACCGGCCGCCCCTTGATGACGTCCCTTTATAGTGACCGCAGCTTTAACAGTGACCTCCACAGTGCCTGCCCCTTTAACATTGACCACCCCTTTAACAGTGACCTCCACAATGCCTGCCTCTTTATCATTGAACAACCCTTTAACAGTGACCTTTCTAGTGGCCACCCCTTTAACAGTGACTTCCACAGTGCCCGCCCCTTTAACAGTAATCTCCACATTGCCCAGCCCTTTAACAGTACTTCCACAGTACCCGCCCCTTTAACAGTGACCTCCGCAGTGCCTGCCCCTTTAACTGACCTCCACAGTGCCCGACCCTTTAACAGTGACCTCCACAGTGCCCACCCCTTTAACAGTGAACGCCACACTGCCCGCCCCTTTAATAGTGCCCTCCACAGTGTCCGCCCCTTTAAAGGGAACCTGTCATGTGGATATTTGATTATAATCTTGGTTGAGCTATATGTAGGCCTTATACTACACCTAAAATAGAAATTGAATAATATCCAGCTCACCCGTATCGATCCTGTGGCTAGGTGCACGGAACAGACCCAAGCAAGTCCAGAAATCACGTGTATGTAGAGAGAAAAGGCTCCAGCACTCGTAGTAAAGGTTTTCCGGTCCCGGTCTTTATTCTGCCAAAAGTATCATGTACAAACACAGTGGCACCTTCTCCCACTCTCCCCCCAGTGGGAGAAGTGGGAGAAGGTGCCACTGTGTTTGTACATGATACTTATATTACACCATTACCATGCACCTGCTGCTGCTACTGTAAGTCCTGATCCTGCTGAGTTTTGTGTAGGCCGTTTACTCCACCATTACCTTTACCTGCTACTGCTGTTTGTCCTGATCCAGATGAGTTTGCCCTAGGACTAAAGGGGCCTTTCTGCAACCTTATAGGTTAAAATTAATCATAAACATAACAATATCTAAAAACGAAAATACATGTTAGAATGTCAAAAAATAATTTATTAACAATGTTGAGGAACAAATATGCCTTTAAGGCAACTTTTTTTAGTTAATTATGGAGGTCCAGCACCTCCTGGATCCCCTTACAGTGCAGCTCCTCCAGCTGATGCACCTTCTTATCCAGATGCTGCTGCTGATGTAACCTCCTTTGCTGCTCCTGTGTTATCTTTTGCTGGGCTCCGATCTCCAGCATTGCCCTTTAGTCGTCCTGCTGCAGCTGCATACATTTTGAGTTCTGTTAGGATAAAAAAAATAATAATAATACTTTCAATTAACCCCTTTGGGATACAGCCTTATTTCACCGTAAGGACCAGGCCATTTTTTGCAAATCTGACCAGTGTCACTTTAAGTGGTGAAAACTTGAAAACGCTTTGACTTATCCAGGCCATTCTGAGATAGTTTTTTCGTCACATATTGTACTTCATGACACTGGTAAAATTAAAAATACCAAATTTATATAAAAAAAAAAACAAATTTGCCAATTTTTTTTAAAACAAATTGCAAATTTCCAAGTTTTAATTTCTCGATTTTTATAATACATAGTAATACCTCCAAAAATAGTTATTACTTTACATTCCCCATATGTCTACTTCATGTTTGGATCATTTTGGGAATTATATTTTATTTTTGGGGGATGTTACAAGGCTTAGAAGTTTAGAAGCAAATCTTAACATTTTTCTGAAATTTTCAAAAACCTAATTTTTAGGGACCAGTTCAGGTCTGAAGTCACTTTGCGAGGCTTACATGATAGAAACCACCCAAAATGACCCCATTCTACAAACTACACCCCTCAAGCTATTCAAAACTGATTTTTGGCAAATTTTCAATTTTAATCCATTTTTTCCAGTAACAAAGCAAGGGTTAACAGCCAAACAAAACTCAATATTTATTGCCCTGATTCTGTAGTTTGCAGAAACACCCCATATGTGGCCGTAAACTACTGTACTGGCACACAGTAGGGCGTAGAGGAAAAGGTGCGCCATATGGTTTTTGAAAGGCAGATTTTGCTGGACTGGTTTATTTACACCATGTCCCATTTGAAGCCCCCCTGATGCACCCCTAGAGTAGAAACTCCCAAAAAATTACCCCATCTAAGAAACGACACCCCTCAAGGTATTCAAAACTGATTTTATGAACTTTGTTAACCCTTTAGGTGTAGCACAAGAGTTATTGGCAAATGGGGATGAAATTTGAGAATCTCAATTTTTTGCCAAATTTTCAATTTTAACCCATTTTTTCCCACTAACAAAGCAAGGGTTAACAGCCAAACAAGACTGTATCTTTTTTGCCCTGACTCTGCCATTTACAGAAACACCCCATATGTGGTCATACACTACTGTACGGCCACACGGCGGGGCCTAGAGGGAAAAGAGCGCCGTGTGGTTTTTGGAGGGCTGATTTTTATGGACCACTTTATTTACACCGTGTCCTGTTTCAACCCCCCTGATGCACCCCTGGAGTAGAAACTCCCTAAAAGTGACCCCATTTTGGAAACTACGGGATAAGTTGGCGGTTTTGTTGGGACTTTTTAGAGTACATATGATTTTTGGTTGCTCTATATTACATTTTTGTGAGGTAAGGTTACCAAAAATGTTAATTCTGAAATTTCATCTCCATTTGCTATTAACTGTTGAGGAACACCTAAAGGGTTAATAAAGTTTGTAAAATCAGTTTTGAATACCTTGAGGGGTGTAGTTTCTTAGATGTGGTCACTTTTAGGGAGTTTCTACTCTAGGGGGGCATCAGGGGGCTTCAAAAGGGACATGGTGTCAATAAAAAAGGCCATCAAAATGGCCTTCCAGAAACCATGTTGGTCCTTTCCTTTTGCGCCCTGCCTTTTAGTGATACAGCAGTTTACGACCACAAATGTGGCGTTTCTGTAAACTGCAGTATCAGGGTAATAAATATTAAGTTTTGTTTTGTTGTTAACCCTTGATTTGTTACCGGAAAAAACGGATTGAAATAGAAAAAAAGTGCCAAAAATACCTGTTTTGGCACCGTTTTGAAATTATTTATTTTTTTACCATGTTAATCTGGGGTGTTAGGTCATGGGGTATTTTTATAGAGGAGATTCTTACGGACGCGGCCATACCTAATAAGTCTACTTTTTTACAATTATTTAGGTTTTAGACTATATTATCCTTTTTGATACAAAAAAATATTGTTTTTGTATCTTTAAAGATTAAGAGTCATTTTTTTTTCAGTTTTTTAGCCGATTATCTTAAGTAGGGGCTAATTTTTTTGCGGGATGAGAGGATGGTTTTATTGGCACTATTTTGGGGGCTATATGACTTTTTGATTGTTTGCTATTAAATTTTTTGTTATGTAAGGTGACCCGAAAAATTTCTTTTTGCACAGTTTTTTTTTGGGACCGTGTTAATCTAGGGGGTTAGGTCATAGAGTATTTTTATATATGAGATTATTACCGACGCGGAGATACCTAATTTGTATACTTTTTTAAATTATTTTAGTTTTTACAATTTTTTTGGTGTCTCAAGTCTAAGAACCATAGTTTTTTTTATCCGATTGTCAGTGGCTGCATTTGGATATAAATTTAGTACTCCATGGAAGTGTGGTACTCCCTGAAGCAACCAATAATGCAGAGGCTCGGATGATCGGAGCACTTGTCACATTCAGTAGTGGTGTCCTTCCGTATCCCGCTCCTGTGACACACTCTGCACCTTTTTTGGGTCATCCCTTCTTTCCAGTAAGGGGGACCACACCTGGAAAGTGCTGGCCAGGGACGATCCGGGCACCTCCAGTTCCCGAGGTACTCCGGCCTGCTCTTTCCCGGTCCGAAAATATCAGGGCCTTGAGGACTGCCTCATAGAACTGAAGGAATGTCCCTGTGTTGCCAGCGCTCCAGGACAGCACAAAAGAGTTGTACAAGCAACCTGTACCAAGTAGACCGCAACTTTTTTGTACCATGTCCGGGTTTTGCGCATGGCATTATATGGCTTGAGGACTTGATCAGAGAGATCAACTCCTCCCATATACCGATTGTATCGTCGACTACAATCGGGCTTGAGCCGCGGTACCTCGCACAGAGACAGGGATGATACCGTTACCATGAATTGTGGACAGTACAGGGACATCCCTCTTGTCCTTATATCTGACCAGCAACAGGTTTCCAGTGGTAGGGGCATGGGTCTCACCCCTGGGGATAGGTACCTGGAGGGGGTGGGCAGGGAGGCCGCATTGATTTTTCCGCATGGTCCCACAAGCAGACTTGATCTGGCGGCGAGGGACTGGAACAAGGGGATACTAGTATAAAAGTTATCCACGTAAAGGTGGTATCCCTTATCTAGCAGTGGGTGAATAAGGTCCCACACAAGTTTCCCAGAGTGGGGGGACATTCTGGGGGTTGAACACGGGAATCTCGCCCCTCGTACAGACGAAACTTGTAAGTGTACCCTGAGGTACTCTCACAAAGTTTGTACAGCTTCACGCCATACCTCTCCCGCTTTGAAGGAACATACTGGCGGAAAAGGAGTCTCCCCTTGAACGCAAGGAGAGACTCATCAACCGCGACCTCCCTTCCAGGTACATAGGCCTGTACAAATTTGGCCCTAAAGTGATCGATGACTGGCCTGATTTTGTACAGGGGGTCATAGGCACGATCACCTCGGGGGGGGGGGGGGGGTGGACATGCTGCATTATCTGAATAATGCAGGCATTTCCGGGTGGCCTCAAACCGGGAGCGTGTCATGGCCGTACTGTAAAGTGGGGTCTGGTAGAGGACGTCCCCACTCCAGTAATGCCTGACACTAGGTTTCTTGACTAGGCCCATATGCAGCACGAGGCCCCAAAATGTCCTCATCTCGGCTGCACTGACCATCATCCAGCCACCGGGCCTAGCCAAAAAGGAGCCCGGGTGTTGAGCAACGAACTGTTGGGCGTACAGGTTCGTCTGCTCCACCATTAGATTTACCAGTTGGTCACTGAAAAAATTACTATAAAAGTCATATTCAGTGAAGCCCACTGTGGAAATCTGGATTCCTGGTTGGCCTTCAAAATCAGGAATCACAGGCTCAAATCACTCTGGGGTACACCAGACAAGTTCACCGGCAGGGGGCTCTGGTGGATTTAACTGGTGGGCTGAAAAACTAGTACGAGCCTCAGATGGGGTGATGCTGGCTCAGATCCACACGTGCACTGCAGCGCTCCTCTCTCCTCCGCTCCGGGACACAAAAGGAGGAGGAGAGGAGCGCTACCAAGATTTGAATCTCCCGCCCCGCCCACCTACCAATTAGAGGCGATCCTAAGAGGTGATGTCACATCACCTCTCAGGATCGCAGGATGGTGATTGGTGGGGTAAAATCACACCACCGATCATCATCCTGTTTCGGGTTATCGGGTCCTCAGAGACTCGAATAACCAGGAAACGCAGCAAACCGCAGGTCTGAATTGACCTGCGGTTTGCTGCGATTGCTGTCATAGGGGGTCACAGGACCCCCCGACACATCTAGCCAAGGTGCCTGCTCAATGATTTGAGCAGGCACTGGGTTCCGATCACCGCCCACTGGGTGTCGGAACTATACATGACGTATCGGTATGTCATGTGTCCTTAAGTACCAGAACAACATGCCGTACCAGTACGTCATGTGTCCTGAAGAGGTTAAGATTAAGAGGCAATTAGTGCATTGTGCGGAGTATTTGTTAAAGCACTGACGAGTTACATTACAATTCGTTGGTAATGATATTTATGATGATTATATAGTTGGTTAGTTAGTGATTGTTCAGTATAGTATAATGTTATTTAGTTGGTTAGTTAATGGTTTTTATGTAGATTACAGAGTTAGTGTCCAGTGATGTTGTTTTCTATTACTGTAGTGTGTGTTATCCCCTCATTTTTGGCCCTTTGTTTCTGTACATGTATGTTATGGATACATAATTATATTGCTGTGTGCACATATTTGCCCTCCTGGTGGGGGCTGGTGACAACCTCCTCCTCCTCTTCTTCCTAATTAGGAGCTTGGGGGAAAGCGGATGCTGAGAGGGACCAGCCCCTTCGGCCTCCACCTCCACTAGGGTCCAGCATGCTCTCCCTCCTCCTCCAATGCAGAGATCACAACCACCAACATATCCTCTGTATAAGGCCTGCGCCGTACAGCGGGAACTGGAACCCTTGTAATCACACAATGTTCAGAATTTAGACAAACAACTCAGAACTCATAACAAATGCAAATTCACCCCTTAATGACCGGGCCATTTTTCACCTTTCT
Organism: Bufo gargarizans; assembly: GCF_014858855.1. Lineage (NCBI taxonomy): Eukaryota > Metazoa > Chordata > Amphibia > Anura > Bufonidae > Bufo > Bufo gargarizans. The sequence goes on along the minus strand of NC_058080.1, from coordinate 243,144,371 downwards.
GCCCAGGCCATTTTGAGCAAATCTGACATGTGTCACTTTATTTGGTAGTAGCTTTAAAACACTTTTACTTATCCAGGCCATTATGAAATTGTTTTCTCGTCACATATTGTATTTCTTGACAGTGGAAAAATTCAGTCACAAAATGTAATTTCTATTTTTTTTTAAATACTAGCATATAGCATTTTTGAACGAAAATAAATCATGTTTTAATGTCTCCATATTCTGAGAGCCATATTTGTTTTATGTTTTTGGCGATTGTCTTAGGTAGGTGCTCATTTTTTGCAGGATGAGGTGACGGTTACATTGGTACTATTTTGGGAGTCATACGCCGCTTTGATTGCTTCGTGTTGCACTTTTAGTGATGTAATGTGCCCAAAAAATTGTTTATTTAGCACAGTTTTTATATATTTTTTTTAACGGTGTTCATCTGAGGGGTTAGGTCATGTGATATTTTTATAGAGCCGGTCGATACGGACACGGTGAAATAAAATATGTCTACTTTTCTTTTTTTCACAGTTTTTTTTCAATTTTTATTTAACTTTAGTTTGGAAAAAGGACGCTTTTTTTTCTAGAAATTTTTTTTTAACCTATAGTTTTGTAACTTTTTTTTTTCAGTTTATTTTTTGTCCCCCTCTGGGACTTCAACTTTTGGGGGGTCTGATCCCCTTTACAATGCATTACAATACTTATATATTGTGATGCATGGGCTGTAAGTGTATTACCAGTGTAATACACTTACAGCCTGCTTGCCTGTAAGATCCAGGGGGCTGAATCTCACAGGCCCTCCCAGAAGGCAGCTACCTTCCCTGCCATTGGGTCCCCGTCACAGCAGCGTGGGGACCTGATGGACATCCCACACATGTCTGAAGCTTGCACGTGCCGCGGTTAGCGCTGACTGTGGTCGTGAAGGGGTTAATGCGCCGGCATCGGTGATTTTACCAATGCCGGCGCATAATATTATATACACACACACACATATACTCATGGCGAGGTAGAGATTAGGGTTGTTTCGGGTATCGAACTTTCGATACCTAAATCGATACTTTTAGCCCAGTATTGATAAGATACCGTGATTTGTCTATTATCGATACTTGGCTATGCGCCATTTTCCCTCAGCAGCACAGGGAAGAGGGAAGCAGTCTCTTTCTCCCCCCTGTGCTGCTGCTGCCTCCAATGAGAGCGCAGAGGGGCGGAGGAGGGGCTGTGGCCACTGCACCACCTATGATAACTAACGTTTAATACATTACAAATACAGCCAGCGGCAGAAACACATTGCCGACACACTGCCTCTGACATGGCACTGCGATCCGCGGCAATTAACCCCTCAGGTGCCGCACAGAGCATAGAGCTCTATTAGGGTGAATAGACAAGGTATTAAGAGATCCCAGGTTCTAGCCCCTAAGGGGGGGAAATAGTTATTAAATAAACTGTAAAAAAAAAAAGTTAAAATACCCACACCAAAATATTAAGTATAAATCACCCCCTTTCCCAATTTTACATATAAAATATATAAACCATAAATAAAATATTACATATCGCCACATCCTAAAAGTCCAAACTATTAAAATATAAAATCTCCTATGCGGTGAACACCGTAAAAGAAAAAAAAGAAAAGAAAAACTGCGCAATTCGCCATTTTTTTTGTCATCTTGTCCCCCCAAAAAATAGGATAGGACTGTTCGAATATGGGCCGGCTGTTCCATAAAATGCGGAATGCACACAGCTTTTTTTGGCGTTTTTATTTATTTTTTGCTTGGTATCGAATGGTATTGAGTATCGCAATACTTTATGGTATCAAAACAAAATCCAAATTTTGGTATCGAAACAACCCTAGTAGAGATGTATGATGTAACCGTCTGATTTGCTACATGTCACACCAGTTAATAAGTAATAATTTGTAAGGGAATTAAATACTTATTTTCATAACTGTATATATACACATTACAGAGTGTTGGCGAGAGATACAAGTAATATAAGCCTTGTACCTGGGCATTTTCTGTCATGGATCTCTCTGATCCGCTCCGAATTCGTCCTCTTCAAATCCGACCATTTTTTTAATATAGCCATCCTAGGGTGATTGTTCTTAAACTTCCTCTTGAGCTCGGAATGGATCTCTCTCACAATGGCCTGCTTCTCAGCATGAACCCAGTGTCACGAGGGTGTCAAGAGCCACGCCTGACTCCGTTGTACCCGGGGTCAGGAGGTCGCAGCGGTTGGCTGCACGCTCTATGTCAGATAGGGAAGTTTCCTTATTGTAGCTTTCTGGGTTTGCTTTACAAACCCTTTTGGCTCACTCAGGGATCCGTAGCTCCTTCTCTCAGCTGTTCCTTGTCCAGCACTCCCAATCCTCCTTATATTCCCCTCTCACACTTCTCTGGTTGCCAGATATAGAGCTTCCTGCCTGGACATCTATTCTGACCCACTGGAGCTGTGTTGCTGCGTTCTCTGAGTGTTGCCTTAGAACGCTACCCTCCGGATCCCTGTTGGACCTTTGTGGACAATTGTTGCCGTCCACCTGGGTGTTTGTGTTTGTCTGTGTTTGTCTGTCCTCTCCCTGGTGTTTCCCTCTTAGTGCAGTGGTGAGGACTAGCGATCCCACCGGCCCGTTCATTATCTAGGGCTCATTTCAGGGAAAGCCAGGGTTTAGGCACGTGATCACCGCACGGGTGAGGAACCCGTCTAGGGACGTCAGGGCAGGCAGGTGCCAGCTGCAAGGTGAGTTAGGGGTCACCACCTTTCCCTCTCCCTTGGGCAGGGCTTTCCCTGTTTTCCTCCCTGTGCGTGTTGCCGGTCATTACACCCAGGTCCGGTCATAGCCCCGCTCCAACATGCGCTGCAGGATAAAGATGCAAGTATATAATCCCAATTTTTTTAAATACAAGTATTGTAACTAATGTCCTCAGCAAAACAACCAAAAGTATTTTGTCTTTGAAGGGAAAAAATTTGATTTAATGTTACCGTTATAAGATCGGAATGTATTGCGATTGTATGTGTTTGGGGTCTGAGCAATCGGATATTGGCCAGCTGAGCAGAGATGTACCTGTCTAGTGAAGTGACGGTACGGTATGGGGTGTAAAGCTAGTTCGTCTCCCATGGGGCACCCTGGGTAACTCTAAATGAACCAGCAAATACTGGCGGTCAGACAAATAAAGCTTCTCCATCTTTTCCAACCGCTTCAAACTTCGGGTAGTTTGAAAACAGTTGCTAGGACACACCCCTTTTTGTGCATGCGCATTAAGCGAATTTTACATTGCTATTTTAGTAATGAAAAAAAATGTAAATGAAGATAGTGAATTTGTGAATTCACGAATATATGACAAATACACTCACCTAAAGAATTATTAGGAACACCATACTAATACGGTGTTGGACTCCCTTTTGCCTTCAGAACTGCCTTAATTCTACGTGGCATTGATTCAACAAGGTGCTGATAGCATTCTTTAGAAATGTTGGCCCATATTGATAGGATAGCATCTTGCAGATGGAGTTTCGAGGGATGCACATCCAGGGCACGAAGCTCCCATTCCACCACATCCCAAAGATGCTCTATTGGGTTGAGATCTGGTGACTGTGCGGGCCATTTTAGTACAGTGAACTCATTGTCATGTTCAAAAAACCAATTTGAAATGATTCGAGCTTTGTGACATGGTGCATTATCCTGCTGGAAGTAGCCATCAGAGGATGGGTACATGATGGTCATGAGGGATGGCCAAATTTGAATGTCTCAACAGTCCAATTTTGGTGAGCTTGTGCAAATTGTAGCCTCTTTTTCCTATTTGTAGTGGAGATGAGTGGTACCCGGTGGGGTCTTCTGCTGTTGTAGCCCATCCGCCTCAAGGTTGTGCGTGTTGTGGCTGCACAAATGCTTTGCTGCATACCTCGGTTGTAACGAGTGGTTATTTCAGTCAACGTTGCTCTTCTATCAGCTTGAATCAGTCGGCCCATTCTCCTCTGACCTCTAGCGTCAACAAGGCATTTTCGCCCACAGGACTGCCGCATACTGGATGTTTTTCCCTTTTCACACCATTCTTTGTAAACCCTAGAAATGGTTGTGCGTGAAAATCCCAGTAACTGAGCAGATTGTGAAATACTTAGACCGGCCCGTCTGGCACCAACAACCATGCCACGCTCAAAATTGCTTAAATCACCTTTCTTTCCCATTCTGACATTCAGTTTGGAGTTCAGGAGATTGTCTTGACCAGGACCACAACCCTACATGCATTGATGCCGGATGACCCTCTTGCCCAATGGCTGACTGCTGGCTTGTCGATACTGCTAGCCCACCAACAACTGCCATATAAACTGGTGGACTCGGAGGCCTTTAGAAAATTTGTGGCCTTTGGCACACCGCAATGGAAGGTCCCCGGAAGGAAATATTTCTCCTAGAAGGGCATCCCAGAGCTATATGACCACGTTCAGCAGCAATTGAATATATCTCTGGCACACAGTGTCGGTGCCAAGATACATCTGACCACAGACACGTGGTCTAGCAAACACAGGCAGGGAAGGTACAAAACCTTCTGACGACCGTCAAACATGTAACCAGTGGCACCCGTGTGGATTTGGTGTTACCGCCACAGATTGCATGCAGGGCTGCCTCTTCTCCTCCTCCTACTCCATTCTTCGGCTGACTCCTCCTTTTCCACTGCTACCGCCTCTTCTGCTGCACCCCCCAAGCTCCCAAGAACCCATTCGACGTGCCAGGTGAGACGTTGCCATGCTGTGCTGCGGCTGTTGTGCCTGGAAGCCAAGAGCAACACCGGTCCTGCACGACTTTTAGCTCTGCGGTCACAGGACGATCAATGGCTAACCCAGCTCAATTTGACAGTTGGTAAAGCGGTGTGCGTCAACGGTTACAATCTGCCGAGCTCGCTGAAACAGGGCAAAATGACACACATGGCGCACATCCTGAACTTAGTCGTTCTGCGATTTGTTGCCAAATACCAGGGGTCCAGGATGTCTTGCGGCAGGCCAGGAAAATCTCTGGCCATTTTAGAAGATCTTACACGGCCATGGCGCGCCTTGCTGACGTTCAGACGTCTGATTTGCGACAACCCGACATGCTGGAACTCCACCTTGTATATTCTTGATAGGCTGCTCCAGCAGCAACATTTTGTAAATGACTACCTGTACGAACTCTGCAACAGGACAGGTTCTGGGGAGCTTGGTTTCTTTTCACCGTGCCAGTGGCTGCTCATGCGCAACGCATACAGACTTCTGCGGCCATTTGATGAGATCACCATACTGGTGCCAGTGCACCATCAGTGACATCGTACCTTATGCTTTCTTTCTGGAGCGTACATTGCGTCGTGTCATTGATCAAGCCATTGAGGAGCAGGAGCTGGAAGATGAGGAAGTCGCAATGCAGGAGTCTAAAGACGAGTCAAAGGAGGATGGTGGCTGGGGGGAGGAGGAGGAGGAGCAACAAGAGCAGGCTTTGAGGGGGACTTTAAACTTTTCAGGGATCCCTGGTGTTGTTCGTGGCTGGGGGGAGGAGACTGAGGACGATATTCTCCTTGGGCGATGAGCAGGAGCCAGGGCGCTCCACTGCTTCTAATTTAGTGCTAATGGGGGCCTTCATGCTCCAGTGTTTGAAGAGAGACCCCCGTATAAAAAGCATAAAGGGCAAGGACCAGTACTGGGTGACAATGTACTTAGACCCCCGGTACAAACACAAAATGGCGGACATGTTACCAGCATCCCAGAGGGCTGTCAGAATGCAGCATTTCCAGACCTTGCTGCGAGAGATGCTGCATTCTGCTGTTGCGGGCGCTGGCAGAGGAATTTCCACCCCAGCGAAACAGGTGCGGGTACCAATCCTATCGCGCCTGCAAAAAGAGGGAGGTTTGAAGATGTGTTGGTCACTTCGGATATGAGATCATTCTTGCAGACAATCCATCGAGAGCCACCCTTCAGATCCAGTCTCAGGGAATGCATAGACAGACAGGTGTCCGACTACATCAGGTTAACGACCGACGTGGACGCTCTGAGAAGCGAGGAACCCCTGGACTACTGGGTGTGCAGGCTTGACTTGTGGCACTCGCCTAGCTCACGACAGTGTGGACTACCTCACATTTCTAAAAATGAATGAGGCATGGATCGCGGAGGAATTCAACACCTGTGATGACCATGTGTAATTGAATTTCCTTATGCCAGCCCACACATATCCGCCACTACCCAGAACAAAGAATGGTCCTTGTCTTATGTATATACAGCGGCATAAAAGGCCTTTTCTGTCAGGTGAATGCCAAATTTTTGGGGCCTCTACTCAAGTGGCCTACAGTAAATTTTTTATCCAGTGACCGCCTAATGTACCTCCAGCCACATCATCACAAGTTCTTTTCTGTCAGGGGAATGCCTAATTTTTGGGGACTGTACTGGCCAACATTAAAGTTGTTATCCACTGACCGTCTAATATACCTCCAGCCCCATAATTACTTGTTCTTTTCTGTCAGGTAAATGCTTAATTTTTGGGACCTGTACTCCACTGGCCTACAGTAAAATTGTTATTCAGTGACCGCCAAATGTACCTCTAGCCACATAATCAAGTGCTCTTTTCTGTCAGGTGAATGCCTACATTTTGGGGCCTGTACTTCACTGGCTTACAGTAAAATAGTTATCCACTAACCGTCTAATATACCTCCAGCCACATAATCACTTGTTCTTTTCTGTCCAGTGAACGCATAATTTTTGGGGCCTGTACTCCATTGGCTTACAGTAAAATTGTTATCCACTGACCGTCTAATATAACTCCAGCCAAATAATCACTTGTTCTTTTCTGTAAGATGAATGCCTAATGTTTAGTGCCTGGCCTCCACTGGCCTGCAGTAAAATTGTTATCCACTGACCGCCTAATCTACCTTCAGCCACATAATCACTTGTTCTTTTCTGTCAAGTGAATGCCTAATGTTTAGTGCCTGTACTCCGCTGGCCTAGAGTAAAATTGTTATGCGCTGACCGTCTGATATTCCTCCAGCCACATAATCACTTGTTCTTTTCTGTCAGGTGAATGCCTAATTTTGGGGCCTGTACTCCCGTGGCCTAAAATAAAATTTCTCTAAACTCCAGCAGGGCACATTTTTTTAAGTTTCCCTTTAAGGCCTCATGCACACGACCGTTTTTTTTAAGGTCCGCAAAAACGTGGTCCGTAAGTCCGTGATCCGTGACCGTTTTTTCGTCCGTGGGTCTTCCTTGATTTTTGGAGGATCCACGGACATGAAAAATGAAAAAAAAATCTAAGGCCTCTTTCACACGGGCGTCATGTTTTTTGCCCGGATAAGAGGCGGGTGCGTTGCGGGAAAATGCGCGATTTTTCCGTGCGAGTGCAAAACATTGTCATGCGTTTTGCACTTGCGTGAGAAAAATCGCGCATGTTTGGTACCCAGACCCGAACTTCTTCACAGAAGTTCGGGCTTGGGATTGATGTTCTGAAGATTGTATTATTTTCCCTTATAACATGGTTATAAGGGAAAATAATAGCATTCTATATACAGAATGCTTAGTATAATAGTGCTGGAAGGGTTAAAAATAATAAAAAAGTTAACTCACCTTCTCCTCTTGTTCGCGCAGATGCCACTCTGTTCTTTAGCTGTGGACTGAATGACCTGAGGTGACGTCAGATCACATGCTCCAATCACATGGTCCATCACCATGGTGATGGAGCATGTGATCTGACGTCATCAAAGGTCCTTTAGCCCACAGATAAAGAACAGACCGGCATCTGCGCTAACAAGAGGAGAAGGTGAGTTAACTTTTTTATTATTTTTAACCCCTCCAGCACTATTATACAAAGCATTCTGTATTCAGAATGCTATTATTTTCCCTTATAACCATGTTATAAGGGAAAATAATACAGTGAATAGACTGTCACCTAGAACCCATGCGTGAAAATCGCACCGCATCCGCACTTGCTTGCGGATGCATGCGATTTTCACGCAACCCCATTCATTTCTATAGGGCCTGCGTTACGTGAAAAACGCACAAAGAGGAGCATGCTGCGATTTTCACGCAACGCACAAGTGATGCGTGAAAATCACCGCTCGTGTGCACAGTCTCATAGAAATGAATGGGTCAGGATTCAGTGCGGGTGCAATGCGTTCACCGCACGCATCGCACCCGCACGGAAAACTCGCCCGTGTGAAAGGGGCCTAAGTCAAGTTTGCCATTGAAATGATAGGAAAAAAACGGACACGGATCACGGACACGGATCACGGACGCGGATGACAATCTTGTGCATCCGTGTTTTTTCACGGACCCATTGACTTGAATGGGTCCGTGAACCGTTGGCCGTGAAAAAAATAGGACAGGTCATATTTTTTTCACGGCCAGGAAAAACGGATCATGGATGCGGCTGTCAAACGGTGCATTTTCCCATTTTTCCACGGACCCATTGAAAGTCAATGGGTCCGCAGAAAAAAACGGAAAACGGCACAACGGCCATGGATGCACACAACGGTCGTGTGCATGAGGCCTAAGACGCATAAAAATGGCCCCTGATTAAAATACATCAATTTAAACGGTGTAAAAAAAGCCATTTTTTGTCACTTTACATCACAAAAAGTGTAATAGCAAGCGATCAAAAAGTCATATGCACCCCAAAATAGTGCCAATAAAACAGTCTTCTCATCCCACAAAATATGATACCCTACCTAAGATAATCGCCCCAAAACTGAAAAAACTATGGCTCTCAGACTATGGAGATACTAAAACATGATTTATTTTTGTTTAAAAAATGATATCATTATGTAAAACTTACATAAATAATAAAAAGTATACATATTAGGTATTGCCACATCCATAACAACCTGCTCTATAAAAATATCACATGACCTATCCCCTCAGATGAACACCTTAAAAAAAAAAATATATTAAACGGTGTCAAAAAAGCCATTTTTCTTTTACCCTACATCACAAAAAGTGTAATAGCAAGTGATAAAAAAGTCACATGCACCCCAAAATAGTGCCAATCAAACTGTCATCTCATCCTGCAAAAATGGTACCCTACCTAAGACAATCTCTGACATGCATACAGAGTGGAAGAATCCAGAGAAAGGTCCGGTTCTTACCAAGAAATTTAGAACCATGTTTCCGATGGCTAAACCCTTGGTGGAATAGTGGGGTTCCATTCCCAAGGTGGACATGGCTATTGCCAAATTGTCCAAACGCACTCTGGTTCCAGGAGATGATGGGTCTAGTCTGCAGGGTCCCCTTGACAGGAGAGCAGAGTGCACTCTGAGGAGAGGTTATACGGCAGCTATAGCTTCTGCTTCTACGGCCATTGCTGCTACAGAGGTTTCTACGTTCCTCCGGATTTGCCTGAACCAGATTCAGATGGACGTGGATCAGAAGGTGTCCTGGGATGACATTCTGGCTGTTTTCAAGACTATTAACCTGGCGACGTATTTCTTGTGTGATACCGCACAGCTTCAGCTGAAATTGGTGGCCAAATCCATGGCCCTTGTGTCAGCAGCCCGTAGGCCTTTGTGGCTTAAGCCTTGGGTCACTGCCAACTCCTCCATATATAATTTATGTGCCCTTCCCTTGAGCCCAACCGTTTGTTCGGCTCGGAGCTAGATAAAATTATGAAGGGCCTGTCGGATAAAAAGGGGAAAAGTCTTCCCCAGCAACCTTTTCAAGGGCGGGGCAGACAGAACCGTGGTGGTAGGTCTGGCCAGCAGTCAAGAGCCCGAAGAGACTGGGGAGCGCAGTGAAGAGGTTTGAGGCGCTCTCGCAAAGGAGCTAAGTATAAGAGATCCACCTCCTGACTACGGGCATCCTCGAGGCTCTTAGATGACTCCCGTTACTCCTGCCGTCCTGCCAGAAAACTTCCCCATTCCTCTGCCTCATCTTCCCGTCGGGGGTTGTCTCCACTTCAAGGACATTTGGATCCGAGAAGTTTCAGATCCCTGGTGTCACGGAAGGTGTACAGAAAACTAGAAGACACAAAAAGAAGATCTGACTGACTGGATCCAAAACTAAGGAACAAAAGGGAGAGCCCTGCATCAGACCTGGCTCTCTCCCTAACTGCTCAGCCTATGCGAAAATCCCAATGGTAGATGATCGCATATCCTCGTACCTCGACTGTATAACACCTGAACACCCTATAATAGTGAGGGGACACGACCACCGGCTCCCTACACTTGATACGGAGGGAGTCAGGGTCACCTGGGATCCAGCAAACAGGAAAACACAAATGAACGAACAAAACGTATCTGTAGAAGACTCAGTAGTAGCATCAGCATGCACACACTCCAGGAAGTAATATAAACCGCAAAGTGATGCAGTATGGGGAGGGATTTAAAGGCATGCAATCAGTGCAACGACATGACAGCTGAGAGAGGCTAACGAGATGAGAAAATGAAAGCAAAACAAAAGGCACACATCTCTTATCCGCCACACGCTTATATCTCTCACTCATGCTCTTTAGATTATCCTGAATCTTTTGCCAAATAGATGACAAAGACGAGGAGAATCTGTCCTCATCAGGTAAACCAGAAGACCCCTCTCCAGAGAATGTCCCAAACTGTGGATGAAACCCATATGCACTAAAAAATTGTGACTTATCAGAGGACTCCTGATGACTGTTATTTAAAGCAAACTCAGCAAGGGACAAAAAAGAACACCAATCCTCCTGATTCTCCGCCACAAAACAGCACCGATATGTCTCCAGATTCTGATTGACGCAAGAGAATGACAACCGAACCCCCAAGCGAGAACAGAAAGCCTTCCAGAATCTGGAAACAAACTGTGTGCCCCTATCAGAGACTACGTCCGAAGGAATACCATGCAATTTGACAATGTGATCAATAAATGCCTGCGCCAGCGTCTTAGCATTGGGTAAGCCAGGAAAAGGAATGAAATGCACCATTTTGCTAAAACGGTCCACCACCACTAGAATCACAGTCTTCCCCAAGGAACGAGGCAGGTCCGTAATGAAGTCCATGGACAGATGTGTCCAAGGACGGGAAGGTATGGGTAACGGAAGGAGAGGACCTGATGGCCGTGAATGAGGGACTTTGGCACGAGCGCAGGTCTCGCAGGCTGCCACAAAACCCTCAACCGACTTACGAAGCGCCGGCCACCAGAATCTCCGAGCGATGAGATCCACTGTGGCTCTTGCTCCCGGGTGCCCAGCAAGGACAGTATCGTGGTGCTCCTTAAAAATCTTGTGTCTTAAAGCGAGAGGCACAAACAACCTCCCAGGAGGACAAAGATCAGGAGCCTCTGACTGGGCTACCTGAACCTCTGCCTCCAATTCAGGATAAAGAGCAGAGACCACTACACCTTCAGCCAAAATGGGACCCAGGTCTTCAAAATTCCCACCTCCCGGAAAACAACGTGACAGGGCATCCGCCTTCACATTCTTAACCCCAGGGCGGAACGTGACAACAAAATTAAACCTTGAAAAGAACAAAGACCATCTGGCCTGTCTCGGGTTCAGACGCTTGGCTGACTCCAAGTAGGCCAGATTCTTATGGTCAGTAAACACGGTAATAGGGTGTCTGGCTCCCTCTAGCCAATGGCGCCATTCCTCAAAAGCCAACAACTCCCTATCTCCCACATCGTAATTTCTCTCTGCGGAGGAGAGTTTCTTCGAGAAAAGGGAATACTGTCGCCATTTGGCAGGAGAGGGACCCTGAGACAAGACCGCACCCACACCTACCTCAGAAGCATCAACCTCAACTATGAAGGGTAGAGAAATATCAGGTTGTACCAAGATGGGAGCGGAAGCAAAACTCTCCTTGATATTAGAAAAGGCCTTACGCGCCTCTACCGACCTGGAGGAAAAATCTACCCCCTTTCTATTCATATCAGTGAGTGGTTTAACAACAGAGGAATAATTCAAAATACACTTCCTGTAATAATTGGCAAAACCCAAAAAATGCATCAGCGCCTTCTGATTCTCAGGAAGCTCCCACTCAAGCACAGCGTGGACCTTCTCGGGGTCCATGCGAAAACCAGACGCGGAGAGAAGAAACCCCAGAAATTGAATTTATGGAACCGCAAACACACATTTTTCCAGTTTAGCATGCAATTTATTCTCCCGCAGGATGAGCAAGACCTGACGTAAGTTCTCCTTATGAGTTTTGAAATCAGGAGAAAAAATCTAAATGTCATCTAGATACACTAATACAAATTTCCCCATTAAATGATAAAAAAATTCTGTTCATAAAATGCTGAAAGACGGCTTGAGCATTCATCAAACCAAAAGGCATAACCAAATTCTCAAAATGGCCCTCAGGGGTATTGAAGGCCGTCTTCCATTAGTCTCCTTCTCTGACCCTGACCAGGTTGTATGCCCCTCTTAGATCCAACTTGGAAAAAACTTTAGCCCCAACAATCTGGTTAAACAGGTCCGGGATCAGAGGAAGCGGATAAGGGTCGCGAATTGTGATACTGTTCAGCTCCCTGAAATCCAGACATGGTCTTAAAGAACCATCTTTTTTCTTAACAAAGAAAAAACCAGCGGCAACAGGTGACTTCGAGGGTCGTATGTGTCCCTTTCTCAGACTCTCAGAGATATAAGCACGCATAGCGACCCTTTCAGGTTGGGAGAGATTGTATAAACGAGATTTAGGCAGCTTGGCGCCTGGGGTGAGATTAATAGGGCAATCGTACTCCCTGTGTGGGGGCAAGTCCTGAACACCACTCTCAGAGAACACATCCGAAAATTCAGAGAGAAAAGATGGTACAGTCTTAGTAGAAACCTCAGAAACAGATGTTGTGAGGCAATTCTCTCTGCAAAAGTCACTCCAACCATTTATTTGCCTCGCTTGCCAATCAATGGTGGGGTTATGTTTAGTGAGCCAGGGTAGCCCCAACACTAGAGGAGTAGGCAACCCGCTTAGGACGAAACATGACACATCCTCAACATGAGTATCACTCACAATCAAACGGATATTGTGAACTATGCCCTTTAACGATTTCTGAGAAAGTGGAACGGAATCAATAGCAAAAACAGGTATATCCTTTCCCAAAGTGCATACCTGGAAACCATGAGTTATAGCAAATTGATTATCAATGAGATTGACAGCTGCTCCACTATCTACAAAAATCTCACAAAAAAATGTTCTTGCTCTCTAGCGCCACCCTGGCAGGTAGGACAAAACAGGAACTGCAAGCAAACGGAAAACCTTCAATTTCCGCATTAACCTTGCCAATAGTAACAGATGGAACGTTTTTAGAGGATTTTTTTATTTTTGTTACTTTATAACTCTCAAAAAACTGCCTGAATCTCCTAGAGGGACAAACATTTGCCAAATGATTTATACCCCCACAACAGAAACAAACCTTCCTATGAGGGCTGAATCTTCTATTGTCAGAGGCAATCAAACCCAGCTGCATGGGCTCCTGCTCAGAAGCGATTGAGAGCGACTGAGACCCCTGTGCACTGAATGAGACCGCCGCACTGTCCTTGGACTGAGTATGACAGGAAGGAGTGATCTCTCCTCTCTCTCTAAGACGCCTGTCAATACGAACGGCCCGAGACATGGCAGAGTCCAAGGAGGTAGGTCTCTCATGAAAGGCAAATGCATCTTTTTAATCCCTCTGAAAGACCATGGCAAAATTGACTTCGGAGTGCAGCGTCATTCCAACCAGTATCAGCTGCCCATCTCCGAAATTCTGAACAGTATATCTCTGCGGACTGTTTACCCTGGCATAAAAGACGTAGTCTAGACTCAGCCAGAGCAATACGATCCGGATCATCATATATCTGACCCAGGGCTAAAAAAAAAAATTATCCACTGAACGGAAGGGCCGTGCCCCCACTGGCAGCGAAAAGGCCCAGGACTGAGCGTTATCCCTGAGCAGCGAGATGATGATCCCCACCCTTCGCTCCTCATCACCAGAGGAATGGGGAAGTAGGCGAAAATGGAGTTTGCAAGCCTCTCTAAAACAAACAAAATTCTCACTACCCCCAGAGAACGTATCCGGGAGCGAGATCTTAGGCTCAGAACAAACTCCATGAACGCAAGCTGAACCGGTCACCTGAAACTGAGAAAGAGTCTTACGGAGATCTGCTACCTCCAATGAAAGACCCTGCATGCGTTCAGTCAAAAGTGAAACCGGATCCATGCTTGAGACGGTTTTGGCAGTTTATAATGTCACGGAAGGTGTACAGAAAACTAGAAGACACAAAAAAAAGATCCGACTGACTGGATCCAAAGCTAAGGAACAAAAGGGAGAGCCCTGCATCAGACCTGGCTCTCTCCCTAACTGCCCAGCCTATGCGAAAATCCCAATGGTAGATGATCGCATATCCTCGTACCTCGACTGTATAACAACTGAACACCCTATAATAGTGAGGGGACACGACCACCGACTCCCTACACTTGATACAGAGGGAGTCAGGGTCACCTGGGATCCAGCAAACAGGAAAACACAAATGAACGAACAAAACTTATCTGTAGAAGACTCAGTAGTAGCATCAGCATGCACACACTCCAGGAAGTAACATAAACCGCAAAGTGATGTAGTATGGGGAGGGATTTAAAGGCATGCAATCAGTGCAACTACATGACAGCTGAGAGAGGCTAACGAGATGAGAAAATGAAAGCAAAACAAAAGGAACCTCAAGGAGGAGGTTCTGAAGGACGTCTGTCAGAGCTTCTCAGATGTCTGGTGGTGACACCTGGGTCCTGAACATCATCTCCGAGGGGTATTTAATCAATCTTATCTCTCTTCCTCCGGACAGGTGCATCAAGACCAAGCTCTTACAGGCTGCCAAGCAGTCGATTCTGGAGGCTTACATTCAGGACTACATCCACAAGGGGGCTCTGGAGGAAGTTCTAGCTGGGGAACGGGGATTAGGGATCTACTCACCAGTTTTTCTAGTTCCCAAGACGTCAGGAGATCTCCGGATGATTATCAATCTGAGGTATTTCAATCGATATATATAAGGAAGGTAAAGTTTTGTATGGAAACTATCACGTCAGTAGTTCACGTCCTCAATCCTGGGGACGTGATGGTAACCCTGGACCTCAAAGATGCATATCTGCACATCCCGATTCATCCTGCTTCCAGGAAATATCTCAGGATTGCGGTCCAGGTTTCGGGTGTCAGACACCTTCAGTTTGTTGCCCTTCCTTTTGGCATTTCTTCTGCCACTCACACATTCAACAAGGTGGTGGTTTCTGTGGTGGCGGCTTTAAGACTTCAAGGGCTGACCATCATTCCTTATCTGGACGATTGGCTTTTAATCTCCTTTCTGTTCCGCCTGGGTTGGATTATCAACTGGCAGAACGTGAGCCCGTCAACTTCGGTAAAATATCTAGGCTTCATAATCTACTCCGTCAGGATGTCTCTCCAGTTGACTCCAGAAAGAAGATCCCGAATATGGAACATGGCAGAATTCCTATCCGTTCCTCGGTGAGTCCCAATTCAGACCCTCATGAAGATGTTGGGGCTCATGCCAGCGTCTGCGGAAGCAGTCCCTTGGGCTCTTTGGCACCTCCGCCCGCTACAGTCAGAGATCCTCTCCAAATGGAATGGAAGCCCCACCGGGCTAAACTCCCTGTGCTCCCTGTCTTGGTGAACTCGGTAATCCCTCAGATGGTGGTTCCATCTTTCAAACGGGAAGTCTATGTCCCAGCCAACCTGGATCATATTGACAACAGATGCATCCCAAGTAGGCTGGGGCGCTCACCTAAATGACTCTCCGGTCCACAGAACCTGGTCTCCTCAGGAGCGGCTTCCCTCATCCAATCTCTGCGAGATTCAAGCTATGTAGCTAGCCCTCCTTCACTTCACCCCTCAGATTCGGGGCAAAGCTGTGAAAGTCCAGTCAGACAATATGACTGCGGTAATTTACATCAACAAGCAGGGAGGCACAAGATCACTTCCCTTCTTATCAGAGATCGGGGTGATTCTGGATCGGGCAGAGTCAAACCTTTCCCACTTATCTGCGATCCACATTCTGTGCTCCCTCAATATGATAGCGGATCGGCTGAGCCGCGGTCTTCCAACAGTGGAGTGGTCTTTGCATTCAGAGATATTCAAGCAGATAGTCCTGAAGTGGGGGATGCCAGAGGTGGATCTTATGGCAACAAGGTTCAACGCCAAGGTGGAGAGGTTTTGCTCCCTTTACAGAGAGGACAACCCCCTGCCGATAGATGCTCTGTCAATATCCTGGAGGTTCAGGCTGGCTTACATCTTCCCTCCGTTTTCCATGATTCTGAGGGTATTGATGAAAATCCGTCAGGATCAGGCCTCGGTTAAAGCCATCATACCGTTTTGGCTGAAGAGATCTTGTTTTACCCAGCTCATCCAAATTAGTCGGGGGCAATATTGGAGGCTCCCCCCTCAGCAGACCCTGGTGTCGTAGGACATTCACCTCTGCTCAGATCTGCACAGGTTCAACCTGACAGCCTGGAGGTTGATCAGTCCCTTCCCAAAATAGAAGGGCTTTCTGAGTCGGTCCTGAGAACGCTGTCTCATTCAAGAGCAGACTCTACCAAGAGACCCTACTCATGGATTATGAGGATATTCTCATCCTGGTGTACTGCTAGGGAGGTGGCGTCTGCAGATCCGCCCCTCTCCGACACCCTACAGTATCTGCAAGACAGCCTTGACAAGGGCCTTGCTCTGTCTACTCTGAGGGTTCAAGTTTCAGCCATCTCAGCTTTCCTCAACAGGTCTTTTTCTTAGGACCCGCTCATCAAACGGTTCCTTAAAGGAGCCGAGAGATTAAAGCCTACAGTACTGAGATCCATTTCTCAGTGGGATTTATCAGTAGTTCTCAAGGGGTTAGCATCTCCCCCCTTTGAGCCTTTGGAGGAGGTGGATTTTAAGTTTGTCACTTGGAAACTTGTTTTTCTCCTTGCAGTGACTTCGGCTAAGAGGGTCTCTGAGCTTCAAGCTCTCTCAGCACACGAGCCCTATACCATCTTTTTGCAAGACCGGGTCCTTCTAAGATTTCTCCTATACTTTAGGCCTAAAGCTGAATACTCGGCCTTTGGGGAGACTATACTTAATTCTGCCAAACATGATGAGGTCCCTCCCTAGGGGTTTCTTCTTGCTATCTCCCCATCTGTGCTGCTGGTAGGACGTAAGGGAATCATTCATTTCTAACGATAAATAGTTTTCCCTTAGTCCTAACAGCAGCACACAAATTCCCCACCCTAGTAAGGCTAGTTTTTTTCTTGCTATAACACAGTGGGCTGGAGGTGATCCCCTCCTTTATAGGTGCTACTTAAGTGTTTTATTAGTTTAGTACTTGGGCTCATTAAAAATTCTGCCAGTCCTACCAGTCCATGGGGGGTGGTAACCCCATCTGTGCTGCTGTTAGGACTAAGGGAAAACAAATTATTATTAGAAATTAACGAGACTTTCAGCTAAGGGTACTTTCACACTAGCATTATTCTTTTCCGGTATTGAAATCTAGTAAAGGGTCTCAATACCGGAAAAAAACCACATCAGTTTTGTCCTAATGCATTCTGAATGGAAAGCAATCCGTTCAGTATGCATCAGGATGTCTTCCGTTCCGTCCCTTGTACGGTATTTGACTGGACAAAATACTGCATCTTGCTGTGGTATTTTTTCCGGATAAAATCCTGGAACACTACCGCACTTGCCGGATCCGGCATTCATTTCCATAGAGATGTATTAATGCCGGATTCGGTACCAAGTGTTCTGGAAATTGCCGCGTTGCCATATCCGGTTTTGCAGTCTGCGCATGCGCTGGGACATGGGAGGAGCTATTTTTGCTTTTGATCTTTGAAAAAATGTAAATACTGGATCAGTTATTCTGGAAGATACCAGATGAGTCGGATCCGGTATATCACCGTCTAATAGATCCGGAAGAAACATATTTCCGTTTGCCTACGGTTTGCCGGATCCGAACAACGCTAGTGTGAAAGTACCATAACACCTGTAATTGTACCACAAATACCACACCCAAAAAATGCCACTAAAACCGCAAAAGCGAAGAAACATGCCACAGAATACCTATACTGTGTGCAAATAAGCCCAAAAATTAGCAAAGCAATATATAACTTTTTTCCAACATTTTGAAGCCAGAATTCTGGACAGCAGGGCTTCATAAACTCCCCCCATAGTTTTTTGAGAAGTATTTGGGGGTTTGTAAAAAAATAAAAAATAAATACCAGTTGAATTTTCATGTTTTTTACAAGCATTTATTGATGGCTTTTGGTCTTAGGTCTCTTTCACACGAGCGAGTTTTCCGCACGGGTGCAATGCATGAAGTGAACGCAAAGCACCCACACTGAATCTTGATCAATTCCTTTCAATGGGTCTGTGTACATTTTTTTTTTTTTCACGCATCAGTTCTGCATTGCATGAGAATCGCAGTATGTTCTATATTCAGCATTTTTAACTGGCGCTTCAGTGAAAAACGCATTGTAAGAACTCATGCACACGACCGCATGTACGTTTTTTGCAGTCCGCAAAAAATGGATCTGCAAAAAATCCAGATGACATCCGTGTGTATTCCGTATTTTGCGGAACGGAACAGCTGGCCCCTAATCGAACAGTACTATCCTTGTCCGTAATGCAGACAATAGGAACCCCGAACGCTAGTGTGAAAGCAGCCCAATGCAGATACACATACAAGCCCACAGACACCTCTAAATATGGGCAGATGATCAAAATGGTGGCTGGGAGCTGGACATGACGTAAGATGACATAGTATACGAAAGCACACAGCTAACCCCTCATTATCCTAATGGACGGCAGATAACTACATTGTGCTGTGGACAGGTGGATTACACCCCACCACACCGCGATGTTGTACTAAGAGACCATGTTCAGACTCATAATCCCACCGTGTACAGTGTAGAAAATGTGCGTACCATATATTACGAGGAGGAATAATGGCAATAATGTCAGTATTCCAAAACAGCTGACTTGGTGTGACATAAAGTGCTAATGCATAAACCAAATATAATATACACTCACCTAAAGAATTATTAGGAACACCATACTAATACGGTGTTGGACCCCCTTTTGCCTTCAGAACTGCCTTAATTCTATGTGGCATTGATTCAACAAGGTGCTGATAGCATTCTTTAGAAATGTTGGCCCATATTGATAGGATAGCATCTTGCAGTTGATGGAGATTTGAGGGATGCACATCCAGGGCATGAAGCTCCCGTTCCACCACATCCCAAAGATGCTCTATTGGGTTGAGATCTGGTGACTGTGGGGGCCATTTTAGTACAGTGAACTCATTGTCATGTTCAAGAAACCAATTTGAAATGATTCGAGCTTTGTGACATTAAGTGTGCATTATCCTGCTTGAAGTAGCCATCAGAGGATGGGTACATGGTGATCATGAAGGGATGGACATGGTCAGAATCAATGCTCAGGTAGCCCGTGGCATTTAAACGATGGCCAATTGGCACTAAGGGGCCTAAAGTGTGCCCAGAAAACATCCCCCACACCATTACACCACCACCACCAGCCTGCACAGTGGTAACAAGGCATGATGGATACATGTTCTCATTCTGTTTACACCAAATTCGGACTCTACCATTTGAATGTCTCAACAGAAATCGAGACTTATCAGACCAGGCAACATTTTTCCAGTCTTCAACAGTCCTCTTTTTCCTATTTGTAGTGGAGATGAGTGGTACCCGGTGGGGTCTTCTGCTGTTGTAGCCCACCTTTCTTTCCCAATCTGACATTCAGTTTGGAGTTCAGGAGATTGTCTTGACCAGGACCACAACCCTACATGCATTGAAGCAACTGCCATGTGATTGGTTGACTAGATAATCGCATTAATGAGAAATAGAACAGGTGTTCCTAATAATTCTTTAGGTGAGTGTATATATACATAAATATTGACGGGAGCAACCAACCTTAGGGGCTGAATTATTACAGTATTAGATCATACACAATTGCTGGGAAGATAGGTGCCAGTAGAGTACAAATTTGATTATAATAAAACACACTCAAGGTAATTATATACTTAAAAAGGAAAAAAAAGGCGCAAGTGAAAAGTAGGTGAAAAGAGTGCTCGGTGCGGTGATAGAAGGGAAAGGAAACAGAAGAAAACTATAAAAATGTACATCATGGTGAAAATATATGGTCGGAACATCTCGAAAAGAGGGAAGTTATTATGTAATATTGATGGAACAGTTAAAGTTGTATAACCAGCATATGACCCGGGGACGTTCAGAATGTATCCAAAAGGCACCATGCACGAAGACATAACTCTGTATGGAACCATGACTCCAACAAACCAAGTCAGCTGTTGTTTTGGAATACTGACATTATGGTACGCACATTTTCTACACTGTACACGGTGCGATTATAATGACTACATGGGCCACTGATTGGCTTTCCTGGCATGGTCAGGGTGTGTCTTATGATGCACCTCTGACACTGCGGTCATGTGCTTGCTCACATGCTCACTCTGTCAGCTTAGTCCTGTCCCCATTAGGTGCTTTTGGTTCTATTATTGGCTCTTAAGTACTGGGGCTCCAATTCCATTGGTGCTGACGTCATTCAGGTCCTGCAATCTTAATTATCTTCCACACACCTGTGTGGGCACTATATAGGGGAGATGTTTTTATGTGTTTCCGTATCCCCAGAAGAAGCCAGATTTACTGGCGAAACAGCGTTGGGTCAGGAGTTGGTCGAGTTGGTCCCTCTGCTGCCACCCTGCTAAAATTCCAGGCCACGCTACTGACTTGATGGCTCCGCTGCTGCCTCACGCACAAACTGTCACCTTCTTCTCCCGATGATGATGAATCCCCTATACAGCACGCAATGACACGTGTTCGGCTCAGTATTAGTCAGGGAGAGCTGGAGAGCAGAAGGGAGAGATAGTGTAGGGATTGAAATAGCAATATTATAGTTTTTATGCTTGTTATAGACCCAAAAGTCCTTTTAAGAATTACTGTGTGTGGCAGCAATATATATTTTTTAGCACAACCTGCGCTAAATAGCTTGCAATTGTTTTCCTCTGCAGAAAGCGACATTATCTGCGCTACATCTCCTGTCTAATGTGTGCGGAGCCTAAAAATATCTGTGACGTCCAGTGTACTTTTTATGTAGACGGTGTCCTCTGCGGACAGTTACATTACCTGCGCTACATCTCCTGTATAACGTTTGTGTATCTGAAATATCACTGACATTCAGTCTAATTTCTTATTAGCCGCTGGTGACAGTGACATTACTTGCACTATACCTCCTGTATAAGGTTTGTGCATCCTAAATATCAGTTTTTTATTAGGCGGTGGTGACAACGACATTACTTGCACTATACCTCCTGTTTAACGTGTGCGCATCCTAAAAAAAATCTGTGACATTCTGTGTACTTTATGTGCGCATACACTACAAAACCTGCGCTACTGTACATGTGACATGCTTGCAAGCATATATACCGTTTAATATGCGCAAGGCGAGCAGTAAGGGACGGGGAAGTGGCCGTGCTGCTGATGGTGCACACAGAGGCCGTGGCCCTGAGCGCGGTGAAACTGTGCCTGCTGCCAGAGCACAAGAAACACACTCATCCACGATACCTAGCTTCATGTCCCAGTTTGCAGGGCGGCGCAGGACACCACTCTCGAAGTCAGACCAGTGTGACCAGATGGTCGGTTGGATTGCAGCAGATAATGCTTCCAGTCTCAGTAGCCAAGAGTCTGGTCAACAAAATCCTCACCCTGATACTCCTTCCACCCACCATGGAGAGTCTTGGCAAACAAGTGATCCCACACTTGGATATTCCAAGGAGCTGTTTTCATCACCATTCCTTAATTTGGGCCTCTCGCCAAGCCCATTTGAAGAGGGACATGAGGAGATATTGTGCCCTGATTTCCAAACTCTGGAGCATCCACAGTCAGAAGAAGATGATGGTGGGGAACGGCAATTAGTGTTCCACGAGGTGGACGATGATGATGAGACACAGTTGCCAATAAGTCAACCGCAATTAGTGTCTCAAGAGGTTAATGATGAGGATGAGACATAGTTCTCAATAACTGAGGTTGTTGTTAGGTCAACAAGTCAGGAGGATGAGCAGAGTGAGGAAGGGGAAGAGGAGGTGGTGGACGATGAAGTCACTGACCCAACCTGGGAAGGTGGCAAGCCGACCGAGGACAGAAGTACAGAGGGGGAGGGATATGCAGCACCGCAACAGGCTAGAAGAGGCAGGGGGTGGCAAAAGGCAGGCCACACCAAACAGGCCCGCAACTGTTCCCCGGAGCACCCCCTTGCAGAAATCTCCCTTGCCAAGGGGTAGGTGTTCCACAGTCTGGCACTTTTTTGAGGAAAGTGCGGACGATAAAAGAATTTTCATTTGCAACCTGTACTGTACCAAAATGAGAAGGGGCGTGAACACTAGCAAACTCACCACCACCAGCATAATCCGCCACATGGCATCAAAGCACCCTAATAGGTGGGCTGAACGCCTGGGTCCACAACCAGTGTCTGCGGGTCACACCACTGCCCACTCTTCCCCTGTGTTACGTGCTGGCCAATCCCCTGTCCAAGACGCAGACCCGGGTGCCTCCCGCCATGCACCTGGACCTTCGCAAGCACCATCAGATAGCACATCCACTTCTGTGTCCCAACGCAACGTACAGATGTCTATACCCGAAGCCTTTGAACGAAAGCACAAATACCTAGCCACCCACCCACAGACCATAGCACTAAATGCGCACCTTTCCAAATTGCTGTCCCTACAAATGTTGCCATTTAGGGTTGTGGACACTGAGGCTTTCCGCAGCACTGAGGCTTTCCGAGCCAGGCCCTCGCCACTAATGTTTTAGAGGGTCACTAGCAGGCCCTTGCTCATCATGTTTTTGAGGGTCACTAGCAGGCCATCAATCATAATTTTTCAAGGGTGTGTATTATGCCCTTCTTTATGTGTAATAAAGGGTGTATTGGATTGCCTGTTCCTTGTAATTTTTGGCAGCCCTTTCCCGTGCAAAGGCTTTATGAGTGTAGGAGTCCCACTACCTGAACAATTGTACCACAATGTGAATGAGGCCCTCCTTTATGTGATATACAAGTTGTATCGGAGTGCCTCTTCCTTGTAATTTTTGGCAGCACTTGCACTTTATATATAGGTAATTATACAGGAAAGAGTGTTTCCTAACAATATTTCCTCTAAAATAGATTTTATCTTCGGTTTAGTGTGTATTATTGTCAGTCTGTAAAAGTGGCGTACTACTCGCACAACATCATTCCCAGGAGCGACCTGGGAGTCTAAGATGCACCCAGACATCCTCCCCATGCTGTTCCCGAACTATTTCAGTGGTGTTTCCATCAATATCTGACCTTTTACTATGAACCAGGCACCCTCCCCTCTTCAGAGCAGGGGGTGTCTGGTTTAATGCTCGGGTTCTCCCATTGACATCCCGAGGTGTTCTACTCGAGCACTTTGGTGCTCAACCAACACTATTCTGCACCTTTCAGAGAACTGATGGCTTGTGCCGAGCTGTGGTGGAGAGTCCCAAGCCATCATTTATAAAGGCAGTACCAGCCCTGCACAAATATGTAGAACAGAAGGTGGGCCAGTCCTTGAGCCTGTCGCTGTCTGCCAAAGTGCACGGCAGCGCCGACGTGTGGAGCTATAGCTACGGTCAAGGACAATATATGTCCTTTACGGCCCACTGGGTAAATGTGGATCCTGCCCAGCCAAACCAGCAATTTGGCCAGGTGACGCCGCTTCTGCCTCCACGTTCTCACGCCGTTGGTCCTGCGACAATGTCCGCCTCTGCCTCCTCATCCTCCACCATGTCCTCAGCCTCCACTGCAAGGACAATTCACAGTCCCCACCAGCATACCACATGAGCAGGGCACGGCGGTGTCATGCTGTTCTACACCTAGTTTGCCTGGGCGAGCGGAGTCACACAGGGAAGAAACTGCTCCACATCCTTCATCAAGAAATTGAATCATGGCTTTCTCCACGACAACTCAAAATCTGAACCAGGGTGACTGACAACGGGAAGAACATGGTGTCTGTGCTGCGTCAAGGAAGGATGAGCCATGCGCCCTGCATGGTACAAGTGTTCAATCTAGTTGTCAAGCGTTTCCTGAAGTCTTCTACCCATTTGCAAGACATTCTTAAAATGTCCAGGAAACTTTGCATGCATTTCAGCCACTCATACCCCACAAAGCACACCCTCCTTGAGCTGCAGCAGCAGAACGGCATCCCCCAACATAGGCTGATATGCGGCGTTTCCACCCGTTGGAATTCCACCCTCCATATGTTGGACAGACTATACGAACAGAGAAAGACCATAAACGATTTCTTGATTATCCAAGCGGACAGGAGTACTCCCCTGTGTAACTTCGATGTTAACCAGTGGCAGCTCATGCGTGACACCTGCCGTTTGCTCAGACCCTTTGAGGATGCCACGTTATTTGTAAGTTGCCAGGACTATGGGATGAACAACGTCATTCCACTACTTCATATCCAGGAACAGATGCTGGTAAATCTGGCTGGTCAGGGGACTGGAGACATGGTGCATACACTTCATTTCGGTACATAAGCCCTGTGGGGCGGAACTGGAGGACATTGGAGCACAAGCAATGTGTAGCTAAATGGGTGGTCTTTCTATACAGGTGATAGGAGAGGAGGAGCAGGAGCAGCAAGAGGGAGATAAGGAAGAACAGGCAGATGACCCAGGCACACCATGACAGTATGCAGTGGAGATGGAGGCAGAGAGTGCCTCCAAATGGCTCACTGCATGCTCACTTGCTTGGGTAGTGACAGCCGAATTGTCATCATTCAGCAGAGGGATGACTTCTGACTTTTCATCCTGTTGGACCCCCGCTACCGGTCCAAAATGGGGTTGTTTTTCACACCTGCTGAGAGGGAGGACAAACTGAACTACTGCAGAGACATCCTATGAAGTCAGTTGGCCACTGCCTATCTGCGCCATCGTCCATCCTCTCACAGGTGCTCTCTTTCCACTGCCATGGCTGCTGTGGTGGCGGGGGGGGGGGGGGGGGGTAGGAGCAGTACCAGCTCCAGCAGCAGCAGCTTGAGTATAGAGTTGATGATGAGCAGCTTTCTTAACTCACCTAGTGAAGAAATTACTCACTAGCAGCAGCAGCTAGACCTGGAGCAGAACCAGAACCAGCAGGTGGTGGCATACTTGGACAGCACCCTGCCACCCACATTGAAGATCCGCTGGACTACTGGGCAGCCAAACTGGATTTGTGGCCGCAACTGACTGGGTTTGCCCTGGAAAAGTTGTCCTGCCCGACCAGTAGTGTGGCATCAGAGCGGATGTTTAGTGCGGCGAGGACCATAGTTAGCCCAAGGAGAATTCACCTGTCCACACAAAATGTGGAGAGACTGGCCTTTGTCAAGATGAATCAGGCGTGGATCAGCAAGGATTTCCACCTACCAATGCCTGATGCATCAGATTAGATCATCCATGCTGCCTCACCCAAAGCTTGACAAAAGAGACCAGTTTTTTCTGACTACCTGCCTCAACTACCGTTCTGATGCTACCACCCACCTGATACCACATATCTGATGCCAAGTGCTCCTTCTTACACCCACCATCATCAGCGGGTACTGTTATTGCCACTATAAATTGGCGTGGTAATGAAAAGTATGAAGTGCTCAACCCCATATGCAGTGGCGCATCTATACCGGGGGGGCAGATCCTGCACTTGTGGTCCGCTGCTAATGGCAATCCCCAGCAAAAATGCATACAATGGAGGATGCCCGCAGCGGACCACAAAAGATATCCTACACAGGATAGCAAATGTGTGGATGTGATAAACAATAAAACAAAATAACAATAACTTTTACAAAGACAGGTGCACTCTGCGGTCTTACTAAACCCTCATACTGATGTAAACTTGAGAGATTTGCCAACATGTCCTACTGTGGAGGACATGTCTGAGCCTGAGCACTGCGCCAAGGTTTCTCAAGTAGCTCGGGATCTAACGCTAAACCTACCTGTGTCGTATGGGCAACACCAGGAGCCAGTGGGCAAATTACAGGAGAGCAAGGTCTGACTCCCAGCAAACTCCCAGTTACCTCCAGCATGCAGCCATGCTTACAATGGGAGGAGGAAGAGAGCTCTGAGCCCCACCCAAGACTGGCTGATATAGCCCAGGTGTCACGATAGGTAGGTACGCAGGGAAATAACCAAACACGGGAAAACAAACAGAACAAACGACTAGGCCCAAAAGCTAGGGAGAAAAGGGTCACCTCCTAGTGATCCCTAAAAGCTTTCCCCAGGAGGAAGTAAGCGTCTCCCTAGAGGCCTAGATAAAACACACAAAGCGAAATAAAGGAGAGGACTTATCTTGAGCAGAGCTGGAGCAGATGATCCACCATACATCAAGAGCTCCTGGGAAATAACTATAACCTGCACAAGCCACTGGGGGGAAGGAGGGATAAATAGCTTCACTAACAATGAAACCCAGTATACCTGAGGGAAGGTGGATCCAGCTTAAACCCAAATCAAAACAAACAGAGAAGTCAGACATGTGCAGTCAGTCTGAAAGACCTCCGCGCATTCACAGGGCAAGGCGTGACAGTACCCCCACTTCTACGGGTGACCTCCGGACACACTTTATCCGGGTGTGCCCTGTGAAAGGCCCTCAACAGGCGGCTAGCACTGACATCAGCAGCCGGAACCCACATTCTTTCCTCGGGACTGTATCCCTTCCAGTGCACCAGGTACTGGAGGGAACTCTGAAGAACACGTGAGTCGAGAATCTTAGAGATTTCAAACTCCAAATTGCCATCCACCAGGACAGGGGGAAGGTGGCAATGAAGATGGTTCCACATATTTCTTTAATAAAGACCTGTGAAACACATTATGGATCTTCCAGGTCTGCGGAAGATCCAGGCGAAACACCACCGGGTTGACAATCGCAGAGATTTTTTGAGGGCCAAATAATCTTGGACCCAATTTCCAAGATGGTACCTTCAGCTTAAGGTTTCTAGTGGACAACCACACCGAATCACCCACAAACAGGTCCGGACCAGTCATACGTTTCCCCGGACCAGTCATACGTCTCCTGTCAGCCATCCGTTTATATCTTTCACTCATCTTTTCCAAATTAACTTGGATCTTTCGCCAGATAGATGACAAGGCGGAAGACAATCTCTCCTCTTCTGGCATCCCAGAAGATCCAGTCCCAGAAAAAGTACCAAACTGTCGGTGAAAACCATATGCGCCAAAAAATGGCGACTTATCAGTGGACTCCTGTCTACGGTTATTCCAGGAAATTCGGCTAGAGACAAGAACGAGGACCAGTCATCCTTGTTCTTGGCAACAAAACACCTTAAATAGGTCTCCAGGTTTTGGTTAGTGCGCTCTGTCTGACCATTCGAAAAAGACAGTTGAATTCCCAGACGAGAGCACAACACCATCCAAAACCTGGAAACAAATTGCGTCCCCCTATCAGACACCACATCAGAGGGAATGCCATGTAGTTTCACAATGTTATCGATAAAAACCTGAGTGAGAGTTTTGGCATTGGGCAAGCTAGGCAATGGTACAAAGTAGGCCATCTTACTGAAGCGGTCCACTACCACCAAAATCACAGTTCTCCCAGAGGAACTTGGCAAATCGGTAATAAAGTTCATGGACAAATGCGTCCAAGGACGAGACGGGATGAATAAAGGAAGAAGAGATCCTGAAGGCCGAGTGTGAGCCACCTTCACGCGTGCACAGGTCTCACAAGCTGTCACATAACCCTCCACACACTTGCGCAACCCTAGCCACCAGAATCTACGGGAAATAATATCTATGGTGGATTTGCTTCCAGGATGTCCCGCAAGGACCGTATCATGATGTTCCTTGAACACCTTGTATCGCAGTTCAGCAGGAACAAACAACTTGTCTGGAGGACAAGAATCAGGAGCCTCCTCCTGGGCCCCCAATACCTTCATCTCCAACTCAGGGTACAGAGCGGAAATCACCACCCCATCAGCCAAAATCGGAGCGGGATCCTCTGAATCACTCCCCCCAGCAAAACTATGTGACAACGCATCTGCCTTGACGTTTTTAACCCCAGGGCGAAAGGTGACCACAAAATTGAACCTAGTAAAAAACAGTGACCATCTAACCTGTCTAGGATTCAGGTGCTTAGCAGACTGCAGGTAAGCCAAATTCTTGTGTTCAGTATACACCGTAATAGGATGAGTAGCCCCCTCCAACCAATGACGCCATTCTTCAAAGGCCAATTTAATAGCCAGCAACTCTATCTCCTACATCATAATTTCTTTCAGCGGCCGAGAGTTTCTTGGAGAAAAAAGCACATGGACGCCATTTGCTAGTGGTTGGACCCGCCGACAGAACTGCTCCGACCCCCACTTCTGATGAATCAACCTCCACGATGAACGGTTGGGACACCTCAGGTTGCATCAGAATGGGAGCAGACACAAAACATTTCTTAATAGCAGAAAAGGCTTTTAATGCCTTATCCGACCAGACAGAAAAGTCTGCGCCTTTTTTAGTCATATCTGTTAAAGGTTTTACAATGGTGGAATAATTCAAGATTAATTTTCTGTAGTAATTGGTAAAACCCAAATACCGCATCAGAGCTTTCTGATTCTCAGGTCGGTCCCATTCCAATACCGCCTGGACCTTTTCGGGGTCCATACGAAAACCAGTCAGAAAGCAGGTATCCTAAAAACGGTAGCTCATGGACAGCAAATACACATTTTTCCAAATTTGCATACAATTTATTCTCCCGAAGTATCAACAACACCTGTCTCACGTGATCCTGATGGGTCTCCAAATCGGGTGAGTAAATTAGTATATCATCAAGGTAAATAACAATGAACCTTCCCACTAAATGATGGAAAAGATTGACAAATTGCTGAAAGACCGCTGGCGCATTAGTTAATCCAAAGGGCATGTCAAGATTCTCGAAATGACCTTTGGGTGAAATGAAGGCCATTTTCCACTCATCTCCTTCCTTAATTCGGATCAGATTATAAACTCCTCTTAAATCCAACTTGGAGAACACCTTGGCTCCAACAATTTGATCAAATAGATCAGAAATCAAAAGGAAGGAGATACAGATCACGGACCGTAATAAGATTCAATTCCCGGAAATCTAAACACGGTCTAAGTGATCCGTCTTTCTTTTTTACAAAAAAGAAGCCGGTGGCCACAGGGGTCTTAGATAGCCTAATATGTCCCTTTGCCAAACTCTCTGCAATATACTTCCGCATAGATTCTCTTTCAGGTTGGGAAAGATTGTATAGTCAAGATTTTGGCAGTTTAGCTCCAGGGATGAGATAGACCGGACAATTATATTCTTGATGGGAAGGCAGCTCCTGAGCTCCACCCTCCGAGAATACGTCTGCAAAATTAGAGACAAACTGAGGTAGGACCGTAGTTGACACCCCTGAGATAGACGCACAAAGACAAAATTCACTCCTTCACTGATTTGTCTTGTTTGCCAGTCAATAGTAGGGTTATGCTTTATCAACCACGGTAAACCCAGAACCATCGGAGCAGGCAAGTCCTTCATAACAAAACAAGAAATGGACTCAACATGTGAATCACCCACCCTTAACTGAATGTCATGAACGATATGAGTAAGACTCTTTTGTGAGAGAGGGGAGCAATCAATAGCAAACACTGGTATCTCGTTATCTAAAGTGCTAGTTCTAAAACCAAGATTTTGGAGGAACTGAAAATCAATAAGGTTTACCCCCGCACCACTGTCAACAAATACCTCAAAATCAAAATTCTAGTCTAGTGCCACTATGGCAGGCAGAAGGAAACGGGTATTGCAGGGAGAATGCATATTTGCTTGCTCAGACTCCCCATTCACACTACCAAGAGTCAGGAAAGTATTTTTATTTTCTTTATTTGAATACCTCCATAGTTTTTCATTACCGCTTTAAGGTTTGACAAAAGGACACACACAAACAAAATGACCTTCTTTTCCACAGAAATAACATAGCTTATTCAGCTTCCTAAAATCCCAATTTCCTGAGCAAAAGGAAACCTGGCCCGACTGCGGGAAAATAACCAAACACGGAAAAACAAACAGAACAAACGACTAGGCCCAATAGCTAGGGAGAAAAGGGTCACCTCCTAACGATCCCTAAAAACTGCTGTGCCCATGTGCATACCCTTAGGGTGGATATTCACATGCCTTCGTGCATAAACCTAAACACCCTGGGCAAACCATAAGCAGCAGGGAAAAGGGAAGAGGCAACCTGCTTCTTCAAACCAAGAGGAAGCAAGCGTCTCCCTAGAGGCCTAGATAAAACACACAAAGGGAAATAAAGGAGAGGGCTTATCTTGAGCAGAGCTGGAGCAGACGATCCACCACACATCAAGAGCTCCCAGGAAAGAACTATAACCTGCACAGGCCACTGGGGGAAGGAGGGATAAATAGCCTCACTAACAATGAAACCCAGTACACCTGAGGGAAGGTGGATCCAGCTCAAACCCAAATCAAAACAAACAGAGAAGTCAGACATATGCAGCCAGTCCGCACATTCACAGAGCAAGGAGTGACACCAGGCCTCACATGTGCACCAGAATGTTGCCTGTGGATGGAAATAAAGGCATATTTAGACTAGGAGTTTTTGCACCTCCAAACAATTCTATATATAAACTACAAATTGGCATGGTATTGAAAAGTAGGAAGAGCTCAACCCCATATGCAGTGGCTTATCTATACAGGGGGGGCTCCCCAGCAAAAAATAATACAATGGAGGATGCCCGCAGCGGACCACAAGTACCACAATAGACATCTTACACAGGATAGCAAATGTGTGGATGTTAAAAACAATAAAACAAAATAACAATAACTTTTACAAAGACAGGTGCACTCAGTATGAGGGTTTAGTAAGACCGCAGAGTGCACCTGTCTTTGTAAAAGTTATCACATTCACACATTTGCTATCCTTTGTAGGATGTCTATTTTGGTAATTGTAGTCCGTTGCGGGCGTCCTCCATTGTATGCATTTTTGCTGGGGATTGCCATTAGCAGCGGACCACAAGTGCAGGATCTGACACGCCGGTATAGATGCGCCTCTGCATATGGGGTTAAAGGGTTTCTACCACTTCGTGTCACTTATTTAGCTGTCAGACACTAGCGATCCGCTAGTGTCTGCTCTGGCCAACCATCCTAATATAATTGCTTTTGGGGCGGTGGTTTGGCTAAAAAAAACTACTTTTATTAATATGCTAATGAGCCTCTAGGTGCTATGGGGGCGTCATTAGCACCTAGAGGCTCCGTCTACCTTCAGAAACTGCCGCCGCCGAGCGCGTCCCTCCAGCCCGCCCATCTCCTCCTGAATGCGATCCTCGTATGTATTCTGCGCATGCGCAGTAAATGTCTGACCGCTTCCTTGCTCAGACATCTCCACTGCGCCTGCGCGATGACGCCATAGTGCTCCGAGGAACAGGCGCAGTGGAGATGTCTGAGCAGGGAAGCTGTCAGACATTTACTGCGCATGCGCAGAATACATACGAGGATCGCATTCAGGAGGAGATGGGCGGGCTGGAGGGACGCGCTGGGGGCGGCAGTTTCTAAAGGTAGTCGGAGCCTCTAGGTGCTAATGACGCCCCCATAGCACCTAGAGGCTCATTAGCATATTAATAAAAGTAGTTTTTTTAGCCAAACCACCGCCCCAAAAGCAATTATATTAGGATGGTTGGCCAGAGCAGACACTAGCGGATCGCTAGTGTCTGACAGCTAAATAAGTGACACGAAGTGGTAGAAACCCTTTAAGCACTTCCTGCTTTTCAATACCACAACAATTTGTAGATTATATATAGAATTGTTTGGAGGTGTAAAAACTCCTAGTCTGAATGGGCCTTTATTTCCATCTACAGGCAACATTCTGGTGCACATGTGAGGCCTGGGCTATATCAGCCAGTCTTGGGTGGGGCTCAGAGCTCTTTCCCTCCTCCCATTGTAAGCATGGCTGCATGCTGGAGGTAACTGGGAGTTTGTTGTGAGTCAGACCTTACACTCCTGTAATTTGCCCATTGGCTCCTGGTGTTGCCCATACGTCACAGGTAGGTTTAGCGTTGGATCCCGAGCTACTTGAGAAATCTTGGCGCGGTGCGCGGGCTCAGACATGTCCTCCACAGTAGGATATATAGGCTAATCTCTCAATTTTACATCAGTATGAGGGTTTAGTAAGACCGCAGAGTGCACCTGTCTTTGTAAAAGTTATTGTTATACTGTTATTGCCACCCACCTCCCCACTCTGTGGTCTCCTAATGCTGCTGCCACCTTACCACTCAGGTCTCCTCATGCTGCTGTTGCCACCTCCACACTATGTCATTGTGCCACTCTGTGGTCTCCTCATGCTGCTGCCAACTCACAACTCTCTCTCTGGGCCACTCTGTGGCCTCCTCATGCTGCTGCTGCCGCCACCTCCACACTATCTCACCTTGCCAGTTTGTGGCCTCCTCATGCTGCTAACTCATACCTGATCCCTGCTGCTGGGTTCCAACACCTTTGCTCCCTTGTCATCACTTTAGACCATGGGTCTCCACTATCAGCATCTGGTTTGACTGGCTGCAGTGGTGACGTGTGCTCCGTTTGTCATGTGACCCACAGACATGATGCATGGGAGACACATTGACTCTGCAGGCAATCATTGGCGGCACAAGAGCAAACAAGATGGAATTCAGCGGTGGGGATTAGAAAGTATAATTCCGTGTGCAGGTTCAACCACAGAGGAAGGTCAGTCTGAAAGACTCCCAGGGTGAACAACCCTTAAATGAGAATGAACTGAGACTGACAAAGTGTAAACTTCTAGTGGTGCTTGGTCAATGATCACACAACCAAGGTGGTCACCCTTTATTTTGGGTTCTGTAGGGAGATATATATTGGGGCAGAGTCCAGTAATACTGGGTGACATCTTCCCTTGCAGTGATACAGGTTGCCACTCTGGCATGGTAATGGTTATACAGATGCTAGATATCTTCCTATGGTATATCATTACAGGCTCTTCCAACTTAGATCTGTAGTCCAGCCAAGGTGGTTGTTGGCTACTGTGCATAAGAGATCTGGTGCCCTATCTAGTCCCAGATATTCTTGATGGCAGATAAATGTAGCCAGGGGAGCTGCTGAAGAGCACATTGTGTCTGGTATGTGGATGGGCATCATCTTGTTGGAACACCACATATCCTGAGTCAATAAAGCCAGTAGGATTGGTTCCACCACGTCCTGGACATACTTAAGACTGGTCAATATTCCTTAGAGGGATACCAGACTGGAACGGCCATGGTACCTAATAGCGCTGCCCACTATGACAGCTGATGTTGGTCTCGTCTGTCTCCACATGGCAGTGGGTGCTCTCCAGCCTATTTGCGAACTCTACAGCAACCATCAATAGCAAACAATAGCGTTTCATGATGAAAGCTGATTGTGTCTTGGTATTAATAATGGCTGCCTTGGAGTTCACAGAAAGGCTGTAGAGCCACACCTTTCAAAACCTTTAAAGTCGTTAGAATTTAACCACTTAGTCATCACCAATACGCCTTTTTCCCTTTTTACTATGGGCTAGGCTAAGCACTGCATGGATCTCCCGAGTAGAGAATAGCACGAGCTCAACTGTCTTATGACAACCGAGCTCCTGATCTAACAGCCCAGATCAGCAGAAGTCAATAGCAACTGCATCAAAGTAGTTTTAGAGAGAGTGGACTCCCTCTGTCAGCCATCAGCTCCACCGCAAATGTGATTGCAGAGTGCCAATGTCTGTTCACAGCATCTGGGGTCCAATGAAGGTCCCTAGCCCTGCCCTCTGTCTATGCCTATTAGCCTGTGCCAGAGGCACAGCCTAATTTATAGCATGTCAGTATCCTACTGACAGCATAATACACTACACTACTTAAGTAGTACAGTGTACTATGGAAGCAGGGCCAGGGCGTCAGGTAGGCGGCTGCATAGGGTGCCACCTCGCTATCCACAGAGGGTGGCGCAATTTTATGTTAGTGAAAAAACAACAACTTTTGAATCATTATTAATGAGCACTTCTAGGAGCTGAGAGCCAGGGAGCCGTGAGTGTATTACTGCTATCACTCACCTCTCCCTGCTCTTCTGGCTGCCGCATGCACTGAGTCCTGACTTAGTACAGAGTCAAGTCATGGTGCACGTAGATGTGCCCTCTGACAGTCTGACATGCCCTCTGTGTAGACGTCATGTCACAGTTCAGAGCAGCAAGAGGAGCAGAGCTGCAGAGTTGAGGAGCTTTCCAGGGCTGTAGAGGTAAGTTGTTTTATTTATTTTTTTGTTGGAAAATAATATGGTATAGGGTGGCTTTACTATTAATCGTATGGAATATGGTGCACTTGTACAGATTGACTCACCCTGTCTTTAATAAGTCATTTATAAAGATTATGTAGAAAATTTGACAGGCACTCTTGCATTTGGAAGCATATGGATGCAAATATTTATTTAATCCTAGTACAATGAAAACATGTAACTAAAAAGAGACTTAAAATAGAAATAAAATAAGATAGGATAAAATCAATACTTAATAAATGGGAGGTTTAAATAAGTGTTTCAGAGACAGCACACCAGAGTCAGCAGGGTAGCTTTATATTCAATCTTTATTTACCAGTGGTACAATCTCAAGGCATTTATTGCTTATTGCAACGTTTCGGGCCCAGTTCGGTGCCCTTTGTCAAGCTATAAATGCAAATATAAACACAGAACAGTACAATTTAAAAATAGAAATTCATATACACATCAGTGGAAATTCATATACATATCAATTCACATGAAATATTTCATATTTATCACTCCTTAACAAGTGAGAGCTCATCCAAAATGCCATCAACAATTCATCTGTTGTTTCAATAAATTGATAATTCATGTCATAAAGGGAGACGTGGCTAGCATGCAAGTACTGATCCTATATCAATTAGACACTTCATTTTATATCAATTTAGACACATGATTTGATGGTAGACCCAGCCGTAGACATCAGTTCTCTATGGTCCAACATTCGTAAGAGGCACTGACGCCAGTCAATTATTTCATTAAAAAAAGAGCGGCTGTGCACTAGCGTCAAGAGTCATATGTGTATGATACAGGAAAGCAATGAATATCATTTGGAAGGACATGTTTCAGGCAAGCATGATTGGGGTATCTTTGGGGAGACATGTTTGAGGCATGATTTGGGAAAAAATATTTTCTAGAAAAAATGGGTTAAGACATGATTTGGAGAAAACATGATTAGAGTAGAGAGCCAAGGAGCCAGAACCTGATTAGAGCATAGAACCCAAAACACGACTGCAGTGGCAGGCTTGATACATGATTATAGTAAGAAATTAATGACAGGCAGGGCTGGTGCAAGGATTTTTGCCACCCTAGGCAAAAGCTAATTTTGCCCCCCCCTTGACTCCACCCATTGACCACACCCCTTTACCTGCCCCTTTTTCAGCCACCTATTGCATGTAACATTTAACTATGGTCGTGTACCCTGTGCCAGTCTGACTGGTCATGTATATGTAATATCCAGCCATTGTCTGCCACCTAGTACCATCCCAGTGATGCGCTGTTCAGCAGGTTGGCACACCAAACACGAGCATTGCCACCTATTCACTGCCAGGCGCCATTCAGCCACTGTCTGAAATCCTGTGCCACCAGGGCAACATAAAACAGTATGCTGCCCTGTGCCCTCTGCCAGTCTGTACCATTCATAGCCCTTTAGACACTCTGTGCCACCTATTAGGCTCCATGTGCCACTGCTGGGCACCCTGTGCCAGTCAGAATCTATAGCCCCTAGTCAAGCAGCAGGTGTGCCCTGACCCCTGTACACAAGTGTGTGCCACCCTGCTGCCAGTCACTGTCCTGCAGCCTCTGACACCATGATTCATGTCCATTTTCTGCCCCTCATGATTCATGTCCATTTCTTGCCCCCCCCCAATCATTTCACATTTCTGCCCCTCATGATTCATGTCCATTTCTTGCCCCCCCCATGTGCTAATATCATAGTGCCGTCCTCTCCCCCTGTCCCCTAATGTGCCAGTATCAAGTGCCTCTCTCCTTCCCCCTTCATGTGCCAGTATCATGGCGCCAATAGCCCCCCTCCCCATGGCAGTAAAGTAACAGTCCGGTATTTAAAAAAAAAAAAAAAAAAACACTTTTAGAAAAGTTTGTCCTCAGATTCAAACTCATGACCTCTACACATCAAAGGCAAGGCATTTACCCTCACAGCCATGAAAGCTGTATAGCTAGTTACTTAAAAAAAAAGAAAATATAAGACTTCTACTGTAGGTAACTTTGCCCACTGTGTATGGATGTAGCAGAGCTGGGTGTGTTGGGGCAGCTGTCATGTGTATGGTTGTACACTAGGTATCAGTACACTAGGTCAGTGTTTCCCAACCAGTGTGCCTCCAGCTGTTGCAAAACTACAACTCCCAGCATGCCCGCACAGCCAAAGGCTGTGCGGGCATGCTGGGAGTTGTAGTTTTACAACAGCTTGAGGCACACTGGTTGGGAAACACTGCACTAGGTATCAGTAGAAGTCTTATAGAAAAAAAAAAAACACTTTTAGCGGCGCCCAGGGATAATAGTAAGTGCAGTGAGATCCCCGGGCGCCGCTCTCCATGTCTGTATTCTTAGTTTACAGTGTCATAATCGGTGAAAGGTCCTCTTTAAGGTCTATGATTTAGATGCGATTTCAGGGTTATAGGGGTTGCCCAAGTTATATTATCACAAAATGAACCCTTATACTTACCGTGGGGAGGGAAGTAGCGTTCGAAATGTCATGTAAGAATACAAGAACGAATGTTGGACCATAGAGGAACTGATGTCTATGGCTGTGTCTACCATCAAATCATGTGTCTAAATTGATATAAAATGAAGTGTCTTATTGATATAGGATCAGTACTTGCATGCTAGCCACGTCTCCCTTTATGACATGAATTATCTATTTATTGAAACAACAGATGAATTGTTGATGGCATTTTGGATGAGCTCTCACTTGTTAAGGAGTGATAAATATGAAATATTTCATGTGAATTGATATGTATATGAATTTCCACTGATGTGTATATGAATTTCTATTTTTAAATTGTACTGTTCTGTGTTTATATTTGCATCTATAGCTTGACAAAGGGCACCGAACTGGGCCCGAAACGTTGCAATAAGCAATAAATGCCTTGAGATTGTACCACTGGTAAATAAAGATTGAATATAAAGCTACCCTGCTGACTCTGGTGTGCTGTCTCTGAAACACTTATTCAAAGCTACTATTTCACTCCGCGGGTGGAAGAAGGCTATCAGGAGACGTGCACCCACAAAAGCCATCCAACTAGACGTGTGCTGAGGTCTCACTACGATTAAGATAATAAATGGGAGGTATTATACTGATGCAGACGCTGTAGATTTAATCCCTCCACCACTATAGTATGTAATGTCAATAACTATGTTTATCAGTGTGGTATGACATTGCACTAAAATTTATATACACCTGGGAAACCGCATGATAATACATCTGTCCACATCATGTATAAGGGAGTCCGTATAAAAACTCAGGTATATTGCAAAGATTAGATACGTTGCAAAAATTCAGTCAGCCTTTGTTTGATAAGATCTTGATCTAGTCTCATATCATATGCTGTATATCATCAACTAGCACGTATCTTCAACTAGCATGTATCTAACTGGGTGGCTCTAATTTCCACAGTATATTACTCACAATTCGTTGGTTTGTGGTGAGGAGAGTGGCATCCCACGTGGTCACAGGCACTGATATGTCTTACCTCTGCTTCTCTTCACTTCACTGCAGGGGCTGTGAGTGCGGCGTTCAGTCAGCCGTCCTGTTTGTCCATCAAGATTGCAGCGTCCCATGTAATCTGTGAGGTAGAAGAAATCAGTGCCGGCCTGGAGTGGCAGGCCGCGTCCCACGTGGTAAATAGAGCCAATCCCAGATTTTTAACAGTAGTTCTCATGGAGCGCCCCACTCTACTATCCTTTTTATCTTCGCTCTATGATGCCGGTATGGCATATCGTGCTATCAACCTGTACAGGTCGGCTATCTCTTCTCGACACGAGGGCTTTGAGGGTTGTCCTGCGGGTCAACACCCCCTCGTGTTTCGCTTGTTGAAGGGGTCTCGCCTTTCCCGTCCCCCCAGGCCTAGGTTCTCGGCCACCTGGGATGTGTGTCTAGTTATGAATTTTCTTTCTGGGTGGTCGTCTAATTCCCAGTTGTCCCTCCGCCAGCTATCCGCTAAACTGGCCACGTTGTTTTGTTTGATCTCCTGTAAGAGAGTTTCAGACGTACGTGCTTTGGACGTGGACGCTCGTTCGTTTACTCCAGAGGGCGTGCACTTTAATATTTCCAGACGGACAAAAACTAATATCCGCTCGGTACTATATCCTTACTTTCCACACTCGCCTCTGCTTTGTCCAGTGGCATGCTTGCGGGAATATGAGTCTCGCACTTCTGCGCTACGTTCTCCTGGATTCCCCCATTTGTTTGTGTCTTTTCGCAGGCCTCATTCCCCGGTCACCAGCGTTACCCTCTCGCGCTGGGTGAAGTGGATTCTCGGCCTGGCTGGGGTTGACACGGGTATTTTTACGGCACATTCGGTTCGCGGTGCGTCGGCTACTTCTATGGCGGTTTCGGGTGCCCGCCTTGAGGATGTCATGAGACTGGCAGACTGGTCTAGAGTCTCCACGTTTCGGGAGTTTTATTTCCGCCCTCAGTCACACGCTTTTGAGACTGTAATTTCTCAACTTTAAACTTGCAATATGAGCCTCCGTGTCTTGTTATAAAATTACATGATTTTCCTATTTTTAATGACGTAAAGTCATGATTTTATTAAAGACACGGAGGCGAGTATTGCCCTCCCTTTCCCACCCTGGGTTTTGTGGGATGTCTAGTTTTACTATTATATTGCATAGTATTGTGTATTTCACGTGTAATGTGTTTTAGGACTGTGTCTATTGACTACATTTGTTCTAGCATCTAGTTGTTTTTATTCCATTTGTTTCTGCCCTCAGGTTGAGACGAACGTACTCTGGGAGGTGTTCATCCTTGTTCCTGTTCGAGTTGGTTGCCGTCACTAGTTCGTGGCCTTTTTTTTTTTCCTGTTGAGGAGGTCATTCAAGAGTCGTTTCTTCGGTTCGGATCCATGTCGGGGTTCCAGTTCAGTGAGCTTCGTGGTGATGCGGTCTCGCAAAGAAAGAGGAGGATTCTAGGGGGTTGAGCCCTTATATACTGGAATGTAGGGGTGGAGCTGGTTGCTATGGTTTTTTCTTCATGATTGTACTGTTCATTCTTTGCTGCTATGGTGGACAGTAAAGAGAGTTAATGCAATACTCGCATCCGTGTCTTTAATAAAAATCATGACTTTACGTCATAAAAAAGGAAAATCATGTAATTGCATGTCAAAGTCTCCTTTTGGAATAATACTATTCCCTTACGTCCTACCAGCAGCACAGATGGGGGTTAACTGCCCCTGTGGACTGGTAGGACCGGCGGAATTTTAATGAGCCCAAGAACCAATAAACGATCTTCAGCTCCCTGAAAGGGAGGAGATCACCCCCCAGCCCACCGTGTTTTTTTCTGTCCTTTGGACCGGTTGGACTGGCGTATTGCTCCTTTGGAGCTGAGAGTTAGGGGCTCCTTTTTTATTTCTTTCTAATATAAAGGATCGCCCCGTTTTTCTACAAATGGCTCTCTTTTTTGCCCTTATTTTCAGGCAGATCGCGGCGATTTTTCTATACCTGGGGACCGCGGGGAGCGGGGCGTCCCCCTCCCCTCTCCTTTTCAGTTCTCCTGGTCTCCCGTTCCTCCCATCGCCACACACGCGTGGCGCTATGGGCGCCACCATCTTCCGGAAGTGACGCGCACTAGCTGCGCTACGTCACTTCCGGTTTTTTTCACAGCTCGGCTGAGGTCCTTTCCTCACCCTTTTTAGAAGAATTATTTTCCGATAGATATCCTGTGATCCAGGATGACCCGGTGCAGCTATTCAGAGCAGGCTGAGCTAGTTTTGTTAGCTCTCTTATATCTTAGGATACTTACGATTTGGGACCCGCCCAGGGGGCGGGGCTTCTTCCTTTTAAGCGCCCAGAGCCTGTCATTCAGTGCTCTGGTTGCATTGCTTTGACAAGCTAGCTCCAGAGTTCCCTGTGCCTTGTGATATCCTTATATTGCTTGACCGTGGGTTTGTGTGTTCCTTCTGCAGCTCTATATATCTCTAGTGCTGGTGGGCCCCCTTAAGGTCTCGTTTCTCCACCTCCAATTTTTTTGTAGGTGTTATGACCTGTCTTTTTTGTTTCCAATTACAGAACTATGGCTTCCCCCAAGGATCCGGATCAGCGAAAATCTGGGGCCAAGAGGAAGCATTTGGCGTGTTTTGATTGTAACACGCCCTTAGACGACGGCTGTCCCTATTCTAGGTGTGAGAGCTGTCGCACGGCATCCACGGAACCCACGATGCAGGAGATGTTTCAGTGGACGAAAACATATGTGGATGATTCCATTAAGGGAGTGGTGCGCTTATTGAATGAGAGGTTACCAGGACCCTCTCAGACTCCCATGGATATGACCACTCCAGTCGCACCACCCGAAAGACCCACCCCCTGTTCGGTGGGGTCCTCTTCTGAGGAGGAAGAGGTCACTTCTTGCTTTTTCCCTCCAGAAAAAACGCAGAAGTTACTTAAGTCCATCAGGTCGGGGGACCATGATGTTGACATTGGGGAGTCCTCCGATCCCGCCGTACGGACACAGCGTGTCTTCAGAGCGGATGAGACCCTTCTTTCTGTGATGCGCACAGAATGGCGAAAGCCTGAGAAAGGCCCAGTTCTCACTAGAAAGTTCAAGCTTATGTACCCGATGGCTAAACCCTTGGTGGAATCGTGGGGTTCCATTCCCAAGGTAGACATGGCGATAGCCAAGTTGTCCCGGCGCACTCTAGTCCCTGCAGATGATGGGTCTAGTCTGCAGGACCCTCTAGATCGGAGGGCAGAGTGCACCCTCAGAAGGAGTTATGCGGCGGCCGCTGCCTCCGCATCAACTTCGATTGCGGCCACTGAAGTGGCCACCTATCTACGCTCTAGGCTCAATCAGATCCAGACAGATGTGGACCAGAGCGTATCCAGGGATGACATCTTAGCAGCTTTCAAGTCAGCCAACCTGGCTATGGATTTCTTAGTCGACTCCACCCAGATTCAGTTGAAGCTGGCCGCCAAAACTATGGCCTTAGTTTCGGCTGTCCGCAGACCACTTTGGCTGAAACCTTGGGTCGCGGACAACGCGTCCAAGTTTAAGCTTTGTGGGCTCCCCTTCGAACCAGACAGGCTGTTTGGGTCCGAATTGGATAAAATCATGGAGGGGCTCTCCGACAAAAAGGGGAAGAGCCTCCCCCAGCAGCCCTTTCGGGGACGCCCCAGGCAGGAAAAGAAGCGCGAAGGACGCCCGGGGCAGCAATCTAGGCGCAGAGATTGGGGGGGACCGTCTCGTAAGTATTCGAGGCGCTCCCGTAAACCCGCTAAGGAGGCAAAACCCTCCTGACTATGGGCCTCGTCGAGGCTCTTGGATAAGCCCTGCTGCCCCTGCAGTGTCTCCTCTAGACTTTCCCATACCACTCCCCCAAACACCCGTGGGGGGCCGTCTCTCCCTTTTCAAAGACTCCTGGAGTCAGTTGATCGCAGACCCTTGGGTTC
This sequence comes from Bufo gargarizans, assembly GCF_014858855.1. Lineage (NCBI taxonomy): Eukaryota > Metazoa > Chordata > Amphibia > Anura > Bufonidae > Bufo > Bufo gargarizans. The sequence continues at coordinate 243,102,809 of NC_058080.1, read as the reverse complement.
TGAACTTAGTCTCCGTCGGGTACCGGGTAGACTTTCTCTCTCTCCCCCCAGAGAGATTCGTCGCTACACGAAACTTCGGGCCGGCCAAACAAGTGGTCCTGGAATCTTACATCCAGGACTATATCTCCAAGGGAGCCCTAGAGGAGGTGCCGGCAGGGGAGAGAGGCCTAGGTATTTATTCACCAGTGTTCCTGGTTCCCAAGAAGACGGGAGACCTCCGGATTATCATCGATTTGAGATTTCTCAATCGATTTATAAGGAAAACAAGGTTTCGCATGGAAACCATAAGGTCAGTCACCCATATCCTCAACCTCGGGGATGTCATGGCTACTCTGGACCTCAAAGATGCTTATCTTCACATTCCGATCCATTCCGCCTTCCGGAAATTTCTCAGGATCGCGGTCCAGATTTCAGGGGTTCGCAGGCACTTTCAGTTCACCGCGCTCCCCTTCGGAATCTCTTCTGCCCCCCTTATCTTCACCAAGGTAGTGGTATCAGGGGTGGCAGCATTGAGACTCCAAGGGCTGACTATCATTCCTTATCTGGACGATTGGCTTTTCATAGCCTCTTCAGTTCCGATCCTTACCCACCATCTTCAGATCGCAATCTCCTTTCTTCTCCGCCTAGGCTGGATCATCAACTGGCAGAAGTCGAATGTGAGCCCATCATCTTCAATCCAATATTTAGGATTCGTGGTCGACTCTGTGGAGATGTCCCTCCGGTTGACTCAAGAAAGGAAAGCGCGGATTCAGGACCTGGCAAAGGTCCTTCATGTCCCTCGTCGAGTCTCTATTCGGACTCTCATGAAGATGGTGGGGCTCATGTCAGCGGCTGCGGACGCAGTCCCTTGGGCGCTATGGCACCTCCGTCCTCTTCAGTCGGAGGTCTTACATTTATGGAACGGCAGCCCTGCGGGGCTAGATTCCCTGTGCTCCCTGTCCGGTCAGACCCGGAATTCCCTCAGATGGTGGTTTCGACTGCCAGCAGGGAAGTCTATGACCCAACCAGTTTGGGTCATATTGACTACAGACGCGTCCCTCGTAGGCTGGGGCGCTCACCTGGACGGATCCCAAGTGCAGGGATCTTGGTCCCCCCTGGAGCGGCATCTTTCCTCCAATCTTCGCGAGATTCGAGCTATCCGGCTAGCCCTCCTTCACTTCGCCCCTCAGATTCGGGGCAAAGCGGTGAAAGTCCAGTCAGACAATATGACTGCGGTTCTCTATATAAACAAGCAGGGAGGCACAAGGTCATTACCCCTTCTATCAGAGATCGGGGTGATCCTTCGGTGGGCAGAGCTGAACCTTTCCCATCTATCTGCCGTTCATATCCGAGGTTCCCTCAATATGATAGCAGACCGCTTAAGTCGAGGATTACCGACCATGGAGTGGTCTCTGCATCCGGAGGTCTTCAGGCAGCTAGTTCACAGTTGGGGTATGCCAGAGGTGGACCTCATGGCAACCAGGTTCAACGCCAAGGTGCTGAGGTTCTGTTCCCTGTACCGGGAAGACAACCCCCTGGTGATAGATGCTCTGTCGATACCGTGGAGGTTCAGGCTGGCTTACATCTTCCCTCCTTTTTCCATGATACCGAGGGTATTGATGAAAATCCGTCAGGATCAGGCCTCGGTAATAGCCATCATACCGTTTTGGCCCAAAAGATCCTGGTTTACCCAGCTCATTCAGATGAGTCGGGGACAATACTGGAGACTCCCCCCGGAGCAGACCCTGGTGTCGTGGGACACTCACCTCTGCCCAGATCTGCACAGGTTCAACCTGACAGCCTGGAGGTTGATCAGCCCCTTCCCAACATAAAAGGGCTTTCCGAGTCGGTCCTGAGAACTTTGTCGCATTCCCGAGCAGAGTCTACAAACAAGGCCTACTCCAGGATCATGAGAATCTTCGTGGCATGGTGTGATTCCAAACAGGTGGCGTCTGCAGATCCGCCCCTTCCTGCGATACTACATTTCCTTCAGGACGGATTAGATAGAGGCCTATCTCCAGCTACCTTGAAGGTACAAATGTGTGCCATCTCGGCCTGTCTCAACAGGCCATACTCTCGGGACCCACTCATCAAACGCTTCCTGAAGGGAGCGGAAAGACTAAAGCCTACTATACTGAAACCCATTCCCCAGTGGGATCTTTCAGTAGTTCTCAGGGGTCTAGCATCTCCCCCCTTCGAGCCTTTGGAGGAGGTTGATTTCAAATATTTAACTTTAAAGATGGTTTTTCTTCTGGCTATAGCCTCAGCCAAAAGAGTCTCTGAATTGCAGGCTTTCTCTGCAATTCATCCATATATTATTTTCTTACAGGACAGAGTACTCCTGAAGTTTTTACCATACTTCAGACCTAAGGTGCCTACTTTTCAAAATATCAACCAGGTAATCTCCTTACCAGTTTTGTTTACAGCCTCCTCCTCTGATACTCCAGCTAGAGATCCGCTGGATATTTCTAGATGCCTCCAGATCTATGTGGATAGATCCAGAGAATTCAGGATAGATGAAAATCTCCTTATCCTGTTTGCTGGTAAGTCTAAAGGCCGTAAAGCGTCTAAAGCCACCATTAGTCACTGGATCAAGGAGGCCATTAAGGAAGCTTTTGTCTCCCAAACCTTAGATCCTCCCGAGTTTGTGAGAGCCCATTCTACTAGGGCGGTCTCCACCTCGGTTGCGGAAAGAAATCTTCTCCCCTTAGAGTTGATCTGTAAGGCGGCCTCCTGGAGCTCTGAGTCAACCTTCATCTCCCATTATAGGATAGATGCTAGGATGGCAGAGTTTTCGGCTTTCGGGCAGACAGTTCTTACTTCTGCCAGGCATGAGGACCCTCCCTAGGGGTTTTATCTTGCTATCTCCCCATCTGTGCTGCTGGTAGGACGTAAGGGAATCGTTAATTTCTAACGATAATTTGTTTTCCCTTAGTCCTAACAGCAGCACACAAATATCCCTCCCTAACGTACATCATACTTGTTAAAGACACGGTGGGCTGGGGGGTGATCTCCTCCCTTTCAGGGAGCTGAAGATCGTTTATTGGTTCTTGGGCTCATTAAAATTCCGCCGGTCCTACCAGTCCACAGGGGCAGTTAACCCCCATCTGTGCTGCTGTTAGGACTAAGGGAAAACAAATTATCGTTAGAAATTAACGAGTACATCTCAATAAATTACAATATCATGGATATCAGTTAATTTATTTCAGTAATTAAATTCAAAAAGTGAAACTTTTTTTACACAGGGTGATCTATATAAGCATTTATTTCTTTTTAATGTTGATGATTATGGCTTACAGCAAATGAAAACCCAAAAGTCAGTACCTCAGAAAACTAGAATATTGTGAAAAAGTTCAATACTGTAGACTCATGCTGTAACATAGTAACATAGTACATAAGGCCGAAAAAAGACATTTGTCCATCCAGTTCGACCTGTCATCCTGCAAGTTGATCCAGAGGAAGGCAAAAAAAAAACTGTGAGGTAGAAGCCAATTTTCCTCACTTTAGGGGAATAAAAATTCCTTCCCGACTCCAATCAGGCAATAAGAATAAATCCCTGGATCAACGATATCTCTCTAGTAGCTAAAGCCTGTAATATTATTACGCTCCAGAAATACATCCAGGCCCCTCTTGAATTCCTTTATTGTACTCACCATCACCACCTCCTCAGGCAGAGAGTTCCATAGTCTCACTGCTCTTACCGTAAAGAATCCTCTTCTATGTTTGTGTACAAACCTTCTTTCCTCCAGACGCATAGGATGTCCCCTCGTCACAGTCACCGTCCTGGGAATAAATAGATGACGGGATAGATCTCTGTACTGACCCCTGATATATTTATACATATTAATTCTTAAGATCTCCTCTCAGTCGTCTTTTTTCTAAAGTGAATAACCCTAATTTTGATAATCTTTCAGGGTACTGTAGTTGCCCCATTCCAGTTATTACTTTAGTTGCCCTCCTCTGGACCCTCTCCAGCTCTGCTATGTCTGCTTTGTTCACTGGAGCCCAGAACTGTACACAGTACTCCATGTGTGGTCTGACTAATGATTTGTAAAGTGGTAGGACTATGTTCTCATCACGGGCATCTATGCCCCTTTTGATGCAACCCATTATCTTATTTGCCTTGGCAGCAGCTGCCTGACACTGTTTTTTGCAGCTTAGTTTGCTGTTTATTAAAATTCCTAGATCTTTTTCCATGTTAGTGTTACCGAGTGTTTTACCATTTAATAAGTACGGGTGACTTGCATTATTCCTTCCCATGTGCATAACTTTACATTTGTCAGTGTTAAACCTCATCTGCCACTTATCTGCCCAAGCCTCCAATCTATCCAGATCACTCTGTAGTAGTATACTGTCCTCTTCAGTGTTAATTACTTTACACAGTTTAGTGTCATCTGCAAAATTGATATTTTACTATGCAAGCCTTCTACAAGATCATTAATAAATATATTGAAGAGAATAGGGCCCAATACTGACCCCTGAGGTACTCCACTAGTGACAGTGACCCAATCTGAGTATTTACCATTAATAACCACCCTCTGTTTTCTATCACTGAGCCAGTTACTTACCCACTTACAGACGTTTTCTCCCAGTCCGAGCATTCTCATTTTATATACTAACCTTTTATGTGGTACAGTGTCAACTGCTTTAGAGAAGTCAAGATACACGACATCCATTGATTCGCCGCTGTCAAGTCTAGAACTTACCTCCTCATAGAAACTGATTAAATTTGTTTGACATGATCGATCCCTCACGAAGCCATGCTGATATGGCGTTATTTGCTTATTTCCGTTAAGATGCTCTAACATAGCATCTCTCAGAAAACCTTCAAACAGTTTACCCACAACAGATGTTAAACTTACCGGCCTATAGTTTCCAGGCTCTGTTTTTGGACCCTTTTTGAATATTGGCACCACATTTGCCATGCGCCAATCCTGTGGGACATTCCCTGTCAATATAGAATCTGCAAATATCAGAAATAAGGGTCTGGCTATGACATTACTTAATTCCCTTAGGATACGAGGGTGTATGCCATCCGGTCCTGGCGATTTGTCTATTTTAATCTTTTTAAGTCGCTGATGTACTTCTTCCTGGGTCAGACAGGACACTTTTAATGGGGAATTTATTTCAACATTCGGCATGTCATCTGACAGTTTATTTTCCTCAGTGAATACATTGGAGAGAAAAATATTTAACAGCTTTGCTTTCTCCTCGTCGCTCTCTGCGACTCCCCCCTCATTACTCTTTAACGGGCCGACACCTTCAGATTTATACTTTTTAACATTTATATAATTGAAGAACATTTTAGGGTTAGTTTTACTCTCTTTGGCAATTAATCTCTCAGTCTCTAGTTTGGCCGCTTTTATTTGTTTTTTACATGTTCTATTTTTTTCCTTATAGTTTTTCAATGCTTCCGTGCTACCTTCCTGTTTTAGTGTTTTATATGCTTTCTTTTTGTCATTTATTGCTTTCTTTACAGTTCTGTTTATCCACATTGGTTTCTTTTTGTTCCTTAACCTTTTATTACCATACGGTATGTACCTCTCACAATGAGATTTTAGGATGCTTTTAAAGATATCCCATTTTGTGGCTGTATTTTTATTTGTGAGGACTTTATCCCAGTTAGTTAGGCCTATGGCCTCTCTTAGTTGGCTAAATTTAGCTTTTTTGAAGTTTGGTATTTTTATTCCTCCCTGTACAAACGCTCTCTTGAATGATAATTGGAAAGTTATTACTTTGTGGTCACTATTTCCCAGGTGTCCCCCGACCTGCACGTCTGTTGTTCTGTCAGGCCTATTGGTTAATACTAAGTCCAGTATGGCCATCCCTCTAGTCGGGTCCTGAACCAGTTGGGAGAGGTAATTGTCTTTGGTTATTGCCAAGAACCTGTTTCCTTTATGAGATACACAAGTTTCAGTTTCCCAGTCTATATCTGGGTAGTTGAAGTCCCCCATAATAGCCACCTCATTATGATTTGCCGCCTCGTCTATCTCGTTTAGTAGTAGATTTTCTGTGGACTCTGGTATATTAGGTGGTTTATAGTAAACTCCTATTAGTAATTTATTATTGTTTTTATCGCCATGTATCTCTACCCACAGTGACTCCACATGTTCATGTCCCTCACTTATATCTTCACGGAGTGTGGGCTTTAGACAGGACTTTACATAAAGGCAGACCCCTCCCCCTCTCCGGTTTTGATGATCCTTTCTAAACAGGCTGTAACCCTGTACATTAACTGCCCAGTCATAGCTATCATCCAGCCATGTCTCAGTTATTCCCACTATGTCATAGTCCTCCTCACACATCACTAATTCCAGTTCACTAGTTTTATTAGTCAGGCTTCTGGCATTAGTATACATACATTTGAGAGGTTTATGTATCTTTTTTACTCTACACCTTTCCTTCTGAACTGTTCTAGTCCCTCCTTCCATTCCTCCCCCAGTCTCACTACCTTGCCCCCGGTCTCTATCTGCACTATCTTCCCATTCTATAACATAATTACCCTCCCCCCCAGTCCCTAGTTTAAACACTCCTCCAACCTTCTAGCCATCTTCTTCCCCAACACAGCTGCCCCTTCCCCATTGAGGTGCAGCCCGTCCCTACGATAGAGCCTGTAGCCGATAGAGAAGTCGGCCCAGTTCTCCAGGAACCCAAACCCCTCCTTCCTACACCAGTTTTTGAGCCACTTGTTAATTTCCCTAATCTCCCGCTGCCTCTCCTGTGTGGCCCGTGGTACAGGTAGTATTTCGGAAAATACTACCTTTGAGGTCCTTGCCCTCAGCTTTTGACCTAAATCCCTGAAATCATTTTTAAGGACTCTCCACCTACCCCTAACTTTGTCATTGGTTCCGATATGGACCATGACCGCTGGATCTTCTCCAGCCCCTCCCAGTAATCTGTCAACCCGATCCGCGATGTGTCGAACTCTAGCGCCAGGAAGACAGCACACTGTTCGGCGATCACGGTCTTTGTGACAGATTTCCCTATCTGTTCCCCTAATAATTGAGTCTCCCACTACCAGCACCTGTCTGGCCTGCCCTGCTCTCCTGGGCCCCTGCTTACCGGAGCTGACATTCCCCTGACTGGCAGAGGAAGTGTCTGGCTGCAGCAGTGCCATCCCTGGACTGACATCCCCCTCATCTGCCAAACGTGCAAACTTGTTGGGGTGTGTCAGATCAGGGCTAGCCTCCCTGACACTCTTCCCTCTACCCCGCTTTCTTAATGTTACCCAGCTAGCTACCTCACTTTCCTCAGCCTCCTCTCTGTCACCCTCCCCCTCATCTACCCCAAAGAGTGCTTGCTCGGTGAGAAGCAAACTCTTTTGCAAAATGTCAATGCCTCTCAGTGTTGCAATTTGCCCATTTAGAGACTCGATTAGCGATTCCAAACGGGTAATTTGCTCACATCTTGAACAAAGATATGCACCCTTGAACTCCTGTTCCAGGACTGCATACATCATGCAAGATGTGCACTGGACTGCGTTGTCAATTGTGCAACACATACTAATCAACACAAAAACACCTGCAAAGGTTTCCTAAGCCTTCAAATGTTCCCTCAGTCTGGATCAGTAGACTACTGACTTGACAGTTGTCCAGAAGACAGTTATTGGCACCTTCCACAAGGAGGGGAAGCCACAAAAGTTGAGTGGAAGGAAAAAGTGGAATTTTGGAGAAGATACACAAGGAGTGGACTGTGGCTGGGGTCACTGCTTCAAGAGCCCCCACACACAGTCGTGTCCAGGACATGGGCTACAACTGTCGCATTCCTTGTGTCAAGCCACTCATGACCCAGAGACAATATCAGAAGCGTCATACCTGAGTTAAAGAGAACAAGGATTGGACTGTTGCTCCGTGGTTCAAAGTCCTGTTTTCAGATGAAAGTACATTTTGCACTTCATTTGGAAATACAGATCCCAGAGTCTGGAGGAGGAGTGGAGAGGCCCACAATCCAAGTTGCTTGAGGTCCAGTGTGACGTTTCCACAGTCAGTAATGGTTTGAGGAGCCATGTCATCTGCTGGTGTTGATCCACTGTCATATGTCAAGTCCAAAGTCAGTGAAGCCATCTACCAGGAAATTTTAGAGCACTTCATGCTTCCCTCTGCTGACAAGTTTTATGGAGATGCTGATTTCACTTTCCAGCAGGACCTGGCACCTGCCCACACTGCCAACAGTACCAGTACCTGGTTTAATAACCACAGTATCTCTATGCTTGATTGGCCAGCAAACTCACCTGACCTAAACTGCATAAAGAATCTATGGGGTATTGGTCAAGATGAAGATGAGAGACACCAACACTGCAGATGAGCTGAAGGCCACTATCAAAGCAACCTGGGCTTCCATAACACCTCGGCAGTGCCACAGGCTGATCGCCTTTTGGGGGAGAAATGAGTCTTATGGGGCGAAAAATACAGTAATTGAAAAGTTAATTAATTTCAGTTATTCAATTCAAAAAGTGAAACTCTTATATAAAGTGATCAATACTAAGCTTTTAACATATACATGTACGTGATAATGTGTAAATGGTTGTATGGAGCAGGCTGCTGTACCGAGTTCACTCCATATGCTGTGGGGGTCGGCTGTATAATACAGCAGGCACCCTGATGCAATGATTGGGAACGTAAATAACACCTTACCTGGCTATTTAACCCCTCAGATGCTACGTTCAATAGTGATAGCAGCATCTGTGGACATAGGCAGAGGGAGGGGCTCCCTCTGCCTTTTGATCAGAGCCCCCGCATCAGTTGCCATGATAGCCTGGGGCTTGCTGAAGGTTCCCAGGCCTGTCATGGTAAACTGCCTGCAAAGCTGTGCATGAGGCACAACTCAGCAGGCAGAGTGGCAGAATCCCATTCACCATAAATAAGAGTTCTTTATTATGGTGTATGAGACAACATTTCAGAAGATCCCCCTAAGGGTGCTAAAAGTTATTGTATAAAAAAAATAAAAATAAAATAAAAAAAAAAGCATAAAAATTCTAATCACATCCTTTCCCAATTTTACATTTAAAAATAAACAAAAAAAATAAACGCCTTTCCCCGTTATGTTATTTTTAAATTTTTCCCGTTATGTTATTTACCATATGGCCCATGATCTTTATGTTTTTTTATTTATTTTAATTCTGGGGAAAGATTGGGCATTTCAATTATTATTTTATTTTTTTTACTTTTAAAAACTATTTTAACCCCCCTCAAGCTCTATTTACTGTTATCCTAAGGAGCCATGCCACCTTCAGGCCTGCATAGGAACTACAGCTCTGATAAGCTGAGTCTCTTCAGAGGGTTAAAGGGGTTGTCCAGGTTCAGAGCTGAACCTGGACATCCCTCCATTTTCACCCCGGCAGCCCCCCTGACATGAGCATCGGAGCAGTTCATGCTCCGATGCTCTCCTTTGCCCTGCGCTAAATCGCGCAGGGCAAAGGCATTTTTCTGAGTTCCGGTGACATACCGGGCTCTCTATGGGGCTGACAGGCAGCCCGGTGACGTCACCGGCACTGATGGGCGGGATTTGGCTCTGCCCTAGCCAGTAAAACGGCTAGGGCAGAGCTAAAGCCCGCCCCTCAGAGCCGGTGACGTCACCGAACACACTGCTGGGCGGAAGTTACCGCCCGGCAGTGTGTTATTGAAAACACAAGAGCCTGTGCCCTGCGCGATCTAGCGCAGGGCACGGGAGCGCATCGGAGCATGAGATGCTCCGATGCCAGGCTCAGGAGGGTTGCCGGGGTGAAAATAAGGGTATGTCCGGGTTCAGCTCTGAACCCGGACAACCCCTTTAAGTGTCTCTGATCGGTGTTATCGCTGGTGGCAGACATTAACCTTGAGCCTCTGCTGTTTGAAACAGCAGAGACCAGGCAGCTATGACACCCGCTGTGCTCACGAATGGGCGCCATATTGAAAAACCCTCCTTCCGCCAAACATGTACAGCAGAAATGAGCAAATTTTTAAAAAATTTGATTCGGCTGGTTCGCCGAATTTTTCGGAAAGAGACACTTCGATCCGAATTTATTCACGTCGAATCACATTAAAAAAACAAAAAGGGCTATTTCCTGGCTGCTGAGAGCCTTTATAGTGGTGTAGAACACTATACCTTGTAGTAACACACATAGGGAGTCTGCTTTTGTAGTGAAATAATACTGTGAGTCCGTATGACATGCCGATAACAGGCGTCGCTCTTAGAATCACTGCACACTTCACTTATTAGGGCAGTCACGGGGCCAAAACTGACCAAATAACTCAATTATGAACTCAGCCTTACAGGTTGATGTTAGTGCCAAGAAGAAGCGCACTTCTTTTACACCATCGCCAGCTGATGCAAGTAGAGCCCCCTGGACAGAGTCACTGATTAATTGGCCCTTCCTCTGATCCATCAGAAATATAACCCAAAAAAAATTGATCCTGTCTGTGGAGCATACACCTTCACTCGGTCAGCATTTGCTCAATAATCTATCAGTATTGCAAATGCCCCCAAAAAAAAACAGGAGTGGATGTAAAACAGAGATGACACATGAATGGAATAACTTGCATGTCTTCTGTGTTTTCTACCCACTCCTGCTTTTGGCTACCAAATCACAAGCCAATTCTGATGGGACCATACAGGCCTTACACAGCTACACAGACAGGATCTGTTGTGCCTCTCATTTTTCCTTCCTTCTGACAGATCAGAAGTAAGGTCAAATAAATGATGATGTCAGCCAAGCCGAAAGGCAAAATAGTGGACCAGTCAGGACGTGGGGAGGGTGGAAACAGCATGTCCACAGAGTGGACCTTTGACATAGTGGTGAGGTGGAAGCAACATGAGGAGAACAGAGTGGCCCAATGACAGGGTCTGGAGTTGGCAGCAGTATGAGGAGGCCACCGAGTGGCACAATGACCAAGTCTGGAGGTGGCAGCATCAGGAGAAAGCCACCAAGTGGCACAATGACAGTCTGAAGGTGGCAGATGCAGAATCAGCATCATGAGAAGGCCACCGAGTGGCACAATGACAGTCTGAAGTTGGCAGCAGTATGAGGTGGCCACTAAGTTCCACAATTACTGAGTCTGGAGGTGGTGGCAGCATCAGGAGGTTGTCCTTGTTTTTATGTACTTTTTGTATATTTGTTGTTTCATAATATATATTATCCTCATACTTTCAGACCTCACACGGCGTAATTTGATCCATACAGCAAAAGGAGTTTTTCAGTCATACTTCATTTTTACCGGGGGAAAAAAAACACTTTGAAAGAGTGGCACAATGACAGAGTCTGTAGATGGCAGCAGTATGATAAGGCCACCAAGTGGCAAGATGACATACAGTAGTTTGGAGGTGGCGGAAGCATCCGGAGACCACAGAGTGGCAAGGTGACATAGTGTGGAGGTGGCAGCAGCATGAGGAGACCACAAAGTGACCCGGTAATAGAGTGGGGTGGTGGGTGGCAATACCATTCCCGGCTGATGAAGGTGGGTGCAAGAAGGAGCACTTGGCATCAGATGTGTGGCATCCGGCGAGTTGCAGCATCAGAATAGTAGCTGAGGCAGGTAGCCAGAAGAAACAGGTCTCTTTTGTCAAATTGTTGGTGTGGCACCATGGATGATCTAGTCTGATGCATCAGGCATTGGTGTGTGGAAATCCTGGCTGATCCACGCCTGATTCATCTTGATGCAGTGTCCCACTATGTGCTATATGTGTGCACTTGAAACTGTTGCTAAATGTCATATCAAATGCATTGTGGTATCATGCTGTAATTCTCTTTAACAGGCTGTCAGTGTCATTTACCTTTATTTGCCCCTAGGTGGTTCTGGCACCACTTATACAGACGTGGACAAAATTGTTGGTACCCTTTGGTCAATGAAAGAAAAAGTCACAATGGTCACAGAAATAACTTTAATCTGACAAAAGTAATAATAAATTAAAATTCTATAAATGTTAACCAATGAAAGTCAGACATTGTTTTTCAACCATGCTTCAACAGAATTATGTAAAAAAATAAACTCATGAAACAGGCATGGACAAAAATGATGGTACCCCTAGAAAACACAGAACATAATGTGACCAAAGGGACATGTTAATTCAAGGTGTGTCCACTAATTAGCATCACAGGTGTCTACAACCTTGTAATCAGCCATTGGGCCTATATATATGGCTCCAGGTAATCACTGTGTTGTTTGGTGATATGGTGTGTACCACACTCGACATGGACCAGAGGAAGCAAAGGAAAGAGCTGTCTCAAGAGATCAGAAAGAAAATTATAGACAAGCATGTTAAAGGTAAAGGCTATAAGACCATCTCCAAGCAACTAGATGTTCCTGTGAGTACAGTTGCACATATTATTCATAAGTTTAAGATCCATGGGACTGTAGCCAACCTCCCTGGACGTGGCCGCAGGAGGAAAATTGATGACAAATCTAAGAGACGGATAATCCGAATGGTAACAAAAGAGCCTAGAAAGACTTCTAAAGAGATTCAAGGTGAACTTCATGCTCAAGGAACATCAGTGTCAGATCGCACCATCCGTCGTTGTTTGAGCCAAAGTGGACTACATGGGAGACGACCAAGGAGGACACCATTGTTGAAAACGAATCATAAAAAAGCAAGACTGGAATATGCCAAACTACATGTTGACAAGCCACAAAGCTTCTGGGAGAATGTCCTGTGGACAGATGAGACAAAAATCGAAGTTTTTGCCAAGGCACATCAGCTGTATGTTCACAGACGAAAAAATGAAGCATATCAAGAAAAGAACACTGTCCCTACTGTGAAACATGGAGGAGGCTCTGTTATGTTCTGGGGCTGCTTTGCTGCGTCTGGCACAGGGTGTCTTGAATCTGTGCAGGGTACAATGAAATCTCAAGACTATCAAGGAATTCTAGAGAGAAATGTACTAGCCAGTGTCAGAAAGCTTGGTCTCAGTCGCAGGTCATGGGTCTTGCAACAGGACAATGACCCAAAACACACCGCTAAAAACACCCAAGAATGGCTAAGAGGAAAAAATTGGACTATTCTAAAGTGGCCTTCTATGAGCCCTGACCTCAATCCTATTGAGCATCTTTGGAAGGAGCTGAAACATGCAGTCTGGAAAAGGCACCCTTCAAACCGGACACAACTGGAGCAGTTTGCTCATGAGGAGTGGGCCAAAATACCTGCTGAGAGGTGCAGATGTCTCATTGACAGTTACAGGAAGCGTTTGATTGCAGTGATTGCCTCAAAAGGTTGCGCAACAAAATATTAAGTTAGGGGTACCATCATTTTTGTCCATGCCTGTTTCATGAGTTTATTTTTTTACATAATTCTGTTGAAGCATGGTTGAAAAACAATGTCTGACTTTCATTGGTTAACATTTATAGAATTTTAATTTATTATTACTTTTGTCAGATTAAAGTTATTTCTGTGACCATTGTGACTTTTTCTTTCATTGACCAAAGGGTACCAACAATTTTGTCCACGTCTGTATATATAGCTGGGGAGGGGGGTGTCAAGTCAGTGTGTGTGTGTTGAGGATGAAAATGAAGAGAGGACGAAGTTAATGGAGGAGGTGGAAATTAGTTACAGTACTAACAAACTACAGTACAGACCAAAAGTTTGGACACACCTTCTCATTTAAAGAGTTTTCTTTATTTCCATGACTATGAAAATTGTAGAGTCACACTGAAGGCATCAAAACTATGAATTAACAACACATGTGGAATTATATACATAACAAAAAAGTGTGAAACTGAAAATATGTCATATTCTAGGTTATTCAAAGTAGCCACCTTTTGCTTTGATTACTGCTTTGCACACTCTTGGCATTCTCTTAATGAGCTTCAAGAGGTAGTCACCTGAAATGGTCTTCCAACAGTCTTGAAGGAGTTCCCAGAGATGCTTAGCACTTGTTGGCCCTTTTGCATTCACTCTGCGGTCCAGCTCACCCCAAACCATCTCGATTGGGTTCAGGTCCGGTGACTGTGGAGGCCAGGTCATCTGGCGCAGCACCCCATCACTCTCCTTCATGGTCAAATGGAGGTGTGTTTGGTGTCATTGTCCTGTTGAAAAATAAATGATGGTCCAACTAAACTCAAACCGGATGGAATAGCATGCCGCTGCAAGATGCTGTGCTAGCCATGCTGGTTCAGTATGCCTTCAATTTTGAATAAATCCCCAACAGTGTCACCAGCAAAGCACCCCCACACCATCACACCTCCTCCTCCGTGCTTCACGGTGGGAACCAGGCATGTAGAGTCCATCCGTTCACCTTTTCTGCGTCGCACAAAGACACGGTGGTTGGAACCAAAGATCTCAAATTTGGACTCATCAGACCAAAGCACAGATTTCCACTGGTCTAATGTTCATTCCTTGTGTTCTTTAGCCCAAACAAGTCTCTTCTGCTTGTTGCCTGTCCTTAGCAGTGGTTTCCTAGCAGATATTCTACCATGAAGGCCTGATTCACACAGTCTCCTTATAACAGTTGTTCTAGAGATGTGTCTGCTGCTAGAACGCTGTGTGGCATTGACCTGGTCTCTAATCTGAGCTGCTGTTAACCTGCGATTTCTGAGGCTAGTGACTCGGATTAACTTATCCTCCGCAGCAGAGGTGACTCTTGGTCTTCCTTTCCTGGGGCGGTCCGCATGTGAGCCAGTTTCTTTGTAGCGCTTGATGGTTTTTGTGACTGCACTTGGGGACACTTTATGTTTTCCCAATTTTTCGGACTGACTGACCTTCATTTCTTAAAGTAATGATGGCCACTCGTTTTTCTTTACTTAGCTGCTTTTTTCTTGCCATAATACAAATTCTAACATTCAGTAGGACTATCAGCTGTGTATCCACCTGACTTCTCAACAACGATGAGGTCCCTATCCCATTTATAAGGCAAGAAATCCCACTTATTAAACATGACAGGGCACACCTGTGAAGTGAAAACCATTTCAGGTGACTACCTCTTGAAGCTCATCAAGAGAATGCCAAGAGTGTGCAAAGCAGTAATCAAAGCAAAAGGTGACTACTTTGAAGAACCTAGAATATGACATATTTTCAGTTGTTTCACACTTTTTTGTTATGTATATAATTCCACATGTGTTAATTCATAGTTTTGATGCCTTCAGTGTGAATCTACAATTTTCATAGTCATGAAAATAAAGAAAACTCTTTGAATGAGAAGGTGTGTCCAAACTTTTGGTCTGTACTGTATATCCGCCGCACTGACTGACTGCTACATCCGCTACTTCCGTGAACCCCTGCACCACTACTTCCCGGGCAGGTAGGCTGCTGTGAAGCAGGGGCTCTACCCCGGGCACCTTTGGCTCCCGACCTTCCACTGCTGCCACCCTACTGACTCCCAGCCATGCTTTCAACACATAACCACCGATGTGAACTGAGGATATATTTTTCTTTTTGTACTGAAATACGCCCCTATACGCTTTCACCAGAAATAACTGCAACAGTGCAGTGCGTATATTTATATTTTTTTGTTACTGAAATACGCCCCTATACACTTTAAACAGAAATAACTGCAGAAGTGAGATGCGTCACAGTCAGGTCCATAAATATTGGGACATCGACACATTTCTAAGATTTTTGGCTCTATACACTACCACAATGGATTTGAAATGAAACAAACAAAATGTGCTTTAACTGCAGACTGTAAGCTTTAATTTGAGGATATTTACACCCAAATCTGGTGAACGGTGTAGGAATTACAACAGTTTGCATCTGTGCCTCCCACTTATTAAGGGACCAAAAGAAAAAGGACAATTGGCTTCTCAGCTGTTCCATGGCCAGATGTGTGTTATTCCCTCATTATCCCAATTACAATGAGCAGATAAAAGGTCCGGAGTTCATTTCAAGTGTGCTATTTGCATTTGGAATCTGTTGCTGTCAACTCTCAAGATGAGATCCAAAGAGCTGTCACTATCAGTGAAGCAAGCCATCATTAGGCTGAAAAAAAAAAAATATACATCAAAGAGATAGCAAAAACATTAGGCGTGGCCAAAAAAACAGTTTGGAACATTTTTAAAAAGGAACGCACTGTGAGCTCAGCAACACCAGAAGACCATGGAAAACTGTGGTGGATGACCGAATAATTCTTTCCCTGGTGAAGAAAACACCCTTCACAACAGTTGGCCAGATCAAGAACACTCTCCAGGAAGTAGGTGTATGTGTGTCAAAGTCAACAATCAAGAGAAGACTTCACCAGAGTGAATACAGAGGGTTCACCACAAGACGTAAACCATTGGTGAGCCTCAAAAACAGGAGGGCCAGATTAGAGTTTGCCAAACGACATATAAAAAAGCCTTCACAGTTCTGGAACAACATCCTATGGACAGATGAGACCAAGATCAACTTGTACCAGAGTGATGGGAAGAGAAGAGTATGTAGAAGGAAAGAAATTGCTCATGATCCTAAGCATACCACCTCATCAGTGAAGCATGGTGGTGGTAGTGTCATGGCGTGGGCATGTATGGCTGCCAATGGAACTGGTTCTCTTGTATTTATTGATGATTTGACTGCTGACAAAAGCAGCAGGATGAATTCTGAAGCGTTTCAGGTACTATTATCTGCTCATATTCAGCCAAATGCTTCAGAAGTCATTGGGCGGCGCTTCACAGTGCAGATGGACATCGACCCAAAGCATACTGCAAAGGCAACCAAAGAATTTAAGGGAAAGAAGTGGAATAATATACAATGGCCAAGTCAATCACCTGACCTGAATCTGATTGAGCATGCATTTCACTTGCTGAAGACAAAACTGAAGGGGGAATGCCCCAAGAACAAGCAGGAACTGAAGACAGTTGTAGTAGAGGTCTGGCAGAGCATCACCAGGGATGAAAACCCAGCGTCTGGTGATGTCTATGCGTTCCAGACTTCAGGCTGCAATTGACTGCAAAGGATTTGCAACCAAGTATAAAAAAATGAAAGTTTGATTTATAATTATTACTCTGTCCCGTTACTTTTGGTCACTTACCAAGTGGATGGCACATATGCAAACTGTTGTAATTCCTACACCGTTCACCTGATTTGGATGTAAATACCCTCAAATTAAAGCTGACAGTCTGCAGTTAAAGCACATTTAGTTTGTTTCATTTTAAATCCATTGTGGTGGTGTATAGAGCCATAAATGTTAGCATTGTGTCGATGTCCCAATATTTATGGACCTGACTGTAAATTTTTCTTGTAGTACTGAATAAGATACTAAGGCATAAGCCTCCAAAGGCTTTTCAACATAGCACTTGCAGCCTAATAACAAAAAGCTTGAATGACAGAGCTGTCCAATGACTATTTGGATCCCCAAATATCCGTTCCCTGCACTTGTAAATCACTTTCCTAGCAATGTCCCTAGCGCCTTCTGACGTCTCTCCCTGCACTAAGATTCTGTGAAATGATTCCTCCCTATCCTTTCCCTGCACTTATAAATTGTTTTTTCTGTCTTTTTTTTCCACAATTGTTTTTCCACAATTGTCTTTCCACTTGCTGTCCCTAGCACCTTCACACGTTTGTCCCTGCACTCTGAATGCTGAAAAATGGCAGAATCTAAAATGGCTGCTGATTGGCTGGCATGCAGGCATGTCAATCAGGGTGATCCCGCCTTCCCGGAGTTCCTTGCCCCATGTCCTCAGTCCTCACACGTGTAGCCGCCATTTTAGGAAAAATGCGATTTGTTACCACGAAGTGAGAGGAAATTCACATTTGTTGCGAATTGAATTTTCCTTGAAATTCTAATCGAATTCGATTCGCTCATCTCTAATGTACAGCACTGGGATGGAAGACGGTTAAGGCTGAGACTTTACTGCTCTGAGATGAACATTGTCAAAACACCATTTCACAAACAGCCCTGGCCAACCATCTTGTGTACCCCAGAGCTGGGAAGTACAACCACCATTGCAAGTATAATATTAGAAAGAAATTTAAAAAAGTTTTTTTTGTCTCACAAGGGGGCGCCACTCATTGCTTAAATGCTTGTAAAGTTCAATCACCATTCAATTTTCCTATTTAAATATTTAAAGTATCTTAAAATGTTAAAAGTTTTGAAATATTTTACCAGAATCACTATTTCTGGCAGATTGATTCTTCGGTAGAATTTCCACCAAACTCATAAATCATATAAAATCAATCTGTAAAGTGAAATTGAATTAGTACTCACTTCACCCAGGAGGAGAGATGAGGGATAAACTCAAGACACCCCCAAACCCTTCTTCCTGCGCCTGGTTTGCTTCTAGAGTATCAGGAAATAACGGCAGTCCTGTGGCTGGAGCTTCTTGTCAATTCCTTTATTTAGACAATCAGGGTAGGGTGAGGAGGAGGCCCAACGTGTTTCGGGGATATATAGATCCCCTTCATCAGGAGCATGTATACTTTGTGGCTAACTGGCTTTTTTAAAACTGAATATGGCGCCAAAAACAGATTGTGAGACGTCACTTCCGGTCCCGTGTGTCCATGCGTTCCAGCATGGAACGCAAAACGGAAGTGAGGTAAGCAAAGTACAAAAACACATTAAACCATAAAATTTATAATAATTAGCCTATACCAGGCTACATTAATATGCTTAACATTATGCACAGATATATATCAAAGATAATTATATCGCCGAATACGGGCGCGTAACCGGAAGTTAAGTCACTTCCGGTGTATGATGTTCGCGAACTTGTAATCTGTGGAATAAATCAAATAAACATATAGCGATTTTAACACTGGAGGAGATAAGGGTAGGAGCTATGATTAGGTATGTCGATCTTCCTAACGGGAGGAGGACTGTAAGCGGCGGCAGCGGGGTGACGTCACCCCCAGATCTCCGCCTACTTCCGGTCAATGGAACGCAAGTGGCAGGGCTACGGGTACTGCCACTACATATGGATTAATGTGCGCATGGGCAAAGGAAATAGAAAAAGGGCTCTATAAAACTAATATATAGGATAGTAAGTGGAAAAAAATAGACAATAAATATATTAATATATTAAAACATCAAGGAGCTATCCCATATATTAAAATATATCAAAACCTACTAAAAATTGTAATAAAAATGGGATAATATGAATATATAGCGTTTAATATATTAATATATTAACATATTAAAATATCTAGGAGTTAGCAAATATATTAAAATATATCAAAATATATCAAAAATTAGGAATTTGGACACTATAAATATATAGCGTTGTGTCTTAATACAAAACAATACGCGGACAGGAAGTGACGTCTCACAATCTGTTTTTGGCGCCATATTCAGTTTAAAAAAAGCCAGTTAGCCACAAAGTATACATGCTCCTGATGAAGGGGATCTATATATCCCCGAAACGCGTTGGGCCTCCTCCTCACCCTACCCTGATTGTCTAAATAAAGGAATTGACAAGAAGCTCCAGCCACAGGACTGCTGTTATTTCCTGATACTCTAGAAGCAAACCAGGCGCAGGAGGAAGGGTTTGGGGGTGTCTTGAGTTTATCCCCCATCTCTCCTCCTGGGTGAAGTGAGTACGAATTCAATTTCACTTTACAGATTGATTTTATATGATTTATGAGTTTGGTGGAAATTCTACCGAAGAATCAATCTCCAATCTGCCAGACATAGTGATTCTGGTAAAATATTTCAAAACTTTTAACATTTTAAGATACTTTAAATATTTAAATAGGAAAATTGAATGGTGATTGAACTTTACAAGCATTTAAGCAATGAGTGGCGCCCCCTTGTGAGACAAAAAAACCTTTTTTTATTTATTTCTAATCGTTTACTCTAGCCTAGGTACCTTTCCTAGCTAGGTTTATCTCACTGGCTGCCTTCGTGTGTATGTATATACATATATTTTCCACTAACCAGTTAAAATAATTGCAATTATATATATATATATATTCTAAAAAAAACTATTTTTCTTCTTTGTCGGATCCACATCTTTGGCGCCCTGCGAGTTAGGTATCCTGATCTTCACTGTGAGAACCAGGTGACTAACCCCCTCTTTTTTTCTCCTGTCCCTGAAGTATAATATTGCCAGCTTTAGATTCTACAGAGAGACTTTGGAGAGATAGAGGGAAGGAGTACTACAATCCCCATCTGGCCTATATCCATACATTGATATCTGGGAAGATTTCCAATTATTTGGAACTGTGTTGAATACCATTGGATATACTACAACTCCCATTCTGCACTTTAGTAAAGAGAGACTTGTCTGTTTTCTACAGCTGGCCTGGTTACTGCCTCATTTCCTGCCTTGTACCCATACCGAACCCACAACACCAAGAGTATCCAAACTACCATTAGGTAACAGCCTCAACATCAAGGTTTTCCCCTAGGGAAGAAAGGGTGCGCCCTCCTCTCAATGACCTGGCTATAGGGAGCATCGGTGTGAGGATAATTATTGCAGCCAGAGACACTACCATTCCCATCCTCCGCTCCGCTCCTTCCGGGCCTTTCAGAATATGCAATAAATCTTTGTGACGGGAATATCTCTTGCTTGGTTGGGCTTACCACTTTATTTATCAGAACAAGTTTATCCATAAATTACACTTCGTGCATCTCTGAAGCTTCCTCACTGAGCTCAAAACGGAGAAAATGGGAGTGATTTTCAATGTTACTTTCTAAAAGTGAAGTCCTATCGACTCTGAGTAACCTTTCATGTCTTAACAGTTCAATACTTTTGCTTCATTGTTGCAGAAGTACAACCATTAAAGTGTCAATCACTCATATTTTACACCTCCTCCTTGAATTTCATGCTGGTAAGTACTGAAATATGCAGTCATTTACAGCAATTATTCCTAGGACCGAACTTAGCCACTTTGGGGAAACTTTTGACATAATCATGTGGAGATCTGTTTTTTATTACTAAAAATGACTTAAGATTTGCTGGCTATTTGACATGTACATAGCTGACAGCACATTACAGCAGGGAAATGTTTATATGCATTGTAGTTTCTCCAAATGAATTAGCTACCCACAACCCCAAAATAGTAGCCAAGCAACATTCATTTTAAAATCAGAGATTTCATTAACCCTTTTCCTATCATGCCTAATTCACCTCTGTTTTCCCACATGGTCACTTTTTTATTTATTTTTTATCTCCTCATTTTGAAAGCCACCACTTTGGGGTTTTTGGGATTAGTTTTTACTGTGTTCACGTGACATAGAAAGCAAGAATGTTATTCTGCTGGTTACTATTATAGCAATGTCAAATTTATATATTTGTTTTGCTACTTTTGAACAATAATAACACTTTAAAAAATAAATTAGTGGCTGGGGGAATAGAAAACAAAGTGTCAATCCAAGCAGAGAGATAGCTTGAACCATGTTACATTGACAGGAAGCTTTGAAACTTGCTTGGCCAACTCACAGAAATCCTTGAGTAAGGGTATAAATGCCACTACATTTTTGGAATCCATGGCCAGGGGTGCACCCAAGCCTTTCTGCTCCCTCAGGCGAAAACTGAAACGGTGCCCCCCCCCCCATGCCAATTTATTAATGTAACCCCTTCCCTCCAGCCCTACTGTTAAAGACATAGTTGGAAAACATTCCATACAGTGCTACAAAACATACCGGAGAATACAGCACCACATACCTCTTACATCCAGTGATGTCTGGATGTCTTCTCCATTCACACCAGACCGCCATGATGATTTCTTTCAGTCATCTCTTGTCTCTGCAGAGCTTGACAACTACCTTTACATCCTTCTCCCCACCTTCTGAGCACCCCGTCATGCCACCTCTAATACTGTGCCCCCTCTTCCCAATACTATACTGCAGAAACAGATAATCCCCCTGAAAATAGTATTACCACACAGATAGTTCCCCTTCAATAATTATTGGCAAACAGTGGTCTAAAAAAATAACTGTGCCCTGCAAATGGCGTCCCTGAAACTTATAGTGCCGTAAACATAGTGTCCTCCAAAAATAATTGTGCTAAGCTGATACTATGCATCCCAATGTAACAGTTCACCCAAAAGTCCCACCAATAGTAATAATTCTCTGCCAGAGTGCACTATGTAATAATAGTGCACCCAATAGTAAAAATGTCCCTCATTTTGCCCCCGGAAGTAATAATGCCCCCATTGTACCCCCATTAGTAATAATTCGCCTATAATGTTTGCCTGTACAAAAATACCCCCTTTATAATGTGTGCCAGTACAAAAAATGACTCATTATAATGTCTGCCAGTAAAATAATTCTCCCTTGCAATGTGTGCCAGTACTTAAATGCTCCCTTATAATGCATGGCAGTACAAAAATACCCTCTTGTGTGTGCCAATACAAAAATGTTCCCTTATGATATGTGCCAGTACAAAAAACAAACAAACAAAACAAAAAAAACAACCTTTCAGTGCCCCATCTAGAACAAATGTCCCCAAAGAGGCCACCTCAGAATGTGTGCCAGAACAAAAAATGTTCCCTCATAACATGTGTCAATGCAAAAAACTACCCCCTTTTAGTGCCCCCAGTGGAACGAATGTTCCCATAGTGGCCCCCTTATCATGTGTGCCAGTACAAAAATGCTGCTTTTTACAGCTGCAATGTCTCCATAGTGCTTTCTCCAGTTACAAAATAATGACCCCCCCCCCCCACCCCATTGTGGCCCAACACCATGCTGCCAAATAAAAATAATACACTGAAATACTTAACTCCATTCTGCTGTCAGCGATGCAGTTCAAAACACAGACCTCTTCCGGTTTGTGCCCTGAGCTCTATGCAGCCCGCCCCAGACAGCGGGATAAATGATGACACCGGCCTCTGATAGGCTTTTTAGTCCTAGTTCCTGTAGCCTATTACAGGAAACAGTGGGCCAGGGAAGCATCTTTTCATAGCCCCGTTGCAGCATTCAACTGTACTGCTGTCCTGAGTACAGCAATACAGTTGAATATGTAGAGATTAGTGTTTTCACGATGGAAGCGCTCATTGCCTATGGCCCTTCTGCTGCCCCCCTCTTGTCCCTACCTGGTGCAATCGCCTCACCTCGCCTTATTGGCGGTGCACCCCTGCTATAGCGACATCAAAATCCACACGTGTTACATTAGGATTTGATGCAGATTTTGAGCCCATGCATTGTGCTGCCAGAACTGACATCTCTTCTACCGCCAGTGCAATGCATCATGTTATTTGTGAATATAGAAAAATTTATAACGTAAATGTTATGTGTGCCTCAAAATGGTGCCATTAAAAACTGCAACTTGTCCCACAAAAACCAAACACTCATACGGCTACATAGATAGAAAAGTAAAAAAGTTATAGCGACGATGAAAGAAAAAAAGAAAGTCTCTTGGTCAATAGGGCCCAAAACAGGCTGATGATGAAGGGGTTAATTATGTAAAATACCCTTACAACACATCAATTCAGAAGATTAGGGTCTTGTGAGACAGCACGTGGTTACTATATGTTGCCCCTATTTGAAACCAGTGGCATAAGATCAGATATGTTAGCAGTGGGCTTTGGATTGCCTCATCCGCAGACTTTGTACATTCCCCTTCCCTACAAGATGGAGTTCAGGACATCACAATCCACTGCTGAGCTCTGTCCACTGAATATGTAAATCTCATGACATCACAATCAAGTGACAGCTTCCATCCACTGAATATGCAAATATGATGACATCACAAACCAGTACTTTGCACCCTCTTGTTGACGATGACATCACAATCACCAATTACATCATAGTTCCTTTTTACAATTCCGAGACTCCTGAAGCTCAGTTTTACCAGACACTTCAAACTAGCGCGACACTTCTGTGTTATTTGCAAGTTTGGCTGTAAATTTACTTTTTATTTTTAACATCTTTTGGTCTCATTGACAATGAGATCCAGGAAGAGACGTAGAGAGAGAAAGTACAAAGAGGAGGCTGTGGACAAAAATGAGGAAGAAAAAGATTTAGAGCAAGTTCCACATAAGAGACCCATGATTGGAACCGAAAAGGAAGCACCAGATGGAAAAGCACCGTCCAGTCCATCACTACCAAAGTGGAAAAGATCAAGCGAGTAACTTGACGTTAGCAAAACCGGAGAACCCAGACAGGGTAAGAAAAACAAAACAAAAGTGAAGAACCTGTGCTAGACCTCAGCCAGTCCAGCTCCGGTCACCAGAGAGTTTGTGCCGCTTTAAGTGTGATTAAGTTTTGCTATCATCACATACTCAGAGAGGGTGGGTTCGGCAAAATCATCTTGGCGACGGATGTCGTCCGTAGAGAGCAGGTGGCAATTAAGATACAGCCAAAATCCAAGCCAGTATAGTCCCACCTTACCGAAAGATACATCCTACAGCTGTCCAATGAAAGCCCCTTCCTAGTCCACGGGTATGGAGTCTTCCACACAACCAGCTACGTATTCTATGTCATGGAGCTGGCCAGAGGTGGAAGCCTTGCTGACTATCTTAAGAATACGCCAAAGGTGGACATTTTCACCATCAAGTTCTTGGCTGCGGAAATAGTTTGTGGCAGCCAGTTTCTACACTCCAAGGGGATTGTCCACCGTGACATACAAAACGGGAAACATCCTCCTCACTGGTGAAGTCACTGGTCACTAATTTTGGCATTGCCCTTCATGCTTGGCGGGGTCACAACCAGTGGAAGATGTGGCACTGCAAGATACATGGCCCCAGAAATGCTGCAGGGCAGACAGTACAGCTATGGGGTGGACTGGTTCGCTTTTGGCATCACGTTATATCGGATGCTGACTCGAAGGTATCCCTTTTCAGGGAAAACTAAAACAGATATTCGTAGAGCAGTAATAGAAAAAGAACCAACATATACAGGTCTTGACCAAGACAACACGAATCCTGTGCAAGCAGGATTCCCTCCGTCTAGGTGAAAATGAGAACATCCGTCAACAGCTATTTTTTGGCTCTATCAACTGGGCAGACCTGGAGGCTGGAAGAAGCAAGTCCACAGTAACAATGCTGGCAAATGACCTAAGTGACTTTCTAAACCAATAAATTTCAGTGCCCTATAGTGAAGTCTACAAAAACAACATAGAAGAAATAGTCCAATGTCCCTTTAAGAACATCTGTTTTGTGGGTCCTGAATGGGCTGAAGATTACACAAATACCACTGTCCATTCAGATGTGTTACCGCCAGATATAGCACAAGATCATATATTTGGTTCAATTAGCTAATCATACCTGAGAAACACCATCATGCAGAGGACCACCATCCTGCCAGATATCCCATGATGCAAATGACCACCATTCTGCCATATACCCCATGATGCAGAGAACCACCATTCTGCCAGATATTCCATGATGCAGAGCTCCACTAACATTTCCAGCATTTCTATGTTATTAATAAACTCAGTTAATAAAATCTTTCTGGTTTTCTAAGTTCTTTGGTTCCTTTTTATTTATGTAGTTCGGGTCTATGCACATGGTACAAGGAGTCCCCACCCACAAGTATAAGCCACACCCCAATAACAGCCATAGTGTCTCCATTAAGAGCATTGTTAGAGTGACCCCCATTATTAATGTTAGCACAGTGTCCCTATAAACAGTAAGACCATGCCTCCCAGCCATTCCAGATCGTGCAGGACTGTCCCTAATTTTGCTCTCTGTCCTCTGGTCCCGGAGAGCTGCCGCATATTCCGACTTCATCTGTATGTGTATCTTCAGGACACAGTGGTGGAGAAGGAACCATCAGCTCCCTGCTCCACTATTTAGCTGCTGCCAGAGGTCCAGTGCAGGCGGGCGCGAAACAGTGATATCACTGAACTTGCTGTGCTTAGCGACATAGACCGGAGATGAGCAGTCCTGCTGGGTGGAATAAGAGGCTTGGCTTAGTGTAAAAAAATATATTGTTATGATGTGCTACACGCGCCAATGATTTTTGTTTTCTCACCTTGGGCTTTTCAAAAGTCTGGAGGTCTGAATAGTACCAGCAGGACCTCCCTTTATGTAATCATAAAATTCACCAGAAAACGTCCGGCTGCCTGCAGCCAACACCAGGGGAGCTCAGTACATATCTATCTATCTGTGGCGCACCCCATACTGCTGACTAAACCCCTCCTGCTGTAGTGAGACTGTATTGTTGTCCTGCACTTGCTTGCTGATGCTCGCGATTTTCATGCAGCCCCATTCATTTCTATAGGGCCTGTGTAAAAAACGCACAATATAGAGCATGCTGCGATTTTCACGCAATGCACAAGTGATGAGTGACAAATCACCGCTCATGTGCACAGCCCCATAGAAATGAATGGGACCAGATTCAGTGCGGAAAACTCGCCCGTGTGAAAGGGGCCTAAGCTGATACTGTGCCAGGGTGCCTCCAACTGTAACATTCCTTCCAAATAATGTGTTATAATGTGTGCCAGTAAAAAAATGGCCCTTTGTAGAGTCCCCAATGTCCCCATAGTGCTTCCCCTGGTCACAAATAATGACCCTCATTGTGGCCCAACAGCATGCTGCCAAATGAAAATAAACTGAAATACTTACCTCCATTCTGCTGTCAGCGATGTGGTGCAGGACACAGACCTCTTCTAGTCTGTGGCCTGAGCTCTATGCAGCCCAGCTCAGACAGCGCAATAATGATGACACCGGCCTCTGATAGGCTTTAGTCCTAGTGGCTGTAGCCTATTAGAAGGAATGGTGGGGCAGGGAGACATCACTCCCATGCCCTGCCACAGCATTCAACTGTTTCACTGTCCTGAGTACAGCAATGCATATGAATATGTAGAGATGAGCATTTCCACAATGGAAGCGCTCATTGCCTATGGCCCTTCTGCTGCCCCCCACTTGTCCCTACCTGGCGCTTCCTGAGGCAATCGCCTGACCTCGCCTAATTTGCGGTGCACCCCTGTCCATGGCTTGATTAAACACAACACTGAGGCAGCGGTAAGATCCTCTAAGGTTACTTTCACACTTGTGGTAGCCTTATCCGGTAGGCTGTTCCGGTGGGGGAACAGCCTGCTGGATCCATGCTACCGCAAGTTAACCGTGCCGCTGGAATTCCGCTCCGGCCCCATTCACTATAATGGCGGCAGGCCGCAGCACGGCAAACATTCTGACAGGTGGCCAGACAAAAAACGCAGCCTGCTGGAAAAGGCTGCCGCAAGTTTAAAAGTGGCCTAAGACGGAATCCGATCAGGGCAGACTAAACCAGGGCAATGAGGTCTTCAACGTATGGTACCTGCAATCAGGGATGAACTGTCCCACAGTAAATCCCCAAGCTACACTCACCTGGAGTATTCTCAGATTGATGGGCAATGTAGCAGTAACAAAGTGACAGGCAGAAATCAAAATCAATGAATGTAAAATTAACCAAGCGCACTGCAATCACTAGGACGTAATTGGTAAAAGATACATGTAACGGATCTCCTGGCACCGCGACCGGGTACCTCCGTCGATAGATGGTCCTAGTGCTTTCGAGGACTCCAAGCACTCCACTTGACACCGTACGCAGTGCAGACCCCACGAACCGCCGAAGCTTGGTTGAGGTCTCACCGTCTCCTACCCACCCTGGACCTACGACAAGGCTCCAGTGGGTGAACCTCTCCTAAAACCAGAGAGCAGGAACAGCTCTTACAACAGCTAGTAGTTATGCCAGGGGAGTATAGCAAATCTTCAGTGTATAGCAATCCCCCAGTGTCGATCAGTTACCCAAACACCAGCCTCAACATGGTAAAGGGTAAAAACAGGAACTCTTTGAACACACAAGCATTGATTTATACACATCTTCCAACAAGGTTACCACCCACAGGGTTTTGTAAAAACAGCCAATAACCACGTACAATACACTCAGACACTCCCACACAAAATCCTCCCCTCTGCCTGTGATACAATTACCTCACACTGGGTTGATGTAATCATCACAGGCAGGAGAATACACAATGTCTTCTGTCCTGGAGACAACAGAGACGCAATTCAATTATCTCTCAGGACAAAGGGACATTGCCAATACACACAGAGAGACAATGGAACAGACCTCACTACTCAACATATACAATGTCCCACCCTTTACAATACACATAGACATTTAACATCCCAAAATGGCACGAATTAGACCAGGGGCTCAAGTTAGTACAAGTCCTTGTAAACAAAGGAGGCCTGGCTGATGAGAGGGCCCATAATCCTGGGGCAAGAGGCTGGTAGCCAGGCCCCTCCAAAACCCAGTGGCGGGGTTGGTTTCGCCACAATACAGTACAGGTGAAACTCGAAAAATTAGAATATCGTGCAAAAGTCCATTTATTTCAGTAATGCAAATGAAAAGGAATTGCATTAATGCAGCTTAAAATTAGAATTTTGTGAAAAGGTTCAATATTCTCATCTCAAAGTGTCACACTCTAGTCAGCTAATAATCCATACCCCCTGAGCAAAGGGGACCTGAGATTGTGACTTTGGAGTTTCATAAGCTGTAAGCCATAATCATCCAAATTATAACAAATAAAGGCTTGAAATATCTCGCTTTGCTTGTAATGAGTCTATCTCATATAATAGTTTCACCTTTTAAGTTGCATTACTGAAATAAATGAACTTTGCCCGATATTCTAATTTTTTGAGTTTCACCTGTAAGTCCACACCGCATAAAAGACATAAAAGTTGCTTTTACCACTCTACAGTCCCAAGTATGTCAGACAGAATGGTTTCCAGAAGTAAAACTCCTTCCTGCAGCATACCAGGATAACAAAGATTTTTTTAGGTATTTACAGATTAAACATCATGTTGATGCCCAGTTAAGATCTGCGGGTTTTAAAGCGGACTTTTATGAATTTTTTGAGCACTTAGTGAAGTGTAAGGTTAAAAGGGGAGCACTGTCTAAATTGTATAGCATATTGATTCCACAAAAAACCTGAGATGAGGTGGATGAAAAGTTATAGTAAGGGCTCATGCACACAAACGTAAGGGCTCTGTGCCCATGCTGCGGACCAAATAGTGATCCATAATGCACGGGCACCAGCCATGTACACTACGTGATGTGGATGCGGATGCATTGACTTGAATGGGTCTGCGATCTGCAAGATACAGCAAAATATAGGACATGTCTTATCTTTTGCAGCACGGAGGCAGGGACCCTAAAGCCCACGGAAGCGCTTCGTAGTGTTTCCCAATTCCCAGGGCTTCCAATCCGTGTCTCCACTCCACAAAAGATAGGACATGGATCCACAGCACTAAGTGCACAATTGTATATTGTGGACACTCCGTTTACGGCCTTTATATTCGTATGCATGAGCCCTAAATGGAAGGTAGAAACAGATACTTTTCTGTGGATGGATGATGTAAAGCAGGGATGTAAAAACTCGTGGCACTCCAGGTGTTGCAAAACTACAACTCTCATCATGCTTGGACATCCTACAGCTATCAGGGCATGCTGGGAGTTGTAGTTTTGCAACAGCTGGAGGGTCGTGAGTTTGACAGCCATGTTTCCAAATTTTAAATAATGATACACATCGATCTAAACTATTTATGCCTTTCAAAGATACTTTCCATATGCTATCTACACTCACCTAAATAATTATTAGGAACACCATACTAATACGGTGTTGGACCCCCTTTTGCCTTCAGAACTGAACTGCCTTAATTCTACGTGGCACTGATTCAACAAGGTGCTGATAGATTCTTTAGAAATGTTGGCCCATATTGATAGGATAGCATTTTGCAGTTGATGGAGATTTGAGGGATGCACATCCAGGGTACAAAGCTCCCTTTCCACCACATCCCAAAGATGCTCTATTGGGTTGAGATCTGGTGACTGTGGGGGGGGGGGGGTACAGTGAACTCATTGTCATGTTCAAGAAACCAATTTGAAATGATTCTATCTTTGTGACATGGTGCATTATCCTGCTGGAAGTAGCCATCAGAGGATGAAGGGATGGACATGAAGGGATGGACATGGTCAGAAACAATGCTCAGGTAGCCCGTGGCATTTAAACGATGGCCAATTGGCACTAAGGGGCCTAAAGTGTGCCCAGAAAACATCCCCCACACCATTACACCACCACCACCAGCCTGCACAGTGGTAACAAGGCATGATGGATACATGTTCTCATTCTGTTTACGCCAAATTCGGACTCTACCATTTGAATGTCTCAACAGAAATCGGGACTCATCAGACCAGGCAACATTTTTCCAGTCTTCAACAGTCCAATTTTGGTGAGCTTGTGCAAATTGTAGCCTCTTTTTCCTATTTGTAGTGGAGATGAGTGGTACCCGGTGGGGTCTTCTGCTGTTGTAGCCCATCCGCCTCAAGGTTGTGCGTGTTGTGGCTTCACAAATGCTTTGCTGCATACCTCGGTTGTATTTCAGTCAACGTTGCTCTTCTATCAGCTTGAATCAGTCGGCCCATTCTCCTCTGACCTCTAGCATCAACAAGGCATTTTCGCCCACAGGACTGCTGCATACTGGATGTTTTTCCCTTTTCACACCATTCAATGTAAACCCTAGAAATGGTTGTGCGTGAAAATCCCAGTAACTGAGCAGATTGTGAAACACTCAGACCGGCCCGTCTGGCACCAACAACCATGCCACGCTCAAAATTGCTTAAATCACCTTTCTTTCCCATTCTGACATTCAGTTTGGAGTTCAGGAGATTGTCTTGACCAGGACCACAACCCTACATGCATTGAAGCAACTGCCATGTGATTGGTTGACTAGATAATCGCAATAATGAGAAATAGAACAGGTGTTCCTAATAATTCTTTAGGTGAGTGTATATGTATGTATTAAGTGAAAATCTCCAGGTTCTTGCAAGATTAAGGCCTCTTTCACATGGGCATGTGCGCCCCGTTGCCTTATTGCGGACCGCATTTGCGGATCCGCAATACACTGGTGCCATTCCGCATCACGGATGCGCACCCTATTACTTCAATGGGTCCGCAAATCTGGAGATGCGGAACGGAACACTACGGAAGCATTACAGAGTGCTTCCGTGGGGTTTCGTCCCGTACTTCCGTTCTGCAAAAAGATAGAACATGTCAAGTGAATGGGTCCGCAATCAGCTGCGGCTGCCCCACGGACTGTGCTTGTGTATTGCGGGCCACAGCACGACAACGGGGCGCACACGCCCGTGTGAAAGAGGCCTAAAACAACTGTATTTAAAGCCATATTTTTTTATCTAGTTTTTTTTTTTTTTACTTAACAGGAATAATTCTGCTCATCTGGACCCTATATCTTGGGTTCACAAAAAAATAAATGCAATCAGCTCACCGCCTTTGCCAGTCCTTGGTGCACAGATCCTTAGGAGAAGCAAATCCACATTGTAGAAACACAGTAGCAGGGTCAGCACTTGGGTCATGGATAAAACCATAGATTTTTTTTATTTAGATTATCTTTATTAACAAAAATTACGTTGACTGGTGTGGGGAGATGTCCTGCCATTTTGGACAGTTTTTTGTTAAAGATAATCAAAATGAAAAAATCTATGGTTTTATCCAAGACTCGAGTGCTGGACCTGGTACTTTGTTTCTATATCTTGGGGTCATCCTATGACAAAGGAAGCTGTTTTGAAAGATATAAAATGTAAGATACTTGATTTGCACTTCCTTTGGAAACCCCCCCCCCCCCCAAAAAAAGAAAAAAGCTGGAAAGATATTATAGGCAATACTGATTGTAAACTTTCTCTCTATTCAGCAAGGTGGGTGGGGTGATGGGGTTGTACTTATTGTGCTTGATTTTTGTTATTTTAATGGAATTAAAAAAAATTAATAAAAAAAAAACTCCTTCTCACAACAAGAGGGTAGGTAGAATAGATTGTATTTGCTATTTTTTGCACTAAATGTCCCCCTGAGGTGGGAGCATCTAAGCTCTCAGCATATGGATGAAGCACTGAGAGCCTCGATGTTCCATTTTATGCTGTTCTAAATGCACTTTTGTGTGTATATTAGAGGAGGTTTTAACTGTACATGCCATTTGAAGTACTGCACGGTGTTCTTCTTTTGGGCCCTAGAATATCAGATATAGCTTATACAGAAGATCAAGTGCTTTTGAACTTCAGGTCCCAGCAGGAGGCTTCAGTACGGAAGTTCCAGCATATGGATAAAGCATTGAGAGCCTGGATATAAAACACCTCAGGAGGACCATTTGGCGCAAGATCTCATACAACACATACAGTCTATTCCAGCTATCTGTGTGCTGTTGGAAGGAGTTTAATTTCTGGAAATCATTCGGTCTGACATACTTGGGACTGTAGAGTGGTAAAAGCAACTTTTATTGTAACAGACATAGATCGCCATCAGGAAGTCAGCAGAAGCACCAGGAGCAAAGGGAATTACAATGTTCAAAGCAGGGTCAGAGTCCTAGAAACACAAGGATCAGCAATGCAAGGGAAGAGAATAACAAAGTCTTGAAGCTGGGGGTCACCACACCTACAGCCTTAAATCTGCCACCCATCTCTGTGCACCAACTGCCTTGGAAGACTGAAGCCAAAGTGCTGAATAGCCGGACCGAAGTTGCAGGCAGGAGTAGTAGAAGAGCCAGTGCAGACTCCTCCCAGATGAACATCACAGGACTGAGGGGGCACTTGGCATGGAATTTTTTTTTGTCCGGCCGCTTCTCGGCATGTTTGCCGTGCTGCGGCCGCATCTATGACCCGTCTCAATTACTCAATTATAGTGAATGGGGCCAGAGTGGACTTCAGGTGGCACATGTGTGCAAACATTACTATGGACATGGCAGGCTGTTCCCCTGCCAGACAATCCTAACGCCAGTGTGAAAGAAGCCTAAGGGCTGCCATCCGGAATTTCAGGGCCCCACACAGTCAAGTTTTGTGACAGGCCCCCCCCCCCCCCACATACACACGCACGCACCTACGGGGTAGCAGCCCACCCCACACGTGCCCAACTCCTCCCTGCACATCCCTACCTTCAGCATGCTCTGTCTCGTCTGATGGTTCCTGCCTGAATGGAATGGTTCAAATCTCTAAGTTTGATTCAGTAGTTAAAATGGCATATATCAAATCCTCTTGAATCAGACACTGCAGGAACAATGTGTTGAAGTACCTAGGAAGATACATTTGTTTCTGTTTGTCTTGTATCATTTCCCATTGTGGGTATTTGCTCTGGTAGGCAGCTTAGCTGACGCAGTATAGAGGCAATCACAAAGTCTTTAAAGGGCTTCTGTCACGCCCCAGAAGCCCTTAGGCTAATTAAATTCCTTATACTGCGATTTTTCAATATATAGGGCTCTTACACTTTTCTGTTGGCTAGTTTCTTTAAAAAAGGCACTTTTATAATATGTAAATTACCTCTCTACCAGCAAGTAGGGCGTCTACTTGCTGGTAGCCGCCGCATCCGCCTTTAAAAAAAGGCCCCCTCCTCCTGCTGATTGACAGGGCCAGGGAGTGCTCTCCTCCTCCGACTGGCCCTGTCTGCAATTCAAATCTCGCGCCTGCATCTCATTCGGCGCAGGTGCTCTGAGAGAAGGACGCTCGCTTCCTCAGCACTTCCTCAGTGCGCCTGCGCCGATGACGTCTTCTCTTTTTTGGGTGACGTCATCGGCGCAGGCGCACTGAGAAAGTGCTGAGGGAGCGAGCGTCCTTCTCTCAGAGCGCCTGCGCCGAATGAGGTGCAGGCGTGGGATTTGAATTGCAGACAGGGCCAGCCGTAGGAGGAGAGCACTCGCTGGCCCTGTCAATCAGCAGGAGGAGGGGGCATTTTTCTGAAAGGAGGATGCGGCGGCTACCAGCAAGTAGACGCCCTACTTGCTGGTAGAGAGGTAATTTACATATTATAAAAGTGCCTTTTTTAAAGAAACTAGCCAACAGCCAACAGAAAAGGGTAAGAGCCCTATATATTGGAAAATTGCAGTAAGGACTTTAATTAGCCTAAAAAAAAATATGGCTTTTGGGGGGTGACGGAAGCCCTTTGTTCGCTAGCAGTTTGGCCAAGATTTTATAATCTGTGTTCAACAGAGAGATGGGGCGATAAGATGTGACTGACAACGGATCTTTCCCTTTTTTGAGAATTAATGTAATGGTTGCTTCCATCCATGAGGGGGGGGAGGGAACCCATTATCCAAGATTGATTAAGTACCTCCAACATTTGGGGCAAGATAGTTCCCCCATGTTTTCGGTATATTTCGAATGGGAAACCATCCACCCCTGGGGAGGTATTGCCCTTAATGGATTGCAACGTGGTTTGTAACTCAGTCAGTTGAATGGGTCTATTCAGCCAATCGATATCTTGTTGATCAAATTCAGGAATCTTGATATTATCTAGATATTGATCTATTTTCCCTGTCTGATTTTGGGGCCCAGCTTCATATAGCATCGAGAAATATCGGGTAAACTCCTTTAGAATATCGTCGGGGTCTCGTAGAATGGTTCCCACCTCAGTTTTAATTCCAGTTATATTATTACTCCCCCTTTGATTTTCTACTATCATAGATACCAGTCTACTTGGTTCCCGGACTCACTAAAAGTTCTCAACCCCGAGAAGAACATTTTGTTCTGCGCTTTTTTATATAAAAATTGTTTATATTCATCTTGTAATTTTTTTAATTGATGTTGTTTTTCTGGGGTATTAACATGGGTGATCTCTTTCAATGCCTGACCAAGCAGGTCTTCTATTTCTTTTTGCGTTTCTGCAAAGGCCTTTTTCTGTTTTCTAATTTGATATGAATATGTACCTCGAAGGAATGCCTTAAGTGAGTCCCAGACCATATGGATGTGGGTTGAGTTAACGTTATCGCTCCAAAAGAGCTTTATTTCTTCATTAATCTTGTCCAGGTCCTTTATTAATGTCATTCAATGCGGATTAAGTTTAAACATTTTATTTTGATTTATTTTATTCTGGTTCTGCAGTATTACCGTGACAGGGCTATGGTCAGAGACGCCATGGCGTTCATAGTTCATTTTTTTAACCTTATTAATGAGCCCGGGGCTGGCGAGGGCCAGATCAACTCGTGACATGGACCTATATGTATTGCTAAAACATGAAAATACTTGCTTGTCTCCATAAAGAGACCGCCAAATATCGACCAATGCCATTTCTTTACACATTCTAGAGAGTAAAGTACTTGAGCCGGAACTCAACTCATAATTAATTATGGTAGAGGTCCGGTCCTTTCTAGTATCCATGACCGAGTTGAAGTCGCCCATCACCAGCACCGGGCACTCCTCTCGTACCGAGATGTAATTTATCAATCTACATAGTACCGTTGTCGTAAAGGGAGGTGGTATATATAAATATATATATATATAAAAGCAATTATTCTCCTTTGCCCCTGCCAGTAGCAATGAAGAAAAATGTACCGGCCCTCTTGATCGATTAGCTGTTCTATTGGATCATAATCTACCTGTCTGTGCACATAAACGCTAATTCCACGAGAATATGTGGAATAGCAAGAATGATATTCATGGGAGGCCCATCTCCTTCCGCCGAGTGCCGCCACTTTCTCATCTGTAAGATGTGTTTCTAACAGGGCCACTATTGCTGGAAGATGTCTAGAGACCAGGTCAAACACTACACACCTCTTGACGGAAGCCCTTTAACTTAAATAGTGTTTATTCACACAGAAGGCACGACAAAATAACAGTTTGCAGTGTTGGTGTATGTTCACACCATGGACAGTCCACAGAACACAAACATTCACCTTGTTAGCGGTTTTTCATCAACCATCCAAAGCAGGCTTTAGGGGGCCAGTTTTCCAGAAATACGTCTCTCAGCTCTTTAGCACAGCACACCTGATGCAGATCCCAAAACCACAGAGTCTCCACAGCTTCACTGTGAAATGGAGGATAATCCACCCACCTGAGACTGCTGGCTGGGTTTTTATATCCCAAACCAAAACCCGGCCTGGAACGTGGGGAGTAGCCACCCACCCTGCACTTTGGCTGCTCCCAGTAAGACCCGGCCCGGATCGGCTCTACAGCCATACTAAATAAATAGTGTCAGTCAGAACTAACTGCCGCTGACACTTGCGCCTTCCTACACCATACACAACATTCCCACATTGCCCTGCACTAAAATTCATGTATTTGGTGTTGTAATATGCCACTCTACACATTGTCTGCACATACATATTTGAGTGCATCCTCAGGAGTGCAAATAAGGTAATGTGCCAAGCAACATAACTGGGTGTTAAAGGGGATGTCCCACAAATAATATTCTACAGTTTTCAAACCAGCACCTGTCACAGCTGAGGATGGGGGAAACCCTCAGCCGTGCGATGCCAGATGCTGTAGTGGCTACTCGACCATGAGAACAGGATAGGGAGCAGGTCACCTCCTACAGCGTCCCTACCCTGACCCTAACTCCTAACCTGCATGGGCCGACCCTTAAGGTAGGAGGACCCATGCGCAGGAACCTCGGAGCCCTGTCTTACCCTCCGCAGATCCCTGAGCTAGGAGCTAGGTAAGACGACCTACTCCTCCTTGGCACGGAGGAGCAGGAGTCTCAATGGCCAAGCTGTTGGGAAAAGGGGAACACAAACAGCTATACGGGAATGGCAGGCGAACGAGAAGTTCCAGCAACCTGCCACAGCCTTGCTGACTGGATCCCTAAGCAGACAGGAATCCAGAACCGTATGCTGCACCAAAACATATGAAGGTCCCAACAGAACAACATACAACATCACACACATAAGACATCAACATCACGACAATACTTTAACATAGCAACAATACTTTATGACCACAGGGGTGGCTCTCACTGGCAAGGAAGATGGAGGTCACAGGAGGCTGCTCCAGCAAGCATGGCTGAAGCAACCCACTGAGCCATGTTAAACACCCAGGCTATATAGGCCAAGAAGCCACACCCCACAGCCGGACACACCCAGTGACATCACACACACACTGGGAAGGGAGTTAACCCTTCCAGCACCACAGGAGGGAAACTCAACATAAAGGGGAAGTGACCAAACTAAGATCACACTGTGGCTGTTGCCGCAGGCAACGACATGGATGGCAGCCGTCCTGGGAGACAGCCCGAAGGCCAGGACACTGCCACCACATGTACAACATACCAAACGTTGCCACGGGCAGCCACAGAGAAAGGAAGATGTCAAAGTGCACACCAGACAACACAAACGTGCATACACACACAACTCCCAGGGAACCGCACACATCACTGTTGTCCGCGGCAACCGCACCTGAGGCAAACAACAACATGCCTCAAGCTGCGGTTGAAACAACTACCGAAACCGCGGGCAACTGTATGCGGCTCCCAAGGAGTCACCGCCATAACCGTGGCCGTGACAGCACCTGGATGCGAATACTTCTGTAATTGCATGTAATTAAAAATATGGCATAGCCACTGAGTTATTTAATAAAATGTATCTGTATCGCGCCACCTGTCATTAGTTTTTTTTTCTTATTTCCTTGTCCTGCTCAGTGAGATGGCCGCACATGCTTAGTTTCATCCTTCAACTGCCTCCTGAGTTGGGATAAAAAGAGCTCTGCAGCAGAATGAACACGCCCCCTTAGCTAAGGCAGAAAAGACACTCCCCTTGAGCTTTCAGCTTGATATAAATCTAGCAGAGCAAAGAACGGGGGGATCTCTGGATCAATGTGAGGTACAGGGCTGGTTCTAGCTTTGTTTGAACAAAATTGGCATGTACTAGATCAGGCATCCTCAAACTGCGTCCCTCCAGCTGTGGTAAAACCAGAACACCCACAATGCCCTGCTGTAGGCTGATACCTGTAGGCTGTTTGGGCATGCTGGGAGTTGTAGTTTTGCAACAGCTGGAGGGCCGCAGTTTGAGGATGCCTGTAGTAGATTATGTATGATTTCCATTTTTTTCATTAATCATGGGATAACCTCTTTAAGCAGGCCATAGACCCCACGGGGTAAATTACTGGTTGGCCGATGCCTAGTGGGCCATCTGAGCCCCCCCAACACCCAC
This sequence comes from Bufo gargarizans, assembly GCF_014858855.1. Lineage (NCBI taxonomy): Eukaryota > Metazoa > Chordata > Amphibia > Anura > Bufonidae > Bufo > Bufo gargarizans. Next base: position 243,065,165 of record NC_058080.1, on the reverse strand, counting down.
TGTCCTGAGAAGTTCTGCTAGGGCAGTATATTGTGATACACGGTGGTATTTGGTTTTTCTGGGGCAGTATATTGTGCTGCAATGTGGTATTTGGTTCTGCTGGGGCAGTATATTGTGCTGCACTGTGGTATTTGGTTCTGTTGGGGCAGTATATTGTGCTGCACTGTGGTATTTGGTTCCGCTGGGGCAGTATATTGTGCTGCACTGTGGTGTCTGGTTCTGCTAGGGCAGTATATTGTGCTGCACTGTGGTGTCTGGTTCTGCTAGGGCAGTATATTGTGCTGCACTGTGGTGTCTGGTTCTGCTAGGGCAGTATATTGTGCTGCACTGTGGTATTTGGTTCTGTTAGGGCAGTATAACGTGCTGCACTGTGGTATTTGGTTCTGTTGGGGCAGTATATTGTTCTAAACTGTGGTATTTGGTTCTGTTAGGGCAGTATAACGTGCTGCACTGTGGTATTTGGTTTTGCTGAGGCAGTATATTGTTCTGAACTGTGGTATTTGGTTCTGTTGGGTCAGTATATTCTTCTGTACTGTGATATTTGGTTCTGCTGGGGCAGTATATTGTGATACACTGTGGTATTTGGTTCTGCTGGGGCAGTATATTGTGCTGCACTGTGGTATTTGGTTCTGCTGTGGCAGTATATTGTTCTGCACTGTGGTATTTGGTTCTGCTGTGGCAGTATTTTGTGATGCACTGTGGAATTTAGTTCTGCTGGGGCAGTATATTGTGCTGCACTGTGGTATTTGGTTCTGCTGGAGCAGTATATTGTGATACACTGTGATATTTGGTTCTGCTGGGGCAGTATATTGTGCTGCACTGTGGCATTTGGTTCTGCTGGGGTAGTATATTGTGCTGCACTGTGATGTTTGGTTCTGCTGGGGCAGTATATTGTGCTGCACTGTGGTATTTGGTAGCACACTATACTGCCCCTCTAAGGTGTTGTTGGTCCGATCTACTTGAATTGATACCTCATACTCGCCCATCTTCTGTCAACTTGGGCCGCCTACAACATGGGGCCACTTTTATGTATGGGGCCACATTGGTACAGGTTTTTAGCAGAGCGGAGCGAGCACAGACAAAAGCTCTGCAAGGCACATCACTGCTCCTGGCTGTGCCTGCTCCACTTAAAACTTCTATGCCAGGCTTTAGAAGAGCAGACAGGCAGGAACAACAATGTGTACTTCTGCCTGTACATCGCTCACTCGGCCCCGCAGTGGAATATGTACTCCAATACAGAAATTTGTACTGGTGTATCAAGATGACAATTTGATTTTCTTTCTCCTGATTTCATTTTCAAGACTCATCGGGACCACCTATGTCAGGTCTTGCTGATTCAGCGGGAGAATAAATTGTACGCTAAACTGTAAAAATGTGTGTTTGCGGTTCCGGAGAATCAATTTCTTGGTTTTCTTCTCTCCGCTTCTGGTTTTCGCATGGACCCTGAGAAGTTCCACGCTGTGCTTGATTGGGAGCTTCCTGAGAATCAGAAGGCGATGATGCGTTTTTTGGGTTTTGCCAATTATTACAGAAAGTTCATTTTGAATTATTCCTCTGTTGTTATGCCACTCACTAATATGACTAAAAAGGGGGTAGATTTTTCCTCGTGGTCGGTAGATGCGCTTAAAGCCTTTTCTAGTATCAAAGAGAGTTTTGCTTCCGCTCCCATTTGGTACAACCTGATGTCTCTCTACCTTTTATTGTTGAGATGGATGCTTCTGAGGTGGGTGTGGGTGCGGTCTTATCTCAGGGTCCCTCTCCTGCCAAATGGCGACCGTGTGCCTTTTTCTCAAGGAAACTCTCCTCTGCAGAGAAAAATTACGATGTGGGAGATAGGGAGTTGTTGGCCATCAAATTAGCTTTTGAGGAATGGCGCCATTGGTTAGAGGGAGCCAGACACCCTATTACCGTGTTTACCGACCATAAGAATCTGGCCTACTTCAAATCGGCCAAGCGTCTGAACCCGAGACAGGCCAGATGGTCTTTGTTCTTTTCTAGGTTTAATTTTGTTGTCACGTTCCGCCCTGGGGTTACAAATGTGAAGGTGGATGCCCTGTCACGTTGTTTTCCGGGAGGAGGGAACTTTGAAGACCCGGGTCCCATTTTGGCTGAAGAGGTGGTCGTCTCTGCTCTTTATCCTGATTTGGAGGCAGAGGTTCAGGCAGCCCAGGCAGAGGCTCCTGATCTTTGTCCTCCTGGGAGGTTGTTTGTGCCTCTCGCTTTACGACGCAAGGTTTTTAAGGAGCACCACGATACTGTCCTTGCTGGGCACCCATTGAGTAGAGCCACAGTGGATCTCATTGCTCAGAGATTCTGGTGGCTGGCTCTTCATAAGACAGTTGAGGGTTTTGTGGGTTCTCTCCTCCTGTTACCCATTCCTTCCCGTCCTTGGACGCATCTGTCCATGGACTTCATTACGGACCTGCCTCGTTCCTTGGGGAAGACTGTGATTCTGGTGGTAGTGGACCGTTTTAGAAAAATTACGCATTTCATTCCCTTTCCTGGGTTACCCAATGCTAAGACGTTGGCGCAAGCATTTGTTGATCACATTGTTAAATTGCATGGCATTTCTTCAGACATCGTTTCTGATAGTGGCACGCAATTTGTTTCCAGATTCTGGAAGGCCTTCTGTTCTCGCTTGGGGATTCGGTTGTCGTTCTCTTCTGCTTTTCACCCGCAGTCGAATGGTCAGACCGAACTCGTCAATCAGAATCTGGAGACATATCTGCGCTGTTTTGTGGCGGAGAATCAGGAGGATTGGTATTCTTTTTTGTCCCTTACTGAGTTTGCTTTAAATAACCGTCACCAGGAGTCCTCTAAGTCACCATTTTTTGGTGCATATGGGTTTCATCCGCAGTTTGGGACAATCTCTGGAGAGGGGTCTTCTGGTTTACCTGATGAGGAGAGATTTGTCTCATCTTTGTCATTTATTTGGCAAAAGATTCAGGGTAATCTGAAGAGGATGAGTGAGCAATATAAGCGTGTGGCGGATAAGAGACGTGTGCCTGGTCCGGACCTGAATGTGGGTGATCTGGTGTGGTTGTCTACAAAGAATATCAAACTGAAGGTTCCCTCCTGGAAGTCCTAGGTTTATTGGGCCTTACAAGATCTTGTCCGTCATCAATCCCGTTGCCTTCCATCTTGATCTTCCTCAGACTTGGAAGATCCATAATGTTTTTCACAGGTCCCTATTAAAACCTTATGTCCAACCCACTGTACCCTCCTCTTTGCCTCCTCCTCCAATTTTTGTTGATGGCAATCTTGAATTTCAGGTCTCTAGGATTGTGGATTCTTGCATTATCCACGGTTCTCTCCAGTACCTCATTCATTGGGTGTCACGGCTGAGGATGGGGGAAACCCTCAGCCATGCGATGCCAGAAGATGTTAGTCGCTGCTAGGCTAGGACGACAGAATTAGGGAGCAGGTCACCTCTTATCGAGTCCCTAACACTGACCCTGACTCCTAACCGTATGAGCCAACCCTGATGGTAGGAGGGCTCATACACCGGAACCTATAGTGCCTACTAGCCCTCAGGGTGGCCCTGGACTAGGAGCAGGGTAAGACGACCTGTTCCTCCTAGGCACGGAGGAACAGGAGTCTCACTGGCCAAGCTGCAAGGAGAAGGGGAACATAAACAGACATATGGATATGGCAGGTGAACTACTCTAGTTCCAAACCTACCTGCCACAGCCTTGCTGACTGGATCCCATGCTCACAAGCTAATGTCCACACCAAACATAAATGGACACAGCACACACACATAAACACACAGGAACCCAGATCCATAGCTGCACTAAACATGAAAAGGAAAACCACGTCAACTTAACATCACATATAAACATATATGACCACAAGGGTGGCCCTCACTGGCAGATGGTAAAAGAATAGTAAAAGTCCAGCTCACCTGCATCAACAGTTTTAAGAGTGCACGGATGGGATGAGACCCAAGCATATAACCTTGAACGGAAAGGAAGAAAGATCCAGCACCTTGTTTTTCTTGCTTGACATTTATTCCACAAACCAAATGTACAGCGGTGATAGAAACCTCCAAAAATAAGCCCCAGTACGGTCTACATGTTTCGAACCAGATGGTTCTTAATCATGACCTGATGACGAAACATGTAGACCTGTCACGGCTGTTTAAGGGTAACCAGAGCATACACAGTAAGAAGAGCTACTGACCGGACCCAAACTAGGGAAGAGAAAGGGTGACCCCTGCCAGACCCTCAACACTCTCCCTATGCTGCTAAAGCACATGCCCGGATCCAAATGGTGGAACGAGGCATACCCGCGTACCTTAGACTGATGAGCCCTGTAACCCCTACAATAGTGGAAGGGGCACGGCCACCGATGCCCTGCTCAGAATATGGAGGGAACCGTGGCCACCTCAGATCCAGTCAGGAAATCACCAGGTACACAACAAAGTCTGCACACTTAGCTGATGGAGCTGTAGCCGCAGAGAAGACGGATCCAAGGGCCGCTGGCAATATCCGGAGTGCTTGCAGCAGCAGAACACAGGTCCAGAGAACTAGTAGCTTAAGAAGTGAAGATACTCAAGGCAGAGCTACAACTGAAAAGAGAAGTATAATCCACGCCCTGCAATAGGAGGAGGGGTGATTTAAAGGCAGGGAAATCAAACGCAGGAGGAACAGCTGAGAGTAAAGACCTCATCACAGGGGCGGAGAGACAGAACAGTGAGAACACCTCCAAACTCTAAGTGACATCATCACAGGGGTGGAGACACAGAGCTGTGAGAACGTCTCAAAGCTCTGGTAGTGACAGTACCCCCCCCCCTCTACGGGTGGACTCCGGACACCCAGGACCCACCTTCCCAGGATGAGCCCTATGAAATGCCCTGATAAGGCGAGTGGCTTTAATGTCCGACATCGGAACCCACATCCTCTCCTCAGGACCATAACCCTTCCAATGAACGAGGTACTGAAGAGAACCGTGGACAATGCGAGAGTCCACAATTCTGGAAACCTCAAACTCCAGATTGCCATCAACCAAAATCGGAGGAGGAGGCAAAGAGGAGGGTACCGTGGGCTGGACATATGGTTTTAAGAGAGATCTGTGAAATACATTATGTATCTTCCAAACCCGTGGAAGATCAAGGCGGAAGGCAACAGGATTGATGACTGACAAAATTTTATAAGGCCCAATAAACTTGGGACCCAATTTCCAGGAGGGAACCTTCAGTTTAATATTTCTTGTAGACAACCACACCAGATCACCCACATTCAGGTCCGGACCAGGCACACGTCTCTTATCAGCGACACGCTTATACTTCTCACTCATCTTTCTGAGATTACTCTGAATCTTTTGCCAAATGGTAGACAAAGACGAGGAAAATCTCTCCTCCTCAGGTAAACCAGAAAGAGCCCCTCCCGAGAATGTCCCAAACTGCGGATGGAACCCATATGCACCAAAAAATGGTGACTTATCAGAAGATTCCTGATGACGGTTGTTCAAAGCAAACTCAGCAAGAGGGAGAAATGAACACCAATCCTCCTGGTTCTCTGCCACAAAACAGCGCAAATATGTCTCCAGATTCTGATTGAGGCGCTCAGTCTGACCATTCGACTGCGGGTGAAAAGCAGAAGAGAAGGACAGCCGAACCCCCAGGCGAGAACAGAAAGCCTTCCAGAACCTGGACACAAACTGCGTTCCTCTATCGGAAACAATCTCAGAGGGAATGCCGTGCAATTTAACAATATGATCGACAAAAGCTTGCGCCAACGTTTTAGCATTGGGTAAACCAGGGAAAGGAACGAAATGAGCCATCTTGCTAAAACGGTCCACGACCACCAGGATCACCGACTTCCCCGAGGAACGAGGAAGATCCGTGATAAAGTCCATGGACAGGTGTGTCCAAGGACGGGAAGGTATGGGTAACGGGAGAAGGGAACCTGAAGGTCGTGAACGAGGGACCTTAGCGCGAGCGCACGTCTCACAAGCCGCCACAAAACCCTCCACAGACTTACGAAGAGCCAGCCACCAAAATCTCCGAGCAATGAGATCTACCGTGGCTCTACTCCCAGGGTGACCAGCAAGAACCGTATCATGATGTTCCTTAAAGAGTTTGTGACGTAGCTCAGGAGGCACGAACAACTTCCCGGAGGGACAACGGGCAGGTGCCTCAGACTGGGCAGCCTGGACCTCGGCCTCCAAATCGGAATATAGAGCAGAAACAACTACCCCCTCCGCCAAAATGGGACCCGGGTCCTCGGAGTTTCCTCCTCCCGGAAAACAGCGAGAGAGAGCATCAGCCTTCACATTCTTGATCCCAGGGCGGAAAGTAACAACAAAATTGAATCTGGAGAAGAACAGAGATCATCTGGCCTGTCTCGGATTCATACGCCTGGCCGACTCCAAGTACGCCAGATTCTTATGGTCAGTAAAAACGGTGATAGGGTGCCTGGCCCCCTCCAACCAATGGCGCCATTCCTCGAAAGCCAACTTGATGGCCAACAACTCCCTATCTCCCACATCATAGTTTCTCTCTGCCGGGGAGAGTTTTCTAGAGAAAAAGGCACAAGGTCGCCATTTGGCAGGAGAGGGGCCCTGGGACAAAACTGCACCCACACCCACCTCGGAAGCATCCACCTCAACAATAAAAGGTAAGGAAACATCGGGATGCACCAAGATGGGAGCAGACGCAAAACTCTCTTTAATCTTAGAAAAGGCTGCAAGCGCCTCCTCCGACCAAGAGGAAAAATCCGTTCCCTTTTTTGTCATGTCAGTAAGGGGTTTGACAATAGAGGAATAATTCAAAATGAACTTTCTGTAGTAGTTAGCAAAACCCAGAAAGCGCATCAATGCCTTCTGATTTTCAGGAAGCTCCCACTCCAGCACAGCACGGACCTTCTCCGGATCCATGCGAAAACCAGAAGCAGAGAGGAGAAAACCCAGAAATTGAATCTCCGATACCATAAAAAGACATTTCTCCAGCTTGGCATACAGTTTATTTTCCCGCAGTATCTGCAGGACCTGAAAAAGATGATCCTGATGGGTCTGAACATCAGGGGAAAAAATCAAAATATCATCAAGATACACCAATACAAATTTCCCCCATTAAATGATAGAAAATACTATTAACAAAATGCTGAAAGACGGCCGGAGCATTCATCAGGCCGAAAGGCATAACGAGATTCTCGAAATGCCCATTAGGGGTATTAAAGGCCGTTTTCCATTCATCCCCCTCTCTGACCCTGACCAGGTTGTACGCGCCTCTCAGATCCAATTTGGAAAACACCTTGGCCCCAACAATTTGGTTGAAGAGGTCCGGGATCAGAGGAAGGGGATAGGGATCGCGAATCGTGATACGGTTCAGCTCCCTAAAATCTAAGCAAGGTCTCAGAGAGCCATCTTTTTTTTAACAAAAAAAAAACCTGCGGCAACAGGCGACTTTGAGGGACGAATATGCCCCTTCTCGAGACTCTCGGAGATATAGGTTCGCATTGCGAGTCTTTCCGGTTGTGAGAGATTGTAGAGGCGTGCCTTTGGCAGCTTGGCGCCGGGAATGAGGTTAATGGGACAGTCAAACTCCCGGTGAGGAGGTAGCTCCCGAACACCGCTCTCGGAAAACACATCCGAGAAATCAGAGAGAAATGATGGCAGAGTTTTAGTAGACACCTCTGCAAAAGTCGCTGTGAGACAATTCTCTCTACAAAAGTCACTCCACTCATTTATTTGCCTTCCTTGCCAATCAATAGTGGGGTTATGTCTAGTGAGCCAGGGTAGCCCCAAAACTAGAGGAGAAGGCAATCCGTTAAGGACAAAACAAGATATCACCTCCACATGAGTGTCACCTACAGCTAGCCGGATATTGTGAACAATGCCTTTCAGAGATCTCTGCGAGAGTGGGGCAGAGTCAATAGCAAAAACAGGTATATCCTTTTCTAATGTACAAACCTGAAAACCATGCAAGGCTACAAATTGAGTGTCAATAAGATTGACGGCCGCTCCACTATCGACAAAAATCTCACAAGGAATGACTTTGCTCTCTAGCGCCACCCTGACAGGAGAAAACTGGAACTGCAGGTCAGAGGAAAAGCATCAATTCCCACATCAACTTTGCCCAAAGTAGCAGATGAAGCAGAACTTGATGATCTACCTCTTGAGGTTTTTCTCTTATTATCGCTCTTACAGTTCAGGAATCTCCTAGACGGACAAACATTTGCCAAATGACCTATGCCCCCACAACAAAAACACACCATATTCTGAGGACTAAATCCTCTTTTATCAGGGGCAAGTCGGCCTAGCTGCATGGGCTCCTCCTCAGAGGGGAGCGAGACAGGATGAGACCCCTGCATAATGAATGAGTCCGCACCATTGCCCCTAGAGTGACAATGGCTGGACGGAGAGGTCTTGTTTCTTTCCCTTAGACGCCTGTCAAGGCGTACCGCTAATGACATGGCAGACTCTAAGGACGTTGGTCTCTCATGGAAAGCAAAGGCATCTTTCAAACCCTCTGAGAGACCATGACAGAACTGACTTCGGAGTGCAGCATCATTCCAGCCTGAATCAGCTGCCCATCTCCGAAATTCAGAACAATAAAGCTCCGCAGACAGTTTGTTTTGGCATAGAACACGTAAGTTCGATTCTGCCAGAGCAACACGATCCGGGTCATCATATATCTGCCCCAGGGCCACAAAAAATCTTTCCACGGATCGAAGGGAAGGATCCCCTGATGGCAGCGAAAAAGCCCAAGTTTGAGCATTACCCCTGAGCAGGGAGATGACAATCCTCACCCTCTGTTCCTCATTACCAGAGGAGTGGGGACACAAACAAAAATGGAGTTTACATGCCTCTCTGAAGCGAACAAAATTCTCACTGCCCCCGGAGAACGTTTCCGGAAAGACCTTTGGCTCGCAACAGACGCCATGAGCCGGAGCAGAGCCCAATGTTTGTAGCTGAGTCACAGATTGACGGAGATCCGCTACTTCCAAAGAAAGACCCTGCATGCGGTCAACCAAGCCAGAAAGCGGATCCATGTCAACAAGGACGGTTTTGGTGGATTATAATGTCACGGCTGTTTAAGGGTAACCAGAGCATACACAGTAAGAAGAGCTACTGACCGGACCCAAACTAGGGAAGAGAAAGGGTGACCCCTGCCAGACCCTCTCCCTATGCTGCTAAAGCACATGCCCGGATCCAAATGGTGGAACGAGGCATGCCCGCGTACCTTAGACTGATGAGCCCTGTAAGCTGTAACCCCTACAATAGTGGAAGGGGCACGGCCACCGATGCCCTGCTCAGAATATGGAGGGAACCGTGGCCACCTCAGATCCAGTCAGGAAATCACCAGGTACACAACAAAGTCTGCACACTTAGCTGATGGAGCTGTAGCCGCAGAGAAGACGGATCCAAGGGCCGCTGGCAATATCCGGAGTGCTTGCAGCAGCAGAACACAGGTCCAGAGAACTAGTAGCTTAAGAAGTGAAGATACTCAAGGCAGAGCTACAACTGAAAAGAGAAGTATAATCCACGCCCTGCAATAGGAGGAGGGGTGATTTAAAGGCAGGGAAATCAAACGCAGGAGGAACAGCTGAGAGTAAAGACCTCATCACAGGGGCGGAGAGACAGAACAGTGAGAACACCTCCAAACTCTAAGTGACATCATCACAGGGGTGGAGACACAGAGCTGTGAGAACGTCTCAAAGCTCTGGTAGTGACAAGACCGTACTGGGGCTTATTTTTGGAGGTTTCTATCACCGCTGTACATTTGGTTTGTGGAATAAATGTCAAGCAAGAAAAACAAGTTGCTGGATCTTTCTTCCTTTCCGTCCAAGTTTAGATGGTAAAAGACTAGGAGGATGACTCCAGCTTACAAACAAGGCTGGAGTACCCCTCAGACTTCTGATCTAAAGAGAAGCTATATAGCCCATGTAGCCACACCCACACACAGGCACACACACAAAGGGAGTTAACCCTTCCTACACCAGGCATGGGAGGACAGCCACTTAAAGGGGAAGTGTACAAATACATAAATCCCGTGCACACCAAAACAACAAAGTGCACATATACAAAGACAGGTGCCTGGTGCAACCTCATGCACTTTATAGCAAGCTGCCTAGCACCAGCTTAGGCTGCTATACTGCCACATAGATTATGTTGCCAGCGGCAATCACAGATGAGGCAACATACTACAGCCCTCCCCTGTGATTGACAACAAGACCAGACCACAGGCAACTGCATGCGGTTCCAGGAGTCACGGCCATGACCATGGTCGTGACATTGGGAGGGTTATGGTCCTGAGGAGAGGATGTGGGTCCCAGTGGCGGACATTAAGGCTACTCGTCTCATCAGGGCTTTCCATAGGTCTCATCCTGAGAAGGTGGGCTCTGAGTGTCCGGAGTCCACCCGTAGAGGGAGGGGTACTGTCACCACCAGTTCTGTGAGAAGGTCTGGCAGACATTCTTCTCTACCTCTTGCATTACGTTCTTTGTTTTGGTTTCACTTTGTCATCTCCTTTCCTTCTCCTAGGTGTCTCCTATTTAGACTAATTGTCTACCTTTATATTCCCTCCCATACTGCCTCATTTTGCGGTTTATACTACTTCCTGGATGAGGTGTTCACTGCTGGAGGCTGCTGCTGCTGTTTGCTAAGATAAGTATTTTTATTTATTTGTGTTTCCTTGCTGGCTTGATTCTAGGTGACCCTGACTCCGTCCGTATTAAGTGCAGGGAGACGGTAGTCATGTCCCCTCACTATTATAGGGTCTATAGGTGTCACACAGTCTTAGGTACATGGGCATGCAATCGTCTACCATTCAGACCCTTGCATGGGCATAGCAGTCAGGGAGAGCTCTTAGGGTTTTATAGGGCTCACCCATATGCTTTGGGATCAAGCCAGTCGGATGTTTATTTATAAGTTACAGCTATCTGCAACATCATCCGTGACACTGAGACATGGTTGGACTCTTCGCATGACTGGGCTGTAAATATTGAGGGTTTTTCACTATTTAGGAAAGACAGGGTCATTAGAAAAGGAGGTGGCGTGTGCCTGTATGTGAGGAGTGATCTGAAGACAAGTGTGAAAGAGGAAATTGTGGGTGAGGATGTGGAAACCTTATGGGTGAAAGTTCAAAGGATATAAACACTGAAAAAAATAATACTTGGTGTAATCTATAGACCCCCTAACATCACAGAGGAGATAGAAGCTCAACTGTATAACCAAATAGAGCAGGCGGCACAGGCTGCTACAGTGGTCATAATGGGAGATTTTACCTTCCCAGACATTGACTGGGGTCATGGTTCTGCCTCAACCTCAAAGGGGAGAAAATTCCTCAACTTGCTGCAGGACTTTATGGGCCAGTTTATAGAAGCTCCCACTAGGGGCAATGCTCTGTTGGATCTGGTAATTTCTAATGATGCAGAGCTTGTTGGAAATGTTACTGTTCGAGAAACACTAGGTAATAGTGACCACACTATAATTATATTCCTCCTACACTATAAAAAGCAAACTCTGTCAGGCAGAGCAAAGACACTGAATCTTAAAAAGGCTAATTTCCCACTGAAGATAAGGAAAAGGCAGAGTTACTAAATGTTTTTTTTTTTTTTAGCTCTGTATATACAAAAGAAGAGAAAGGAGCTGATATCTGTGGTGCTGCGGCTATTAGAACATCCAGTAATATACTCAATTGGCTAACTGTGGTCCAAGCTAAGGCTACTTTCACACTAGCGTTCGATCGGATCCGTTCTGAACGGATCCGATCGTAATAATGCAGACGGAGGCTCCGTTCAGAACGGATCCGTCTGCATTATATTAGCAAAAAAAAGCTATGTGTGAAAATAGCCTGGGACGGATCCGTCCAGACTTTCAATGTAAAGTCAATGGGGGACGGATCCGCTTGAAGATTGAGCCATATTGTGGCATCTTCAAACGGATCCGTCCCCATTGACTTACATTGTAAGTCTGGACGGATCCGCACGCCTCCGCACGGCCAGGCGGACACCCGAACGCTGCAAGCAGCGTTCAGCTGTCCGCCTGTCCGTGCGGAGGCGAGCGGAGCGGAGGCTGAACGCCGCCAGACTGATGCAGTCTGAGCGGATCCGCTCCATTCAGACTGCATCAGGGCTGGACGGCTGCGTTCGGGTCCGCTCGTGAGCCCCTTCAAACGGAGCTCACGAGCGGACACCCGAACGCTAGTGTGAAAGCAGCCTAAGTTGAATAAGATAAATGTGAACAAAACTCCGGGTCCAGATGGATTACACCCAAGAGTTCTTAAAGAGCTCAGTTCAGTCATTGCTGTGCCCCTGTTTATAATTTTTAAAGATACTCTAGGTATTGGTACAGTGCCAAGTGATTGGCGCAAGGCAAATGTGGTGCCCCTACAGGTAATTATAGACCAGTTAGTTTAACTTCTATTGTGGGAATTCTTTTTGAAGGACTCTTAAGGGACTATATACAGAAGTTTTGACTAAATAATATTATAAGTGATAACCAACATAGGTTTACTGAGGAGAGAAGTTGTCAGACTAACCTAATTTGTTTTTATGAGGAGGTGAGTAGAGATGTTCCGAACTATTCGCCGGCGAATAGTTCCCGGTGAACATAGCTTGTTCGCGTTCGCCGCTGCGGGCGAACATATGCGATGTTCGGTCCGCCTCCTATACGTCATCATTGAGCAAACTTTGACCCTGTACCTCACAGTCAGCAGACACATTCCAGCCAATAAGCATACCCTCCCTCCCGGACCCTCCCACCGCCTATGAAAAAGCAAGGACAGCATCCATCTTAGATTAATTCTGAAGCTGCAGTGTCAAAAAGTTGTAATCGCAATGCGATTAATACAGGTTATATTAATCGCATTGCAATTACAACTTAGAGCTGGGTCCCTAATGGTTATATTGATAGAATATAACAAAGATTGAGAATATAGTGCTATATTCGTTGTCAATTCTAACAATACAACCATTAGGAACTCAGGAACTGTAATCGCAATGCAAATAATGCAGGTTATATTAATCGCATTGCGAATTTAAGCTAGCGAATGCAAGCTAAGTTCCTAATGGTTGTATTGCTAGAATTGACGAATATAACGAATATAGCACTATATTCTCAATCTTCGTTATATTCTAGCAATAGAACCATTAGGAACCCAGCAGCTCTAAGTTGAATTCGCAATGCGATTAATATAACCTGCATTAATTGCATTGCGATTACAACTTTCTCAAATCTGACAGTACATTCTAGCATGGAGCCGTTACATGGTGATGGGGACGCTCCATGAGCATGGAAGTCGGGAGAAGCTCTAAGTTGAAATCGCAATGCGATTAATTCAAGTTCTTTAAATCGCATTGCGATTTCAACAGAACTTCTGCTGACTTCCGTGCTCATGGAGCGTCCCTATCACCATGGGAACGACTCCATGCTAGAATGTACTGTCGGATTTAAGAAAGTTGAAATCGCAATGCGATTAATTCAAGTTCTATAAATCGCATTGCGATTTCAACTTACCACACTCTGCGTCAACTACGTAATTTTCCATGGGTGTTTTGCCATGGATCCCCCTCCGGCATGCCACAGTCCAGGTGTTAGTCCCCTTGAAACAACTTTTCCATCACTATTGTGGCCACAAAGAGTACCTGTGGGTTTTCAAATTCGCCTTCCTATTGATGTCTATTGCGGTTCGCAAACACTTCCGGAAACTCGCGTTCGCGAACGGAAAATTTTATGTTTGCGACATCACTAGAGGTGAGTAGAAGCCTGGACAGAGGGACGGCTGTGGATGTAGTGTTTCTGGATTTTGCAGAGGCTTTTGATACTGTCCCTCATAGACATTTAATAGGTAAAGTAAGGTCTATAGGCTTGGAAAGTATAGATTGTAATTGGTTTGAAAACTGGCTGAAGGACCATGTCCAGAGAGTTGTGGTCAATGATTCCTATTCAGAATGGTCCCGGGTTACAAGTAGTGTACCCCAAGGTTCAGTGCTTAGCCCTTTATTATTTATTTATTAATGATATTGAGGATGGGATTAAATGCACCATTTCTATTTTTGCAGATGATACTAACCTATGTAGTACTGTGCATTGTATGGAAGATGTCCATAAGCTACAAGCTGACTTGAACACTCTGAGTGACTGGGCATCAACTTAGCAAATGAGGTTCAATGTGGATAAATGTAAAGTTATGCCTCTTGGTAGTAATAATTAGTGTTGGGAGTGTATATTCAAATAGCAAATTTGAATTGCAAATATCGCCACTTCGAGAATTTGCGAAGATGTAGAATATAGTGCTATATATTCGTATTCTCTAATATTCTAGATTTTTTTTTCATCAGTAACCTCCCTTCTTGCTTGTGGGCCAATGAGAAGGCTGCAATGTCTTTGTCTGAGCTTAGCAACATCCCTAGCAACCAATAGGAAAGTTGCCTACCCCTTACTATGTAAGAACCTCCCCAGCAGCCATTTTCTGCATTTTTTTTTAAGTCCTGAGAGAGACAGCAGTGTCATTGCTGTGCTCTGTGCTTTGCTGTGTCATTACATTAGATAGTTAGCTTATATATATATATTATATATATATAGTTCAAGAAAAAAGTTCAAGAAAAAAAAAAAATATATATATATATATATATATATATATATATATACAGATAGCCAGTGCAGGTTCGATCGTGATATAGTGTAGCTGATGCAGGGTGTTAGGTAGTGTGATACCTTCTCCAGACCGCCCCGCTCCTGTTGATTGACTTGAAACTTCTCAGTATCTCGTGCACTTCTGTATTCTCCCGACGCCGGCTTCCTCACTGCGCCTGCGCCAACTACGTTACAGTGAGGAAGCCGGCAGCAGGAGCGCGGCATTCACTCACTGCTCCTGCGCCGAATACAGAAGCGCACGGCGCAGGCGCGTAAATTTGTACGAGATACTGAGAAGTTTCAAGTCAATCAACAGGAGCGGGGCGGTCTGGAGGGACGCGATGGGCGGCTGAAATGGTTAGTGGACGGAGCCCTCTAGGTGCTAATGACGCCCACATAGCACCTAGAGGCTCATTAGCATATCTATAAAAGTGCGTTTTTAAGGTGGACGGCAGCAGACAGATGATAAGTAAGAACACTGTTATGGACTGCTGACACTAGCACATTGCTAGTGTCAGTCAGCTAAATAGGACCAAATCTGGTGGTAGAAACCCTTTAAAGTTACTTTTATTCAACCAGCAAGTAATTTTTTGATGGGAAATGACATAGATGTCTCCCAAAAGATAATAAGAGGATGTACAAAAGGAATTATTGTGGAAAAAAACATCTCAGCTTTTATGAGCAAAAAATACAAGATGTTCCGCACTGTGGAAAATCTCAGAGGACGTGGTCGGAAGCCAAAAGTGACACCTGTGCTGGCCAGGAGTATAGTTAGAGAGGTGAAAAAGAATCCAAGGATCGCCACCAAGGCCATCCTGGTGAATCTGGGCTCTGCTGGTGGCAATTTATCAAGGCAGACAATCCAACGGACACTGCACAATGCAGACCAAGGAGGACGCCACTTCTCCAGATAAGGCACACAAAAGCTTGCTTGGCCTTTGCAAAAACTCATCTGGACAAAGAAGACTTCTGGTCTTCTGTATTATGGTCAGATGAAACAAAAATTGAATTGTTTGGTCACAATGATGTTTCCTTCATTTGGCGTAAAAAAAGAGAAGCCTTTAACCCAAAGAACACCATCCCCACTGTCAAACATGGTGGTGGGAACCTAATGCTTTTGGGGTGTTTTCCAGCCTATGGACCAGGGAACCTAATCAGAGTAAACAGCACCATGAAAAAAGAGCAATACATGAGGATTCTCAACAACAACATCAGGCAGTCTGCAGAGAAACGTGGCCTTGGGCACCAGTGGACATTTCAGCATGACAATGACCCAAAACACACAGCAAAAGTGGTGAAGAAATGGTTAGCAGACAACAACATTAACATTTTGGAGTGGCCCAGCCAGAGTCCAGACTTGAATCCAATTGAGAATCTGTGGAGGGAGCTAAAGATCAGAGTGATGGCAAGAAGACCCTCCAACCTGAAAAATTTGGAGCTTATTGCTAAAAATTAATGGGCAAAAATACCTATGGAGACATGCAAAAAGCTGGTCTGCAATTATAGGAAGCATTTGATTGCTGTAATAGCCAATAAAGGCTTTTCTATTGATTATTGAGAAGGGTATGAATAATTTTGGACTGGACACTTTTTGCTCAAATGTAAATAAAAGCTGAGAAATGTTTTTTTTTCCCCACAATAATGCCTCTTGTACATCGTCTTATTATCTTTTGGGAGACACCTATGTCATTTTCCGTCAAAAAATTACTTGCTGGTTGAATAAAAGTCTAAAACTTTAAGTCAAAATTTGCAGGGGTATGAATAATTATGGGCAGCACTATAACGGTCTCTCCAGTCACAGGGGTCAGAAGATCTAAGGCCCCTTGCAGACGAGTGTGTCTGGATTAGGTCCGAATGCGTTGCGTCTGCGATCAGGGAAAATAATGCAAATAGGTACTCAATTACAGTCAGTTTTGACTGCGATTGCGTTCCGATGTTAAGTTTTTATTGCGTGAGTGCAATGCGTTTTGCACGCGCATGATAAAAAAAAAACACTGTGGTACCCAGACCCGAACCCGGACTTCTTCACTGAAGTTTGGGTTTGGGATCAGTGTTCTGTATATTTTATTATTTTCCATTATAACATGGTTATAAGGGAAAATAATAGCATTTTTTAATTCAGAATGCGAAGTAAATGGTCCATTGTGGGGTTAAAAATTTTAAAAAAAATGTAACTAACCTCATCCACTTGATCGCACAGCTGAGCTTGTCTTCTTTCTTCTTCTTCTTGCAGGACCTGGCTGAAAAAGGACCTTCGGTGACGTCATCGCTCTCACCATGTGGTGAGCGCGGTGACGTCAACGCAGGTCCTGATGAATGAAGATAGAAATCAAGTGGATGAGGAGAGTTACATTTATTTTTAACCCCACAATGGACCTTTTACTTAGCATTCTTAATTAAAGAATGCTATTATTTTCCATTATAATCATGTTATAATGGAAAATAATAAAGTAAATAGGGTCCTAGTTAACTCATCCCTCGTCTCCTTAGCAACCATGTGTGAAAATCAAATTGCATCCGCACTTGCTTGCGGATGCTTGCGATTTTTACGCATCCCCATTCATTTAAAGGTATGCAAACAACATTTCTTAACAACTATCTGTGAAAAAACGCATCGCATCCACACTTGCTTGCAGATGCGATTTTCACGCAGCCCTATCACTTCTATGGGACCTGCGTTGCATGAAAAACGCAGAATATAGAGCATGCTGTGATTTTCACGCAACGCACAAGTGGTGTGTGAAAATCACTGCTTATCTGAACAGCTCCATTGAAGTGAATGGGTCCGGATTCAGTGCAGGTGCAATGCATTCACCTCACGCATTGCACCCGCGGGGAATTCTCGTCCGTGTGAAAGGTGCCTAAGAGACTGGCTGCATGTGATGTTATCTGACAGTCTCTTTGGTTTTACTTTGTTCAATGTTGTTGCTGGTCATGACCACACCTCTTGTCTCAGGTGTAGATTAAGTGGTCATTCTAACTCCTATTTAGTCTGGCCTCACCCATCATGTTATGCGGTTGACAGCTCTTTGTTGGTTATGAAGAGCTGGTGTTTGTTCTCCTCTGAGTTCCTGCCCATTTGCAGACTATCGGAGTTGAGTGTCTTTTCTTGTTATTGTAGTTTCCCCCACCTTTTGGTATTAGGCCTGAGGGGGTCTCCTGTTCCTTCAGCTGGTAAGGAACAGGCCACCCATTGTCCTGACACTATCTCCAGGACCCTATGAGGGTGAGATATGGCTTAGGTTCCTGTGTATGAACATTCCTACCATCGGGATCTGTTCATACTGGTAGTAGTCAGGGCTCGGCTTAGGGACTCACTAGGTGGTTATCATTTCCCAGTCCCTAGTTTCCGGGCCTAGTACTTTTCCCCCTCCCTCCTGTGTTCAGTGTGAAGTGTTGCTCACACACGCACCTTGACAATAACACTGGGAGAGTCACTTATAGAGAAGGATTTGGGTGCCCTTGTAGATGGTAGATTAAATAACAGCATACAATGTCAAACAGCTGCTTCTAAGGCTACCAGGATATTGTCATGCATTAAACCAGGCATGGACTTGTGGGGCAGGGATGCAATACTACCACTTTACAAAGCGTTGGTGCGGCCTCAACTGGAATATGGAGTTCAGTTCTAGGCACAAGTCCATAGAAAGGATGCTCTGGAGCTGGAGAGAGTACAAAGGAGAGCGACTAAACCGATAAGGGGCATGGAGGGTCTTAGTTATGAAGAAAGATTAAAATAATTAAATTTATTTAGTGTTGAAAAGAGACGTGCAGAGACGTCTAAGGGGGACATGATTAACCTATACAAATATATAAATGGGCCATACAAAAAGTATGGTGGAAAAACTGTTCCATGTCAAATGCCCTCAAAAGACAAGTGGGCACTGCCTCCAAATGGACAAGAAAAAGTTCAGTCTCCAGAAGTGTCATAGCTTCTTTACTGTAAGAACTGTGAATCTGTGGAATAGAATTCCTCAGGACGCGGTCACAGCAGGAACAGTGGACAGTTTTAAAAAGGGTTGTCACGGGGTAGCATCACGGGTATAAAGATAGAGCGGAGGTGCACCCCCTGAGCTGCCACCCGGTCCCCTGTCCCTGCCTACTTGCACCACCCACCCTAGGTGACAGGGCGCAACTGGGCGACAGTCCCTGACCTGAGTAAGTGCAAGCAGAGAGATAGAGACAGCAGGGAAGCAGACAGCCAATGAGAGGTAGCACTGGAGCGGACAGAGAGGTGGAACAAGCAAGGTACCACCAAAAACGGAAGGGTGAGGCGGGTCAACTAGCCGGTGTCGGTCCAGGAGGTCACGTCAGTACGAGGGAGGAGACAGAGACAGATCCGAGAACGGACCTAGGTCAAAATCCGGGAGGTCACATCAGTAAAAGAGAAGAGGCAAAGACAAAATCCAAAAGCAAGCCGAGGTCAAAATCCGAGAGGTAGCGTCAAGGTTTAGGGAGCAGGCAGAAGCAGGGTCAGGAAGCAGATCAAGGGTCAAATCCAAAGGTAAGCTAAATAACAATAATAATACACAGCCTAAGGGACCAAAATCACAGGCAGCCTGTAGCCAGCAGGTTGCCTGTATTTATAGTGGGGAGTGAGGGTCATGTGACGTGGCCAGCGTCACATGACCGACAGACAGGCAAGTCAAGCACCGAGTGATCAGCTCGGCGCTCAAGGCAGACCTAGGAACAGGGAGCCTCCTAGCTAGCAAAGCAGCCCTGGGAATGAGGCAGAACACAGATCCTCGCTCCCGAAGCTAAGCAGCAGGTCTGCGGCTGATGGGAGACTGAGTGTGCCTTCGGCGCCCCGTTACAGTACCCCCCCCCCCCCTTTTACGAGGGGTCACCGGAGCCAAGACCTTGGGTACAAATCTCTCAGGATGCTCATTATGAAACTTCTTGATGAGCCTTGTGGCGTGGATCTCAGTAGCTGGGACCCAAGACCTCTCCCCGGGTCCATAGCCCTTCTAGTGGACCAGGTATTGAAAGGAGTTCCTAACCTTTCTAATATCAATAATTCTAGAGATGATGAATTCCTCCCGACCTTCAACCTCCACAGGTGTAGGAGGTTTTTTAACCGGAACCACTGATGACACATATCTCTTAAGCAACGTGGAGGAGCAAGTTGCTGAGCCCATTGAATCTCAGAGGAAAGATCCGCAGAAACTGCTGCCACAAAAATGCTTGCAGGCAAGATGGCATTAAAACTCCGGGAACAAGGCATCTGCCTTAATATTAATACTTCCTGGTCTGAAAGTAACCGAAAAATTAAAACGAGTAAAAAACAGGGCCCATCTGGCTTGTCTAGGATTAAGGCATTTGGCTGCCTCAAGAAACACTAAGTTCTTATGATCAATGAGGACAGTAATACGGTGTCTAGCTCCTTCTAAAAAAAGCCTCCATTCCTCAAATGCCCATTTTATGGCCAGTAATTCGCAGTTTCGAATATCATAATTTCTCTCAGAAGGAGAGAACTTACGAGAGAAGAAGACGCATGGCCTTAAATTAGTGAGGTTAGAAGACCCCTGAGAAAGGATGGCCCCCACACCATCCTCTGAGGCATCAACCTCCACCACAAAATGTTCCTCGGTATCGGGCTGAACCAAGACTGGAGCCATCTGAAAACAATTTTTAAGGGTATCAAAGGGCCGACAGGCCTCCAACGACCAGTTAACCAGATCAGAAGCTTTTTTAGTTAAGTCAGTAAGGGGCTTTGCAATAACAGTAAAATTCTTAATGAATTTACGGTAAAAATTGTCGAATCCTAAAAAGCGTTGGAGTGCCTTTAAGGAGGATGGTCTTACCCAGTCTTGGATAGCCTGAACCTTACTCGGATCCATTTTAAATGAATGAGGAGTAAGAATATAGCCGCGATAAGGAATCTCTTGAACTCCAAACACACATTTCTCTAATTTAACGGACGGATGATTCTCCCCGAGGATTTTAAGAACCAATCTGATGTGAGACACATGAGAATCCCAGTCAGGTGAAAAGATAAGAATATCATCGAGATAAACAATCATAACTTTGCCGATGAGTTCTCTAAAAATGTCATTCATGAAATTCTGAAACACAGCTGGGGCATTGCAAAGACCGAATGGCATAACAAGATACTCAAAGTGTCCCTCTAGAGTATTAAAAGCAGTTTTCCACTCATCTCCCTCCTTAATACGAACTAGGTTATATGCTCCTCTCAAATCTAATTTAGAAAACCACGAAGCGGCTCTTGAGCCGCCCCCAGCGACGTTACAGGGGGGCCAAGAGGTGGAGGTCCTTCTAAAATATGGCAGAGCAGGCATCTGCTTACCCTGATGGCAGGTGCCTGCTGTGCCAATAAATTAACGGCGTAGATGAGGTGGGCGGCAAGGGAGGCTGTTCTAGCAGCTCCCCACTCCTCCCTCGCGCGCCCTCTGTGATGCCGGAATATGACGTCATTCCGGCCCCGGCATACTAAACGGCGCGCTGGAGGACTGAGGAGCTGCACCACACTGGACCCCGGTGAGGTGAGTGTTTAAGTGTTTGACTGAATGAGTGTCTACCTGTGTATTTATGTCAGTGAGTGAGTGCATGTATGTCTGTCTTTCTGTCAGTAAATGTATGTGTGTCTGTCAGTAAGTGTGGATGTCTGTCGGTCAGTAAGTGTCTGTGTGTTTGTCAGTGCGTATATGTGTGTGTTTGTCTGCCAGTGAGTGAGTGTCTGTCAGTGAGTTTCCGTGTGTGTGTGTGTTTCAGTGGGTAGGTGTGTGTCTGTCAGTGAGTGACTGTCTGTCAGTAAGTGTGCGTCTGTCTGTCAGTGAGTGTATGTGTGTCTGTCAGTTTCTGTGTACGTCATTCAGTGAGTGTCTGAGTGCGTGTCTGTCTGTCAGTGTGTGTGTGTCTGTCAGTGAGTGAGTGACATGAGGGGGCGGCAAAATGGATCTTTGCCTAGGGCGGCAAAAATCCTTGCACCGGCCCTGCTTCTGGGATTCACATCTCTACCTATCCCTTTGTTGAACTTAATGGGGTTTTTTTCAACTGAATTAACTATGTAACTAATTACTAAGTTTCATTTTAGAACATTTAGAATAGGTTTTAATAAAGTTGATTCCAAAGTTTAGGTACACTTGCAGAGGTTATTCCGACAGGCATATTCTCAGGTCCACATGAAGTTCAAGTCTGGAGAAACTAGACTCAGACAGTATATGGTCTCATTGTCAGTGGATGGCACCATACAACACTGAGTATACAGGAAAATTGGAGCTTGTCCTACTCTGGTCCATTTTGTGGGAACAGATTTGTCCATGTCAATATCTAGGATTTCCTTGGACTGTGTACTGATAAAGAGAGCTGCACACATTTTTATCATCTATGGTTTGTGGAGGCACTGTAGACAATAAAAAATAGCTGAATAAATCCTAACCGTAGGAAATGATATAAAACATTGTGCCATCCATGTATCATCGCTGAGGCCAGTGATTGGCTTTCCTTATCAATGAAGTGTCAGCTCTGGAGCAGGAGGGAATGTGACAGATGAGTATTGCTTATTTTAACACAATTCCAACTTTTATATTGATTTATTAAAAATCCCCAAGAGCCTCATGCTCACAGTGCAGCACAATTTTGCCCATAATATTCATGTTTCAAGAAGGGTGGGCCCAATTACAAGTTTGCTATGGGGCCCAACCTAGACACGCTTCTGGCTGTCAAGTAAGCAGCTAGATCCCCTACTGCACCAGTAATGATGCTCTCGTGGTCCCCATCGGTCTCTATTTACATAACAGCAGCCATATTGACACATGACCTCTGCAGCTAATCGCTGCAGTGGTCACATGTCAATATAGCTGCCATCAATGGAGTACCATGAGAGCTCTGGAGCAGCTGCAGGGGCGATGTATTGTGTGACTGGTGTGTGTACAGTATGACTTGTGTGCCCCCATTATAGTAAATGGGACTAGAAGCAGACTTTTGGCGGCAAGGTGGACTAGCGGTAGCATGGATCTGGCAGGTCATTCCTCCGCCGAAACAGCCTGCCGAACCCTGCTACTGCAAGTGTGAAAGTAGCCTGAGGGTGACAGAAGCAGCCCATTTCTAATCATTTAAATACCATGGTCGCTAAGGGGTTAAACAGGGTGACAGCTGTATAATACTGCCACCTATCACCTATAGATAGTACATATGGCAGAGAGGAAAAGCTGTTTGGGGCGCTGTCACTTCTCTTTCATCCCAATCAGCAGACAAAAATCATACTTATTTTTTTTTCAAATTGCACCTGTCAGCAGCACAGGCCATATCCACTACAACTCCCATCATGCCTTTCTACTATCAGAAGGGGCTCAATGACATGTATAGCTTTATACTTTCATACTCAGCTACATTTTTGTTGGCAAATCCATGGTATTTAAGACCCACCCTGGGAACGCCCCAAACTGTCCGTCAATACCGACTTCTGGGCTAGGTTTATGTAGTTTTCAGTCCAAATTTTCTAGGATTATCTTTTCAAATTAGGCACAGTCCCTGCAAATTCAGGATGGTTGGCAACTCTAGGCTTCTAAAAACCTTAACATCTCAGCTGGCTCCTTATGGAACAGAGAAGAATGAAGAAACATTTATCAAAACTGGTGTAAAGTAGAACTGGCTTAGTTGCCGCCAAAAACCATTCAGATTCCACCTTTTTTTTTTATTTTGGACAGCTCCTTTGGCAAATGAAAGGTGGAATCTGATTGGTTGCTATGGGCATCTAAGCCTGTTCTACTTTACATCAGTTTTGATAACTCTCCCCCATTGGTTTAATACTGCCTAAAATTGTCACTACTGTCCATCCCAGTACACCCTGGTTCTTGACCTACACAGGTAGTATGGGTTTGGCTGCAAAGGGCAACAGTCCTTGATATAACCTGTGTACAGTCGTGGCCAAAAGTTTTGAGAATTACATAAATATTGGAAATTGGAAAAGTTGCTGCTTAAGTTCTTATAATAGCAATTTGCATATACTCCAGAATGTTATGAAGAGTGATCAGATGAATTGTATAGTCCTTCTTTGCCATGAAAATTAACTTAATCCCCAAAAAACCTTTACACTGCATTTCATAGCTGTCATTAAAGGACCTGCTGAGATCATTTCAGTAATCATCTTGTTAACTCAGGTGAGAATGTTGACGAGCACAAGGCTGGAGGTCATTATGTCAGGCTGATTGGGTTAAAATGGCAGACTTGACCTGTTAAAAGGAGAGTGATGCTTGAAATCATTGTTCTTCCATTGTTAACCATGGTGACCTGCAAAGAAACACTTGCAGCCATCATTGCGTTGCATAAAAATGGCTTCACAGGCAAGGATATTGTGGCTACTAAGATTGCACCTCAATCAACAATTTATAGGATCATCAAGAACTTCAAGGAAAGAGGTTCAATTCTTGTTAAGAAGGCTTCAGGGCGTCCAAGAAAGTCCAGCAAGCACCAGGATCGTCTCCTAAAGAGGATTCAGCTGCGGGATCGGAGTGCCACCAGTGCAGAGCTTGCTCAGGAATGGCAGCAGGCAGGTGTGAGCGCATCTGCACGAACACTGAGGCGAAGACTTTTGGAAGATGGCCTGGTGTCAAGAAGGGCAGCAAAGAAGCCACTTCTCTCCAAAAAAAACATCAGGGGCAGATTGATCTTCTGCAAAAAATATGATGAATGGACTGCTGAGGACTGGGGCAAAGTCATATTCTCCGATGAAGCCTCTTTCCGATTGTTTGGGGCATCAGGAAAAAGGCTTGTCCGGAGAAGAAAAGGTGAGCGCTACCATCAGTCCTATGTCATGCCAACAGTAAAGCATCCTGAGACCATTCATGTGTGGGGTTGCTTCTCATCCAAGGGAGTGGGCTCACTCACAATTTTGCGCAAAAACACAGCCATGAATAAAGAATGGTACCAAAACACCCTCCAACAGCAACTACTTCCAACAACAGTTTGGTGAAGAACAATGCATTTTCCAGCACGATGGAGCACCGTGCCATAAGGCAAAAGTGATAACTAAGTGGCTCGGGGACCAAAACATTGACATTTTGGGTCCATGGCCTGGAAACTCCCCAGATCTTAATTCCATTGAGAACTTGTGGTCAATCCTCAAGAGGCGGGTGGACAAACAAAAACCCACTAATTCTGACAAACTCCAAGAAGTGATTATGAAAGAATGGGTTGCTATCAGTCAGGAATTGGCCCAGAAGTTGATTGAGAGCATGTCCAGTCGAATTGCAGAGGTCCTGAAAAAGAAGGGCCAACACTGCAAATACTGACTCTTTGGATAAATGTCATGTAATTGTCGATAAAAGCCTTTGAAACGTATGAAGTGCGTGTAATTATATTTCACTACATCACAGAAACAACTGAAACAAAAATCTAAAAGCAGTTTAGCAGCAAACTTTGTGAAAACTAATATTTGTGTCATTCTCAAAACTTTTGGCCACGACTGTACAGTGCAAGCGTCAGAATACCCACATGGCTGCCCCTTCTTGACCGACTTTTACCTTCTGCACCCATCCCGGTTAAATCAGTGAGACAAATTTATGGAAACATGCAGAATAAGAACCGAGTAGTTGACCATAATGGGGGCGTCATCTCTACCCTGCTACTACTACACCCGCTGGATCAGATCAAGATCCGCTTTGTAGGTATAACCACAGTGCTTATATGATCCATTAGGGAAATTAAAGACATTAGGCACCTCACCTTTATGTAATATTTCTGTAAATCTATGGTGGACATGCTGGGAGTTATAGTCCCCCTCAATAGTTTAATGATAATTTATGTCACTTTCAAAAATACTTAGTACTTACATTTTCAGGATCTCTGTTCCTGTCAGTAAAAGTAGGCATGCCTCTTTTCAGTGGCTAATACTGGCGCAAGAGTAAGTTTACATGTAGCATATACACTGCAGATTTTCCATCCTGTCTTTCAGGGCAGAAAATCCACAGCGCATTACAGTCACAGCAAAGTGGATGAAATTTTAGCAAGTTCTGTTGAGAATTTGCAACAAAATTAGACGCTTTGCAAGCACTATATAGCAAATAAACATTTTCAAATATGGTGAACTGATACATCAAGTATATTAGAATATTATACAACTTTTCATACTGCAAAGATTAAGTTATATTCACATAAACCAAGGAAGCTCTATTAGGCCTTGCACTGTAGATGTATGGCACAGCTGGCGAGTAACACCTTTAAGTACAGTAAGTAACATTAAGTATAGCATTTGGGGGGATTTTACTGTGCAGCAGGTACAGTAGTATGGGCAGATGGGGTATCAGTGGGATGATGATAATTCATGTAGTTTTGGAAAGTTTGGGTGGATGCTGGAAAATTGAGGAGCCAAAGAAGTCTGTGTTGCAATCTCTGCATACAGCCTAGAAGTAATAGTGCAGCATATCATCTAAATAATACCGTCATACTATCACTGCCAGGCTGCACCAATAGTTCAGCACTTTAATGGAAATTAAGATTGTTTTGCATCTGGAGATATGGTGACCTGTCATTTAATGACATCAGCAGTAAAAAGCTGCTCAGCTAAATTCTTAAACATTACTTTATTATAAATAAATTAGTCATAATGGCTCCTTTTGTCCACGGAGCAATCATTAGGAGAAATAAAATGGCCACTGTCCTAGGAGTACACACAAAATCTGTCCTAATCACACAGGAGGACAAGTTACTTTACAACACTGAGGTAAAGAGCTGCCTCAGCCTCTTCTTCTGCTCTGCTTGTCAGGGATTATGGTCCTGAATACAACTAATAAGATCTTCAGCTGAATCTCTGTGGGACTGGAGAAGACATTAGGTACAGAACATATGCAGGACAGACTGTGGTAGAAGGCATGTTCCATGCTCTGGTTACAATCTTGAGGCAGAAAGGAATCCCCTCATGTACAGGGTAATGGTTGTCTCTATAATGTCCTACAATCATCAGACGTCAGGCTTTTCCATCAGTAACCATCATGTCCTGTATTTGTAGGGGTTTCTACCAGACCAAGGCCAATAAGATAATGGGTTGCATCAAAATGGGCATAGATGCCCGTGATGAGAACATAGTCCTACCACTTTACAAATCACTAGTCAGACCACACATGGAGTACTGTGTACAGTTCTGGGCTCCTGTGAACAAGGCAGAGAGTACTGTGTACAGTTCTGGGCTCCTGTGAACAAGGCAGACATAACAGAGCTGGAGAGGTTTCAGAGGAGGGCAACTAAAGTAATAACTGGAATGAGGGAACTACAGTACCCTGAAAGATGATCAAAATTAGGGTTATTCACTATGTGTAAATACAGTTGCAAGAAAAAGTATGTGAACCCTTTGGAATAATATGGATTTCTGCACAAATTGGTCATAAAATGTGATCTGATCTTCATCTAAGTCACAACAATAGACAATCACAGTCTGCTTAAAAACTAAACACAAAGAATTAAATGTTACCATGTTTTTATTGAACACACCATGTAAACATTCACAGAGCAGGCGGAAAAAGTATGTGAACCCCTAGACTAATGACATCTCCAAGAGCTAATTGGAGTGAGGCATCAGCCAACTGGAGTCCAATCAATGAGATGAGATTGGAGGTGTTGGTTACAGCTGCCCTGCCCTATAAAAAACACACACCAGTTCTGGGTTTGCTTTTCATAAGAAGCATTGCCTGATGTGAATGATGCCTCGCACAAAAGAGCTCTCCAAAGACCTACGATTGAGAATTGACTTGCATAAAGCTGGAAAGGGTTATAAAAGTATCTCCAAAAGCCTTGCTGTTCATCAGTCCACGGTAAGACAAATTTTCTTTAACCACTTCAACCCCGCTAGCTAAAAGCCCCTTAATGACCAGGCCACTTTTTACACTTCTGCACTACACTACTTTCACCATTTATTGCTCGGTCATGCAACTTACCACCCAAATGAATTTTACCTCCTTTTCTTCTCACTAATAGAGCTTTCATTTAGTGGTATTTCATTGCTGCTGACATTTTTACTTTTTTTGTTATTAAATCGAAATTTAACGATTTTTTGGCAAAAAAATGACATTTTTCACTTTCAGCTGTAAAATTTTGCAAAAAAAACGACATCCATATATAAATTTTTCGCTAAATTTATTGTTCTACATGTCTTTGATAAAAAAAAAATGTTTGGGCAAAAAAAAAAAATGGTTTGGGTAAAAGTTATAGCGTTTACAAACTATGGTACAAAAATGTGAATTTCCGCTTTTTGAAGCAGCTCTGACTTTCGGAGCACCTGTCATGTTCCTGAGGTTCTACAATGCCCAGACAGTAGAAAACCCCCACAAATGACCCCATTTCGGAAAGTAGAAACCCTAAGGTATTCGCTCATGGGCATAGTGAGTTCATAGAACTTTTTATTTTTTGTCACAAGTTAGCGGAAAATGATGATTTTTTATTTTTTTTTCTTACAAAGTCTCATATTCCACTAACTTGTGACAAAAAATAAAAAATTCTAGGAACTCGCCATGCCCCTCACGGAATACCTTGGGGTGTCTTCTTTCCAAAATGGGGTCACTTGTGGGGTAGTTATACTGCCCTGGCAATTTAGGGGCCCAAATGTGTGAGAAGTACTTTGCAATCAAAATGTGTAAAAAATGGCCTGCGAAATCCGAAAGGTGCACTTTGGAATATGTGCCCCTTTGCCCACCTTGGCTGCAAAAAAGTGTCACACATCTGGTATCGCCGTACTCAGGAGAAGTTGGGGAATGTGTTTTGGGGTGTCATTTTACATATAACCATGCTGGGTGAGAGAAATATCTTGGCAAAAGTCAACTTTTCCAATTTTTTTATACAAAGTTGGCATTTGACCAAGATATTTTTCTCACCCAGCATGGGTATATGTAAAATGACACCCCAAAACACATTGCCCAACTTCTCCTGAGTATGGTGATACCAGATGTGTGACACTTTTTTGCAGCCTAGATGCGCAAAGGTGCCCAAATTCCTTTTAGGAGGGCATTTTTAGACATTTGGATCCCAGACTTCTTCTCACACTTTCGGGCCCCTAAAAAGCCAGGGCAGTATAAATACCCCACATGTGACCCCACTTTGGAAAGAAGACACCCCAAGGTATTCAATGAGGGGCCTGGCGAGTTCATAGAATTTATTTTTTTTTTTTGCATAAGTTAGCGGAAATAGATTTTTTTTTTAGTTTTTTTCTCACAAAGTCTTACTTTCCGCTAACTTAGGACAAAAATTTCAATCTTTCATGGACTCAATATGCCCCTAAGCGAATACCTTTTTTGTAAGAAAAAACAAACAAAAAAAATATATATATATTTCCGCTAACTTGGGCCAAAAAAATGTCTGAATGGAGCCTTACAGGGGGGGTGATCAATGACAGGGGGGTGATCACCCATATAGACTCCCTGATCACCCCCCTGTCATTGATCACCCCCCTGGTAAGGCTCCATTCAGACATCCGTATGATTTTTACGGATCCATGGATACACGGATCGGATCCGCAAAACACATGCGGACGTCTGAATGGAGCCTTACAGGGGGGTGATCAATGACAGGGGGTGATCAGGGAGTGTATATGGGTGATCACCCCCCTGTCATTGATCACCCCCCTGTAAGGCTCCATTCAGACGTCCGTATGATTTTTACGGATCCATGGATCGGATCTGCAAAACACATACGGACGTCTGAATGGAGCCTTACAGGGGGGTGATCAATGACGGGGGGTGATCAATGACAGGGGGTGATCAGGGAGTGTATATGGGTGATCACCCCTCTGTCATTGATCACCCCCCTGTAAGGCTCCATTCAGACGTCCGCATGTGTTTTGCGGATCCGATCCATGTATCCATGGATCCGTAAAAATCATACGGACGTCTGAATGGAGCCTTACAGGGGGGTGATCAATGACAGGGGGTGATCAGGGAGTGTATATGGGTGATCACCCCCCTGTCATTGATCACCCCCCTGTAAGGCTCCATTCAGACGTCCGAATGATTTTTACGGATCCATGGATACATGGATCGGATCCGCAAAACACATGCGGACGTCTGAATAGAGCCTTACAGGGGGGTGATCAATGACAGGGGGGTGATCAATGACAGGGAAGTGATCAGGAAGTCTATATGCGTGATCACCCCCTTGTCATTGATCACCCCCCTGTAAGGCTGCATTCAGACGTCCGTATGCGTTTTGCGGATCCGATCCATGTATCCGTGGATCCGTAAAAATCATACGGACATCTGAATGGAGCCTTACAGGGGGGTGATCAATGACAGGGGGGTGATCAATGACAGGGAAGTGATCAGGAAGTCTATATGCGTGATCACCCCCTTGTCATTGATCACCCCCCTGTAAGGCTGCATTCAGACGTCCGTATGCGTTTTGCGGATCCGATCCATGTATCCGTGGATCCGTAAAAATCATACGGACATCTGAATGGAGCCTTACAGGGGGGTGATCAATGACAGGGGGGTGATCAATGACAGGTGGTTATCAGGGAATCTATATGGGTGATCACCCGCCTGTCATTGATCACCCCCCTGTAAGGCTCCATTCAGACGTCCGTATGTGTTTTGCGGATCCGATCCATGTATCCGTGGATCCGTAAAAATCATACGGACGTCTGAACGGAGCCTGACAGGGGGGTGATCAATGACAGGGGGGTGATCAGGGAGTTTATATGGGGTGATCATGGGTGATCAGGGGTTCATAAGGGGTTAAAAAGTGACGGGGGGGGGGTTAGTGTAGTGTGGTGTTTGGTGCGACTTTACTGAGCTACCTGTGTCCTCTGGTGGTCGATCCAAACAAAAGGGACCACCAGAGGACCAGGTAGCAGGTATATTAGACGCTGTTATCAAAACAGCGTCTAATATACCTGTTAGGGGTTAAAAAAAATCACATCTCCAGCCTGCCAGCGAGCGATCGCCGCTGGCAGGCTGGAGATCCACTCGCTTACCTTCTGTTCCTGTGAGCGCGCGCGCCTGTGTGCGCGCGTTCACAGGAAATCTCGGCCCTCGCGAGATGACGCGTATATGCGTCACTGTGCGCAGGGCTGCCGCCTCCGGACCGCACATCTGCGTTAGGCGGTCCGGAGGCGGTTAAATGGAGAAAGTTCAGCACAGCTGCTACTCTCCCTAGGAGTGGCACTCCTGTAAAGATGACTGCAAGAGCACAGCGCAGACTGCTCAATGAGGTGAAGAAGAATCCTAGAGTGTCAGCTAAAGACTTACAAAAGTCTCTGGCATATGCTAACATCCCTGTTAGCGAATCTACGATACGTAAAACACTAAATAAGAATGGATTTCATGGAAGGATACTACAGAGGAAGCCACTGCTGTCCCAAAAAAATATTGCTGCACGTTTACAGTTTGCACAAGAGCACCTGGATGTTCCACAGCAGTACTGGCAAAATATTCTGTGGACAGATGTAACCAAAGTTGAGTTGTTTGGAAGAAACACACAACACTATGTGTGTGTCACGGATGGTGTACAGGAAACAAGGCAAAGCAACATGTATAAATGACTCGCTGGATCCAAAAGCTAAGGAACCAAGGGAGACCCCTGCAGAAGACCTGGCACTTTCCCTGGCTGCTCAGCCTATGCAAAGATCCTAATGGTGGAGGTTTGCATATCCACGAACCTTGACTATAAAGCCCTGAGCACCTTACAATAGTGAGGGGACACGACCACCGGCTCCCTACACAAGATACGGAGGGAGTCAGGGTCACCTGGGATCCAGCAAACAGAAAATAACAGATAAAGGTACAACACTTAGCTTTGTAGCAGACAGGAGAACAAAGTCAGCATGCACACACACTCCAGGAAGAAGTATAAGCCGCCCAGAAAAGCATTCTGGGGAGGAATTTAAAGGGAAGCAATTAGTCCAACACATGACAGCTGAGAGAGGCTAACGAGAGGAGGAACTGAATACCACAACACAGAAACTCAAGGAGGAGGTTCTGAAAGGCCTCTGTCAGAGCTTCTCAGCTGTCTGGTTGTGACAGTACCCCTCCCTCTACGAGTGGACTCCGGACACTCAGAACCCACCTTCTCAGGATGGGACCTATGGAAAGCCCTGATGAGACGAGAGGCCTTAATGTCCGTCACTGGGACCCACATCCTCTCCTCAGGACCATACCCCTCCCAATGAACAAGGTACTGAAGAGAACCGCGGACAAGACGAGAATCCACAATCCTAGAGACCTGAAATTCAAGATTCCCATCAACCATAATCGGAGGAGGAGGCAAAGGCGAGGGTACAATGGGTTGAACATAAGGTTTCAATAAGGACTTATGAAAAACATTATGGATCTTCCAAGTCTGAGGAAGATCAAGACGGTATGCAACAGGATTGATGACAGACAGGATTTTGTAAGGCCCAATAAACCTAGGACCCAACTTCCAGGAGGGAACCTTCAATTTGATATTCTTGGTAGACAACCACACCAGATCAACATTCAGGTCCGGACCAAGCACACGTCTCTTATCTGCCACATCTCTCACTCATGCTCTTTAGATTATCCTGAATCTTTTGCCAAATATATGACAAAGAGGAGGAGAATCTGTCCTCATCAGGTAAACCAGAAGACTCCTCTCCCGAGAAAGTCCCAAACTGCGGATGAAACCCATATGCACCAAAAAATGGTGACTTATCAGAGGAC
Organism: Bufo gargarizans; assembly: GCF_014858855.1. Classification (NCBI taxonomy): domain Eukaryota; kingdom Metazoa; phylum Chordata; class Amphibia; order Anura; family Bufonidae; genus Bufo; species Bufo gargarizans. The sequence continues at coordinate 243,032,961 of NC_058080.1, read as the reverse complement.
TCCTGACGACGGTTATTTAAAGCAAACTCAGCAAGGGACAAAAAAGAACACCAATCCTCTTGATTCTCCGCCACAAAACAGCGCAGATATGTCTCCAGATTCTGATTGACGCGCTCTGTCTGGCCATTCGACTGCAGGTGGAAAGCAGAAGAGAATGACAACCGAACCCCCAAGCGAGAACAGAAAGCCTTCCAGAATCTGGAAACAACTGCGTGCCCCTATCAGAGACTATGTCTGAAGGAATACCGTGCAATTTGACAATGTGATCAATAAATGCCTGCGCCAGCGTCTTAGCATTGGGCAAACCAGGAAAAGGGATGAAATGCACCATTTTGCTAAAACGGTCCACCACCACCAGAATCACGGTCTTCCCCGAGGAACGAGGCAGGTCCGTTATGAAGTCCATGGACAGATGTGTCCAAGGACTGGAAGGAATGGGTAAGGGAAGGAGAGGACCTGATGGCCGTGAATGAGGGACTTTGGCACGAGCGCAAGTCTCGCAGGCTGCCACAAAACCCTCAACCGACTTACGAAGCGCAGGCCACCAGAATCTCCGAGCGATGAGATCCAGTGTGGCTCTTACCCCCGGGTGCCCAGCAAGGACCGTATCGTGGTGTTCTTTAAAAATCTTGTGTCTTAAAGCGAGAGGCACAAACAACCTCCCAGGAGGACAAAGATCAGGAGCCTCTGACTGGGCTGCCTGCACCTCTGCCTCCAATTCAGGAAAAAGAGCAGAGACCACCACACCTTCAGCCAAAATGGGACCCGGGTCTTCAAAATTCCCGCCTCCCGGAAAACAACGTGACAGGGCATCTGCCTTCACATTCTTAACTCCAGGGCGGAACGTGACAACAAAATTAAACCTAGAAAAGAACAAAGACCATCTGGCCTGTCTCGGGTTCAGACGCTTGGCTGACTCCAAGTAGGCCAGATTTTTATGGTCAGTAAATACGGTAATAGGGAGTCTGGCTCCCTCTAGCCAATGGCGCCATTCCTCAAAAGCCAACTTGATGGCCAACAATTCCCTATCTCCCACATCGTAATTTCTCTCTGCGGAGGAGAGTTTTCTTGAGAAAAAGGCACACGGTCGCCAATTGGCAGGAGAGGAACCCTGAGACAAGACCACCCCCACACCCACCTCAGAAGCATCAACCTCAACTATGAAGGGTAAAGAAACATCAGGTTGCACCAAGATGGGAGCGGAAGCAAAACTCTCCTTGATATCAGAAAAAGGCTTACGCGCCTCTACTGACCAAGAAGAAAAATCTACCCCCTTTCTGGTCATATCAGTGAGTGGTTTAACAATAGAAGAATAATTCAAAATGAACTTCCTGTAATAATTGGCAAAGCCCAAAAAACGCATCAGTGCCTTCTGATTCTCAGAAAGCTCCCACTCAAGCACAGCGTGGACCTTCTCGGGGTCCATGCGAAAACCAGAAGCGGAGAGAAGAAACCCCAGAAATTGAATTTCTGGAACCGCAAACACACATTTTTCCAGTTTCGCATATAATTTATTCTCCCGCAGGATGAGCAAGACCTGACGTAAGTGTTCCTTATGAGTTTTGAAATCGGGAGAAAAAAATCAAAATGTCATCCAAATACACCAATACAAATTTTCCCATCAAATGATAAAAAATGCTGTTCACGAAATGCTGAAAAACGGCTGGGGCATTCATCAAACCAAAAGGCATAACCAAATTTTCAAAATGGCCCTGAGGGGTATTGAAGGCCGTCTTCCATTCGTCCCCTTCTCTGACCCTGACCAGGTTGTATGCCCCTCTTAGATCTAATTTGGAAAATACTTTAGCCCCAACAACCTGGTTAAACAGGTCCGGGATCAGAGGAAGCGGATAAGGGTCACGAATTGTGATATTGTTCAGCTCCCTGAAATCCAGACAAGGTCTTAAAGAACCATCTTTATTCTTAACAAAGAAAAAACCAGCGGCAACAGGTGACTTCGAGGGTCGTATGTGTCCCTTTCTCAGACTCTCAGAGATATAAGCACGCATAGCGATCCTCTCAGGTTGGGAAAGATTGTATAAACGAGATTTAGGCAGCTTGGCGTCTGGGATGAGATTAATAGGGCAATCGTACTCCCTGTGCGGGGGCAAATCCTGAACTCCACTCTCAGAGAAGACATCCGAAAATTCAGAGAGAAAAGATGGTACAGTCTTAGTAGCAACCTCAGAAACAGATGTCATGAGGCAATTCTCTCTGCAAAAGTCACTCCAACCATTTATTTGCCTCGCTTGCCAATCAATGGTGGGGTTATGCTTAGTGAGCCAGGGCAGCCCCAACACCAGAGGGGTAGGTAAACCGCTAAGGACGAAACATGACACATCCTCAACATGAGCATCACTCACAATTAAACGGATATTGTGAACTATGCCCTTTAATGATTTTTGAGAAAGTGGAGCGGAATCGATAGCAAAAACAGCAATATCCTTTCCCAAAGTGCGCACCTGGAAACCATGAGTTATCGCAAATTGATTATCAATGAGATTGACCGCTGCTCCACTATCCACAAAAATCTCACAAAAAATGTTCTTGCTCTCTAGCGCCACCCTAGCCGGCAGGACAAAACGGGAACTACAAGCAAATGGAAAACCTTCAATTTCCGCCTTAACCCTGCCAATAGTAACAGACGGAACATTTTTAAAAGATTTTTTCCTGTTTGTTTCTTTATTACTCCCAGAAAACTGCCTGAATCTCCTAGAGGGACAAATATTTGCCAAATGATTTATACCTCCACAACAAAAACAAACCCTCCCATGCGAGCTGAATCTTCTATTGTCAGAAGCAATCAACCCCAGCTGCATGGGCTCCTGCTCAGAAAGGGCTGACGGCGACTGAGACCCCTGCGCACAGAATGGGACCGCTGCACTGTCCTGAGACCGAGTATGACAGGAAGGGGACATCTCTCCTCTCTCTCTAAGACGCCTGTCAATACGAACGGCCTGAGACATAGCAGAGTCCAAAGAAATAGGCCTCTCATGAAAGGCAAATGCATCTTTCAATACCTCTGAAAGACCATGGCAAAATTGACTTCGGAGCGCAGCATCATTCCAACCAGTATCAACTGCCCATCTCCGAAATTCTGAGCAGTATATTTCTGCGGATTGTTTACCCTGGCATAATAGACGTAGTTTAGACTCAGCCAGAGCAATATGATCCGGATCATCATATATCTGACCCAGGGCTAAAAATAATTCATCCACTGAATGGAGAGGCCGTGCCCCCTCCGGCAGCGAAAAGGCCCAGGACTGAGCGTTACCTCTGAGCAGCGATATAATGATCCCCACCCTCCGTTCCTCATCACCAGAGGAGTGGGGAAGAAGGCGAAAATGGAGTTTGCAAGCCTCTCTAAAACGCACATAATTCTCACTACCCCCGGAGAACGTATCCGGGAGCGAGATCTTAGGCTCAGAACAAACTCCATGAACGCAAGCTGAACCGGTCACTTGAAGCTGAGAAAAAGTCTTACGGAGATCAGCTACCTCCAATGAAAGACCCTGGAAGCGTTCAGCCAAAAGTGAAACCGGATCCATGCTTGAGACGGTTATGGCGGCTTATAATGTCACGGACGGTGTACAGGAAACAAGGCAAAGCAACATGTATAAATGACTCGCTGGATCCAAAAGCTAAGGAACCAAGGGAGACCCCTGCAGAAGACCTGGCACTTTCCCTGGCTGCTCAGCCTATGCAAAGATCCTAATGGTGGAGGTTTGCATATCCACGAACCTTGACTATAAAGCCCTGAGCACCTTACAATAGTGAGGGGACACGACCACCGGCTCCCTACACAAGATACGGAGGGAGTCAGGGTCACCTGGGATCCAGCAAACAGAAAATAACAGATAAAGGTACAACACTTAGCTTTGTAGCAGACAGGAGAACAAAGTCAGCATGCACACACACTCCAGGAAGAAGTATAAGCCGCCCAGAAAAGCATTCTGGGGAGGAATTTAAAGGGAAGCAATTAGTCCAACACATGACAGCTGAGAGAGGCTAACGAGAGGAGGAACTGAATACCACAACACAGAAACTCAAGGAGAAGGTTCTGAAAGACCTCTGTTAGAGCTTCTCAGCTGTCTGGTTGTGACAGTGTGGAGAAAAAGAGGCACAGCACACTAACATCAAAACCTCATCCCAACTGAGAAGTATGGTGGTGGGGGCATCATGGTTTGGGGCTGCTTTGCTGCGTCAGGGCCTGGACGGATTGCTATCATCGAAGGAAAAATGAATCACCAAGTTTATCAAGACATTTTGCAGCGAACTTAAGGCCATCTGTCCACCAGCTGAAGCTCAACAGAAGATGGGTGTTGCAACAGGACAACAACCCAAAGCATAGAAGTAAATCAACAACAGAATGGCTTAAACAGAATAAAATACGCCTTCTGGAGTGGCCCAGTCAGAGTCCTGACCTCAACCCGATTGAGATGCTGTGGCATGACCTCAAGAAAGTGATTCACACCAGACATCCCAAGAATATTGCTGAACTGAAACTGTTCTGTATAGAGGAATGGTCAAGAATTACTCCTGACCGTTGTGCACGTCTGATCTGCAACTACAGGAAACGTTTGGTTGAAGTTATTGCTGCCAAAGGAGGTTCAACCAGTTATTAAATCCAAGGGTTCACATACTTTTTCCACCTGCACTGTGAATGTTTACATGGTGTGTTCAATGAAAACATGGTAACATTTAATTATTTGTGTGTTATTAGTATAAGCAGACTGTGATTGTCTATTGTTGTGACTTAGGTGAAGATCAGATCACATTTTATGACCAATTTGTGCAGAAATCCATATCATTCCAAAGGGTTTACATACTTTTTCTTGCAACTGTATATCAAGGGGCACCGGGTCAGTACAGAGATCTCTCCCATCATCTATTTATCCCCAGGACTGTGACGAGGGGACATCCTCTGCACCTGGAGGAAAGAAGGTTTGTACACAAACATAGAAGAGGATTCTTTACGGTAAGAGCAGTGAGACTATGGACTCTCTGCCTGAGGAGGTGGTGATGGTGAGTACAATAAAGGAATTCAAGAGGGGCCTGGATGTATTTCTGAACTGGATGGACGCATGTCTTTTTTCGGCCTTATAAACTATGTTACCTGCTGGGAATGAAAGGACCCCCCAGAGTGCCATGTCTTGGGGGGGGGGGGGGGGAAACAACACATGGCAACACAGTCCCTGAGGGGTTAATATTGTATGTATGTGTATGGTCCCCCCACCCCTTTTTCTCTTCCGCCTCATCTCTTAAGGTCAGGTACCTGTGGGTCAGGTACAGCAGTATGAGCAAGTTCTGAGATCTTGATTACCCACCCGCCTAATTTTAATGCTTGCTCTTGTCGCGATGTTTATTTGTGGGGTATTGTCGCCCAGCTTGTGCTGGGTGGACTTGGTCATTGCTGATCTTATATTGTTGGTTTTAATATGGTTCAATATCTATTAAATTAAGATATTTTATATTTATTTATTTATATATTGATTGGTAACCCTGAAACACTGCGGCCAATATTTATTCCAAATGGTCTTATTTATTATTATATGGGACAAAATTAGACAAAAGTGAAATCTACACCAGCTCACAATGTTAAAAATATATATAGTGTGGGTACTTTTTGGGGGGAGGCCCACTGTATAGGAAAGTGGTCTCCTGTGGTCAGCCCTCTGTCATATGAATGGGGGTCTATGGCTATGTAGCCTTTTTTTCATACGTAATCTGGGAAAGGAAAAAATAAAGTATGACATCTGAAGCATATGGAGAAGTAGTAGACCCCATAGACTCCTTTAGGTGCCAAATTATGTAACATCCTGGGGGATGTTGTGAATTTTTCAGTGAATTTCACAGGAATCTGCATTCTCCACAAGACTTTGGTCCTGTAGTCTAGAGCGCCCTCTGGCACTTTGGTCCTGTAGTCTAGAGCGCCCTCTGGCACTTTGGTCCTGTAGTCTAGAGCGCCCTCTAACTTTCCTTTAACAAATGACAGGATGCGGGCCAGACTACACAGTAACAGAGAGGACTGTTCATTACCCATGAGGTTACATTTCTGTCTCTCCTGTCTTATAGGACACAACGTTCTATGGCTTCTACAAGCGAATAGTCCCCAATGTACTCCCAGTGCCTGGTGGCTAATGGTGTAATGCTGGAAATGCACAAGTTTGCGGGGACGATGGACACTTTAGTACGGAAGTAAAAGCTGTCGTCAATTTCCAGGGTTCTGTGACGGTATCTGGACAAGAATGGATTTAGTTATACGTGATCAAGACAGACGGCAGCTTTCGTGTGTTACAGGCCAGACACTGACTGCTATGTTCTACAATCTGTTTCCGTTTTTATTACCTTGGAAACGACCACAGTCCAGATGTTCTGTAATAAAAATGAATGTAAAAAAACAAAAAAAAAAAACCTAGAGAAGCCTGGTTCTGATAATCATTTATTATGTAAATACCAAATTTACATATTACAGTGAAATAAATACCAGTAATCTGGCATCCAATAATACAGAACGGCTGATTATCCAGCACTTGTTTCCAGTCGAGAACTGAAATATAATCTGGAATAGAAGATGAGTTGGAACAGGCCTCTGATAAAGAATTTTGCTTACGTTCATCTAATAATTTAGAATATTTGATATTCTGGCATCTGTCAGGTTCCATTGATACTGGATTGAAGGAATTTTACAGTGTTCATTTTGTTGCTGCACAGCACTGGCAACTACACTTCTCATTGTAATTATTTATTAACCCCTGTTTTGGGCCTTACTGACCAAGCGTTTTTCTTCCTTTTTATTATTGTCACGTTCCAAGAGCTATAACTTTTAAATTTTTCCGTCTATATAGCTTTCTGATGGCTTGTTTTATTTGCGGGACAAGTTGTAGTTTTTAACTTTTATTAACTCTTTCTGGGAGGGAAATGGGAAAAACAGCAATACTGCCACAGCGTTTTTACGTTATAAATTTTACAGCGTTAATTTTTTGGTATAAATAACATATCATCTTTATTCTCTGGGTCAGCACGATCACGGTGATACCAAATAATTTATATATTTTTTTTTTTTAAGGTTTTACTACTTTTTTGCAATAAATAACAAATTTTACATTGCCGCTTCCTCAGGACCCATAACTTTTTTATTTTTATTTCTATAGAGTTGTGTGAGAGCTTGATTTTCATTGGTATCATTTTGGAGTAAATGGCGCTTTTTGATCACTTGTTATTAAGTTTTTTCGGTGGCAACTAAGAATAAATTAGCAATTCTGTCTCTTTATTGAATTTTTTTTTACGGCGTTCACCGTAGGGGATAATAGGGGATAGTTGTTACGGATGCGAAAATGCCAAATATACGAGGGCGATTTTTTTTTTTGCTATTTTTTTTTATTGAAAAGCGTATTTACAATGGAAAAAAAAGTTTAATTTTTTTATTTAATAAATGTGTTGTTTTTTTACCACTTAATAGTCCCACAAGGGGACTTTAATAGACAGTATTTTGATTGCTTTTAAAATGCAATGCATTATCCCTATAATGCATTGTATTTTAATAGCAATGCTATTTTAACATTGACCAGCAGGATGCACCAGAGAGGTGCAGCCTGCTGGAAATTACTACAGCCGGGACCAGGGCCTACAACAGATGCCAGGCAGCCTTCAAACACATCGGCACCCTGCGATCGCATTTGCGGGGTGTCAATGGGAGACAGAGGAATCTGATTGGTCGCTATGGTCAACTAATAGTTCTACATTCTACTTTACACCAGTTTGATAAATCTCCCCCAATGTCTGTAAAGCGCTGTGGAATATGTCAGCGCTATATAAGCGAGTAAAATAAAGTGGTATTCCTGTTTTTTCAAGTTATGCCCTTTTCAATCTATAGGGGCTATAAGAATGGTGCGGTTGGTTGACAAAGTAAATCCGCATCCAAGGCCCGTAACAAATTAGAGATCATGTCACCAAGGAAACTTAAGAGTGTGGGGTTTCCAGTAGATTACTGCTGTCCAGTCATTGGGCACATGTTGGGGAGCTTCTTTTTGCTTTCCTCCAGAGTCCTCTACAGGGATTAGATGCCATTCCTGGCAAGAACGCTCAGCTTCTTCAAGGGTTGATGTGGCTTGTTTAGCTCCATTGTAAGTAATGATTAGTTTTACTGGAAATCCCAATTTATAAGCAATACCATTGTCATGCAGTATTTTTGTGCTGGCACTGAATTCCCTATGGCAGGCCAAGGTGGCATCTGAGAGATCAGCAAAAAAAGATATTTTTAAATCTGGGAAGGGACGTTGGATTATGAGCTATGTCCATATTCTTTGACATAAAAAAAAAGTGGATGCAAGTAATAACATCGCTGGGAACAGTGGACGGCAATGGGCAGCCTGTGTGCTCTGTCAATGAGCATATCTTTGCAGTGATTGAGGTAATAAGCAAAGAAGTCTGTTAGGAAGTCTTTCAGATTTATCCGTTTCAGGGATGTCTCTGAAATGCAAGTTATTTCATCTAGAACGGTCTTCCGTGTGTGCAATTTGAGGGCACTTTTTGACTGAGTTTGCAACATCTACAGTTTCACTGTGAGCAGAAGTAATTTCAGGCATTTCACTCTCTAGACAAGTAGAGTAACTCTTAAATCATCAAGCAAAGTCCTCACTGTAGTTGGAGGTATCTCTCTAGGTCCCCTGCCATGGGGAAGATAGGAAGGGCACGTGTCTGTGTCTGGTTTGGAGCCACTCTACAAGCACTTCCCCCGCATTAGTCTGTTGCTCTACAAGACTAGAAGGAGCAGATGCAGAGGAGGCTGATGCTGGGCTTGCAGATGGAAATGTGAGGGGAGAATGCGTCGTATTCACCGCTGTGGGATGTACAACCACTGTGCGCTAGGAGATCCTTGTGTTCCGAAGCAGAGTAACAGGAAGTGCCATTTTAAGAAATCCGCGGCAGGGAAAAAAACTGGGCGAGTTTGAGCAGACTGTTCTTTTTTGCTCAGGTCTTCATCACCTCACTATCCAGAGAGTAAGTTGAGCCCATGGTATCAGTTTTGAGGCAAGTAAGCGTCAGTGTGTTCAGGTTTAAAGGGTTTCTGTCATCAGAAAAATCGTTATGTAGCTGGCTGACATTAGCGATGTCAGCAGAACATAACTGTATGACTTATATCTCCCTGCCTGCCACCGTTCGCGCTAAATAATGACTTTTATAATATGCAAATCAGCCTCTAGGTGCTAGAGGGCCGTTGCTGCAGCACCTAGAGGCTCCGTCCTCTCACCGTTTGACATCCTCGGTCTCCTCCGTGTTCCACAAATCCCATGCCTGCGCCATCCATTTTAGTATTAGGCGCAGTGAGTAAAGGATGGCAGCAGGCGAGCGTCCTTAACTCACTGCGTCAAATACTAAAATGGATGGCGTGGGATTTGCGGGGCACAGAGGAGACCAAGGATGTCAATCACCTTTACAAGGGCGTGCCAAACAGTGAGAGAACAGAGCCTCTAGGTGCTGCAGCAATGCCCCACTAGCACCTAGAGGCTCATTTGCATATTATAAGTCATTATTTAGCGCGAACGGCGGCAGGCAGGGATATGTAAGTCATTGTTCAGCCAGCTACATAACCATTTTTCTGATGACAAACCCTTTAAGGCTGAAAGCTCCAGCCCCATACAATCAAAGTCGGGGGAACATTATAGTATTAGAGCCTGGGCCCAGCAGAGGATCCTCTGTTGGGCCAGTCCAACACTGAGCTCCAGACTCATGAAATTACACCACCTTAGCCACGCACCATTACCTGCGCCCCCAAGTTTTTTTTACTTTTTATTGTTCTCAAAAGATTCCCTGCCTTTTTCAAAACAGATTTTTAACTTGGACAACCCCTTTACGGCAACTGTACATCTGTCACAGAAACTGACAGACAGCGGGGCTACGCCGTATAATGTTATCATAGAGGAGGGTTTGTGCGTTACCATGGCAGCCAGGTTTGTCATAGGCATCTACCTAGTAGGCTTTATGCTGCACTTTCTGAGGAACATATCACAGAGGGAGAGAAGATGAGCTCTGTGATTATATAGGTTTATATAAATGGGTGTAGGAGTAAAAAGAAGAGTAATTTCTGATAATCCCGCTGACACCGATGATGTATCAGAGTGTGGAGAGCAGGCTGTCAATCACTGTGTGTGGGTGAGAGAATCAGGACTCTCATGGTCTCTTCTAAGAGTCCTGTCAGGGTTTACACTGTTCTTTTACTTCCAAATACTGCCCCAAATCAAATGGAGGTGAAAATATAAATCTATGTATCAGAGCTCAGCTTCTCTTCTATTACATCCTGCTCTCCGGGGAACCTAAGGGGTTAAACTGGACTGTGCGCAGCTTCACAGTTTTCACAGCATGCTAGGAGTTGTAGTTGCAGGCCATTTACCTAGACCATTATGAGTTTACCAAGTGAAGTGCCCACATAACTTCGGCTATAGTCATTTGCTCTCATGATCAGCATACATAGGCTGTTGTAAATTTTGTGTTATTTCGAGTTTTCTCATTGATAACTATCATGAAATGTGACGCATTGCATTTTTAGTACATTATGAAATATCAGAAATTAGTTTTTCAAGGTCAGGTCTCGATCCGGTGAGTGAGTGCATTCCAGAATCCTATGAGCTTTATTTGCTTTTATCTACAACCAGAACCAAGTGCCAATAAATGTTGTGAACGTCACTGACCTCTATTACTACTATGGAATTTTGTATCCATGTGGAGCTGTCCATGCATCATACATTTCCAATGTCTACGGTCTACATTCCTCAAATTCCACCTACCAGGCTGGATTGAGGTGACAACCCTGGATGCAGTGTGCAGTCATGCCATAAAACACACAATAAACTGAAAGCTTATAAGTATTTTTAGATAATTCATACAGGGTGTGGTGTTGGAGTCCCAACATGCATTACACATGCCGAAATATAACTTCCTGGAATCGTATTGTGCTTGCCCATAATTACAGATCCTGATCTGGCGGCACTACTATGCAATTGGTATGACAAGTGACTGAAAATGATTATTGGATGCTACATTAGCAGTCATTGATCTTTATTTGCAGTGTGACTAGTCCAGGCTCAGCCATAAGTGTCAGCTTCATACTTTCATTCACGTATGACTGCTACAAATCATTCAAGAGGTCATTAACGCTGTTTAGTCATGAAATAAAATGCGCATCACTTTATACATTGGTACCAGGTGTCTGGATGCAGCCGGCAATGTCACTAATGTATGGATAACTCCACACACAAGTATATACTTTATGGTCATCGGCTACATCCACAAACATATACAGGTGTACCTCAATAAATTAGAATATCAAAAAGTTCATTTATTTCAGTAATTCAATTCAAAAAGTGAAGCCCATATATTATAGACTCATTACAGACAGAGTGATCTATTTCAAGTGATTATTTCTTTTAGGGCGGGTTGGACAGGGCTATTATTTTCTGTCATGTATAAGTAAACCAAACAGAACTGTATTTGTCCCCATAGACATGTATTAGGACAGAGCAAAACGTAATGCTCAGTTTTGTATTCCATCTTAGAATTCCCTTATTAATCTGTTACAAAGGAAACTATAGCGGAGTTCCATAACACTAATGTGAACCCGCTCTTAATGTTGATGATTATGGCTTACAGCTAATGAAAACCCAAAAGTCAGTGGGGAAGATTTATCAAACTGGTGTAAAGTAGAACTGGCTTAGTTGCCCATAGCAACCAATCAGATTCCACAATTCATTTTCCAAAGGAGCTGTCAAAAATGAAAGGACTCTGATTGGTTGCTATGGGCAACTAAGCCAGTTCTGCTTTATACCAGTTTGATAAATCTCCCTCAGTATCTCCGAAAATTAGTGTCACAGGTAATGGGGAGGGGAAAACACCAGATAACACACAGAAGGACTCAAAGCAAAAGGGAGAGGGATGGTGACCTCCTAGGAATCCCTAGACCTTTCCTTGACTCCTGCCAATATGAGTAGACCCTGAAGGTGGAACTACTCATACACCGTAACCTTAGCCCTGGAGACCCTGGAAATCCCTAGGAGTGGTGGCAGGGAATGAGACTACTGGTTCCTGCCCCGATAAAGGAACCTGCGTCTCCCTGAGGCCTAGAAAACAACAAACACAAGCGAACAACAAACTGCACTTAGCTTTAAGAATGGAACAGCAGGAGATCCAAACGAACCACACACCACCTCAACCAACTCCAGCAGGAAATATCAACCGCATGATAAGCATTGCGAGTCAGAACTAAATAGCCTCAGTAATGACCACAAGCTGCACCTGACAAGAGGTGTAGTCATTACCAAACAACACTGCAAGGAGAAAATAGAGAGACTGTTAGATTGTCTGTATTATGTATGTGCACCCCTTATCATATGTACAGTGCTATGGAATGAATGGCGCTTTAATAATTAATAATAATAATACCCTCATGTGCCACCAGTCTCTCAGATCTTCTAACCTCTGTCATGGGAGGGACCGTGACAATTAGATTATATGAGATGAATAAAATAAAAAAAAAGATACTTAATACAGGCCTACTGAAAAGTATGTCCAGAATATGCACTCAATACTTGATCAGGGCTCTTTCTGCACGAATTACTGCATCAATGTAGTGTGGCATGGAGGCGATCAGCCTGTGGCACTGTGGAGGTGTTATGGAAGCCCAGGTTGCTTTGATAGCGAGCCTTCAGCTTATCTGCATTGTTGGGTCTGGTGTCTTTCATCTTCCTCTTGACAATATCCATAGATTCTCCATGGGTTTAGGTCAGGTGAGTTTGCTGGCCAATCAAGCACAATGATAGGGTTATTAAACCAGGTATTGGTACTGTTGGCAGTGTGGGCAGGTGCCAAGTCCTACTGGAAAATGAAATCAGCATCTCCAAAAAGCTTCTGGACCTCGGCTCTTTCAGGTTGGAAACTTAAATGCTTGAAAGGATTTATGGTTGAACTTTATGAGGCAAGAGAAGATATAAGAACAGCCAAAAGTGTCAGTGGAAGAAGCATTCATTTGGCGTTGTCATACAGAGGTCGGCATACTCTCAAAGCTGTTGACTTAGAAGACAAGACTTGAGAAAGGGGCCCTATGTACCCCGAAACATGTTGTCAATAAAAGATCAAAACCAGTCGTGTTTGGCGCCAACAAGCTATTAGTCCAGAAACGAGACAGAAACAAGTCTGCTGTTCCCTCCTGCACATCTCTCCATTAGGCCTCTTACATATGAATGATACAGATTCAGGATGCGTGCAGTGAAACTCGCACCATTTTGCAAGCAAGTTCAGTCAGTTTTGTCTGCGATTGCGTTCAGTTTTTTCTGCTCGCGTGCAATTAGTTTTGATGAGTTTTTCACGCGCATGAAAAAAAAATCTGGAGGTTTTACAAACATCTCTTATCAACCATCAGTGAAAGATGCATTGCATTTAGATTACAATACGTTCTTTACTTAAGCCCCATTCACTTCTATGGGGCCAGGGCTGCGTGAAAAACGCAGAATATAGAACATGCTGTGATTCCCACGTGGAAAAAAAACAGCGCTCATGTGCACAGACCCATTGAAAGGAATGGGTCAGGATTCAGTGTGGGTGCTATGCGTTGCACCCACATGGAAAACTCACTTCTGTGAAAGGGGCCTAAAGCTTGTCAGCAGAGGGAAGCATGCAGTGCTCTAAAATTTCCTGGTAGATGGCTGCGCTGACTTGATATTACACAGTAGACCAACACCAGCAGATGACATGGCTGCTCAAACCTTCACTGACTGTGGAAACTTCACACTAGACCTCAAGCAACTTGGATTGTGTGCCTCTCCACTCTTCCTCCAGACTCTGGGACCTTGATTTACAAATGAAATGCAAAACGTACTTGTATCTGAAAAGACCTCTGGACCACGTAACAACATTTCAGTCCTTTTCTCCTTAGCCTAGAGATGATATTGTCTCTAGGTCATGAGTGGTTTCACACAAGGAATGCGACAGCTGTAGCCCATGTCCTGGACACATCTGTGTGTGGCGGCTCTTGAAGCAGTGACCCCAGCCACAGTCTACTCCTTGTGAATCTCCCCAAAATTCTTGAATGGCCTTTTCTTGACAATCCTTTCAAAGCTGCGGTTATCCCTGTTGCTTGTGTACCCTTTTCTACCACACTTTTCTTCCACTCAAGCTTCCATTAATATGCTGAGATACAGCATATTATTCCTCTGCCTCTCCCCTTTGCCAATCCCTTCACTGGCTCCCCATTGCCCAACGAATTCACTTCAAAGTACTTACAAATACATACAAGGCCGTCCATAACCTGTCCCCTCCCTACATCTCTGAGCTAATTTCCCGATACACCCCCACACGCACTCTCCGATCCTCACAAGACCTCCTTCTCTCCTCTCCTCTTATTGCCTCTTCCCACAATCGACTCCAGGATTTCTCCCGTGCATCCCCCATACTCTGGAACTCGCTACCCCAACATATCAGACTCTCACCTACAGTGGAATCCTTCAAAAGAAACCTGAAAACCCACCTCTTCAGACAAGCCTACAACCAGTGACCCTGCTGCCTCTATACCGCCACGACCTGCTTCACCCGCACCTACTGTGTCCTTCTCCCATACCATGTAGATTGTAAGCCCTCACGGGCAGGGCCCTCTCTCCTTCTGTACCAGTTTGTAACTCATTTTGTTTATGATTAGTGCAATTGTCTGTATTATGTATGAGCACCCCTTATCATATGTACAGCGCTATGGAATGAATGGCGCTTAAATAATAAATAATAATAATAATACAGCACTCTGTGAACAACCAGTTTCTTTAGCAATGACCTTTCATGGCTTAACCTCCTTGTGGAGGGTGTCAAAGACTTTGAGGGTTGAGCAATTCGAAGTATCTGAAGTGAACTTCAATCCGAATTTCAGGAAAAATTTGATTTGCCACAAAGCTTTATGGTAACTAATCAATTTCCCTGAACTGATGTTAAAAAACCCCCAAATATACTCACCTCATCCATTTGAGTGCGAAGAGGCTTCAGCTGCCATCTTGATTGAAGATCCCGCACAAAATCTCATGCGCATGTCATCAATGCGCCGCACAGATCTATGAGAAGAAGGAGCGCCCGGAGGCCACAGCGCACGCGAGTATAATGCTGCTCACTAACATACCATGGCAGCCAGGGCTTCAGTAGCGTCCTGGCTACCATGGTAACCGATCGGAGCCCCAGCATTACACTGCTGGGACTCCGATTGGAACTGCCCACTGCCACCAATGATGGGGAGACGACCTTGTGGCCTCCAATGATTAATACTGGGGAGGGAGGGAGGGGGGGCGCACTGCCTACTGCCACCAATGCAGAGACTTAAGAACATTCCCGGCACCCAACCTCTGAGAGGACGCTGTGATCACCTGAGGGGTTAATTGCACGGATCACAGCATCCTCTCAGAGGTCGGGTGCCGGGAATGCGAGTCACAGAATTCCTTCCCTCCCCCACGCCGGCCGAACTGCTAAGAGCGCCGCCGCAAGCTGCCAGCAGGTATCGGAGACATTTGCACGAGTACAGGTACTCTGCAAATGTCCCAGATCGGTTCATGCTGGGGCGGGCGGACGCAGATTTAGAAGCGGTCAGCGCACATGACCGCTTCTATGATGTCACGAAATATTGCGGTATTTAGGAAACAGCGATATCGCCATATTGCCTTTTTTTTTTTTAATACCACGGTATATCGTGGTACCGGTATCCATATAATTTAGGGTCCCTACACACATGGATTTGGCACTTTTATTTTTACCCCTAAGAAAAATGCCAGAATAACTGCTTGCAATTTTTGCTTCATGCATTTTTAGCCACGTTTTTTGAAGCAGATTTCTTTGTAAACAGAAAGTGTTGCCAAAATGTGTGAAAAAAACACTAAGGCCCCTTTCACACGAGCGTGACGTATTAGATCCAGATGCGTTCAGGGTGCGTTTAGTGAAACTCGCACCATTTTGCAAGCAAGTTCAGTCAGTTTCATCTGCAATTGAGTTCAGTTGTTAAGTTTTTCCCCGCGAGTGTGTTTTGATATGTTTTTCACGCACGTGATAAAAAAAAAACTGAATGTTTACAAACAACATGTCCTAGCAACCATCAGTGAAAAACGCATTGCATCTGCACTTGCTTCCGGATGCAATGCGTTTTTCACTAAGGCCGCATTTACTTCTATGGGGACAGGGCTGCGTGAAAAACGCACAATATAGAACATGCTGCGTTTTTCACGCAACGTGGAACTGATGCGTGAAAAAAGACGCTCATGTACACAGACCCATTGAAATTAATGGGTCAGAATTCAGTGCTATGCGTTCACGTCACACATTGCACCTGCGTGGAAAACTCTCATGTGAAAGGGGCCTAAGAGCTACAGCGTGCCAGAAAGAGGGGAAAAAGAAAAAAACAAACAAAAAAACAAACAAAAAAACACACCTCATGAACAAAACCGCCAAGAGCAAAAAAAAAGAAAAGCTTGTGTGCCCTGCACTTCATACTAGGGATCGACTGATTATCAGAAATACCGATATTATTGTCAGATATTCAGGATTTCGTACATTATCGGTATTGGCATCTAACCTTGCCGATATACCAATAATGCGTATAAAGCGAATACTAGTGAGCGCTTCCATTATGGGAGTGCACACTAGTATGCATCCGGTGTAGGGAGCCGGGAAGAAGCGCAGCTTCCGATACTCACCCTCTCTGGTTTTCTTTGATGGGGCCCACTGTCCTGACCCCGTACAGCATCAAGATGTAGTGCGCGCACTATGACCTGAGACTGCACGCTGTCTGAGAACACAGGCTGGACCCGGAGATGAAGAGGAGCCGTGGCACAGGAGAGGCGAGTTTATTTTATTTTATTCATCTGAGATCTGATAGGGGTTAATAAAGGTCTGATCTGAGGTCTGATATGGGGTTAATAGAGTCGGTGAGGAGGGGGGGGGGGGGGAATTGGCATTTGGCACTAGTATATTATAAATGTAAATTATAAATTGACTACCAACTAGGGGCTTTCTTAATTTATAACTTACATTTATAATATACTAGTGCCAAATGCCAATTTCCACCACCTCAGTGACTATCAACTAATATAATATATAGATCAGAAAAGAAGGGGGGGAGGGGACCCCAGGGGCGCCGAGAAGGGGAAAAGGAGAGGAGGGGGAACAAGTGTCCACCCAATATACCCCCAGCGATGCCTCTAGAAAGGTAAACTCGGCTAAAGCTCCCGAGTACAATATCAGAACAACAAAGAAAAATGGAGCTCAAAATGCCAAAAAATAAATGTTGTAAAAGTTTTATTATTACAAATTAAGACATAGAAATTACATAAAGGCACACCGAAACGCGCGTTGGGGTAGCGCCATCCTGGTTGGTCCGCTCCTGGTCTGATTTCTGGTGAGTCTCATCTGCTATTTCACTCCCCGGCGTCCTTCTATTTGGATTTTCATTTTATAGTTAGGGTTTTTCCCTGCCGTCGGAGTGTATGTCCATGTTCTTGTGGACTTTGCAGTTACCCTTTGACTCACTTTTTCTATTTATATACACCATTTATCTGCGGGTTATGTACATCTTGTATTTACCATATATTTATTCCGCTGATTCCATATATTATTATATTTTTGACCGGAGTGTCCCTCCCAGGGTGGCGCCGTTCTTCCCTCTCCCTGCTCCTTTTGTTCCCTGCCCTACTGCATTTTTTATGTAATTTCTATGTCTTAATTTGTAATAATAAAACTTTTACAACATTTATTTTTTGGCATATTGAGCTCCATTTTTCTTTGTTGTTCTAATATAATATATATTATGAGATATAAATTATCGGTATAAGTTATCGGCTATCGACCTGAAAGTTCACAGAGTAAAAAAAATAAAAAAAAATAAAAAAAAATTATAATCGGTCGATCCCTACTTCATACTTCAGCTAATTCTGGAGCTGGCGCTTTTTTCTGCCAAAAATACAGCAAAAGAATGCAAAGATGCAAAAAAATAAAATAAAAAGTACCAGCAAAAACCTGTGTGAGAATGTACCCTAATAGGATTTGCTGGTAACGTCTTGGTGTCAGATAACACAGGGCACCTTCAGGTCTTTTTTGTGCCCATGCGGGAAGACCTGTAATATATTAAAGGGACCAAGTTATTTTTTTGATTGATGGCCGGGATGCGATCTGAGTAATAAGAAAATTATACTCACCGTCCCGAACCCCGTCCATTGCACCGCTGCCACTCACTGGCCTCAGCAGTAAGGACACTAAGGACACTGACTGCAGCATACAGGAGTCTGATTAAACTAATAAGACAGCACTGTGCCACGCGACCATTAACAATACTGACTGACTAAACTGTACGGTCTCATCACTTTAATTACAGACTGCTGCTGCCCATACAGCCGCGCGGTACGTGGTCTTGCCCTAAACTGACACGCTGCATATTTTCTTTGCAGTGTGTGAGATTTCTTTTAAGCTCGCCCACTTTGCTTGTGCTGTACAATGCTGCCGAATTACTGCACAGCGATCTGCGACGTAGCACCCACGGGTGAAGGTACCCTAAGCGACAACACACAGAAGTTGCACATAACTTGAGTAATGTCTAGTAGTTCCTGTCAGACGGGTCCAGGAGGATAGCAGCGTCAGTATGAAACCAGGATCACCTACCCAGTTTGTAATTAAGCACATATCACTTACCTGTTACTCCTTAGATATTTCATAGCAGAAATTGTTGGAATGCTCGTTCCCTGAGTCAGCAAAGCTGCAGCCAAGATGAAAGCTGGGGCTACACGGCAACGCTGGCAGGCCAGGATCGCTGAGTAGTGGCGATCCCATGGAAATGAATGAGATTGCCGCGGCAGTCACAAGAAATCGAGTCGTGATGGATTTCTCGTGACTGCGGCAGCAGTCCCATTCATTTCTATGGGATCACCACTACCCAGCGACCCTGTCTGCGACCAGTGTCGCCATGTAGCCTAAAGGTGCAGGTAAGAGGCGGCAGCCAAATAATGACTATCCTATGTGTATGGGGTTGTGCCAACTGGCACCCACCAGATGATATTTGGGTAAAGGATAAGGGTAGGGCGAAATGTCATGCATTTCAATGGTGTCGCAGCCAAGTCTGATTTGTTCTGAGACTGTCCCATCACAGCATGTCACACTGCGACACCGCTGAAATTAATATGAGATGACACCATGTAGCCATACCCCTTTGCGCTCACCAGCGGTATATAGCTGGCACTTACTCCATTATAGGGGTCATCCCAGTATCAATACTTATCCCCATCCACAGCCTAGCTCCAGCAGTCCCCCAGACGTGAATGGGGCGGTGGTCACAGATGTGCAGCACCCTTCCACCGTCATGGGGCAATCCAGAGCCTCTGTCCCCAGAACCCCCCCCCCCCCCCCCCCCCCCCCCCCCATTAACTGATTCTTATCTTGGGCTTATCTTATTTTAGGGCTTCCGCTAAGCAGAAAATTCAGATCAGACACAAACCAAAGATATGGTCGTGTGCATGAGGCCTATGGTGGTGAAAAGCACAGTTTTAGGAGACTACAGGACTTTGTGTGATCTCTCGGGCTACGGTTGCCGGTGTGGTGGACACAGGGCCACATGCTCCCAGGAGCCCATACATTCTAGGCGCAACCATTTCTTTATCTGGTGACAAGTACACTTTTGAGTAGTAGCCTCATTGGCAAGTTCTTTAACGGTTGTGTCCCTTCAGCAAAATGCATGTATCATGTAGAGAAAGTTAATACAAGGCACTTACTAATGTATGGTGATTGTCCATATTGCCTCCTTTGTTGGCTGGATTCATTTTTCCATCACATTATACACTGCACGTTTCCATGGTTATGGCCACCGCTGCGGCACAGATACGAGGCCACTAGAGAGCCCTGCACTTTTTCCTTTATTGTGCAAGCACGACCACCCAGCATGGGTATATGTAAAATGACACCCCAAAACACATTCCCCAACTTCTCCTGAGTACGGCGATACCACATGTGTGACACTTTTTTGCAGCCAAGGTGGGCAAAGGGGCACACATTCCAAAGAGCACCTTTCGGATTTCACCGGTCATTTTTTTACACATTTTGATTTCAAACTACTTACCACACATTTGGGCCCCTAAATTGCCAGGGCAGTATAACTACCCCACAAGTGACCCTATTTTGGAAAGAAGACACCCCAAGGTATTCCGTGATGGGCATAGTGAGTTCATGGAAGTTTTTATTTTTTGTCACAAGTTAGTGGAATATGAGACTTTGTAAGAAAAAAAAATAATGAAAAAAAAATCATCATTTTCCGCTAACCTGTGACAAAAAATAAAAAGTTCTATGAACTCACTATCAGCGAATACCTTAGGGTGTCTACTTTCCGAAATGGGGTCATTTGTGGGGCGTTTCTACTGTCTGGCCATTGTAGAACCTCAGGAAACATGACCGGTGCTCAGAAAGTCAGAGCTGCTTCAAAATGCGGAAATTCACATTTTTGTACCATAGTTTGTAAACGCTATAACTTTTATCCAAACCATTTTTTTTTGCCCAAACATTTTTTTTTTTTATCAAAGATATGTAGAACAATAAATTTAGCGAAAAATTTATATATGGATGTTGGTTTTTTTGCTAAATTGTACAGCTGAAAGTGAAAAATGTCATTTTTTTGCAAAAAAATTGTTACATTTCGATTAATAACAAAAAAAAGTAAAAATGCCAGCAGCAATGAAATACCACCAAATGAAAGCTCTATTAGTGAGAAGAAAAGGAGGTAAAATTCATTTGGGTGGTAAGTTGCATGACCGAGCGATAAACGGTGAAAGTAGTGTAGTGCCGAAGTGTAAAAAGTGGCCTGGTCATGAAGGGTGTTTTAGCTAGCGGGGTTGAAGTGGTTAAATATGATTCTTCTGGTAAAATATCTGTTTTCTGTCTCTACTACAAGCTCAGGTGTCTATGTGTGGTTTCTCCAGCTCTAGTCTACAAGACCACTATTCACACCATAGTACCACACTGTGACAACCCCGGAGCCCGTCTAGCTCAGCACATCTCACACAATGTGACGCCACCCCTGTGCCCTTCAGCAGCCGCCAGCCCTCCCGCCTCTCTTACGTCAACCGGCTCACACGACTTCCACTCTCCCACAGGACGCGGCCACTTATACAGACGGCTAGACTACAACTCCCGGCAGCCTCAGAAGCAGCAAGCAGGCGGGGCGGCGCATGCCCAGAAGCCGCCGGACGTCACGTGACACGCCCCAAACCAACCGGGTTTGAATATTTTTTTTCTCTCGTCTCCTCTTTTTCCCTGCCAGCGGCTGCTGTGCAGTCACATCTCTAAAATGGCGACCGTGGAACCGGTGAGTGGACCCGTGGCCAGGGTAATGAACGGACACAGCGCAGCGGCAGATGAGGTGTGCGGATGGCTCGGTGAGGCGGGAGACATGCGGCCGCTCTCCGGGAGGAGGAGCCCGGAGCAGCGTGTGTCTGTGCGGAGTAGCAGGCGGCTGGTGGGGCTGCGCTGTGCCGGCGCCTCCTTCCTTACGAGGCCGAGACGGCCGCGCCTGCGACGTTTCTCATGTGTTTCGCGGGCGGGCGCAACTGTGACCCGGCTGTGAGGCGGAGGGGTCGTGATGGGGGGAGGGGGCGCTGCTGGTGCGCGTGTCACGCGGGCGCGAGGACTGGGCCGCGTGGCGGGAGGGCGAGGAGCCCACACTGAGCCCCGCGGCCGCTCTCCGCCTCCTGGGCGGCGGGGTCCCCCGGCCTTATAGGGGCTGGCAGCCCGGCAGGGAGACGTGTTACATCAGGGCTGTCCCGCTGCCAGTTCCTTTCTCTTTCCTTTCTCTGACGTGACGTGAATGGCCGGGCCGAGTGACATGCGGACTGCTCGGCCATGTCTGCCGAACTGTACTCCCGTAGTAACAGCTGACCAGGATCCCCAGCCCTTCTCCATAACATGGTGTCACTTTATTCAGTTTATATATTTATATAGCGCTTACTATATGACTGGACGCAGCCTGTACAGTGATCGGTGGCCCCCACGATCAGACACTTATATAGCGCTTACTATATGACTGGACGCAGCCAGTACAGTGATCGGTGGCCCCCACGATCAGACATTTATATAGCCTTACTATATGACTGGACGCAGCCTGTACAGCCCTCTGGTGATCGGTGGCCCCCACGATCAGACATTTATATAGCGCTTACTATATGACTGGGCGCAGCCTGTACAGCCCTCTGGTGATCGGTGGCCCCCCACGATCAGACATTTATATAGCGCTTACTATATGACTGGACGCAGCCTGTACAGTGATCGGTGGCCCCCACGATCAGACATTTATATAGCGCTTACTATATGACTGGGCGCAGCCTGTACAGCCCTCTGGTGATCGGTGGCCCCCCACGATCAGACATTTATATAGCGCTTACTATATGACTGGACGCAGCCTGTACAGTGATCGGTGGCCCCCACGATCAGACATTTATATAGCGCTTACTATATGACTGGGCGCAGCCAGTACAGCGCTCCGGTGATCGGTGGCCCCCCACGATCAGACATTTATATAGCGCTTACTATATGACTGGACGCAGCCTGTACAGCACTCTGGTGATCGGTGGCCTCCACGATCAGACACTTATATAGCGCTTACTATATGACTGGACGCTGCCTGTACAGTGATCGGTGGCCTCCACGATCAGACACTTATATAGCGCTTACTATATGACTGGACGCTGCCTGTACAGTGATCGGTGGCCCCCACGATCAGACATTTATATAGCCTTACTATATGACTGGACGCAGCCTGTACAGCCCTCTGGTGATCGGTGGCCCCCACGATCAGACATTTATATAGCGCTTACTATATGACTGGGCGCAGCCTGTACAGCCCTCTGGTGATCGGTGGCCCCCCACGATCAGACATTTATATAGCGCTTACTATATGACTGGACGCAGCCTGTACAGTGATCGGTGGCCCCCACGATCAGACATTTATATAGCGCTTACTATATGACTGGGCGCAGCCAGTACAGCGCTCCGGTGATCGGTGGCCCCCCACGATCAGACATTTATATAGCGCTTACTATATGACTGGACGCAGCCTGTACAGCGCTCCGGTGATCGGTGGCCCCCCACGATCAGACATTTATATAGCGCTTACTATATGACTGGACACAGCCAGTACAGCGCTCCGGTGATCGGTGGCCCCCCACGATCAGACATTTATCAGGTTTTTTTTAATTACTTTATGTAGCGCTTGCTAAATGATTGTTGGAGTGATGATCATGTTTATGAAGTGCTTTTTAATATGACAGCGCTATATAAGCACATATAATACAGACGAGTACAGCACTCCGGTGATTGGTGTCCCCCTAGCGATCAGATATTTAACCTTTTTTTTTTTTTTCTCTCGTCCCCCCCCCATATTTATATAGCGCTTACTGTTAGGGTTGTACCAGATATTGAATTATCGATACCCAGATCGATACAATATTTGCCATTTTCCGATACTAGGCTGGAACATGGCACTTGCTGCTATCATTTTCTCTCCCTGCTTCCCCACTGAGCCACCAATGAGAAGATGGAGGGGAGGGGCTTCTCATTGGTGGCTCAGTGGGGAAGCAGGGAGAGAAAATGATAGCAGCAAGTGCCATGTTCCAGCCTCATTAATTCAAATATAGGTGGCAGGTGCCGTCAGCAGTATCACATACCCAGCACCCGGCCTTGTCGTAGAGGCCCGGTATGTGATACCATCGCCAACATTTTGTATTAAAAGATTAGCTTTCTTCATTGATGGCGCTGTGCGTCCCCACAACCCCAGTATTATAATTAGGGATGAGCGAATCGACTTCGGATGAAACTTAGTTTCAGTACTGTAGGAAGCTAGCGTTCCGTACAGTTTTAGAATGTACTGGTTCTGATGACAATTTGCATAATAACTTCAGAAATTGATTTATAATGTAAAAAACCATTTCCCGAACTCTGGTTCTGTTCCAAGGATAGTGATGTTCTATTCTGAGAATAGGTCGTTTAATATTTTATTCCCCAAATGATCCTGAACACCTTCACTACCAGCGATGGGCAAAGCTGGCGCCTGCTCACACGTGCAGTGGTAGTCATGGCCGGCAGGTCCCTGCTCAGACACCTGCAGCTAACGACTGCGACCAGCAATAATGCTGATCGCGGTAATAAAAGCCTTTAGATAATGTGATCAAGTGAGATCACCCCATCTAAAGGGTGAAAAACCCGGAAGCTCGTGCTTCTGAGCTTCTTACAGGCATCCTCTGCGGCCAATGAGGATGCCGGTAATTGATTTAAATATGCTGGGTTTCGCTGAAGAAACCTAGTGCATTTAAGCTGCAATTCTTATTTTGGCCAGAAGATGACAGGCCAACATAAGAAATGGGCAATTCTGACATTTAAATGGAAAAAAAAAAAAAAAACATGGATGTTCAGAAGTAAAAACTAACAATTGTATTTTGTAGGCTCAATTAAGAGCTTCAAAATCATAACAAAAAGGTAAAAAAAAAAACTGTTTATAAAAATATTTAATTCACTCCCATCCGTATAAATAAAAAAATATAAACATTATGGGTATCACTGCGACCAAAAATGCCCCTACTATTAAAATATAAAAATATTTTTCAAATACGGCGTAATGAAAAAAAAGGGAGAAATGGGCAATTGGCAAATTTTTTCATTGCTTCTCTTATGTGACAGTCACACACTCCAAAATGGTTTCAATAAAAAAATGCATATTGTCCTGCCAAAAATGAGCCCCCACACAGCTCAGTGGATAAAATTATAAAAAAAAAACCTCTGAGGGCCAGAATATGGTTATGTAAAAAAAAGTGTTAGAATTTTTGACAGTATTTAGACATAAAAAAGTATACATATATCTGGTATTGTTGTAATCGTACTGACGCAGAGAATAAAGGGTATGGGTCAGTTTTGCTGCAAACAGAAGACTGTGGGAACAAAACCTGTAAAATGGTGGGGAAATTGTGTATTTTTATTTTTCAAATTCCACCCCATTTCAAATTTTTTGTTACTTTTTTTCCCCTTTTTTGTAATGATTTTGAAGTTCATATTTGAGACTACAAAATCTATTTTATTTTGAACAATCATGTATTTTTAAAATGAATTTATTGACTACTGCTCATTTTTTATGTTGGCCTACCACCTGATGGCCAAAATAAGAATTGCAGTTTGAATACTCTCAGCCTCTTCTGTGAGGCTGAGTGCTTTCGAATCAGTCACTGGCCACAGAGGATGCCAGTAACAGCCCCGGAATTGTGAACGTCCAGGTTTTTGACCATTTAGATGCCATGATCGCATTTGATCACGGCATCTGAAGGCTTTAATTAGCCACAGGTCTCTGCTGTTTAAAAACACCAGAGACCTGCCGGCCATGACGCCCGCTGCCCGTGCGAGTAGGCGCCATGTATGGCGCTGGTAGTGAAGGGGTTTTTCTGAGATTAATATACTGATGCCCTATCCTCGTGTGGAAATTGTTTGAAAACCCATACCCGTGAGCAGGGGTCCTGAATGTTCTAGGGAGACATCTCCATTTATGAGCAGTGAGCGACAATTTAGGAGGTCGCTGTTGCTCGCCAAGGCCCCTTTCAGACAAGTGAGTGTCACACTGCGGATTTGCAGCGCAGCACTCGTCCGGAACTGCATGGCACTATATTGATTTATGATGCTATGTAACCCTTAGAGGTCTGGAATGTATTATCAGCCAGGCAGATTTGTCCAATCCACAGGAATGTGACAATCATCCCTAGAATTGTAATGACTGAGAATATAAATGACTGTGCCAATAAAAAGGCCCCCTAGGCCTCCTGCCCACAGTGATGAATAATTGAGGTTTTTTTTTGCGCGGTTTCCCATGTTGAAAAACCGCAGTGTAGTATAGTACCGGATTTCCAAATCTGCGGCATGTCAATTATGTTTGCGGTTTTAGCTGAAGATTTTACCCTTTTTCAATGAAGGGTGAGATCTGCAGCAAAACCACATCTAATCTGCTCCAAAATCCACAATTAGAAATGTTGTCAGATTTTTGTGCAGATATAAGGCAGAAACGTACACAAGGGTCCATTTACACGTCTGCAAAATGGGTCCACATCCGTTCTGCATCTGGGTTCGCACCTGTTCTGCACATTCATTTTCAATAGGGCCGGAATGTGCTGTCCGGATCCGCACTTCCGCTCCACAAAAATAATAGAACATGTCCTATTCTTACAAGAAAAGGCATTTTCTATGTGATGTGCGGTCCGCAAAATGCGGAACACACATTGGTGGTGTCCGTGTTTTGCGGATCTGCAAAACGCATACGGACGTGTGAATGGACCCTAAATCGGCACTGAAATTTGTGCGGATCTTATGTGCGTTCCCTCACAACCACTCGCGTGCAGGTGGCCTAAAGGTGCCGTGATCACCCAGCACACTAGCTTTTGTCATTGTCCGCACACGGGCATGGCGAGCGGTTTGGAGTTCGAGTTCTGATCCCGATGTCAGACAGCTCGTCTGATGGATTTCACTTTGAAGACCAGCCTTCATGATATGTGAAAAGCATACCTTCGTTCTCCTCCAGAAATGTCACTGCTAGGTCCTTCTCACGAGGACTGTGGAAGAGGTATTTGGCCTCCCAAAACTTGCTTTAGAGGCTTGTCCTCTGGGTTTCTATTACAGCTAAATGCTACCGGCTGGAAATAGCTGAGGGGAGCTGGCAAAGTAACGCACTGCTGCCATTTTACTCTACAAATTTATTCTTGTCTTGAAAGATCTATGAGCCGTCTGTATTTTTTGCGGACACCTAGAAATTAATGGGTCTCAACAAAAAAAAATGCGGATCAGATGTGGCCTCAAAAAATATTGTCAGTCTTTCTCAGAAAGCAGTTACAGAGCAGTTAGACCAAGCCAGCTGGATATTATGGCGGATGTCTGATAGAACAACGAAGGCTCCTTTACTCTGGACAGATCACCACTAACAAGCGATCATCTGCTGGTAGCCGATCGTTACTGTCTAAACACGTTCTGCTGCCGGCAAACAATGATTCTTTATGTGGACGAGCAATGGCATTAGCGATCACTCCTTTCCATACTGTTCAGCGGTCTCCTTCATGGACGAGCAAGCGATTGTCAGAACGGAACGCTTCCTTCCCGACGACTATAAAAATCCTTTTCTTTTAGTCACCATTTGTTGCCGAGCTTTGTATAGTGAAGTCTTGTCAGGAAGTTTCTGCCACAGATTTGTCAGCGTTATGTCAGGATTTTATCAGGATTCTGGCAATGAGACGAGCGTGCCATGCCTAATATCTGCAGTGATGGGTATCATTTTGATTTGTGCTAGAGGATGGGCAAGGTCAGTGTCTGGTAGCAATCTGTCTCCCTTTCTCTATTCATGTCAAGCTGGTGTTCAGAACATGATGGGGGGGACTTTATCAAGCTTATAATCTGTATGAACTAGCTACAGTTCTTCTCTGGATGTAGGCTTGCTCAAATCCTATCTTTTCATGTAATCCCAGACTGGATGATGACACCAGGGCTCTGTGGAGGTCATTTCATCACTTCAAGAACTCCTTTATGCTGAAGATAGTTCCTAATGACATTGTTTGCATCTTTGGAGTTGTTCTGTTGCAGAATAAATTTGGAGCCAACTGGACACTTCCCTGATGGTATTGCATGTTGGATAAGTATCTGCCTTTTATTTCTCAGCATTTAGGACACCATTAATTCTGACCACTTTAGGACTATAGATGCAATTGTCAGCCAAGGACACATCTTGCTTGTTTCCCTTCAAAATTGGAAGATGTTCAGCAGTGCCATCCTCTCTGGACTAGAAGAAACCAGTGGGACACCTGTCTACTGTTTGGAGAAGTCTGACCAGAAGAGGTCTACATGGGAGAATTGTGGCCAAAAAGCCTTACTGTTGATGTGGAAGCAAGGACAAGCAGCAGGTGCTCTGGACTCATGAGTCAAAATTTGAGAAATGTGGCTGTCACAGAAGGCAGTGTGTTCGTGTATTGCTCTCCAGTGCTTGGGCAAAGTGTCTGCAGGCAACAGTGAGGCATGGAGGAGTTTCTTTGCAGGCTTGGGGCTGCATTTCAGCAAATTCAGTTGGGCAGTATTAAGGGCTCATGCACACGAGCATTGGTGTCCTGATCTGCAATACACGGGCACCATTCTGTTGTCATTCCGGATTACATATGTGGACCCATTCATTCCAATGAGTCCGGAGATGCGAAACGGAAGCACTATGGAGTACTTTCTGGGGTTCCGTTCCGTGCCTCCGCACCGCAAAAAGATGGAACATGCTCTTATTGCGGAAGGGAGGGATCGCGGACCCATTCAAGTGTATGGGTCTGCTATCCCCATGCGCCTGCCCCACGGAAGGGGCCCATGCTTTGCGGTCCACAGCATGGGCTTTACACATTCGTGTGAATGAGCCCTTAGTGTCCCCAGGCAGATACTGATCTATCATGCAGTCCTATCAGGGAGGTGTCTGGCTCCATATTTATTCTGCAGCAGGACTATGACCTCAAACATACGGGCAATGTTGTTAGGAACTAGCTTCACTTCTAGGACTCCTTGTTCTTTACAATGATGATATGGCCCCCACAGAGCCCTGATCTTAATGTTGAGTCTTTCTGGGATTAAGTGAAGAGACAGAAGGCTTTGAGCAAGCCTACATCCACAGAAGAGCGGTGATTAGTTCTCCAAGATGTTTGGAACAACCTCTCTGCTGAGTTATTTCAAAAACTATGTATACCTAGAAGAATTGGGGGCAAAGGGTGGTAACACCAAATATTAGTCTGATTTGGATTTCTTTTATTCATTCACTTTGCATTTAGTTAATTGATAAAAATAAACTATTAACGCTGCTATTTTTGAAAGCAGTTACATTGCAGCATTTTCTACACCTGCCTAAAACCAAATCTACTTATTTTATGAAATGATATGTAATGGTGGGACTGCACCTCTAAGCAGGTAGCAGATACCACTGCTGTACGGTATAAAACTACGTTTCCAGGGGTTTGCCCTGGGCTCCTGCTGATGGAACTATTCCCTGTGCTATCCGTTTAACTGGTTTACTCCACATCTAACACTCTATATTCTTGTTTTTCTCAGTTTGGGCCCTTATTAATGTTTTTAGTATTCTCTATACATTGCTCGGCAACCAGGCAGCTCTGCACTTGCGCTTATACTGTGGCAGTTCTTAAAGGGGGTTTCCGCTTAAAGTTCTGTTTTAGCTCCTTTAAATGTATTATCCGAGCAACTTATGTGTAGACTGCTTCTCCGGATACCAGATGAGCAGCCCCCCTGCTTTCACATGATCATGGCCCTCCTATCTCTAGTCTAACGCCTGCGCGTCAGCCTTTCTTTCCTGCTCACTGTAGTCCATCTCCCAGCAGCTGAGGTTGGGCGGTAACACACAGCATTATAAATAATTAAATACAGAAATAATGGGACCATCGGTTAAACATTATAGTTGTTAGATTCAAGCCTGAGTATTGTCAGTATTGGTAACTTGAGGCAAATGACAATGGCATGTGTGCCGTATCGGGAGATGGTACTGGCATTATGTACTCCAGGAATGCCCTGCGGACACGTTGGGCACGTGGATGCCATAGAGCGGTGATTTTTACTCTGCATAACGTTACTTTCTATGTGAAGCTGTCTTGTCACATGCGGTGGCCCTCATCACGTTTAGCTGCCCTGTCATATTCCTATGTTTAGGGGGATTGAAAGAGGTTATTCTAGAAGTGCAGTAGGTAAAAGCATTTTGTGGAAACCCTAAGGTCTGCAACTTTACATGCTTTACTTGTGTGCCTGCGTGTCCTCTGCATTGTTTCAAAGCTGTGACTGTAGAGTTCATGCCACCAATAAGACTTGTGGTGAATGTTAGCAGAACATTTTTTTTCCCCTTCGGTGCCAGCAGACAGCCCGGTCAGGGGTCCATGCAGTGTTGCTCCTGCCGGTATGGTTCAGTTCACATTGGTGCTAGATTTCAGTGATATGCAGGCATGGCTGTCTAGCATCACACATATACAGTGAGGAACTGAAGTATTTGAACACCCTGGGATTTTTGCAAGTTCTCCCACTTAGAAATCATATAGGGGTCTGAAATTCACATTGTAGGTACATTCTCACTCTGAGAAACAGAATAAAAAATAATTCAGGAAATCACATTTTATGAACAAAAGAATTTGTTTGTCTTGCGCTACTGAACATACAGTGGATATAAAGTCTACACACCCCTGTTAAAATGTCAGGTTTCTGTGATGTAAAAAAAAAGAAGACAAAGATAAAACATTTCAGAACTTTTTCCTCCTTTAATGTGACCTATAAACTGTACCACTCAATTGAAAAACAAACTGAAATCTTTTAGGGGGAGGGAAGAAAAAAAACTGGGAATGTAGGTGTATTTAGAATTAAGCAATCGCATTCAAAATCATGTTAAATATGAGTCATCATACACCTGCCATCATTTAAACAGCAAAAGCCGTGGTCCACAGAGGGCTTCCAAAGCATCAGAGGGGTCTCGTTGTTATAAGGCATCAGTCAGGAGAAGGGTACAAAAGAATTTCCAAGGCATTAGATACCATGGAACACAGTGAAGACATGCATCATCAAGTAGAGAAAATATGGCACAACAGTGACATTGCCAAGAACTGGACGTCCCTTCAAAATTGATGAAGACTAGAAGAAAACTGGTCTGGGAGGCTACTAAGAGGCCTACAGCAACATTAAAGGAGCTGCATGACTATCTGGTAAGTACTGGCTGTGTGGTACATGTGACAACCATCTCCCGTATTCTTCATATGTCTGGGCTATGGCGTAGAGTGGCAAGACGAAAGCCTTTTCTTACGAAGAAAAACATCCAAGCCGGGCTACATTTTGCAAAAACACATCTGAACTCTCCCAAAAGCATGTGGGAAAAGGTGTTCTGGTCTGATGAAACCAAGGTTGAATTTTTGGCCATAATTCCAAAATATGTTTGGCACAAAAACAACTGCACATCACCAAAAGAAAACCATACCTACAGTGAAGCATGGTGGTGGCAGCATCATGCTTTGGGGCTGTTTTTCTTCAGCTGGAACTGGGGCCTTAGTTAAGCTAGAGGGAATTATGAATAGTTCCAAATACCAGTCAATATTGGCACAAAACCTTCAAGCTTCTGCTAGAAAGCTGAACATGAAGAGGAACTTCATCTTTCAGCATGACCACGACCCAATGCATACATCCAAATCAACAAAGGAATGGCTTCACCAGATGAAGATTAAAGTTTTGGAGTGGTCCAGACCTGAATTTATGGGGTGATCCGAGGAGGACTGTGCACAGGAGATGCCCTTGCAATCTGACAGATTTGGAGTGTTTTTGCAAAGAGTGGGCAAATCTTGCCAAGTGAAAATGTGCCATGCTGATAGACTCATACCTAAAAAGACTGAGTGCTGTAATAAAATCAACAGGTGCTTCAACAAAGTATTATGCAACCATATTTTATTTTCATATTTTTTCCTAGCACTACCTAAAAGATTTCAGTTTTTCAATTGAGTTGTACAAT
This sequence comes from Bufo gargarizans, assembly GCF_014858855.1. Lineage (NCBI taxonomy): Eukaryota > Metazoa > Chordata > Amphibia > Anura > Bufonidae > Bufo > Bufo gargarizans. The sequence goes on along the minus strand of NC_058080.1, from coordinate 243,001,397 downwards.
TTATAGGTCACATTTAAAGGTGGAAAAAGTTCTGAAATGATTTATCTTTCTCTTGTTTTTTACATCACAGAAACCTGACATTTTAACAGGGGTGTGTAGACTTTTTTTATCCACTGTAAGTATTTGAACACCTGAGAAAATCAGTGTTAATATTTGGTACAGAAGCCTTTGTTTGCAATTGCAGAGGTCAAACGTTTCCTGTAGTTCTTGACCAGGTTTGCACACACTGCAGCAGGGATTTTGGCCCACTCCTCCACACAGATCTCCTCTAGATCTGTCAGGTTCTGGGGATTTCACTGAGCAACACAGTTTCAGCTCCCTCCAAAGATGTTCTATTGGATTTAGGTCTGAAGACTGGCTAGGCCACTCCAGAACCTTGATATGCTTCTTACGGAGCCACTCCTTGGTTATCCTGGCTGTGTGCTTCGGGTCGTTGTCATGTTGGAAGACCTAGCCACGACCCATCTTCAATGCTCTGACTGGAAGGAGGTTGTTGCTCAAAATCTCACAATAAATGGCACCATTCATCCTCTCCTTAATAGTGTGCAGTCATCCTGCAGAAAAGCACCCCCAAAGCATGATGTTACCACCCCCATGCTTCACAGTAGGGATGTTGTTCTTGAGATGCAACTCATCCTTTTTCCTCCAAACACGACGAGTGAAGTTTAGACCAAAAAGTTCTACTTTCTCCCATGCATTTGATTTTTCGAAATCCGCAAAACATATATGGACCCATAGTGGAAAGGGAATCTGTCAGCAGTTTTATGGATATCAATTATTGATGGGAACAGAATAGCAGAAAATGAAGCGCAGCTTAACCCATTAGTGACCGCCAATACGCCTATTTACAGTGGTCACTAAGGTGCCTTTTTTTTAAAAATTATTACGGTGGCCTAGTCTTGGCCTACACAGATCCCCCGTGCAGCTAACAGCAGGATCTGACCTCTCCTATGACAGCCCGATCAGCAGCAGCACTGATTTCTAAAAGGTTTAGAGCAAGGAGGCACCCTCTCAGTCATTAGCACTGCCACAAATAAGATTGTGGTGCTGATGTTAGTATGGCAGGCAGGGGCCAAATGAAGGCTGCCATGCAATGTATGCCTATCATGCCTAGTAGGGTTGTCAGGATACCAAAATTTTGATTAGATACCATGAAAAAGTATACTCTATACTTTTTGATACCATGCTGGGAAAAGGCCACTTGCATTCCGCATTTTATGCAACGTCCGGCCCATAATGGAACAGTCCTGTCCTGTTTTTTGGAAGGGACAAGGTGACAAAAAAGGTGAATCGCATGTTTGTTTTTTTCTGTTGCGGCGTTCACCACATAGATGTCTTAATAGTTTTGAATTTTTTTGACTTGGTGATAAATGTTTTTAGTTATTTTTATATGTAAAATTGGGAAAGGGGGTGAATTAAAATATGGTGTTTTTTTTATTTTATTATAACTATTTGCCCCCTTTAGGGTCTAGAGCCCTTATCCTATTCGTCCTAATAGATCTCTATTAGAGTGAATAGGACTTCACACTCTTCCTGCTGCCCTGGCCTTTGTGCACACAGCAGCAGGGAGCTTACCAGGGCAGCCCCCAAAAATATGCAAAGTGGTATTTTTCCTTATTTTACTTTAAAAAAAAATTATGGCAACAATTCTAAATCATTCCCAGAGGACCCCTTTAAGAAATACTGCTGTATGTGGTGCTGAACCTTGGTCTTGTCTCGTCTGGGATGTGCGGTGGAGGTTTCTCTGATGGATTTGTTACGGTATGAAAGTCGACCGTACTTCAGAATACATAATCGTAGTGGAGCAATTACTGGCAAAGTTAAAATGATGCACTTTTTTTTATGTACGTAAAACCGATCTAAAAATTTCCAAGGTTTCTGCTCGCCGCCAGTAAATAAATGCCTCCATTGTTCACACCAACAGGCTGAAAAACAAATCCTGTCCTGATATTGTCCAACCGTGGTGCAAATCCAGAGGTTGCCAGAGCTTTGATAGATTTAAAGGGGGTTTCCGGGATTTTTTTATACTGATGACCTACCCTCTGGATAAGTCATTAGTATTAAAATGTTGAACCCTTTTAGGGGGTTAAAGCTGTGTTACAGGTATGAACATTCTGACCATCTTGGAAGGTCCAGTACAATACAGGGCAACCGTTTTCAGAAACCCTATTCATTCTGTCGAGAATCTACAACAGATAAGTTTTCTGTGGATTGTAATGTACAACGTGCCCTACCTGTCCTGGATCTTACAGCAGATTTTTAAGGGAACCTGTCGCCACGAAAATGCAATGCAGTCTGCTGGCAGCATGTTATAGAGCAGGGGGAGCTGAGCAGTGTGATAGTTTTTATGGGGAAAAGATCCAGTAAAACTTGTAATTTTCTCATTTTATATTCCTGCTCATTCTGGGCTTTGAACTGATAGGACCGTCTCCTGGACCTCAAAGCCCAGAATGAGCAGGAATTGAAATAAATGAAATACAAGTTTTACTGAATATTTGGCATACAGTTGTATGAGAAGTCTGCTCCGCTCCTGCTCCATCACCTGCAGCTTAGACACGTCAGGTTCCCTTTAAACTATTCAAAGGATGAAATCGGCTCTAAAATGAAACCTGTAAGACCTTGTTTTGCTGCCGATTTGACCATTTTTTTTTTCTCTTCCTGTTGTGTGAGCCATGTCAGTGTATCGCACGCGGACATTCATCGTGACATAGGATACAAATTTTATTTGTGCAAAACTTTTTTCTTCATAGGAAACTGTCAATACTCAAGAAGAAGAAGCAGCTGAAAAAACAGAGACTAGTCAGGAGATTGTAGACCCTGAGCACTACATCAAGCATCCACTACAGAACAGGTAAGAGCGCCTACAGTTTTCTGTATTTTGCAGCCTGTTAGAGCAGGGCGAGCTGAGCAGATGGCAAAGATTGTGTAACTTGTGATTTATTAATTTAAATCATAATTATTTTTTTTGTTTAGGAGTCATGTGGTCCTTCTCAGTGATTGACAGGTTACCCTGTAGGCTCGGTGTTGAGTTAGCTGTCAGTCCTGAGTGGCACTGCCATTACACCTTTTTATGGTGGTCACTTATGAGCCTTTAAAGGGGTTATCCCACCTTCTGTTTTGCGTGCCGTGGCTGCTCTCCCCTCTTCAGTCAGGGGGCATTGACCCCTGCCGCCTGTCTGTGTGTGCTCGCGTCTGAGCCGGGAGTGGCAGAGGCGCACGATACAGAGACCGTGCATGCACTGACTTTACAGCTGAAGAAATGATAGGGCGAACGGGAATGAACATACGAAGGGAGGCAAGAGATGGACCACGTATGCACGATCCCATAAATCTGGCCATCCAGCCTACAAGAAGATAGGACGACACCGCGGCGGTGGCTGTAACCATTGGCAACCACATGTACACAACTCAGAGGAAGAAATGCAAATAGAGAGGAAAGGAGGGATCAATTAAAACGTTGCATGTGGTGGAATAAACGCAATAATTGAAACTTCATTACACGGGATACCCCTTTAACTAGGCTGACACCTTTTTTTTGTCAGCATAGTCTAAGCGATGCACAGCTTTCCTGTGCAGAGTAGGAGTGCAGCTATCACATCACATTTTTTTTGTCCCCCTTCTTTAATGGTTTCCAGTACCTGTCGACAAGTTCAGGCTGCCTTATTCCCTTTGTATTTATTACAGATGGGCCTTGTGGTTCTTCAAGAATGACAAAAGCAAAACCTGGCAGGCCAACCTTCGTCTAATTTCTAAGTTTGACACAGTTGAAGATTTTTGGGCGTAAGTATTAGCTTGTTGTTTTTCTATCCTTTAATTCTCCTACTTTCTCCTTACCAATTAGTGCAGCTATAGCTGGATTTCTTTTTATGAATAAGGCTATGGTACCCTGAGTCCAGGTAGAAATGAAAGGATGGATCAAACCCAATACTTTGTATTTTCCCTTTATTACAGAGTCTTTTTTTTAATAATTTATAAAAGTTTGACATGACCTGTAAGTAATTCAAGGCTCTAAAATTTGCGGTGTCCACACTTCATATTATAGATAGCTCGGCTTGCTCCTTCTGGTACCATAGAAATTGCTGGCTAAAGACAACTTTTTATTTTGCCATCTCTTAAATACTATGCAGGGAATCTGTTACCAGACGCAGTGCTTTGTAGGGCTAGATCAGCTGAGTGAGCTTTCACTCCGCCATTCGTTGCCCCATTCTGGAGAAAAGGTGCTCATATGCAAATGAGCAGTTAAAGAAAAACGTGTGAAAATGGATTACATTTGAATCCTGATCAGGATTCTGATCACAATGTAAGTGCATTGGAAAAAACGGATCCGCCATTTGTGGACTTCAACTTTTATTTTTATTTTTTGCACATTTTTGGGGTTTGACGGAACGCACAGCGCCGTATCCGGCATTAATGCAAGTCAATGGGAAAAATGCAGGGTCTGGCGTTAAGTCAGTGTTCTGGATTTTTGCCCGGAGGTAAAAATACAACATGCTACGGTTTTCTGAGAAGCCTGATTAGTCAAAAAGACTGAATGAAGACATCCTGATGCATCCTGAATGCATTAGGATCAAACAGTTATTTTCCGGATTTGAGCCCCTAGGACGGAACTCGGCGCCGGAAAAGAAAAACTCTAGTGTGAAAGTACTTTTTCTCCAGCATGAAGTAACAGATCACTAAGTGAAAGGTATCATTACTAGGGGTGCACCGAAATGAAAATTCTGGTCCGAAACCGAAAATTCAGGATACCCCTTAACCGAAACTGCCTTTTTGCCCAAATACTTTTAAAATACTTTTTTTTTTAAATGATTTTATTAATAATTCTTTTTCATGAATTTAATAAATCATATTACCCACCCACCCCATAACAGTGCCATCCACAGACCCCCCCCCCCCCCCCCCCCCCCCATTGCCGCTCCAGTACAGACTAGTTATAAAATGTGTACAATTAATAGAAAATAGCGGGGAGGGACTGGGAGGAGGAGCTGGGGGCCGGTGCGTTCACTGTTCTCCGGCCCCCAGCTCCAGTAGTTATAAAATGTGTACAATTAATAAGGATTCTATTCATGAGGCCCCCTCTGCAGTAGAACATTCAATATAGCCACATCCTACTCACAGGGCTGTTATCTTAATGCTGGCCGGCCGGGCAGACGAGCGGCAGCGTCACGACTGACGTCACATGCCTGCGCCGCCTCCTTCATTCAGAAAGTAGGCCGGGCACATGACGTCAGTCGTGACGCTGCCGCTCCTCTGCCCGGCCAGCATTAAGATAACAGCCCTGTGAGTAGGATGTGGCTATATTGAATGTTCTACTGCAGAGGGGGCCTCATGAATAGAATCCTTATTAATTGTACACATTTTATAACTACTGGAGCTGGGGGCCGGAGCACAGTGAACGCATCGGCCCCCAGCTCCTCCTCCCAGTCCCTCCCCGCTATTTTCTGCCGATATGTATCAATATCGGCCGAAATGGATTAGGTGCATTTTCGGCCGATATTTTCGTGCACCCCTAATCATTACATTCAGCTGAGGTAGCCCTGGAAGGCATTGTGCCTGGTTTAGCAATGAATTTCCAGGCGACAGAATCTCTAACTCTTTCATTATTTGTGGGGTGATCTGGAGGTTAAGCAACAGAAAAATTACTAATCAATTTTGTTACCACATTCACTGTTTATATTTTAATAGTACAGGCATTTTGGCACACAGCAGTGCCCCTGATCTTCATTGTATTTGTTTATTTTTATTATGGACAAAGGGGTGCAATTCAAATTATTTTGGAGAAGACTTTATTTTTTATTTACACTTCTTACCTATTGGGGACTTGAATGTGAGCTTAAGATTGCTTCTCCCTTACCCAGCAATGAATTACTATTGTAGTGTATGGGAGATGAACCTCGGGAGCACAGCCTCATTTTTCGTGGTTAAATGTCTACGATCAGCATTATTGCTGATTGCAGACGTTGGTTCCGGGTATCTGCTGATTTAAACCAGTAGAAACCTGCCGGCTGTCATCTTTAAAGACCTGACCAGTGCCGAACATGTGCGGGGCTTGTCATGAAGTGCTTAAAGTGTTTTTTCCATTACAACAGCAGAATAGGGGATAAGTGTCTAAACAGGGGTCCAACCTCTGGGGCCCTTCCAACCACTAGAACCAGGGGCCTGGTGGGCACGCATGCACACTTCTGCTCTATTCAACTCCATAGGACTGCTGGCAATGGCTAACACTTGCACTGCAGCAGTCCCATACATTTGAATGGAGCAGCAACACACACGCATGACCGCCACTCCATTCAAACAGTAAACACGGGAGGAGTTGTAATGGGACAACCCCTTTAATAGAATAGGGAGGCTAGTAGCTCAATGTTTGAGGTTGGCCTCCATAGCCTCATGCTCTGATTATTTCTTCTTGGATGCTGTTGTGTTGCAGTAAAAATGCAGGTCATCCTGTTAGTCTTTTATTCACAGTCCTGACTAATGATTTGTATTAACAATTCTTTGAATTTTTGTATTTCTTCCTCCAGGCTTTACAATCATATCCAGTTGTCTAGTAACTTAATGTCAGGGTGTGACTACTCACTCTTTAAGGTAAGTTTTACACTATATATCAGAAGGCAAGATTTGTTAAATCTTTGCAATTTTATTTAAAATATTAGTTTATTATAGATCTTACCCACTCTGCTTCTGGGGTGAATGACCTAATCTGAATGCAGCTAGGTAGCAGTACAAGATAAAGCAGTGCTCCTACAGTCCACCCCCTTCTGTCAGCCACGTCGGGGTGGACATCAATGTGATGGTACAGGAAGTCTGTTGAACCCCTTTTTACTCAGTCTTCCAAAAGCAATAACTTTTTTTTTTTTTTCTGTGCATAGCTGTACAGAAAAACAAGTTGTAATTTCTAATGGTGCCATTTTGATATTCCATACCATGTATTGGGAACCTGGAAAAATTTAATTTGGTATTTTTGGGAAAAAACACAATTGTGCCATTGTTTTAGGATTTAGTTTTTACTGTGTTTGCTGCGTGGTAAAAATGCTATGTTACCTTTTACTCTGCAAGTCAGTACGATTACAGTGATAACAAATTTGTATACTCTGTTGAAATACAAAAATACTAGATAAAACTTTAGAACACCATATTCAGACATCAATTTTCTTTTCTGTTGGAGTTATGTTAAGGGCTCTTTTTATTAATACCTTTTTGTGGTGTATATGTTTTGATTGCTTTTTACCACATTTTTCACTGTATAAGACGCACTGGCCCATAAGACGCACCTAGGTTTTAGAGGAGAAGAATAAGAAATATTTTATTAGACATCAGACCATCAATTAGACCTCAGCTGACAGACCCAATTAGACCCCCCAATGTTAATAAGACCCCAATCAGACCTCAGCTCAGACCCCATTGTGAATGACCCCCCAATCAGACCTCAAATAGGAGTCCAATGCATCTCATCAGCCCTCATGCTTGATGAAATAAAAAAAACACTTGCCTTTCCTGCTCCGGCTGCCGCCACTCCTCTCCCCCAGCGCGCACTCTTATTCCTGCTGCCGGCTGTGCGGTTACCCGACGTGCACAGTGTGGTCAGAGTGCCCTCGCACTGTGCACAGCCAAAAGTGAAGGACAAGGAAGCGGTGAGTACAGAGCCTTCACCGCTTCCTGGTTCTCCAGTACGAATGAGCTCTTCCATAATGGAAGCGTTCATTAGTATTCTACTACTTTTGGGGGAAATAAAATGCATATTGGTGGGAAAAATACAATAGCTTGTTTTTTGGAACTTAGTGACCAAAAAATGGCTATTCACACATTTCAGGTTTTTGTACGTTCACCATACCGGATATATAGCTTTTGTATTTTTGGGACGTTTAGATACCAATGAACGACATAGTTAAACTGACAACATCCACCCTATATGTATGCTGAAGGGGTTAAAGCCATACTTTAATTCTTAGTAATTTCATGTTAGACAATACTTTTAAAACACTGTGCAAAATAATTGTTTTTAAGAGATTTCTCCTTAAAGGGGTTATCCACCTTCTAAAGGGGTTGTCTCTCTTCAGCAAATAGCATTCATCATGTAGAGAACGTTAATACAAGGCACTTACTAGTGTATTGGGATTGTCTATAATGCCTGGCTGGCTTCATTTTGTCATCTCGTACACTGCTTTAAATCGCGGCGTTCTCTGGCTGTGGAATTTTTTCACTAATTTTCTGGCATTTTTGTCCCATATTATATCCATTGTTTTGTTTTTTGACATGTGTGAAATTCCTGTTCCAGTATGTGTTGGGTATTTTAGGGGGTCTGTGTATAAGTCGGCTTCATTTTGTCGTTTCTATAAATCTAGCAATGGGAGTAAAGAGCAGTAACATGGTAATATTTCATATCACCGTGGAGCTTGTGTGCATTCATAGAATGCGTCTCAAAACCCCCAAAAACATATTTATGTGAATTTTATCTTTCTACAGGATGGGATTGAGCCCATGTGGGAAGATGAAAAGAATAAGCGTGGTGGAAGATGGCTAATTACTTTGAATAAACAGCAAAGAAGAAATGACTTAGATCGCTTTTGGTTAGAAACGGTAGGTTTGTGAATTTTTAGATATTTTCTTTTTTTTTTACTTGCCCTTTTAGTTATATGTGAACAATGCAGTTCATGTCTGCAATGGAGGCTCATTTCCGGGTCCGTGACATTGAACTATTTATTCAGTGGAGTCTGCCTGGCTTCTGCTCCTCTGACTGAGGACGACAATAATGGAACGAACTAGCTAGGTGTTGTGAAGTCATCCTTAGGATTCATTAAGATGGCCGTATCTGTTTTGCAGTCTGCAAATCACTATCGGCACGTGTACGTTCTGCAGTTTGCAGATCGCACATGGCCGCCACTCTCTAGAAAATGCCTATTGTCTGGAATTGCAGACAAGAATAGGACATGCTCTATATTTTTTGCAGGGCCGCAAAACAGAACGACAGATGCAGGCAGCACACTGTGTGCTGTCCGCATCTTTTGCGGCCACTTTGTAATAAATCGGTCCACCCACCTTCCACAAAATTGTGGAACTGTGCAGACCCGTTCATACGGCTGTGTGAATGGTCCCTTATACAGACACAGTAAGTTGAAAGACATCCATCAACTTCACCACGGCATAAAATATATTGCATAGCAGGATATATTTGTCTCATCGTTCTCTCCCATGACGTGAAATAATTTTATACTATTTGTAGGTAATATAGCACTATATAGGTCCGCAGCTGCTCCACCATGAGAACTTCCCCCACAGTACTGTAAATGAACGCCTCTAACATCTCCTGACGTGTGTGGTGATGTTACAGGATTCCTTTAATAGAACAAGCACACAATGGTGAGCATACGGTCTCCAAGAAAAAATATCACCTGCTGCGCCAGTTATTTTTCGTGATGTGAGCCGCCCACCAATGTCATTTCGTCCTTTCGAGCCCAATGTTGAGCTTATGCTCCAATAGAATATATCAAACCTTATTTTCATATAAGGCACGATTAGTAATGGTGTTCTTGGACGTCCCATCAAATCAAGTATGGGTCAGTCCAGATTCAGGTAGTATGAATGTCACAAAAGCTATACATCCAATCGCTGCAAGAAAATGAGTCAATGATCAACCCTACCAGGCACTATGCCTGTTTCACTAGGGTTGTTCATGCTGGCAGATGCACTTTAATAATTTGGTAGCTTTTTATGGTACTTTCTCAAGATCCTCTTGATGCCCTCAATAAACGGGCTTGTAAATATTGTCATGATGACCACAGCTATAGTTCTGAGAACATAAACTTGTGTATTTGCCCAGGCCTGACCTTGATGCATGAATTTAAAGGGGTTGTCCGCTTTATTTAAATTGATTACCTATCTTCAGGATCAAAATGACTCATGGCACCCCTGCCAATCCGTACTTTGCCGATTCACTGTTTACCTGTGAGCTGGAGTAATTACACCTAAGCTGTCCCATTAATTTCCATGGGACGGCTCTGTAGTATTAATTTGAACAGGAAGGAGCCATCCCATGGGAGTGAATGGGGCGGCTTAGTTGTAATTACACCCGCTCACAGTGAAGCGCTTGCAGGAGTGTAGTCTTTTCCTCAAACAGCTGATCAGCGTGGGTGCTGGGAGTCAGACCCCTGCCAATCTGAGGATGGGTCACTAGTGTAAATAAAGCAGACGACCCCTTTAATAATGTGTACACTTATCTTTTCTGCACACCACGGAGGACTAAGAAAGTAAAGCTAAATGATTGGTATGGCTTTTACTGATACTATCCTCCTATAGAAACAATGGTAGAGGAACAGGCCTGGTTCCAAGACCGAACTAGGATCTACTAAATCTACCGACACTGGATGAATTTGTTAATGCTTTTTTATTTTAGAATAATTTTAAAGGTCAAGTATTTATATTTTTTTATTTTTTTACTGGACTGCAGGATACAAGAACGTGGTGTTCTGCGTTAGTGCTTTTTATTTATTTTTTATGTATACGTCAAACGGAGGCATGACACATGATGTGAACCCACCCCTAAATGTCCCGGTAAATATATACCTAATTATTATTTTTTTTTTTTTTTTTTTAGCTCATGTGCCTTATTGGAGAATCCTTTGATGAACACAGTGATGATATATGTGGAGCTGTTGTAAATGTTAGAGCAAAAGGAGATAAAATAGCAATTTGGACTACTGAATGTGAAAACAGGGACGCTGTTACACACATAGGGTAAGCTGCAAAGTGGATAGCTAGTATGACCAATTCCATGCAATGTGTAAACTTGGGTAACATCAAGTTATGAATTCCTTTTCTATCATATAATTAACTGTTTCAGCCCTGGGCGTTTATTATTTTTGTTTCTCCCCTTTTTTATTTCAGTTCATATAGCCTTATATGGGCTTCTTTTTGCAGGACAAGTTTTACTTTCTAATGGCACTATTTAATATTGCGTACGATGTAGTGGGAAGCTAAAAAAAAAAAAATAGCTTAGGCATATTCTGATCCCGATAACTTTTTAAGGCTACTTTCACACTGGCGTTTTGGCTTTGTTTCTGAGATCCGTTCAGGGCTCTCACAAGCGGTCCAAAATGGATCCGTTTTGCCCTAACGCATTCTGAATGGAAAAGTATCTGCTCAGAATTCATCAGTTTGCCACCGATCAGTCACCATTCCGCTTTGGAGGCGGACACCAAAATGCTGCTTGCAGCGTTTTGGTGTCCGTCTGACGAAACTGAGCCAAACGGATCCGTTCTGACACACAATGCAAGTCAAAGGGGACGGATCCGTTTTCTCTGGCACACTAGAAAACTGATCCGTCCTCCATTGACTTTCAAAGGTGGTCATGACTGATCAGTCTTGGCTATGTTAAAGATACCGTTCTGAACAGATGCAGACTGTTGTATTATCTGAACGGATCTGTCTGCAGATATATGACGGATCCACACCAAAGGAGAGTCTGAAAGTAGCCTTAGTTACATCTTTAAAGCTGTGAGGGCTCCATTTTTCTGTGTGGTGATCCATAGTTTTTATTGATGCCACTTTGAATGGTGTGACTTCTGATCACAATTTTTTATACTACATTTTTTTTATTAGTAGGAGTAGGGGCATTTTGGATCTTTATTTTTTTTATGGGGAATATTTTTTTATTTTTTTACACATTTTAAAGGGAACCTGTCTCCTCAAAAGCGCATATAAAACCACCCACATTACCTTCTAGTAGCCCCCAGTCTGTTAATATTTGATCTGGTAATTTGATGCTCCATAACATGACAAAAACAATGTAATTGCCATCAGCGCTATCTCGCCAGTCAGTCTGAAGTCTGTGTGATTGACATCCTGCAGTGTGGCCTGGGATTGCGTTAGTCTCGCTCATGCGCGGTGTGCTGATTAAACCCGGGTATTTGCAGGAGCCGGGATCGCGCAGTAACAAGGAGCGCACCGCACATGCGTGAGACTAACACAATCCCAGGCCGTACTGCAGGATGTCAATCACACAGAAGAGGGGACGGTTGGGGGGGCGTGCTTATCTGGACTTGAGCAAGGAGGCCGCTGCCCCCTTGACTTCAGACTGACCGGCAAGATAGCGCTGATGGCGATTGAACCATCGTTTTTGCTATGTATGGAGCATCAGATTACCGTATCAAACACCTCTATAATAACAGAATTGGGGCTACTATAAGGTGGTGATGGTGGGTTTATATGCGTTTTTGAGGTGACTGGTTCCCTTTAAGTCCCCTCAGGTAGAAGACTTTAACCAGCAATCGCTTAGCCCATAGACTGTAAGGCACTACCACTGCAGCCTATGGCAGTTGTGAAATGTTCCTATGGAGCCCTGCCACTTCCAGGCATCCATGGTAACTACTGCTGTGATGGCCTCAGATTCTTCAGGGGGACCAAGTTTATCACAACGATTGAACGTCTCCCTCGGTCACCACGCTTAGTCACAGTTGACCACGGCATCTAAGAAGTTAATAGTCTGTGACCAGCATTACGACTAACAGCAGAAATCTGGCAGCTATTGTACCCGGTCTGGAGCGGGCAACATCTTTAAAGATGTGACCAGAGCCATACATGAAGTTGGAGTCCATGCTGTGATACTGTAAGACCGTCATGCAGCGGTCACAGACCCCATTGGTTCTGCAATAGTGTCTGTCATTTGCATGCATAACAATTTTTTCCTGCATACGAGACACCTGAAAATCTTGGCAACAAGTAAATGATGAAAATAAACCAGTCCAAATTAGTCTATAGGCGTAATGCATTTGACCACACGTATGGGACAGTGCACAGGAGGCTGCTACGGCTCCAGAATATCAGAGGAAATCCATGGTCATTTATTGAGACTGACGTTTTAGACGCAGGTCTTAGTAACCCCATAGCTGGCGGTGGATCCGCCTCTACATATCTTTGGCCTATTCAGCTCCAGTCTAAGTGTAAGACAGCTTCCTTGCTGGCTTACATTTAGACTAGGGATCGACCGATTATTGGTTTTACCGATATCAGCCAATATTCAGGATTTTGACCGCTATCGGCATCTATTTTGCCGATATTCCGATAGCTTATAGGGAACACAGATCGCGCTGCTGTCAGTGCTCTCCGTGTTCCCTCAGCAGCACAGGGGAGAAGGAAGCAGTGTCTCCCTCCCCCCCCTGTGCTGCTGCCACCAATGAGAGAAGGGGCGGGGCTGTGGCCACTGCGCCACCAATGAAGATACCTCTCTCATGAATTCATATACAGGAGGTGGGAGCTGGCTGCAAAATCGCATAGCCAGCTCCCAACCTCTGAGCGGTAGCTGCGATCTGCGGCACCTGAGGGGTTAACTACCGCAGATCGCAGCTACCGCTCATAGAGGTTGGGAGTCGGCTATGTGATTTTTTTTTTTTTTTTTTTTTTTTTTTTTTTTTTTTTTCCGCCAGCTCCCGCCTCCTGTATATGAATTAATGAGAGATTTCTCTTCATTGGTGGCGCAGTGCGCTTTCCCCCCTGTATTAATCATTGGTGGCCACAGGATCTCCTCTCCCATGCTCCTCCGATCGGAGCCCCAGCAGTGTAATCCTGGGGCTGCGATCGGTTACCATGGCAGCCAGGACGCTACTGAAGCCCTGGCTGCCATAGTAAGCTCCATGCTGCTGTGTGCACAGAGCAGCAGGGACAGTGTGAGCTCCTATTCACCCTGATGGAGATCTATCAGGGTGAATAGGACAAGGGTTCTAGTCCCTAAGGGGGCTAAAAGAAAGTAAAAAACAAAAACAAAACGCCAAAATATTAAGTATGAATGAAAAAAAGATTTACAAAAAAAATAAAACCTACATGTTGACAATAAACATATTAATTTTCTGCAGATTTGTGCAAGAATATATATATTTTTTTTTTTTTCAAAAATGAAAATTTCCAGAATATCTGTATAAATTATCGGCTATCGGCCTGAAAGTTCACAAATTATCGGTATCTGTCCTAAAAAATAAATATCGGTCGATCCCTAATTTAGACCATTTTCTACATCTAAAACAGGTGTAGAAAATGATGAACGAGACCGTCCCCTTCCCCGCCCACTTTTTTTTTTTTTTTTTTTTTTTTTTAGACCTGTTGTGAGCAGGTAAGTGTTACATTGCGTTGCAAATAACCTTTGTGCCACAATCTGCACCAGAAATGCATCTAATATAGAGGAGTTTCTGAATAGTAAATTACCCCAAACATCCGCATACTTTCCTTAGTCATGGCATAAAAAAAAAAACCGACACTATTTTAAAAAGGGGGGGAAAAAGATAAGACTATCCCTATTTTCTCAACAGTCACCTTATGAATGTTCCCGTCTAAAGGGACCTTAAAGTGAGCCTGATTACCATGATAAAAATGCAAACACAGGAGAAAGTTAGAGCCAGGGCAGGAAGTAGTGACTTCATAAGAGTTTATCCAGAAAACCATCCACCTGTAATGTGTACATTACTCTTATTTAGGCCTCATGCACACTGCCGTTGTTTTGGTCCACATCGGAGTCACCGTTTTGGCGGCTTGGATGCGGACCCATTCACTTCAATGGGGCTGCAAAAGATGCGGACAGCACTCCATGTGTTGTCCGCATCTGTTCCGTGGTCTGAAAAAAATATAACCTGTCCTATTCTCTTGTGGACCGCAAAACACAACGTTCATGTGCATGAGACCTTAGGCTGATTATGGCAGTGATAGGCATCCTGACATCAGATCACGTCCTGCATTTGTAGCGCACAACCTACAGCAACTGAATATCAAAACTGATTTTCCAGTTTTGATATTCAAAACTAATTTTTTTTTTTTACAACTTTGAATGTTTATGTGAAATATCTAATGTTCTTTTTTTTATTTTTTATTTCTTTAAACCTTTAGGAGAGTTTACAAAGAAAGGTTAGGACTTCCCCCCAAAGTAGCACTTGGATACCAGTCCCATGCAGACACTGCTACCAAGAGCGGCTCCACCACTAAGAATAGATTTGTTGTTTAAGAAGACGCCATCTGAGTATTCTTTCATAGGAGACTGCGTCAAGCAATCGCGACTTGGGAGCTGTACCAAAGCCTCTACAAAAGCAGAGTGGACTGCATTTAAAAAAATTGATTTCCACCTCAATATTGCTAAGAATTATGAAAAGTCATTCGCCTTTTTGTCTTGTGCTATGTTAATTCCCTCACATTTTTTCTTTTTTTTTCTTTTATATTTGGTCAAATAAGTTATCCAATCAAAACATTTCAATGCGCAAATGCCCTTCCTCCCAGTTCTCTCAAAGGTTGCCCAGGTTATCTCTGTAATAGTCCTTTATTTTTTGTCTCTACTATTACAGAACTATTTATCCAGAGTGTGCACTTGCAACTCCCACAGGAAAATGAATATTTACATTGTCTGCAGTTACAATAGTTTGCTGATTTGCAAGGCGGAGGATTAAAATGCATTCAAACTTATCTAGCGATTCATGGTTTGTTTTATTTGAATTTTTTTTTTCTTTCTCTTTTTAACAGCATTGTTTTGGCTGTATTTTGTGCTGATGTTGGCTGCTAGGTTTAATTTATTTGTTCCCTCCTTGATAACATTAGTGATATTCTGATTTCATTTTTTTTCTTTTTTTAGTTCATGTAACATTGGTGATGGATCCAGGGGAAAAAAAGGAAATTGGTTGAATAAAAGTGTTATTTTGTGCGTTTAGAAACCTTCTTTTAATTTAATTTTTTTATTTTGTATGCCATTACAAAGCTTTGCTGCAAGTTTATGCATTTCAGTAGAATCAGTGACCTGTTTCTGTGATTTCTTAAACATAATTGTGGATTTTTTTTTAATGTACATCATAATGACATTCCTTTACTAGACATAGTATGCCTTTGTTTTATTTTTTAAATTTTTTTTTTTGTATCCTATGGCGTATTTTAACACATTGTATTAGACTATATTTTGCTTTGGTTATATAAAAAAAAATTGGCTCAAGTAGCAAAGCAGTCACCATTCATATTAAGACAGTGTACAAAACTGTAAATAAAACATGTACAGTGAATTGTCTTTTAGACAACTAGATTTGTCATTTTTTTTATTTCCACAAGAGGAATCACTCCCTTCAAAATGGCAAGTGTGCACCATCCTTCTAGTAATCCATATACACTGTAAGGGTTTATTCACACGTCTGTAGAGTATTGCAGATCCACAATACACCCGGCCGGCACCCCCCCCCCCCCCCCAAAGAACTGCCTATTCTTGTCCGGACAAGAATAGGACATGCTCTATTTTTTGTCCGGAGCCGCATACCGGAAGATCTCGGGGGTGCTCCGGAAATGCGGATGCAGACCACACACTGTCTGCTTCCATTCCTTCCCCATAGAAAATGAATGCGTCCGCACACATTCTGCAGAATTGCGGAACGGTTGCGGACACATTCACGGACGTGTAAATGGATCCTAATGAAATCACGCATGGTGTTTGTCTAAATATGGTAATAATTTCTACCTCTAGCAATTGCATTTCAAAAATTTCCTTTCATCTGGTACCAACAGTTGACTGTTCCTTCTGCTGGTGGTACAGTATACCTGGAGCATTAGATCATGTTCTAAAGACTTAGCTTGGTTTAGAGAACTTTGTAGGAACCCCCCCCCCCCCCATTTTATGGTTTGTCGTTGTGGTGTACTGGGAGCAAGCGTTGATGCAACAATTACTTTGTGAGAAATGGATAACTAAATGGAGATTTATTTTTCTCCAGAAATGGAGACGCTGCAAGGGACAGTTGGCTCACTTTATTTTTTTCCGTTAATCCAAAAACTAGTGCACAAATTTCAGCTTTTTATCTATTGTATAGGACTGTGCCAACCTTAATCCTCTAATCTTTTTTGGTGGCCATAAAATAGGAACATGGTGTTGCATTCATTTACTTAATACAGCTGTAGGTGTGAGGTATAGATTTAGTGCCCCAAAAAACTGCCCTGGATACCCTAGTATTAATGCAGGGAATACTTCCCATAGTATGAGGGAGGGTGGTGGTTTAAGAGGGTTTTCTCGCCCATATTTATTGAGGGACACAGACTGTGGATATGGCCATGTCCTCTAGGAGGTGTTTGCTCCTCCCCTGGCAGCTATACCCCCTCCAGCCTGGGGAGAGAGCTTCAGTTTTTTCTAGTGTCAATAGGAGGCAAGACCTCCCTGCTCTGCAGGGATCTCCTGAAGATTTCTTATTTTAGTTTATTTTGTTCCTTCTTTTTCAGATGGGCAAACAGTGGACGCCTCACCTCCCTGTTTCTTCTGGGGTTGAGTTGTGCCAGTGCCGGTCACTCGCACTGCTGCTTCCCCCACAGAAGACAAGGTGGACCAGGGCAGCCTCGCTCCCCTGCATCCTGCCAGCCAAGGAGTCGCCTAGGTCCAACATTGAGAAGACCCTTCCGCCATTCCAGACTCCTGCCACTTCGGTGCTAGCTGCTGAGGAGGTGACCCTGCTGGAGAAGGTACCATTATGGGCCCACTTAGGGAGGGTGAAGCGAAGAGGAGGAAGATAAGGTGAGTACACGGGACTAGGTGAGTATGTTAACCCCCTCCCTTCCTATTAAAGGGTTCTACGGAATAGGCTCCCTGGCAGACACAGGCTTCATTTATAACTCCCCCCCCCCCCCCCCAAGCCCAGCTCCAACAGTCTTCCTTCCCTCCCCCTCTGTGCCGTCAATACTTGGGCACATAAGGGGGTTAATGACCAGGTCTCCGCAGGCACTTTTAAACAGCGGGCGACCGTACGCACCGCTTTGGTAGGGTGTGGAGTACAGGTTGCAGAGTGCTGACCTCGTGCTCAGACACCCCTTGCTTCTGCTCCCCAGCGTTATCATCCCCTGGGAGCGCACCTCTCCAGGAAAATAGCGCTGGGTCCGGTCGGCTCCTACTCCTATGCTGCACGCACCGATCCTGCTGGAGCCTCAGCTATTTTCTGCAGTGCCGTCCCCTCTGTCAGTCCCCCCCCTCCTCACGGGCTGCGGCTCCAACGACCACCTGCCCTGCCGCTGTGATCTCCCCGACATGCGTGCTCATTTGTCTGCGGTCGTCTGCCCTTCACCTGCGCAGTCCAATTTGGCTGTCAGCGGCTGCCTGCGCAAATGACATGGGTCGTGCAGTATTGTCCCCGCAGCCCTCGGTGCTCCGGCCGTACAGTCAGCCGGGTCCCATTACTTTAGGCCCCGGCTTGCGGCCTACTAGCCCACATCTCATCCCCGGGGAGGGGGGTGGTCTGGCGCGAATTCTTCCCGACTTTGCTTCCCCTCCCACTGTAGCTCACAGAGACCCGCCCTCAGTTCTCAGGAAGTTAACCCTTTCTGTTCCTGGTCAGCCTTCTCTTGAGGCTGGCACAGGATTCTAGGGGTTTTCTTGCTGAGGGGCCTTAATGTTGAGGAATTTAACTCCTCTGCCCCTTGCCCAATTCAGATGGGCATCCCAATTTTATATATATTTAAAAAGAAAGTCTATTCGGGCCCTCACCCCTCAGTCCCCATCACTACGGGACCCCCCCCCATGGCATTGTCCCTGGTTCAGTGTTTACTATATGTCTTACCCCCTTAAGTAGGTGGGGTATCAATACGGGACTCTCCTTATGCCTTGCCCTTTCCGTGAAAGGTGTACTCTCTATTTGGATTCAGTTCCTACTAGATGCATTACCACCCTTTATGGTGGAGTATTTGCACTACCACTAGGGTAGTGCTTGCCGTAAGCATTACCCCCTTTCATTGGTGGGATAATTACAACATTGCCTATTCCACAACTGATCCACTATCAACTACGCCACAGCTATAGATGCCTTAGCTTCTATATGTGGAGCGTAGCGAGTATCGTACATGCTGCTGCCCTGTATTATTCTCTTGGTATCTCGGTGCCTTCAGGGTTACTGTGGCTGTTTTCACGTTGTCTTTTTCTTTCAATGCCATTTTGGGGAATGAATATGACAACCTCTCCCCTCAGGGGGTTGTCCAGCGTCCCCTATATCCATGGTCATCCACTGTCCCACTATGTGTCTTCAACAGTATATAGTGTGTACACCATGGCACGTAATATTGTGATCACGTTCCAGCAAGTCAAGTGTTTCACGGACTCTATATCCCCTATCCACTATTTCTGATGTGGGAAGTGGTTGTGCTGGCACTCTGGTTTAGCATTGCAGCGTGTTCTCCGATGGTGCGGATTTTTCACGCTGGTACTAGCGTTCGCAGTCGCTGCAGTGGGGCAGTACCTCAGGTACTTGTTCTACACTGACGCTGGCTTGGAGGTTGTTCCTGTCCAACGCCCTTCCCGGGTGGAGTGTTTAGGTTAGCTCTCCTTTCCTGGGGCAGTATGGTACCATGGTCTCTACTGGATCCCTCTAGTCTGCCCCTCATTTTGTGCTGGTGGCACGCTACAGCTACTATGGTGTGGGGGTCCTGGATTAGCCATTACATACTCTGGCTCCCCCTGCACGTTTTTTTTTTTCTCAGGTGACTGATTCTTCTTACGCCAAATTCAGTGGCGTACACTGCATGGCCTCCTCCTTAGGGTCCATTCACACGTCCGCAAAATGGATCCGCATCCGTTCCGCAATTTTGCGGAACGGGTGCAAACCCATTCATTTTCAATGGGGCCGGAATGTGCTGTCCGCATCCACATTTGCGGATCCGCACTTCCGCATCCGTGCTTCAGTTTCTGCAAAAAAATAGAACCTGTCCTATTCTTGTCCGCAATTGCGGACAAGAACAGGCATATTCTATTAGTGACGGCAAGGTGCGGTCCGCAAAATGCGCAACGCAAATTGCCGCTTTCCGTGTTTTGCGGATCCGTGTATCCGCAAAACACATTGCGGACGTGTGAATGGACCCTTAGGCGGAGTATAGCACCGCCACGATCATCCGGTGGCTACTTCTGTGTAGTGTCAGTCTCAGATGGGGAATGGGCTTTGCCCTGCTTCTTTTTTTTTTCCCTTCCTTATCTGGCTCGGGGTTCACGGCCACTCCGCAACCCTGGGTAGCTCCTATGTTACTACTTCCCCTCATCGATGTTGATGCAGGGTATTTGTTCTGTATTTTTTATTTTTTTCTTCTTCCAAGTCTTGTTCCGGATCAACTGTTGGGCTATGACGATTTTCCAAATTCACCCGTTGGTCCTGGGTGTACTACCCGTAGCTATAACTACCTCTCCCAAGACTTGACTAGTGACTGCCATGTCAGTCCGATGTAGTCATGCCTGTTCACTGCACCCTCCGTGGCTAAACTACGAGACTCGCCACGCCAGGCTGAGCAGGGGTGCTGTCATGGCGGTTAATAGTTTTGCTCCTGGACCGTAACACCCCTTCTATCTTCCACTTCGAGGCAGGTGTTTTTTCGCTCATCTTGGTCTGGTCGAAATTTCTTTTGAGCAGGGTTGCTACACAGTCAATACACGGTCGCTGACGGAACTCCACCGCCGGTGATTCTCAGGTTAAACATGCCTCAATCAGGCGTGTGTTTTCTTTTTTTTTTCTCGGTAGTTTATCAGCCAGCTTCTCAGTCTCCCCACAAGCTTCTTCAGCTCGGGGGACATTGGTGGACCACTTACCGTCGCCGTGGAGCACTTCCCTTTTGCAGGGGTGGATCCTGCGGTGCTGGGTTTTTTGGTTTGGCCATTAGCTCCTTACTGGGTCAGGTTCGGCACTGTGTATCCTCCCAGCGCCCTCTGACTCACCCGGGGCCCATTATACCTTCCATACCGTCCTCCCTTACCACCTGGGGATCTGACCTTGGTCCTTTCGGTGCTCCGGAATTTCCCCTTGAACCCTTGCGGGAGATGTCTCTCCAACTTATGTACTGCAAGGTGGTTTTTTTTTTCTTGTGGCTATCACATCCATCAGACGGGTGTCCGGATTGGGGCACTCTTGTAGAGAGCTTCCTGGTTCTGACAGGGATAAGCGGTTCCCCGGCCCGTTCATTCCTTTCTCCCGAAGGTGGTCTCTGATTTCCATTTCAATGAATAGACTGTCCTTCCATTACTGTCCCTACCCTTCACACACTAGGGAAAGGGAGTTAGATCATTTGGACGCTGTCAGGTCTCCGACGTTTTACTGCCAGTTCCTTCCGGCGTACGGACTCTTTTTTTTTTTTTTTTTTTTTTTTTTTCTTTTTTTTTTTTTTGTCATCCCGGAGGGTCCTCGCAAGGCATTGGCGGCCTCCAGGGTGGCACTTGCACGTCTGCATTTGCTTAAGCATACTGCACCCCTTCGGTGTTACGGCTCACTCCACCAGAGCAGTGGGCTCTCTTGGGCTCGGAGGATTCAAGGTTCGGTTGTGCAGGGCGGCTGCTGTCCGCCTTATGCACATTCACAAAATTTTGCCAGGCGCATATTTATGCATTGCGGGCGCTGCCTTGGGTTGCATGGTCTTGCAGGCGTCAGTTCTTAGTTGCCTGCAGGGGCACTTGCTCCATGGGTCTGTGGTTTTCCCTCCCTGTGGACTGCTCTAGGACGTCCCACGGTCTGTGTCCCCCAATGCATATGGGCGAAACAACTACATTTTTGTAAAACTTACCAGTAAAATCTTTCTCGCTCTTCATTGGGGGACACAGCACCCACCCAGTATTGTGGTTCGGCCACAGTTGTGGCTGTTGCTGGTTAGAACCCGGTTCGGTTCTTGGCATTGCTGCTGTTCCAGGTTTTTTTCGTTGGTTTACTTGCTTCTCCTACTGTCTCTCCCAAACTGAAGCTCTCTCTCCAGGCTGGAGGGGGGTATAGCTGCCAGCGGAGGAGCTAACAGCTTTTACTAGTGTTAATGCCTCCTAGAGGACATAGCTATACCCATGGTCTCTGTGTCCCCCAATGAAGAGCGAGAGAGATTTTACTGGTAAGTTTTACAAAAATCTTGTTTTCCTGCTTTTACAGAAAACTAATTTTATGGCACTAAATATACAGAATTTTATGAAAGTAGGAAGACAGATAAAAAAAAAAAACTCCCACACACAGAGATCTCCTTGTGGAGAGCACAAGGGACCTTTCACCCCTCAAAATTAAAAGCACCACATCACCACTTCAGTTGATTGCTCAAGCATTGAGATTTCTAAAACAGTAGGAGGGAGCTAGAGGAACTTCAACAATTTAGACCAAATCGCCAAAACCTCATGAGACGAGAACAGCTGAGACTACGGGATCTTAAAGTGGATCAAAGTATTACTCTGTCAGATCCGGGAAGGTAAAATTTTCTTTTTGGGTCTGACCCCCTTTTCATATCACAAAAATACATTGGTATGATAATCCACTCAGTATATTTCAATGTTGATACAAAGAATACATTGGTATTTTATATTGGACTCAATTGTTGAGTACTGCCATACAATTATCTTGACTGCTTGCTTGTGGTGTCCTACACTCAGTCTGCAGCAGTTTTGGTCAGTTGGTGTCTTTCTCTTTCCTTCATGCCCATGACAGCACCCTTGAGAGACCACCTCCTATACAGAACAGGAACTTCAGTGAAGAGCTATAAATAGAGGTACTCCCCCTGTACGTCAGTTCCTGTTTCCTGTCCTACTTGATAGGGGTCACTTTGGAGAGCTGCATTTAGCCTGCCAGGCCTCGATTATGTTGATGTTTAAGTTGCCTCTAAGAGACGCCTGTAAAGGCTGGGGTTTTCCTTCCCTGTTCCTGACTTCTGTCAAGTCAGTGTTTGCAGCAGTCCCTGGGGAACCTGGAGGTTGTCCAGGCACATCTGATCCTCCTTGCAGGATTGAGGAGGTCTGGGGCCATTTTTTGTATCATCTACGATCTGGGCGTCTTTCTCCTGATGCGGGCAGCAGATGTGTGTACTGGAAGTGGCGCAACTTCTTGTATTGGGTAGGCACATGGAGTTGCTTGAGTGGCGCATTGGTAGTGACATGGGGAGCGCATCTTCCAGTTTGACCACATGTGAGTGCCAGCAGTTTTGGAACATTGTGCTGCATGGCAGGAACTCAGCCAACCTATTTAATCCAATGCCATCCTAGGGAGACCTCAGCGGGCCATGACTGCAGACTGGTAGTCCCTGGAAGATAAGGGGGGGAGAAACGCCGTAAAGATCATGTCAGACAATGCCTTAGCTTACCTAAACAGCCGGGTGGGTGGTGGGGATACTCTGTTTAAAAGTTTGATGTCCTTAGTCTCAAAAAAAAATATTCTATGATTATGCCTCTGGGTCCATCTATCAAAGCTTGGGGGTTTGGAAAACAAGGTGGTGGATTTTTTAAGCTATCACTTTTTAGACCGGGGGAGTGGTACATCATTCAGGAAGTTTTTCAGCAGATAGTTTGGCTTTGGGGTCTTCTGTCCCTGGGCCTCTTTGCAACGAGGCAGAACAGGAAACGCAGAATAAAAATTTTCTCTAAATCCTGAGGGCCACCCTACAGGGATGAATGCGTCTCTTCCCTACCCTGGCCAGACCAGCTGCTATATGCCTTTCCTCCTCTGAGCCTTCTTCCCAGAGTTCTGCAGAAGCTAAGACCGGAACAGGTAAAGGTCATATTGATTGCCCCCATTCTGGCCAAGAACCTGGTTCACTTAGCTAAGGATAATGTCGCTGTCAGACCCCTGGATGCTTCCTATGAGGACAGATCTTCTGTTTCAGGGCCCAATTTATCACCCCGAGTTACAGAACCTTCACCTAGCTGCCTGGTACTTGAGAGGAGGATTTTGAGGGAGAGAGGTTTGTCGGATCAGTGATCTCTACCCTTTTATCCAGCAGGAAGACATTACCTCTACTATCTATCTTGGGGTTTGGAGAGCTTTCCTTAATTTTTAAAAAATTTCCATTGACCCTCTTTGTTCCCCACCTATGTCCAGGATCTTAGATTTTCTACAGGAAGGTCTAAATAAAACTTTAAACCTAGCACACTTACGTGCAAGTCTCTGCTCTTAGTGCCTTTTTTTATTTCCCTATTGCTTATTACCCTTGGGTTAAACTTTTCTTTAGGGCAGTGAGTAGAATTAAGTCTCTAAAACGACGTGTTCCCCTATAGGAGCTTAATTTAGTCTAGTCAGAAATGATAGAACCACCTTTCAAGCTTTTACAGGATTTACCTATTTTAAGGTTTTGTTGTTCAAGACTGCTTTTCTGGTTGCCATCTCGTCAGCTAGAAGGGTTGGTTAGATTAGCACCTTTTCTGCCTCTCCTCAGGGCTGTTTCACATGAGCGAGTTCATTGTGGCAATCATACTCCGTGTGTGATCCTCCGCTCTGGACTTGCAGGAGCGCATGGCATTATAATGATTTATAATGCTAAGCATCTCTGCATGACCTTTTTTCCACAGAATCATAGTGACTTAAAGCTGTCTTTAGGATTCTGTAGAAATAAGGTCAAGCAGAGGAACATGGCATTCTAAATCATGATAATACTGTGCGCTTCTGCAAGTCCAGAGCAGAGGATCACTCGCACACGTAGTGTGATTCCTGCAGTGGCCTTGCTCGTGTGAAACAGCCCTTGCACTAACATCCTGAAGCATAGGAATGTTATCCAACCTTTTTCCGTCGGCCTTCCTAAGGTAGTCTCCCCTTTCATCGATCTCAGGGGATTGGACCATCACGGTCAGGACCCCAACAATGTTTTGTTAAAAGGTGTCTTTCTAGTTGACTAATCAGTGGAGAAAGACTTCTCATCTTTTTGTTCAGTGTGGGGGCAAGAATAGGGGAGATGAGGGTTCTTCTTGCTAGATGGATAATGGGGGCCATCTCCTTGGTCTACACTGCAGCAGATAGATCCACTTCTGTCTGGGTTTGGGGCTTATTATACCAGGTCCATATCTACTTCCTTGGTGCAGAAAGCTGACACTTCAATAGAACAAATTTGTAGAGCAGCCACCTGGAGCTCCCCTAATACCTATTTCAGGCACTATAGATTAGACTTGGGTTCTGATGACCTTTTTATCTTTTGGAAGATTGACACCTTTTTCTGGGAAGTCTTTATCACCTACTGACTCCAATTAGGATAATGGAATCAACACCTTTGACCCAATGCTGGGTACAATTACCAGATGTGGATTCAGTTACATATTTATTCCCAGAATTTTTGTACAATCACTCAGAATTGAGAAAGCTCGTTGGAAGAACGAGTGAAACGTTTCAAGAAATCTACAGTACGTCCAGTAGCCTTGATTTATTCTTTACAGCTATATTTTGGAAGAAAGGTGTTGCAAGCTGTAATCCCTCCCTAGCTATTTACCATTCTTATCTTTCTCTCAGGTGATGTCATGGGTGTAAAGGATATATTGAATTACACTTACTAGTAATCTGTTTTCCATGAGCCTATGCCAGCACCCAGAATTATTCCCACCCTGTATATAAAACACATGTATGTATATACACTACTCACAAAGTTATGCATTTTTGGCTTGTGAGTGAAATTTCAGGATAAACGTTAAAAATACACTCTAACCTTTACAGGTTAACTGACCTTCTCTAAACGTTTGAATGCACATGTCCAACTGTTCAATGTTTTTAGTACTTTTTTGCACAACTTCTCTAACAAGTTGCTTAACGGCAAAATTCACAACAGATGTTCCATAAGTCTACCAATAAATTTTCTGGTTCAATTAGAATTGGCATTTAAATAGTCCTCCTCATCATGCTGTTCACATTTTGACATCATGAGCCCAATACAACACCTAACAATTGATCAACACCTCTGCATTGCGAGGCTTAAAGCAGGATGTTCTCAGGCGGAAGTAGCCACTGAGCTTAGAGTGTCATCAGGAGGTTGCAACAGAGAGACGGAAAGGCATGGAAGTGGACGTCCAGGGGTGGATTGGCCATAGACCTCACAGGGAAATCTGGTGGGCCGATGCCCAGGTGGCCGCCTGAGCCCTCCTCCTGGATGGCCAGTGGAAGTTTTTGGGAATGTATTTTGTGATGGATTGTGATATTTGACTTTGTTGGGGGTGGTATAATGTGCCACAATATGGTATTGCTGGGCTCGCCTACTTGTGTTGCCCCTGCCTTCCATCAATTTGGACTTGATTACAAAATCAAATAATAATAGTATAGGCTGGCTCACAGTATTTTTGCATACAAATTTATTAATACACTTAATAAAACAAAAACCAACTTAGTGTCGACATGTCAGCATAAATACATTAAAGGTATATAAAGTGCGGAGCTCGCGCACAAAACCTAAATAGCTTATGGCTAGAGTGTAACTGCAAGAATCATTCAATTGTACCACTCAAATGTCCATAGAATTATATACAGATTTACCAGCTTGTTAGAACCAAAAGGTTCAGAAGGTGTCCTTACTGCAAACTCCTGCAACGAAAGTTCTGTTCTCAGGTGTCGTTCAGCAGTAGTACTTGCACCGCTTCCCATCAATGGCGCTCCACTTACTTTTTCCCCTCCCCCACGACAGCACCATAGAGAGAGAGAGAGAGAGAGGGATCCACCCCCCAGGGACAGGAAACCTACAGAAATAAAAGGCTGGAGCCTCTCCTCCCATTCAGTGGTTTCCTGTCCCTGGAGTGGGAGACCTACAGTTTTTCCTTTCAGGTCTTACCGTCGGTCTTTGCTTCCTAGGAGTTCCTAGAGGGCTGGCGGTAGCTGCCGGGGTCCATCGCGCTGCTGGGCAGGCTGACAGGACCCTAGGATGCGGAGGTGCTCCAGGGGCCCTCCGTATCTTGCGGCAGCCATGTGGGTGACTCGGGGAGAGCTCTGCCCCATGGGGAATACAAGTGGCGGCCGGAGGTGGTATCCCTGATCGCAGGGCTCTACCACTTAGAACCAGGCTGGAGCAGCGTTGCGCTTCCGGTCACGTGGGCGGAGGGTATGACGACTTCCGGTTTCCCTCCAGCTCCATTGAGGCGTGGAACGCACACGTGACTTCCGGTTTCCCCCAGCTCCATCGGAGAGACCGGATAGTGTGAAGATGTCTGAATAGACGCCGGGTTCTCTATTTAAGGGAGGCAAGCCAGACCAGTCCTTGAGCTATACTGGACGGTCTGTGCTTACTTATAGACATGTAGGAGCCTCCTGGGAGTAGTACAGGGGTATCTGTAATGGAGGCCTTTTGATTAATTATACCCCCCTTGTTTCCTTAGCGTATAGACTCCCTACCTCCTCCATCCGATAAACAATGGAGGAGGAAAGAAGACAAGGAGCTGCTGAGGGTGAAGTGACTCCCATCCTGGTAGCTCTTTGATCTTCAAGGGGTAAGTGGCTCAATTCATTTACAAACCCTTTTAAAATTTACGCCTAAACCAAAGAAAATGCTGGCAAAAAGAAAAAACAAGGAATGTGCGCTCTGCAGAGCTTCTCTATCTTCTTATGAATAGAAATTATGCCAGGCATGCATTGACAAGACCATTTCGGACGAATCACCTTCCTTACTGGAGAATATTAGATCACTCATTAAGACGGAGGTTAAAAATTCCCTTAAATCAGAAAAAAGGGTTAAAACATCCGTTAAGGATAAAGGTGCGGGATCTTGCCTATCTCTTGACCCCTCATCAGACGACAATGACACACCACCGGGGTCGTCCGCGTCTGGTTCCTCATCGGAGGATGAGTCTATGTCTAACACTTTTTTTCCTCCAGAAGATACTGACAAACTACTGAAAGTTATAAGATCTACTATGAACATTGAGGACGTTAAGGAGGATAAATCTGTAGCGGACTCTTTGTTTGTGGGGTTACAGGAAAGAAACTGTCGTTGTTTTCCCGTACATAGCAGTATTATGTCATTAATTCAGAGAGAATGGAGGAAACCTGGCAAGAAGGTATTTGCCTCTAGGGCCTTTAAACGGAAATATCCATTTGAAGAAGCGGCCTCTTCCTCTTGGGGGAAAGCTCCTAAAATCGATGTTGCCATCTCTAAAGTGTCTAAAAAATCCGCACTTCCTTTTGAAGACACTGGTATGCTGAAGGAGCCCTTAGACAAAAAAGCGGAGACCTTCCTTAAAGGTGCCTGGGAGGCCTCTACCTTATCCTTTTGTCCTGCCGTTGCGACGACAGTCACGGCCAGGACTTTAGGCCTCTGGTTACAGCAGCTATAAGTACAGTTAAAAGAAAGAGCCCCTAGGGATCAGATTTTATCTTCCTTACCAACCTTACAAAAAGCGGCTGACTTTCTAACAGATGCGTCTGTGTATTCTATTAAGCTTGGCGCACAGTCAGCCTCCCTCACCAATTCTGCACGCAGAGCTCTTTGGTTAAAAAGTTGGAGCGGGGGTGATATAGCCTCCAAACAGAGATTATGTAATATACCCTGCCAAGGAGAATTTTTGTTTGGTCCAGAGTTGGATGACCTTTTAGAAAAAGCAGCTGATAGGAAGAAAAGGTTTCCAGTCCCTAATCCTGCTGCTATGTTTGGTTCCCGGAGTAGACAGTCCTTTCGTCCCTATAGAAATAATGCAGGTAGAAGGCCAAACAGGGATAAGGATCAGAGATTCAGATCCAGAAATTTGGGGGGGAAAGGATTCCTATTTGGAAACTCTCCCTCTGCTAATAAGAAACAACCCCAGCAATGACGCCAGGTTAGAGGTGGGAGGAAGGCTAGAATTCTTCCAGGAAGCTTGGGAAAGGATTGCAGGGCCTTGGGTCTTAGATATTATTTGCTCAGGTCTAAAACCAGAATTCCATTCTTTGCCTCCGCAAAGGTTCACCATTACAAAAAGCATTTGTAATGCGTACCTCCCAGAAGAAAAAATAACAAAAATCTGGAATCCAGTCAAATCCCTCTCTTCCACATCCCTGACTCTTCGAAAGGCCATGTCGGTCCTAGCTTCCCTTACTTCTTGTATCCCGGCAGTGGAGTGGGCCCAACTTCATTCCCGTCAGCTACAGTCGGAAATCCTGTCAGCCTTCAAAAAGCACAAGGGGGTGTTGAATGTCAGGATAAAAATTTCGGACGCAACCAGGAGGAGTCTATCTTGGTGGCTGGACAGGGACAATCTAGTTCAGGGAGTTCCATGGTCCTACCCAGATCCTATTGTTCTGACCACAGATGCGAGCCCTTGGGGGTGGGGTGCCCACGTTCGACAATACAATTTTCAGGATCTATGGTCCCCAGCCCAGAAATCATTCTCCTCCAACCGGAAAGAATTGGCAGCGGTGAGATTAGCCGTGAAAGCTTCTCTGTCACTACTGGGCACAGGTCATGTGAGGATTCTTTCGGACAATCAGACGACTGTGGCTTATGTGAATCACCAAGGGGGACAAGGTCGGTGTCCTTACGGTGGGAAGCGGAAAAATTATTAACTATGCTAGAGAGACAAGTCAGCCATGTATCGGCCCTCCACATAAAGGGGAAGGAGAATATTCATGCAGATTTTCTCAGCAGACATCCTTTAAAGCAAGGAGAATGGTCCCTCAACACCTCAGTATTTTCCAAGATCAGCGAGTCATGGGGCATGCCAGTCATAGATCTCTTCAGTACAAGCCAGAACAAGAAAGTGGAAGTCTTTTGTTCCTTAAATCCAAGAGAATCCCCCTATGGGGTGGATGCTTTTCTCCTGAAGTGGGACTTTCCCCTAGCATATGCCTTTCCCCCCTTCCAACTGATCCCAGCAGTTCTAAAGAAGATCAGGAAAGACAGGGCAAGGGTTATCCTCATTGCCCCCTTTTGGCCCAAGAGGGCATGGTTCACTCTGCTCCGAACAATGTCAATCTCCGACCCCTGGATTCTGCCGGATCTGTTGTCCCAGGGTCCAGTTTTTCATCAGGCAGTCAGTGGTCTCCATCTGACTGCATGGAATTTGAGCGGCGCTTATTGATCAAAAAAGGTTTCTCCCGGGAGCTCATCACGACCTTGCTCAAGAGCAGAAAGCCCATTACTGTCTCTATCTATGCCAGAACATGGAAAAAGTTTATTGAATTTGGCAATCTCAACCCAGGGCATTTACCTTTGTCTGTCCCTATCTCCCAGGTTCTGGAGTTTTTACAGAAGAGCCTTTCATTAGGTCTGGCTAAGAGTACTCTTAAGGTACAGGTCTCTGCCCTGTCAGTTCTATTCGAGCAGAACTTTGCCTCCAATCCATGGGTTATCAGATTTTTTTTTAAAGCGGTAGATAGGATGACGCCACTTTTATCCCCCAGAGTTCCCCCGTGGGATCTTAACATCGTGCTTAATTCCTTAACCAAAGCACCCTTTGAGCCTATTGATTCTGTAAGCGTAAAGCTTCTTACTTTCAAGCTCGTTTTGTTAGTAGCCCTCACTACTGCTAGAGGGATAAGCGAGTTGCAGGCCATTTCCATCAATCCCCCTTTTACTACAATTCTGGAGGATAGAGTAATTATTCTTCCTGATCCGGCCTTTTTACCCAAAGTGTCATCTAAATTCCATAGGTCCCAGGAGATTATTCTTCCCTCCTTTTGTGACCATCCCAAAAATTCTGGAGAGGTGACATTCCATACCCTAGATGTATGGAGATGCTTAATTCAGTATCTTAAAATTACGGAAGAATGGAGAAAGTCTTCTGCTTTATTTGTTCTCTTTTCAGGATCGAATAAAGGGAAGAAGGCTACCAAAAGTACCCTGTCTAGATGGCTGAGACTGGGTATTATACAATCTTACCTGGAGGAGGGCCTGTCTCCTCCAGTCTCGGTGAGGGCTCACTCTACTCGCGCAGTTTCCACTTCCTGGGCGGAAAGGTCGGGGGCTTCTATTGAGCAAATTTGTAAGGCGGCCACGTGGTCTTCTCCCTCTACTTTTTTCCGTCACTACCGTCTGGATCTGCACTCTTCCTCTGATCTTTCCTTTGGTAGAAACTAAGGTTTTGCAAGCGGTGGTCCCTCCCTAGGAAGGGTTATTTCCTCTGTAATTCTCTCTATGGTGCTATATAATATAGGTATGTATGTTCCTTTTCAAAAACATTTATTGTTTATACGATTATAAGCTGTTCAGCTCGGAATGATTAATGGTGTAGGAGTCCCTCTCTTGCTCTGTAATCCACTGAATGGGAGGAGAGGCTCCACCCTTTTATTTCTGTAGGTTTCCTGTCCCTGGGGGTGGATCCCTCTCTCTCTCTTATGCTGTCGTGGGGTCTGGAAAATCCGATTACCGGTGAGTGTAATCATCATTTTTTCTTACGGAGCAAGCTTCCGACCTGTTCTCACAGCGTCCCACGTGGCCAGCTAGATGGTAATTTGCTGGTTGATGACGTAGGCGCTTGGAGCCATCGGGTTAGCGGAAGCTGATGCAGCTGAGTTCGTAGTTGTTTGAGCCCGTCGGATTAACGGCAGTTGTTATAGCAGAGTTTGCTTAGTACTATTCGGCAAAGTTAAATATATCCACATAGATTTAGACCACCTTATCAGTGATCAGCAGATAAGATCTTTAGAGGGGCTATAGGACTTCTTCCAATAGTTGAAAAGAGTTCATTTCAAAACCGCACCAGTAGCCAGGTCTTTGTCCACACTAGATGCGTTTCGGAACTATGTTCCTTCCTCAGTAGATGTGAAATGCTGAATGAAGACATATTGGTTATGTCCTTTTATACCATTGTAGGTTTAATAAAATAGGTGGTGTGGATTCCGGATCTCATTATCCCAGATTGATTTTTCACCTGTGGGATCCTGATCCACTCTCAATCACTATACTAGAAATATCAACTTTTTGACCATAATATATCATAAATTAAAACCGACATTGTGATATGTCATAAATGCATTAAAATTGTATCTAAATATAGCATAAATATATTAAGGTTATATAAAAAAAAAAAAAGACAAATTATATATAGTTATATGAAAATGCATATACAAAATACAGATAAATAAACTGTTAGGGCTTCTGGCTTTTGAGGAAATAAAGAGGAGAGGGGTAGGATGCAGATGGAGTCGGTGCGCCGCTAAACGGCCCGGCAGCAACTCCACATGCATACCAACCCATCTCCCCTATAGGAAACCAAAGGTTTCCATCTCCGAGTTTAGACCCAAGGGCATCAGGGATCCAAACTCGAAGATTTTCTTGGACTCCTGTCTGGACATCTTAGCCACAAAATCTCCTCCTCTCCAGTCTTGTTTTATTGATTGTATTGCTACAAATTTCATTTTGCTGGGATCGCCTTCATGATGTAATTTGAAGTGCTTGGACAGAGGGTGCATTTCATTTTTTTTTATATTATTAATATGCTCAGCAATTCTAGTTTTAAATACCCTTTTAGTACGCCCTATATATTGCTTTGGGCATGGGCATTGAATAACGTAAATAACCGCTTTGCTGTTACATGACAGGATTTCCTTGATTTCCCACTTGAAGTTGTTGGAGGTCGATGTTATCTCTTATGTTTCTCTCAAAATGTGTGAGAGGCACCCAAGTGTCACGTCGAACCATTCAAAACTGTTTCCATCAGCGTACTAGACTACCTACCTGACCACATGCATCATCGTCTTGCATGGACCAGGGAGCATCTTGTCATAATAATTATTGGCCCGAAATAAATGAAACCTGAATTGCTATGTTTAATAGTATAGCATCTGCAATCTTGTGAAATGTCCACCATTTTGTGTGAGTTTAAAGAAAGGCCACACGTTACTAAAGTGTATTTTCATATTTTTCTCTATAATTGTGCCAGTTTGAGAGAGTACTCCTTGTCTTTTAAAAGATTTATATTTAAAGATAAAGTATAAGGAAGTTAGTATGTTCTCTAAACATCTGGTACAAATCACCCCTACAGCTTGCTGTCTGTTAATGAAGCAGGGGGTGAGTAAATGGAGGAATGAGATGGGAAAATAATCTGTTAAATATATAATATATACAAAACAAAAAGTGACTAGGTGCCAGCGGCTATGGGGGCAATCCACCCACCTAACTTACATAAAATATTGAATTCCGCAGCACTTCTAGAAAAACGTGAATTTATTCACCAAAGATACAGCAATGTTTCAATTCTCTCAATAGGATCTTTCTCTACTGCTTGAGAAAGATCCCATTGAGAGACTTGAAACGTTGCTATATCTTTGAATAAACTCAAGTGCTGCGGAATTCAATATATATATATATATATATATATATGTGTGTGTGTGTGTGTGTGTGTGTGTGTGTGTGTGTGTGTGTAGAAATGGGACAGCACTCCAAGACTTGAAAAGGAAGGTATCTTTATTCACCCATGTGAAAAAATAATAGCAACGTTTCAGCTCACAACTGAGCCTTTCTCAAGCTTGAGAAAGGCTCAGTTGTGAGCTGAAACGTTGCTATTATTTTTTCACATGGGTGAATAAAGATACCTTCCTTTTCAAGTCTTGGAGTGCTGTCCCATTTCTACATATATAATAAGGGTGAAGCTCATTCCCTTGGACATAGCACCTGAGTGCCGCCGAATTCCTTTTTGTTAATATATATATATACACACGCACACGTGTTATGAACCTTTATTCTTTAAGTATAAGATAATCAATAGGATATATGGTATTATGTCTGTTGTTAAATGTTATAAAAGATATATAATACATCTATTATCTTATATAATTCTCACGAAGAATGCTTCCACCCCTTAAAATATAGGAAGAATCTTGAAGTATTAGACTGTGTTAATGAGTCTCTGTCCGAAGAAAGCTTATTTAAACTAGTAATTAACTACTCTTTGAAGACACACATGCAAGTGTCCGATTGTATTCTTATCTGTACCATAAATTTGACAGATTGAGATGTCTAATGGTACCACCAAGTCTGCATTTTAATTAGTATATTTGTCAAAGTTAATACTTATCGTTCTGATTTAAGGTTCCATATGTCATATGTATGGAATGTAAGATGAAGTCAGGTATAATCATTTAGATCTTTCTGGTAATAATGCTAATAGCTTATACAATAGTGCCACCTGGCGTACAAGCAGTCATTACCCCAACAGCAGAAATGCATTCTGGTTAATACAATGACATCATAGTCCTTATTGTGTGTACACGCCTAAACAACAATGATTGGAAAACTCCAAGTTAGGAAGGCGTGTCTAACTGATAAGTTTTTGGTAATAAGCCAGAAACACGGATGAGGAGGGAACCAAGAGATCAGAAAACCAAAAAGCTAGACACCTACAGAGGTTAGAAGACAGGCTTAGACACACAAGGATAAGTTGAGTGCTCTAGAGGAGTCTATCAAGATGAAAGCCATGGTGAGATATGCGATGATTGACCACCCAGCTTTCCTAGGAGCAGAAGTGAGATTCCTACTAGGACTTGGTAAGAGACACAAAGAATGATATTTCATTTTATTAAGACTAATTGGATAATGTGGGTGAAATTATACCATCTAGATTGGCAAATAAATTAATTGATTGATTATCTTCATATTGAGATGTATCCTTAGGATATTGTTGAGGCTTCATTCTACATGCAGAATAATCAAGACTCATAATCTATCAAAGCATTAAATGATTGCTTATATATATTGATAGTAATATTCAAGCTAAGTGATAGATTCCCACAGGAAAGACTTGTTTCAAGTTCGTCCCATTTAAGATATAATAGCTTTGATCATAGATCCCTGTTGTTTGTCTTAATAGTCTTATCAAAGTCATATGTGTGAAAATAGTCTAGGATGGGGCGGAAGGATACAGTTATCCCTTCTAAGTTATATCCTTGAATGGATTTGCCCATTCTTGAAGTGATGTGTAGTTGGTTAGAAGAGGGCAGAATGTATTTAGCATTCTATTTTGATGTCTAGGGATTAGACATGCCCATCCTGATATCATGAGGTTTCCTCTGAACAGAAGTGATGTATATAACTTATTTTCCTATTTTGATATCCTAACCTAATAATAGCTTTGTTATAATGTGACAAGTTGCTTCTACTCACATGTATTGTTAAGCTTGTAATGCTTTATATGAACGCTGAATATATTCATTTACATGTATCATTGTGTTTATTTGCTTATTTATGTTTATAACCTTGTAACAAATAAATCTGCATATTTTTATAATACCTGTGTATTATTGTATAATGCAAAACTACACCTTTTAGCATTAACGTCATCTCACGTCAAAATAACTTATCTGAGGAAATAGTCGGACTCAGATGTGAATTGTATCGATTAGGTTGTCTACAACTCACCAGGTCATTATTTCAATTTATGACAAATTTTATAAATTTTATTTTTTCATGGTTAATAATTTTTTTACAATAATTAATAATTGAATTATTTCCGCCCGACAATCTATGCTGCACGAGGGACCAGTGGGCCTCTGTGCTGTTCACTGATGAAAGTTGATTCACGCTGAGCAGAAATGATGGCAGCCAATGTCAAGGAAAGCACTATGCATTAGCCACTGTTGTCACCAGACGAGCCTTTGGTGGTGTTATAGTGTAGGGCAAGTGTGTATAGTCAATACAGAACTGCCCTACACTTTGTAAATGGTACAGTGACAAGGCCATACTACTTGAATAACATCATTAATCCAGTTATTAAGCCTTGACACGAAAAACACAGGCCTAATTTCATCTTCATGGATGACAATGCTCCAGTTTATTGAGGTCGCATCATTAGGGCCAGTCTGCCTATTTAAGGGTACTTTCACACTAGAGTTGTTAGAATACGGCAGGCAGTTCCGGCAATGGAACTGCCTGCCGGATCCGCAAATCTGTATGCAAACGGATATCAATTTTTTTCCAGATCCGTTAGACTTATTCATTGAAATACCGGATCCGTCTTTCCGGTATCATCCGGAAGAACGGATTCGGTATTAAATTTTTTCAAAGCTAGAAAGAACTGCACATGCGCAGACCGGAAACACTTGGTACCGGATATGGCATTAATACATTTCAATGGCAATACGGCAAGTGCGGTAGTGTTCCGGAATTTTGGCCGGTATTTTATCTGATCGAATACGATACAAGGGACGGAATGGAAGACATCCTAATGCATACTGAACGGATTGCTTTTCATTCAGAATGCATGCATTGGGGTGAAAAGTTGTAACTGTGCTGTTTGATATTATGGTGGGTACCACGGTGATCATGGACCAAAGACAGCTAAGGAGGAAGTTATGTCAGGATATTAGAAGGAACATTATAAATAAACATGTTAGATTTATACATTTGTTTTTAAATTAAAGACATCAATCAAAATGAAAAATCGTACATAGTCTCACAGAAATGTCATTATGCAGAAACATATTTATGTAACATATACTTATGTAACAACAATAACTGGGAAAGGGGTAGGGAGGAATAGAAAGAAAGGGGGGAAGGAGCAGTTATAATGAGAGGCGCCTGGGTCACCACATCTGTGCAATGGTGAGGACAGATGTGGTGGCAACTGAAATGTGATCAGGTCTACATATTAGAACAAATAGCACACTGGGTTGCGGGTACCCCTCACCTATTCCACAGGATATGGAAAGACTAGAGACCATATAGACACCTTGCCTTAAAGGAGTTGTCCGGGTTCAGAGCTGAACCCGGACATACCCTTATTTTCACCCCGGCAGCCCTCCTGAGCCTGGCATCGGAGCATCTCATGCTCCGATGCGCTCCCGTGCCCTGCGCTAGATCGCGCAGGGCACAGGCTCTTGTGTTTACAATAACACACTGCCGGGCGGTAACTTCCGCCCAGCAGTGTGTTCGGTGACGTCACCGGCTCTGAGGGGCGGGCTTTAGCTCTGCCCTAGCCGTTTTACTGGCTAGGGCAGAGCCAAATTCCGCCCATCAGTGCCGGTGACGTCACCGGGCTGCCTGTCAGCCCCATAGAGAGCCCGGTATGTCACCGGAACTCAGAAAAATGCCTTTGCCCTGCGCGATTTAGCGCAGGGCAAAGGAGAGCATCGGAGCATGAACTGCTCCGATGCTCATGTCAGGGGGGCTGCCGGGGTGAAAATGGAGGGATGTCCAGGTTCAGCTCTGAACCTGGACAACCCCTTTAATAGAATAGATTAGTTAATAGGTCCGAGGCCTTATAGACTGATAGTCCCTCATGTGAGATGGGGAACTTACTAAATAAATATTATAAATAAACATGTTAAAGGTAAAGGCTATAAGACCATGTCCAAACAGCTTGTTGTTCCAGTTACTATAGTTGTACATATAATTCAGAAAGTTTAAGGTGTACCGGACTGTAGACAATCTCCCTCTATATAGCTGCAAGAGGAAAATTGATGGCAAATTGAAGAGACAGATAATACAAATGGTAACCAAAGAGCTCAGAACAACTTCCAAACAGATTAGAGATGAACTCCAAGGTCAACGTATATCCGTGTCAGATCGCACCATCCGTCTTTGTCTTAGCCAAAGTGGATTTAATGGAAGACGACCAAGGAGAAAACCACTGTTGATAGCAAATCATAAAGCAAGACTGGAATTTGCCAAAAATGCATATTGCCAAGCCACAAAGCTTCTGGGAGAATGTCCTTTGAACTGATGTGACAAAACAAGCTTTTTGGCAAGTCCCATAATCTCTGTGTTCAAAGACGCAAAAAAGAATCATACAAAGAAAACAACATTGTACCTATTGTGAATCAATAGGCTCAGTTATGTTTTGGGGCTGCTTTGCAGCATCTGACACAAGGTATGTTGAATCTGTGCAGGGTACAATGAAATCTCAAGACTAGCAAGGCATTCTGGCGAAAAATTTGCTGCCCAGTGTCTCAGTTGGAGGTCACGGGTCCTCCAACGGGATAATGACCCAAAACATACAGATAAAAATATCCAAGAATGGCTAAGAATGGACTATGCTGAAGTGGCCTTCTATGAGCCCTGATCTAAATCCTATTGAAAATCTGTGGAAGAAACATGCAGTCTGGTGAAGGCACCCTTCCAACCCAAGACAGATGGAACAGTTTGCTCATGAGGAGTGGGCCAAAATACTTGTGGACAGGAGCAGAAGTGTCATTGAGAGTTACAGCAATCACTTGATTGCAATGATTGCCTCCAAAGGTTGTGCAACAGATTATTAAGTTATGGGTACCATCATTTTTGTACAGGCCAGTTCCATAGTTTGTTTTATAAGTAATTCAGTTAAACCACAGTTCTAAAGCAGTTCCAAGTTATTTTAGTGACCATTGTGGGTTTTTCATCCTTTAAAGGAAGTGTACAAACAATTTTTGCCATGTGTGTACTCCCTCAAAAAGGGTATACCATAAGGACGATACCCGACTTTTAGAAGAAATGGTTGAAAGGTTGGATCTTTCAAAGAACATACAAAACGTAAAGGTATCCGGGTGGAATCCGAAAAAAAAGCCTTCATGGAGGCATGCAGACAAATCGCTCTGAATTACTTGTTTCTAAAAGATCGACAGATGCAGATAATGTGGGCAGGATCATTGGGACTTTTGACGCATCCCACGGTGATATTTGCAAAATCCTGGATAGACAGTGGCTGATATTACAAACTCTGTGATTTAAATGGAGTAATTAGCACAAAACTACAGGTCAACTTGCAGGATAACAGGCTGAACTGGATGGACAGATGCCTTTTTTCAGCCTTATAAACTATGTTACTATGTATATACAGCAGAGGACTTAATCTCATGGACAATCTAGTACAAAGTTAATTTGTCCATTAGGAAATTTTCGATGCAGATCTTACAATATACGTGACTTTATCAAGTATAAATATGTCATGAAAAGGCTGGGCACTCACTATACCTGGAGTAAGTGGTACTTTATTAATCAGACCATAAAATCTTAAAACTATTAATATATGTAATGACAAGTCTGGCCAGACTAAAAAGTGATAATAATAAATATATACAATACAATTGTGAAGTTAAAAAAAGCGTAGCTTCTCCAGTAGAACCCGATCTTTGAGGATGAGTATTAATACTTTATAGTTCTCAATCCAATATTCACATATGCTTAAAATTGCGCTTTAGCGAATGTAGTTGTCTCTCACTGGCGCCAGTGGCTTCTTTGCGTGTTTCCGGTTCTCAGAATGACAGCTTTTACGATCTGATTACGATTTTTTTCTCTCAGAATGTTCGTAGCTGTGAATAACGGTGGTCTTTATGTTAAGCTGGAGGATCCAAAAACCAAACGCGTTTTGGGGCTCTAAGTGGCCCCTTCCTCAGTGGTTAAAAACCTTTTTAACTACATTCGATAAAGCGGACAATAAAGAACACCATAGTCGAGACGCCCTCGATATAACAGTAGAAACTACAAAAAAAGTATACTACTAACCTCTGGTGAAATCGATACTCGCGTGAGTAAGCAGTAGTCGGGGATCTGGTTTAACCACCACGCGGGGTGCCGCGGACCATCCACCGGATTCCGCCCATATCGATCTGGCTCGTGAGTAGACACACTGTATAGAGGTAAACCAAGCAATTGTGATGGGGGCATAATCTATTTATTAGTTCGAATCGAACAATACGATTTAACTCTACAACTGAAAGACACAGTTTCGATTTGCTGATGGATATTGCATAAACCGCATAGACAAATTCGAAATCAATTGCGAACATTTATTGTCGTGGTAATTATATGTGATTTATTTCTACGAACATTATAAAATATTTATGTGAAATTTAAGCATATGTGAATATTGGATCGAGAACTATAAAGTATTAATACTCATCCTCAGAGATTGTGTTCTACGGGAGAACCTACGCTTTTTTAACTTCACAATTGTATTGTATATATTTATTTATTATTATTTATCACTTTTTAGTCTGGCCAGACTTGTCATTACATATATTTATTGTTTTAAGATTTTATGGTCTAATTAATCAAGTCCCACTTACTCCAGATATAGTGAGTGCCCAGCCTTTTCTTGACATATTTATTTAGCTTTATAGATTGGGTGAATCTGTAGGCTGAGAGCACCCATCTGGGAAACCTGACGTAGTAGTGCTGCCTATTTTTGATTTTTATCAAGTATAAATCAAAAGGGGTGGTCTATTTAATCAATTGGACAAGACTATGGAATGATGTGAGGAAACACTAAGGCTACTTTCACATTGGCGTTTCCGGGTCCGCCTGTGAGATCAGTTTCAGGGCTCTCACAAGCGGCCCCAAACGGATCAGTTTAGCCCCAGTGCATACTGAATGGATAAGGATCCGTTCAGAATGCATCAGTTTGGCTCCATTTCGTCTCCACTCCGCTCTGGAGGGGGACACCAAAACGCTGCTTGCAGCGTTTTGATGTCCGCCTGGCGATGCAGAGCCAAACGGATCCGTCCTGACTTACAATGTAAGTCAATGGGGACGGATCCGTTTACATTGACACAATATGGTGCAATTGTAAATAGATCCATCCCCCATTGACTTTTTTTTACATAGTAATGCAGACGGATCCGTTCTGAACAGATACCAGCGTTTTCATTATAGGTGCGGATCCGTCTGTGCAGATACCAGACGGATCCGCACCTAACGCAGGTGTGAAAGTAGCCTAATTCGGGAGCACATTAGTGGTGTCAACAAGAAAGACACCCCAGTTACTAATCCTGTGAGTAAAATCCATAAGGGAGACATCAGATCCATAAGATACCTAGCTTGACCTAAATGAAAACATTAGTTTTAACTGCTTTATATAACTCAGTTTCCTTAAAATTATATGTAAAATTGCTCTTTATACCTGACCATAAGATCCATGATATCACTGTCTCCCTGAGGAGCTTTGAATGGCGAAACACATCGGAGATGATTAGTAAGTTCCATAGTGTCAGGGATTGATCAGGTTAGGCACGAGCACTGGTTGGGGTTACCATTTTCATGGGGAGTGCTGCGCTGTGCAGATGATGGGGCAGAATTTAGAGTGAAGCAACTCTGTCGGGATCCGACAAAGGTGAGAGTGAGACCCCAACACAGAAACTGCCTCTACCAGACCCACTTTTAAACATGTTTTCACACAGTTATGTTGGTTTTTTTTCCCTTTCTATAAACCATGCTTTTAACTTATTAAAATAAAAAGTTTTACTATTGCCCTCATTGAGAAAAATTTTAAAAAAAACACCCGCCAGTGTTCTTCCTAAGGAAGACCAGTAGTTGATGCCATTGTCCTTCTTTGTGATTTTCAAAAGTTGGGGGGTATGGATGAATTTCCAGTGCACTTTTCCCTGTGTAGGCTCAACTCCTGGTTTTGGCATAAAATTACTGATGCAAAATACTGACCAGAATACTGCCATGTGAATGAGACCGTAAAGGGGTTGTCTGCTTTTTTCTTTTACTATTGATGACTTATCCTAAGGACTCATGACTCCTGGCGCCCCCACCAACCAGCTATTTGAAGAGAAGGCAGTGCTTATACGAGCAATGCCTTCTTTGTTCTGTTTACCTGCTTGCCACCGTAATTGCAGTGGTGAGCAGGTGTAATTACAATTATGGAATCCCCATTCGCTTTTTTTGGGACATCTCTATCTGTGAAGATGAATACTATAAAGTCATCCCATAGAAGTGAATGGGGATGCCATACTTGTAATTACACCTTCTCACCACTGCAATTGCTGCGACAAGCAGGTAAACTAGGATAGGTCATCAATAGTAAAAAGTGGACAACCCCCGTTAAAGGGGTGGTGCAGTGGGTTAATATATCAGATCAGCGGGATCCGATTCCCAACACCCCTGCCAATTGGCTGCTTCAAGGGCTACCGGTGCACTGCTACCTGCGTATTGTCTCCTTTGCAGAGGTGGCACAGTGTAATTACAATCCATTTGCCTAAATTGGACGAGCTTAGTGATGAGCAGTAGAGGCAATATTCGAATTCGCGATATTTCGCTAATATTTTGTAGAATATTCGTCATATATTCGCTAATTCAAGATTATTTTCTTGATTGCGAATATCGGCAATGTAATATTCACGTAATGTGCACGCAATACAGGCGTGGGTCACTTTTGCTACATTGTCCAAGTTGCTAGAAGTTTCCTGAGACTTTAGAAAATGGTTGGCACGGCAGAACATTAAAAAGTTTTATATGCAGATAAAGTGCTCCAATATGTCTGCGATTGCGCTAATGATGCGACAATATGTGAAACTTCACATTTTATTAGGTCTGACTACATATTACTGATAGGTTCTGCTGTCCATACATACGTGCTACAGACACAACATGATGTCACAACAATACACAGTGAACCTATCGCACTACCTAACACCCTGCACTGCAACAGCTACACTATATCAGGATAAGGGTTCATTCACACATCCGTATGTGTTTTGCGGATCCACGCATCCGCATACACGGACACCGGCAATGTGCGTTCCGCATTTTGCAGACCGCGCATCGCCGGCACTATAATAGAAAATGCCTAATAGGACATGTTCTATTTTTTTCGGGAACGGAATTGCGGATCCGGACAGCACATAGTGTGGTCCCATTGAAATGAATGGGTCTGCAATTCTGTACCGCAAAATGCGGAACAGAATTGCGGACGTGTGAATGGAGCCTATAACCTACACTGACTATCTCCCACTAACTATCTGTATTATATATATATATATATATGCTATCTAACTATCTATCTAATGTAATGAGTGGAAAGCACAGAGCACAGCAATGACACTGCTGCCTCTCTCAGAACTTTAAAAAACTGCATAAAATGGCTGTTGGGGAGGTTCTTATATAGTAAGGGGTAGGCAACTTTCCTATTGGTTGCTAAGCTCAGACAAAGACATTGCAGCCTTCTCATTGGCCCACAAGCGGGGAGGGATCATGGGTTCAGATGAAAAAAAATCTAATATTCAAAAATACGAATATATATCGCTATATTCTAAATGTTCGCAAATTCTCGAAGTGCCGATATTCGTGATTAATATTCGTGATTCGAATATTCGCGCCCAACACTAGTAATTACACTGCGCCACCTCTACAAAGAAGATGTCACGCAGGTAAGGGTAGGTTCATACTGAATTATTTGGAGGAGGTTTTGAGGCAGATTTTCCTGCAGATTTTTCAGCCAAAGCCAGAAGCAGATTTCAAAGAAATTGGAAATATAAATGAATGACTTATACTTATTCCTGGTGGATCCACTTCTGGCTTTAACTGAAAACTTCCTCCAAAAAATCAGTGTGAACCTACCCTTACCTGTGCATCGTCTTCTTTGTAGATTACAACTGCTCGTCCATAATTTTGAAGAGAAAGTAATGATTACACAAGCGCCGAGTCAGACCCCTGCCAATCTGATATTGAAACCATTGCACAAAACCCTTTAAACCAGCAGCCCCGATTAATGTGAAGTAAATGAACAGGTTCATGCTAGCCTAGTCTAACAAAAGGGTTAGGCTTGTTTCACCCTGCTGGCATTAGTTCCTGGAGCGGACAAGAATAGGCATTTTCTATGATAGCCGCGGCATGTCGGGTCTGCCAATTGTGGAACGCACATGGGCCGGTATCCGTGTTTTGCAGATCTGCAATTTGTGGATCCTCAAGACACTACGTTCGTGTGAATGTAGCCTAAGACCAGTGCAGTAGTCTCCTGTCTGGACAGTAGTATAGACCATGGATCAGAAAAGATCTGAACATGGTATCATTCACCTGACCCCTGGCATTTGGTTTCCAAAAGGGTTACTTGACATACGTTTAATAATTTAACACACTTTACATATCCATGGGATAGCACTACAGGTGCACTACGGTTATTACAACTGCTACCTCCCTAGACTCAGATTCACTGTGAATATACAGTCAGGTCCATAAATATTGGGACATCGACACAATTCTAACATTTTTGGCTCTATACACCACCACAATGGATTTGAAATTAAGCAAACAAGATGTGCTTTTGCTGCAGACTATCAGCTTTAATTTGAGGGTATTTACATCCAAATCAGGTGACCGATGTAGGACTTACTACAGTTTGCATATGTGCCTCCCACTTGTTAAGGGACCAAAAGTAATGGGACAGAATAATAATTATAAATCAAACTTTAACTTTTTAATACTTGGTTGCAAATCCTTTGCAGTCAATTACAGCCTGAAGTCTGGAACGCATAGACATCATCAGACGCTGGGTTTCATCCCTGGTGATGCTCTGCCAGGCCTCTACGACGACTGTCTTCAGTTCCTGCTTGTTCTTGGGGCATTCTCCCTTCAGTTTTGTCTTCAGCATATGAAATGCATGCTTAATCGGATTCAGGTCAGGTGATTGACTTGGTCATTGCATAACATTCCACTTCTTTCCCTCAAAAAACTCTTTGGTTGCTTTTGCAGTATGCTTTGGGTCATTGTCCATCTGCACTGTGAAGCGCCATCCAATGAGTTCTGAAGCATTTGGCTGAATATGAGCAGATAATATTGCCCGAAACACATCAGAATTCATCCTGCTGCTTTTGTCAGCAGTCACAACATCAATAAATACAAGAGAACCAGTTCCATTGGCAGCCATATATGCCCACGCCATGACACTACCACCACCATGCTTCACTGATGAGGTGGTATGCTTAGGATGATGAGCAGTTCCTTGCCTTCTCCATACTCTTCTCTTCCCATCCCTCTG
Organism: Bufo gargarizans; assembly: GCF_014858855.1. NCBI lineage: Eukaryota > Metazoa > Chordata > Amphibia > Anura > Bufonidae > Bufo > Bufo gargarizans. The sequence goes on along the minus strand of NC_058080.1, from coordinate 242,957,116 downwards.
GTACAAGTTGGGCTTGGTCTCATCTGTCCATAGGATGTTGTTCCAGAACTGTGCAGGCTTTTTAGATGTCGTTTGCAAACTCTAATCTAGCCTTCCTGTTTTTGAGGCTCACCAGTGGTTTACATCTTGTGGTGAACCCTCTGTATTCTCTCTGGTGAAGTCTTCTCTTGATTGTTGACTTTGACACACATACACCTACCTCCTGGAGAGTGTTCTTGATCTGGCCAACTGTTGTGAAGGGTGTTTTCTTCACCAGGGAAAAAATTCTTCAGTCATCCACCACAGTTGTTTTCCCTAGTCTTCCGGGTCTTTTGGTGTTTCTGAGCTCACCGGTGCGTTCCTTCTTTTTAAGAATGTTCCAAACAGTTGTTTTGGCCACGCCTAATGTTTTTGCTATATCTCTGATGGGTTTGTTTTGTTTTTTCAGTCTAATGATGGCTTGTTTCACTGATAGTGACAGCTCTTTGGATCTCATCTTGAGAGTTGACAGCAACAGATTCCAAATGCAAATAGCACATTTGAAATGAACTCTGGACCTTTTATCTGCTCGTTGTATTTGGATTAATGAGGGAATAACACACGCCTGGCCATGGAACAGCTGAGAAGCCAATTGTCCCATTACTTTTGGTCCCTTAACAAGTGGGAGGCACATATGCAAACTGTTGTAATTCCTACACCGTTCACCTGATTTGGATGTAAATACCCTCACATTAAAGCTGACAGTCTGCAGGTAAAGCATCTTGTTTGTTTCATTTCAAATCCATTGTGGTGGTGTATAGAGCCAAAAATGTTACAATTGTGTTGATGTCCCAATATTCATGGACCTGACTGTATTACTGTAATATCGCTGCCTGTCTCCGGGTGAAGTAAAGCTACTTTCACACTAGCAGCAGCCTTCTCCGGTCGGTGAACAGCATGCCGGATCCGTGCTGCCGCTAGTGCACATATGCCGCCCCAAAGTCCTCTCCGGCCCTATTCACTATAATGGGGGCGAGCCAGAGGTCCTGTCGCAGCACGGCAAACAGGCCAAGAGGTGGCAGGAATAAAACTACGACATGTCACTAATGTGAATGTAGCCTTATCTGACAAGGAAACACACAGTACATACACAGGACAGTGGGGAGAGTGTAGGATGCATCTGGCAAGAAGTTGCTGTAGCTGGGCCATGGTAGAGTTGTATTTTATACAGGTGCTAGGGTACTGTTTGCTACCTGTACCTCCATTCACTGCTCAAGCTGCTAGTCTCTTCAAGGACTCTTCAAGGGCACCCTACAAAGCAGCATACAAGTGTCATCTGATGACATCAGGATAGGCAAGCATTTTCCACTATTTATTGGGGGCATTTTCTATATGTCCCAGGTTTTTAATTCAATCTGTGGCTCCCATGCTCTTTTTATTGGAATTCCTGTCTGTCTGTCAACTTCTGCATGGACTGCAACCAACGACTGACCTCAGAGGTTACATGTCCACAAGTGACATCACTGCTGGGTCACATGCCACTTGGGGGCACGCGGAAGTCATACATTGCCTGTAGCAGCACACATGAAACCCTTTAAGGACGCAGCCATTTTTATTTTATTTTTTTTGTTTAGATTTTTATCTCCTTCACCTTCCAAGAGCAATAACTTGTTTACTTTTCCATTTACATAGCTTACGAGGGCTTCTTTTTTGCTGTACAAGTTGTGTTTTGTAATGGCACCCTTTCTTTTACCACACCATGTAATGTAAAGTGGATGAAGTTGAAAAAAAGCACCGTTTTTTGTTTAATTTTTATGGCGTCCACTGCGCACTAATACTGACATGTTACCTTTAACATATGAGTCAGTGTGATTACAGTGATACCAGATTTATATAGTACTTCTTAAAGGGTTCCCTGGGATTTACATGTTGATGAGCTATCTTCAGGATAGGTCATCAATATAAAATCATCAGGGGTCCGACTCCCAGAACCCTACAAAGAGGCTGCAGAACTCTGTGAGCACTTAGGCCTCATCTTGTTTATCGGTCACATGTCCTACCTAGGTGATCCTATCCTAAGGATATAAATAGGTAAAGCCCGGAGAACGAAATTACTGATTTAAAAAAATGATTGTTTTTTTGTTTATTTTTATGTGTAAAATTGTGAAAGGGAGTAATTTAAAGTTTTAATACTTTTGGCTTTTTAAAATATTTTAGGGGACTTGAACATGAACCATAGACTGCAGTAATTTATTATTGTGGCTGTAAGTGTCCACTTGTGAATTGCAGGCCTATATGAGTTGGTCTGGCCCGGATGTGCTCTAGGCAGGGCCGGCAAACTGGGCAATTGCCCAGGGCCCCGATGTTGGGACTCCAGAGTGGGGAATTTCCCAGCTTAGGAGTCCCTGCTCTTAATCCATATGTCCATATATGGAGTCAGTGTTATGAACATGAAAGGGGTATTCCCAATCATTATGCTTAGGGACACCGTGTGTATATAAATCTAATTTAGACTCTATTTTTGAAATGTCTCTGCAGGGATTTGAACTCACAACCTTCTACAAAGGGCAAGAACCTTAACCACTGGGCTATAGAGCTCAATGATAAGTCAGTGCTGAAAAACCTCATAGAAGTTTCTCTTGTATAATACAAGAGAAACTTCTATGCTGTTTTTAACAGAAGAGAAACTTCTATGAGGTTTTTCAGCACTGCCTTAGCATTGAGCTCTATAGCCCAGTGGTTGAAGGGAACATGTTACCTCCCAAAACCATCCCAGGCCACCAGCAGTGTGTTTCTGTTGATACCTTTCTTCCTGAAGGCAGATGCAGGAAAAGTACTGAAAACATTGTTTTATCCCCTGCTCGACACGCTTCTCCACACATGCTTGAAGTCAAGGGGGCAGCGGCCTCCTTGCTTCAAGTCACCGTAACCGCACACCCTTCCCTGCCCCTTCGTTGTGACTGACAGCCGGCAGTTCGGCTGGCTTTGCCGAACTCTCTGCATAAGCGCTGAAAGTTGCGCATGCAGGGCGTTTTGTCTGGCTGCAAGCAGGCATTTATGCTGAAACATGGCAGGATACCAGTCAGCGGTGTACGGCAGTCTCCGGCTATGCCTGATAATGTGAACTCTGCCGGATCAGACTGCTGGAGTTCACATCACATATGTGAACAGATCACATTTGAGGTATTTTACTATGTAAAAGAATAGGACTGTATAAGCTGATGTACATAAGCTGGTGTAGACCAATCAGCTATAAAGTAAAACACCACTAGTCTAATATTGTGCAAGCCCTATACTCAGCAGGCTGTGATGCACTTTGGGGGGATTTATTATTTCTCCTATTTTTTTTATTTTTTTTTTTCATTCAGAATTGCAAAACCCTTAAGTGCCATTAAGTGCCCTCGCCATCTTCTGAAAAAGCATTGCACAGCATGAGGTCACAGAGCGCGAAGATGTCCAGAGCCCTGCAGGAGAAGACCAGGGAGCAGTGAGTACAGAACCAGCACAGGGAGCACTGCATTCACCGCTCCCTGGTCCTCCTGTACTTATGAGTGCTTCCATAATGGAAGCACTCATTATAATTCACCCCATAAGACGAACAGACATTTTTCTCCCACTTTCGAGGGGGAGGGAGGGAGTGCATCTTATAGGGCAAAAAAAGCAGTAATTCAAAGGGGGCGGAGCCTGCATCGGTCTGAGATGGCCGCGCTTTGCTGAGCTCCTGCACTGCTGCCGTCCTTATCATCAGCTATCAGTAGCTTCCAGCCTCTATCATGGTGAAAATTGGCAACCCGAGGAGTGGTGACCATCCGGTCCAACAGAAAAACTTGCCAGCGAGCGGTGAGATGGACAAGTTTGTGAAAAAAGCGGCGGCCTCGTTTGTAGCGCGGGACTCTAAGATGGCGCCGTCCCAGCCTACGCAGCTCCACAGAGCCAGCACGCAGGAGAAGTCTGACGATGAAAGCGATACAGACGAACCGCAAGGTAAAGGGTCTCTCCCCATAACCCGACATTACCTGAAACACACGCTATGTAAAGCCATGGAGCCGATACTCGCCGAAATAGCCGCCATGCGTCAAGACTTGAGACAAGTGGGGGACAGAGTAGAAACCCTCGAGACCCATCAGATCTTGGTCATGGAACACCAGACAGCCACAGCGTCTTCATTACAGAAGTGCAGCACATATTTCAACGATCTGCACAATGCCCTGGAAGACCAGGAGAACAGGGGGCGCCGCAACAACCTCAGGATACGAGGGATTCCAGAAGCGGTTGCCCCAGGAGATATCCCTGACGCAGTAAAACACCTTTGCATGTCGCTCCTGGGTCCAAACTTCACTCCAGAAATAATACTGGAGAGAGCCCATAGGGCTTTACGTCCAAAGCCTAAACCAGAAGATCCCCCTAGGGATATAATTTGTAAATTCCTTAATTTCCAGGTCAAAGCCGCGGTTCAGGAAGCCGCCAGAAATCGCCCTGATATTACATTTGAAGGGGCACAAATATCTATCTATCAAGATTTAGCCCCCTCTACGCTCAGAAAATGCCGGATCATGAAGCCTTTAACAGAATGGCTACGGGCTAATAAGATCTTATACAAGTGGAACTTTCCGTTTGGGCTATCCTTTACTCAGGAGGGGCGTCGTTTTAATATCGCCTCACACTCAGATCTGGACGCAATGTACGATGTTTTGCAAATCCCTCCTTTTCAGATTGAGAATTGGGACTTATTTCAAGATATCGCTGTCCTACCTGAAGTCCCGACCGTTACGCCTTTCTCCTTGCTGCACACCCCTAAAGCCCATAAAGCGAGTAAAAGAAGTAAGCAACTAACTCCAAAGAGACTTTCCCATGACCAGTAAATCTACTGAGGATCAAGCCGGTGAACTCATTACCACAACTTGCCTCCCGAACTTTTTCTTTACTATATCAGAACGGACACCGACGGATGCCCTACGGAATGGACTTGATTCAGCACATTCTGGAGAAGTCTTACCCACCTATTATATCTTGCTGTCTACTCGTCTTGCTCTTTCTCTCCACTCTCTCATACCTTACTGCGATCTTCTTTGCTCGCTTCTGTCACATAACTCTCACCTTTATGTCTAACCATTAATGCCTTTACATACTTTCCTATGACAATTTTGCCTAGCTCCTATCACTAGTTCATAGGCCCACTCCAAGTATGTTCAAAACCCTCTGTATTAACATGAGGCCTCAATGTCCCATGCAGGCTGCATATTATTGTGCTGGACGGCACATAACTCGGTCAGTTGACCTTATTTCCCCCAAGATGTTTAGCTTAGGGGTGACCCTATGCTTCAACTGTTCTTTTTTCTCTGTTTTAACGTTTTTCTTTTTTCCCCGGTTTGTTATAAGGTACATGACACAAGGTCTACATCACAGTAGAGGATCTCACAACATCTTATGGAATCTATCCATTTCTTCTGACCACCCGACTGACACCTTACCGGTAAGTGCTCTCCCCTGGGGGACTGACACATTGATACACCTCGCTCCCCACTCACTTATTGCTCATGGCTGATCTACGAATCGCCTCATATAATGAGAGGATTTAATTCTCCTTCTAAGAGAAGCCAAGTTCTGGCGATGTTACGCAAAGAGGGATCGGATGTGTTGCTTCTCCAGGAGACTCACTTCAGGTTTAATCACTATCCCAACCTGGAATTCTCACACTATCCTGTGTGGTTCCACTGTGGTGGTAATTCATCAGCATCAGGAGGTGTTAGTATTGGTTTTAGAAGAAAAATCCCATTTAAGTACTCACAACATCATCAAGACCCAGATGGGAGATACCTTTTAGTGAAGGGATCTATAGGCCCTCATACATACACATTTATAAACTTGTATGCCCCTAACACCAGACAAACCTCATGGCTTTCCAAAATGTATACGACCATTGAGTCCTTCAAAGAAGGTATTGTGGTTTTGGGAGGGGACCTTAATATAGCATTTGACCCGCAACTTGACTTATCCTCTCATAAATCCGCTCACTCACTGACCTCACTTAGATGGGTGAGGGATGTATTTTGGAAATTACATTTGGTGGACTCATGGCGCACCCTGCATCCTAGCGAGATAGACTATACCTTTTTCTCGCATGTCCACAATACATACCACCGCATCGACTACTTGTTTGTGTCCAAGGAACACCTCCAGTACTGTTCGGCAGCTAACATAGGCTCTATTCATATATCCGACCATGCCCCTGTATTTCTTACAGTCACGTCCCCTACGCGCAATACCTCACACTTCAATTGGCGTTTAAACGAATCCATTATAGGAGACCCCCAAGTTATTAAAAAAATTTCTTCCCTACTTGAGGAATTCTTTAAACTAAACACTGATCCATCCATTTCCCCTCAAACCCTGTGGGATGCACATAAGCCTTTCATAAGGGGACACTTTATTAGTATTGGATCCTACGTTAAAAAGCTTAGGGAACAAAAGATTACCTCTCTACTCACTAAAATTAAAAATCTTGAGACTTTACACAAAAGTACACTAGCCGATTCTCAACGTCAAGACCTCTCTAGTCTTAGAGCAGAACTGAAAGCCTTATTAGATGCTAAATCTGCTAAATACTATCTGAACTCGCAGCATAAATTTTATGCCCATGGCGATAAGACCACAAAGTTCTTGATGAACAGAATTAAGGCAAGAAGGGACGCAAACTACATACACCAACTTAGTTCCCCAACAGGTGAAACCACCTTTTCCACAGACCAAATAGCTGACCAATTCAGGGCATTCTATGAACAGCTCTACAATATCCCAGCCACTTCATCCCCTGATACTCATTTGTCCCTAATCTCCTCCTTTCTTGAGGCAAATACCCTCCCCACACTCACTGATACTCAGAAAACTCTCCTAGCAACTCCCTTTTCAACAGAGGAACTTTCAGTTGCTCTCTCTCAAATGCCCTTGGGAAAAAGTCCAGGCCCTGACGGACTCCCGTCATCATATTACAAAACCTTTAAGACCCAACTTCTTCCATATCTTCTTGAGGTATGCAACTCTGCGCTTCAAGGTAAGGCCCTTTCTAGAGATATGACAACTGCACACATAGCATTGATCCCCAAGGAAGGGAAAGATCCCAAACTCTGCGCCAACTACAGACCCATTTCCCTCTTAAATATTGATCTCAAGATATTAGCTAAACTGTTAGCCAATCGGCTTGCAAACCTCCTTCCTTCCTTGATACATGGGGACCAGGTGGGCTTTGTCCGTAATAGGGAGGGCAAAGATAACACTACGAGGGTTATCAATGCAATGTGCTATTCCAAACACACTTCCTCTCCTCTCTTATTGCTTAGTACCGACGCAGAAAAAGCGTTTGATAGAATTAATTGGACTTATCTGAGACAAGTACTTCTGTGCTTTGGTCTGCCTGGTCCCTTTGTTCAAGCGATCTTTGCTATGTATGCACAAGCCACAGCCCTAGTAATGGTTAACGGTAGTCTCTCCTTACCCTTTTGCATTCACAATGGTACCCGTCAAGGTTGCCCTTTGTCTCCCCTCCTCTTTATCCTGGCAATGGAACCCCTTTTAACCACAATTAGGAATGATCATAACATTAAAGGAACTACCTTGGGGGGAAGAGACCACAAAATTGCGGCTTTCGCCGACGATGTTATGATTATGACAACAAATCCCACTACTTCTCTACCACGCATACAGACACATTTACAACAATATAGCTCCGTCTCTAACTTTAAAATAAATACTAGCAAATCACTGATCCTTACGTTAGGAATATCCTCTCATACTAAGTCTATATTGATGGAGAATTCCCCTTTTAATTGGTCTTCCCCGACCATCACCTACTTGGGAGTTAAAATCGGCCCTCGAATCTCAGACCTCTTTTCCCTAAACTACATCCCCCTCAAAAACTCATTATTTACAGCCATAGACCATCTACAAGCCAGGGCACCCATGCTTTCGTGGTTTGGACGTAAGAACCTTCTCACCTCATTGATCTTACCGCGCCTCACATACCTCCAACAGGTTCTCCCTATCCCCCTGCCCAAATCCTTCTACACAGCTTTGAAACAAAAGTTTAGATCTTTCATATGGAATGGCAAGAAAGCCAGACTCTCTTACAAACTCTTAGCTCTCCCACGCCATCTAGGTGGTATCGCCCTCCCAGACCCAGAACTTTATGGGTTAGCAATAAGATTAGCCAGAGCGGTCGAATGGCTCCGTAACTCTACTGACAAACCTTGGGTGAGCCTTGAACAAAGTATACTTGATACTCCATTCCGGACAGTCTTATTGGGTCATCAATCTCCACCCCACATACCTCTATTAAACTTCCCAATACTGAAAGCTACGATTGAGGCCTGGAGATGGCTGAACTCTTCTCATTGCTCAGTTCCTTTCCCATCACCTATATTGAATGTGGCGGATATCTTAGGCACGTCCTCCCCAACACTATTGCGATCCTTATCCAAACGAGTTAAATCTTCCTCTTTGCCCATAAGAAATCTCCTAGACTCTATCGGTAAGCCCCTTGAGACTGATGCCATTCACAAATTACTCGATCCCCACCCACGGGACCTTACTTTAATCCCGCACATTAGATCCTTCCTGCTACAGAACAATACAGAGGGAGAACTTCTTCGGCCAATAGGTTGGTTTGAAGCCCTTCTTATCAATCCCAAACCCCCGAGAAAGCTAATTTCGCAAATTCGCAACAAACTGAAGACCTCGCCATTCATTGCGAAACCATCCTTCATTCATCACTGGGAAAGAGACACCGGGGTAACCATACCCTTCAATGAGCTGCCTGATTTACTCAACACTCCCCATAAGGCTTCCCGATGTGTACGTATTCAGGAAAATGGATACAAAATATTGACTCAATGGTGTATAACTCCATCTAGATCTGCCCATTTTGCTGATTTCTCTTCTGACAGTTGCTGGAGGTGTTCCGAGGAGACTGGGACCTTCCTCCATATTTGGTGGAACTGTTCCGTAATTAACAAATGGTGGTCTGATATTTTTCGCCTAAGCAACCAGATAAGCCGGGAATCTGTAAAGATGTCCCCACTGGGAGCACTCCTGTCTTATTTTACAGACACAATCCAACCCACCCCTAGCCACCTCTTTAAACAGCTTTTGTGTGCTGCTCGCCTACTTGTCCCCAAACATTGGCTCCAGACTACCCTGCCAACAATTGAACAATGGAAACTCAAGGTGGACCAGCTCTACCGTTTTGAAGAGCTTTCGGCTTGGGAATCTCGCACGCACCCAGCCTTCCAGAAGCGTTGGTCACTTTGGTCTACCTTTAGGTTTTCCAGCAGCAAGTAGCCACAGTCCTTCCCATAGGCCTTTCTACTTTATGCTCCTAGTGCTCCGTAACTACAAATTACTGGCTGCCCTGACACTGGATCAAAGTACATTAGGACTCTTTAGGCTTGGATAGGCACACATACAGATATAGGCCTTCGAACAGGGCTGGAGAACGTGCTGTACCTCAACTGTTTTGAATTATCTTAGTCTCATTAACACTATTCCGGTTGTCACCGGTTGGTCACGAATTTGCTTATTTCCTCTATGTATGCTTGTACTCATTACTACTGAATATCATGTACCTCTTCCATGTTACATTATTCCCTGTAACTCACTGACGTCTTTTGATGCTATGAAAATCAAATAAACAAATAAAAAAAAAAAAAAAAAAAGCAGTAATTCACTTCACCTGTTAGAGCAGTGTTTCCCAACCAGTGTGCCTCCAGCTGTTGCAAAACTACAACTCCCAGCATGCCTGGACAGCCTTTGGCTGTGAGGGCATGCTGGGAGTTGTAGTTTTGCAACAGCTGGAGGCACACTGGTTGGGAAACACTGTGTTAGAGGATTAAACCCTCAGCACTGTCTGAAGGGGTTGATTGGTATCAGACTCAAACTGGCCCCTAAAAAATAAAAAAATAAAAAAAATAATGGCCCACAGGGAACAGGTGAATCTCTCGGTGTGCCCGCAAGCAAGAAGGGCCCCTGGTCCCCCACACCCTGCACAAGTGTCATATCACACAGTAGACTGGCAGGCTAGACAGCATGCAAGTACTGAATAAAATGTGTGTGTGTGTGCAGTTTATAGATTTGCAAACAGGGGTCAGGTACTATTTGTATGTAGCTGTACAGTGGGCCCACAAAATTAATTTTACTGGTAGGCCCTAGGCACCTCAGTCCACCACTGATTATGGCCTCCCTCCTCTTATGGCTTGTGACTTCACATTCATTAGCCACAACTGCAGCTCAGTCCTAGTCAAGTGAATGAGATTTAGCTGCAATACCAAGCACAGATGCTATACAATATATGCCACTGTGCTTGGGATACAAAGAAGATGCCACAATGATTGCCCAAGCACCAAAGCCTCATCAAACCTCTGATTGACTGGATGCCAGTAATTGAACCCCCACCAAACTGATATTGATAAAATGAAAACCCATTCCCAGGATCGGCCATCAATATATAATATGCTATTAATGATATTGCTATGGCTGATCTGGGTATGCTGATGCTTTATATAGTTTTCTTTTCCTTCCAGGACTTAGTTGTTTGCAGTTTTGAAAGCAATATATTTGAGTGGATATCTTTGTAGATGTGCTGTGTAAATAATATGACCATCTGCTCATATCACTTTTATAGTCCTCCAGATGCAGTCTATGATGAAGATACGTAGAGGCTACAACAAAATAGGTTATAATTAGAGATGAGCGAATTTCTTAAAAATTTGATTTGACTGGTTCGCCAAATATTTCACCAAAATTCGGTTTGATCCGTATTTATTAGTGGCAAATTGCGTTTAAAAAATGGCTATTTCCTGGCTGCAGGGAACCTTTATAGTGGTGTAGAACACTGTGCCTTGCAGTAACATGCACAGTGAGTCTGCTGTGGTAGTGAAATAATACTGTGAGTCCGTATGACATGCAGTTGACAGGCGTCGCTCTTAGAATCACTGCACACTTCACTTATTTGGGCAGCCACGGGGCAAAAACTGACCAAATAACTCAAGTTTAAACTCAGCCTTACAGGTCAATGTTAGCATCAAGAAGAAGCGCACTCCTTTTACACATTCCACATAGATGTCTACAGAACCTGTTCAATTAAACGCTTATACAAGTAGAGCCCCCCCCCCCCCCCCTGACAGAGTGGAAAGGGTGTCAGCAGTAAGTTTGTGTTGACGTCACTGATTATTTTGCTCTTCCTCTGATCAGTCAGAACAATAACCCCCCAAAAAACGGATCCTGTCTCTGGAGCATCCGCCTCAGTCAGCATTTGGTCAGTAATCCATCAGTATTGCTAAAGCCAAAAAAGACGACATCGTGTGGAGGTGGCAGCAGCATCAGGAGACCACAGGGTGGCAAGGTGACATAGTGGGGAGGTGGCAGCAGCATCAGGAGACCATAGAGTGGCAAGGTGACAGAGTGGGGAGGCGGGGGGCAATACCAGTACCAGCTGAAAATGGTGGGTGAAAGAAAGAGCACTTGGCATTAGATGTGTGGCAGCAGGCGGGTGGCAGCTTAGAAGGGTAGCCAGAAGAAATCGGTCTCTTTTGTCAAAGTGTCGGTGCGGCACTATGGATGATCTAGTCTGATGCATCAGAGATTGGTGGGTGAAAATCCTGGCTGATCCACGCCTAAATCATCTTGACAAAGGTCAGTCTCTCCACATTTTGGGTGGACAGGCGAGTTATTTTAGGGGTAACTATGGCCCCCGCCGCAGTAAACATCCGCTTTGATGCCACACTACTGGCCAGTCAGGACAGTCTTTCCACGGCAAACTCTGCCAGTTGCGGCTACAAATTCAGTTTGGCAGTCCAGCTCAGTGTCGGACTGGGGTGCCAAGGGCCCATCAGTAAAATTCACTCTCGGGGCCCATTGTAAAGCTACATGCATATTTGCCCACACTATACAGTCTATTATATAAGCAATGTACTGTATAGCATCTTAGCCTGCCAATCTTTATGTCAGTCTAGTGTGCTAATTGTGCAGGGGATTGGGCCACCGGGGGATTCACCTGTTCGCCTGTGGGCCAGTCCGAGCCTAGTCCAGTGGATCTTCAATGTGGGATGGCAGGGTGCTGTGAAAGTAGGCCACCACCTGCTGGTTCAGGTCCTTCTCCAGGTATAGCTGCTGCTGGCCACAGCAGCCATGGCAGAGGAACGTGAGTGCAGAGGACCCCCCAGTCAGACCTGCGAGGATGGACAATGGCGCAGATAGGCAGCGCCCAACTGACTACATATGATGTTTCTATAGTAGTTCAGTTTGTCCTCCCACTCAGCGGGTGTAAAAAAGGCCCCCATTTTGGACCGGTAGCGAGGGTCCAACAAGGTGGAGAGCCAGAAGTCATCCCTCTGCCGAATGGTGACAATTCGGCTGTCACTACACAAGCAAGTGAGCATCCATCTGGCCATTTGTGCAAGTGACTAGGAGGGACTCCCTGCCCCCATCTCCACTGCATACTGCCACGGTGTGTCTGGGTCCTCTGCCTCGTCTTCCTCATCACCCTGTAGCTGCTCTAGATGTTCCTCTCCTGTCACCTGTGTAGAAAAACCACCCATTTCACTACACATTGCTTGTGCTCTAATGTCCTCCTCCTCCTCCAGTTCAGCCCCCACAGGGCTCATGTGGCCTCGAGATCTAGGCGCCACGTCTCCAGTTCCCTGACCAGCCAGATTTACCAGCATCTGTTCCAGGACATGAAGCAGTGAAATGACGTTGTTCATCCCGTAGTCCTGGCGACTGACAAATAAAGTGGCCTGCTCAAATGGCCTGAGCAAACGGCAGGTGTCACGCATGAGCTGCCACCAGCTGACATTAAAGGGGTTGTCCAAGTTATATTTATTGATGACCTATCCTCAGGATAGGTCATCAATATCAGATCGGCAGGGGTCCGACACCCGGCACCCCCTCCGATCAGCTGTTTGAAGAGAAGGCGTGCGCGGTGTCAGCGCTGCCTCCTCTTCACTGTTTACCTTCTAGCCGTTGCATCTGCAGTGGTGAGCAGGTGTAATTACACCCAAGCCGTCCCATTCATTTCAATAGGACGGCTTGGGTGTAATTACACCTGCTCACCACTGCAGATGCAACGGCTAGAAGGTAAACAGTGAAGAGGAGGCAGCGCTGACACCGCGCACGCCTTCTCTTCAAACAGCTGATTGGAGGGGGTTCCGGGTGTCAGACCCCAGCCGATCTGATATTGATGACCTATCCTGAGGATAGGTCATCAATAAATATAACTTGGAGAACACCTTTAAAGTTACAGAGGGGACTACTCCTGTCGGCTTGGATCATCAAGAAATCGTTTATGGCCTTTCTCTGTTCGTATAGTTGGTCCAACATATGGAGGGTGGAATTCCAATGGGGGGAAACGTCGCATATCAGCTTATGTCGGGGGATGGCGTTCTGCCACTGCAGCTCAAGGAGGGTGTGCTTTGCGGTGTACGAGTGGCTGAAGTGCATGCAAAGTTTCCTGGCCATTTTTAGGATGTCTTGCAGATGGGTGGAAGACTTCAGGAACCGCTTGACAACCTGATTGAACATGTGTGCCATGCAGGACGCATGTCTCAGCCCTCCTTGAGCGCCGACACCATGTTCTTCTCGTTGTCAGTCACCATGGTTCTGATTTTGAGTTGTCGCGGAGAAAGCCAGGATTCGATTTCTTGATGTAGAACACGAAGCAGTTCCTCCCCTATGTGACTCCGTTCGCCCAGGCAAACAAGATGCATAACAGTGTGACACCACCGTGCCCTGCACATGTGGTATGCTGGGTGAATTGTCCTTGCAGTGGAGGCTGCGGACATGGTGGAGGATGAGGAGGCAGAGGTGGACATTGTCGCAGGAACAATGGCATGAGAATGTGGAGGGGGAAACGGCGGCACCTGGCCAAGTTGCTGGTGTGGCTGTGCAGGGACCACATTCACCCAGTGGGCCGTAAAGGACATGTAGTATTGTCCCTGACCGTAGTTACAGCGCCACACGACTGCGCTGCCGTGCACTTTGGGGCAGACACCAACAGTCTCAAGGACTAATAAATCAATAATAAATCAGGCTGGCTCACAGTATTTTTGCATACACAAAATTTATTATCCCAATAAAAATATCATAATAATTATTCCTTATTCCATATCAGCATATATACACATAGATAAATATAATGCAGAGTTACGCCAATTTGTTTATGGCAGCATGTGAGCAGGATACCATCACCCCGAAACTTGAGGCGGACCTGGTCCTATGGCAGCGCTATATTGATGATATTTTGATGATTTAGGGAGGATCACATCAATCTTTATTACAATTATAGATGAGCTTAACACTAATAGGTTTAATTTGAAATTCACACCAAATATTAAGTTACAAACAGTGGAGTTTCTAGATTTTCGGATAGAAAAGAGACAAGAATCTTTTGTATGCAGTACATATCATAAGGATGTAGCTAAAAACAACTTCATCTTTAATACAAGTTGTCACCTTCCGAGGTGGCTCCTAAATGTTCCCTCTAGCCAGTTTAGGCGTCTAAGAAGAAACTGCACCGAACAAGAGCAATTTGAAGTAGAGGCACAACATATGAAAGTACAATTTCTGACGAAATATTATTCAAATGAGCTACTTGAAGATTCCATACAAAAGGTGAGACAGCTAGATAGAGCGGCCTGATTTAAACCTAAAGAAGTGCCTGAGTTAATAACTGTTTAATAAAGACTATAAATTGGTAAATTACATTATTCGTAAACATTGACATTTAATAAAAGAAGATAAGCTTTTAGGCCCTATACTTCCAGTCCAGCCTCCGATTGTCTACACCCGGGCTCCAAATTTGGGACTTCAGGTGGCTCCGACAATAAGGAGGAATACAATAAAATCAATGATAACTCCATGGTCTAACCTAAAAGGTTTCTTCAGATGTGGCTGCTGCCATAATTGTAGACAGACACATTTTGATAGGAACATAAAAGAGGTAGTGTCAACCACCAATAATTTCAAATGGGAAATAAAGAAATCCTGTCATGCAAGAGCAAAGTAGTGATTCATATAATCCAATGCCCATGTCCAAAACAGTATGTAGGGCGCACAAAAAGAATGTTTAGGACTAGAATCACCGAGCATATCAACAATATTAGGAAACAGTCAGAAATACATCCATTATCTAAGCACTTCAAATTATACCATGCAGGTGACCCCAGTAAGATGAAATATATGGCTATCCAATCGGTCAAGCAAGACTGGAGAGGGGGTGATTTTGTGGCTAAAATGTCCAGCCAAGAATCTATGAAGATTTTTAAATTTGGGTCTCTGATGCCTCTAGGACTAAACTCGGAGATGGAAATTTTAGGTTTTCTATAGAGGGAGGTGAGATGGATTGCACAGGGAGTCTATGCCAGGCTGTGTATCGGCGCATTGACTCTCTCTGCATCTTTCCCCCCTCCCCCAGACGTCTGGCGTTTCTGAGCCTCCGATTTATTTGAACATTAGAATTTTTGAGTCTTTGAATGTCTGTATTTTATGGTTCATAATATGTAATTTTAAACTATTTGTCTCATATTATTATTTTGTATTTTTATATACCTGAAGTATTGACTGTAGGTGTGCAGTTTGCAATTAGTTTGCTATTGCACGATCCAGAATCCAGTTTATGTATTGTAATATGCCGAAATAGGGTATTTAAAGGCATGACAGCAGGTTTCCATTTAGCACTTGTGTTCCGAAACGCGTCTAGTGTGAATGTGACCCAGCTTTCTGTGCGTTTCTTCCAATACTGCAAAAAGGACTTTGCGATTATTTTATTGAATTTTTTTTTAATCGAGGGTGGTGAGTCCAATACCGGCACTAACTGACATCAGGTCAAAATACCACCACAGTCGATCTGTCTATGTTGGCATGTCCTATGCATCGTATTGATTCTGCTGCATGGAATTGAACCCTATACCAATCGAACTCTGCTTCATCGGCTTCAGTTATATCGATTAAACCAATCGGATTCTGCTATACTGGTTACGCCACACAACAGTGAACTGCGTATCCTATTTTTATCAGAGAATCCTTTCCCTGGCTAATCACGTGGCACGCCACGTAGATTGACACGGGGGATCACTGTGAACGAGGCAGCAGTGAACATGCACGGGCCGAAAGCGAGGTATCCACCATCTGGAAGCGCTGTTTGAGCGCGAATTTGACATAATTTAAAATCGCAACAAGGACATTCCTTCGAACCATCTAGGTTTCAACTACTGGTAAAATCGCACAAAGCTATACGATTATTTTTAGTTGTCTAATTTTTTGAAGATAGGTGAAAATTGATAACATTTGAAAGCAAAGAGGTCACATTTATTGGAGTACGCCATACATAACTGGAGTACTCCAATAAATGTGACCTCTTTGCTTTCAAATGTTATCAATTTTCACCTATCTTCAAAAAATTTGACTACTAAAAATAATCGTATAGCTTTGTGCGATTTTACCAGTAGTTGGAACCTAGATGGTTAGAAGGAATGTCCTTGTTGCGATTTTAAATTATGTCAAATTCGCGCTCAAACAGCGCTTCCAGATGGTGGATACCTCGCTTTCGGCCCGTGCATGTTCACTGCCGCCTCGTTCACAGTGATCCCTCGTGTTGATCTACGTGGCGTGCCACGTGATTAGCCAGGGAAAGGATTCTCTGATCCTCACAAGACCACCTTCTCTCCTCTTATTGCCTCTTCCCACAATCGACTCAAAGATTTCTTCCGTGCATCCCCCATACTCTGGAACTCGCTACCCCAACATATCAGACTCTCACCTACAGTGGAATCCTTCAAAAGAAACCTGAAAACCCACCTCTTCAGACAAGCCTACAACCAGTGACCCTGCTGCCTCTATACCGCCATGACCAACTTCACCCGCACCTACTGTGTCCTTCTCCCATACCATGTAGATTGTAAGCCCTCACGGCAGGGCCCTCTCTCCTTCTGTACCAGTTTGTAACACGTCTTGTTTATGATTAGTGCAATTGTCTGTATTAGGTATGTATACCTCTTCTCATATGTACAGCACTATGGAATGAATGGCGCTTTAATAATAAATAATGTATGCGTGAGCTCCGAATTATATTTATCTATATCTATATATGCTGATATGGAATAAGGTTATGTTTCAATATTTTAAAATTTTTATGATATTTTTATTGGGATAATAAATTTTGTGTATGCAAAAATACTGTGAGCCAGCCTGATTTATTATTTGTTTATTTCTCCTTGATCAGCTGGTAACTGATAGGCTGGGCTCCAGTAGTTTGCTGGTGGAGCTTCTCTAGAATATATATTCATTAGGCTCAAGGACTGGCCCACCTTCTGTTCTACATAAGTGTGCAGGGCTGGTACTGCCTTTTTGGCAAATAAATGACGGTTTGGGACTCTCCACCTCAGCTCGGCACAAGCCATCAGTTCTCTGAAAGGTGCAGAGTCCACCACTTGGAAAGGGAGGGCCTGCAGCACCAGCAACTTGGCCAGGAGCAAGTTCAGCTTCTGCGCCGTTGGATGAGTGCACGCATACTGTTGTCTCTTGACAATTGCTTCGGTGATAGATTGCTGATGGAATGACTGACGAGGAGTAGGAGGAAGAGTATCAGGAGCCGCAGATGATGGGAAGGACAGACAGCTCAGCCTTGACTGCCTGAAATCGTATGTGTGCCACTGGTTGATGCAGCGGTTGCTGCGGCAGGCTGGACCACCACATCGGAGCCACGGTTCTCCCAGGCCATTTTATGCATATGTTGACACAGGGCCGTGGTGCCAACATATGCACCCTGGCCACGCTTCACCTTCTGCCCACAGATTCCACAAATGGCCATGTTCACCTCTAGAGATGAGCAAATCAAAGCTGACGAAGTGGAATTCGATTCGAATTTCAGGAAAAATTTGATTTGCAGCAAATGTGAATTTCCTCGTGCTTTCTGGTACCGTAGTTCCTAAAATGGCTGCTGCACATGTGAGGACATGGGGCAAGGAATTCTGGAAAGGCGGAATAACCCACAATGCCATGCATGCAGCCAATCAGCAGCCAGCAAGCCCTGTGATGTCACAGCCCTCTAAATAGCGCAGCCATCTTAGATTCTGCCATTAACCAGTGTACTTAATGCAGGGACAGACCTCTGCAGGCGCTAGGGACAGGGATAGGAAAGACTTCATTGTGCTAAAAAAACCTAAACGATTTACAAGTGCAGGGAAAGATTATTCAAGGTGTAGGGAAAGGATAGGGAGGAATCAATCCACAGCATTTCTGTTGAACAGGGTTCATTCGGAGAGGTGACAGCCTGGTTATTAGGAGTATTCCTATAACACCTTGCTGCACTGACTGGGGATCCAAATTGCCATTATACAGCTCTGTAATTCCATCAAACCGTTCTTATTAGGGTGTAAGTACTGTTTGATACAGGCATTAACAGTGGGTTATTACAAGGAAATATTTATACGTTTTATTTGCCCTTGTGCGGTGCAGTTATATGTTCTAAAGCATTTTAGGCTTGTATTAGTGAGAAAAAAGGGCTTATTAGCCATTGTGTGGTGAAGTGTGAAAATTACGGCCCTTTTTGTCGTGTATTAGTGGCAAAAGTAAAATATATTTTCCGCTCAGCGGTGCAGTTATCTGTTCTAAAGCCCTTTTTCCGTGTAGTAGTGGAAAAAGAAAAAATATATTTGCCGCTCAGCGGTGCAGTTATCTGTTTTATAGCCCTTTATGGCATGTATTAGTGGAAAAAGGAAAAATATTGTTGTTCTTCAGCAGCGCAGTTATCTGTTCTAAAGCCCTTTTTTGTGTGTATTAGTGGAAAAAAGAAAAATATTTTTGCTGCTCAGCGGTGCAGTTATCTGTTTTAAAGCCCTTTTTTGCATGTATTAGTGGAAAAAGGAAAAATATTGTTGCTCTTCAGCGGCGCAGTTACCTGTGTTAAAGCCCTTTTTTGCGTGTATTAGTGGATAAAGGAAAAATATCGTTGCCTCTCAGCAGTGCAGTTATCTGTTTTAAAGCCCTTTGAGTGTATTAGTGGAAAAAGGAAAAACATCTTTGCTGCTCCGCAGTACAGTAATATATTGTAAAGCCCAGTTTGCTGTGTATTATTGGTGAAATAAAAATATATTCGCCGTTCAGTGTTGCACTTATCTGTTGAAAAGCCTTTTGTGTAAAAGTAGAAACAAATTAGGGCGTATTTTCCGTTCAGCGGTGCAGTGAGATATTTTACAGCCCAGTTTGCCGTGTATTACTGGCGAAATAAAAATATATTTGTCGTTCATCGTTGCACTTATCTGTTGAAAAGCCTTTTGTGTAAAAGTAGAAAAAAAATTTGGGTCTAATTGCAGTTTACCAGTGCAATTACATGTGGTAAAGCACTTTTTGCTGGATGGACCGAATTACATAGTGGTGAAATGTTTTATGTGAAACAGGCATTTTTGGGGAAAATTGATGGGTAATAGTAGACTTTTTTTTATTATGAACCGAATTCTATTATCCTTTCATTGGTGAAATTTTTTATTTCAACCATGTTTTCTTTGGGAAACTTGATGGGTGATTGTACACCTCCTTTTGTGGTATGGACCAAATTATGTTGTTGTGGGTCCTGCAGTAAACATTATGAAGACGCTGATGACAACACACCAGCAGACTTTGCCTTTACCATCTATTCACAATTCAATCAAAGTCTATTAAATAGAAGTCTATGGGAATCAAAACGGATCCGTCTGGGTCCCGTTATGCAAGACGGAAAACAAAGTCCTGTCAACAGGACTTTGTTTTCCATCTTGAATTACGGGACCCAGACAGATCCGTTATGCTTTCCCATAGACTTCTATTAGGACGGAAAGCAAACGGAATGCCTTTTAAAGGCTTCCGTTTTGAATTCTGTCGGAGTATTCCGTTATTTTCCATGTTATAACGGAAAGCCATAACGGAACGCTAGGGTGAACCCACCCTAAGTTGAAAACATTCATGTGTTTTTATCTGCTCCATCTGTATTCGATCTCCACAGCACACAAGACATGACAGGAGAGCCTCTGCTTTGGAGTCCAAGTCCAGTTTCTTAAGATCAGGAGTTCCATCAGAATTGTGCGTAACAATCTTGCTCCCTGTGCAATGCCATAACAAAAGGACTCCGTAGGCATACACATCAGAGGAAGCTGAAACTTTAATTTGGGAGCAGTAAACAGCGGGAAGCAAATAGAGGTGGATGAACTCCGCTGATCTGTATCTCTTGTGAAGTCAATGTCTCCAGCAATGCCCCTCTCGCGATTTACAGCAAATACATTATTTTCATGTAGAGATCTAAGAATTATGTGGGAGGAATGTAGTGTATGCAAGCCGTGTGCGACCCCTCTCAATTCAGTGGTGCAGTTATATGTGGTAAAGCCCTTTTTGCAGTGAAATTTTTTTATGTGACACTGGCTCTTTTTCGGAAAATGTATTAGTAAATGTACACCTTCTTTTGCGGTATGGACCGAAGTACTTAGTGGTGAAATTCTTTATGTGACAGTGGCTTGTGACATTTTTTTTTTTTTTTTTTTTTTTTTAAGGGTGACTGTACACCTCCTTTTGCTGTATTGGCTGAATTACGCAGTGTTGAAATTTTAAATTTCAAAGTAAACTCTGCTGCTCTGTATTTCTTGTGAAGTCAATGTCTCCAAATATGCCCCTCTCGCGATTTACACCAAATACATTATTTTCATGTAGAGATCCAAGAATTATGTTGGAGGCATGTAGTGTATGCAAGCCATGTGCGACCTCTCTCATCACTCTCATGCTGTTCTGCACCTGGTTTGCCTGGGCAAACTGAGTCACACAGGGGAGGAACTGCTCTGTGTCCTTCAGCAAGAAATCAAATCCTGACTTTCTCCGCGACAACTGAAAATCGGAACAATGGTGGTGACAACGGGAAGAACATGGTGTCGGCGCTGCGTCAAGGATGGCTGAGCCATGCACCCTGCATGGCACACGTGTTCAATCTGGTAGTCAAGTGGTTCCTGAAGTCTTCCACCCATCTGCAAGACATCCTAAAAATGGCCAGGAAACTTTGCATGCACTTCAGCCACTCGTACACCACAAAGCACACCCTCCTTGAGCTGCACCGGCAGAACAGCATCCCCCAACATAAGCTGATATGCAACGTTTCCAACCATTTGAATTCCACCCACCATTTGTTGGACCGACTGTACGAACAGAGAAAAGCCATAAACGATTTCTTGATGATCCAAGCCGACAGGAGTAGTCCCCTGTATAACTTTGATGTCAGCCAGTGGCAGCTCATGTGTGAAACCTGTAGTTTGCTCATGCCCTTTGAGGAGGCCATGCTATTTGTCAGTCGCCAGGACTACGGATGAACAAATTCATTCCACTGCCTCATGTCCTGGAGCAGATGCTGGTAAATCTGGCTGGTCAGGGGACTGGAGACGTGGCACCTAGAAAGATGGCGGCAGAGTTTAAAACGTTTCTCAGTATCTCAGTTTACAGTCAGTGAACTGGAACATCATTTATCGCAATTATATGCAAACACCAACCGATGGGGTGTTAACCGCCAGAAGTAGGTCATCGGCACAAAGGAGCAGTCATTTTCACAGCTTGAGGTATCCTCCCGAAAGCTTGACCTCTGCACGTCAACGGTCTGCATTGCGAAGCTTGTCTAAAAGAAAAATCCCGCAGTGCACCCCCTTGGAGGAAACCCTTGATCCGGCACAAGCTGCGTTGCTCCTTCAAAAACAATTGACACCAATGTATAATTTCTCATACACCAGACTGAAAGAGTATTCCAAGCACCTGTCTGCCCACATAGCTGCCGAGAAGCAGAAGGGTCTTGCCATTGAAGTGGGCTCAGAGCTGAACCTAAAAGCCAAATTTTCCTGTTTACCTTGACTCAAAGGAAAGGACAGAGATCCACTGGCTGTGCTCATACAGATTTCATCAAAGCCTCCACTCACCAAGGCAAGCACAGAGGACCGGATTGTGTGGACAAGTTGGTTCTGCGGGACGTACATAGAGGACAATCTATTGTTACCAAAGACATTTACTTGCCTCCCGCTCTTCCTGTATATCGGCTCATGGCTATCGTAGGGATGTGATTCCAAAGAAACTTTGACTGTTGTTTGGGGAAGCTGGTGATCAGTTTGCAGGATCTTACTTGGCTAGCAATTATGTGGACCGGGTTCAACATGTCTGGATCAGTGTCGGCCATAGAGCTTGCTTTCTCTGTGCCTGTCGAACGTCGCATGGGCATTTGTTATGCCATCCACGCAGAGGACTTCAAGACTTTATGGAATTATATTCATAAATCAAAGGACAAGGTCACGTTGGAGGAAGTAGACAATTTATTCCAATGTCTTTACTCGCATTTCTTCAGACACTTTAGAATCCACTTATCAGCAACCCAGCTTGTCAAGGTGACGGCATCTGTGGAAATAGCGCATTTTGAAGGAAAAGTTAAGTTTCTCAGTAAGGACTACCTAATTTGAGTGCTGGGATTCATCACAGAGCTGGCCATCAATAACATCCAGTATTGAACACATGGATGACTCTCATCTCGGACATTGTCCACAATGTTCGGGACCCCCCCGACGTCTTACATGTCTTAGACATTATTCCTGCAGTGCTTACTACATGTTATACTGCTTATTACCATTTTGTTAAAGCGGCTGTGAGACCTGCACATACTAAGGCTTATTTATGAAGATTTTCAGGTGTTGCCTGTACTGACCAGTTACCTTCCAGCTGTGATTGTGTAGCCTGCACTGTAGGAATGAGCTGGAGTCGGCTTCTTTGCTGGACTGTCCTCCAGTTATCAGCCATAACCCCATACATTTCTTGATCCATATACATTACCATTGTGGTCACCCTGACACTGGTCATCAATCAATTCTTGTTGATGAAGCACTTTGTTTTTCCAGTTTGTCTTTTAAATCTTGTGGTATTGCCCCTTCTGTGTTGTATTTCATGTGTGTTAATATCCTGTTTGTTAAATAAACGTTTTTTTTTCCCCCATTCAAAAAACAAAATTGTCTTGTGATTTGGTAGCCAAAAGCAGGAGTGGGTCCAAAACACAGAAGACATGCAAATATTCCATTCACGGGTCATCTCTGTTTTGGATCCACTCCTGTTTTTTGGGGCATTAGCAATACTGATGGATTACTGACCAAATGCTGACTGAGTGAAGGCGGATGCTCCACAGACAGGATCTGTTTTTTGGGGGTTATTGTTCAGACGGATCAGAGGAAGGGGAAAATAATCAGTGATGTCAACACAAACTTACTGCTGACACCCTCTCCACTCTGTCGGAGGGCTCTACTTGTATATGCGTTTAATAGAACAGGGTCTGTAGACATCTATGTGGAATCAGCTGACAACGGTGTAAAAGGAATGCTCATCTTCTCGGCGCTAACATCGACCTGTAAGGCTGAGTTCATACTTGAGTTATTTGGTTAGTTTTGGCCCCGTGACTGCCCAAATAAGTGAAGTTTGCAGAGACTCTAAAAGCGACGCCTGTCATCTGCATGTCATACTGACTCACGATATTATTTCACTACCAAAGCAGACTCCATATGTGTGTTACTGCAAGGCACAGTGTTCTACACATGTCGGTCCTTACTCATGATGCACGTTACACAAACTCTTACTTATACAGGGAGTGCAGAATTATTAGGCAAGTTGTATTTTTGAGGATTAATTTTATTATTGAACAACAACCATGTTCTCAATGAACCCAAAAAACTCATTAATATCAAAGGTGAATATTTTTGGAAGTAGTTTTTAGTTTGTTTTTAGTTTTAGCTATTTTAGGGGGATATCTGTGTGTGCAGGTGACTATTACTGTACATAATTATTAGGCAACTTAACAAAAAACAAATATATACCCATTTCAATTATTTATTTTTACCAACCAATATAATATCTCAGCATTCACAAATATACATTTCTGACATTCAAAAACAAAACAAAAACAAATCAGTGACCAATATAGCCACCTTTCTTTGTAAGGACACTCAAAAGCCTGCCATCCATGGATTCTGTCAGTGTTTTGATCTGTTCACCATCAACATTGCGTGCAGCAGCAACCACAGCCTCCCAGACACTGTTCAGAGAGGTGTACTGTTTTCCCTCCTTGTAAATCTCACATTTGATGATGGACCACAGGTTCTCAATGGGGTTCAGATCAGGTGAACAAGGAGGCCATGTCATTAGATTTTCTTCTTTTATACCCTTTCTTGCCAGCCACGTTGTGGAGTACTTGGACGCGTGTGATGGAGCATTGTCCTGCATGAAAATCATGTTTTTCTTACCTTGCAGACTTCTTCCTGTACCACTGCTTAAAGAAGGTGTCTTTCAGAAACTGGCAGTAGGACTGGGAGTTGAGCTTGACTCCATCCTCAACCCAAAAAGGCCCCACAAGCTCATCTTTGATGATACCAGCCCAAACCAGTACTCCACCTCCACCTTGCTGGCGTCTGAGTCGGACTGGAGCTCTCTGCCCTTTACCAATCCAGCCATCTGGCCCATCAAGACTCACTCTCATTTCATCAGTCCATAAAACCTTAGAAAAATCAGTCTTGAGATATTTCTTGGCCCAGTCTTGACGTTTCAGCTTGTGTGTCTTGTTCAGTGGTGGTCGTCTTTCAGCCTTTCTTACCTTGGCCATGTCTCTGAGTATTGCACACCTTGTGCTTCTGGGCACTCCAGTGATGGCCAAACTGGTGGCAAGTGGCATCTTGGCAGCTACACGCTTGACTTTTCTCAGTTCATGGGCAGTTATTTTGCGCCTTGGTTTTTCCACACGCTTCTTGCGACCCTGTTGACTATTTTGAATGAAACGCTTGATTGTTTGATGATCACGCTTCAGAAGCTTTGCAATTTTAAGAGTGCTGCATCCCTCTGCAAGATATCTCACTATTTTTGACTTTGCTGAGCCTGTCAAGTCCTTCTTTTGACCCATTTTTCTAAAGGAAAGGAAGTTGCCTAATAATTACGCACACCTGATATAGGGTGTTGATGTCATTAGACCACACCCCTTCTCATTACAGAGATGCACATCACCTAATATGCTTAATTGGTAGTAGGCTTTCGAGCCTATACAGCTTGGAGTAAGACAACATGCATAAAGAGGATGATGTGGTCAAAATACTCATTTGCCTAATAATTCTGCACGTAGTGTATACCCCTGTTACACCAATCTCAGAGGATATAGTTGTCACAGGACACAGAGTATAGAGGGTTAAAAAATGAACAAGACATTCTCTTATAATTTAAAACATAAATGGATAATACTACAGAAAAAAACAAGTTACAACAGGAAGTTTGACAAACAAATTAATTCATGATATTGCAGGATCAAGTCCTGCTTTTTGTTTAAAACCAGCGAGACTGCATGTTTCTAATTGAATCATCC
Organism: Bufo gargarizans; assembly: GCF_014858855.1. Lineage (NCBI taxonomy): Eukaryota > Metazoa > Chordata > Amphibia > Anura > Bufonidae > Bufo > Bufo gargarizans. The sequence goes on along the minus strand of NC_058080.1, from coordinate 242,931,741 downwards.
AGTAAGCCTCCCGATTAAGTAACTTTCTTTTATGATCACCACCTTTTGTTGAAGGGGTAACCCTTTCAATGCCCTGCACTATTTGCGCTGTTGCATCGCCTCCATGGCAAAAAGAAGGCTGACCACCGAGACATTACGAGATTCGTAATGGGAAATGTGCTTCCGTACTCGTGTTTTGATTTGATTAGTAGTACAGCCTACATATTGTAAGGCTACTTTCACAATCGCGTTTGGTGCGGATCCTTAATGGATCTGCACAGACGGATCCGTTCAGATGTTACAATCGTCTGCATCCGTTCAAAACAGATCTGTTTGTATTATCTTTAACATAGCCAAGACGGATCTGTCATGAAGTCCATTGAAAGTCAATGGAGGACTGATCCATTTTCTATTGAAATGAGACCACCTTGTCGCTTGGTAGGTGGGCTTAGATGTGTTTTGATCAAAATGTATTGACCAAGTGTCTCAGATTTTATCAATAGAGTGAGGGCTTAGTCCATATGTTATGCTTGCATCTATTATTATAGTGCAGTATTTTCTGTGACTTTATAAATGTAGTCACGTACATCCGCAACATTCATTATCATATTGTGCAGGATGTTTTATATATTTTTTTCCATGATCCATTTTCTATTGTGCCAGATTGTGTCATAGAAAATGGATCCATCCCCATTGACTTACATTGTGTGCCAGGACGGATCCAGTTTGGCTCAGTTTTGTCAGTTTCGCCTCCAAAGCGGAATGGAGACGGATCGGAGGCAAACTGATGCATTCTGAACGGATCCTTATGCATTAAGAATGCATTAGGGCAAAACTCCGTTTTCGACCGCTTGTGAGAGCCCTGAACGGATCTCACAAACGGAAAGCCAAAACGCCAGTGTGAAAGTAGTCTAAGGAACAAATTTTACATGTGATAAGATAGATGGCATATTTAGTATCACAGTTTAAATAAGATTTAATAACATGGTGGGGGAGAACTTAGCTCCCATCGACACCCCCGCCACCTGTAGATAGTATTGATTGTTAAACATAAAAAACTTATGCCCAAGCAGGAAATCCACCACCAATATAACATATTCTTGGACTGCGGAAGTATAATTACTATAGGTTTTCAAAAACCACTCCAAAGCCGACAGTGCTAAGTCACCACATCTGCCGTAATCCAATAATAGCTGGTATTCCACTTGAAATCTGCAAATGAATGTAGAATTGATCTAGTATCCCTAATATAGCCCGTAATAAAAGGAACCAAGGGTTGAAGGAGGGAATCGACCCACTCGGGCAATCTTTCCGAGTAAGATTTTTTTATGTTTGACAATCAATACTATCTACAGGTGGCGGGATGGGAGCTAAGTACTCCCCCTCCATAACCAATATTTTTAGGGCATGGTGGGAAAGAGGCTTTCTCCTTATCGATTCTCACCCCTTTCATCAGGATATTCGATGGTATGGGTGCTACATCGACGACTTGTTGTTTGTCTGGTCGGAGGTTGTAGCGCGCATACCATCTTTTTCCCTGTATTTGAATCACCGTTTTCAATCACTCTCGTTTACTGTACAGTGTGAAAAAGAGTCTATCCATTTTCTTGACTTATGTTTAAGGGGGGATCTACAGCCACATTCCGAAAAGAAACAGCGGGTAATACTACACTTTTGGCTACTTCGTGCCACCCCCTGCATATCATACATACAAACCGGATTCCCAAAAAGTTGGGACACTAAACAAATTGTGAATAAAAACTGAAGGCAATGATGTGGAGATGGCAAATGTCAATATTTTATTTGTAATAGAACGTAGATGACAGATCAAACGTTTAATCCGAGTAAATGTATCATTTTAAAGGAAAAATAAGTTGATTCAAATTTTCACGGTGTCAACAAATCCCAAAAAAGTTGGGACAAGTAGCAATAAGAGGCTGGAAAAAGTAAATTTGAGCATAACGAAGAGCTGGAAGACCAATTAACACTAATAAGGTCAATTGGCAACATGATTGGGTTTAAAAAGAGCTGCTCAGAGTGGCAGTGTCTCTCAGAAGCCAAGATGGGTAGAGGATCACCAATTCCCACAATGTTGCGCAGAAAGATAGTGGAGCAATATCAGAAAGGTGTTACCCAGCGAAAAATTGCAAAGACTTTGCATCTATCATCATCAACTGTGCATAACATCATCCGAAGATTCCGAGAATCTGGAACAATCTCTGTGCGTAAGGGTCAAGGCCGTAAAACCATACTGGATGCCCGTGATCTCCGGGCCCTTAAACGACACTGCACCACAAACAGGAATGCTACTGTAAAGGAAATCACAGAATGGGCTCAGGAATACTTCCAGAAACCATTGTCAGTGAACACAATCCACCGTGCCATCCGCCGTTGCCAGCTGAAACTCTACAGTGCAAAGAAGAAGCCATTTCTAAGCAAGATTCACAAGCTCAGGCGTTTTCACTGGGCCAGGGATAATTTAAAATGGAGTGTGGCAAAATGGAAGACTGTTCTGTGGTCAGACGAGTCACGATTCAAAGTTCTTTTTGGAAATCTGGGACGCCATGTCATCCAGACCAAAGAGGACAAGGACAACCCAAGTTGTTATCAACGCTCAGTTCAGAAGCCTGCATCTCTGATGGTATGGGGTTGCATGAGTGCGTGTGGCATGGGCAGCTTGCATGTCTGGAAAGGCACCATCAATGCAGAAAAATATATTCAGGTTCTAGAACAACATATGCTCCCATCCAGACGTCATCTCTTTCAGGGAAGACCCTGCATTTTTCAACAAGATAATGCCAGACCACATTCTGCATCAATCACAACATCATGGCTGCGTAGGAGAAGGATCCGGGTACTGAAATGGCCTGTCTGCAGTCCAGATCTTTCACTTATAGAGAACATTTGGCACATCATAAAGAGGAAGTGCAACAAAGAAGGCCCAAGACGATTGAACAGTTAGAGGCCTATATTAGACAAGAATGGGAGAGCATTCCTATTTCTAAACTTGAGAAACTGGTCTCCTCGGTCCCCAGACGTCTGTTGAGTGTTGTAAGAAGAAGGGGAGATGCCACACAGTGGTGAAAATGGCCTTGTCCCAACTTTTTGGGGATATGTTGACACCATGAAATTCTGATTCAACATATTTTTCCCTTAAAATGGTACATTTTCTCAGTTTAAACTTTTGTTCCGTGATTTATGTTCTATTCTGAATAAAATATTAGAAGTTGGCACCTCCACATCATTGCATTCAGTTTTTATTCACGATTTGTATAGTGTCCCAACTTTTTTGGAATCCGGTTTGTAATATCCCTAAAGGAGAAATGATAAGAGCCAGACGCAATTGTTCTGATGAAACTTCTTTTCTACTGGAGACACATAACATCAGAACAAGATTGCATAAAAGATTATATGATTCACATGCACTACAGGGAGCAAAAAATATGGCCCATCATTAAATAGGGAAACATACATTTTCTCCAAATATACAATGGGAAACAATAAAATGGGAATGACTGGTGATATTAACTTCCTGTTTGTGGCACATTAGTATATGTGAGAGGAGAAACTTTTCAAGATGGGTGGTGACCATGGCAGCCATTTTGAAGTTGGCCATTTTGAATCCAACTTATTTTTTTTCAATAGGAAGAGGGTCATGTGACACATCAAACTTATTGGGAAGAGGGTTGCATTGACAATCCAACACAATGGGCAGCACGTTGAACACATTTTATAAGTGGTCAGAAACTTGTAAATGACTCATGAAAGAATAAAGTTACGTTAAAACCAAGCACACCATTGTTTTTCTTGTGAAATTCCCAATAAGCTTGATGTGTCACATGACCTTCTTCCTATTGAAAAAACAAAAGTTGGATTCAAAATGGACGACTTCAAAATGGCCGCGATGGTCACCACCCATCTTGAAAAGTTTCCCCCCTCACATATACTAATGTGCCACAAACAGGAAGTTAATATCACCAGCCATTCCCATTTTATTAAGGTGTATCCATATAAATGGCCCACCCAGTACATCCTCACACAAGAAGGGTACTTTTCCTACACATAATAATGCTGTTACTTTTATTACTAAATACATTGAAGAATATATACGAAAATCTGCTAAATTATAAAACATCTTCCAGTATTGAGTTATGATAAAGAATGGCATAACCTGGTAATTAATGGTATTAGATGTTTAGCCCGGAAAGCTCCCACCTTGGGACAAACAATCAGTCAAAGTTTATTTTCAGATCGCCCAAAAACGAAGCCCACATGGCTGCAATACAAAGGGAGCTACAAATGTGGTAGCTCGAGATGCATTTGTTGCAGTTATATGAGTGTTAATAAGACCTTTAAATCCATGTCAAATGGCAAAAGTTATGATATTAAATCTTATTTAAACTGTGATACAAAATTTCCCATCTATCTTATCACATGTAAAATGTGTTCCTTACAAATATGTAGGCTGTACTACTAATCAAATCAAAACACGAGTACGGAAGCACATTTCAGACATTCCCCATTACGAATCTCGTAATGTCTCGGCGGTCAGCCTTCATTTTGCCATTGTACATGGAGGCGATGCAATAGCGCCAATAGTGCTGGGCATTGAATGGGTTACACCTTCAACGAGAGGTGATTATCATAAAAGAAAATTACTTAAAGGGAACCTGTCACCAGTTTTATGGTGTCCTAACTAAGGGCAACATAAATAAGTGACTGATTCGCTTAGCAAAATGCTGGGTCACTTTCTTTAATTGACCCAGTGAATCTGCCAACATCTTGTATTGAAAAGCTCCAGCTGATAATGATGAGTCATGAATATTCATGAGCTCCTGACTCTCCCCGCCCACCTGCTGCTGAGTGACAGTTTGTTTCCATAGGAATCAGCAGCAGGTGGGCAGGGGAGTGGCTATAGCTCTGAATTAAATATACGCTGGACTCGATGACCTCACGCCGGACTCAAATCAGCTCATTAGCATGCGGCATGTGGCATCTTTGTGTGTATATTATGAGGTAACCATCTGTCACACCAGTGAGTGAATACATCTAAGGCACTTTTTAGTAGTTAATGATTGTATATAATTAGTTAGATTATAATCAAATATCCACATGACAGGTTCCCTTTAATCGGGAGGCTTACTGGATGATTCAATTAGAAACATGCAGTCTCGCTGGTTTAAACAAAAAGCATGACTTGATCCTGCAATATCATTAATTAATTTGTTTGTCAAACTTCCTGCCGGAACTAGTTTTTTCTGTATTATCCATTTATGGTTTTAATTATAAGAGAATGTCTTGTTCATTTTTTAACCCTCTATACCTATATCCTCTGAGATTGGTGTAACAGGGGTATATAAGTAATGGAGTTTGTGTAACGTGTATATTGAGTAAGGACCCACATGTGATGGCCTGAAACGCGTAGATAGTTACTATGTGTGTTTTTTTACGTTTTTAAACTGGAATTTAAGCTGGAATTTTCATCCCTTTTTTCCCTACATATCCACGGCCATGTCCAGGCTGTTTCCTTGCTCTTGACGAGCTTGCAGGTGAGAGCTGGCTTGTTTCACACCACTATAAAGGCTCTCTGCAGCTAGGAAATAGCCGTTTTTTTTACTTAATTCGCCGCAAATTAATTCGGATCAAACAGAATTTTTCCCCAAAAATTCGGCAAACCAGCAAATCGAATTTTTTCAAAATTTGCTCATGTCTATTCACACCGCCGAGTAGGTGATATTACCCCCAACACTCTGCACTGACTGACTGCTACCGCCGCTGCTTCCATGAACCCCTGCACCACTACTTCCCGGGAAGTTAGGCTCCTGCAAAGCGGGTGGTCTACCCCGGGCACGTTTGGCTCCCGACCTCCCACTGCTGCCACCCTGCTGATTCCCGGCCACGCTAGCAACTTACTGACTCTGCTGCTGCCTCACGGCCAAGTTGCATCCCTCTTCTCCCGATGATGATGAAGCCCCTAATTCTCCCGGCTCCCAAGTGCGATCAGCTACATCATTATCATTGAGTACTGTCTGCATGTCACGGATGTCCTCCTCAACGGTCTCTGGGTCAGAAGCCTGACCGCTCGCAACACCAGCTCCCATGCCACTCTCCTCATCACTACTTGCCCACCTACCGGAGGAATCGGCGGAGGTCTCCCCACATATTGGCTGGCCAGTAGCTGCTGACTGTCCTCTAGTAGCTCGTCCTCGCTGTATAGTGGAAATAAGCCCACAGGATATAATACTTCTCTGGCTGAGGGAATAGAAAAGGACAGAGGCAGGTTGAGGACAGGTGAGGGCATTGGGGCCTGCTCCCGGGCCATGCCAACTAAGGGTTGTTTCTGACAAACCCACCTACTCTTGGCTGGGGGTGTCTGATGTCACTTGGGATGAAGTGGATGACCGAGTCAACCATTCAAGAATCACTGGGTTGCTGGTCAAGACACGACCGCTAGATGACAGCGGGAGCTCAGGCCTCTCTCTGCGACTCCTGCTGCCACGCCCCCTTAATCTGCTGCGACCTGTGCCGGAAACATTTGGGCCTCTGTCACTCCTCTGTGCAGGGCCTGGAACTTCTCTGTCTAACATACTGTTAGATCAAATAAATAAATAAAAAGGAAATTAAAACACCCCAAAAAAGTCTGTAATTTTCTCACTTCACCACACAACGGTTAATAACCCCTTTTTTCCCACTAATACACGCCAAAAAGGGCTTTAGAACATATAACTGCACCACTGAATGGCAAATAGGCCCTTATTTTTTTCCATTTATACATGCCACAAAAGGCTTTAGAACATATAACTGAACATATAACTGCACCGCTAAACGGCAAATAATATATATTTTTGTGCAACTAATACATGACAAAAAGGGCTTTAGAACATATAACTGCACCGCTAAATGGCAAATATATATATTTTTTGCCACTAATACACGCCAAAAAGGACTTTCGAACATATAACTGCACCGCTAAACAGCAAATATATATATATTTTTGCAACTAATAAATGCCAAAACGGGCATTAGAACATATAACTGCACCGCTGAACAGCAAATATATATACTTTTGCCACTAATACACGCCAAAAAGGGTTGTAATTTTCTCACTTCACCACACAACAGCAAATATATATTTTTTGCCACTAATACACGCAACAAAATGCTTTAGAACATAAAACTGCACCGCTGAATGGCAAATATATATTTTTTAGCCACTAATACATGCCAAAAAGGGCTATAAATTGCTCACTTCACCACACAACGGTAAATACTTTTTTTTGTGCCTCTAATACACGCCAAAAAGGGCTTTAGAACATATAACTGCACTGCTGAACGGCAAACAGAACCTTCTTTTTTCCACTTATACACACCATAAAAGGCTTTAGAACATATAACTGCACCGCTCAAGGAAAATATATATTTTAAATTTTTTCCACTAATACACGTCAAAATAAGCTTTAGAACCAAAATTGCACCGCTCAAGGCAAATAATATATATTTTTTTGCCACTAATAGACGCCAAAAAAGGCTTTAGAACATATAACTGCTCTGCTGAACGGCAAATAGGCCCTTATTTTTTTCCACTTATACACGCCACAAAAGGCTTTAGAACATATAACTGCACCGCTCAAGGCAAATAATATATTTTTTTTGCCACTAATACACGCCAAAAAAGGCTTTAGAACATATAACTGCACTGCTGAATGGCAAATAGACCCTTTTTTTCCCACTTATACACATTATAAAAGGCTTTAGAACATATAACTGCACCGCTCAAGGAAAATAATATATATTTATTTTGCCACTAATGCATGCCAAAAAAGGCTTTAGAACATATAACTGCACTGCTGAAAGGCAAATAATATATATTTTTTTGCCACTAATACATACCAAAAAGGGCTTCAGAACATATAACTGCACCACTGAATGGCAAATAGGGCCTTATTTTTTTCCACTTATACACGCCACAAAAGGCTTTAGAACATATAACTACACCTCTGAACGGCAAATAATATATATATATATATTTTTTTTTTTTGCCACTAATAGACACCAAAAAAGGCTTTAGAACATATAACTGCTCTGCTGAACGGCAAATAGGTCCTTATTTTTTCCACCTATACACGCCACAAAAGGTTTTAGAACATATAACTGCACCGCTCAAGGCAAATAAATATGTTTTTGCCACTAAATACACGCCAAAAAGGGCTTTAGAACATATGACTGCACCCCCTGAACGGCAAATAGGCCCTTATTTTTTTCCACTTCTACACGCCAAAAAGGGCATTAGAACATATAATTGCACCACTGAACGGCATATAGACCCTTATTTTTTTTCCACTTATACACACTACAAAAGGCTTTAGAACATTTAACTACACTTCTGAACGGCAAATAATATATTTTTTGCCAATAATACATGCCAAAAAAGGCTTTAGAACATATAACTGCATTGCTCAAAGCAAATAATATTTTATTTTTTGCCACTAACACACGCCAAAAAAGGCTTTAGAACATATAACCGCACTGCTGAACAGCAAATAATATATATATATATATATTTTTGCCACTAATACACACCAAAAAAGGCTTTAGAACATAAAACTGCACCGCTAAACGGCAAATAGGCCCTTATTTTTTTCCACTTATACACACCACAAAAGGCTTTAGAACATATAACTGCACCGCTCAAGGCAAATAATATAAATTTTTTGCCACTAATACACGCCAGAAAGGGCTTTAGAACATATAACTGCACTGCTGAATGGTAAATAGGCCTTTATTAGCCTTGCTGCTTTTTCCAAGTGCTTGCTGATTTTCCAAGTGCAGATCTTTATAAGTGCATTGGAGATATTCAGGAGACTAACTTAGACTATCTCAGAGCTTTTCCACTGTAGCAGAACTTCAGTGGTGTTTCTGGTGGATACTCAGACACTGTGTTTCAAAACAGCAGAACTTCAGCGGTGTTTCTGGTGGATACTAAGACACTGTGTTTCAAAACAACAGAACTTCAGCGGTGTTTCTGGTGGATACTCAGACACTGTGTTTCAAAATAGCAGAACTTCAGCTGTGTTTCTGGTGGATACTAAGACACTGTGTTTCAAAACAACAGAACTTCAGCGGTGTTTCTGGTGGATACTCAGACACTGTGTTTCAAAATAGCAGAACTTCAGCTGTGTTTCTGATGGATACCCAGACACTGTGTTTCAAAACAGGTGAGGAATTTGTTAGACAGGTTATCACTATTGTCTGATTGCAAATGAGCATAGGTGATTAAGGTGTTAAATTTGTTGTTGGGGGGAGGAGCTTTTTTGGGAGTGTGTGTATATATATAGCCACATAGTATTAGTTTGCCTAATTATAGCTTGCTGCTTTTTCCAAGTGCTGATTTTTATAAGTGCATTGGAGATATTCAGGAGACTAATAGATTAGGCAGTGGCTGAGGGACAGACAACAGAGGGTTGTAGTCAATGGATTATATACAGACCAAGGTCTTGTTACCAGTGGGGTACCTCAGGGATCTGTTCTGGGACCCATATTGTTTAATATCTTTATCAGCGAAATTGCAGAAGGCCTCGATGGTAAGGTGTGTCTTTTTGCTGATGACACAAAGATTTGTAACAGGGTTGATGTTCCTGGAGGGATACACCAAATGGAAAAGGAGTTAGGAAAACTATAGGAATGGTCAAAAATCTGGCAACTAAAATGTAATGTTGATAAGTGCAAGATAATGCACCTGGAGCATAAAAACCCAAGAGCAGAATATAAAATCAGTGATACAGTCCTAACTTCAGTATCTGAGGAGAGGGATTTAGGGGTCATTATTTCAGAAGACTTAAAGGTAGGCAGACATAGAGCAGCAGGAAATGCTAGGAGAATGCTTGGGTGTATAGGGAGAGGCATTACCAGTAGTGATGTCCCGAACTATTCGCCGGCGAATAGTTCCCGGCAAACATAGCTTGTTCGCGTTCGCCGCTGTGGGCGAACATATGCGATGTTCGGTCCGCCCCCTATACATCATCATTGAGTAAACTTTGACCCTGTACCTCACAGTCAGCAGACACATTCCAGCCAATCAGCAGCAGACCCTCCCACCTCCTGGACAGCATCCATTTTAGATTCATTCAGAAGCTGCATTCACAGTGAGAGGAGGGACAGTGCTGCTGCTGCTGATTCAATAGGGAAAGCGTTTGCTAGGGCATTGTTCTGTGTCCACAGACTCATCTGCTGTAAGGACATATATATATATTGCAGTTGCCTGGCTGCCCGTGTGTGAGAGGCTGCAGGCTCAGTCACAGACAGCACGTGCACACCATTCATACAGGGTGTGACAGAAAATACCTTGCAGATAAAAAAAATTATATTTAATATTTTTCTGTGACATAATCACATTTGCAAGCCCGTGTGTGTCAGGCCCACACAGACTGTATTGTGGCCACTGGCTAGGCCTCCACTCATACCGTTACAGGGTGTAATTCACTCAAATACCTTGCAGATAAAAAAAATTCTAATAAAAGAATTTCTGTGATATAATCACATTTGCAAGCCCGTGTGTGTGTCAGGCCCACACAGACTGTACTGTGCCCACTGCCCACCACTTATATAGGTTGGCACAGTACCTTGCACACATAGTACCACTTCACATAAAAAAAAAAAATGACAGACAGAGGCAGGCCACCCCGCAGGGGCCGTCGTGGTCGTGGTGCTGTGATTTCCACTGGCCCTGGAATAATGCCCAGTGTTCAGAGGCCACGTACCCTGAACCCCAAATATTCGGAGAAAATAGTTGACTGGCTTACAATGGACACCCAATCTTTAACAGCTTCCGCTAACAACCTTGACGCACCATCATCCTCCAGCTCAGCTTTGGTCACATGCTCTCAAGTTACCACTCGCCCGCCCACCACTACCACCACAGCCACCACAGCCGCTTCACTTGATCCCTCAGAGGAGTTATTTAAACATCAGTTGGATGAAATTTGTGATGTGCAACCATTATTGCCAGGGGATGTAGATAACAGGGATATGTCTCAGTCAGGCAGAATTACACACATGGACATACAGTGTGATGATGATGATGATGTTGTACCCGCTGTTGCTTCCTTTGCTGAGGTGTCAGATACAAGTGAAGTGGTTGATGATGACGATGTGTCCGTGGATGCCACGTGGGTGCCTACTCGAAGAGAAGAAGAAGAGGGAGAAAGTTCAGAAGGGGAGATAGAGAGAAGGAGGAGACGAGTTGGAAGCAGGGGGAGGTCGTCGCAAGAAGCTAGTGGCACAGTCAGGCAGCATGTATCGACACCCGGGGTCAGCCAGACAGCACGCCAATCAACGCATGCTGTTGCCACCACCAGAATGCCGTCATTGCAAAGCTCAGCAGTGTGGCATTTTTTTGTGTGTCTACCTCTGACAACAGCGATGCCATTTGCAACCTGTGCCAATAGAAACTGAGTCCTAGGAAATACAACACCCACCTAGGTACAACTGCTTTGCGAAGGCACATGATCGCACATCACAAACGCCTATGGTATCAACACATGATGATGAGTAGAAGCAGCACACAAGCTCAAAGCCACCATCCTCCTCCTGGTCCAGCATCTTCAGCCACGTCAACCACTGCTGTCCTCCTTGCCCCCTCTCAACCACCCGCCACCCTGCCTTGCACCTTCAGCAGTTCCATCTCATCTGCCCACAGTCAGGTGTCTGTAAAGGAAATGTTTGAGCGTAAGAAGCCAATGTCACAGAGTCACCCCCTTGCCCGGCGTCTGACAGCTGGCTTGACGGAACTCTTAGCCTGCCAGCTTTTACCATACCAGCTGGTGGAGTCGCGATTGGGACACCAAAGTGGAAGGTACCCGGACAATTTTTTTTTTTCAAATAAGGCAATCCCAAACCTCTAGTGATTGAAAAGGAAGTAATGGCATCTCTGGCATACAGTGTTGGGGCAAGGGTCCATCTGACCACTGATACCTGGTCTGCAAAGCACGGTCAGGGCAGGTATATCACCTACACTGCGCATTGGGTCAACCTGCTGATGGCTGCCAAGCATGGAATGCATGGCTCTGCAGCGGAGTTGGTGACACTGCCACGACTTGCAGGCAGGCCTACTCTGCCACCTCCTCTACTCCTCCTACTCCATCCTCTTCCATAACCTCCTCGGCTGAGTCCTCTTCTGGCTGCACATCAACTGAATCCCACCAGCTCCCCAGGGGCTATTCCACATCCCGGATACGACAGTGTCAGGCTGTCTTGGGGTTAACTTGCCTGAAAGTAGAGAGCCACACCGGACCAGCACTCCTGTCCGCCTTGAACGCACAGGTGGATCAGTGGCTGACCACGCACCAACTGGAGATCGGCAAAGTGGTGTGTGACAATGGAAGCAATTTGTTGGCGGCATTGAATTTGGGCAAGTTGTCACGTGCCGTGCATGGCACATGTGTTGAATCTCATCGTACAACAACGCTTTGTGTCTAAGTACCCAGGCTTACAGGACGTCCTCAAGCAGGCCAGGAAGGTGTGTGGCCATTTCATGCGTTCCTACACGGCCATGGCGCACTTTTCAGACATTCAGCGCCGAAACAACATGCCAGTGAGGCGCTTGATTTGCGACAGCCCGACACGTTGGAATTCAACACTCCTAATGTTCGACCGCCTGCTCCAACAAGAAAAAGACGTCAACGAGTATTTGTATGACCGGGGTGCTAGGACAGCCTCTGCGGAGCTGGGAATTTTTTTGCCACGTTACTGGACGCTCATGCGCAATGCCTGTAGGCTCATGCGTTCTTTTGAGGAGGTGACAAACCTAGTCAGTCGCACCAAAGGCACCATCAGCGACCTCATCCCATTTGTTTTCTTCCTGGAGCGTGCCCTGCGAAGAGTGCTGGATCAGGCTGTAGATGAGTGTGAAGAGGAAGAGTTGTGGTCACCATCACCACCAGAAACAGCCTTGTCATCATCGCTTGCCGGACCTGCGGCAACGCTGGAAGAGGAGTATGAAGAAGAGGAGTCAGAGGAGGAATGTGGCTTTGAGGAGGAGGAAGACCAACCACAGCAGGCATCCCAGGGTGCTCGTTGTTGTCACCTATCTGGGACCCATGGTGTTGTACGTGGCTGGGGGGAAGAACGACCGTCAATGACATCAGTGAGGACGAGGAACAGGAAATGAGTAGCTCGGCATCCAACCTTGTGCAAATGGGGTCTTTCATACTGTCATGTCTGTTGAGGGACCCTCGTATAAAAAGGATGAAGGAGAACGACCTGTACTGGGTGGCCACGCTACTAGACCCCCGGTATAAGCAGAAAGTGGCGGAAATGTTACCAAATTACCGGAAGTCAGAAAGGATGCAGCAGTTCAAAACCAAACTAAAAAATATGCTTTACACAGCTTATAAGGGGTATGTCACAGCACAACGGGAATCTAACAGGGGAAAAGGTGAAAGTACCGTATTTTTCGCCCTATAAGACGCACCGGCCCATAAGACGCCCCTAGGTTTTTAAGGAGGAAAAAATAAAATAAAATTTGAACCAAAAGGTGTGCCTAATGGTGTTATGTGGGATCTGGGGATGGCACTGTTATGGGGGGTCGGTGGATGGCATTGTTATGGGGGTCCTGTGGATGGCATTGTTATGGGGGTCTGTGGATGGCACGGTTATGGTGATCTGTGGATGGCACGGTTATGGGGGATCTGTGGATGGCATTGTTATGGGGGGTCGGTGGATGCAGTGTGATGGGGTTCTGGTGGAGGCACGTTATGGGGGTCTGTGGATGGCACGGTTATGGGGATCTGTGGATGGCACTGTTATGGGGATCTGTGGATGGCACTGTTATGGGGGGGTTCCGTGGAGGCACGGTTTATGGGGATCTGTGGGATGGCACGGTTATGGGGATCTCTGGATGGCACGGTATGGGGGGCCACTGTGGATGGCACTGTTATTGGGGACTGTGGAATGGCCCTGTTATGGGGGGCACTATGGATGTAACTGTTATTGGAGGACTGTCGGATGGCACTGTTAATGTGGATCTGTTGATGACACCTAAATAGCATTTTACGCCTATGTGTCATCCACAGACCCCCATAACATTGCCATACACCAAATCCCCATAACAGTGCTATCCATAGAAGGACCCCCAATAGGGAGGAGGGGCCCGGCATCTAGGCTCTGTAATTACAGCGGGCCCGTTGCAGTCATCTGTATCTGCTACACCGGCCCGCTCACTGTAGGAATCCTAACAGCAGACAATGCTGTATGCCTGGATTAAGGTCCCGTAAGTCAGTACTCCTTTATTGCAGCTTTGTACTTACGATACTAACTTTCCAGCAGTCAGGCAGGCTAGAGGCGAGCGGGCGGGCGCTGAAAACGTAACTCACTATGTCACGCGCCGGCTCTCCCTTCTTCATTCATAAAGTGGGCGGAGCCGGCGCGTGACATAGTGAGTTACGTTGTCAGCGCCCGCCCGCCAGCTCAGCCTCCTGCCTGCTGGAAAGTTAGTATCGTAAGTACAGGCTGCATAAAAGACTACTGTTACGCATTGCCTGCAGTTAGGATTCCTACAGTGAGCGGGCCCGGTGTAGCAGAATACAGTGACTGCACCGGGCCCGCTGTAGTTACAGAGCTGATGCCGGCCCCTCCTCCCTATTGGGGGTCATTCTATGGATAGCACGTTATGGGGATTTGTGGATGGCAATGTTATGGGGGTCTGTGGATGACACATAGCGTAAAATGCTATTTATGTGTCATCAACAGATCCCCATAACAGTGCCATCCACAGTCCCCTAACAGTGCCATCCATAGTGCCCCCCATAACAGTGCCATCCACAGTCCCCAATAACAGTGCCATCCACAGTGCCCCCCATAACCGTGCCATCCAGAGATCCCCATAACCGTGCCATCCACAGATCCCATAACCGTGCCATCCACGGACCCCCCATAACAGTGCCATCCACAGATCCCCATAACAGTGCCATCCACAGATCCCCATAACCGTGCCATCCACAGACCCCATAACCGTGCCATCCACAGACCCCCATAACAATGCCATCCACCGACCCCCCATAACAATGCCATCCACAGATCCCATAACCGTGCCATCCACAGATCCCCATAACCGTGCCATCCACAGACCCCCATACAATGCCATCCACGACCCCCATAACAATGCCATCCACCGACCCCCCATAACAGTGCCATCCCCAGATCCCACATAACACCATTAGGCACACCTTTTGGTTCAAATTTTATTTTATTTTTTCCTCCTTAAAAACCTAGGTGCGTCTTATGGGCCGGTGCGTCTTATAGGGCGAAAAATACGGTACTTTCACCTTTTCCCCTGTTAGATTCCCGTTGTGCTGTGACATCCCCTTATAAGCTGTGTAAAGCATATTTTTTAGTTTGGTTTTGAACTGCTGCATCCTTTCTGACTTCCGGTAATTTGGTAACATTTCCGCCACTTTCTGCTTATACCGGGGGTCTAGTAGCGTGGCCACCCAGTACAGGTCGTTCTCCTTCATCCTTTTTATACGAGGGTCCCTCAACAGACATGACAGCATGAAAGACCCCATTTGCACAAGGTTGGATGCCGAGCTACTCATTTCCCGTTCCTCCTCCTCACTGATGTCATTGACGGTCTGTTCTTCCCCCAGCCACGTACAAACACCATGGGTCCCAGATAGGTGACAACAACGAGCACCCTGGGATGCCTGCTGTGGTTGGTCTTCCTCCTCCTCAAAGCCACATTCCTCCTCTGACTCCTCTTCCTCATACTCCTCTTCCAGCGTTGCCGCAGGTCCGGCAAGCGATGATGACAAGGCTGTTTCTGGTGGTGATGGTGACCACAACTCTCCTCTTCCTCTTCACAGCTCATCTACAGCCTGATCCAGCACTCTTCGCAGGGCACGCTCCAGGAAGAAACAAATGGGATGAGGTCGCTGATGGTGCCTTTGGTGCGACTGACTAGGTTTGTCACCTCCTCAAAAGGACGCATGAGCCTACAGGCATTGCGCATGAGCGTCCAGTAACGTGGCAAAAAAAATTCCCAGCTCCGCAGAGGCTGTCCTAGCACCCGGTACATACAATACTCGTTGACGTCTTTTTCTTGTTGGAGCAGGCGGTCGAACATTAGGAGTGTTGAATTCCAACGTGTCGGGCTGTCGCAAATCAAGCGCCTCACTGGCATGTTGTTTCGGCCGCTGAATGTCTGAAAAGTGCGCCATGGCCGTGTAGGAACGCCTGAAATGGCCACACACCTTCCTGGCCTGCTTGAGGACGTCCTGTAAGCCTGGGTACTTAGACACAAAGCGTTGTACGATGAGATTCAACACATGTGCCATGCACGGCACATGTGACAACTTGCCCAAATTCAATGCCGCCAACAAATTGCTTCCATTGTCACACACCACTTTGCCGATCTCCAGTTGGTGCGGGGTCAGCCACTGATCCACCTGTGCGTTCAGGGCGGACAGGAGTGCTGGTCCGGTGTGGCTCTCTGCTTTCAGGCAAGTCAACCCCAAGACAGCGTGACACTGTCGTATCCGGGATGTGGAATAGCCCCTGGGGAGCTGGGGGGATTCAGTTGATGTGCAGCCAGACGCCGCAGCAGAAGAGGACTCAGCCGAGGAGGTTATGGAAGAGGATGGAGTAGGAGGAGTAGAGGAGGTGGCAGTAGGCCTGCCTGCAAGTCGTGGCGGTGTCACCAACTCCGCTGCAGAGCCACGCATTCCATGCTTGGCAGCCGTCAGCAGGTTGACCCAATGCGCAGTGTAGGTGATATACCTGCCCTGACCGTGCTTTGCAGACCAGGTATCAGTGGTCAGATGGACCCTTGCCCCAACACTGTATGCCAGAGATGCCATGACTTCCTTTTCAATCACTGAGTAGAGGTTTGGGATTGCCTTATTTGAAAAAAAAAATTGTCCGGGTACCTTCCACTGTGGTGTCCCAATAGCGACAAATTTTTTGAAGGCCTCAGACTCCACCAGCTGGTATGGTAAAAGCTGGCAGGGCTAAGAGTTCCGTCAAGCCAGCTGTCAGACGCCGGGCAAGGGGGTGACTCTGTGACATTGGCTTCTTACGCTCAAACATTTCCTTTACAGACACCTGACTGTGGGCAGATGAGATGGAACTGCTGAAGGTGAGAGGCGGAGTGGCGGGTGGTTGAGAGGGGGCAAGGAGGACAGCAGTGGTTGACGTGGCTGAAGATGCTGGACCAGGAGGAGGATGGTGGCTTTGAGCTTGTGTGCTGCTTCTACTCGTCATCATGTGTTGATCCCATAGGCGTTTGTGATGTGCGATCATGTGCCTTCGCAAAGCAGTTGTACCTAGGTGGGTGTTGGATTTCCCACGACTCAGTTTCTTTTGGCACAGGTTGCAAATGGCATCGCTGTTGTCAGAGGCAGACACACAAAAAAAATGCCACACTGCTGAGCTTTGCAATGACGGCATTCTGGTGGTGGCAACAGCATGCGTTGATTGGCGTGCTGTCTGGCTGACCCCGGGTGCCGATACATGCTGTCTGACTGTGCCACTAGCTCCTTGCGACGACCTCCCCCTGCTTCCAACTCGTCTCCTCCTTCTCTCTGTCTCCCCTTCTGAACTTTCCCCTCTTCTTCTTCTCTTCGAGCAGGCACCCACGTGGCATCCACGGACACATCGTCATCATCAACCACTTCACTTGTATCTGACACCTCAGCAAAGGAAGCAGCAGCGGGTACAACATCATCATCATCATCACACTGTACGTCCATGTGTGTAATGCTGCCTGACTGAGACATATCCCTGTTATCTACATCCCCTGGCAATAATGGTTGCGCATCACTAATTTCATCCAACTGATGTGTAAATAACTCCTCTGAGGGATCAAGTGAAGCGGCTGTGGTGGCTGTGGTGGTAGTGGTGGTGGCGGGCGGGAGAGTGGTAACTTGAGAGCAGGTGACCAAAGCTGAGCTGGAGGAGGATGGTGCGTCAAGGTTCTTAGCGGAAGCTGTTGAAGATTGGGTGTCCTGTGTAAGCCAGTCAACTATTTTCTCCGAATTTTTTGGGTTCAGGGTACGTGGCCTCTGAACACTGGGCATTATTCCAGGGCCAGTGGAAATCACAGCACCACGACCACGACGGCCCCTGCGGGGTGGCCTGCCTCTGCCTGTCATTTTTTTTTTAGATAAGTGGTACTATGCGTGCAAGGTACTGGGCACCGTATATAAGTGGTGGGCAGTGGGCACAGTACAGTCTGTGTGGGCCTGACACACACGGGCTTGCAACTGTGATTATATCACAGAAAAATTATTAAATAGATATTTTTTTTATCTGCAAGGTATTTGAGTGAATGACACCCTGTAACGGTATGAGTGGAGGCCTAGCCAGTGGCCACAATACAGTCCTGTGTGGGCCTGACACACACGGGCTTGCAAATGTGATTATATCACAGAAAAATATTAAATAGAATTTTTTTTTATCTGCAAGGTATTTTCTGTCACACCCTGTATGAATGGTGTGCACGTGCTGTCTGTGACTGAGCCTGCAGCCTCTCACACACGGCACCAGGCAACTGCAATATATATATATATATATATATAAAATAAAATAAAAAAGCAGACTGATGTACCAGCCCTGAAAAGGGCTTTTTGGGGTGCTGTCAGGACGCTGTCCTTACAGCAGATGAGTCTGTGGACACAGAACACTGCCCTAGCTAACGCTTTCCCTATTGAATCAGCAGCAGCAGCACTGTCCCTCCTCTCACTGTAGAATCAACCTTCCGAATGAATCTAAAATGGATGCTGTCAGGAGGTGGGAGGGTCTGCTGCTGATTGGCTGGAATGTGTCTGCTGACTGTGAGGTACAGGGTCAAAGTTTACTCAATGATGATGTATAGGGGGCGGACCGAACATCGCATATGTTCGCCCCAGCCGGCGAACGCGAACAAGCTATGTTTGCCGGGAACTATTTCGCCGGCGAATAGTTCGGGACATCACTACTGGTAATGCCTCTCCCTATACACCCAAGCATTCTCCTAGCATTTCCTGCTGCTCTATGTCTGCCTACCTTTAAGTCTTCTGAAATAATGACCCCTAAATCCCTCCCAGATACTGAAGTTAGGACTGTATCACTGATTTTTATTCTGCTCTTGGGTTTTTATGCTCCAGGTGCATTATCTTGCACTTATCAACATTACATTTTAGTTGCCAGATTTTTGACCATTCCTATAGTTTTCCTAACTCCTTTTCCATTTGGTGTATCCCTCCAGGAACATCAACCCTGTTACAAATCTTTGTGTCATCAGCAAAAAGACACACCTTACCATCGAGGCCTTCTGCAATTTCGCTGATAAAGATATAAACAATATGGGTCCCAGAACAGATCCCTGAGGTACCCCACTGGTAACAAGACCTTGGTCTGTATATAATCCATTGACTACAACCCTCTGTTGTCTGTCCCTCAGCCACTGCCTAATCTATTAGTCTCCTGAATATCTCCAATGCACTTATAAAAATCAGCACTTGGAAAAGCAGCAAGCTATAATTAGGCAAACTAATACTATGTGGCTATATATATACACACTCCCAAAAAAGCTCCTCCCCCCAACAACAAATTTAACACCTTAATCACCTATGCTCATTTGCAATCAGACAATAGTGATAACCTGTCTAACAAATTCCTCACCTGTTTTGAAACACAGTGTCTGGGTATCCATCAGAAACACAGCTGAAGTTCTGCTATTTTGAAACACAGTGTCTGAGTATCCACCAGAAACCCGCTGAAGTTCTGTTGTTTTGAAACACAGTGTCTTAGTATCCACCAGAAACACAGCTGAAGTTCTGCTATTTTGAAACACAGTGTCTGAGTATCCACCAGAAACACCGCTGAAGTTCTGTTGTTTTGAAACACAGTGTCTTAGTATCCACCAGAAACACCGCTGAAGTTCTGCTGTTTTGAAACACAGTGTCTGAGTATCCACCAGAAACACCACTGAAGTTCTGCTACAGTGGAAAAGCTCTGAGATAGTCTAAGTTAGTCTCCTGAATATCTCCAATGCACTTATAAAGATCTGCACTTGGAAAATCAGCAAGCACTTGGAAAAAGCAGCAAGGCTAATAAAGGCCTATTTACCATTCAGCAGTGCAGTTATATGTTCTAAAGCCCTTTCTGGCGTGTATTAGTGGCAAAAATTTATATTATTGCCTTGAGCGGTGCAGTTATATGTTCTAAAGCCTTTTGTGGTGTGTATAAGTGGAAAAAAATAAGGGCCTATTTGCCGTTTAGCGGTGCAGTTTTATGTTCTAAAGCCTTTTTTGGTGTGTATTAGTGGCAAAAATATATATATATATATATTATTTGCTGTTCAGCAGTGCGGTTATATGTTCTAAAGCCTTTTTTGGCGTGTGTTAGTGGCAAAAAATAAAATATTATTTGCTTTGAGCAATGCAGTTATATGTTCTAAAGCCTTTTTTGGCATGTATTATTGGCAAAAAATATATTATTTGCCGTTCAGAAGTGTAGTTAAATGTTCTAAAGCCTTTTGTAGTGTGTATAAGTGGAAAAAAAATAAGGGTCTATATGCCGTTCAGTGGTGCAATTATATGTTCTAATGCCCTTTTTGGCGTGTAAAGTGGAAAAAAATAAGGGCCTATTTGCCGTTCAGGGGGTGCAGTCATATGTTCTAAAGCCCTTTTTGGCGTGTATTTAGTGGCAAAAACATATTTATTTGCCTTGAGCGGTGCAGTTTATGTTCTAAAACCTTTTGTGGCGTGTATAGGTGGAAAAAATAAGGACCTATTTGCCGTTCAGCAGAGCAGTTATATGTTCTAAAGCCTTTTTTGGTGTCTATTAGTGGCAAAAAAAAAAATATATATATATATTATTTGCCGTTCAGAGGTGTAGTTATATGTTCTAAAGCCTTTTGTGGCGTGTATAAGTGGAAAAAATAAGGCCCTATTTGCCATTCAGTGGTGCAGTTATATGTTCTGAAGCCCTTTTTGGTATGTATTAGTGGCAAAAAAATATATTATTTGCCTTTCAGCAGTGCAGTTATATGTTCTAAAGCCTTTTTTGGCATGCATTAGTGGCAAAATAAATATTATTATTTTCCTTGAGCGGTGCAGTTATATGTTCTAAAGCCTTTTATAATGTGTATAAGTGGGAAAAAAGGGTCTATTTGCCATTCAGCAGTGCAGTTATATGTTCTAAAGCCTTTTTTGGCGTGTATTAGTGGCAAAAAATATTATTTGCCTTGAGCGGTGCAGTTATGTTCTAAAGCCTTTTGTGGCGTGTATAAGTGGAAAAAATAAGGGCCTATTTGCCGTTCAGCAGAGCAGTTATATGTTCTAAAGCCTTTTTTGGCGTCTATTAGTGGCAAAAAAATATATATTATTTGCCTTGAGCGGTGCAATTTTGGTTCTAAAGCTTATTTTGACGTGTATTAGTGGAAAAAATTTAAAATATATATTTTCCTTGAGCGGTGCAGTTATATGTTCTAAAGCCTTTTATGGTGTGTATAAGTGGAAAAAAGAAGGTTCTGTTTGCCGTTCAGCAGTGCAGTATATATGTTCTAAAGCCCTTTTTGGCGTGTATTAGAGGCACAAAAAAAAGTATTTACCGTTGTGTGGTGAAGTGAGCAATTTATAGCCCTTTTGGCATGTATTAGTGGCTAAAAAATATTATTTGCCATCAGCGGTGCAGTTTTATTGGTTCTAAAGCATTTTGTTGCGTGTATAGTGGCAAAAATATAGATTTGCTGTGTGTGGGAAGTGAGAAAATTACAACCCTTTTTGGCGTGTATTAGGGGCAAAAGTATATAATTTGCTGTTCAGCGGTGCAGTTATATGTTCTAATGCCCGTTTTGGCATTTATTAGTTGCAAAAATATATAGATATTGCTGTTTAGCGTGCAGTTATATGTTCGAAAGTCCTTTTTGGCGTGTATTAGTGGCAAAAAATATATATATTGCCATTTAGCGGTGCAGTTTATGTTCTAAAGCCCTTTTTGTCATGTATTAGTTGCACAAAAATATATATTATTGCCGTTTAGCGGTGCAGTTATATGTTCAGTTATATGTTCTAAAGCCTTTTGTGGCATGTATATGGAAAAAAATAGGGCCTATTTGCCATTCAGTGGTGCAGTTATATGTTCTAAAGCCTTTTTTGGCGTGTATTAGTGGGGAAAAAAGGGGTTATTAACCGTTGTTGTGGTGAAGTGAGAAATTACAGACTTTTTTGGGGTGTTTTAATTTCCTTTTTATTTATTTATTTGATCTAATCAGTATGTTAGACAGAGAAGTTCCAGCCCTGCACAGAGGAGTGACAGAGGCCCAAATGTTTCCGGCCACAGGTCGCAGCAGATTAAGGGGGCGTGGCAGCAGGAGTCGCAGAGAGAGGCCTGAGCTCCCGCTGTCATCTAGCGGTCGTGTCTTGACAGCAACCCAGTGATTCTTGAATGGTTGACTCGGTCTCCACTTCATCCCAATGTGACATCAGACACCCCAGCCAAGAGTAGGTGGGTTGTCGAAAAACACCTTAGTTGGCAGGGCCCGGGAAGCAGGCCCCAATGCCCTCACCTGTCCTCAACCTGCCTCTGTCCTTTTCTATTCCCTCAGCCAGAGAAAGTATTATATCCTGTGGGTTATTCCACTATACAGCGAGGACGAGCTACTAGAGGACAGTCAGCAGCTACTGGCCAGCCAATATGTGGGGAGACCTCCGCCGATTCCTCCGGTAGGTGGGCAAGTGATGAGGAGAGTGGCATGGGAGCTGGTGTTGCGAGCGGTCAGGCTTCTGACCCAGAGACCGTTGAGGAGGACATCCGTGACATGCAGACAGTACTCAATGATAATGATGTAGCTGATCGCACTTGGGAGCCGGGAGAATTAGGGCTTCATCATCATCGGGAGAAGAGGGATGCAACTTGGCCGTGAGGCAGCAGCAGAGTCAGTAAGTTGCTAGCGTGGCCGGGAATCAGCAGGGTGGCAGCAGTGGGAGGTCGGGAGCCAAACGTGCCCGGGGTAGACCACCCGCTTTGCAGGAGCCTAACTTCCCGGGAAGTAGTGGTGCAGGGTTCATGGAAGCAGCGCGGTAGCAGTCAGTCAGTGCAGAGTGTTGGGGGTAATATCACCTACTCGGCGGTGTGATAGACATGAGCAAATTTTGAAAAAATTCGATTTGCTGGTTTGCCGAATTTTTGGGGAAAAATTCTGTTTGATCCGAATAATTTGCGGCGAATTAAGTAAAAAAACGGCTATTTCCTAGCTGCAGAGAGCCTTTATAGTGGTGTGAAACAAGCCAGCTCTCACCTGCAAGCTCGTCAAGAGCAAGGAAACAGGGACATGGCCGTGGATATGTAGGGAAAAAAGGGATGAAAATTCCAGCTTAAATTCCAGTTTAAAAACGTAAAAAAAACACACATAGTAACTATCTACGCGTTTCAGGCCATCACATGTGGGTCCTTACTCAATATACACGTTACACAAACTCCATTACTTATATACCCCTGTTACACCAATCTCAGAGGATATAGGTATAGAGGGTTAAAAATGAACAAGACATTCTCTTATAATTAAAACCATAAATGGATAATACAGAAAAAACTAGTTCCGGCAGGAAGTTTGACAAACAAATTAATTAATGATATTGCAGGATCAAGTCATGCTTTTTGTTTAAACCAGCGAGACTGCATGTTTCTAATTGAATCATCCAGTAAGCCTCCCGATTAAAGGGACCCTGTCTGTGGATATTGATTATAATCTAACTAATTATATACAATCATTAACTACTAAAAGTGCCTTAGATGTATTCACTCACTGGTGTGACAGATGGTTACCTCATAATATACACACAAAGATGCCACATGCCGCATGCTAATGAGCTGATTTGAGTCCGGCGTGAGGTCATCGAGTCCAGCGTATATTTAATTCAGAGCTATAGCCACTCCCCTGCCCACCTGCTGCTGATTCCTATGGAAACAAAACTGTCACTCAGCAGCAGTGGGGCGGGGAGAGTCAGGAGCTCATGAATATTCATGACTCATCATTATCAGCTGAGCTTTTCAATACAAGATGTTGGCAGAATTCACTGGGTCAATTAAAGAAAGTGACCCAGCATTTTGCTAAGCGAATCAGTCACTTATTATGTTGCCCTTAGTTAGGACACCATAAAACTGGTGACAGGTTCCCTTTAAGTAATTTTCTTTATGATACACCTCTCGTTGAAGGTGTAACCCATTCAATGCCCAGCACTATTGGCGCTATTGCATCGCCTCCATGTACAATGGCAAAATGAAGGCTGACCGCCGAGACATTACGAGATTCGTAATGGGGAATGTCTGAAATGTGCTTCCGTACTCGTGTTTTGATTTGATTAGTAGTACAGCCTACATATTTGTAAGGAACACATTTTACATGTGATAATAGATGGGAAATTTTGTATCACAGTTTAAATAAGATTTAATATCATAACTTTTGCCATTTGACATGGATTTAAAGGTCTTATTAACACTCATATAACTGCAACAAATGCATCTCGAGCTACCACATTTGTAGCTCCCTTTGTATTGCAGCCATGTGGGCTTCGTTTTTGGGCGATCTGAAAATAAACTTTGACTGATTGTTTGTCCCAAGGTGGGAGCTTTCCGGGCTAAACATCTAATACCATTAATTACCAGGTTATGCCATTCTTTATCATAACTCAATACTGGAAGATGTTTTATAATTTAGCAGATTTTCGTATATATTCTTCAATGTATTTAGTAATAAAGTAACAGCATTATTATGTGTAGGAAAAGTACCCTTCTTGTGTGAGGATGTACTGGGTGGGCCATTTATGGATACACCTTAATAAAATGGGAATGGCTGGTGATATTAACTTCCTGTTTGTGGCACATTAGTATGTGAGGGGGGAAACTTTTCAAGATGGGTGGTGACCATCGCGGCCATTTTGAAGTCGTCCATTTTGAATCCAACTTTTGTTTTTTCAATAGGAAGAAGGTCATGTGACACATCAAGCTTATTGGGAATTTCACAAGAAAAACAATGGTGTGCTTGGTTTTAACGTAACTTATTCTTTCATGAGTCATTTACAAGTTTCTGACCACTTATAAAATGTTTCAACGTGCTGCCCATTGTGTTGGATTGTCAATGCAACCCTCTTCCCAATAAGTTTGATGTGTCACATGACCCTCTTCCTATTGAAAAAAAATAAGTTGGATTCAAAATGGCCAACTTCAAAATGGCTGCCATGGTCACCACCCATCTTGAAAAGTTTCTCCTCTCACATATACTAATGTGCCACAAACAGGAAGTTAATATCACCAGTCATTCCCATTTTATTGTTTCCCATTGTATATTTGGAGAAAATGTATGTTTCCCTATTTAATGATGGGCCATATTTTTTGCTCCCTGTAGTGCATGTGAATCATATAATCTTTTATGCAATCTTGTTCTGATTTATGTGTCTCCAGTAGAAAAGAAGTTTCATCAGAACAATTGCGTCTGGCTCTTATCATTTCTCCTTTAGGGATATTACAAACCGGATTCCAAAAAAGTTGGGACACTATACAAATCGTGAATAAAAACTGAATGCAATGATGTGGAGGTGCCAACTTCTAATATTTATTCAGAATAGAACATAAATCACGGAACAAAAGTTTAAACTGAGAAAATGTACCATTTTAAGGGAAAAATATGTTGAATCAGAATTTCATGGTGTCAACAAATCCCCAAAAAGTTGGGACAAGGCCATTTTCACCACTGTGTGGCATCTCCCCTTCTTCTTACAACACTCAACAGACGTCTGGGGACCGAGGAGACCAGTTTCTCAAGTTTAGAAATAGGAATGCTCTCCCATTCTTGTCTAATACAGGCCTCTAACTGTTCAATCGTCTTGGGCCTTCTTTGTTGCACCTTCCTCTTTATGATGCGCCAAATGTTCTCTATAGGTGAAAGATCTGGACTGCAGACTGGCCATTTCAGTACCCGGATCCTTCTCCTACGCAGCCATGATGTTGTGATTGATGCAGAATGTGGTCTGGCATTATCTTGTTGAAAAATGCAGGGTCTTCCCTGAAAGAGATGACGTCTGGATGGGAGCATATGTTGTTCTAGAACCTGAATATATTTTTCTGCATTGATGGTGCCTTTCCAGACATGCAAGCTGCCCATGCCACACGCACTCATGCAACCCCATACCATCAGAGATGCAGGCTTCTGAACTGAGCGTTGATAACAACTTGGGTTGTCCTTGTCCTCTTTGGTCCGGATGACATGGCGTCCCAGATTTCCAAAAAGAACTTTGAATCGTGACTCGTCTGACCACAGAACAGTCTTCCATTTTGCCACACTCCATTTTAAATGATCCCTGGCCCAGTGAAAACGCCTGAGCTTGTGGATCTTGCTTAGAAATGGCTTCTTCTTTGCACTGTAGAGTTTCAGCTGGCAACGGCGGATGGCACGGTGGATTGTGTTCACTGACAATGGTTTCTGGAAGTATTCCTGAGCCCATTCTGTGATTTCCTTTACAGTAGCATTCCTGTTTGTGGTGCAGTGTCGTTTAAGGGCCCGGAGATCACGGGCATCCAGTATGGTTTTACGGCCTTGACCCTTACGCACAGAGATTGTTCCAGATTCTCTGAATCTTCGGATGATGTTATGCACAGTTGATGATGATAGATGCAAAGTCTTTGCAATTTTTCGCTGGGTAACACCTTTCTGATATTGCTCCACTATCTTTCTGCGCAACATTGTGGGAATTGGTGATCCTCTACCCATCTTGGCTTCTGAGAGACACTGCCACTCTGAGAAGCTCTTTTTATACCCAATCATGTTGCCAATTGACCTTATTAGTGTTAATTGGTCTTCCAGCTCTTCGTTATGCTCAAATTTACTTTTTCCAGCCTCTTATTGCTACTTGTCCCAACTTTTTTGGGATTTGTTGACACCGTGAAAATTTGAATCAACTTATTTTTCCTTTAAATGATACATTTACTCGGATTAAACGTTTGATCTGTCATCTACGTTCTATTACAAATAAAATATTGACATTTGCCATCTCCACATTGCCTTCAGTTTTTATTCACAATTTGTTTAGTGTCCCAACTTTTTGGGAATCCGGTTTGTATGTATGCAGGGGGTGGCACGAAGTAGCCAAAAGTGTAGTATTACCCGCTGTTTCTTTTCGGAATGTGGCTGTAGATCCCCCCTTAAACATAAGTCAAGAAAATGGATAGACTCTTTTTCACACTGTACAGTAAACGAGAGTGATTGAAACGGTGATTCAAATACAGGGAAAAAGATGGTATGCGCGCTACAACCTCCGACCAGACAAACAACAAGTCGTCGATGTAGCACCCATACCATCGAATATCCTGATGAAAGGGGTGAGAATCGATAAGGAGAAAGCCTCTTTCCCACCATGCCCTAAAAATATTGGTTATGGAGGGGGATACTTAGCTCCCATCCCGCCACCTGTAGATTGATTGTCAAACATAAAAAAATCTTACTCGGAAAGATTGCCCGAGTGGGTCGATTCCCTCCTTCAACCCTTGGTTCCTTTTATTACGGGCTATATTAGGGATACTAGATCAATTCTACATTCATTTGCAGATTTCAAGTGGAATACCAGCTATTATTGGATTACGGCAGATGTGGTGACTTAGCACTGTCGGCTTTGGAGTGGTTTTTGAAAACCTATAGTAATTATACTTCCGCAGTCCAAGAATATGTTATATTGGTGGTGGATTTCCTGCTTGGGCATAAGTTTTTTATGTTTAACAATCAATACTATCTACAGGTGGCGGGGGTGTCGATGGGAGCTAAGTTCTCCCCCACCATGTTATTAAATCTTATTTAAACTGTGATACTAAATATGCCATCTATCTTATCACATGTAAAATTTGTTCCTTAGACTACTTTCACACTGGCGTTTTGGCTTTCCGTTTGTGAGATCCGTTCAGGGCTCTCACAAGCGGTCGAAAACGGAGTTTTGCCCTAATGCATTCTTAATGCATAAGGATCCGTTCAGAATGCATCAGTTTGCCTCCGATCCGTCTCCATTCCGCTTTGGAGGCGAAACTGACAAAACTGAGCCAAACTGGATCCGTCCTGGCACACAATGTAAGTCAATGGGGATGGATCCATTTTCTATGACACAATCTGGCACAATAGAAAATGGATCATGGAAAAAAATATAATAAAACATCCTGCACAATATGATAATGAATGTTGCGGATGTACGTGACTACATTTATAAAGTCACAGAAAATACTGCACTATAATAATAGATGCAAGCATAACATATGGACTAAGCCCTCACTCTATTGATAAAATCTGAGACACTTGGTCAATACATTTTGATCAAAACACATCTAAGCCCACCTACCAAGCGACAAGGTGGTCTCATTTCAATAGAAAATGGATCAGTCCTCCATTGACTTTCAATGGACTTCATGACAGATCCGTCTGTGCAGATCAAGACTCCATACCTTAAGGATCCGCACCAAACGCGATTGTGAAAGTAGCCTTACAATATGTAGGCTGTACTACTAATCAAATCAAAACACGAGTACGGAAGCACATTTCCCATTACGAATCTCGTAATGTCTCGGTGGTCAGCCTTCTTTTTGCCATGGAGGCGATGCAACAGCGCAAATAGTGCAGGGCATTGAAAGGGTTACCCCTTCAACAAAAGGTGGTGATCATAAAGAAAGTTACTTAATCGGGAGGCTTACTGGATGATTCAATTAGAAACATGCAGTCTCGCTGGTTTTAAACAAAAAGCAGGACTTGATCCTGCAATATCATGAATTAATTTGTTTGTCAACTTCCTGTTGTAACTTGTTTTTTTCTGTAGTATTATCCATTTATGTTTTAATTATAAGAGAATGTCTTGTTCATTTTTTAACCCTCTATACTCTGTGTCCTGTGACAACTATATCCTCTGAGATTGGTGTAACAGGGGTATACACTACGTGCAGAATTATTAGGCAAATGAGTATTTTGACCACATCATCCTCTTTATGCATGTTGTCTTACTCCAAGCTGTATAGGCTCGAAAGCCTACTACCAATTAAGCATATTAGGTGATGTTCATCTCTGTAATGAGAAGGGGTGTGGTCTAATGACATCAACACCCTATATCAGGTGTGCATAATTATTAGGCAACTTCCTTTCCTTTGGCAAAATGGGTCAAAAGAAGGACTTGACAGGCTCAGAAAAGTCAAAAATAGTGAGATATCTTGCAGAGGGATGCAGCACTCTTAAAATTGCAAAGCTTCTGAAGCGTGATCATCGAACAATCAAGCGTTTCATTCAAAATAGTCAACAGGTCGCAAGAAGCGTGTGGAAAAACCAAGGCGCAAAATAACTGCCCATGAACTGAGAAAAGTCAAGCGTGCAGCTGCCAAGATGCCACTTGCCACCAGTTTGGCCATATTTCAGAGCTGCAACATCACTGGAGTGCCCAAAAGCACAAGGTGTGCAATACTCAGAGACATGGCCAAGGTAAGAAAGGCTGAAAGACGACCACCACTGAACAAGACACACAAGCTGAAACGTCAAGACTGGGCCAAGAAATATCTCAAGACTGATTTTTCTAAGGTTTTATGGACTGATGAAATGAGAGTGAGTCTTGATGGGCCAGGTGGATGGGCCCGTGGCTGGATTGGTAAAGGGCAGAGAGCTCCAGTCCGACTCAGACGCCAGCAAGGTGGAGGTGGAGTACTGGTTTGGGCTGGTATCATCAAAGATGAGCTTGTGGGGCCTTTTCGGGTTGAGGATGGAGTCAAGCTCAACTCCAGTCCTACTGCCAGTTTCTGGAAGACACCTTCTTCAAGCAGTGGTACAGGAAGAAGTCTGCATCCTTCAAGAAAAACATGATTTTCATGCAGGACAATGCTCCATCACACGCGTCCAAGTACTGGCAAAAAAGGGTATAAAAGAAGAAAATCTAATGACATGGCCTCCTTGTTCACCTGATCTGAACCCCATTGAGAACCTGTGGTCCATCATCAAATGTGAGATTTACAAGGAGGGAAAACAGTACACCTCTCTGAACAGTGTCTGGGAGGCTGTGGTTGCTGCTGCACGCAATGTTGATGGTGAACAGATCAAAACACTGACAGAATCCATGGATGGCAGGCTATATTGGTCACTGATTTGTTTTTGTTTTGTTTTTGAATGTCAGAAATGTACATTTGTGAATGTTGAGATGTTATATTGGTTTCACTGGTAAAAATAAATAATTGAAATGGGTATATATTTGTTTTTTGTTAAGTTGCCTAATAATTATGCACAGTAATAGTCACCTGCACACACAGATATCCCCCTAAAATAGCTAAAACTAAAAACAAACTAAAAATTACTTCCAAAAATATTCAGCTTTGATATTAATGAGTTTTTTGGGTTCATTAAGAACATGGTTGTTGTTCAATAATAAAATTAATCCTCAAAAATACAATTGCCTAATAATTCTGCACTCCCTGTATAAGTAAGAGTTTGTGTAACGTGCATCATGAGTAAGGACCGACATGTGTAGAACACTGTGCCTTGCAGTAACACACATATGGAGTCTGCTTTGGTAGTGAAATAATATCGTGAGTCAGTATGACATGCAGATGACAGGCGTCGCTTTTAGAGTCTCTGCAAACTTCACTTATTTGGGCAGTCACGGGGCCAAAACTAACCAAATAACTCAAGTATGAACTCAGCCTTACAGGTCGATGTTAGCGCCGAGAAGATGAGCATTCCTTTTACACCGTTGTCAGCTGATTCCACATAGATGTCTACAGACCCTGTTCTATTAAACGCATATACAAGTAGAGCCCCCAACAGAGTGGAAAGGGTGTCACCAGTATGTTTGTGTTGACATCACTGACTATTTTGCCCTTCCTCTGATCCATCAGAACAATAACCACAAAAAACTGAAACGGTCTGTGGAGCATCTAGCTTCACTGGGTCAGCATTTGGTCCGTAATCAATCAGTATTGCTAATGCCAAAAAAACAGGAGTGGATCCAAAACAGAGATGACAACATGAACAGAATATTTGCATGTCTTCTGTGTTTTGTACGCACCCCTGCTTTTGGCTACCAAATCACAATCCAATTATTTGCTTAATCAACAAGAATGGATTAACGAGCAGTGTCTGGGTGACCATGATGGTAATGCATATTGATCATGAAATGTATGGGGTTATGGCTGATAACTGGAGGACAGTCCAGCGAACACGCCGACTCCAGCTCATTCCTACAGTGCAGGCTACACAATCACAGCTGGAAGGTACCTGGTCGGTACAGGCAACACCTGAAAATCTTCATAAATAAGCCTTAGTATGTGCAGGTCTCACAGCCGCTTTAACAAAATGGTAATAAGCAGTATAACATGTAGTAAGCACTGCAGGAATAATGTCTAAGACATGTAAGACGTCGGGGGGGTCCCGAACATTGTGGACAATGTCCGAGATGAGAGTCATCCATGTGTTCAATACTGGATGTTATTGATGGCCAGCTCTGTGATGAATCCCAGCACTCAAATTAGGTAGTCCTTACTGAGAAACTTAACTTTTCCTTCAAAATGCGCTATTTCCACAGATGCCGTCACCTTGACAAGCTGGGTTGCTGATAAGTGGATTCTAAAGTGTCTGAAGAAATGCGAGTAAAGACATTGGAATAAATTGTCTACTTCCTCCAACGTGACCTTGTCCTTTGATTTATGAATATCATCCATAAAGTCTTAAAGTCATGGATGGCTTAAGAAATGTCCAGGCAAGGTTCGACGGGACAGAGAAACAGATCCGTGGCCAACACTGATCCAGACACGTCAAACACGTCCACATTGCTGCTAGCCACGTAAGTCTAGTACTGATTACCACTTACCGAAACAACAGTCAAGTTTCTTTGTAACCACGTCCCTACGATAGCGTGAGCCCTCGGAGCCGGTTATACAGGAAGAGCGGGAGGCGAAGTAAATGTCTCTGTTAACACCTCCAATAGATCGTCCTCTGTGTACGTCCCTCAGAACCAACCTGTCCACACAATCCGGTCCTCTGTGCTTGCCTTGGTAGTGGAGGCTTGAATGAAATCTGTATGAGCACAGCCAGTGGATCCTCTGTCCTTTCCTTTGAGTCCAGGTAAACAGGGAAATTCTGGCTTTTAGGTTCAGCTCTGAGCTCACTTCAATGGCAAGACCGTTCTGCTTCTCGGCAGCTATGTGGGCAGAGAGTGCTTGGAATACTCTTTCAGTCTGGTGTATGAGTAAATATACATCGGTGTCACGCTGTACAAGTCAATTGTTTTTGAAGGAGCAAAGCAGCCTATGCCAGATTAAGAGTTTCCTCCAAGGGGGTGCACTGCGGGATTTTTCTTTTAGACAAGCTTCGCAATGCAGACTGTCGACTTGCAGAGGTCAAGCTTCTGGAGGATACCTCGAGTTGTGAAAATGACTGCTCCTTCGTGCCGATGACCTACTTCTGGCGGTTAACACCCCATCGATTGGTGTTTGCATATCCTTGCGATAAATGATGTTTCCGTTCACTGACTGTAAACAGAGATATTGAGAGAACAAATGTATTCAAACTCTGCCGCCATCTTTCTAGGCGCCACGTCTCCAGTCCCCTGACCAGCAGATTTACCAGCATCATTCCAGGACATGAAGCTGTGGAATGACATTGTTCATCCTGTAGTCCTGGCGACTGACAAATAACGTGGCCTCCTCAAAGGGCCTGAGCAAACTACAGGTTTCACACATGAGCTGCCACTGGCTGACATCAAAGTTATACAGGGGACTACTCCTGTCGGCTTGGATCATCAAGAAATCGTTTATGGCTTTTCTCTGTTCGTACAGTCGGTCCAACAAATGGTGGGTGGAATTCAAATGGTTGGAAACGTTGCATATCAGCTTATGTTGGGGGATGCTGTTCTGCCGGTGCAGCTCAAGGAGGGTGTGCTTTGTGGTGTACGAGTGGCTGAAGTGCATGCAAAGTTTCCTGGCCATTTTTAGGATGTCTTGCAGATGGGTGGAAGACTTCAGGAACCACTTGACTACCAGATTGAACACGTGTGCCATGCAGGGTGCATGGCTCAGCCATCCTTGACGCAGCGCCGACACCATGTTCTTCCCGTTGTCACCACCATTGTTCCGATTTTGAGTTGTCGCGGAGAAAGCCAGGATTCGATTTCTTGCTGAAGGACACAGAGCAGTTCCTCCCCTGTGTGACTCAGTTTGCCCAGGCAAACCAGGTGCAGAACAGCGTGAGAGTGATGAGAGGTGTCGCACATGCTTGCATACACTACATGCCTCCAACATAATTCTTGGATCTCTACATGAAAATAATGTATTTGGTGGTAATTCCACGAGGGGCATCATTGGAGACATTGACTTCACCAAAGAGAATCAGAGCAGCGGTTTACTTTGAAATAAAATTCACACTGCGTAATTCAGCCCCATACAGCAAAAGGAGGTGTACAGTCACCCTCAAAAAAAAAAAAAAAAAAAAAAAAAATCCCAAGAAACTGTTCACATAAAGAATTTACCACTAAGACTTCCATACGCAAAAGAGTGTCATCATACATTTCAAAAAAGCCGTGTCACATAAAAAATGTCTGCAAAAGGGCTTACCACTATACTGCAACTGGAGATGTGCACAATGCTTGCCACACTAATCTCTCCAACATAATTCTTGATCTCTACATGAAAATAATGTATTTGCTGTAAATCGCGAGAGGGGCATTGCTGGAGACATTGACTTCACAAGAGATACAGATCAGCGGAGTTCATCCACCTCTATTTGCTTCCCGCTGTTTACTGCTCCCAAATTAAAGTTTCAGCTTCCTCTGATGTGTATGCCTACGGAGTCCTTTTGTTATGGCATTGCACAGGGAGCAAGATTGTTACGCACAATTCTGATGGAACTCCTGATCTTAAGAAACTGGACTTGGACTCCAAAGCAGAGGCTCTCCTGTCATGTCTTGTGTGCTGTGGAGATCGAATACAGATGGAGCAGATAAAACACATGAATGTTTTCAACTTAGGGTGGGTTCACCCTAGCGTTCCGTTATGGCTTTCCGTTATAACATGGAAAATAACGGAATACTCCGACAGAATTCAAAACGGAAGCCTTTAAAAGGCATTCCGTTTGCTTTCCGTCCTAATAGAAGTCTATGGGAAAGCATAACGGATCTGTCTGGGTCCCGTAATTCAAGATGGAAAACAAAGTCCTGTTGACAGGACTTTGTTTTCCGTCTTGCATAACGGGACCCAGACGGATCCGTTTTGATTCCCATAGACTTCTATTTAATAGACTTTGATTGAATTGTGAATAGATGGTAAAGGCAAAGTCTGCTGGTGTGTTGTCATCAGCGTCTTCATAATGTTTACTGCAGGACCCACAACACATAATTTGGTCCATACCACAAAAGGAGGTGTACAATCACCCATCAAGTTTCCCAAAGAAAACATGGTTGAAATAAAAAATTTCACCAATGAAAGGATAATAGAATTCGGTTCATAATAAAAAAAAGTCTACTATTACCCATCAATTTTCCCCAAAAATGCCTGTTTCACATAAAACATTTCACCACTATGTAATTCGGTCCATCCAGCAAAAAGTGCTTTACCACATGTAATTGCACTGGTAAACTGCAATTAGACCCAAATTTTTTTTCTACTTTTACACAAAAGGCTTTTCAACAGATAAGTGCAACGATGAACGACAAATATATTTTTATTTCGCCAGTAATACACGGCAAACTGGGCTGTAAAATATCTCACTGCACCGCTGAACGGAAAATACGCCCTAATTTGTTTCTACTTTTACACAAAAGGCTTTTCAACAGATAAGTGCAACACTGAACGGCGAATATATTTTTATTCACCAATAATACACAGCAAACGGGCTTTACAATATATTACTGTACTGCGGAGCAGCAAGATGTTTTTCCTTTTTCCACTAATACACTCAAGGGCTTTAAAACAGATAACTGCACTGCTGAGAGGCAACGATATTTTTCCTTTATCCACTAATACACGCAAAAAAGGGCTTTAACACAGGTAACTGCGCCGCTGAAGAGCAAAATATTTTCCTTTTTCCACTAATACATGCAAAAAAGGCTTTAAAACAGATAACTGCACCGCTGAGCAGCAAAATATTTTTCTTTTTTCCACTAATACACACAAAAAAGGGCTTTAGAACAGATAACTGCGCTGCTGAAGAACAACAATATTTTTCCTTTTTCCACTAATACATGCCATAAAGGGCTATAAAACAGATAACTGCACCGCTGAGCGGCAAATATTTTTTCTTTTTCCCTACTACACGGAAAAAGGCTTTAGAACAGATAACTGCACCGCTGAGCGGAAAATATATTTTACTTTTGCCATAATACGACAAAAAGGGCCGTAATTTTCACACTTCAACACACAATGGCTAATAAGCCCTTTTTTCTCATAATACAAGCCTAAAATGCTTTAGAACATATAACTGCACCGCACAAGGGCAAATAAAACGTATAAATATTTCCTTGTAAAACCCACTGTTAATGCCTGTATCAAACAGTACTTACACTAATAAGAACGGTTTGATGGAATTACAGAGCTGTATAATGGCAATTTGGATCCCCAGTCAGTGCAGCAAGGGTTATAGGAATACTCCTAATAACCAGGCTGTCACCTCTCCGAATGAACCCTGTTCAACAGAAATGCTGTGGATTGATTCCTCCCTATCCTTTCCCTACACCTTGAATAATCTTTCCCTGCACTGTAAATCGTTTAGGTTTTTTTAGCACAATGAAGTCTTTCCTATCCCTGTCCCTAGCGCCTGCAGAGGTCTGTCCCTGCATTAAGTACACTGGTTAATGGCAGAATCTAAGATGGCTGCGCTATTTAGAGGGCTGTGACATCACAGGGCTTGCTGGCTGCTGATTGGCTGCATGCATGGCATTGTGGGTTATTCCGCCTTTCCAGAATTCCTTGCCCCATGTCCTCACATGTGCAGCAGCCATTTTAGGAACTACGGTACCAGAAAGCACGAGGAAATTCACATTTGCTGCAAATCAAATTTTTCCTGAAATTCGAATCGAATTCCACTTCGTCAGCTTTGATTTGCTCATCTCTAGAGGTGAACATGGCCATTTGTGGAATCTGTGGGCAGAAGGTGAAGCGTGGCCAGGGTGCATATGTTGGCACCACGGCCCTGTGTCAACATATGCATAAAATGGCCTGGGAGAACCGTGGCTCCGATGTGGTGGTCCAGCCTGCCGCAGCAACCGCTGCATCAACCAGTGGCACACATACGATTTCAGGCAGTCAAGGCTGAGCTGTCTGTCCTTCCCATCATCTGCGGCTCCTGATACTCTTCCTCCTACTCCTCGTCAGTCATTCCATCAGCAATCTATCACCGAAGCAATTGTCAAGAGACACAGTATGCGTGCACTCATCCAACGGCGCAGAAGCTGAACTTGCTCCTGGCCAAGTTGCTGGTGCTGCAGGCCCTCCCTTTCCAAGTGGTGGACTCTGCACCTTTCAGAGAACGATGGCTTGTGCCGAGCTGAGGTGGAGAGTCCCAAACCGTCATTTATTTGCCAAAAAGGCAGTACCAGCCCTGCACACTTATGTAGAACAGAAGGTGGGCCAGTCCTTGAGCCTAATGAATATATATTCTAGAGAAGCTCCACCAGCAAAACTACTGGAGCCCAGCCTATCAGTTACCAGCTGATCAAGGAGAAATAAACAAATAATAAATCAGGCTGGCTCACAGTATTTTGCATACACAAAATTTATTATCCAATAAAAAATATCA
Organism: Bufo gargarizans; assembly: GCF_014858855.1. NCBI lineage: Eukaryota > Metazoa > Chordata > Amphibia > Anura > Bufonidae > Bufo > Bufo gargarizans. The sequence goes on along the minus strand of NC_058080.1, from coordinate 242,894,999 downwards.
TAAAAATTTAAAATATTGAAACATAACCTTATTCCATATCAGCATATATAGATATAGATAAATATAATTCGGAGCTCACGCATACATTATTTATTATTAAAGCGCCATTCATTCCATAGTGCTGTACATATGAGAAGTAGGTATAAGATACATAATACAGATAATTGACACTAATCATAAACAAGACGAGCTACAAACTGGTACAGAAGGAGAGAGGGCCCTGCCCTGCAGGGCTTACAATCTACATGGTATTGGGAAGAAGGACACAGTAGGTTGCGGGTTAAGTTGGTCATGGCGGTATAGAAGGCAGCAGGGTCACTGGTTGTAGGCTTGTCTGAAGAGGTGGGTTTTCAGGGTTTTCTTTTGAAGGATTCCACTGTAGGTGAGAGTCTGATATGTTGGGGTAGCGAGTTCCAGAGTATGGGGGATGCACGGAAGAAATCTTTGAGTCGATTGTGGGAAGAGGCAATAAGAGGAGAGAAGGTGGTCTTGTGAGGATCAGAGAACCTTTCCCTGGCTAATCACGTGGCACGCCACGTAGAACACGGGGATCACTGTGAACGAGGCAGCAGTGAACATGCACGGGCCGAAAGCGAGGTATCCACCATCTGGAAGCGCTGTTTGAGCGCGAATTTGACATAATTTAAAATCGCAACAAGGACATTCCTTCGAACCATCTAGGTTTCAACTACTGGTAAAATCGCACAAAGCTATACGATTATTTTTAGTTGTCTAATTTTTTGAAGATAGGTGAAAATTGATAACATTTGAAAGCAAAGAGGTCACATTTATTGGAGTACGCCATACATAACTGGAGTACTCCAATAAATGTGACCTCTTTGCTTTCAAATGTTATCAATTTTCACCTATCTTCAAAAAATTTGACTACTAAAAATAATCGTATAGCTTTGTGCGATTTTACCAGTAGTTGGAACCTAGATGGTTAGAAGGAATGTCCTTGTTGCGATTTTAAATTATGTCAAATTCGCGCTCAAACAGCGCTTCCAGATGGTGGATACCTCGCTTTCGGCCCGTGCATGTTCACTGCCGCCTCGTTCACAGTGATCCCTCGTGTTGATCTACGTGGCGTGCCACGTGATTAGCCAGGGAAAGGATTCTCTGATCCTCACAAGACCACCTTCTCTCCTCTTATTGCCTCTTCCCACAATCGACTCAAAGATTTCTTCCGTGCATCCCCCATACTCTGGAACTCGCTACCCCAACATAGTCAGACTCTCACCTACAGTGGAATCCTTCAAAGAAACCTGAAAACCCACCTCTTCAGACAAGCCTACAACCAGTGACCCTGCTGCCTCTATACCGCCATGACCAACTTCACCCGCACCTACTGTGTCCTTCTCCCATACCATGTAGATTGTAAGCCCTCACGGCAGGGCCCTCTCTCCTTCTGTACCAGTTTGTAACACGTCTTGTTTATGATTAGTGCAATTGTCTGTATTAGGTATGTATACCTCTTCTCATATGTACAGCACTATGGAATGACTGGCGCTTTAATAATAAATATGTATGCGTGAGCTCCGAATTATATTTATCTATATCTATATATGCTGATATGGAATAAGGTTATGTTTCAATATTTTAAAATTTTTATGATATTTTTATTGGGATAATAAATTTTGTGTATGCAAAAATACTGTGAGCCAGCCTGATTTATTATTTGTTTATTTCTCCTTGATCAGCTGGTAACTGATAGGCTGGGCTCCAGTAGTTTGCTGGTGGAGCTTCTCTAGAATATATATTCATTAGGCTCAAGGACTGGCCCACCTTCTGTTCTACATAAGTGTGCAGGGCTGGTACTGCCTTTTTGGCAAATAAATGACGGTTTGGGACTCTCCACCTCAGCTCGGCACAAGCCATCAGTTCTCTGAAAGGTGCAGAGTCCACCACTTGAAAGGGAGGGCCTGCAGCACCAGCAACTTGGCCAGGAGCAAGTTCAGCTTCTGCGCCGTTGGATGAGTGCACGCATACTGTTGTCTCTTGACAATTGCTTCGGTGATAGATTGCTGATGGAATGACTGACGAGGAGTAGGAGGAAGAGTATCAGGAGCCCGCAGATGATGGGAAGGACAGACAGCTCAGCCTTGACTGCCTGAAATCGTATGTGTGCCACTGGTTGATGCAGCGGTTGCTGCGGCAGGCTGGACCACCACATCGGAGCCACGGTTCTCCCAGGCCATTTTATGCATATGTTGACACAGGGCCGTGGTTGCCACATATGCACCCTGGCCACGCTTCACCTTCTGCCCACAGATTCCACAAATGGCCATGTTCACCTCTAGAGATGAGCAAATCAAAGCTGACGAAGTGGAATTCGATTCGAATTTCAGGAAAAATTTGATTGCAGCAAATGTGAATTTCCTCGTGCTTTCTGGTACGTAGTTCCTAAAATGGCTGCTGCACATGTGAGGACATGGGGCAAGGAATTCTGGAAAGGCGGAATAACCCACAATGCCATGCATGCAGCCAATCAGCAGCCAGCAAGCCCTGTGATGTCACAGCCCTCTAAATAGCGCAGCCATCTTAGATTCTGCCATTAACCAGTGTACTTAATGCAGGGACAGACCTCTGCAGGCGCTAGGGACAGGGATAGGAAAGACTTCATTGTGCTAAAAAAACCTAAACGATTTACAAGTGCAGGGAAAGATTATTCAAGGTGTAGGGAAAGGATAGGGAGGAATCAATCCACAGCATTTCTGTTGAACAGGGTTCATTCGGAGAGGTGACAGCCTGGTTATTAGGAGTATTCCTATAACACCTTGCTGCACTGACTGGGGATCCAAATTGCCATTATACAGCTCTGTAATTCCATCAAACCGTTCTTATTAGGGTGTAAGTACTGTTTGATACAGGCATTAACAGTGGTTATTACAAGGAAATATTTATACGTTTTATTTGCCCTTGTGCGGTGCAGTTATATGTTCTAAAGCATTTTAGGCTTGTATTAGTGAGAAAAAAGGGCTTATTAGCCATTGTGTGGTGAAGTGTGAAATTACGGCCCTTTTTTGTCGTGTATTAGTGGCAAAAGTAAAATATATTTTCCGCTCAGCGGTGCAGTTATCTGTTCTAAAGCCCTTTTTCCGTGTAGTAGTGGAAAAAGAAAAAATATATTTGCCGCTCAGCGGTGCAGTTATCTGTTTTATAGCCCTTTATGGCATGTATTAGTGGAAAAAGGAAAAATATTGTTGTTCTTCAGCAGCGCAGTTATCTGTTCTAAAGCCCTTTTTTGTGTGTATTAGTGGAAAAAAGAAAAATATTTTTGCCTGCTCAGCGGTGCAGTTATCTGTTTTAAAGCCCTTTTTTGCATGTATTAGTGGAAAAAGGAAAAATATTGTTGCTCTTCAGCGGCGCAGTTACCTGTGTTAAAGCCCTTTTTTGCGTGTATTAGTGGATAAAGGAAAAATATCGTTGCCTCTCAGCAGTGCAGTTATCTGTTTTAAAGCCCTTTGAGTGTATTAGTGGAAAAAGGAAAAACATCTTTGCTGCTCCGCAGTACAGTAATATATTGTAAAGCCCAGTTTGCTGTGTATTATTGGTGAAATAAAAATATATTCGCCGTTCAGTGTTGCACTTATCTGTTGAAAAGCCTTTTGGGTAAAAGTAGAACAAATTAGGGCGTATTTTCCGTTCAGCGGTGCAGTGAGATATTTTACAGCCCAGTTTGCCGTGTATTACTGGCGAAATAAAAATATATTTGTCGTTCATCGTTGCACTTATCTGTTGAAAAGCCTTTTGTGTAAAAGTAGAAAAAAAATTTGGGTCTAATTGCAGTTTACCAGTGCAATTACATGTGGTAAAGCACTTTTTGCTGGATGGACCGAATTACATAGTGGTGAAATGTTTTATGTGAAACAGGCATTTTTGGGGAAAATTGATGGGTAATAGTAGACTTTTTTTTATTATGAACCGAATTCTATTATCCTTTCATTGGTGAAATTTTTTATTTCAACCATGTTTTCTTTGGGAAACTTGATGGGGTGATTGTACACCTCCTTTTGTGGTATGGACCAAATTATGTTGTTGTGGGTCCTGCAGTAACATTATGAAGACGCTGATGACAACACACCAGCAGACTTTGCCTTTACCATCTATTCACAATTCAATCAAAGTCTATAAATAGAAGTCTATGGGAATCAAAACGGATCCGTCTGGGTCCCGTTATGCAAGACGGAAACAAAGTCCTGTCAACAGGACTTTGTTTTCCATCTTGAATTACGGGACCCAGACAGATCCGTTATGCTTTCCCATAGACTTCTATTAGGACGGAAAGCAAACGGAATGCCTTTTAAAGGCTTCCGTTTTGAATTCTGTCGGAGTATTCCGTTATTTTCCATGTTATAACGGAAAGCCATAACGGAACGCTAGGGTGAACCCACCCTAAGTTGAAAACATTCATGTGTTTTTATCTGCTCCATCTGTATTCGATCTCCACAGCACACAAGACATGACAGGAGAGCCTCTGCTTTGGAGTCCAAGTCCAGTTTCTTAAGATCAGGAGTTCCATCAGAATTGTGCGTAACAATCTTGCTCCCTGTGCAATGCCATAACAAAAGGACTCCGTAGGCATACACATCAGAGGAAGCTGAAACTTTAATTTGGGAGCAGTAAACAGCGGGAAGCAAATAGAGGTGGATGAACTCCGCTGATCTGTATCTCTTGTGAAGTCAATGTCTCCAGCAATGCCCCTCTCGCGATTTACAGCAAATACATTATTTTCATGTAGAGATCTAAGAATTATGTGGGAGGAATGTAGTGTATGCAAGCCGTGTGCGACCCCTCTCAATTCAGTGGTGCAGTTATATGTGGTAAAGCCCTTTTTGCAGTGAAATTTTTTTATGTGACACTGGCTCTTTTTCGGAAAATGTATTAGTAAATGTACACCTTCTTTTGCGGTATGGACCGAAGTACTTAGTGGTGAAATTCTTTATGTGACAGTGGCTTGTGACATTTTTTTTTTTTTTTTTTTTTTTTTTTAAGGGTGACTGTACACCTCCTTTGCTGTATTGGCTGAATTACGCAGTGTTGAAATTTTAAATTCAAGTAAACTCTGCTGCTCTGTATTTCTTGTGAAGTCAATGTCTCCAAATATGCCCCTCTCGCGATTACACCAAATACATTATTTTCATGTAGAGATCCAAGAATTATGTTGGAGGCATGTAGTGTATGCAAGCCATGTGCGACCTCTCTCATCACTCTCATGCTGTTCTGCACCTGGTTTGCCTGGGCAAACTGAGTCACACAAGGGGAGGAACTGCTCTGTGTCCTTCAGCAAGAAATCAAATCCTGACTTTCTCCGCGACAACTGAAAATCGGAACAATGGTGGTGACAACGGGAAGAACATGGTGTCGGCGCTGCGTCAAGGATGGCTGAGGCCATGCACCCTGCATGGCACACGTGTTCAATCTGGTAGTCAAGTGGTTCCTGAAGTCTTCCACCCATCTGCAAGACATCCTAAAAATGGCCAGGAAACTTTGCATGCACTTCAGCCACTCGTACACCACAAAAGCACACCCTCCTTGAGCTGCACCGGCAGGAACAGCATCCCCCAACATAAGCTGATATGCAACGTTTCCAACCATTGAATTCCACCCACCATTTGGTTGGACCGACTGTACGAACAGAGAAAGCCATAAACGATTCTTGATGATCCAAGCCGACAGGAGTAGTCCCCTGTATAACTTTGATGTCAGCCAGTGGCAGCTCATGTGTGAACCTGTAGTTTGCTTCTGCCCTTTGAGGAGGCCATGCATTTGTCAGTCGCCAGGACTACGGATGAACAAATTCATTCCCAGGCCTCATGTCTGGAGCAGATGCTGGTAAATCTGGCTGGTCAGGGGACCTGGAGACGTGGCACCTAGAAAAGATGGCGGCAGAGTTTAAAAACGTTTCTCAGTATCTCAGTTTACAGTCAGTGAACTGGAACATCATTATCGCAATTATATGCAAACACCAACCGATGGGGTGTTAACCGCCAGAAGTAGGTCATCGGCACAAAGGAGCAGTCATTTTCACAGCTTGAGGTATCCTCCCGAAAGCTTGACCTCTGCACGTCAACGGTCTGCATTGCGAAGCTTGTCTAAAAGAAAAATCCCGCAGTGCACCCCCTTGAGGAAACCCTTGATCCGGCACAAGCTGCGTTGCTCCTTCAAAAACAATTGACACCAATGTATAATTTCTCATACACCAGACTGAAAGAGTATTCCAAGCACCTGTCTGCCCACATAGCTGCCGAGAAGCAGAAGGGTCTTGCCATTGAAGTGGGCTCAGAGCTGAACCTAAAAGCCAAATTTTCCTGTTTACCTTGACTCAAAGGAAAGGACAGAGATCCACTGGCTGTGCTCATACAGATTTCATCAAAGCCTCCACTCACCAAGGCAAGCACAGAGGACCGGATTGTGTGGACAAGTTGGTTCTGCGGGACGTACATAGAGGACAATCTATTGTTACCAAAGACATTTACTTGCCTCCCGCTCTTCCTGTATATCGGCTCATGGCTATCGTAGGGATGTGATTCCAAAGAAACTTTGACTGTTGTTTGGGGAAGCTGGTGATCAGTTTGCAGGATCTTACTTGGCTAGCAATTATGTGGACCGGGTTCAACATGTCTGGATCAGTGTCGGCCATAGAGCTTGCTTTCTCTGTGCCTGTCGAACGTCGCATGGGCATTTGTTATGCCATCCACGCAGAGGACTTCAAGACTTTATGGAATTATATTCATAAATCAAAGGACAAGGTCACGTTGGAGGAAGTAGACAATTTATTCCAATGTCTTTACTCGCATTTCTTCAGACACTTTAGAATCCACTTATCAGCAACCCAGCTTGTCAAGGTGACGGCATCTGTGGAAATAGCGCATTTTGAAGGAAAAGTTAAGTTTCTCAGTAAGGACTACCTAATTTGAGTGCTGGGATTCATCACAGAGCTGGCCATCAATAACATCCAGTATTGAACACATGGATGACTCTCATCTCGGACATTGTCCACAATGTTCGGGACCCCCCCGACGTCTTACATGTCTTAGACATTATTCCTGCAGTGCTTACTACATGTTATACTGCTTATTACATTTTGTTAAAGCGGCTGTGAGACCTGCACATACTAAGGCTTATTTATGAAGATTTTCAGGTGTTGCCTGTACTGACCAGTTACCTTCCAGCTGTGATTGTGTAGCCTGCACTGTAGGAATGAGCTGGAGTCGGCTTCTTTGCTGGACTGTCCTCCAGTTATCAGCCATAACCCCATACATTTCTTGATCCATATACATTACCATTGTGGTCACCCTGACACTGGTCATCAATCAATTCTTGTTGATGAAGCACTTTGTTTTTCCAGTTTGTCTTTTAAATCTTGTGGTATTGCCCCTTCTGTGTTGTATTTCATGTGTGTTAATATCCTGTTTGTTAAATAAACGTTTTTTTTTTTTTTTCCCCCATTCAAAAAACAAAATTGTCTTGTGATTTGGTAGCCAAAAGCAGGAGTGGGTCCAAAACACAGAAGACATGCAAATATTCCATTCACGGGTCATCTCTGTTTTGGATCCACTCCTGTTTTTTGGGCATTAGCAATACTGATGGATTACTGACCAAATGCTGACTGAGTGAAGGCGGATGCTCCACAGACAGGATCTGTTTTTTGGGGGTTATTGTTCAGACGGATCAGAGGAAGGGGAAAATAATCAGTGATGTCAACACAAACTTACTGCTGACACCCTCTCCACTCTGTCGGAGGGCTCTACTTGTATATGCGTTTAATAGAACAGGGTCTGTAGACATCTATGTGGAATCAGCTGACAACGGTTGTAAAAGGAATGCTCATCTTCTCGGCGCTAACATCGACCTGTAAGGCTGAGTTCATACTTGAGTTATTTGGTTAGTTTTGGCCCCGTGACTGCCCAAATAAGTGAAGTTTGCAGAGACTCTAAAAGCGACGCCTGTCATCTGCATGTCATACTGACTCACGATATTATTTCACTACCAAAGCAGACTCCATATGTGTGTTACTGCAAGGCACAGTGTTCTACACATGTCGGTCCTTACTCATGATGCACGTTACACAAACTCTTACTTATACAGGGAGTGCAGAATTATTAGGCAAGTTGTATTTTTGAGGATTAATTTTATTATTGAACAACAACCATGTTCTCAATGAACCCAAAAAACTCATTAATATCAAAGGTGAATATTTTTGGAAGTAGTTTTTAGTTTGTTTTTAGTTTTAGCTATTTTAGGGGGATATCTGTGTGTGCAGGTGACTATTACTGTACATAATTATTAGGCAACTTAACAAAAAACAAATATATACCCATTTCAATTATTTATTTTTACCAACCAATATAATATCTCAGCATTCACAAATATACATTTCTGACATTCAAAAACAAAACAAAAACAAATCAGTGACCAATATAGCCACCTTTCTTTGTAAGGACACTCAAAAGCCTGCCATCCATGGATTCTGTCAGTGTTTTGATCTGTTCACCATCAACATTGCGTGCAGCAGCAACCACAGCCTCCCAGACACTGTTCAGAGAGGTGTACTGTTTTCCCTCCTTGTAAATCTCACATTTGATGATGGACCACAGGTTCTCAATGGGGTTCAGATCAGGTGAACAAGGAGGCCATGTCATTAGATTTTCTTCTTTTATACCCTTCTTGCCAGCCACGTTGTGGAGTACTTGGACGCGTGTGATGGAGCATTGTCCTGCATGAAATGTTTTTCTTACCTTGCAGACTTCTTCCTGTACCACTGCTTAAAGAAGGTGTCTTTCAGAAACTGGCAGTAGGACTGGGAGTTGAGCTTGACTCCATCCTCAACCCAAAAAGGCCCCACAAGCTCATCTTTGATGATACCAGCCCAAACCAGTACTCCACCTCCACCTTGCTGGCGTCTGAGTCGGACTGGAGCTCTCTGCCCTTTACCAATCCAGCCATCTGGCCCATCAAGACTCACTCTCATTTCATCAGTCCATAAAACCTTAGAAAAATCAGTCTTGAGATATTTCTTGGCCCAGTCTTGACGTTTCAGCTTGTGTGTCTTGTTCAGTGGTGGTCGTCTTTCAGCCTTTCTTACCTTGGCCATGTCTCTGAGTATTGCACACCTTGTGCTTCTGGGCACTCCAGTGATGGCCAAACTGGTGGCAAGTGGCATCTTGGCAGCTACACGCTTGACTTTTCTCAGTTCATGGGCAGTTATTTTGCGCCTTGGTTTTTCCACACGCTTCTTGCGACCCTGTTGACTATTTTGAATGAAACGCTTGATTGTTTGATGATCACGCTTCAGAAGCTTTGCAATTTTAAGAGTGCTGCATCCCTCTGCAAGATATCTCACTATTTTTGACTTTGCTGAGCCTGTCAAGTCCTTCTTTTGACCCATTTTTCTAAAGGAAAGGAAGTTGCCTAATAATTACGCACACCTGATATAGGGTGTTGATGTCATTAGACCACACCCCTTCTCATTACAGAGATGCACATCACCTAATATGCTTAATTGGTAGTAGGCTTTCGAGCCTATACAGCTTGGAGTAAGACAACATGCATAAAGAGGATGATGTGGTCAAAATACTCATTTGCCTAATAATTCTGCACGTAGTGTATACCCCTGTTACACCAATCTCAGAGGATATAGTTGTCACAGGACACAGAGTATAGAGGGTTAAAAAATGAACAAGACATTCTCTTATAATTTAAAACATAAATGGATAATACTACAGAAAAAAACAAGTTACAACAGGAAGTTTGACAAACAAATTAATTCATGATATTGCAGGATCAAGTCCTGCTTTTTGTTTAAAACCAGCGAGACTGCATGTTTCTAATTGAATCATCCAGTAAGCCTCCCGATTAAGTAACTTTCTTTTATGATCACCACCTTTTGTTGAAGGGGTAACCCTTTCAATGCCCTGCACTATTTGCGCTGTTGCATCGCCTCCATGGCAAAAAGAAGGCTGACCACCGAGACATTACGAGATTCGTAATGGGAAATGTGCTTCCGTACTCGTGTTTTGATTTGATTAGTAGTACAGCCTACATATTGTAAGGCTACTTTCACAATCGCGTTTGGTGCGGATCCTTAATGGATCTGCACAGACGGATCCGTTCAGATGTTACAATCGTCTGCATCCGTTCAAAACAGATCTGTTTGTATTATCTTTAACATAGCCAAGACGGATCTGTCATGAAGTCCATTGAAAGTCAATGGAGGACTGATCCATTTTCTATTGAAATGAGACCACCTTGTCGCTTGGTAGGTGGGCTTAGATGTGTTTTGATCAAAATGTATTGACCAAGTGTCTCAGATTTTATCAATAGAGTGAGGGCTTAGTCCATATGTTATGCTTGCATCTATTATTATAGTGCAGTATTTTCTGTGACTTTATAAATGTAGTCACGTACATCCGCAACATTCATTATCATATTGTGCAGGATGTTTTATATATTTTTTTCCATGATCCATTTTCTATTGTGCCAGATTGTGTCATAGAAAATGGATCCATCCCCATTGACTTACATTGTGTGCCAGGACGGATCCAGTTTGGCTCAGTTTTGTCAGTTTCGCCTCCAAAGCGGAATGGAGACGGATCGGAGGCAAACTGATGCATTCTGAACGGATCCTTATGCATTAAGAATGCATTAGGGCAAAACTCCGTTTTCGACCGCTTGTGAGAGCCCTGAACGGATCTCACAAACGGAAAGCCAAAACGCCAGTGTGAAAGTAGTCTAAGGAACAAATTTTACATGTGATAAGATAGATGGCATATTTAGTATCACAGTTTAAATAAGATTTAATAACATGGTGGGGGAGAACTTAGCTCCCATCGACACCCCCGCCACCTGTAGATAGTATTGATTGTTAAACATAAAAAACTTATGCCCAAGCAGGAAATCCACCACCAATATAACATATTCTTGGACTGCGGAAGTATAATTACTATAGGTTTTCAAAAACCACTCCAAAGCCGACAGTGCTAAGTCACCACATCTGCCGTAATCCAATAATAGCTGGTATTCCACTTGAAATCTGCAAATGAATGTAGAATTGATCTAGTATCCCTAATATAGCCCGTAATAAAAGGAACCAAGGGTTGAAGGAGGGAATCGACCCACTCGGGCAATCTTTCCGAGTAAGATTTTTTATGTTTGACAATCAATACTATCTACAGGTGGCGGGATGGGAGCTAAGTACTCCCCCTCCATAACCAATATTTTTAGGGCATGGTGGGAAAGAGGCTTTCTCCTTATCGATTCTCACCCCTTTCATCAGGATATTCGATGGTATGGGTGCTACATCGACGACTTGTTGTTTGTCTGGTCGGAGGTTGTAGCGCGCATACCATCTTTTTCCCTGTATTTGAATCACCGTTTTCAATCACTCTCGTTTACTGTACAGTGTGAAAAAGAGTCTATCCATTTTCTTGACTTATGTTTAAGGGGGGATCTACAGCCACATTCCGAAAAGAAACAGCGGGTAATACTACACTTTTGGCTACTTCGTGCCACCCCCTGCATATCATACATACAAACCGGATTCCCAAAAAGTTGGGACACTAAACAAATTGTGAATAAAAACTGAAGGCAATGATGTGGAGATGGCAAATGTCAATATTTTATTTGTAATAGAACGTAGATGACAGATCAAACGTTTAATCCGAGTAAATGTATCATTTTAAAGGAAAAATAAGTTGATTCAAATTTTCACGGTGTCAACAAATCCCAAAAAGTTGGGACAAGTAGCAATAAGAGGCTGGAAAAAGTAAATTTGAGCATAACGAAGAGCTGGAAGACCAATTAACACTAATAAGGTCAATTGGCAACATGATTGGGTATAAAAAGAGCTGCTCAGAGTGGCAGTGTCTCTCAGAAGCCAAGATGGGTAGAGGATCACCAATTCCCACAATGTTGCGCAGAAAGATAGTGGAGCAATATCAGAAAGGTGTTACCCAGCGAAAAATTGCAAAGACTTTGCATCTATCATCATCAACTGTGCATAACATCATCCGAAGATTCCGAGAATCTGGAACAATCTCTGTGCGTAAGGGTCAAGGCCGTAAAACCATACTGGATGCCCGTGATCTCCGGGCCCTTAAACGACACTGCACCACAAACAGGAATGCTACTGTAAAGGAAATCACAGAATGGGCTCAGGAATACTTCCAGAAACCATTGTCAGTGAACACAATCCACCGTGCCATCCGCCGTTGCCAGCTGAAACTCTACAGTGCAAAGAAGAAGCCATTTCTAAGCAAGATTCACAAGCTCAGGCGTTTTCACTGGGCCAGGGATAATTTAAAATGGAGTGTGGCAAAATGGAAGACTGTTCTGTGGTCAGACGAGTCACGATTCAAAGTTCTTTTTGGAAATCTGGGACGCCATGTCATCCAGGACCAAAGAGGACAAGGACAACCCAAGTTGTTATCAACGCTCAGTTCAGAAGCCTGCATCTCTGATGGTATGGGGTTGCATGAGTGCGTGTGGCATGGGCAGCTTGCATGTCTGGAAAGGCACCATCAATGCAGAAAAATATATTCAGGTTCTAGAACAACATATGCTCCCATCCAGACGTCATCTCTTTCAGGGAAGACCCTGCATTTTTCAACAAGATAATGCCAGACCACATTCTGCATCAATCACAACATCATGGCTGCGTAGGAGAAGGATCCGGGTACTGAAATGGCCATGTCTGCAGTCCAGATCTTTCACTATAGAGAACATTTGGCACATCATAAAGAGGAAGTGCAACAAAGAAGGCCCAAGACGATTGAACAGTTAGAGGCCTATATTAGACAAGAATGGGAGAGCATTCCTATTTCTAAACTTGAGAAACTGGTCTCCTCGGTCCCCAGACGTCTGTTGAGTGTTGTAAGAAGAAGGGGAGATGCCACACAGTGGTGAAAATGGCCTTGTCCCAACTTTTTGGGGATATGTTGACACCATGAAATTCTGATTCAACATATTTTTCCCTTAAAATGGTACATTTTCTCAGTTTAAACTTTTGTTCCGTGATTTATGTTCTATTCTGAATAAAATATTAGAAGTTGGCACCTCCACATCATTGCATTCAGTTTTTATTCACGATTTGTATAGTGTCCCAACTTTTTTGGAATCCGGTTTGTAATATCCCTAAAGGAGAAATGATAAGAGCCAGACGCAATTGTTCTGATGAAACTTCTTTTCTACTGGAGACACATAACATCAGAACAAGATTGCATAAAAGATTATATGATTCACATGCACTACAGGGAGCAAAAAATATGGCCCATCATTAAATAGGGAAACATACATTTTCTCCAAATATACAATGGGAAACAATAAAATGGGAATGACTGGTGATATTAACTTCCTGTTTGTGGCACATTAGTATATGTGAGAGGAGAAACTTTTCAAGATGGGTGGTGACCATGGCAGCCATTTTGAAGTTGGCCATTTTGAATCCAACTTATTTTTTTTCAATAGGAAGAGGGTCATGTGACACATCAAACTTATTGGGAAGAGGGTTGCATTGACAATCCAACACAATGGGCAGCACGTTGAACACATTTTATAAGTGGTCAGAAACTTGTAAATGACTCATGAAAGAATAAAGTTACGTTAAAACCAAGCACACCATTGTTTTTCTTGTGAAATTCCCAATAAGCTTGATGTGTCACATGACCTTCTTCCTATTGAAAAAACAAAAGTTGGATTCAAAATGGACGACTTCAAAATGGCCGCGATGGTCACCACCCATCTTGAAAAGTTTCCCCCCTCACATATACTAATGTGCCACAAACAGGAAGTTAATATCACCAGCCATTCCCATTTTATTAAGGTGTATCCATATAAATGGCCCACCCAGTACATCCTCACACAAGAAGGGTACTTTTCCTACACATAATAATGCTGTTACTTTTATTACTAAATACATTGAAGAATATATACGAAAATCTGCTAAATTATAAAACATCTTCCAGTATTGAGTTATGATAAAGAATGGCATAACCTGGTAATTAATGGTATTAGATGTTTAGCCCGGAAAGCTCCCACCTTGGGACAAACAATCAGTCAAAGTTTATTTTCAGATCGCCCAAAAACGAAGCCCACATGGCTGCAATACAAAGGGAGCTACAAATGTGGTAGCTCGAGATGCATTTGTTGCAGTTATATGAGTGTTAATAAGACCTTTAAATCCATGTCAAATGGCAAAAGTTATGATATTAAATCTTATTTAAACTGTGATACAAAATTTCCCATCTATCTTATCACATGTAAAATGTGTTCCTTACAAATATGTAGGCTGTACTACTAATCAAATCAAAACACGAGTACGGAAGCACATTTCAGACATTCCCCATTACGAATCTCGTAATGTCTCGGCGGTCAGCCTTCATTTGCCATTGTACATGGAGGCGATGCAATAGCGCCAATAGTGCTGGGCATTGAATGGGTTACACCTTCAACGAGAGGTGATTATCATAAAAGAAAATTACTTAAAGGGAACCTGTCACCAGTTTTATGGTGTCCTAACTAAGGGCAACATAAATAAGTGACTGATTCGCTTAGCAAAATGCTGGGTCACTTTCTTTAATTGACCCAGTGAATCTGCCAACATCTTGTATTGAAAAGCTCCAGCTGATAATGATGAGTCATGAATATTCATGAGCTCCTGACTCTCCCCGCCCACCTGCTGCTGAGTGACAGTTTGTTTCCATAGGAATCAGCAGCAGGTGGGCAGGGGAGTGGCTATAGCTCTGAATTAAATATACGCTGGACTCGATGACCTCACGCCGGACTCAAATCAGCTCATTAGCATGCGGCATGTGGCATCTTTGTGTGTATATTATGAGGTAACCATCTGTCACACCAGTGAGTGAATACATCTAAGGCACTTTTTAGTAGTTAATGATTGTATATAATTAGTTAGATTATAATCAAATATCCACATGACAGGTTCCCTTTAATCGGGAGGCTTACTGGATGATTCAATTAGAAACATGCAGTCTCGCTGGTTTAAACAAAAAGCATGACTTGATCCTGCAATATCATTAATTAATTTGTTTGTCAAACTTCCTGCCGGAACTAGTTTTTTCTGTATTATCCATTTATGGTTTTAATTATAAGAGAATGTCTTGTTCATTTTTTAACCCTCTATACCTATATCCTCTGAGATTGGTGTAACAGGGGTATATAAGTAATGGAGTTTGTGTAACGTGTATATTGAGTAAGGACCCACATGTGATGGCCTGAAACGCGTAGATAGTTACTATGTGTGTTTTTTTACGTTTTTAAACTGGAATTTAAGCTGGAATTTTCATCCCTTTTTTCCCTACATATCCACGGCCATGTCCAGGCTGTTTCCTTGCTCTTGACGAGCTTGCAGGTGAGAGCTGGCTTGTTTCACACCACTATAAAGGCTCTCTGCAGCTAGGAAATAGCCGTTTTTTTTACTTAATTCGCCGCAAATTAATTCGGATCAAACAGAATTTTTCCCCAAAAATTCGGCAAACCAGCAAATCGAATTTTTTCAAAATTTGCTCATGTCTATTCACACCGCCGAGTAGGTGATATTACCCCCAACACTCTGCACTGACTGACTGCTACCGCCGCTGCTTCCATGAACCCCTGCACCACTACTTCCCGGGAAGTTAGGCTCCTGCAAAGCGGGTGGTCTACCCCGGGCACGTTTGGCTCCCGACCTCCCACTGCTGCCACCCTGCTGATTCCCGGCCACGCTAGCAACTTACTGACTCTGCTGCTGCCTCACGGCCAAGTTGCATCCCTCTTCTCCCGATGATGATGAAGCCCCTAATTCTCCCGGCTCCCAAGTGCGATCAGCTACATCATTATCATTGAGTACTGTCTGCATGTCACGGATGTCCTCCTCAACGGTCTCTGGGTCAGAAGCCTGACCGCTCGCAACACCAGCTCCCATGCCACTCTCCTCATCACTACTTGCCCACCTACCGGAGGAATCGGCGGAGGTCTCCCCACATATTGGCTGGCCAGTAGCTGCTGACTGTCCTCTAGTAGCTCGTCCTCGCTGTATAGTGGAAATAAGCCCACAGGATATAATACTTCTCTGGCTGAGGGAATAGAAAAGGACAGAGGCAGGTTGAGGACAGGTGAGGGCATTGGGGCCTGCTCCCGGGCCATGCCAACTAAGGGTTGTTTCTGACAAACCCACCTACTCTTGGCTGGGGGTGTCTGATGTCACTTGGGATGAAGTGGATGACCGAGTCAACCATTCAAGAATCACTGGGTTGCTGGTCAAGACACGACCGCTAGATGACAGCGGGAGCTCAGGCCTCTCTCTGCGACTCCTGCTGCCACGCCCCCTTAATCTGCTGCGACCTGTGCCGGAAACATTTGGGCCTCTGTCACTCCTCTGTGCAGGGCCTGGAACTTCTCTGTCTAACATACTGTTAGATCAAATAAATAAATAAAAAGGAAATTAAAACACCCCAAAAAAGTCTGTAATTTTCTCACTTCACCACACAACGGTTAATAACCCCTTTTTTCCCACTAATACACGCCAAAAAGGGCTTTAGAACATATAACTGCACCACTGAATGGCAAATAGGCCCTTATTTTTTTCCATTTATACATGCCACAAAAGGCTTTAGAACATATAACTGAACATATAACTGCACCGCTAAACGGCAAATAATATATATTTTTGTGCAACTAATACATGACAAAAAGGGCTTTAGAACATATAACTGCACCGCTAAATGGCAAATATATATATTTTTTGCCACTAATACACGCCAAAAAGGACTTTCGAACATATAACTGCACCGCTAAACAGCAAATATATATATATTTTTGCAACTAATAAATGCCAAAACGGGCATTAGAACATATAACTGCACCGCTGAACAGCAAATATATATACTTTTGCCACTAATACACGCCAAAAAGGGTTGTAATTTTCTCACTTCACCACACAACAGCAAATATATATTTTTTGCCACTAATACACGCAACAAAATGCTTTAGAACATAAAACTGCACCGCTGAATGGCAAATATATATTTTTTAGCCACTAATACATGCCAAAAAGGGCTATAAATTGCTCACTTCACCACACAACGGTAAATACTTTTTTTTGTGCCTCTAATACACGCCAAAAAGGGCTTTAGAACATATAACTGCACTGCTGAACGGCAAACAGAACCTTCTTTTTTCCACTTATACACACCATAAAAGGCTTTAGAACATATAACTGCACCGCTCAAGGAAAATATATATTTTAAATTTTTTCCACTAATACACGTCAAAATAAGCTTTAGAACCAAAATTGCACCGCTCAAGGCAAATAATATATATTTTTTTGCCACTAATAGACGCCAAAAAAGGCTTTAGAACATATAACTGCTCTGCTGAACGGCAAATAGGCCCTTATTTTTTCCACTTATACACGCCACAAAAGGCTTTAGAACATATAACTGCACCGCTCAAGGCAAATAATATATTTTTTTTGCCACTAATACACGCCAAAAAAGGCTTTAGAACATATAACTGCACTGCTGAATGGCAAATAGACCCTTTTTTTCCCACTTATACACATTATAAAAGGCTTTAGAACATATAACTGCACCGCTCAAGGAAAATAATATATATTTATTTTGCCACTAATGCATGCCAAAAAAGGCTTTAGAACATATAACTGCACTGCTGAAAGGCAAATAATATATATTTTTTTGCCACTAATACATACCAAAAAGGGCTTCAGAACATATAACTGCACCACTGAATGGCAAATAGGGCCTTATTTTTTTCCACTTATACACGCCACAAAAGGCTTTAGAACATATAACTACACCTCTGAACGGCAAATAATATATATATATATATTTTTTTTTTTTGCCACTAATAGACACCAAAAAAGGCTTTAGAACATATAACTGCTCTGCTGAACGGCAAATAGGTCCTTATTTTTTCCACCTATACACGCCACAAAAGGTTTTAGAACATATAACTGCACCGCTCAAGGCAAATAAATATGTTTTTGCCACTAAATACACGCCAAAAAGGGCTTTAGAACATATGACTGCACCCCCTGAACGGCAAATAGGCCCTTATTTTTTTCCACTTCTACACGCCAAAAAGGGCATTAGAACATATAATTGCACCACTGAACGGCATATAGACCCTTATTTTTTTTCCACTTATACACACTACAAAAGGCTTTAGAACATTTAACTACACTTCTGAACGGCAAATAATATATTTTTTGCCAATAATACATGCCAAAAAAGGCTTTAGAACATATAACTGCATTGCTCAAAGCAAATAATATTTTATTTTTTGCCACTAACACACGCCAAAAAAGGCTTTAGAACATATAACCGCACTGCTGAACAGCAAATAATATATATATATATATATATTTTTGCCACTAATACACACCAAAAAAGGCTTTAGAACATAAAACTGCACCGCTAAACGGCAAATAGGCCCTTATTTTTTTCCACTTATACACACCACAAAAGGCTTTAGAACATATAACTGCACCGCTCAAGGCAAATAATATAAATTTTTTGCCACTAATACACGCCAGAAAGGGCTTTAGAACATATAACTGCACTGCTGAATGGTAAATAGGCCTTTATTAGCCTTGCTGCTTTTTCCAAGTGCTTGCTGATTTTCCAAGTGCAGATCTTTATAAGTGCATTGGAGATATTCAGGAGACTAACTTAGACTATCTCAGAGCTTTTCCACTGTAGCAGAACTTCAGTGGTGTTTCTGGTGGATACTCAGACACTGTGTTTCAAAACAGCAGAACTTCAGCGGTGTTTCTGGTGGATACTAAGACACTGTGTTTCAAAACAACAGAACTTCAGCGGTGTTTCTGGTGGATACTCAGACACTGTGTTTCAAAATAGCAGAACTTCAGCTGTGTTTCTGGTGGATACTAAGACACTGTGTTTCAAAACAACAGAACTTCAGCGGTGTTTCTGGTGGATACTCAGACACTGTGTTTCAAAATAGCAGAACTTCAGCTGTGTTTCTGATGGATACCCAGACACTGTGTTTCAAAACAGGTGAGGAATTTGTTAGACAGGTTATCACTATTGTCTGATTGCAAATGAGCATAGGTGATTAAGGTGTTAAATTTGTTGTTGGGGGGAGGAGCTTTTTTGGGAGTGTGTGTATATATATAGCCACATAGTATTAGTTTGCCTAATTATAGCTTGCTGCTTTTTCCAAGTGCTGATTTTTATAAGTGCATTGGAGATATTCAGGAGACTAATAGATTAGGCAGTGGCTGAGGGACAGACAACAGAGGGTTGTAGTCAATGGATTATATACAGACCAAGGTCTTGTTACCAGTGGGGTACCTCAGGGATCTGTTCTGGGACCCATATTGTTTAATATCTTTATCAGCGAAATTGCAGAAGGCCTCGATGGTAAGGTGTGTCTTTTTGCTGATGACACAAAGATTTGTAACAGGGTTGATGTTCCTGGAGGGATACACCAAATGGAAAAGGAGTTAGGAAAACTATAGGAATGGTCAAAAATCTGGCAACTAAAATGTAATGTTGATAAGTGCAAGATAATGCACCTGGAGCATAAAAACCCAAGAGCAGAATATAAAATCAGTGATACAGTCCTAACTTCAGTATCTGAGGAGAGGGATTTAGGGGTCATTATTTCAGAAGACTTAAAGGTAGGCAGACATAGAGCAGCAGGAAATGCTAGGAGAATGCTTGGGTGTATAGGGAGAGGCATTACCAGTAGTGATGTCCCGAACTATTCGCCGGCGAATAGTTCCCGGCAAACATAGCTTGTTCGCGTTCGCCGCTGTGGGCGAACATATGCGATGTTCGGTCCGCCCCCTATACATCATCATTGAGTAAACTTTGACCCTGTACCTCACAGTCAGCAGACACATTCCAGCCAATCAGCAGCAGACCCTCCCACCTCCTGGACAGCATCCATTTTAGATTCATTCAGAAGCTGCATTCACAGTGAGAGGAGGGACAGTGCTGCTGCTGCTGATTCAATAGGGAAAGCGTTTGCTAGGGCATTGTTCTGTGTCCACAGACTCATCTGCTGTAAGGACATATATATATATTGCAGTTGCCTGGCTGCCCGTGTGTGAGAGGCTGCAGGCTCAGTCACAGACAGCACGTGCACACCATTCATACAGGGTGTGACAGAAAATACCTTGCAGATAAAAAAAATTATATTTAATATTTTTCTGTGACATAATCACATTTGCAAGCCCGTGTGTGTCAGGCCCACACAGACTGTATTGTGGCCACTGGCTAGGCCTCCACTCATACCGTTACAGGGTGTAATTCACTCAAATACCTTGCAGATAAAAAAAATTCTAATAAAAGAATTTCTGTGATATAATCACATTTGCAAGCCCGTGTGTGTGTCAGGCCCACACAGACTGTACTGTGCCCACTGCCCACCACTTATATAGGTTGGCACAGTACCTTGCACACATAGTACCACTTCACATAAAAAAAAAAAATGACAGACAGAGGCAGGCCACCCCGCAGGGGCCGTCGTGGTCGTGGTGCTGTGATTTCCACTGGCCCTGGAATAATGCCCAGTGTTCAGAGGCCACGTACCCTGAACCCCAAATATTCGGAGAAAATAGTTGACTGGCTTACAATGGACACCCAATCTTTAACAGCTTCCGCTAACAACCTTGACGCACCATCATCCTCCAGCTCAGCTTTGGTCACATGCTCTCAAGTTACCACTCGCCCGCCCACCACTACCACCACAGCCACCACAGCCGCTTCACTTGATCCCTCAGAGGAGTTATTTAAACATCAGTTGGATGAAATTTGTGATGTGCAACCATTATTGCCAGGGGATGTAGATAACAGGGATATGTCTCAGTCAGGCAGAATTACACACATGGACATACAGTGTGATGATGATGATGATGTTGTACCCGCTGTTGCTTCCTTTGCTGAGGTGTCAGATACAAGTGAAGTGGTTGATGATGACGATGTGTCCGTGGATGCCACGTGGGTGCCTACTCGAAGAGAAGAAGAAGAGGGAGAAAGTTCAGAAGGGGAGATAGAGAGAAGGAGGAGACGAGTTGGAAGCAGGGGGAGGTCGTCGCAAGAAGCTAGTGGCACAGTCAGGCAGCATGTATCGACACCCGGGGTCAGCCAGACAGCACGCCAATCAACGCATGCTGTTGCCACCACCAGAATGCCGTCATTGCAAAGCTCAGCAGTGTGGCATTTTTTTGTGTGTCTACCTCTGACAACAGCGATGCCATTTGCAACCTGTGCCAATAGAAACTGAGTCCTAGGAAATACAACACCCACCTAGGTACAACTGCTTTGCGAAGGCACATGATCGCACATCACAAACGCCTATGGTATCAACACATGATGATGAGTAGAAGCAGCACACAAGCTCAAAGCCACCATCCTCCTCCTGGTCCAGCATCTTCAGCCACGTCAACCACTGCTGTCCTCCTTGCCCCCTCTCAACCACCCGCCACCCTGCCTTGCACCTTCAGCAGTTCCATCTCATCTGCCCACAGTCAGGTGTCTGTAAAGGAAATGTTTGAGCGTAAGAAGCCAATGTCACAGAGTCACCCCCTTGCCCGGCGTCTGACAGCTGGCTTGACGGAACTCTTAGCCTGCCAGCTTTTACCATACCAGCTGGTGGAGTCGCGATTGGGACACCAAAGTGGAAGGTACCCGGACAATTTTTTTTTTCAAATAAGGCAATCCCAAACCTCTAGTGATTGAAAAGGAAGTAATGGCATCTCTGGCATACAGTGTTGGGGCAAGGGTCCATCTGACCACTGATACCTGGTCTGCAAAGCACGGTCAGGGCAGGTATATCACCTACACTGCGCATTGGGTCAACCTGCTGATGGCTGCCAAGCATGGAATGCATGGCTCTGCAGCGGAGTTGGTGACACTGCCACGACTTGCAGGCAGGCCTACTCTGCCACCTCCTCTACTCCTCCTACTCCATCCTCTTCCATAACCTCCTCGGCTGAGTCCTCTTCTGGCTGCACATCAACTGAATCCCACCAGCTCCCCAGGGGCTATTCCACATCCCGGATACGACAGTGTCAGGCTGTCTTGGGGTTAACTTGCCTGAAAGTAGAGAGCCACACCGGACCAGCACTCCTGTCCGCCTTGAACGCACAGGTGGATCAGTGGCTGACCACGCACCAACTGGAGATCGGCAAAGTGGTGTGTGACAATGGAAGCAATTTGTTGGCGGCATTGAATTTGGGCAAGTTGTCACGTGCCGTGCATGGCACATGTGTTGAATCTCATCGTACAACAACGCTTTGTGTCTAAGTACCCAGGCTTACAGGACGTCCTCAAGCAGGCCAGGAAGGTGTGTGGCCATTTCATGCGTTCCTACACGGCCATGGCGCACTTTTCAGACATTCAGCGCCGAAACAACATGCCAGTGAGGCGCTTGATTTGCGACAGCCCGACACGTTGGAATTCAACACTCCTAATGTTCGACCGCCTGCTCCAACAAGAAAAAGACGTCAACGAGTATTTGTATGACCGGGGTGCTAGGACAGCCTCTGCGGAGCTGGGAATTTTTTTGCCACGTTACTGGACGCTCATGCGCAATGCCTGTAGGCTCATGCGTTCTTTTGAGGAGGTGACAAACCTAGTCAGTCGCACCAAAGGCACCATCAGCGACCTCATCCCATTTGTTTTCTTCCTGGAGCGTGCCCTGCGAAGAGTGCTGGATCAGGCTGTAGATGAGTGTGAAGAGGAAGAGTTGTGGTCACCATCACCACCAGAAACAGCCTTGTCATCATCGCTTGCCGGACCTGCGGCAACGCTGGAAGAGGAGTATGAAGAAGAGGAGTCAGAGGAGGAATGTGGCTTTGAGGAGGAGGAAGACCAACCACAGCAGGCATCCCAGGGTGCTCGTTGTTGTCACCTATCTGGGACCCATGGTGTTGTACGTGGCTGGGGGGAAGAACAGACCGTCAATGACATCAGTGAGGACGAGGAACAGGAAATGAGTAGCTCGGCATCCAACCTTGTGCAAATGGGGTCTTTCATACTGTCATGTCTGTTGAGGGACCCTCGTATAAAAAGGATGAAGGAGAACGACCTGTACTGGGTGGCCACGCTACTAGACCCCCGGTATAAGCAGAAAGTGGCGGAAATGTTACCAAATTACCGGAAGTCAGAAAGGATGCAGCAGTTCAAAACCAAACTAAAAAATATGCTTTACACAGCTTATAAGGGGTATGTCACAGCACAACGGGAATCTAACAGGGGAAAAGGTGAAAGTACCGTATTTTTCGCCCTATAAGACGCACCGGCCCATAAGACGCACCTAGGTTTTTAAGGAGGAAAAAATAAAATAAAATTTGAACCAAAAGGTGTGCCTAATGGTGTTATGTGGGATCTGGGGATGGCACTGTTATGGGGGGTCGGTGGATGGCATTGTTATGGGGGTCTGTGGATGGCATTGTTATGGGGGTCTGTGGATGGCACGGTTATGGGGATCTGTGGATGGCACGGTTATGGGGATCTGTGGATGGCATTGTTATGGGGGGTCGGTGGATGGCATTGTTATGGGGGTCTGTGGATGGCACGGTTATGGGGGTCTGTGGATGGCACGGTTATGGGGATCTGTGGATGGCACTGTTATGGGGATCTGTGGATGGCACTGTTATGGGGGGTCCGTGGATGGCACGGTTATGGGGATCTGTGGATGGCACGGTTATGGGGATCTCTGGATGGCACGGTTATGGGGGGCACTGTGGATGGCACTGTTATTGGGGACTGTGGATGGCACTGTTATGGGGGGCACTATGGATGGCACTGTTATTGGGGACTGTGGATGGCACTGTTATGGGGATCTGTTGATGACACATAAATAGCATTTTACGCTATGTGTCATCCACAGACCCCCATAACATTGCCATCCACAAATCCCCATAACAGTGCTATCCATAGAATGACCCCCAATAGGGAGGAGGGGCCGGCATCTAGCTCTGTAATTACAGCGGGCCCGGTGCAGTCACTGTATTCTGCTACACCGGGCCCGCTCACTGTAGGAATCCTAACAGCAGACAATGCTGTATGCTGATTAAGGTACCGTAACAGTAGTCTTTTATGCAGCTTGTACTTACGATACTAACTTTCCGGCAGGCAGCAGGCAGGAGGCTGAGCGGGCGGGCGCTGAAAACGTAACTCACTATGTCACGCGCCGGCTCTCCCTTCTTCATTCATAAAGTGGGCGGAGCCGGCGCGTGACATAGTGAGTTACGTTGTCAGCGCCCGCCCGCCAGCTCAGCCTCCTGCCTGCTGGAAAGTTAGTATCGTAAGTACAGGCTGCATAAAAGACTACTGTTAGCATTGCCTGCAGTTAGGATTCCTACAGTGAGCGGGCCCGGTGTAGCAGAATACAGTGACTGCACCGGGCCCGCTGTAGTTACAGAGCTGGATGCCGGCCCCTCCTCCCTCATCCATGCCTACTAATACACCCGCCACCGCACTGCGCAGCATGCGGTCGGCGGTATACAAACTGAAGTATTGGCCACATAAGACGCACTGCCTTTCCCCCCCCCCCCCAATTTTGGGGGGGAAAAAGTGCGTCTTATAGGGCGAAAAATACGGTAATCCTCCTCCTACCACGACCACGGCGGCAAGGACAGGACGCTTTACAGATGTGTTGTTGATGGAGGACATGCAGAGCTTTTTCAGTCCTACACATCGCCACAGCCCTTCGGGATCCAGCCTTAGAGAACGACTCGACCGACAGGTAGCAGACTACCCCGCCTTAACTGCAGATATCGACACTCTGAGGAGCGATGAACCCCTTGACTACTGGGTGTGCAGGCTTGACCTGTGGCTTGAACTATCCCAGTTTGCGATAGGGTTGTTGCAGGTATCGAAATTTCGATACCCAATCGATACTTTTGTTCCGGTATCGGTACGATACCGGGATTTCAGTTTTTTTGATACTGGGCTGCGCTTCTGCGCAGTCTAGTATCTCTGAATATGAGCGCGCTGCTATCGGCGCGCTCATGTTCTCTCAGCAGCACGGGGAGAAGGAAGCTGTCTTCCCTCCCCCCTGTGCTGCTGCCACCAATGAGAAGAGAGGGGCGGAGGAGGGTCGGGCGCACTGCGCCACCAATGATAGGACTATTCCCACACATGTCCCAGCACTCACCATTAGTCCTGGGTGCCGCTCCGTTCGCCCGCAGTGCCCCATTACTGTCTCCTCTCCTGCTCCACATGCTGCTGATTACTATCGGAGCGATGGGAGGAGACATCAGCTTTACTAGTGGGCGTTCCTTCTCCCTGCGCTGCGATTGGACAGCGCTACAGCCAGGGAGAAGGAACGCCCACGAGTGAAGCTGATGTCTCCTCCCATCGCTCTGATAGTAATCAGCAGCATGTGGAGCAGGAGAGGAGACAGTAATGGGGCACTGCGGGCGAACGGAGCGGCGCCCAGGACTAATGGTGAGTGCTGGGACATCGCTGGGCGCCGCTCTGTGTAGCCTGATAGTGAAAGTCTGGAGTCCCATATAAAGTAGTCAGTCTTTAACACTATACAGGAAGCGGGTGCTGGCAGCAGAATCGCATTGCCGGCACCCTGCCCCTGACAGGGAGCTGCGATCAGCGGCAGTTAACCCCTCAGGTGCGGCACCTAAGGGGTTAACTGCCGCTGATCTGCCAGTACCCGCCTTCTGTATAAAGGGGTAATTATCATTGGTGGTGCAGTGTGCCCCCCCTCAACCCCCCATCCCATTAAAATCATTGGTGGCACAGTGCGCCGGCCCCTCTCAACCCCCCAGTATTAAAATCATTGGTGGCAGTGGCCACAGGTTCCCCCTCTCCCCTCCCCCTCATTGGTGGTGCAGTGGCAGCTTCTGATCGGAGCCCTAGCTGTGTAATCCTGGGGCTCCGATCAGTTACCATGGCAGCCAGGACGCTACAGAAGCCCTGGTTGCCATGGTAACATCCCTGATGCTGTGTGCACAAAGCACAGAGCACCAGGAAGAGTGTGAAGTCCTATTTACCCTGATAGAGATCTATCAGGCTGAATAGGACAAGGGATGAAAGATCCCAGGTTCTAGCCCCTAAGGGGGGAAATAGTTATTAAATAAAAAGTGTAAAAAAAATAAAAAAAAAAGTAAAAAAAAACCCCACCAAAATATGAAGTATAAATCACCCCCCTTTTCCCAATTTCACATATAAAATATATAAATAATAAACATATTACATATCGCCACGTCAAATAAGTCCAAACTATTAAAATAAAATAAAAAATCTAGGTGGTGAATGCCGGAACAGATTCACTGCGATTCACCATTTTTAAAAATGCGGAATGCACGTGCGGAATGGTATCGAGTATCGCAATACTTTTTCATGGTATCGAAACCGAATCAAAAATTTGGTATCGCAACAACTCTAGTTTGCGATAGAACTTCTGGCCTGCCCCGCTTCAAGTGTCCTGTTAGAAAGGACCTTCAGTGCAGCAGGAGGCATTGTCACTGAAGGAATGAATGAGGCATGGATCCCGAAGGGACTGACAGTGGGGGATACGTTTGAATAACAAAAGGCCTGATGACATGCCTTGGCCTCAAAATGGTCCCCACGCTGCTGTATTTAATGTCTGCATACCGGATGACTTTCGTGAATTCTCCGCCACCAACTAGGGTTCAAGCCGCAATGTTTTAGTCACCTTTCTGCCTGGAAAACAGCGACTGCAGCAATGCCAAATTTTTCAGGCATGTGTACATGCCTAATTTTTCTGGCCTCTAGTGCTGCACTGTGGCTGCAAAAACAAAAAAAAGGCACATACATGTGTCAATTCCCCTTTCGTGATCGGTACCTTGTTGTGGTGAAGGGGCTTACGTATCACAATGAAGCGATCATCACCTCTATGAGTGTGTTGGCAATGTTGCCACACCCCAGATAAGGCCGTTGCTTCATTATGATCAGACAAAAAGTGATCGGCTGGATAATTTTTCATAGAAAAAACATTATTTTTCTTTTTTTTTTTTAAGTTGTATGGGTTTTTAATACATAAAATAAACTATTAAGAGACTTTATTATGATTTTTTTATTAGAAATAATGCAGACAATTAAAAAAATCCCCATCAATTCCAATACAAAGCAAGTACAGAGCTCAGAACAAAATTATTTCAGGATGTCGTTAATTCGACAATGATTAATCAATTTGACACACGTCCCCGGATAAGGGACGTAACAGGGATTAAACTGATGAGAATAGTACTACAGAAAATACCACTCATATCGGGTGTGACAGTAAATTGCACGGCGCAGATGCAGTGACTGTGGCGTGGATTCAAACAAAGGGGAGGGAGCAAGCGTTTTTTTTTTCCAGCTCCCCGTTCGAAAAATCAATTCAATTCACCTTTCGGGGACCCTTGGTGTTGTACGTTGCTGGGTGGAGGAAGAAACCTTCAATGACATCAACGGGACATGGCTAGCTTGGTATCCAACCTTGTGCAAATGGGAAGTTTGCGGTTGAGCAAATGGACTGTTTGCGGTTGTTTGCGGTGCATTAAAAGGGGAGTTTGGTCTGTCAATGTCTGTGAAGCGGGCGTAACCCTTACACTACCTGATCGATACAACATCATACCTGATCGTATGCACACACTGGATGTTTTAAACCACGTTGTTCAAAAAAATTTAGGATTGTTAGGTGATTTATGCCCTTTATGGATTAAAATCCAACTCTGCGTCAACTATGTAATTTTCCATGGGAGTTTTGCCATGGATCCCCCTCCGGCATGCCACAGTCCAGGTGTTAGTCCCCTTGAAACAACTTTTCCATCACTACTGTGGCTAGAGAGAGTCCCTGTGGGTTTTAAAATTCGCCCGCCTATTGAAGTCAATGGCGGTTCGCCCGTTCGCGAACATTTGCAGAAATTTGCGTTTGCTGTTTGCGAACGGAAAATTTTATGTATGCGACATCTCTTTTTTTTATTTAAATCTTTATTTTATTTTACAAAAAACATAAAGTTAATACATAGACAAATATCCATCACACTAGTATATAAGTTATAACAATAAACATCATATCCATCGCATCTATGTATATAATCTATGAATCATAAATATCCTCCCCCCCCCCCCCCCTTGGCTGCTGTTCCCCTCAGTTCCGTAAAATACAGCGTACAACACTTACATTATATATTCCTACGTGGCTCTGCGTGCAACTCTCCGGTTCCTATCACTATCCTCGTAAATTTTAATTTGTTGGAGGTATGAGCCCCACTCCCTTGACGAGGGCTGGGAAGCAGAGCCCCAATATCTGACCACTATAGCTTTCGCTACCATCAATCCCCTCATCCAGATCCGCCTAACCTGAGGGGGAACTTCAGTTTCCGAAGTGTAGTCTCCAAAAATCACTATCGGGATCCCCGGATTATAGTTCATAGAGGATTCCTTTTGTAAAGCAAAAAAAACCTCTTCCCAATATTTTCTTATTTTACTACAACTCCAAAGCATATGTAGAAAATCAGCGTTCACATATCCACATTTAGGGCAACAGCAATCCCGATCCCTATTTTGAGAGAACTTTCCCTGGATTTTGGGCGTATAATACAGTCTATGGAGAATCTTAAATTGGATCAATCTATGAGCCCTGGAAACCGACACCTTTCTCACGTTCCTATAAATAATAGGCCACTGTAAAGGGGGGCAATTTAACTCTTGCTCCCATTTACCTGGGGCCTTAAAAGGTGTTACAATAGCCAGTGCCATTCGGAGTTTAGCATATAATCGGGATAGTTTCACCTTCTGGTCCTTCTGAGCGTCACAATAATCAAAAAAAATATTCTCTTGTGGAAATATACGGCCCCTATTCCTAGAGGCTTCAAATACATGCTTTAAATGTGCATACATGAATAAATCTAGTGGTGAAGTATCAGTTAACCCAAATTCCAAAGGTGATTTAAATCGACCTAAATAAAATAAATGAGACACCCTATTGATGCCATTACGTGTCCAGTAACCAAACTCTGTAATTTTAGCAAATTCCTCCAGCTCCCCATTCCCCCACAGAGGGGTGAAAACAAATGGGCCGGGAACTTTAAGAAGCTCCTTCAGCCCATTCCACACCCTCTGTATTGAGAAAGGGATCAACAAGGTTTTTCTCAGTCCCATAACCCCCGTTTCCAAACATGAAAAAATATTTTCTATTGGTTTATCTATGACTTTATTCAAATACCGTGAAAGTAAACTCTGTTTCCAGTTACAACACCGCTGAATCTGTGCACAAAAATAATAACCACGAAAAAAAGGGAGTGACAGCCCACCATCTGCCTCCGACAACCATAGATATCTCTGCTTTATACGCACCCTCTTCCTGCCCCAAATTAGGTCATTAATCAGTGTCTCCAGTTTATAAAAGAAAATATCCTCTATCCAAATGGGGGAAGCACACATCGGAAACAAAACCATAGGCAAGATAACCATCCTGATCAATGCGATTCGATCTATCTGTGCCAATGTCAATTTCCGCCAGGCATCAACCTTAGTCCTCACCTTATCCAACACTGGGGTCAGATTAAGCTCAGAGTATCTACTTATAGGGGCCCCTATCTTAATCCCCAAATAATCTAAGGTATCATTAGGAGCTAAAACACGAACTCGGCTCCCTACATCTACGGCTTTCCGATTCAGCGGGAGGAGCGATGACTTTGCCCAGTTAATCATATATCCTGATAATTTACCATAATATTCTATTACCTCTATGACATACGGAAGGATTTTCCAACCCTGATCTAAAAACAGGATCATGTCATCTGCATAAAGGCTTATTTTATCGCTGACTCCCGCCACCCCAAAGCCGTCTATCCCCCTCTCCAAACGGATCTGACAAGCCAACGGTTCTATAAAGAGAGCGAAGAGGAGAGGAGACAGGGGACAACCCTGTCTCATCCCTCTCCGCATCATGACAGGAGAGGTAATAGTACCGTTGATATTAATATATGCAACCGGCTGTTCATATAACATTTGAGTCATTCCCAAAAATAATTTCCCAAGACCAAAATGAGACATTGTAGCCCACAAAAAGGACCACTCCATCCTGTCAAACGCCTTTGCGGCGTCTAATGACAGGACGGAGTGGTCCACACTACCCCCCACCGACAAATTCAAAAACACCCTATATATACTGGACTGGATATGGCGGCCCGGGATAAAGCCCGTCTGATCAGGGTGGACCAGATCAGCTATAACCCTCTTTAATCGACAAGCCAGAATTTTAGCAAAGATCTTATAGTCCGTATTTAAAAGTGATATAGGTCTATATGAGCCTACATCGCATGGATCCTTATCCTTCTTTAGGACCAATACCATCACTGCCTCTCTGAATGATGACGGTAGAGAGCCAAGTGCGCAAGATTCATTAAAGACCCGAAGGAGAATTGGAAGGAGAGACCTGGCGTGGTACCTATATATTTCGAAGGGCAATCCATCTAGTCCAGGAGAGGAACTATACTTTAAAGTTGGAATAACCGCTTGAAGTTCTTCCAAAAGGATGGGGGAGTCCAGTATTTCTCTATCCTGAATAGTTAATTGGGGGAGCGCTAGTTGTTGAAGATATTGATCCATATCGGTACGACTAAGAGAAGACTCAGATTCATAAAGGGTAGAATAGTATTTCACAAATACTTCTCTAATCTCTTCTACAGATCTCACTCCAACTCCCTGTAGGTTCCTGATTTCTTTTATACTACCATCCTCTCTCTGGTTAGCCACCAAACGGGCCAAAAATCTACCCGTTTTACCGGCCTCGCAAAAACGATTCTGGCCCTGAAATAAGAGCTTATGGTGTGCTTTCTTATATAAAAGTGTCTTAAGCTGAGAATTAGCTTCCTTTAATTGAGTGATGGAATGTTCATTGTGAGTGTCAATCAGTGCGCCCCGTAACCTCCTTATTGAATCTGTCAATTGATTTTCCCTCTGTCGTGATTCCTTTCTAAACCTATGGATTTTATTAAAATATAAACCTCTAATATGGGCCTTCAACGCATCCCATACATAATGAATATGCGTAGAGCCTATGTTGAAGCCCCAAAATTCCTGAATATCCTGGTCTATTCGGGACTGCTCTCCAATCACCTCAAGCCAATGCGAATTCAATTTAAAAGTTCTTCCTACGGATGTAGCCTCCACAAACACAATCAAGACTGGGGAATGATCCGAAATTCCATGGGGTTCATACCTCATCCTCTTGATCCGACCGCACAGGTCCCAACTTGCAAAAGCCAAATCAGTACGGGACATAGATCCGTATGACTGGCTAAAACAAGAGAAAATTTTCTTATTACCATATAGGTAGCGCCAGATATCTACCAGCGCCAACTCCTGGCACACAGCAATTAACGGGGACCCACTGCGACCGTGCCCAGAGAATGCAGAAAACCGATCCAACTCCGGGTCCAGAACTGCATTAAAATCCCCCATCACCAGTAAAGAACAATGATTTTTGGTAGAGATATATTGGCCTAAATGGGAAAGGACCGTTGCTTTAAATGGGGGGGGGATATAAATAAACGCCAATATCACCTCCTGTCTTTTCAAATACCCATGTAAAAATACATATCGACCTTCTTTATCAATGGAGCTATCTAATGGCTGGAATTCCATCCCTCGATGAATATACACACTCTTGCATAAGAGGAATAACAAGCATTGTACTCCAAAGAGGCCCATTTCCTTTTCAATGTATAAATCCTATCAACTGTTACATGGGTCTCTATTAGTGCCACAATTGCGGGCAAATGGCGGACCACACGGTCAAAGACCACTGTCCTCTTTACTCTGTCTCCCAGCCCTCTCACATTCCAGCATAAGATATTACACGGCATATCATATGAGTAGGGGTATCGCTAATCCCACCGAAGAGGCACGTAAAGCACGCGAGGCCAGGTACCAGAGAACAGCAGCCAATCCCTCCCTAAAACCCACCCCCAACCGACCCCCTACATGGTTGACAGAGCATTTTACAATACCCATCAACCTCTCACTCCTACCACCAAACCTCCCCCCTGCCACCTCCCCTCAATAGCCTCCCTCCTCACCCACCTTCTATATTTTTCATAGACCCTTTAGGTCCAACCATTGCACCACTTCCGACTGTGTGGAAAAAAAACGCACAGAATCATTGTGTACCACTCTCAATTTAGCGGGATATAGCATTGAATAGGTAATCTTTGCTGCAATCAATCTTTTTTTCACTTCAGAAAAAGATCTTCTCTTATTTTGTGTCTCACGCGAGAAATCGGGGAAAATTGATATCAGATTACCATTAAATTGTATATTTTCTACTTCTCTTTTACGTCTAAGGACCCAATCCCGATCCTTTGAACAGACAAATTTTGCCAGGATTGCCCTGGGAGGGGCCCCTGGAGGTGGTTTTTTAAAAGGGATTCTGTGGGCTCTCTCCACACAAAAGGTAGATACATCATAATCAGGTCCCAGACTTTCTACCATCCACTTCTGTATGAAAATCGACGGGTTATCGTGCTCTACCCCTTCTGGAAACCCTACTAATCGCAGGTTATATCTACGAGACCTATCCTCCAACTCTACCACTTTTCTTCTTAACCAAGAGCGATCTTCGTCTACCTCCTCTAGTCTGTTCTTTAATAGACCATTCTCAACGGTGGCAGAGTTGACTGCAGACTCCAATTCCTTCACCTTTAATCTCAGCTTTGACATTTCGTCTCTTATTATAGTAACATCGCCTTGAACTACTGACAGGGAAGAAGTCAACTCTGCCACCGAAGTGCTAGTAGCGTTGACCACTCCCAATATATCCTGGAGTTTTTTATTGATACTATCAAGACCTTCAATCTGGGAAGAGCTGGCCTTGGATAAACCCCGATCTATCTGATCCGTATTTTCTACTCCTGGCTCAATCTGAGAAGCAAATCCCTGTACCCCTCCTCTAGTTTTGGGAGGTGGTGACTTCAGGAATTTATCTAACCGGGCCTGTGGACTCCCCCCTGATCCTCCTTTTGGGGAGGTCAATCCCCCTGATTTGCGAAATTTTGGCGGCATTCTTATCTAAGAGAATAAGCTGCAGTTATAATCCCACTACAGACCCTCCACTATGTTGCGGGTAGGTATGGCCCCAAAAGAGAATGGCTATTAGAAAGATACACACCCCTACTCACAAAATAGTTGCAAACTGAATAAATGGTTACAATCCCCAAATGAAAAAATATAAACGGTTACAGATAGTATATATACCAATCATCACCTGGGGAGAAAAGAAGTGCAGAGCCACTAATAAACAAATTATAATTAATAATCATTCTATAAAAGTCACATACATGAAGGAGTGGCACGGCCACTAGATAGCTAAATTACTTAATGACTTTAGGGTTAGTGTGTAAGTTCAATTTACCAAATACAGCAGCAGGATACTCGATAATGGTACTGTTATTGCGTTCTGATTAGAAACCACACAAATATAGCTTTTCAGTCGTACCGCTATGATAACACAAGACACCCAATTAAGTTTCCCATTGACTGCATTTTTCAAAGAGACATTCCATCTAGACAGACCATCCAAAAGGCATAAATAAAGGTGGTCACAGCATCAATCAATTGAGAGCGTCTTAGGCCTTATCGCTTCATCTGTAGAAGAGAAATGGAAGAGAGGACCATTCCTTAAGTTCCTTAAGATCCCAGGACCCCGCTCCAATAACCTCTGCGAAGCATATAACTGACGGCCCCACAGGAATCCAGCTAGGGTCACAGAGATTACATGGAGTATAATACGCCCCAACCTCACAACGCCCCCCGCCAACAACCACACCAAACCACTGCCGTGTCCCAAAAAAGTGTTAGTATGTTAATACACGAGACATCACAGAGTTCATCCACCGGACACCAAACCTCCGGCTCTCCACTCCGCCCACGGACACCGCAACTCAGAAGCCCAGCAAATTCACCAGCTCCAGCCCCCCCAATACCTCGCAGGCATCAAGCCACGTGCAGACACCATCAAACCGAGGCAGACGTAAGGCAGGTCACAGCCAGCAACAAACGGAGGGCAGGGACACCATGTAGCGGGCCGCGGGCAGGCGGGGTGCAGGACAGAAACCCGCAGCAGTCGACAGACAGCGAGAAGGAGCAGCAGGCAGCAAGCAGCAAGAGACCGCTCAGGGCCGCTCAGGACAAACAGCGGGCCGCGTCAAAGCAGATCACAGCAGGCGGCGGGACGAAGCACCGGCGGGAGGTCACAGCAGGCAAGACACGTCTGAGAATTCCTCTAAGCAGGGCACGATCTCATCGGTCCCATCTAGGCTCGCTTAGCCAGGGCTGGTCTAGTCTGGGGTCGGCATTCCTTTCTTCCTTCCTTCGGTAGTTCGCAACAAGGAACGAGGTGGGGAGGTGGGGAGAGAGAGGAGAGAGCAGCCAGAGGAGGAGCGCGGCACACCTACGTCATGCCGCTTTGGATACTACATATGTATGCGACATCTCTAATTACCAGTAGAAAGAGGGAGGTGCTCATGCCGCTCTACAGAGCACTAGTGAGACCTCACTTGGAGTATTGTGCGCAGTACTGGAGGCCATATCTCCAGAAGGATATAGATACTCTGAAGAGAGTACAGAGAAGAGCTACTAAACTAGTACATGGATTGTAGGATAAAACTTACCAGGAAAGGTTAAAGGCCCTTAACATGTATAGCTTGGAAGAAAGACGAGACAGAGGGGATATGATAGAAACTTTTAAATACATAAAGGGAATCAACAAGGTAAAAGAGGAGAGAATATTTAAAAGAAGAAAAACTACCACAAGAGGACACAGTTTTAAATTAGAGGGGCAAAGGTTTAAAAGTAATATCAGGAAGTATTACTTTACTGAGAGAGTAGTGGATGCATGGAATAGCCTTCCTGCAGAAGTGGCAGCTGCAAATACAGTGAAGGAGTTTAAGCATGCATGGGATAGGCATAAGGCCATCCTTCATATAAGATAGGGCCAAGGGCTATTCATAGTATTCAGTATATTGGGCAGACTA
Organism: Bufo gargarizans; assembly: GCF_014858855.1. Classification (NCBI taxonomy): domain Eukaryota; kingdom Metazoa; phylum Chordata; class Amphibia; order Anura; family Bufonidae; genus Bufo; species Bufo gargarizans. The sequence goes on along the minus strand of NC_058080.1, from coordinate 242,860,000 downwards.
GATGGACCAAATGGTTCTTCTCTGCCGACACATTCTATATTTTTTTTCCACTTATATACGCCACAAAAGGCTTTAGAACATATAACTACACCTCTGAATGGCAAATATATATATTTTTTGCCACTAATAGACGATAAAAAGGGCTTTAGAACATATAACTGCACTGCTGAACGGCAAATAATATATATTTTTGTGCCACTAATAGACCAAAAAGGGCTGTAATTTTCTCACTTCACCACAGAACGGCTAATAAGCCCTTTTTTTCCCCACTAATACAAGCCCAAAATTTTTTTAGAACAGGCATGCTCAACCTGAGGCCCTCCAGCTGTTGCAAAACTACAACTACCATCATTTCCGGACAGCCTACAACTATCAGCCTACAGAAGGGCATGGTGGGAGTTGTAGCTTTGCAACATCCCTGCTTTAGAACATATAACTGCACCGCACAAAGGGCAAATAAAACATAGAAATATATCCTAGTAATAATCCCTGTTAATGGCTGTATCAAACAGCCCTTGCACCCCAATAACAAGAACGGTTTTCTGGAATTATAGAGCTGTATAATGGCAATTTGGGTCCCCAGTCAGTGCACCAAGGTGTAATAGGATTGTTCCTAGGCTATAAACTCCCCTACTGAACCCTGTTCTGCTTCATTACTGTGGTATGATTCCTCCCTATACTTTCTCTGAACTTCTATACAGCAAAATACAAGTTTTAAAGTCTATCCTAGCACTGTCCCTAGCGCCTGCTAACATCTCTCCCTGCACTAAGTACACTGGAAAATAGCTGAATCCATGATGACTGAGGCCAATTATAGGGCTGTGACATCACAGGGTTGGCTGACTGCTGATTGGCTGCATGCATGGCATTGCGGGTGATCCCTCGTTCCCAGTGTTCCTTGCTCCATGTCCTAACACGTGCAGCAGCTATTTTAGGAAAAAATGCGATTCGTTACCACGAAGCGTGAGGAAATTCGGATTGAATTCTACTTCGTCAACTTTCATTCGATTATCTCTAGTTATAATGTAAAACACTTAATCCACACCTGAAAAAAAGCATTATGTGAAAGAGGCCTTCATCTTAGTTCTGATAATGGACACAATTACAGAAAAAGAACTGGTCTTATCTTTACAATAATGATGTATAAGATCACAATTTCTCCAGAATGTTGGTAACCATATTATATGTAAGAAACAACTATATTCTGCATCAATTGTAACAGCAATGGACAGACGAGAAATGTGCAAACTGAAGCCTAAAGTATGCCAACGATAAAGCAGTGGTACCATCCAAGTGCCTATAATATACCTAAACTTTTACAGCACAGAGGAAATATTTTATTACTTAATACTGTCTTTTTTTGTTGTAGTGTGCAATACATTTTTCATATCTGCTAAGGTATAATATACTTTTTCCGTTTCCAACTTGTTGCACTTTATAGGATCCTCCAGAATGAACCTTTAAACCACTAGGTGGAAGCACCTTCATGCGTAGAATAAGCAGTGCGTTACAAAAGGTAGACTTCTATTTTTCCATACTGAGATTTTTTTTATGCCAGATATCTGTCTAGCATTCGGATCCCATAAACGAATGCAGAGACATTAAAATTGCCCCAACCCAGTGCCTATAATGCTGGAGTAGCAGTGGCACCATGCTGGCTGCTGCCTGTATAGTAACTGCAATGTTCCCTCATATACAGTAGGTATTTTAGTTTGTAATATCTGTAAAGTGTTGACTGTTTATTTATATTCTTGACATGATAAAATTCACGGTTAGTGATCTTATAGGGAACTTATCCTGTTTGTAACCAGGGAGCCTCTCGGATTTCATGCTTCCGGTGTTTCGGGGAGAATTTTGATAACAGCGTCTAATATACCTGCTACCTGGTCCTCTGGTGGTCCCTTTTGTTAGGATCGACCACCAGAGGACACAGGTAGCTGTGTAAAGTAGCACCAAACACCGCACTACACTACACCCCCCCCCCCTGTCACTTATCAACCCTTTATGAACCACTGATCACCCCATATAGACTCCCTAATCACCCCCCTGTCATTGATCACCCCCCTGTAAGGCTCCATTCAGAGGTCCGTATGATTTTTACGGATCCACGGATACATGGATCGGATCCGCAAAACGCATACGGACGTCTGAATGGAGCCTTATAGGGGGGTGATCAATGACAGAGGTGATCAGGGAGTCTATATGGGTGATCACCCCTCTGTCATTGATCACCCCCCTGTAAGGCTCCATTCAGACGTCCGCATGTGTTTTGCGGATCCGATCCATGTATCCGTGGATCCGTAAAAAATCATACGGACGTCTGAATGGAGCATTACAGGGGGGTGATCAATGACAGAGGTGATCAGGGAGTCTATATGGGTGATCACCCCTCTGTCATTGATCACCCCCCTGTAAGGCTCCATTCCGACGTCCGCATGTGTTTTGCGGATCCGATCCATGTATCCGTGGATCCGTAAAAAAATCATACGGACGTCTGAATGGAGCCTTACAGGGGGGTGATCAATGACGGAGGTGATCAGGGAGTCTATAAGGGTGATCACCCCTCTGTCATTGATCACCCCCCTGTAAGGCTCCATTCAGACGTCCGCATGTGTTTTGCGGATCCGATCCATGTATCCGTAGATCCGTAAAAAATCATACGGACGTCTGAATGGAGCCTTACAGGGGGGTGATCAATGACAGGGGGGTGATCACCCCATATAGACTCCCTGATCACCCCCCTGTCATTTATCACCCCCTGTAAGGCTCCATTCAGACATTTTTTTGGGCACAAGTTAGCGGAAATTTTTTGTTTGTTTTTGTTTTTGTTTTTTCTTACTAAGTCTCATATTCCACTAACTTGTGTCAAAAAATAAAATCTCACATGAACTCACCATACCCCTCACGGAATCCAAATGCGTAAAATTTTTTAGACATTTATATTCCAGACTTCTTCTCACGCTTTAGGGCCCCTAAAATGCCAGGGCAGTATAAATACCCCACATGTGACCCCATTTCGGAAAGAAGACACCCCAAGGTATTCCGTGAGGGGCATATTGAGTCCATGAAAGATTGAAATTTTTGTCCCAAGTTAGCGGAAAGGGAGACTTTGTGAGAAATACAAAAAAAAAAATTTCCGCTAACTTGTGCAAAAAAAAAAAAAAATTCTAGGAACTCGCCATGCCCCTCACGGAATACCTTGGGGTGTCTTCTTTCCAAAATGGGGTCACATGTGGGGTATTTATACTGCCCTGGCATGTTAGGGGCCCTAAAGCGTGAGAAGAAGTCTGGGATCCAAATGTCTAAAAATGCCCTCCTAAAAGGAATTTGGGCCGCTTTGCGCATCTAGGCTGCAAAAAAGTGTCACACATGTGGTATCGCCGTACTCAGGAGAAGTTGGGGAATGTGTTTTGGGGTGTCATTTTACATGTACCCATGCTGGGTGAGATAAATATCTTGGTCAAATGCCAACTTTGTATAAAAAAATTGGAAAAGTTGTCTTTTGCCAAGATATTTCTCTCACCCAGCATGGGTATATGTAAAATGACACCCCAAAACACATTCCCCAACTTCTCCTGAGTGCGGCGATACCAGATGTGTGACACTTTATTGCAGCCTAGGTGGGCAAAGTGACCCCATTTTGGAAAGAAGACACCCCAAGGTATTCCATGAGGGGCATGGCGAGTTCTTAGAATTTTTTGTCGCAAGTTAGTGGAATATGAGACTTTGTAAGGAAAAAAAATAAAAATAAAATAAATCATCATTTTCCGCTAACTTGTGACAAAAAATAAAAAATTTTAGGAACTCGCCATGCCCCTCACGGAATACCTTGGGGTGTCTTCTTTCCAAAATGGGGTCACTTGTGGGGTAGTTATACTGCCCTGGCAATTTAGGGGCCCAAATGTGTGAGAAGTACTTTGCAATCAAAATGTGTAAAAAATGGCCTGTGAAATCCGAAAGGTGCACTTTGGAATATGTGCCCCTTTGCCCACCTTGGCTGCAAAAAAGTGAGACACATCTGGTATCGCTGTACTCAGGAGAAGTTGGGGAATGTGTTTTGGGGTGTCATTTTACATATAACCATGCTGGGTGAGAGAAATATCTTGGTCAAATGGCAACTTTGTATAAAAAAAATTGGAAAAGTTGTCTTTTGCCAAGATATTTCTCTCACCCAGCATGGGTATATGTAAAATGACACCCCAAAACACATTCCCCAACTTCTCCTGAGTACGGCGATACCAGATGTGTGACACTTTATTGCAGCCTAGGTGGGCAAAGGGGCACATATTCCAAAGTGCACCTTTCGGATTTCGCAGGCCATTTTTTACACATTTTGATTGCAAAGTACTTCTCACACATTTGGGCCCCTAAATTGCCAGGGCAGTATAACTACGCCACAAGTGACCCCATTTTGGAAAGAAGACACCCCAAGGTATTCCGTGAGGGGCATGGCGAGTTCCTAGAATTTTTTATTTTTTGTCGTAAGTTAGTGGAATATGAGACTTTGTAAGAAAAAAAAAAAGAAAAAAAAAGAAAAAAAAAATCATCATTTTCCGCTAACTTGTGACAAAAAATAAAAAGTTCTATGAACTCACTATGCCCATCAGCGAATACCTTAGGGTGTCTTCTTTCCGAAATGGGGTCATTTGTGGGGTGTTTGTACTGTCTGGGCATTGTAGAACCTCAGGAAACATGACAGGTGCTCAGAAAGTCAGAGCTGCTTCAAAAAGCGGAAATTCACATTTTTGTACCATAGTTTGTAAACGCTATAACTTTTACCCAAAGAAAAAAAGCGCGTATAGCAGCACAACGAAAAATGTAAGTCTTATCTTGTGGTGGTGCCAGCCGTGTTGGGAGCCAGTCAGAAGTTCCCCCTTGGATGCGTCGTATAGAAGAAACCGCAGCACTCTCCTGTCTTCAATTCAGTGGAATTTATTTCACCAGCAAAAAAAAATGCGACGTTTCGACCGTAAAGGTCTTTCTCAAGCCTTTACGGTCGAAACGTTGCATTTTTTTTTGCTGGTGAAATAAATTCCACTGAATTGAAGACAGGAGAGTGCTGCGGTTTCTTCTATACGACATAACTTTTACCCAAACCATTTTTTTTTTTTGCCCAAACATTTTTTTTTTATCAAAACATTTTTTTTTATCAAAGACATGTAGAACAATAAATTTAGCGAAAAATTTATATATGGATGTCGTTTTTTTTGCAAAATTTTACAGCTGAAAGTGAAAAATGTAATTTTTTTGCAAAAAAAACATTAAATTTCGATTAATAACAAAAAAAGTTAAAATGTCAGCAGCAATGAAATACCACCAAATGAAAGCTCTATTAGTGAGAAGAAAAGGAGGTAAAATTAATTTGGGTGGTAAGTTGCATGACCGAGCAATAAACGGTGAAAGTAGTGTAGTGCAGAAGTGTAAAAAGTGGCCTGGTCATGAAGGGGGTTTCAGCTAGCGGGGTTGAAGTGGTTAAAGGGGTTATCTAAGACTATAAAATTTCCCCCACATGCCCGGGCCCCTTACACTGAATATACTTACCTCGCTCCCCGCACCGCTCCTGGTCTGGTCTCCGTACTGCCGCTGCTGCTTCTCCCCGTGCAAAACATCCAGTGTCGGGGGGGGGGGGGGAAGGAAGCAGCAAATGGCAGGTGGGGATGGGGAAAAACCTCCCTAGCATTGCATCGCGGGTGACACTAGGGAGGCTCATCCTCGTTCCCGCCTGCCATTGGCTGCTCCCTCTGACACCGGATGTTTTCAACCGCGCACAGGGGGAAGCAGCAGCGGCAGTGCGCGGACCAGGAGCAGAGCGGGGACCCAGGTAAATATATTCATTGTGAGAAGCCCGAGCATATGGGGGATATTTAATAGTCTTGGATAACCCCTTTAAATGTATTTTTATTGGTATTTTATGTGATAGACCAACACAAAGTAGCAAGTATGTGTGAAGTGAAAAGAAAATGATACATGGTTTTCAAAATTTGTAATGAATAAAACTCTGAAAAGTGTGGTGTACATTTTTATTCAGCCTCCCTAAATTAATACTTTGTAGGACCACCTTTTGCTGCAATTACAGCGGCAAGTCTTTTGAGGTATGTCTCTACCGGCTTTGCACATCTGAGGCTGAAATTGTTGCCCGTCTTTGTTTAGAAAATAGCTTAAGCTCAGTCAGATTGGATGGAGAGCATCTGTGAACAGCAATTTACAAGTCTTGCCACGAATGGGATTTAGGTCTGGACTTTGACTGGGCCATTCTAACACATGAATATGCTTTGATGTAAAACATTCCATTGTAGCCCTGGGTAACACCATGTTTCACGGTAGGGATGGTGTGTTCAGGGTGATGTGCAGTGTTAGTTTTTCGCCACACATAACATTTTGCAATTAGGCCAAAATTTTCAACTTTGGTCTCATCTGACCAGAGCACCTTCTTCCACGTTTACTGTGTCCCCTACATGGCTTGTGGCAAACTGCAAACGTGACTTCTTATGGCTTGCTTTTAAAAATGGCTTTCTTCTTGCCATTCTCCCATAAAGGCCAGATATGTGGAGTAAACAACTAATGGTTGTCCTGTAGACAGATTCTCCCACCTTAACTGTGGATTTCTGCAGCTCCTCCAGAGTGACCATGGACCTCTTGGCTGCTTCCCTAACTAGTGCTCTCCTTGCCTGGGCTGTTCGGTGGACAGCCTTTTCCCAGTAGATTTGCCGTATTTCAATACTCCTTACATTTTAAGATGATGGATTAAACAGTGGTCCATGAGATGTTCAGAGCTTGAGATAGTTTTTTTTTTATAACCTAACTCTGCTTTACACTTCTCCACAATTTTATCTTTGACCCGTCTGGGGTGTTCCTTGGTTTTCATTATGCTGTTTGATAATTAACCCCTTAGTGACCAGCCTGTTTTGGGCCTTACTGACCAAGTGTTTTTCTTCCTTTTTTCATTGTCGGTTTCCAAGAGCTATAACTTTTTTATTTTTACGTCTATATAGCTTTATGAGGGCTTGTTTTTTGCGGGACAAGTTGTAGTTTTTAATAGTGCCATTTTGGGGTACACATAACTTTCTGATTAACTTTTATTAACTTTTTCTGGGAGGGAGATGGGAAAAACAGCAATACTGCACTGCGTTTTTATGTTATAAATTTTCACGGCGTTCATTTTTCGGTATAAATAACATAATATCTTTATACTCTGGGTCAGTACGATTACAGTGATACCAAATACATATATAGTTTTTTTTTACATTTTACAACTTTTTTGCAATAGAACCCTTTTTTTTTAAAGAAAAAAAAGTTTTTGCATTGCCACTTCCCAAGACCCCTAACTTTTTTCTTTTTCTTTATATGATGTTGTGTGAGGGCTTGTTAATTGTTTTTTTTTCAGTGGCAACTAAATATAAATTAGCAATTCTGTCTTTAAAAAAAAAAAAAAAATGTAGGGGATAATTTACATGATATTTATGTAGTTATGGATGCGGCAATACGAAACATATAGGGAAGATTTTTTTTTACAATTTTTTTCATTGAAAAGCGTATTTTAAAAAGCGTCATTTTTTAATGAGATTTTTTAAATTAAATAAATGATTTTTTTTTTTTTTTTTTACCACTTAATAGTCCCACAAGGGGACTATGACAGACAGTTTTTTTTATTGCTTTTAAAATGAAATGCACTATCCCTATAGTGCATTGCATAATAATGGCAATGCTTTTCTGACATTGACCAGCAGGCTGCGCCAGAGAGGCGCAGCCTGCTGGAAATTACTCAAGGCTGGTCTGGGGCCTACATTAGACCCCAGGTAGCCTTCACACACATCGGCACCCCGTGATCGCGTAACATCAGAGTATGTCACTAAAACTGTCACCCTGCTATATGATGTTAAAGTGTAAATGTGTTATCATCTTGTGTAATCTGACATTACATTTGCATTATCTGGATTTCCTATGACTGTTTTATGTAAATTGCTGTAATTATTTATGTACACCAGTAGGTGGCGGCAATGTATAGGCAGTCTATAGGACAGTTTAGTATATCTAGACCGGAATAGTCCATTCCAGGTTAGCTCCCCCCTTTCTGAGGAGGAGTGGAATGTTCCCACTTCCTACCTCATGGGGAGGAAAGAAAGTTCTAGTGAGTGTACCAGCCACCCCTGTTGGGGTAGGTTGTGTTGAGAGGAGCTCACAGAACAAGGGATCCCAACCCTGGATCCAACCTCGGCTGAGGTTCAGGATCCATCTTCCCAGCCTGAGTCATCTACCTCAGCTGGACGACCAGAGAAGCAGCATCCACAGAACAATAGATCTCCAGGAAGAAGACACCATACCCTGCGAGCTGTCCTGTGAGTACAAATCCCAAGTCCAGGAGAAGCCAAATACGTCCTCAGCTAGTCAGGCCCATACCAAGTAGAATACAGACAGCGCAGAAGATTAATACCTGCCAGATCTATAGGCGGATGTACCAGAAGCAGAATAGATATAAATTCCTGCCACATATTGCCAAAACCTGCTGGGACCCAAGACTATTGCTGTTAACTTGTACGGAATTAAAGCTGCATTAAGTAAAGACGAGTTGGACGATATTTCCTGTCTGGATCTTAATTATTCCATCAAGACTCCGATTAAAAACACTCAATTTGTTGCATGTGAGCCAGGATCCCGGAGTCCAGCCGTACCAAGGTAGGATACACCGTTGACACTGCATAGAGACATTATTCCCCCTCTGGCATTCCTCACCTGGTATGTGAGCTATACCATCTTAAAGGGCCCTGCTATAGTACCTGCGCAAGCTGCAACTGGCGTCACGAACTATTATACGTATATACTGACCCACTGCATAGCAACCCCACTGACCCAGTGTCCTGCTCATTGCAATCGCATTTGCTGGGTGCCGATTGGAGACAGAGGGAGTCCGCTCCCTCTGTCAACACTTTACATGCGGCGGGCGTCATTGCCCGCGGCATGTAAAGTGTTAAACAGCCCGGATCTGCACTTCTGCTGGTCTGAGCTGTTAGAGCAGGGCCACGGCTCTCATGTGAGAGCCGGGTACCCGCTCCCCCCTGCACGGGGGATCCGTGCAGGGCTTAGACTGGGCTGCTATAAAAAAGCGGCGGCCCAGCCTAAGGCCCCTTAGTGACCGCTGAAAAAAGGCGCATGATAACTACAGCTGTAGTTATACTGAGAATACATTACACACAAGTGGACTCTATTTACTAATTAGATGACTTCTGAAGGCAATTGGTCATACTGGATTTTATTTAGGGTTATCAGAGTACAGGGGGCTGAATACAAATGCACGCCACACTTTTCAGATTTTTATTTATTAAAAGTTTTAATAACCATGTATCATTTTTATTTCACTTTCACTTACACATATTTGCTTCTTTGTATTGGTCTATCACATAAAATCCCAATAAAATAAATTTAAGTTTGTGGCTGTGGATGATTAACACTGGGGGTCTGACTTCTGGTCTAATGGTTTAATGAAAAATATTTTTTCTTATTGTCCTCCTCTTAAACCTAGGTGCATCTTATGGGCCAGTGTGTTTTATAAGGTGGAAAATACTGTGTGTGTGTGTATTTATATACACATAGCTTTGTATATACTAAATGCAAAAAATGAGGCAAGCAGTCCAAAAAGTAGTGAACAGAGAAATGGACTCTCTTTATTCACCCTTACTGTGATACTATTATGTTTCATCCCAGCACAATGAGACCTTTATGAAGCTGAACTTTACAAAGGCCTCATTGTGCTGGGCTGAAATGTTGTAGTAAGTATGAATAAAGGGGTCAATTTCTCTGTTCACTACTTTTGGAGTGTCGCCTCTTTTTTTTGCTTTTTCTATAACGGCCTCTGTGCATAGTCCTATAGAGGATCTGCATTGTTGCCATCAAGTTCTAAATTAGTTAATTTCTTTTCATGTAATGGTGAAATCTCTCACTCTCAACATCTGATATGTGTTCTATGAACTATCTTCATGTTGGTATCCAACGGTGGTGGCAAGAGTTAAAGATAAAGCACACAAAGGTCTATTTTTTTTAGTCTTTTGACACCACTAACATACAGGTCCTTCTCAAAAAATTAGCATATCATGAAAAGGTTCTCTAAACGAGCTATTAACCTAATCATCTGAATCAACTAATTAACTCTAAACACCTGCAAAAGATTCCTGAGGCTTTTAAAAACTCCCAGCCTGGTTCATTACTCAAAACTGCAATCATGGGTAAGACTGCCGACCTGACTGCTGTCCAGAAGGCCATCATTGACACCCTCAAGCAAGAGGGTAAGACACAGAAAGAAATTTCTGAACGAATAGGCTGTTCCCAGAGTGCTGTATCAAGGCACCTCAGTGGGAAGTCTGTGGGAAGGAAAAAGTGTGGCAGAAAACGCTGCACAACAAGAAGAGGTGACCGGACCCTGAGGAAGATTGTGGAGAAGGACCGATTCCAGACCTTGGGGGACCTGCGGAAGCAGTGGACTGAGTCTGGAGTAGAAACATCCAGAGCCACTGTGTACAGGCGTGTGCAGGAAATGGGCTACAGGTGCCGCATTCCCCAGGTCAAGCCACTTTTGAACCAGAAACAGCGGCAGAAGCGCCTGATCTGGGCTACAGAGAAGCAGCACTGGACTGTTGCATGTCATTCGGAAATCAAGATGCCAGAGTCTGGAGGAAGACTGGGGAGAGGGAAATGCCAAAATGCCTGAAGTCCAGTGTCAAGTACCCACAGTCAGTGATGGTCTGGGGTGCCATGTCAGCTGCTGGTGTTGGTCCACTGTGTTTTATCAAGGGCAGGGTCAATGCAGCTAGCTATCAGGAGATTTTGGAGCACTTCATGCTTCCATCTGCTGAAAAGCTTTATGGAGATGAAGATTTCATTTTTCAGCATGACCTGGCACCTACTCACAGTGCCAAAACCACTGGTAAATGGTTTACTGACCATGGTATTACTGTTCTCAATTGGCCTGCCAACTCTCCTGACCTGATCCCCATAGAGAATCTGTGGGATATTGGGAAGAGAAAGTTGAGAGACACAAGAGCCAACACTCTGGATGAGCTTAAGGCCGCTATCGAAGCATCCTGGGCCTCCATAACACCTCAGCAGTGCCACAGGCTGATTGCCTCCATGCCACGCCGCATTGAAGCAGTCATTTCTGCAAAAGGATTCCCGACCAAGTATTCTTTCACTGGTATAACTGATATATGGTATACGTTCCACCTATCAAAATCAAATCACTGTCGTTTGGAACGCTACATTTCTGTTAAAACTGTTACTTTATTAATCAGAAAAACAAAAGGGAAGGGGGACTAACCTATATTAAAATTCTAGGACACCATCCATTCAGTATAGGGTCGATATGAGGACCTATAAGCCGCATACATGGTAAAAGTATTGAGTGCAGAACTGAACATAATTATTTGAAGGTTGACTTTTTTTGTATTAAAAACACTTTTCTTTTATTGGTCGGATGAAATATGCTAATTTTTTTAGATAGGAAATTTGGGTTTTCATGAGCTGTATGCCAAAATCATCAATATTAAAACAATAAAAGGCTTGAACTACTTCAGTTGGTGTGTAATGAATCTAAAATATAGGAAAGTCTAATGTTTATCAGTACATTACAGAAAATAATGAACTTTATCACAATATGCTAATTTTTTTAGAAGGACCTGTATTCTAAGCTCAGATCCAACCATATCTGTGTTGTATCTGGCTTGTCTCTCCATACAGTGATCAGTATATATCTTTGGAACACCAGATGAAAGCAGGCTGTAGTATTTATCTACAGATTTAAAGGGAAACTACAATAACAACATAGATAGCTACAACATAAATAAATAGAGACAACATTGATCAGTAGATCTGGACTTTGGGCTATTGCAACATCTTGATTTACTTTTTCAGCTATTCTGTGGTATATTCTGTGGTGTGCTTGAGATGATTGTCTTTGGATAGATAGCCTCACATCTCATTTTGGAATACAGGGACAGAGTGGCCATTGACCCTACAGAAAGTTTCCCGGTGGGCACCAGAGCCCCTCCTCATGGCTGTCAGCTGGACCAGGCTCGGACTGGCCCACAGGGGTACAGGTGAATCCCCCGGTGGGCCCCTGAGCAAAGTGGGCTCCTAGTTTCCCACCCCCTGCACAAGTGGCACATAACACAGTAGACTTACTGCACTAAATACATATATTCAATGTACAGCACCTCAACCAGCCTATGTTTATATATATATTTTATTTATAGATTATTAAAGAAACTCCCCGGTTTATTATTATAGACATGATCAGAGCTAAGATGACTTCTAGGTATAGAGGAAAGCTAGCCGGTGTGATCTTTTCCCCATGACCTAACTTCTCAAAGTTACTGCAGGGACTCCCATATTCATTCATCTGGTAGCATATTGCTGCTGTGTGAGCAGGTAATATTTGAATGTATCCATACAGTGGGGGCCCAAAATAAAATTTTACTGGTGGGCTCTAAGCACCCCAGTCCGACACTGAGCTGGACACATAATGATCTAATGCTCCCAGCATTAACTAATGTTAGGGGCATTATGTATTGATGCATCTGGCAGTTGGACGCAGGTCCTCTCCTGAATTCAACTGTATTGCCGTCCCCAGGATTGTGATACAGATGAATACTGCAACAGGGGCAGCTGCACTGTGATATTTGGTTCTTCGGGGCGGTATTTTACGCTGTACCATGGTTTTTCTGGGCCCATTGTCCCTACTTATCTGTGTCGGCCCCGCCCAGTTGTGTTTCCCTGTCTTCTGTCAATTTGGAGCACCTACTACATGAGGCCAATTTTAGATTTATTTCCAGGGCCACTTTAAGCTCCTAGTTCCCCCTGTTGGAATACTTTGGTGTACAGAGAAGTTCCTGGTCGACTCACTGCCTGACAATTGGTATGAAGTGTTGTGCTCATATGCTGTGTTTGTTTTTAGCCAAACATGGCACTGTGCAATATAGCTAAACATCTCTACTTGGTCTTGTCTGTCCAAAGAACATTGTACCAGAAGTCTTGAGGTTTGTTCTGATGCAAACATGAGCTGTGCTACCATGTTCTTTATAGAAAGAAGAGGCTTTCCACTGGCAATCCTTCCAGAAAAAGCCATACTTTTTCAGACTTTAGTCTGGCCTTTTCAGAGAACATTTACCAAATGAAAGAAATGACCAACAACAGTTTTCCAAAGGCCATTGTATTTTTGCACAACGGGCGTACAGAAGAACAGTGGTGACATACATGGGACAGTGATGTAATAAGGAGACAGAGTGGTGGAATATCCAGGGGACAGCGATGGCATACACAGGGTGTAGATTAGGAGCATCCAGATGGCAGAGTGATTGCATATTTAGGGGGCACAGTTTACTAGATCCTAGTATTTTTTTCATACAACAGGATTTTTGACTTGTATGTGTATATCTGTCTATCTACGGTATCTATCTATCTATCTTATTATAAAATTATAGCCTTGGTATTATCTATACACTACAAATGTTCGAGGTAAGCTCCATTGGTTACATGGCAGGTGTCTAGATGGTAGTCCAGATTCTGTTCAGGCTCATGCCAGCATATCCCCAGATATGGATTCCACTCTTTCAGTGATGCATCATCTAAGGTCATTCAGATCCTATAGGTGGGGGGCAGATACACTGGGTTCTTGATGTAGCCCCATAGAAAGATGTTGCAGGGTGTTGCATCTGGTAATCTTGGAGGCCGGTGCAGTATTGGTGAATCATTTATTCCGGTGCAGACAATCGAATGTTCACCAAACATCCAACTGGATATGAAGAGGAGCACCATCCTGGTGAAAGACTATGTTTGGCAGATCTGTATGGCTGTCAATAGAGGCTCTTGAGAGCAGAAAACAAGTTTGTGCAGGCATCAGCATGCTAAATAACATAGGGAAGTGACCTTATTCAGCATCGTGCGTGAACACCTCTGTTTCAGTGCTCAGCCTCAGAGGACCAATTCTGTCAGAAGAGATTACAGAGAGGTGGAACAAGAAACAGTAGCAATAGTCAGGCAGGGGCAGCGTAGGGGAACAGTGCCCCTTGGAACTTAGCATAGATGACTGCTGGCCTGGCATGAATATGTCAACACATGACCCATCCGCCTGCAGTTAGCCATGGGCCTCTTCTGTCACTGACATGCAAAGTGCTAGATCATGGACGGTTTGGATGGCCATAACCCCCCGGTAGCCTTGGACCCTGGGCAGCCACCCAAACCACAAATATTATTATTGGCCATTGTTTATAACCTTTCAAGTGACTGATTTCTTATGGGAAATTTGTAATTGTAGCATTTTACTGGCAAATGCACCGTGAGATTGTAAACACAATATTAGGATTTTTCACTTAGACAGTCTAGATAATGTCCCTATAAAGAGGACATTTTTCTGATAGCCCATCTTTGATCTATACTAAAACTATGTGTGCCCACTAGGAGTAAAAAATTCCTGAATGGGACTGAGCTGCAATACCAGACATCATGTCATCACACACATTAACGGTCCATTATTGTTTCAATGTCTAGGCCAGGGATCAGCAACCTACGGCACTCCAGCTGCGGTGAAACTACAATTCCCAGCATGCTCCATTCATTTCTATGGGAGTTTTGAAAAGAGCAGAGTAAGTATGCTGGGAGTTGTAGTTTCACAACAGCTGGAGTGCCGGAGGTTGCCTACCCCTGGTCTAGGCCCTCTGGAGGATGCTCTGGTACTCTGGTTGGACGTTATGACCCTGCAGTTAGGTACTGTAGCTATCAGATGACTGCACTTTTTAAAACCTGTGTAGGATTAGAAGACAAGAGGATATCTATCCCAGAATACATTTTTGCCCAGTTTTAGCATAAAGTATTACATAGAAAGAAACATTTTGCTAAACTTAAAATACAATTTTAGTTGCAGTTTAAAGAGTCAAAAATAATTCATATGTTATAGTAATTATCTGATTTATTGCATCCTCCTCTATGGAATTCCACAAAATAACCCCATAGCCCCCAATCTTTGCATTCCTCAATGGTTCCTCCCAAAATTGTGATCTTATTATCATTAAATAACTATTACATAATTCGTGAAATATGAGAACATATGGTTCGCATTTAGTGCAGATGCACATTTCATTTTTGCAGTCAAGTTGATGAAAGGCCCCGAGGACACAAGGTTTACAAATTTTAATTTCACCTTTTTCAGGCTAACTCTGTTCCTTTAATAAACTTATAAATAGATCTACAATTTGCATTCCTTTTCTTGTACTTGCTACAGCATTCTATTTCAAATATGTTTTATAATTTTTATTTTTAGATTTGTAAATATCTATGCAATTCTTGAAGGCAAAGGTGAATCAACATTCCACCTCTCGGAGGGTAGTTTTACACTATGGGGGAGATTGATCAAAACTTGTGTAAAGGAAAACTGGCAACCAATCAGGTTCCACTTTTCATTTTTCAGAGCTCAGTAGGAAAATGAAAGGTGGCATGTGATTGGTTGCTATGGGCAACAAAGCCAGATTTCCTTTATATCAGTTTTCTGTCTTCATACACGTTCACACAGTGTGCAGTCTGACATTCAGTATAAACCATTCCTGTCTTCCAAATAAGAGGACTTGTGTAAGTATAACATATAGAATAGCATGTACAGTAATACAGTGACAGAGAAAGCATATGTCCCAAATGGCTGTCTATACATAGATTGCATGTCTAGCTAACAGAAATAACTCCCTGAGTGACACTTATACCAAGCTAAACAGCTCTGCATAGCACAATGTCCCTGAAACAAGGTAGATCTCACTCACCAGATATACTTGCACAAAGATGGAGTTTAAGAAGGAGAACTGCATGGAACAGCTCTACTGATATCCTGTAGTCTGTATGTAGACTGAAGACTGGGGCTTCTCCTTCCCAGAATGCCTTGCACTACCCACAATGCCTAGCACCTCCCAGAAAGGAATAATCTTTATTCACAAGAAAACAAAGTGCAATACATTTTTACCACCTCTAGATGGTGCTGTTACCTAACTAATAACAACAGAAATACAGAAATTGCAGTAAAGTGATCTAGAAATGAATCTCTCTCTGCTGGAAGCAGAACAATCAGTTTTGATCAATCTCCCCTTATATCTTTATTTTTTATTTTTGTAAATACCACATTGTTTTAACAGCTTTTATTTTGGAGGCAACTTGGGCAGTGTGCTAGGTCTCCTTGAAAAGACCAGCTGTGTATGGAGACTTGTTGGAAGTGCTCCATGGTATGGAGACTTATACGCAATGCTCCATGGCAAAATAATATGCAAAGAGTTATCTCCCAAAGAACCATCTTGCTAGTGTGCCCTTGTGGAAGTGGCTTCCTATGAGTCAAAATCCAAATTTTTAGTAAGCCTTGGAACACAAGGGAAAATTGCCAAGCCAAATGTATATTTGGCCTGGCTATTTCCCCTTGTCTTATTAGACTACCCTCTGTCTAACTATAGACTCATTTCTCTTATTAACATTGATATTCTAGAATGTTCTAGCTAATAGACTTGCACCTCTCCTACCGACAAGACCCTTGTTATTATGTCTTATGCTAGCCAAATCAATGCCTTTCTACCTCTTATCTGTCAATGCAGAGAAAGACTTCGATCGTGTGGACTGGGGTTTCATGACGGTGGCTCTTGAGGCTCTAAAGGGATTGTATAAGTTCAACCAATGGCATTTATCAAGTAGACAAAGTTATACACTGCTCATTACCAGGGGTTATAGCCAAAGCTCCTAAGCAGTTACGAGGTTGCTGTGACAGGAGCCGCTGCGTATGTGTGCCTACGCATGTTCCCATGGTCTCAGCCACCAGAGAGGCCGCTGCTTTTTCCTATAGTGTGCATGCATGGCCACAGCTGCTGTATTGAAGTGGTGGCCATAATCCCTGTAAATGGGCAGGGGTTATGGCCACAACTGCATTACAACCAAAAAGTAAAAAAAAAAATAGTTAAAAAAAAAAAAATATTAAATCACTCCTTAATTAAAATAATAAAAAAAAATATATAAAAATAAACATCTAAGATATAGCAGAGCTGCAGAGGGCATCTATAGTAATAACTAGAATGGGTGGACTACAGTACCCAGAAAGATTGTCAAAATTAGGGTTATTTAGTTTAGAAAAAAAGATGACTAAGGGGAGATCTAAGAACTATATACAAATATATCAGGGGACAGTACAGAGATCTCTCCCATCATCTATTTATCCCCAGGACTGTGACGAGGGGACATCCTCTGTGTCTGGAGGAAAGAAGGTTTGTACACAAACATAGAAGAGGATTCTTTACGGTAAGAGCAGTGAGACTATGGAGCTCTCTGCCTGAGGAGGTGGTGATGGTGAGTACAATAAAGGAATTCAAGAGGGGCCTGGATGTATTTCTGGAGTGTAATAATATTGCAGGCTATAGCTACTAGAGAGGGGTCGTTGATCCAGGGATTTATTCTGATTGCCTGATTGAAGTCGGGAAGAAATTTTTTTACCCTTTTGGTTTTTTGCCTTCCTCTGGATTAACTTGCTGGATAACAGGCTGAACTGGATGGACGTACGTCTTTTTTTAGCCTTACAAACTATTTTACTATGTTACTATAGGCATCACCATGTCCCAAAATTCCAATAAACTATTCAAATCTAAACTTTTTTTGTCATTTTATTTTGTTGTTTCACCTCCTTAATAAAAACTTCAGATCAAACCGCAAAAAATGAGCCCGCACACAGTTCCATAGACCTAACTGTAAAAAACTTAGGGGGATCAGAATTTAGTGATTACAAGACAAAAAAACAAATTCTTTCAAAACTTTTTATTTTTTTCAGTATTAAAACCTATATAAATGGTATCACTGTAATCATACAGATCCAGAGAAGGAAGGTAACAGGTCAGTTTTACCACATAGGGAATGCCATAAAAATAAAACCTATAAAATTATGGTGCAATTTAATTAGTTCATGTTCCGATGCTCTCCTTTGTCCTGCGCTAAATCACATTTTTTGGAGATCCGGTGACGTACCTGGGCTCTCCGCGGGGCTTTCATGGGAGCCCGGTGACGTCACTGGCACTGATGGGCGGGATTTAGAGCTGCCCTAGCCAGTAAAACGGCTAGGGCAGCGTTAAAGCCCGCCCATCAGAGCCGGTGACGTCACCGAACACACTGCCGAGCGGAAGTTTCCGCCCAGCAGTGTGTTATTGAAAACAAGAGACCTTGCCCTGCGCAATTTAGCGCAGGGCAAGGGAGCGCATGGGAGCATGAGATGCTCCGATGTTAGGCTCAGGGGGGCTGCCTGGGCGAAAATAAAGGTATGTCCGGGTTCAGCTCTGAACCAGAACAACCCCTTTAAGGTCCCTTTATACTGGCTGAGCATCGGCCAGATAATAGCTAACAAGCGTTTGTGTAAGGTGCTGCCGATTACCCAATGAATATGTGAAGCGCTCATTCATTGGGTAATATAAATGTGACATACCTTTAGGAAATGGGGACGGCAGGTGTCAGATGGCATTCAGCAGTGCCGGATTCAGACATCTCTGGCAGGTTGCTCCCTGCCGGAACAGTCTGCTCAAGATCTCTAAAAGGAGTTGTCCGGTTTCTCTAGATTAATGACCTATCTTAAGGATAGGTCATCAATATCAGATCTGCAGGGGTCTGACTCCTGACACCTCCAACGTTTAGTTGTTTGAAGAGAAGGCCGCGCTCCTATGAGCACAGCCTTCTCTTTATTGTTTACTGGCTCGCCATCGCAACTGCAGCAGTGTAATTACATGTAAGCCGTCCCAATAAAGAGGCATGTATCACCAACTCTATAACGTTTCATCCAACAAGGCAGAGGCCTCAGAGACTCACCACTACCTCAGAGGGAATACAGGATAGATAGGTCTCCTATCCAGTCCTGTATCTCCTCGTAATTATTCCATAACTTAGGCACTATAGGGGGGCTGGCAGTATGGGGGAGCTAGCACTATGGGTGGACTGACACTATGGGGGGGATCTGGCACTATTGGGGGGGGGATCTGGCACTATTGGGGGGATCTGGCACTATGGGGGGCTTGCACTATAGGGGGGCTGGCACTATGGGGGAGCTAGCACTATGGGGGGCTGGCACTATGGGGGGAGCTGGCACTATGGGGGGGAGCTGGCACTATGGGGGGGGGGAGCTGGCACTATGGGGGGGGAGCTGGCACTATGGGGGGGAGCTGGCACTATGTGGGGCCTTACACTATGAGGAGGAGCTGGCACTATGGGGGCATTTCTTACTGGCACATTATAGGGGGGCACAATGGGGGAGAGGAGCACTATGGGGGTATCTTGGGGCTCTAAAGTGGCTTTTTTTTAATTATTGGCACATTCTGGGGGGCACTATAGGGGAGAGCAGCACTATGGGGCATCTGGTGTTACTATAGGGGCATTATTTGGGGGCACTATGGCATTTGGTGGCACTAAGGGGGCATTTTTTAGTGGCACATTATGGGAGGCACTATAGGGGAGAGCGGCACTATGGGGCATTATTTGGGGCACTATGGGGGAGTGGAGCACTATTGGGGCATATGGTGGCACTAAGAAGGGGCATTTTTTTACTGGCACATTGTGGGGGAGCGGAGCACTATAGGGGCATCTGCTGGGGCACTAAGAAGGGGCATTTTTTTGCAGGCATATTATGGGGGACACTATGGGGAAGGGGGAGAGGAGCACTATGAGGGCATTTACTGGGGCACTATATAGGGGTATTTTATACTGGCATACATTATGGAGACATTAGCTCAACTGCGGGCACTAAGCAGGGGTATTTCATGTACTGTCATATTATAGGGAGAATTAGTACTACTAGGGGGTATTATGGGGAGCTTTACTACTACTAGGGGGCTATGAGGAACATGATTACTAGGGCACTAAAGGGGCATTATTACTACTAAGTGTGCTCTGGCAGAGAATTATTTCTATTGGTGGGATTTTGGGGAGCATTGTTACTTTGGGGGGCACCCTGGCATAGTATCAGCTTAGCACAATTATTTTTGGGGGACATTATCTTTATACTATTAGTGTCTGGGCGCAGTTATTTTTTAGAGCACTGTGTGCCAATAATCGTTTAAGGGGGCACTATCTGTGTGGTAGTAGTATTCCCAGGGGGACTGTTTCTGCAGTATAGTATTGGGGGCACAGCAGGCACAGTATTGGGGGCACTATCTGTGTGGTAGTAGTATTTCCAGGGGGACTGTTTCTGCAGTATAGTATTGGGGGCACAGCGGGCACAGTATTGGGGGCACTATCCGTGTGGTAGTAGTATTTCCAGGGGGACTGTTTCTGCAGTATAGTATTGGTGGCAGGAAAGGGTGTTCAGAAGATGTGAAGATGATGGAAATGTGGGAAACTAATGTCTGTTTCTCAATCTCTGCAGAGACGAAAGATGGCAGAAAAATCATCATGGCGGTCTGGTCTGAATGGAGAAGATAAAGAAAGAGAACGTCTACAACAAAGGTGACATCACTGGATGTAAGAGGTATGAGGCGCTATGTAGGAGAGGAGATGCTCCGGCTCCTTCCCCTGCCATTTGCAGAAGGAGGATTCAGACCTGGGTGAGGACGACGAAAGGGGGCAGCAGGGCACGGGCAGGTGACAGATGGTGGGGGGAACCACAAGCCTTGAGCAGGATCTGGGGAGGGAGGAGCTTCCTGTCTATAGCTTGCTGTTTATTGTATAATGTGAAGCAGACAGTGCAGCCAGGACAGGTCTCCCCTCTCCGTATGATGTGTAGAGACAGGCCGCAACTATAGAATGTCAGCTGTACAGTGTTTGTTGGGAGTGGCCTATTATATGTAGGAGGGGCTTAAATAATGGGCGGGGCTAAATGGGCCACTTGACTGGATTTTCCCCCCAGGACTAAGGCTGCCAGCCCTCCCCTGGTGTTAAGTAAGGTAAGATGAAAAACACACCTTCCTAAACAGGCAATCAGTCCTATTATTTGTAACCTATATGTAGGTCTATAGCAGGGCTGGCCAACCTGCGGCTCTCCAGCTGTTGTAAAACTACAATTCCCACCATGCCCAGCTGTAGGCTGATAGTTGTAAGCAGTCTAGGCATGCTGGTTGTTGTAGTTTTGCAACAGCTGGAGAGCCGCAGGTTGGCCAGCCCTGGTCTATAGTAAGGGTTTAGTGCCATGTCTAGGAAATTATTTTGCCAAGCCTTTACTGGAGAAGCAGGGGTAGGAGGTGGTAAAGAAAAGAGTTCCTTGATAAATGGGTGAGCTTGGACTGAAGGAGGAGGGGAAAGGGACATGCAGATGCAAAGGATAGTTTGAGTAAGGGGAGTCGCTCCATTTTGCAGTTTGTGGTTGATACAATGGGACATGCATGCTCCTGTTATATCTTGCACAAAGTTGAGTTGGAGAAGCATACATGGCATTTGGGTTTGGCATGTTGCTGTCCTTGAATAAGAGGAATACCATATATGTGGTGTATATGAAACTAACTAAAATAAATTGACAAATCCCGGTGGGAATAGGGGGGTTGATCGGTGCTCTTCTAAATGTTGACACATATAATCAAAACCAATCATGCTGTAATAAGTACAAGCCACTTTCTTTGTTTTTTACATTAATTAAAAACTAATGGAATTCATTTATTTTCTTTTATTTGTCTGTTTCCATTTAGGTGTATCATGCTGTGTTGGACATTAACAGTATACATTTCACTGAGTTGCAAAATTGTCTGCATCGCAACTTATAGAGTTAATATAACCAATCTTAATTGGATACATAAGCCTATAAAGCCTCTTTTCCCCAGTGTAATTTATATTACTATTACCTTTTCGCTGTCTCATCTGAATACATGTAAATAGCATTTTATGATTTTAGTATTATTAGACCTCTTCCTACATACCTTTCAGAGGGCACAGAAAGAATTGGAAACAATTAGATACAAGCATTACTACATTGGAACCACAGGTCCTGGCCTCAATACTAGTGGAATCTCGAGAAAATACAATTTTACATTTATTACAAAAGCTTGATCGCTTCTGCAGTCAATTACAGGAGAAAAAAAGACTGAAGTTCCATTGCCACACCAGTGATGATTACCAGCCCTACTGGTCTTTCTGCCAAATTACTTTACGACAAAACTCCATCTGTGACCATGATTTATCTTAATCAAGCAGGGAACTATATTCAGCACATGCATCTTTATTATCCCAGGACCCGAAGAATACCTGCAAAGAACAGAGAAGACAAGAAGAGGGGGAGTAAAAGAAACTGGAAGTTGACCCTATCACAGGTTGGATGAGAAGATGGAAAATTCTATAGACCAGTAAGACTCAATCTCACATTACTTTGGACAAACCGTGATGGTGTGAGCTCTCCCTCCTCTACATCTCATCTTCATGATTGTATTGTGAAATGTAAACCCCCTAGTAGCTTTGTCAAGGGCAGTACCAAACATACAAGAGAATATAGTACTAAATATCTATTACATCAAGTGATGTCTTCTCTTTATTTAGATGTTCTCACGTTCTCTTTCTGAACCTTTTCCAGTCAGTCCATGGCGACTTGTTTTATTTATTACGTATAAAGTGCGAAAATATTCTGCAGCGCTTTACAGACATTAACAAACACTTGTTTCCCCAGTGGAGCTGACAATCTAAATTCCCTATCAGTATGTCTTTGGAGCAGGGCCGGGACATTGGGCAGCCGAACGCAGGCACCCGCCTAGGGCGCCAACTCTACCCGCGTTGGGGGTGGGAGTTTGTGTGCAATCTTTCTGTGAAAAAAACCTTTCTAATCGATACTAATGAGCACATTAGTGCACAGCATCTGCGAGCCAGGGAACCGTGAGTGTCCTGACTTTGTACAGAGTCTGGTCAGACGCAGACGTGCCCTCTGATCTGACGCTGTGCAGATGTCAGTTCACAGTACAGAGCAACAAGAAGAGCCAAGCTGCAGAGTGGAGGAGCTGTCTGGAGCTGGAGAAGTACCGGTAAGTTTTTTTTGTTTGATCTGAGGTCTGCAGAGAACTGAGGGTTTTGAAGGGAGCGCATGAATTTTAGGGTCTGGTCTAATGTCTGCAGGGATCTGAGGGAAGAGGGTTTAGGTGGCCACAGGAATTGTGGGGTCTGATCTAAGGTGCAGTCTTATCTGAAGTTTCTGTGGGGCTAATCTGGGATCTGTTTTAATTTTGGGGACTGGTCTGGGGTTTGATTCCTTAAAGTTTCGTTCCATTATTTTCAAGCTCTCTAGCCATGTCCTTTAGCTCTTTAATTTTGGCAGTACAGTAATTGGGGCCGGGGGGGCATACAGCAGCACTGTTGGTACTGTAATGTTGACACACGGGGCAGCAGCGGGCACAGTTTTGGTGCAAGCTACAGAATGGGCATGCTAAAGGGGCAGCTGGACAGGGAGATTTTTGCTATAGATGGTGGGGATGGACAGCAGAAGCAATGAGTGAAATCATAGGTGTAACCTAATCTCCTGGGCCCTAATGTAAAATCTGTAACAGACCCCTATCTACCATGTGCCATTTATTAATACTGTACTGGTATCTTTTTATATAGCAGGGGATAGTACAACCCTGGCCAAAGACGTCTGTGCATGATGGTCTGAACCAGATGGAGTAGAAAAGGAAAGTGAACAACTGAAATCCACAGAGATGTCACCTGTAAGTCACTATAATTACTTTTGGTATAACGATGACTGCTTCTTATACGATGTGTTTAAATCTCTTTATTAGAAAGTTGCTTCAACGTGAATTGATTGGGGGGGGGGGGGGGGGCGCAATTTGCCTGCTCTGCCTAGGGTGCCAAAATACCTTGTTCTGACCCTGCTTTGGAGTGTGGGAGGACCCAGAGTGATCCACGCAAATATGGGGAAAACATACAAACTCCACACAGGGGTTGTCCTTGGTTGAATTCAAACCTAGGATCCAGCACTGCAAGGCGCCAGAGCTAATGACTGAGCCATCATGCTCTCTCCTTTCAGCCATGTCTGGTCTCTGCAGAGTTTGCCACACAGGAGTCTTGGGTTTCTCACTTTTCCATCGTCCTCCCCCCTCCTGGTGCTCCAACAGTTTTATTCTGCTCGTACTCCCAAAACTGTGGAAGGTGTGCTCCCCAATGCCTCCAAATGCTGTACTGCTAAAATAATGGTGCACTACAAATAGTCGCCCATAGTAAAAGTGCTCTCAAAAGTCCCACTAATAGTAATAATTGTCTCCCAGAGTGCCCTCATTAGTAATAGTTCCCCCTACAATGCCCTTAACAATGGTAATGCACCCCACCATTAGTAGTAGTATCCTTCATATTGTGGCCAATAATAAATATACTCTATTTTCCCCCAGTACCCCCAGTAGTATTCTAGAAGAAAAAAAATCTTACCTATGGAGAGAAGATTAGGACTGGTGTGAAGCCTGCACTGACTCTTACACAGCACGATATAAGCCCTGTGTATGAGTCACAGCCACAGAGGCTGATCGCTATTATGTGGATGTCACTGGGGGTCACTGTGGATGGCAATGGGGACACCAGATGGCAATGGGGACACTGTGGATGCCAATAGGGGCACTGTGGATGGCACCTGGGGTCAGGCTCGGACTGGCCCACAGGGGGTACAGGTGTAACATCCTGGAGTGGTGTTACCATTCCTACACCCTGCTACTATCTCTAATGGGCTAACACAAATGTCATCCTTTGTACTTCTGTCCAGGTCCTCTACAATGCTAGGATTACTATGCAACTCTTTTTACATGTAATATGCCTGGTGTAAATGGCAGAGCTATACATAGAAAGAATGATGGGATCCTGAAATTCTTATATGGAGGGATCCTCATGGGATTTTGATCGTCCCATATTGTCTTTATACCGGAATTTTCCCGCCAAGAATGGTGTTCAAGGTGGCTAAAAATAGCTATTGTCTCTGGGTAGAGGTAGGTAGCAGGGGATTAGCTGAGAAGGTTACCTATGGAAGGTCATTGCTGGGCAGAGTAAAAATTGATGCCCAGCAACAGTTAGGGCATTGGGTGGTTACTTTGGCGGGTTAGCTGTTTTGTGTATATATATTGAGATGTTTGACAGTGCTATTGCTGTCAGCCAAGCAGCAAGTGTGGAGCTGCGTCCCGCCCGCCTTCCCTACTCTGAAGAGTTGCTGTTTGCGATCAGGGCCGTCTTTACCGCAGGGCAAAAGGGGCAGCTGCCCCGTGCCCAGTTGCTCCTGGGGGGCCCAGCAGCACTCGGTGACCAACAAGACTTTTTAGCCTTTTAGCTGCCGAATATTGCAGCGGGACATGGGAGCTGTGCGCTGCGCACAGGGCCGGCCTTTGGGCTGTGCTTACTACTATATTTTTGTTGCCGCCGCCACCCGCCAGCCATCTAACAGCACGGAGTCACGGTCCGGACTATAGAAAGAGACTAAGTGAGGAGGGGGGCGGGGCCCGCGGCCGCTCTGCGCTCCGCTCTGCTGCCTGGCCTGCCTGTCTCTTTAACAGAGCAGACCAGTGGCTGCTGGAGCGTGACGCAGCTGCCGCACAGGCAGAGAGAAGAAGGAGGCGGAGCGAGCCCGAGCGCCAGCCAGCAGCCACAACAGACACAGCCTGAGCCAGCCAAGCAACTTACAGGTATTTGGTAGTAACAACTGGATGGATCCCATCTGCCACTGGCCCATGATGGAGTGGTGTGGTGATCATATTAATTGTATGTATGTGTGTGTCCTGTGTGTGTGTGTGTGTGACTGTCCGTCCCTGTGTGTGTGTGTGTGCGACTGTCCGTCCCTGTGTGTGTGCGACTGTCCGTCCCTGTGTGTGACTGTCCGTCCCTGTGTGTGTGCGTCTGTCTGTCCCTGTGTGTGTGCGTCTGTCCATCCCTGTGTGTGTGCGACTGTCCGTCCCTGTGTGTGACTGTCCATCCCTGTGTGTGTGCGTCTGTCTGTCCCTGTGTGTGTGCGTCTGTCCATCCCTGTGTGTGTGTGACTGTCCGTCCCTGTGTGTGTGTGTCTGTCTGTCCCTATGTGTGCGTCTGTCCGTCCCTGTGTGTGTGCGTCTGTCCGTCCCTGTGTGTGTGTGACTGTCCGTCCCTGTGTGTGTGTGACTGTCCGTCCCTTTGTGTGTGTGTGTCTCTCCCTGTGTATATCACCATGCCCACAGTGTTCCTATGTCTTGATGCAGCTGCTTCAGAACGTTCTGTGCGGGGCAAGAAGAAGAAGATGGAAGAGGAGGCAGCGCCAGCATGGAGTCAGTGCGATAGACACAGGGAGGCACACTAAGGACGAAGGTAGCACTTCCACATGATCTACACTAGTGTTATCTGTGGTTTTACATAGGACTGCAGGTAACACTACTACATTATTCAGCACTAGTGTTATCTGTGGTTTTACATAGGACTGCAGGTAACACTACCACAAGGTTAGCTCGCACAGGGAGAGCGTTGATGTCACTGATGTAAAATATCACTTATATGTGGAGAGCAGTGATGTCACTGATGTAATATAACATGATATGTGGAGAGTGTTCATGTCATTGATGCAATACAGCGCTCCAGATGGCGACCAAAATGGTCGCCAATGCGCCTTAAAATTTGCAGATGGTGACAAGACTTGTCATAGGCTACAGGCCTGAGGTCTATTTGGTAGTGAAATCCCAGCGCAGGCGTGATGATGTCATCGCGCCCACCTGTGCCAGGACGCGGTGAGGTGTGCGCGTCTGCGTTGCACCATCCCTCGCCGTACCAGCAGCTAGTGAGTGCCAGTGAAAGGACACAGGTGAGTATAAGATTTTTTTAGGGTGTGGGAAGGCGGGATTCAGGGGGCCCAAGTAAATTCTTGCCCAGGGTTCAATCGATATTAAAGACGGCCCTGTTTGCGATCTTACCCAATGGAAGATTTCATCTCTGTGCTCCGAAGTCGTGCCAAGGATGGGGGAATGTCTGCCTGGTTGGAGTCATGCCTGTCAGACCTCGTATCTTCAATGCCGGCGGTGCCTGGAGTGGACGTGGCTGTGGATTCCAGGACCTCTTCTTGTGCTGTGGCGGTGTCAGATGACCTCCCTGCTGTTTTGCCTGCGCTGCGCTCTTCTCAGCTTGAAAGGAGGCAGCGCACCCATTTCTCCCCTTCTCCTTCCAGGTCCATCTCGGATCTCTGATGCCGTTTACGGAAGCGGCAGAGTGGGAGTGACGTCACGTCCGGGTGTACGGCATTTTTCTGTGTCCCCCAGGAACTTTGATATTATAAGTGCTTGCCCATGGGATGTTTTTTGTCTTGTTTTTATTTTGAAGCTTTTTCCTCTTTTCTAGGATGGGTTGTCTCCGTGAGGACCATGCGAGGTGCGGTGACAAACTATTTAGATGATTTTTTCGGTCCTGTTGACTCCCCAGTTTGTTTTGATCTGTTAGATTACTTTTTCTGTATTTGTTCTCAGTTTGGTGTTCCTTTGGCTGTTGATAAAACTGTTAATTGTTTGGAATATTTGGTATCGTTATTAGGGAATTGCTGGCCATTAAGTTGGCGTTCGAGGAATGGCGGCTTTGGTTGGAAGGAGCAATTCACCCTATTACGGTAATTACGGATCACAAGAATCTGGCCTACCTGGAGTCGGCTAAGCGACTGAACCCAAGGCAGGCCACATGGTAATTGTTTTTCACCAGATTTACCTTCATCGTCACTTACCACCCTAGGGTTAAGAACGTCAAGGCGGACGCTTTGTTGCGTAGCTTTCCTGGGGGGGTGAGTCTAATGACCCTAGTCCCATTTTATCTGAAGGGGTAGTCATATCCGCTCTTTATCCTGATCTTGAGGCCAGGGTGTTGGAGGCACAGGAGGATGCTCCGGATTCTTGTCCTCTGTGGAAGTTGTTTGTTCCCTCCGAATTACGTCACAAGGTGTTTGAGGAACATTACTGTACGGTGCTTGCTGGGCACCCTGGAAGCAGATCGACTGTCGATCTCATCTCTCACAGACTTTGGTGGCCGGGGTTGCGTAAGTGTGTTGAGGACTATGTGTCAGCCTGTGGTACCTGTGCACGTGCTAAGGTGACACATACTCGGATCTCTGCTTCCATTGCCCATCCCGTCCAGACCTTGGACCCATTTGTCCATGGATTTTTATCATGGATTTACCGAATTCTTCGGGAAAAAATTTGATTCTGGTGGTTTTAGATCGTTTTAGTAAAATGGCACACTTTATTGCATTACCTAGTCTACC
The DNA here is from genome assembly GCF_014858855.1 of Bufo gargarizans. Taxonomy (NCBI): domain Eukaryota; kingdom Metazoa; phylum Chordata; class Amphibia; order Anura; family Bufonidae; genus Bufo; species Bufo gargarizans. Next base: position 242,831,835 of record NC_058080.1, on the reverse strand, counting down.
CAATGCTAAAACTCTTGCACGGGTGTTTGTCGACAACATCGTAAAACTACATGGCATTCCCTCTGATGTGGTGTCCGATAGAGGGACTCAGTTTGTTTCCAGATTCTGGAAAGCGTTCTGTACTCGTCTGGGTGTACAATTGTCCTTCTCTTCGGCTTTTCATCCTCAGTCGAACGGACAGACGGAGCGCACTAATCAGAATCTGGAGACTTACCTGAGATGTTTTGTTTCAGAGAATCAGGAAGAGTGGTGTTCATTTTTGTCGTTAGCTGAGTTTTCTATAAATAACCGTAGACAGGAATCCACTGATAAGTCGCAGTTTTTTGGGGCATATGGGTTCCAACCACAGTTTGGTACATTTTCTGGTGCTCAAAATTCCGGCATTCCTGTGGAGAAACGCTTTTCCTCTTCTTTGTTTTCTATTTGGTGGAAAATCCAAAATAACCTGAAAAAGATGGGCAACAGGTATAAGCGTGTGGCTGACAGGAGATGTATGAGTGGTCCGGACCTGAGAGTGAGTGATTCTGTGTGGTTGTCTACAAGAAACATTAAACTTAAGGTACCTTCTTGGAAGTTGGGCCCAAGATTTATTGGTCCATATAAGATCACTGCCATTGTTAACCCTGTTGAGCCATCCTCCTTGCCTCCTGCTCCTGTCATGGTGGACGGCAATTTAGAATTTCAGATCAGCAGGATTGTGGACTCCCGAGTTCTCCGGAGATCCCTCCAGTATCTTGTTCATTGGAGAGGGTACGAACCAGAGGAGAGGATGTGGGTTCCAGCGACCGATGTTAATGCTAGTCGTCTGGTGAGAGCATTCCACAGAGCTCATCCTGATAAGGTTGGTCCTGGGTGCCCGGAAGTCACCCGTAGAAGGGGAAGGGGGGTACTGTCACATCTGTGACAGGTCTCAGAAGGTCTGAAAGATTATCTATGCATTAGTGATCTGACAGCCTCTTTTGGTTTCACTTTGTGTGTTGCTGGTATGTCCACACCTCCTGTTCAGGTGTGGATCATGTGACCTTTACCTCGCCCTATTTAGTCTGACTTTTCCCATCACTCCTTGCTTGGGATAGCTTCATTTGGTCTTGGAAGAGCTGGAGTGTGGTTCGTGTTGAAGTCCTGTTCATCCTTCATCCTCTGAAGTTAAGTGTTCCGCTTGTTGTGTTTTGTATCCCCCCCCCCCCCCCCCCCGGTTGTTTGTTTACTAGGCCTCAGTGAGATGCTAGTTCTTTCACCAGGGAAGGAACGGGCGGTCTCTGCCCGGTCATTATCTTTAGGGCATCTGAGGGTCACCAGAGTTTTCTAGGTTCCCGTGTATGGTTATCTCTACCATCGAGAGGTGCCCATACGGATAGGAGTTAGGGCCAGGAGCAGAGTTTTATAGGTGGTGACCCTTTTCCTTCCCTAGCAGTGAGACCTAGTGTCTTTCCCCTTCCTTCTTGATTGTCTTTTTTTGTTCTCCCCTACTACATCCGTGACAGGAACACTATGGATGGCAATGGGGGCACTGTTGATGGCAATCTGGGGGCACTGAAGATGTAAATGGGGACACTGTGGATGTCACTGCTATGGGGCACTGTGGATATCAGTTATAGGGACACTGTGGATATCACTTATGGGGGGAGCTGCAGATGTCACTGTTATGGGGGCTCTGTGGATGTCACTTATGGGGATGCTGTAAATGTCACTGCAATGGGGGTGCTGCAGATGTCAATTATAGGGGGCGCTATGGATGTCACTTAGGGGGCACTGTGGATATCACTTATGGGGCGCTATGAATGCCACTTATGGGGGCACTGTGCATGTCACTTATGGGGGCGCTGGGCATGTCACTTTTATGGCGGTGCTGTGGATGTCACTTTTATGGCGGTGCTGTGGATGTCAGTGTTACGGGGGCTCAGTATGAGTTATTATGCTCATGCAAACGACAGTGATGAACCCCGAAATCCATGTCCTGGTCAATGTGTCGCCACGTGGCTTCCCTGACCTGAACTGCCTGTATGATAGTAATGTATGATATAACCAGTCTATATGTGACCGTGGGGCAGTTGTAGTGCACTCACCTCATCATGTACATAATTTAAATAAGGAGAGAAAAGAAGAAATGAATCGCACATCCACTGCTAATGCTATGATCTCATCCCTGCATTCCTGCAGGAGACAGCACTAAATAGCGCATGTGTACCACCTCCAAGCTACATGCTAAATGAGGCATTTGTGTACATTTTGATCAAAAGGCAATAAGCCCACTCACCACGCCAAGATTGCCTCTATGGGTGGGTCCTAACCTAAAATTGGCGCGGCGCTACACGGCGACCACCAGCGCTGGGGCGCCATCCCGGCCGGCGGCGGGACCCAGTGGCCAAACAGCACCCCTGCTGCTTGACCATGCCATACCTAGCTCTGGGGACACAGCTCAGTAGGCAGTATCATATAAGATAGGATTAGATACACAGCTCAGCAGGCAGTATCATACAAGATAGGATTAGATACACACTTCAGCATGCAGTATCACACATGAGAACCTTTGATACAGGAACAGGAGACTTTATCGCAGATGATAGATTTAGATATAGAGGCACATCAGACAGCATCTGACATGATTAGCTTAGATACACAGCAGACAGTATCAAACAAGATGGGATTAGATACACAGCTAGGGTTGCCAGTGCCACCCGGCCGGTATCTCACCTGCAAGGCCGGTATTTTAGTGGCCCTGCTGGTGCCAGTAATTTTTTTCAAACATTGTCGATATTTTCCTACAAGGACTGCTACTAATGAGCGCTTCCATTTTGGAACACTCATTAGTGCAGCCTTAACCCCCCTATTGTGTTAATAAAAAAATCCTCCATTTGCTTGTGCTGCTGACTGGAGGACAGGACCTGCGAGACGTCATCACTCCTCCAGTCAGCAGTGAGCGTTCATCACAGTGCGAGCAATTTGAGTTGTGTTTTTTTTTTTTTTTTTTTTTCCAGAAGCAGAGAAGTGGGAACTAGCACTAATGGGGGGCACATTATTTTTTCTGGGGGGCACTAATGGGGGCATTATTCTTCCTGGGAGCCATTAATGGGGGCATTATTCTTCCTGGGGCACAAATGGGGACATTATTCTTCCTGGGGGCACAAATGGGGACATTATTCTTCCTGGGGGCACAAATGGGGGACATTATTCTTCCTGGGGGCACAAATGGGGGACATTATTCTTCCTGGGGGCACAAATGGGGGACATTATTCTTCCTGGGGGCACAAATGGGGGACATTATTCTTCCTGGGGGCACAAATGGGGGGGCATTATTCTTCCTGGGGGCACAAATGGGGGGGCATTATTCTTCCTGGGGGCACAAATGGGGGGGCATTATTCTTCCTGGGGGCACAAATGGGGGGGCATTATTCTTCCTGAGGGGCACTAATGGGGACATTATTACTGGGGGGCACTAATGGGGGCATTATTCTTACTGGGGGCCCAGCACGTGTGTGTGTGTGGGGGGGGGGGGGGGAGAAACTGGATAACCCCTTTAATATTATTGGGAGCCACAGTATGACAGCGACTTAACACCCCGTGTTGGGAAAGGTGGCAACCCTATACACAGCTCAGCAGGCAGTATTGCATACAACAGGCTATATATTAGGCTCACTAGGCTGTTTTGTACATGATAAGATTAGATACAGATGTGTTTGGATGTGCTTGCTGTTTATTGCACTCTGGAGATAGTGAGGGAAGAGCCTGTGGACGGTCAGTGATGTAATGTAGAGACACGAGGATTCCTGTATGGGTGTAGTACAGAGATCAGCAACCTCCGGCACTCCAGCTGTAGTAAGACTACAGCTCCCAGCATGCTCCTTTCACTTCTATGGGATTCCTGAGAACAACTAAACAATTGTGCATGCTGGGAGTTGTAGTTTTACCACAGCTGGAGTGCGGGTGTTTCGTGAAATTTCCCTACCCTCGTCACTTCCTGTTGTGACGCGGCTACACCGGACATGATGTTCCCAGCTTTGGAAGGAGGTGTGCCTCGCCGCGCAGGCGCACGACGGGGTAGGGAAATTTCACACCAGAGTTGGGGAGAAGGGGTCACCTAATGCGCTTGCGCCTTACCTCTCAGCTGGACACCGGCCGACACTGCGCATGGGCCGGGATCCTCAGCAGCGGTTAGAGGGTAGGGAAAAATTACAGGCCAGTGAGCAAACGCAGCTCACTACTCCCGTCTGGATATACCGCGCGTGCGCACCAGCGGACAGGGAGATCTCTTATACCGAACATCCATCCGATTACCGCGCCTGCGCAGTTTGGGGGTAGGGAGATCTGATGGCCATTTGTTCTGTTAAATCTCCCTACCACTCACTGCGCACGCGCAGTGTCTGATTATCTGGAGCCAGTTGAGAGGTAAGGCACAAGCGCATTAGGTAGCCCCTTCTCCCCAACTCTGGTGTAAAATTTACCTACCCCGTCGCTGTGCGCCTGCCCGGCGCGGCTCACTTCCTTCCAAAGCTGGGAAGATCATGTCCGGTACAGCCACGTCACAACAGGAAGTGACGAGGGTAGGGAAATTTTACAGCACACCGGAGGTTGCTAATCCCTGATGTAGTAAGATGTCCACAGGAGTTGTAGTGGGTGTAGCTACTGCAAGCTGAGCAGTGTGGGGGCATGGCCTGCCAGTGACTCATCACTCTGCACAGCAACTATGTTAGGCTCCATTCAGACGTCCGTAGAACGGGTCTGCATCCGTTCCGCAATTATCCGGAACGGGTGCGGACCCATTCATTCTCTATGGGGCCGGAAGAGATGCAGAGAGCACACTGTGCTCTCTGCATCCGCATTTCTGGAGTGTGGCCCCGATCTTCCGGTCCGCAGCTCCGCAAGAAAATAGAGCATGTCCTATTCTTGTCCGCAATTGCATTCATAGGCATTTCTATAAGGGGGTGCCGGCCGCAATTTGCGGATCTGTAATGCACTACGGACGTCTGAATGGAGTCTTAGGGTGGGTTCACACTAGCGTTAAGGATTCCGTTATGGTTTCCGTTATAACGGAAAATATCGGAATCCATAAGACGGAAGGACGGATCCGTTCTTCTGCCCATTGACTTCTATCATGACGGAATAAAAAAAGGCTTCCGCTTTACATTCTGTCTGGGAATTCTGTTATTCTCCGTTATAACCATGGTCTAATGGACAGTGATGGCCAGTTCGCGTTGTTCGCCCGCGAACACATGCGGGCTGCCAACTTTTCGCACAAGTCCGGTGATGCACAGGTAAGCCCTTACCTGTGCCTGTGCGCGAGGTGGTCTGAAATCAAAAGCGGTCACCGGGAGCAGGCAGTTCCGAGAACAACTACCGGGGGCCTTCATTGGGCTGTTCTCGGAACTGCTCCCGCTGAACGTATTTGTTTCAGACCGGCTCGCGGCACAGGTAAGGACTTAACAACGCGGGCGAACAATGCGCACTGGCAATCACTGATAATGGAAAGCCATAACGGAATCCCTAAGGCCTCTTTCACACGGGCGTCATGTTTTTGGCCCGGATAAGATCCTCGGAAGAGGTCATCAATATCAGATCCGCGGGGCTCTGACACCTGGGACGCTCGCCGATTATCTGTATGAGGAGACGACATATGCACTGCACATGGTAGTACATGTGGATGTGTCTTATACTGTATGATCCAGCAGTGTATACTCCTGAAGATATGAGGAGGGATGTGTCGTATACTGTATGATCCAGCAGTGTATACTCCTGAAGATATGAGGAGGGATGTATATTATACTGTATGATCCAGCAGTGTATACTCCTGAAGATATGAGGAGGGGTGTATATTATACTGTATGATCCAGCATTGTATACTCCTGTACAGTGATATTAGGAGGGATGTATATTATACTGTATGATCCAGCAGTGTATACTACTGATATGAGGAGGGGTGTATATTATACTGTATGATCCAGCAGTGTATACTCCTGATGATATGAGGAGGGGTGTATATTATACTGTATGATCCAGCAGTGTATACTCCTGTACAGTGATATTAGGAGGGATGTATATTATACTGTATGATCCAGCAGTGTATACTACTGATATGAGGAGGGGTGTATATTATACTGTATGATCCAGCAGTGTATACTCCAGATGATATGAGGAGGGATGTGTCTTATACTGTATGATCCAGCAGTGTATACTCCTGTACAGTGATATTAGGAGGGATGTATATTATACTGTATGATCCAGCAGTGTATACTCCAGATGATATAAGGAGGGATGTATATTATACTGTATGATCCAGCAGTGTATACTCCTGATATACTGTAGGATCCGGCAGTGTACACTCCTGATATACTGTAGGATCCGGCAGTGTACACTCCTGATATACTGTAGGATCCGGCAGTGTACACTCCTGATATACTGTAGGATCCGGCAGTGTACACTCCTGATATACTGTAGGATCCGGCAGTGTATACTCCTGATATACTGTAGGATCCGGCAGTGTACACTCCTGATGTACTGTAGGATCCGGCAGTGTACACTCCTGATGTACTGTAGGATCCGGCAGTGTACACTCCTGATGTACTGTAGGATCCGGCAGTGTACACTCCTGATGTACTGTAGGATCCGGCAGTGTACACTCCTGATGTACTGTAGGATCCGGCAGTGTACACTCCTGATGTACTGTAGGATCCGGCAGTGTACACTCCTGATGTACTGTAGGATCCGGCAGTGTACACTCCTGATGTACTGTAGGATCCGGCAGTGTACACTCCTGATGTACTGTAGGATCCGGCAGTGTATACTCCTGATATACTGTAGGATCCGGCAGTGTACACTCCTGATATACTGTAGGATCCGGCAGTGTACACTCCTGATATACTGTAGGATCCGGCAGTGTACACTCCTGATATACTGTAGGATCCGGCAGTGTACACTCCTGATATACTGTAGGATCCGGCAGTGTACACTCCTGATATACTGTAGGATCCAGCAGTGTACACTCCTGATATACTGTAGGATCCGGCAGTGTATACTCCTGATATACTGTAGGATCCGGCAGTGTACACTCCTGATGTACTGTAGGATCCGGCAGTGTACACTCCTGATGTACTGTAGGATCCGGCAGTGTACACTCCTGATGTACTGTAGGATCCGGCAGTGTACACTCCTGATGTACTGTAGGATCCGGCAGTGTACACTCCTGATGTACTGTAGGATCCGGCAGTGTACACTCCTGATGTACTGTAGGATCCGGCAGTGTACACTCCTGATGTACTGTAGGATCCGGCAGTGTACACTCCTGATGTACTGTAGGATCCGGCAGTGTACACTCCTGATGTACTGTAGGATCCGGCAGTGTACACTCCTGATATACTGTAGGATCCGGCAGTGTACACTCCTGATATACTGTAGGATCCGGCAGTGTACACTCCTGATATACTGTAGGATCCGGCAGTGTACACTCCTGATATACTGTAGGATCCGGCAGTGTACACTCCTGATATACTGTAGGATCCGGCAGTGTACACTCCTGATATACTGTAGGATCCGGCAGTGTACACTCCTGATATACTGTAGGATCCAGCAGTGTACACTCCTGATATACTGTAGGATCCGGCAGTGTATACTCCTGATATACTGTAGGATCCGGCAGTGTACACTCCTGATATACTGTAGGATCCGGCAGTGTACACTCCTGATATACTGTAGGATCCGGCAGTGTACACTCCTGATGTACTGTAGGATCCGGCAGTGTATACTTCTGATATACTGTAGGATCCAGCAGTGTATACTTCTGATATACTGTATGATCCAGCAGTGTACACTCCTGATATACTGTAGGATCCGGCAGTGTACACTCCTCATATACTGTAGGATCCGGCAGTGTACACTCCTGATGTACTGTAGGATCCGGCAGTGTACACTCCTGATGTACTGTAGGATCCGGCAGTGTACACTCCTGATGTACTGTAGGATCCGGCAGTGTACACTCCTGATATACTGTAGGATCCGGCAGTGTACACTCCTGATGTACTGTAGGATCCGGCAGTGTATACTTCTGATATACTGTAGGATCCAGCAGTGTATACTTCTGATATACTGTATGATCCAGCAGTGTACACTCCTGATATACTGTAGGATCCGGCAGTGTACACTCCTCATATACTGTAGGATCCGGCAGTGTATACTCCTGATGTACTGTAGGATCCGGCAGTGTACACTCCTGATGTACTGTAGGATCCGGCAGTGTACACTCCTGATGTACTGTAGGATCCGGCAGTGTACACTCCTGATATACTGTAGGATCCGGCAGTGTATACTTCTGATGTACTGTAGGATCCAGCAGTGTATACTTCTGATATACTGTATGATCCAGCAGTGTACACTCCTGATATACTGTAGGATCCGGCAGTGTACACTCCTCATATACTGTAGGATCCGGCAGTGTATACTCCTGATATACTGTAGGATCCCCTCTGTAGTAATGGGGGAGGGGCAGGAGCGCTGAGATTGGAGGGGGCACGTCCTGACAGGACGGGAGGAGGGGCTCCCGGAGGAAGCCGGCTTTCTGTCTGCTGCTATCGCCTGGACCATCTACATCACCCGGGAAGGCGGGACGGACGAGGATTAGGCTGTCACACGGGGCATAACATGAAGTGACGTGCACTGTGCATGGATCAGTGACAGGCACAGTGTGGGGACAGCCGCTGCACATACCGCTTCCCTCTGATAATAACGCAAGGATGATGCATTCTCTCCAGTGTGCACACACGGCAGTACCGCTGTACGGGCTCTGACCGAGGCGCCCCTCACACCAATACACGGAGCACACCGTGACTGGAAGTCCCCGGGCTACGGGCCTGGCACTACTGCCTCCACCTGGCTCCCTCCCGGGCTCTGAGCCCTGAGCTCCCCCCCAGCCAGCTCGGGGACCTGCCTCCATGTACCCGCACGATGTCCGGGAAGCATTACAAGGGCCCGGAGGTCAGCTGCTGCATCAAGTACTTCATATTCGCCTTTAATGTCATCTTCTGGGTAAGTGGCGCCCTCCATTCACCTCAGATGGATCCCTGCAGGGACCTACAGCCTCCTCTGGTCACATGTGGAATGCCTTTATGTATGTGTGGTGTTTACATCTGTGTATATGTACATGTGGTGTTTACATCTGTGTATATGTATGTGTGGTGTTTACATCTGTGTATATGTACATGTGGTGTTTACATCTGTGTATATGTACATGTGGTGTTTACATCTGTGTATATGTACATGTGGTGTTTACATCTGTGTATATGTACATGTGTGTGTGGTGTTTACATCTGTGTATATGTATGTGTGGTGTTTACATCTGTGTATATGTACATGTGTGTGTGGTGTTTACATCTGTGTATATGTGTGTGTGGTGTTTACATCTGTGTATATGTATGTGTGGTGTTTACATCTGTGTATATGTACGTGTGTGTGGTGTTTACATCTGTGTATATGTATGTGTGGTGTTTACATCTGTGTATATGTATGTGTGGTGTTTACATCTGTGTATATGTACATGTGTGTGTGGTGTTTACATCTGTGTATATGTATGTGTGGTGTTTACATCTGTGTATATGTACATGTGTGTGTGGTGTTTACATCTGTGTATATGTATGTGTGGTGTTTACATCTGTGTATATGTATATGTGTGTGTGGTGTTTACATCTGTGTATATGTGTGTGTGGTGTTTACATCTGTGTATATGTACGTGTGGTGTTTACATCTGTGTATATGTACATGTGTGTGTGGTGTTTACATCTGTGTATATGTACGTGTGTGTGTGGTGTTTACATCTGTGTATATGTGGTGTTTACATCTGTGTATATGTACGTGTGGTGTTTACATCTGTGTATATGTACATGTGTGTGTGTGTGTGGTGTTTACATCTGTGTATATGTACGTGTGGTGTTTACATCTGTGTACATGTGTGGTGTTTACATCTGTGTATATTTACACGTGTGGTGTTTACATCTGTGTATATGTACATGTGGTGTTTACATCTGTGTATATGTGTGTGTGGTGTTTACATCTGTGTGTGTGTGGTGTTTACATCTGTGTATATGTATGTGTGGTGTTTACATCTGTGTATATGTACGTGTGTTGTTTACATCTGTGTATATGTACATGTGGTGTTTACATCTGTGTATATGTACATGTGTGTGTGGTGTTTACATCTGTGTATATGTACATGTGTATGTGTGGTGTTTACATCTGTGTATATGTACATGTGTGGTGTTTACATCTGTGTATATGTACATGTGTGGTGTTTACATCTGTGTATATGTACATGTGTGGTGTTTACATCTGTGTATATGTACGTGTGGTGTTTACATCTGTGTATATGTATATGTACGTGTGGTGTTTACATCTGTGTATATGTGTGTGTGTGGTGTTTACATCTGTGTATATGTACGTGTGGTGTTTACATCTGTGTATATGTATATGTACGTGTGGTGTTTACATCTGTGTATATGTACATGTGTGGTGTTTACATCTGTGTATATGTACGTGTGTGTGTGTGTGGTGTTTACATCTGTGTATATGTACGTGTGGTGTTTACATCTGTGTATATGTACGTGTGGTGTTTACAATCTGTGTATATGTACACGTGTGGTGTTTACATTCTGTGTATATGTACACGTGTGGTGTTTACATTCTGTGTATATGTACACGTGTGGTGTTTACATTCTGTGTATATGTACACGTGTGGTGTTTACATTCTGTGTATATGTACACGTGTGGTGTTTACATTCTGTGTATATGTACACGTGTGTGTGGTGTTTACATCTGTGTACATGTGTGGTGTTTACATCTGTGTATATGTACACGTGTGGTGTTTACATCTGTGTATATGTACATGTGGTGTTTACATCTGTGTATATGTGTGTGTGGTGTTTACATCTGTGTATATGTGTGTGTGGTGTTTACATCTGTGTATATGTGTGTGTGGTGTTTACATCTGTGTATATGTACGTGTGGTGTTTACATCTGTGTTGTTTACATCTGTGTATATGTACGTGTGGTGTTTACATCTGTGTATATGTACGTGTGTGGTGTTTACATCTGTGTATATGTACATGTGGTGTTTACATCTGTGTATATGTACATGTGTGTGTGTGGTGTTTACATCTGTGTATATGTATGTGTGGTGTTTACATCTGTGTATATGTACATGTGTGGTGTTTACATCTGTGTATATGTACATGTGTGGTGTTTACATCTGTGTATATGTACGTGTGGTGTTTACATCTGTGTATATGTACATGTGGTGTTTACATCTGTGTATATGTGTGTGTGTGGTGTTTACATCTGTGTATATGTACGTGTGGTGTTTACATCTGTGTATATGTACGTGTGGTGTTTACATCTGTGTATATGTACATGTGTGTGTGTGGTGTTTACATCTGTGTATATGTGTGTGTGTGGTGTTTACATCTGTGTATATGTACGTGTGGTGTTTACATCTGTGTATGTATATGTACGTGTGGTGTTTACATCTGTGTATATGTACGTGTGGTGTTTACATCTGTGTATATGTACATGTGTGGTGTTTACATCTGTGTATATGTACGTGTGGTGTTTACAATCTGTGTATATGTACACGTGTGGTGTTTACAATCTGTGTATATGTACACGTGTGGTGTTTACAATCTGTGTATATGTACACGTGTGGTGTTTACAATCTGTGTATATGTACACGTGTGGTGTTTACAATCTGTGTATATGTACACGTGTGGTGTTTACAATCTGTGTATATGTACACGTGTGGTGTTTACATTCTGTGTATATGTATGTGTGGTGTTTACATTCTACCTGTATATGTACACGTGTGGTGTTTACATTCTGTGTATATGTATGTGTGGTGTTTACATTCTACCTGTATATGTACACGTGTGGTGTTTACATTCTGTGTATATGTATGTGTGGTGTTTACATTCTACCTGTATATGTACACGTGTGGTGTATGATAGTCATCTGACAGGAACCTGTGGCTCAGAACATATACCATGACTTAAAGGGGCATTCCAGGTATAGTAATAGGGGCAATAGCTCGGCACTGTGCTCTCGCATTCCCAAAGATATGAATGGGATCACCCGCCAGTCGCAGGAAATCCAGCCGTGTTGGACGTTTTGCGACCGCCGCAGCAGTCCCATTCATTTCTATGGGATTACCGCTGCTCACCGATCCTGTCCGTGACCAGTGTCGCCATGTAGCCGTACCCTAAAAGTCTGCATCCAACCCTGGCCTTTAAAGGTTTCTGTTTAGTTTTGTTTTTTTAACGCAAGTTTTATTGTAAATAGGAAAATCGTTAAAAACGCATAGAAGCAGACTCGGATTGGCTCACAGGGGAACAGGTGAATCCCCCAGTGGGCCCCTGACCAAGGTGGGCCCCTAGTCTCCGCAGCACAGCATTTCAGCTAGCCTATATCCATATATAACCTGGATAGACTGAAGGGGTTGCCCATCTTACACATTGATGTGGGAGTCCCACCTAGGGACCCACACCCATCTCGAGAAGGTGGCCCCCGATTTGAAAGTGAGCATGTTGCAAAAGCTAGAATTTTGATAAAAGGTCCGGAGAACCCCTTTAAGCTTGTAAGAACAACCATTGTTCGTTGTCTTTTTTTGTAAATTTATGTAAATTCTTATAGAGAAGCCCATTGAAAAAATGCCCGAAAAATGCCGTACCCAGAGCTTTCTGCATTATGAAAAGAATGCCACTGGCCAAAAAGTCGCCATAAAGTTACCAAAACAGCGCAACTGAAAATGCACGGTATCACTATGGGATAATGAAACATCTAACCACACAAATCCCCCAAAATTCTGATAAAAACACAGACTTAGAGCATGTTCACATAGCAGATTTTCTAGAAACTAGTCGCACGACAAAAAACGCCGACATTTATTGTGCGACATTTCCTGTAATGTATTTCAGTGGTGTCACAATGCGTCTTGCTGCTACTGCCACATCCCCAAAAAATATGACGTGTCGTAGTGTGACGCCATTGACGTACATTACATGAAAAGCCACGTGAGTCACTTGCCGCGTGACACGCGTGTAGCCGTAGGTTTTTATTTACCTCTTTTTCTCTCGTAACACTTTTAAATGTGTGTTTTTCTAGCAATTTTCAGCTCCTATAGAAATGGCGATGGGAAAACACCAGAAAATAAGCCGCAGCCTCTTTGTGTGGTGTTTAGCACATGCCACGTTAACAGCCCACGGTGCTGATGGAGGTTACAGTGCTGGGGAAAATACGTGGCCCACAGTTACTAATGTCCCTGTGCCCGGACCTTCTTGATATCTGCCAGGTCCAGGCACCGTGTGAAGCATTAAGGCAACAAAACCAAAAATCTACTGCACTTTGCTCGCTAAGGGGGTGTGGAAACAGGCGTTAATTAGCAGGAAGGGGGCGTGGTTCACAAGGAAATGGGTGTGGCTCACAAGTAATAAGGCGTGGCTTAGTGGGGAGGGGACATGACCTTAGATACTTCAGTTTGCACCAGTTTTGGACCATTATTTTGCAACCAATCAGTGGTATAACGGTAAGCCTCATTCACACGTCAGTGTAACCATTCATATGTGTGTGTTCAGGGTCCGTGGGTCAGTGTTTTTAGCACGGATGCATGCGCTATTTTGTCCGAATGGGTCCGTGAAATCCATAGATGCCACCCGTGTTGCATCAGTGTTTCACGGATCATTAGGAAGAGATGTTTTGAGAATTTTTCACCTGTGCAGTGTCAGTGAAACACGGATGACACACGGACAGCAAAATATGGACACACGGACCACACATGGATCCGACAGCTTCGTGGAGACATCACTGACCACCTGCTCACAGATTTAAAGGGGTTCTGCAGTTTGTTTAAACTAATGATCTATCCTCTGGATAGATCATCAGCATCCGATCGGCGGGCGTCCGACACCCGGGACCCCCGCCGATCAGCTGTTTGAGAAGGCAGCGGCTCTGGCAGTAGTGCTGCGTCCTTCTCACTGTTTACCGCAGGCCCAGTGATGTCACGACCAGTATCAATGGCCAGAGCTTAGCCGCGCTCGGGACATTGACACTAGTTGTGACGTCACTGGGCCTGCGGTAAACAGTGAGAAGGACGCAGCACTACTGCCAGAGCCGCTGCCTTCTCAAACAGCTGACACCCGGGACCCCCACCGATCAGATGAAGATCTATCCAGAGGATAGATCAGCAGTTTAAACAAACTGCAGAATCCCTTTAAGCATGGACATGGCCGTGTGAATGAGGCTTTAGACAGAATTGTCTAGCCATGCACCAAATTTATCATCCGGCCCAAGTCGCTGTGGTAAACGTGGCCGGTTCATCTCCTCCTCTGATGAGAGGATTAGCCCTATTAGGTATCCTTGGCTGAGCTTGCGGTTGATGTACGGTATTCCTGTTCCCTTGTATTCCCCCTATTAGTATGCTGCTTTGTCAATTACTGTGGGGCGTGAACAGCCTGATGTCCCATGACGAGGAGCACTGTTGCCCTATAGATATACTGTACCTTGTCGAGGGAACCTAGACATTTCTGCCGCCCTGGGGGCACTCCCTGCAGCTGTCATGAGACTGGGGCGACTCTCGGTGACAGACACGTCTTATCATTTATTTATAATTCTGCCAAATGTTCTGCATAGCAAGCAGGGAGCGTGCCAATGGAAGTATTACACAGCGTTAGAAGGAATTGCTTCCTGCCGATTTTCTATCAGATGTGAATGTGAGATATTTGTTCTGATGCCGTTTGTACTTCTTTTTGTAACACGGGGTAAAGGGGCTTCTACATGTACCGATAAATGCCTGATGGTCAGGCGAGGTGAGAGCGCATTTACATGCAGCAATCATATCCTCTGTATGAGGATGAACAGTCAGCACTGCGATCATTGCTGTTTACACTAATCTTATATGCCCTATATGAGATACAATCACTTGATCAAAGAACGACCGTTTGTTTGGCGGCAGCGATCGGCGATGATTGGGAATGGTGTTGAGCAAACTCGTGTTTTAAGTTCGGCATCCAAAGTTTGGGTTCTTGGAGAATCCTGTTATAGATTCCGCTACCATGGACTATAACCGAATTCTATGACGGCATGCACCACTGAAGCCTATAAGAGACATTCTGTATTGAATTCCGTCATAATAGAAGTCTATGGCCAGCATGAGCCGCTAGGAAAATTCTGGCGCCTCTTTAGACTGCCTGCCGGGAATTTATTAAGATTGGTGTTTCTTACGCTGTTCTTAATTGTGAAGTATGAAGCTTCCAAATTATTAAGAGGCGCAGTCCTCTTAATAATTTTGGCACATTATCAGGGCGTCAGTATGCCAAAGAATGAAAATCTATGCCAACAAGGAAAGTTTACATTCCTGTTTTGCAGGAAAAGCTGCACTTTCCGATTACACTAGTTAATAATCCATAAAATGTACTGGGAAGCTGGAGAAAGGTGAATTAACTGGTTCCATTGGTTTATGGGTTTCGTAATGTACAGCGTTCACTGGATAGTAAAAGTGAGGCCTTAGCTTTATTGTGTGTGTGTTTTATATATATATATATATATATATATATATATATATATATATATATATATATACCGTATTTTTCGCTTGATAAGACGCACCTAGGTTTTTGAGGAGGAAAATAAGAAAAAAATATTTTGAACCAAAAGGCGTGCTTTTGGTAGGTTTTGAACTAATGGTGGTATGTGGATGCTGCGCTGTTATGAGGGATCTGTGGATGCTGCGCTGTTATGAGGGATCTGTGGATGACACACTGTTATGGGAGGATCTGTGGATGACGCACTGTTATGGGGGGATCTGTGGATGACGCACTGTTATGGGGGGTCTGTGGATGACGCACTGTTATGGGGGGGTCTGTGGATGACGCACTGTTATGGGGGGTCTGTGGATGATGCACTGTTATGGGGGGTCTGTGGATGATGCACTGTTATGGGGGGGATCTGTGGATGATGCACTTTTATGGGGGGATATGTGGATGACGCACTGTTATGGGGGGATATGTGGATGACGCACTGTTATGGGGGGATATGTGGATGACGCACTGTTATGGGGGGATATGTGGATGACGCACTGTTATGGGGGGATCTGTGGATGACACTGATGGGGGATCTGTGGATGACACTGATGGGGGATCTGTAGATGACACTTATGTCATCCACAGATCCCCATAAGTGTCATCTACAGATCCCCCATCAGATGCATCAGTGTGGAGGGAGGAGGCGGGACACTCATGGCGGGGCCCGGTGCAGTGGTTCTACTCTAATACACCGGGCCCCGCAGCTGTTAAGTACATTCAATCCGATCCATATCTTAATGTATAACGCACTGTTCTGTACTTACTGTAATACCGTATGTATGGCATTAGGACGGCGCAGACCGGCAGCTCTTTCAGTCATGCGCCGCCTGCCCGCTTATCTCACTTTATGAATGAACAGGCAGGCGGGACAAGCGAAGCATGAGGAGGGAGCTGGGGAAGGCGGCGCATGACCGAGGGAGCTGCCGGTCTGCGCCGTCTTAATGCCATACATACGGTACTACAGTTAGTACAGAACAGTGCGGTATATATTAAAATATGGATCGGATTGAATATACTTAACAGTTGCGGGACCTGGTGTATTAGAGTAGAGTCACTGCACCGGGCCCCGCCATGAGTGTCCCCGCCTCCTCCCTCCACACTTATACTTCGCTGGCTAGGTACTCTGGTTTCCTCCCACACTCCAAAGACAGACTGATAGGGAACTTAGATTGTGAGCCCCATTGGGGACAGTGAGTGATTATAATGTCTGTTAATTGCTGTACTGTGCGGCATTCCCTACAGTTGTACCACATTTTTATTGTTTTTCTTATGTTTCATACTTAAAAGAAACTTTGAAAAAAAAAAAATATAAAATCTTTGCGTGGACATATCTTGACTAAAAGCAAAAAACAATCAATGCAACAGCACTATGCAAACACACATAACAATGTAAATACAACAGTGCCATACTTACTATAAAATACTAATGCTGCGTTATAAATGTGAGATAATTGGCAAATACATCTTATACAAAATTATTTATGCCTGTCTGCCGGCGTCAACGCGTTCTTTATAGGACAGGAGCCTAACCCTAAATACCAGATTCACTGGTGTCATACATGATAGGGATCGACCAATATCGATTTTTTTTTTTGAGCCGATGCCGATAATCTGAACTTTCAGGCTAGTAGCCGATAATTTATACCGATATTCTGTGCATTTTCATTATTTTTTTTTTTTTAACTCGTTTTATTGAAAAAGAGTAACAAGGCACATACATGGCATAGACATATGCATATCATAAGATCACATGCAGTAGGTTACAGCAAGAATAATGCAGACATACCGGAGTAGTATACAGTACAGTACAATAAATAAAGAGTATACAGTCATACAGATGTCGTTATTTCCTTCATGAGCACAGTGTGGACAATCAAAGTATATGGGAGAACACTTAGAGGCGCTATACCCCGCTCAGGGGTTGTCTGACCTTACAGAATTGGGCGAAATGGTTAAAGAAGAATCGCACCATAAACCCCAAACTTTCTGAAATTTGTCAGGGCACTTCCTATTCACATATAGTACTTTCTCGTACAGGACGATCTGATTAACTAGCCTTTTCCAAATACCCACATTAGGAAGATCCTCCGCCATCCACTTAAGGGCAATCACTTTGCGGGCCATAAACAGGGATTCACTGAGTAGTATTTTATTGTAGTGCGACCACCCGTCATTGTCAAATATACCCAGCAGACATACCTTGGGACACTAGCGGAATCGGGCCCATACCCAGTGACGACAAAACCTCTAAGGATATCCTGCCAGTATAATCTGATATGGGAGCAGTCCCACATCATGTGCCAGAAGTCCGCGTTAGTCTGTAAGCATCTAAGGCAGTTAGGCTGAGGCATCCTCCCCATCTTATGCAGCCTGGTAGGAGTCAGATAACTACGGTGCAACATATACAACTGTATCAGTCTGTTGTTAACCGAGGGTGACACAGAGGTGACAGCCTCCAACGCCTCCGTCCAATCCTCTGCAGTAAGATGAGGAATATTACCCCGCCCTCCACCTGGCCTCGGCTAGAATGGGTTGCGAGGACATTCGCAACCCCAGCAGATAAGTATAAAGGGCTGAAATCAAACCCCTAGGTCCCTGTGATTTAACTACACCGATTAAGGGATATGAAGAGATGGCCCTGCTCGGATCCCTAAACTGCACCTGCAGGGCGTGCCTGATCTGCAAGTATCTAAAAAATTGGGTACGCTCTAGGCCAAATTTTTCCTGAATCTGGGAAAAGGAACAGAGAACACCATTCTTATACAAGTCACGCAGCGCATGTATCCCTAAAGATGCCCAGACCTGAGTTCCCTCAATGGACTGTAGATGGGGAAGCAACGGATTATCCCACAGGGGTATATCATCTGCCCAGTCCTGATAACGCCTCAACTTGGAGTCTTTCCAAACTTGATGTGCCAGCTTGTGAATCTGCAATAGTTTCCCCGATATCGACCCTGCCCCTTCTAACACTGGCCATAAACTGGACAACCCCAAGTACTGCTGCAGGTAATATTCCATATTCACAAGAGGCTGCCCATTAACCCAACCGGCTAAAAATTTCAATTGACCCGCTAAGAAGTACAAGTGAAAATCCGGGAGAGCAGCGCCTCCCGACAACCTGGACCGCTGTAACGTGTGTAAGGCTAATTTATGTCTGGCCTTGCCCCAGATAAACTGCACCATTAAGGAGTGAAGCCTGTCAAAAAAATTCCTAGGTATTGGAGTGCAGGCATGTTCCAATAAATATAACCCCTTGGGTAATAGAATCATCTTTATCAAGTTAATCCGACCCATAATAGATATAGGCAACATTTTCCAGACTGCAAACTTGCTAGAAAAAACAGATTCCAAAGGGGCAATATTTCTGGCATACGACTCCCTCGGCTCCTTGGTAATGAAATCCCCAAGTATTTAAAATGATCTACAATCTTCAGATTATGATAATCATTGGGCCAGTCTGCGCTCCATAAAGGCATGAGCGCCGACTTGGTCCAATTGATATGCAAACCCGAATACCGCCCAAACGTCTCTATAATACTGATCGCCCGCGGCAAAGACACCTCCAACCTGCTGATGAACAATATGAGATCGTCTGCGTATAGGCCCACTCTGTCCTCCCTCCCCCCCAGCTCTACGCCCTCATATATTTGATCCCGTCGAATGCGAACAGCCAGATGTTCAATGGCTATTGCAAGCAGGAGAGGGGAAAGAGGGCAACCCTGCCTCGTCCCCCTTTGTAAATCAAAATAAGCTGAGGTGGTACCATTCACCAAGACATTGGCTCTGGGACTTTTATACAATACTCGAATCCACTGCAGAAACCCAGGACCGAAGCCAAACTTCTCCATTACCTTCATCAGATAGGGCCATTCTAGCGAATCGAATGCCTTCGCGGTATCAAGCGAAGCCAAGGCCCACTGCCTGCCATCCTGAGTACCAATTTGGGCTACGACCTGAGTCCTACGTATATTGCTAGAGGTCGAGCGTCCAGGTATAAACCCAGTCTGATCACTATGTATTATGCTGGCTATCATCTTGTTCAACCTATTGGCGAAGATCTTTGTCAGAATCTTATAGTCAAGGTTCAGCAAAGATATCGGCCGATAGGAGGCACATTCCACTGGATCCTTATCCGGCTTCAAAAGCACCACTATAGTCGCTTCATACAACGAATCAGGTAGCCTACCCAACCTCCCCGCCTCCTGGAACATCACCTTAAGTTGAGGCCCAAGTATATCTACATATTTAGCATAAATCTCTAATGGCAGGCCATCAGGGCCAGGGGCCTTCCCATTTGCCAGGTCTTCTATAGCTTCCTGTATCTCCTCAACAGTTATGTCCTCCTCTAACACCTGGCTATCCTCCACTGATAAAGTCGGATGGTCTATCTCAGCTAAATAAGCCTCAAATTCTACCTCCGAGTGCTCCGCTCGTGACCTGTATATATCGCGATAAAAGTCAGCAAAACTCGATAGGATATCTGGCACGGAGTCCCTCACCTCGCCATCCGTGGCCTTAATACGCAGAACCGGCGGGGCTGCCGAATTCCTATGGACAATCTGCGCTAATACTCTCCCAGCCCTATCCCCCACCTCGAAAGCCTGCTGTTTATAAAAGAACATCTTCCGACTACTCTTTTCATGCAAGTGTACCAGATACATCCTGCCCTTCTGCAACCAGTCCTGCCTGTTCACCTCAGAGGGATCCGCTGCAAATCTCGCTTCAGCCTCCCTAACACATATGTTAAAGGAATCCTCCTTCTCCCTGGTCTCCCTCTTGATATAAGATATAGAAGATTTAAGACATCCCCTAAGGTATGCTTTAAGGGTATCCCACAATAATAACGGATTCGTTTCCACATCCTGCACCTCCAGAAACACACGCAACTGATCAGGAATCCTGTCCTGATCCTTCAGGAGCGTGAGCCAGAAAGGGTGAATTCTCAGCTTCGTCCCAGACCTCTTCTCCCGTGAATCATTCAGCCTAACTAGTACTGGTGCATGATCCGAGACGCTCCTGGGACCATAAGAAATATCCGACAATCCCAGGCACACCTCAGGGGAACCAAACACGTAGTCTATCCTAGACATTGCACCGGCGGAATGAGTAAAACATGAATACTCTATGGAGTCCGGATGTCTCTCCCTCCACAGGTCCAACCATCCCATCTCCGCAATCCAAGACGCCAATAAACTCGGCGCACCAGATGGCGGGGAAGCCGGATTAGCATGAAGACGATCCAACCGCAGGTCCATAACCATGTTCAAATCCCCCATACACAGCAGCCCAGCATGCGGATACTGAGCTACAAAAATAGCCGCGGTCTGCAGAAGTGACATGTTAGCAGGTGGGGGGCAATAGATGTTTAAAATCACAAACGGCATATTATTCACATGCGCATGGACAAAAATATACCTGCCCTCTGCATCAGACTCAACTGCATGCGGTTCCCACCTAATAGAACGGTTAACAAGCAGGGACACTCCTCTTGAATGGGAAGTACCAAAAGAGTGACTAGCCCATTGGACCCAGGGTTTCTGTAATCTAGACGCCGTTTCGGCCGTGAGGTGGGTCTCTTGTAAGCCAAGCAAATGTGGGTTATATCTACGGACATGTGCAAACACGGACATCCTCTTACCCGGAGCTCCCAGACCCCTCACATTCCACGACATCAACATAAAGGCAGCCATTTCTCCTGTGTCATCCGGCTACAAACCAGGCTGTCTACCCTCCAGGGACCTCTGTGCAAACTCCTCCCCATCATGTTACATACATATATCTTGCCACCCACTAGCAATGTCATACCATACAGTGCCCATACACAATAAAACAACATAAATGTGAACCAACCATGCCATAAACTAGCATTGAAAAACAATGTATAATGCCAAAAGACAGGTAATATCTCCTGTGTGGCTACGTATTCAGGGACCAGCATGTCACGAGGTGGAAAACAGAACATGCCGGTATCTGACCAACTCCCTTAGCACGATATGGTCGTGCTTGCAGCTATCATCATATGCATATAAACAGTGAAACAGCATAACTCACGCCGATATCATAATGTCAGCCCGATGCCCCGTTTGGGCAGCTAAGCACCACCTGTATGTACAGAATACGTCCCGGCCGACCCTTAAGGTCCCTTGGGTACAGCAAAGGTGGGTTGCTGAAGTGCTGCTTTGCTTCATGGCGGCGGCGGTGATCTTCGCCTCTTCCTTGCGACCCAGTCATCCGCCTCCTTGGGATCCGTAAAAAAGATTGATCTGTCGCCATCCACCACCCGCAGCCTGGCGGGGTATGCCATAGAATATGGTAAGTTCATGTCCCGAAGTCTCCTTTTCACAGCAACGAAGGTCGCCCTCCTCTTCTGCAGGTCAGCGGAAAAATCAGGGAACAAAGACACCTTGGCATTCTCGTGCATGACGGTCTGCTTTTTCCTGGCGTGGGTAAGGATCAAATCCCGGTCTTTCCAATTCAGCATGCGGGCCAGGAGCGGTCTAGGCGGGGCTCCCGGAGGCGGCGGACGCGCCGGTACCCTGTGGGCCCTCTCAACTGCATACGCCATAGAAAACGCCGCCTCAGGAAAGGTCGATTTAAACCAGGCCTCCAGAAATGCCGCAGGATCCTGCCCCTCCGTCCTCTCAGGCAGGCCCAGTATGCGCACGTTGTTCCGCCTGGCCCTGTTCTCCAGGTCGTCGCACTTCTGCTGCCATAAAGAGACTGAACCCTCCAGGGCTTGGATCTTGGCAGGTAGCGGGCGTGTGAGGTCCTCCAGCTCGGAGATTCTATCCTCCGTCCCCCTCACTCTGTCCCTCAGTTGCTGGACATCATGCCTGAGGAGGCCCACGTCCACACGCACCTCCTCTATCTTAGTCGTGAGGGAGGTCTGGCACACCAATATCGCGGCCATTAGCTGGTCATGCGCCTCTTTTGGGGTAAGTTCCACCGCCTCTGGCTCGTCCGCAGCCGCCTGCAATGCCGCCTGACCTCGGGTGTGCTGAGATCGGGGCGTTCCGCTCGCCGCGGCGCCATGTTGGGTGTCCTGGCGCGCGAATTCTTTCAGCCGGTCCGCGGCGGCTTGCGCTTTGCTGGGGCCCATCACGGACTGTAAGTAGGATCCGAGCTGTCGCCTGCCGCTTCAGATGGAATACAAAGCTGCTCTAGCACTCAGGATGGCTCAGGATGGTATACGGGAGCCGGAGCTCAGATCATATGCGACCGCTCATGTCGGCCGTTAGCCACGCCCCCGTGCATTTTCATTTTTGAAAAAACAAAAAATTCCTACACAAATCTGCTGAAAATGAACGTTTATTGTTAACGTATAGCTTTTTTTGGTAAATTTTTCTTTTTCATTTACAGTATACTTAATATTTGGTCTTTGTGTTTTTTAAACTTTTTTTTAAATTAACTTTTAGCCCCCTTAGGGGCTAGAACCCTTGTCCTGTTCACCCTGATAAAGCTTTATTAGGGTGAATAGGACTTACACTCTCCCTGCTTCCCTCTGCTTTATGCACACAGCAGCAGGGGAGCCGATTATGGCAGCCAGGGCTTCAGTAGTGTCCTGGCTGCCATGGTAACTGATCGGAGCCCCAGGATTACACTGCTGGGGCTCTGATCAGAAGCTGCCATTGCCACCAATGAGAGGAGGTGAGAGGGGACCCTGTGGTCACTGCCACCGATGATTTTAATACTGGGGAATGGGGGCAGGGGACACACTGCGCCACCAATGTTTTTAATACTGGGGTTGGGGGGGCGCACTGCGCCACCAATGTTTTTAATACGGGGTTGGGTGGGGGGCGCACTACGCCACCAATGTTTTTAATACTGGGGTTGGGGGGTTGCACTGTGCCAGGAGATGTTATACTGTATGGGGCAGCCACAGGGAGAGGTTATACTCTATGGGGGCAGCCACAAGGAGAGGTTATACTCTATGGGGGCAGCCACAAGGAGAGGTTATGCTGTATGGGGATGGGCAGCCACAATGAGACATTATACTGTGTGGGATAGCCACAAGGAGATGTTATACTGTATGGGGCAGCCACATGGAGAGATTATACTGTATAGGGGCAGACACAAGGAGATGTTATACTGTATAGGGGCAGCCACAAGTTGACGTTATACTGTCTGGGGGCCACAAGGAGACATTATACTGTGTGGGGGCACAAGGTGACATTATACTGTGTGGGGGCACAAGGTGACATTATACTGTGTGAACAAGTTTTGACCCCCCCCCCCCCCCCCCCCAGTATAATAATGTCATGTTGCTCATGTATGGAGGACTCATTATTCCCTAATGCCTGCTATTATAGATCAGTGTGCAGACTGCAGCTTGCAGGCAGGAAGGAAGGACTTGGCCACATGTCCGCAGAAGACAGACATAGCACCTTTTATGTATGACACCCGGGCCGGTTCTATTCTATGTTTAAGGTCTCATCTCTCTCACTCCTCGCAGGCCAAACTCTGTGTGTGTGAGTTGGAGAGACTTTTCCCGCCTGGCTGTTGTGCTCGCCTCTGCTGTTATCCAATTCCGACGTTGGTGGGCGGAGACATGAATATGGGGAGCTAGGAGGAGCCGGGGCGGCCGCTGCGGGCAGTAATGTGGTTGTAAGTAGTGTTATGCAGGATGCAGGGACCAGCGGACACAGATTTAGAAGCTGTCAGCGCACATATGACCGCTTCTATGACGTCACAAAATACAGCGGTTGTTAGGAAACAGCGATATCGCCATATGGTCAACCAGTATGACACCAGTAAATGTGGTATTAAGTGTTGGGTTCCTGTCCTAAAGAGATCGCCTTGACGCTGGCTGACAGGCTCAAATAGTTTTGTACAAAATGTATTTGCCAAGAATCTCACATTTATAACGCAGCATTATTATTTTATATAGTGAGTATGGCACTGTTGTATTTACTGCATTTGTGTTTGCAGAGTTCTGTTGCATTGTTTGTTTTTTGCTTTTGTGCTCCCAGCCATAGCGACATGCATTTGCGCACTGGGATGTGCTGACCAACCCCCAATTTTACTTTCTTTACATATTTTGACCCCCATAGCATTTATATATTTTTCTCTTCAGATTTGCCAGCTCATTTTTTTGTGGGACGTTTAGTAGTTTTATTAATACCATTTTGAAGTGTGTAGGACTTTTTGATCACTTTTTATTCAAATTTTTGGGGAGCTGAAGCAACAAAAAAAATGGTGAATAAGCCATTTTGATTTTTTTCTGCTATGCCGTTTACCATATGAAATAATTATTGTTATATTTCAATAGCAGGAGCATTTTGGGAGGTGGTGTTTATTTATTTATTTTTATTTGAAGAAAAGTGGGGACAATGTAATTTTTTAAAATATTTTTTAAAACTTTAAAACCTATTTTTACACTTATTTTAAGTCTCCCTTGGGAACTTTTACATGTGATAATCTATTTGCTTGTCCCCTAGACTGCAATAATTTAACATTGCAGCCTATGGGAGATTCACGTTCCTATTAAGTCCTTCGGCAGGCAGGACTCTAAAGGGACTTCTCTGTGGCAGGCCTTTGAACCTTTAGAGGCCCCTAAGCAGACGAACAGCTCCATCGATCTCTGCACAGGAGAGCCATTCGGGCTTTGGGAGCACTGATACCGTAATCACAATTGATCATGGAATGTGAGGGGTTGGATGTCTATGCTTGGCGTTATTGCCGATCATGGACTCTGCCGCTGGGTGTCTGTTGTATAAAACAGCAAGCACCCGACAGCTATGGAATCTATCAGTAGTTTTGTGAGACTTTCATCATCAGGGATGGTGGAATATGAGCTGTTATTCTGCCAGATTCTGCTTCTTAAAATGCACTGGAGGTGGAACTTCACTGGGAAGTGCTCTCTGCATTGAATACTACCCTGTCACTCAGAGCAGAGAGGAGCCACTGTGAAACATCTCAATTCAGTAGGCACTTTACAGTGAAGAACTGCCTCCTGGGCACTTGCAAGAGCAAAATCTGGCAGAATAAAAGTTAATATTCTTACTACTACGTCCGGATAATAAAAACCATACAAATGGTATGTTTGTCCTATTCTCCCCAGCCCCAACCTATTGCTGTCAGCAGTTTAGCTTGGTTGGAACTGCTGACAGACTCCCTTTAAAAAGCTCCCACAACAATTATCAGGCATTTCAGGCATAACATCACAGGCATTTAAGTCAGGACCCTCTGTACCTCCCAACTGGTTTTGCCTTTCCAGATTTTTCAAGGGATTAGGTACGGAGTCAACTGATGTTCCATATATCCAATCTATCCCAGGAATGGGCCATTTGGATATAGTTACATATAATAATATATCTAAAATACTTCTGTTTTGTACTAAAAGTAATCTTTAAAGGGCATCTGTCAGCAGATTTGTACCTATGAAATTGGCTGACTGGTTACATGTGCGCTTGGCAGCTAAAGGCATCTGTGTTGGTCCCATGTTCTTATGTGCCCGCATTGCTGAGAATAATGATCTTTTGTTCTATGCAAATGAGCAATGGGGGCGTTGCCATTACACCTAGAAGCTCCACTTTCTCTGCAACTGTCGCACCCTCTCCACTTTGATTGTCAGATTCAGATGTGATGATATTTTCACTGCCTGGTCCTGTCAATCAAAGTGGAGAGGGTGCGGCAGTTGCAGAGAGAGCTGAGCCTCTTGGTGTAACGACAACGCCCCCATTGCTCCTAGAGCCTCATTTGCATATATGTAAACATCATATGTATTTTCCATAACTATGGGCTACATTTAACAAAGCTTTACACCAGATTTCTGGCATTCAAAAGTTCTTACACATTTTTTGCACAAGTAACATTTCGCATAAACATGTGCTACTTATTTCCGTCACATTTGCACTGGATGTTTCTGGCACATTGATTCATCAATAAGTAAAAATGTGATACAACATTATGATGCACAAAAAAAAAAAGTACATTTTGCTGCTTCTTACGGCGATGTCTGTTGGAGGGTCAGTTCACATGGATCTCTTCTCTCCAGATTCAGCCGTTCACTGCCAGACCCCACTGATTATAGTGTAGGACCTGGATCTCATGAATTTCTCATCCAACACGTTTTAATGCAGTAGTGTGGGCAATCCAGTGATAACCGCTATCTAGTGGGGCACTATCACAGGAAAACAAATATATGTTCTCATTGACTCCCTTTGTAGCATTGCTGCCACCAAGTCCTCTGGGAGGTTTACTTCAAAAGAAGCAGTTTGTGTAGAAAATAATCCTTAGGATATTATGGAGATTACCTCAATTTCCTGCGCTGGTTTGCACAGGCTATGACATGGACTGAAATGGAATATCAGCATAAATCCGCCACTCCTGATTTCATGCCTTTTGTCACATCATTTATGCCGTTTCTATAGAAACACTCTAGGACATTACCCAGCAAGTCAAAAAATCCCTTGGTATAAAGTGGTTTTACAACTAGAGACGCTTTCCAGAAAGTCAGTTCACTACACCTTGTAGAGCAAATGGAAATTATATTCTGGAGCTTTCTATGGGCTTGTAATGACCCACTTGTAGACACAAGCTTCTTATGTGTAATATGTGAGGAGTTATATATCTAGACTTCACTTAGAATGATCCACGTGTAGACCCGGCTTCTTATGTGTAATATGTGAGGAGTTATATATCTAGACTTCACTTAGAATGATCCACGTGTAGACCCGGCTTCCTATGTGTATCATGTGAGAAGTTATATATCTAGACTTCACTTAGAATGACCCACGTGTAGACACGTGCTTCTTATGTGTAACATGTGAGAAGTTATATATCTAGACTTCACTTAGAATGACCCACATGTAGACACGTGCTTCTTATGTGTAATATGTGAGGAGTTATATATCTAGACTTCACTTAGAATGATCCACGTGTAGACACGAGCTTCTTATGTGTAACATGTGAGAAGTTATATATCTAGACTTCACTTATAATGACCCACATGTAGACCCGGCTTCCTATGTGTATCATGTGAGAAGTTATATATCTAGACTTCACTTAGAATGATCCACGTGTAGACACGTGCTTCTTATGTGTAATATGTGAGAAGTTATATATCTAGACTTCACTTAGAATGACCCACTTGTAGACCCGGCTTCCTATGTGTAACATGAGAAGTTATATATCTAGACTTCACTTATAATGACCCACATGTAGACACGGCTTCCTATGTGTAAAATGTGAGAAGTTATATATCTAGACTTCACTTAGAATGACCCACATGTAGACACGTGCTTCTGTGTAATATGTGAGGAGTTATATATCTAGACTTCACTTAGAATGACCCACGTGTAGACACAGCTTCTTATGTGTAATATGTGAGAAGTTATATATCTAGACTTCACTTATAATGACCCACGTGTAGACACAGCTTCTTATGTGTAACATGTGAGAAGTTATATATCTAGACTTCACTTATAATGACCCACGTGTAGACACGAGGTTCTTATGTGTAATATGTGAGAAGTTATATATCTAGACTTCACTTATAATGACCCACGTGTAGACACAGCTTCTTATGTGTAACATGTGAGAAGTTACATGTAGACACGTGCTTCTTATGTGTAACGTGTGAGAAGTTATATATCTAGACTTCACTTAGAATGACCCACGTGTAGACACGGCTTCTTATGTGTAACATGTGAGAAGTTATATATCTAGACCACTTAGAATGATCCACGTGTAGACACAGCTTCTTATGTGTAACATGTGAGAAGTTACATGTAGACATCTATGGAGCTATAGCACTTGTAATGATCCATGTGTAGACTTATGTTTCTTGCATTTGTTATCTCCTGAAATAAAAATTGACATGGAAATGAAAGTCCCCGAATTTTCACCTTGTTGGATATATTGCAATGCTCAGATGCTAGATTTCTAAAGGAGACAACTGAGTAACTGCCAGTGGCATTACAGCATAGTATAGGGGTCGGAATTACTTTAGAGGGTCTGAAATTAAGTCTCAATTTGAGGTTTGACTTAATTTTGGCATATTGTCTTTGATCTGATTTGTATTAAAGGGGTTTTCCGAGATTTTTATACTGATGACCTATCCTAGGTCATGAATATTTCTGATCATGGGGTCCGACACCCTGGACCCCCACCGATCAGCTGTTTAAGAATGCAAAGAAGGCAGTGGGCTTTGCAGTTTCTCATTGCTCACGAAGCCCAGCGCCGTACATTGTATAGCGGCTGTATTTGGTATCTCAGCTCATCTCCATTCACTGAGGCCGAGCTGTGCCTAGGCCATGTGACTGATGAACCTAATGTCATATGGCCTAGGAAAAGCTGGAGAAGGCCTTTCTCAAACAGGTAATCGCAAGTGTCCCGGGTGTCGGACCCACACCGAACATATATTGATGACCTATCCAGAATTCATTAATTTTCTTCTTAGGCCTAGGGCCTGGCTGCATTTTGGGGCCAGAAATAATATTAGGGTCTGGTCTGAGGTCTGAATATGTTTCAAGGACTGGTCTAGAGCTTGAATTAATTTTCAAGTCTAATAAATTTACAGATAATGTTGGGGTACAAAATAAAAAAACTGATAAGGGGACGATCACACCACTGCTAGTACGGTAATTTCTGTTCTGCTCCGTTATGAGAGCAGAACTGCAAAAAAAACAGAACTTCCGGATTCAGCACATAAATGAGCCGAACGGAGGGGAACAGACTCCTTTGACCACAGTGGAGTCCGTTCACTTTCCGTTTGGGAGCCTGTTCATTTCATGTAGGACTTTTTTGCCCAGTCTTTTGACAGAATCAGTGACAGAGGCCCTGAACGGAGCCTGCAGCACAGATGTGAACAAGCCCTGGTGGTGATCCTGGTTGTTTGACTTCCTGCCCCCTTCGCCAGCTGCCTCTCCTGCTGCCTTGTAGTGGAAGAAGAGGCCATGATGGTCCGTGGAGATACCCTTTAAATACATTATTCAAACATGCTTTAGTCTTTTCCCTTTGTATCAGCTTTTCTTGCATGTTCTCAATATAATGGTATAGATCATTTTGGATTCAGACTTAATGGCGTCTTGGGGAGTATCGGGTTAGGCAAGACCAGCTCCATATGTGGCGGCAGCAGTTTGAGAGAAGTTGTGGTTTTCTCAAGTTTATTTAATGTATAGTGCTTAAAAGGGCATATTCATCAAAGATTCTGTAATTATGGCTTACTACAAAGCCAAAGCATGCTGTAGTATTTTTCATCCTTCCATCAGCTTTCTAAATGTAATCTCTGGCTCAGGACGGCAGGACAGCCACATAAAATGTGTCTGGAGCAATTAGTGGTTATGTTGAAAGCAGATTGAAGCTGTACATTTCTGTCTATACTTAACTGTAAAGTGCACAGTACACAGCAGCAGTTATACTCTAATATATATGTGTATGTGGAACATATCATTGGCAAGAGTACAGATGTATTCTAGCTTCAGACCGATAAAGTGACACAGGCAGGGGTTGTCACATGAATACAGTCTCCTTTTTAACTGTAGAATTGTGGAGAAATGGAGAACCGCACTCTAAGGGCTGTTTCACACGAGCGAGTCCATTGCGGGAATCGCGCTCTGTGTGTGAGCGTGATCCTCTGCTCTGGACTTGCAGGAGCGCACGGCATTATCATGATTTATAATGCTATGTGTCTCTGCATGGCCTTATTTCCACAGAATCATAGTGACATAAAGCTGTCACTATGATTCTGTAGAAATAAGGCCAAGCAGAGACACATAGCATTATAAATCAGTATAATTCTGTGCGCTCCTGCAAGTCCAGAGCAGGGGATCACACTCGCACACAGAGCGCGATTCCTGCAATGGACTCGCTCGTGTGAAACAGCCCTAAAGGTTTTCTGGTGCCTGGTGCCAACAAGGGCTGGATTAGCCACGATACATGTAGTAAAGATTGAGGCACTCAGATCATTCAGCTTTGCATTTCAGAAAAAGTTTATTAATACATTAGTTTCATAGTCCAGTTGCCCAATTTTCACATCAAACTTAGGTAAAGAAAAATGACCGAACGTTTCGGCCTCAATGGACCTTCCTCAGTGGTCAAATTGTATCTGTTAGGCATGTGGGGCGAATGGCAGGGCGCTGGATGTGCCTTTTTAACTGTAGGCCTGATCGGCATGGGCTTCTCTAGCCCCCGGTGTCAGCTGCCATCATCGGGACAAGCTGCATGTAGCCATCCAGTGTCTTGTTTATTGCATGGGGGGGGGCCTGGTCTACCATCCCTATTATGGCACAGGGGACATCCTCTATAGCTGCCATATTCCATAACAGAGCCCATTAAAGAGGTTGTCCCACCATAAGGACTTATCCCTTATCCTGTCAACTGCTGGAACCCTTGCTAATCACAATAGGAGTGAATGGTGCGAAGGTCACGTAGGTGTTTTACTGCTCCATTCAACTCTATGGGACCGCTGTGCTTTCTGAAGAGAAACATTTATAATATTTTATCAAATGAGAAGAAAGGGTGAAAATGAGCTCTTAACAAGCTCTGCCTCTAATGCCACCAGGTATAAGGCAGCTATCCTACTAGTCAATGTTCAACTAGTAGGTCTTGAGACATGACTTGTTTTAAGGCCGATTCATTGGCCTGTATTTGTGGGAGGGGCTCTGCCATGCTATTTAGGTTCCATTCCCCCTCCCCTACATCCTACGTCTGCTCAACACACCCACCCTTCCCACCCTCCTTTTCATCATCTCACCAGGGGATGGCCTCCTTCAGTCATCCCTACGACGTTGCGGTTACGGCACAAATCAAACCGTTTAGTTGACTACCAGTTAGGGTCCCGGTACAGGGGTAGCCCCGACCACAAGTATAATAATGAAACCAGCATCTCATCTGCATACAGCTGTTTCGGGGTCATTACCCCTCATCAGTGCAGAGCAGAGAGTACTGGCTTAGCTGGGTGAGTGGCCTAAGGCTACTTTCACAATAGCGTTTTTGCTGGATCAGTTACTGAGAATACAACCGTTTGCATCCGTTATGAATTGATCCTGTTGTATTATCTTTAACATTGCCAAGACCGATTAAAAGTCACCATTGAAAGTCAATGGGGGACGCATCTGTTTTCTATTGTGTCAGAGTTAAACGGATCCGTCCCCATTGACTTGCATTGTGAGTCATGACGGATCCGTCTTGCTCTGCATCCCATGACGGAAAGAAAACCGCAGCATGCTGCAGTTTGCTCTCCGGTATGGGAACGCAACCAAACGAAAAGGAATGCGTTTTGGAGCACTCCGTTCTGTTCAGTTACATTTTGTACCCATTGACAATGAATGAGGACAAAACGGAAGTGTTTTTTTTTCCTGTATTGAGACCCTATGACGGATCTCAATACCGGAAAATAGAAATGCAAGTGTGAAAGGAGCCCAAGTCAGGATTTAGGGGGGTACTATATCTCCTTATGGAAAATGCCTTAATCAGAGTCGTTTAGGCCATATATGCTCCTCTGGAATTGTGGGAAGAAGGTATGCAAATGAGATACTTAGCAATTAAATAAAAGAAGTCCTAGATATTATTCTTGTAGATGATGCTCCTCTGTGGTGTATCACTAGTTCACATGAACTTCAGCTTAGAAGACCTTGCTCTATATTCCTCTCCAGGAGCTGTTTGGTGGGGTTCTCAGATTATCTTATCATTGCCTCTGTCTCTGGAACTTTTATTTCCAACATAGTGACCTTGCAGGTTTATAAAATTATACATATTTTTTTCATTTACAGTCAGGTCCATAAATATTGGGACATTGACACAATTGTAATATTTTTGGCTCTGTACACCACCACAATAGATTTGAAATGAAACGAACAAGATGTACTTTAACTGCAGACTGTCAGCTTTAATTTGAGGGAATTTACATCCAAATCCGGTGAACGGTGTAGGAATTACAACAGTTTGCATATGTGCATCCCACTTGTTAAGGGACCAAAAGTAATGGGACAGTTGACTTCTTAGCTGTTCCATGGCCAGGTGTGTTTTATTCCCTCATTATCCCAATTACAATGACCAGATAAAAGGTCCAGAGTTAATTTCAAGTGTGCTATTTGCATTTGGAATCTGTTGCTGTAATGTAAACTCTCAAGATGAGACCCAAACAGCTGTCACTATCAGTGAAACAAGCCATCGTTAGGCTGAAAAAACAAAACAAACCCATCGGAGAGATAGCAAAAACATTAGGCGTGGCCAAAACAACTGTTTGGAACATTCTTAAAAAGAAAGAACACACCGGTGAGCTCGGCAACACCAAAAGACTCGGAAGACCACGGAAAACTGTGGTGGATGACCGAATAATTATTTCCTTGGTGAAGAAAACTCCCTTCGCAACAGTTGGCCAGATCAAGAACACTCTCCAGGAGGTAGGTGTATGTGTGTTAAAGTCAGCAATCAAGAGAAGACTTCACCAGAGTGAATACAGAGGGTTCACCACAAGATGTAAACCATTGGTGAGCCTCAAAAACAGGAAGGCCAGATTAGAGTTTGCCAAACGACATCTAAAAAATCCTTCACAGTTCTGGAACAACATCCTATGGACAGATGAGACCATGATCAACTTGTGATGAGAAGAAAAGAGTATGGAGAAGGAAAGGAACTGCTCATGATCCTAAGCATACCACCTCATCAGTGAAGCATGCTGGTGGTAGTGTCATGGTGTGGGCATGTATGGCTGCCAATGGAACTGGTTCTCTTGTATTTATTGATGATGTAACTGCTGACAAAAGTAGCAGGATGAATTCTGAAGTGTTTCGGGCAATGTTATCTGCTCATATTCAGCCAAATGCTTCAGAACTCATTGGACGCCGCTTCACAGTGCAGATGGACAATGACCCAAAGCATACTGCAAAAGCAACCAAAGAGATGTTTAAGGGTAAGAAGTGGAAGTCAATCACCGGACCTGAATCTGATTGAGCATGCATTTTTACTTGCTGAAGACAAATCTGAAGGGAAAATGCCCCAAGAACAAGCAGGAACTGAAGACAGTTACAGTAGAGGCCTGGCAGGGCATCACCGGGGATGAAACCCAGCGTCTGGTGATGTCTATGCGTTCCAGACTTCAGGCTGTAATTGACTGCAAAGGATTTGCAACCAAGTATTAAAAAGTGAAAGTTTGATTTATGATTATTATTCTGTCCCATTACTTTTGGTCCCTTAACACATGGGAGGCACATATGCAAACTGTTGTAATTCCTACACCATTCACCTGATTTGATTGTAAATACCCTCAAATTGAAGCTGACAGTCTGCAGTTAAAGCACTTCTTGTTCGTTTCATTTCAAATCCATTGTGGTGGTGTATAGAGCCAAAAATGTTAGAATTGTGTAGATGTCCCAATATTTATGGACCTGGCTGTAGTTACTCAGGGAAAGAAAGCAAATTAAGGCCACAGTGTTCCCTCAGTCTTAGAAGCACATGGGTATCTATATCAGCTCTGCAGTTTGTAGCCCCCCCACCCCGGCAACACGTGATATCTCAGCTTCCAGGACCATCGTGTGGTATGGGTGGATGGATTTGAGAACTACCGATACTGTTTTTATCTTTTGTAATATGGATGGCTCTTGAGTATCTTTATATTGCACAATACATTATTTCCTCTGGTTTCTCCGTGCTGCACAAGAACTACATTGTAAAGCAATAACTGTTTTCCATATGTGCGCCTTAGAGAAAAATGGACTTCTCATGTGTTGGGAAGAGCGACATAGTACAAAAACCTTCCCATGCATTACAATATGGCCGTTGTTGTAGCCAAAGCGAAATCATCTTCATAAACAGTAGCTCTGCGGAGCGTAGAGAATGAGAGGCTCAGAATATACAGCAGGTTTTGCCATCATTATGTTACACTGGAGCGTCATATACCCGAAAATTATTTCCAGGCCAGGAAAAAGCCTTAGACTCATAAAACTACCGTACATAGTATTTACAGCCGTGACTCATGCTGGTTACACGACATGCTACTTCTATTCACAGCATGTTTGGGCTATACAGTTACGTTTTTTATTTTATTTTTAAGGAAACCTACTGCAAACATGCACTTACATTCAAAAGGCTTTTTAGACTACTTTCACACCAGCGTTTTGGCTTTCCGTTTGTGAGATCCGTTCAGGGCTCACAAGCGGTCCAAAACGGATTCGTTTTGCCCTAATGCATTCTGAATGGATAAGGATCCGCTCAGAATGCATCAGTTTGCCTCCGTTCCGTCTCCATTCCGCTCTGGAGGCGGACAACAAAACATTGCCTGCAGCGTTTTGGTGTCCGCCTGACGATGCGGAGCCAAACGGATCTGTCCTGACACACAATGGAAGTCAATGGGGACAGATCTGTCTGTAATGGCTCCGTCTGAGGCGGATCCGTTGCAATTCGTTTTGCTTTACTGAGCATGCTCTATAAATGTCACCATCCCCAGCAAACATTGCGGCCATCTTGGAAAAAGTTCTCAGCAAACAGGTATGTTTAGAAAGTTCTATCTATCTATCCTTCCTTCCTTCCTTATGGCACTGGGATGTGGGTGCTTGGACAGATGGCACACAGGTGTGGGGCTGATGGCAAGTTTGGTGGGAACGAGGCATTGTCAGTGGGTCATGGAACGGGACAAATTATTGCACAGTGGGGCGGGGGGTGCGGCGACAAAGAGTGGGGGCAGATTGTCCATAGGTGTGGCGGGTGTCAGGCGGGGAAAGATGTACTATTTGGGGGTCATGTAATAGGGGGCCCATGATTGCAAAGGGGAGTGGGGGGGCTTTGTGCAGATTACACAGAGGTGGTGCTGGTGGCAAGTTTTGGGGGCATGTTTTTGGGGCATGAGGGACTGTTGGTGGGTTATGGATTAGGGGGCAGATTATTGCACTGGGGGGGCCAGGATGGCACTGAATGGGGCAGATTGCCGAGAGGTGTGGCTGATGGCAGGGGGGTGGAAGAGGCACTGTTGGGGGCTCACGTCATGTGGGCAGATTATGGCGAGGGGGTTTATTTGATGGTAATAGAGGGGGCAGATGGCAATGGGGGGCTGTTGGCATGTGGGCAGATTATGGTATGGGGGGGAGTTGATGGCACTGGGAGGGGGGCAGATGGTAGCGGTGGAGGCAGATGGCAATACGGGGCTGCAGATGGCACTGAGGGGGGGCATCTCCTCCATTCAAAAAAAAT
Organism: Bufo gargarizans; assembly: GCF_014858855.1. NCBI lineage: Eukaryota > Metazoa > Chordata > Amphibia > Anura > Bufonidae > Bufo > Bufo gargarizans. The sequence goes on along the minus strand of NC_058080.1, from coordinate 242,796,103 downwards.
AAAAAATTGGGGGCGAAAAAAATAATAAAGTAAGTTATTAAAATACATTTGTGATATCTATGTCAATTTTGGTGTATAGTGTTTAATCAACATTTACTTTTGTATTATGTCTCTGCAGATGGTTGAAGCCTCAGAATATGATACACGAAGGCCACCAGAAGGCGCCGTCGGATACAACAAGTGGTAAGTACAAGCGACAATAGTATTTTCTAATCCAATAAGATTCATAGCATTAATCATTATTTATCTTTGTTGTTGTCTTCATCAACCAGCTCTGCCGCAGCAGCACCCTCACCTGCTGGGGTTGGCTCGTCGCGGACCTCAGCGTCATGGAGGGGAGGTGGACATAGCACGGACCAGGACCAGCAGCAAGTAAGTACATTTCTTTATATCTATATTAAAAAATATTATGTTTTAGCATTTTTATTATTTTTTTTATGTTTTATTTTTTTTTAGGAACCTTCAAGTAGAGCCGCCAGGCAGGATCCCCCAGTCTCCCCCAGAGCTCATGGGAGAACCCGTGGCGGTCGGGGACTTGTAAGTCTCGAATACATAGTTTTAATTTGCATTTTTCTTTTTTACGTTCTATAATTTTTCTTTTCCTTTTTCTTCCAGGGTTCCAGAGTCTCCATATAGACAACAAACTCCTTATCCAGCTGGTGGAGGTGCGTCCCTCTTTATGTGACCACACTGACCGCCACCATGCCGACCATTACCATACCTGGCGGCTCTGGAGGCAGATCTGTGAGTCGTTGTTCATTGGTTGGGGGGATCTCAATGTGGCGGCTTAGAAAGAATGTGGTAAGTAAAGCATTATGACATTTTACCTCATGTATAATGTAAACCTAAGACCATGCTAATATTGTAATATATTTTTTTTTTTTCCACAGTTGACAAGGACCGGGACCGCTTCAAGAGAGATTAAAACAAGGAAGTTCAGGCCCCGAGTGGAATGTGAGCCGCCATATGTATAGAGTGCGGCCATGGGGTTCTTGCGTTCAATGCTGGCGCTTAGAAGGTAAAGGTTTGTTTTTTCCTCTCAAAATAAATGTAAAATGATTTTGCTTTCCTCTCCCTCTGCATGCAAGGGGCTGTCTGAGGCAAAGGATTGACACCTTTGTTTCATGCAGCCCCCTAGGGTCAGAGGGACAATTGTTCTCTACTTCTGACAGCAAGGGGCTGTCTGAGACAGAGGAGCGTTTGGCACCTCTGTTTCATGCAGCCCCCTACGGTCAGAGGGACAATTGTTCTCTACCTTTGACAACAAGGTGCTGTCTGAGACACATGATCATTTAACAACGCTGTTTAATGCAGCCCCCTAAGGTCAGAGGGACAATTGTTCTCTATTTCTAACAGCAAGGGGCTGTCTGAGACAGAGGAGCGTTTGGGACTCTGTTTCTTGCAGCCCCCTACATTTAGAGGTAGGCATAGCATATAACCTGGACGCAGTAATACAAGGCCTTTTTTTTTTTTCTTTCTCTCCACTGAATTGCCAGCAGCACTCGGGCGCCTGAACCAGCTCTTGAAGCGGACCCGGAACTGTCCGCCATCCCCAGCCTTCCTGTCCCTAATACACCGGTTCGGGTTAATCCTGGTCCCCTACCTGGTCCCTCTTTTCAGTATACGCTCTCACATTGGAGACAAAATGTGAGAGCTATGTTGAATAGCAGGAGATCAGGTAGGAGCCATCTGGAGGATTATGGGAACCTTGTAGAGATCGATTCCGATGCTCTAGAAGGTTTTGCAGATGAAATGAGGCGAGCGTCGGATGACTTGGCATGCTGACTGGAGAGAGCAGAGGCAGTCGCATCAACTCACCCCTCACCAACATTACGTGCAAACCTTAGTCCCCCGGATGGACCAAATGACTCCCGAGCAGGTGCATGAGTTTAAAAATTTGATGTTGAAAATTATACACTGTCCCACACCTACCCCCCATCCACCACCTACCCCCCATCCACCACCTACCCCCCATCCAACTCTTTCTACCCACCCCCTTTCTGCCAACCATCCCATTTCTTCAACACCTTCTCCTCCTCACTATACCGCTCCAACTTCTTTTCCAACTCCATCTTCAACACATGCTTGGGAACATTCCAGTTCCGACCCTTCAACTGTCCACACCCCTCAAATCCCGTCTGCATCTTTTCCTGCGGCCTGTCATTTTTATCCCTCCACAGAAGACAGGGGGGCTACCACTGCCGGTTCAAGAATGTCCACCTCGCAACGCTCCACCTCCCCTCAACGTTTTAAAAATGTATATTTAGTTTTTTTTTATATTCTGATTTATTGTTTATATTTTTTTTAATTGTAAATTATTGTTAAATAAATACATTTTCTTTACTTTACTGTGTGTTTCCCTTTTTTATTTCATACTCAACTGTGGCCACTCCAGCTGTGGGGAAAGTAAAACGCACAGCAACAAAACACATTGAGTTTATTAAAACGCTTGTAAAATAAAAAATAGTTTTCTTGAGGAGTTTTATTTTCCCCACGCCTGTAGTGCCACAGGTAGCAGAATATTTGATGTAGCACGATCAATAACGGGCTTTCTTAAAGCTCCTTATTGATCATATTCTGGCTGATTAGCACACGAGCAAGCAAATGCTTGTTCATCAGCCAATCTGGTGCAAATCCACATGAACCCTTGTGGGAGTCACTGTACATGTGAATCAGCCTCATCAACAATTAATTTACTAGAGAGGTCAAAATGTATATTTTGTTCTTTAGCACAGATGAAGCTGTCACATAAAGTAGCGTCATTACCACAAGGGACAGGAAAGGAACATGATGCTGTTAAAGGTGTTGTCCGGGTTCAGAGCAGAAGACGGACCTGCACCCAGCCAAAGAACTAAGCAGGTCAAGCTAGAATGCTCTACCTTGCCATGCGTAGGATCACGCAGAGAAAGGGCTGACAATAACACCCTGCAAAGCGGAGGATTCCGCCAAACAGTGTGTTTATTTCACAGTCTGTAATGGCCAGGCTTTAAGCACTGTCATAGCAGTTTGACACGCTATGGCAGGGCTACAGCTGGCCCAATAGTGCAAGTGATGCCACGGGACTCGATGATGGACGAAGCCCTACTCCTGGCAGCACTATGGAGAGCACAGTACGTATACATTTCTCCATAAAAAGCCAATACCCTGCAAAATTCAGTGTTGTAAATGGGTTCACAATACAGATATGTTCAGCTCTTAACCCGGATAACCCATTTTACAAGAAGGCAGATTATGAGTTGTCGTAAAATACAATATATCACTAGTTTAGCATAACCATTCTTGTTGGTTTATTATAAAAAGTAGAAGAAAGGTGTAATAAAAAACTATTTTTTATTTAGTATTAGAGAAAACATTAAAAACTATTACAAAAACATTATCCTGCCAACTCACGCTGCCCGCATCAGAAACAAAGTAATCGGCGAAATTCGGGCGACGGCAACGGTTGAGCGATATGACAAATTTTGCAGCCTGGTCAGTGTGCAATCAACCTATTGCGGGTCCAGGCGCAGTGGTTCCTCTGATAAAAGATAGTTGTGTAGAACTACACAAGCCTTGACTACATCATCGTCTATGGTTTCCACTTTGAGATTAATGGCTTTTGTGAGAATACGCAATTTGGCAACTAAAATGCCAAAGGCGATCTCCACTAGTCGTCTAGCTCATGTCAGTCTGTAGTTATACACACGCTTTGTAGTGTTCAAGTTACGGCTAGAGTACGGCTTTATGAAGTTCTCACGTTTGGAACTCCTCGTCCCCTACTAAGACAAATGGCTTTGGAGGTCCATCAGTACCTGGCAAAGGTCTCGGAGGTGGCAATCCAAAGTCCTTTGAATACAGGAGGCGTCCCATAGAGGAGTTTTTGAAAGCCATTGAGTCATTTGTCCGTCTATACGCTCCAACGTCAACTGCGACAAATCGATATTCAGCATCTGCAATGGCCATTAAGATAATGGAGAAATATTTTTTTTTTGTAGTTAAAAAATTCTGATCCACTTCCAGAAGGTTTTACAATCCTTATATGTTTGCCATCCACCGCTCCGACACAATTAGGGAATTGGCTTGTTTCCATGAACTTGTCTGCTATTTGAAGCCACTGTTCTGTTGTTGGATGTGGGATGTAATCCTCGTTCAATACCTCCCACAAGGCACGACAAGTATCACGGACTACTCCGGAGATCGTCGAAATTCCCATGCGATATTGGTAATGTAACGATGACAGACTTTCTCCAGTAGCAAGAAACCTTTAACAAAAGAATGCAAATATAAGTAAAAAAATTAATAAAATAATTTAAAATATATACAGCGATCAAAAAAATACAAATCTTTTACCGTATTGTCACCATCAGCCGCTCTGCAGGAGAAATGGCCTTTCTGTAGTGGGTATTCTGTCTTTCAATGCGTGATGAAATGCGCTGCAGCAGCTGGTCATAACTATCAACAGTCATATAATTGAACAAATAAAAACAGGATTCACACGAAGCTCCAAATACAGGACTGAAAAAACGTTTAAGTATCCTGGCTGGTTTTATTTATTTTTTGTTAATGGGTGGATCCGTGAAAAAAAAAATGTTTTTTTTTTTTTTTTGTCGGCAATATTCAAAGTATGCCTTACAGTCTAAATGTTTATGTCCTCCAAGGCTAGTTCCATGCTAGCGCTATGTATCCGGCAGAGAACAGCCCGCTGGATCTCTCTGCATTCTGGCATTGCTAGAAGCTTGTACGTCTTCGACCAGACCAATTTACTATATTGGGGACTGGCGGAGATCTGGCCGCATTCTGGCAAATATGCGGAGAATCGGCCAGAGGAAAACCGATGCACACACGCACGGCCGGACGGAGACATACAAGCTTCCGGCAATGCTGGAATGCAAAGAGAGCCTTAGCGCTAGTATGAAACTAGCCTAACAAATGCAAAACATTTTTTCCTACTTTTTTCTAAGTATCCTTTTAGTCTCATTTTAAAACCAGGTGGGAAAGAAGTGAAATGTAAAGCAAGGCTCTGCTCATTTCACGTTGCCTGTGGGTGCAGAATTCAGGATGTATGAGCGTTAGTGGTGCGAGGCACGGCCTGTATTATATCTCAGAGATACATTCTTAGGAGTCCGCACCCTGCAGATTTATTATATACATTGCATTGCTGTAGATTCTGCCATTGATTTCACATTCTTTTAAATGCGTTGAGAAAATATGCAGTCTATTGGAAAACCTGCAGCATGCCTTCAATTCCGCTTTGTTTGTTTTTTTCCTCTGCGACGTGTAGCGTAATAGACCCACAGCATGTGACCAGGTGTGGTGCTATTTTTTGGAAGAAAGCCGGCATCTTTTGGTAGTTCTGGATAGCCCCCTTTAAGAGGAACTACATTTCTCTAGTAGTTATTTGCTTTTTGGGGGAAGTCTCCATGTCTCATTGTACAGTACCTTCTGGCATGTTACTAGGGTGTTGGCTGAAGTTGTCCTTGATCTGACAAAGTAACTTCTAATTTCTATTGCCCTCTTTTGGGGGTCAGCTAAATTTTCTGTTTAGGAAATCCTAAGGCTGGAAAAGGCCTCTTCATGCACGGTTTGGAATGACTGATTGTGAGAGTCTCAGTGAAATAGAACAAACAGTGGGAAATTTGGGAGGATTTGAATTGTGGAAAAATACCTAAAATTGAAAATGGTGTAACCAAAGTTATTTGTTACATGAGGGAATAACACTGATTCTTTGGCAAGTAAACCCAGAAAGTGACCTAGTTTTGCTGTTCGTTATTTTGGTGTGCAGGGGAAACACACTGTAAAGATGAGCTCTCCGGTATTATTAGCAGATGTGTTTCTGAAATGGAAAGTGAATGCCAGAAAATTGCTTCAAGTGAAGTAAAAAGCTTTTTAATACGATCCACACTATTAAACCAGCCAAAATGCCTGGTAGGGCTGACACTGCTGATTAAAGACATATCCTTCTTGCCCTGATCCGTTGCTACGTTTAGAATATGTAAATTAGAGCTTAAGTGCACCGAGGGTAGGTCCTAGCCACTCAGTGCACCTTAGCTCCTCTGGACACTCCCCTTCTGTCTGAATGTCTGGCTTTGTCAATCAAATGGAGGGGGAAGTAGCCAGGGAAGCAGAGCGGAGGATCTAGGGTGCACAGAGTGGTTAGGGCCTGCCCTTGGTTCGCTGAAGCCATAATTTGCATATTTTAAAAACACTTTTTTCCCCTCCTAAATGAAGCAGTGGATCAGGAATGTTCAGTATGAGCAGTGTGAGACAGGAAATGAATGGGTGAACTGGTGGCTGCCGTATGATTCATACCCACATCATTTCCTCAGTACGAATCATTTAAGGGGTTGTCCAGCCGTTAATATTTATGATCGTGGGGGTCCAACAGCTTGTCTCCAGTGGAGCGGTGGCATAGTGTAATTACAAGTACTTGCTCCATTCACTTGAATAGAGCGAGTACTTGTATTACACTGCATTTCAAAGATAACATCCAGTGGGTTCTGATATTAATGGCTGGACAATCCTTATAATGTTGAGGTCGGACAGGAACACACAGCATTATAAATCATCATAATGCCGTAAGTCCATATGATAGGAGCAGCATTCAGGACGGGAAACTCCACTGATACACGGGGTCAGATTTATCAAATCTTGTGTGAATGAAAACTGGCTTACTTGCCCATAGCAACCAATCAGATTCCATCTTTCGTTTTCCAAAGGAGCTCTGAAAAAAATGAAAGGTGGAATTTGATTGGTTGCTGTGTGCTGGTTTCCTATTTTGATAAATCTCCTCCACCGAGCATATTTAGTTCACTGAATATGCTCGTGTGATATTGGCCTTTGCTTGATTCCTTCCCCACCTCTGGGACCACTGCCCGTGACTAGAACAGGGGATCCTGAGCACAACCTCAGTGAGGAGGAGTGTGACACATGTACCACTCCATGAAATGTCTACCGGGCTGACCGAAACACTGAATTCACTCTTCACCTTCTGAACAGCAGTCATGATGACAAGGTCTTCATTCCTGCACTTGAGTTCCCTCCAATTTGAGGTTTACTGCAGTAATCTATCATGGTGGCATCCATAAACTTTATTTCTCGCCCATTTTCCTTGGGGGACACAGACCTTGGGTATAGCTCAGCTCCCTAGGAGGCGTGACACTAAGTAAAACTGTTAAGCCCCTCCTCCATCAGCTATACCCTCAGCCTGGAGATAGAGGCTACCAGTTTTTAGCTTAGTGTCCAAGGAGGCAAGACACTCCCTGCTACTGCAGGGCTGTTTTCTCCTTGATATTTTATTTTTCTAATTTTGTTATTTTACTTTTTCCTAGGGATACCAGAGACGCATGGACCTCTCTGCTCTCCCGGGGTTGAGCTGCGCCAGTGCCAATTTATCTGCACTGCTGCCTCCCCCACAGAAGCAATAGGAGGATCTGGGCAGCAATGGCTCCCCTACATCCCGCCAGCTAGGGGGTCGCCCGCACGCCAAGCCCCTCTACCAGCTTCCTGCCACTGCGGTGCCAGTGGCTGAAGGGGCGACCCTGCTGGAAGGAACTGAGGGTGAAGACGTCGTTCGGTGAGATGGCTATTCCAGCCCATACCCCGTCCCTATTTGCAGCACCTACCCCTCTGGGTAAGGGGGGCACCCGTGGTCGCTTATTCTGAGCGCTCAAGCAGACCCTCCCCAGCTCCCCTCAGGTTATCCTCAGCAGGGGGGCCGCCTTCCTCCACGCCGTTCCCCCCACGCTGCTTTCTTCAGCCCGGCATTCTCTCTCCCTCTCTCCCTTCCCGCCGCCGCCCGGTCCGTTCCGATCGGGGGGCGGGGCTTATGCCCGACATGGGCAGATCGCGGCGGAGCTTGTTTCTCGGCGAAACAGGGGACTTGGTGGCAGAGGGTCACCCACCTGGGCAAATCGCCGCACTCCAGGGACCTGCGGGCCCTTTATTTTCTGGCATCTGGCTTCTTCTTAGCCCTGAGAGCATTTTCGGCAGCAGGGGGCGTGGCTTACGCGCGCGTCCTGTTGGGGGCGGAGCAAGCGCTGGAGGGGGCGGAGCTTGTTTTCCCCGCGATTCTGCTGAGATTTCCCGCGCTTCCTCACTCCTGACAGGAAGCTGAGACACGGTGGGGGACTCTAAACTCCTGTGTACATCGCTCGGCTTCTGTGGGCGCTATCTGCTGGCTCACTGCTGTTGCTGCTCTCTGCTGCTGCTGATCTGCTCCATCTCTACTCCTGACGTTCTTCTGAGGCACTGGTAGGACAGTTAACCCTCTCCTAACCCTCCTGGTCATAGCTGCTATAACCCTTTGTGGTCTCTGTATTAGAGTACAACCACCTTTCAGCATGTCAGATCCCACGGGTGCCCCCAAACCCTGGTACCATGCCTGTACCGCCTGTAAGGAACTTTTTCCGCGTGGACAATCTGAGCCGCATTGCCTTGCATGTCAGGCCCCGATGCAGGGCCCGCTTCCCGCTGCGACCCCCGTTTCTGCCGCCCCCACTGGTTCCCTGCCTCCCAGCGAATCTTCCAGGGCCCGGCATACTCAGAAACGTTCAAGGGTTGAGCGCACATCTTCTCCAGATGCTTCGCTCTCTCCGCCATGCGTGCGAGCTCAGTCGAGTCTATCCTCTCAAAGGGATACGCTTTCTGAGGGAGAACTGGCGGATTCGGACGTGGACATGGACTCAGAGCTTCCGTCCAAATTGGCGTCCGCGGTGGGGCATCTTATCGCTAGCATCCGTGATACCTTTCAGATACACGATGACCCCCCCAGCTCAGAACAGGCCGGCGTGTCCTTTCTCCGCCCCAGACAGGCCTCCAAGGTTTTTCCCATACACGCTGATTTTTCTTCTGTGGTATCCAAGGCTTGGACCCGGCCTAACGTCCGCTTTATTACACCCAAAAAGCTGGACATTTGCTATCCCTTTCCAGCGGATTCTGTGACCACGTGGACATCCCCGCCTAAGGTTGATCCTCCCGTGGCTCGCCTGTCCAAAGCACTACTATTCCGGTACAGGACGGATCTTCCCTCCAGTCTGTTGAGGACCGTCGTACGGAATCCCTCTCCAAGGCCATATTTACTGCCTCTGGTTCGGCCCTTAGACCGGTCTTTGCCTCCGCCTGGGTTGGTAAAGCGGTCTCTGAATGGGGTTTGCAACTGGAACGGGAGTTAGGGTCGGACGTCCCTGTTCAGGACCTCCGCTCCTTAGCCCAACTAATTGTTCAGGCCGGAAAATTCGTCTGTGAGGCCTCCCTTGATGCGGGTGCCCTCATTGCCCGTTCCTCTGCCCTGGCAGTTTCTGTCAGGAGGGAACTCTGGCTGAAGGTTTGGGCGGCGGACGCCGCTTCCAAACGCTCTTTGGCCGGCCTACCATTTACGGGTTCCCGCCTGTTCGGGGCCCGTCTGGACGAACTTATATCAGAGGCCACGGGTGGGAAGAGTACTCTCCTCCCCCAGTCCAGGCCAAAGGGCGCCCCCCGTGGTCGCGCTGGTTCGTCCCGGTTTCGGTCCTTTCGCAAGACCACCGGGTCTAGACCCGCGGCCAGTTCTTCTTCCTCTGGCCCAGCCCAAGATAGGCGCAAGAAGCCGTTTTTTCGGACGCAACCTACCTGGCGCAAGTCCCAGCCTGCACGGGCTCCCACAGGCCAGCAGCCCTCTGCCTGAAGGTGCGCCCCCACCCACCCGGGTGGGGGGCCGCCTTCTCCTGTTCAGGAACGTATGGCGGGCCCACATCTCAGACGCATGGGCGCTCGAGATTGTATCTTGCGGATACAAGATCGAATTTGCGTCCATTCCGCCAGACCGTTTCTTCCGATCCCGTCCTCCGCGGGATCCCGTACGAGCGGCCGCCTTCTTCGCGGCTATTCGCTCTCTAATGGACAAGGGTGTCGTCGCCCCCGTGCCTCCGACGGAAAGGTTCAGGGGGTTCTACTCGAACCTCTTTGTGGTTCCCAAGAAGGAAGGCTCAGTGCGACCGATCTTGGACCTAAAACGCCTGAACCGTTTTCTCCGACTACAGAGATTCCGGATGGAGTCTCTCAGGTCCGCAGTGGCCTCCCTGGAAAGAGGGGATTTCATGGTTTCGATCGACATTCAGGATGCATACCTCCACGTTCCGGTTGCTCCATGTCATCACCGCTTCCTGCGCTTCGCGGTGGGGGACGATCACTTCCAATTCGTCGCCCTTCCCTTTGGTCTGGCGACGGCTCCTCGGGTGTTCACCAAGGTCCTGGCCCCTGTCTTGGCCCTTCTACGTTCAAGAAGTGTTTTTCTTCTCCCATACTTGGACGACATCCTGGTCAAGGCACCCTCCTTCTCTCAGGCATCCGGCAGTGTGGACCTCACCCTGGAGACCCTGACGCGGTTCGGTTGGGTTATCAACCACCCCAAGTCTTCCCTTATCCCCTCCAGACGGCTGATCTTCCTGGGGATGCTCCTGGATACAGAGTTGGCGGAGGTCCGCCTCCCGTCGGACAAGCGTCTGGCCCTTCGCGGGTCGGTTCACAGTCTCCTCCGTCATCGCCGCCCTTCCCTCAGATCCAGCATGCGGTTGTTGGGAAAGATGGTTGCCTGTTTCGAAGCGGTGCCGTTCGCACAATTCCGATCCCGCACCTTTCAGAGGGCAATTCTGTCGGCCTGGGACAAATCACCGGGGAGTCTGGACAGGACCTTTCTTCTGCCTCCCCTGGCTCGGGCTTCCCTCAGCTGGTGGTTGCATATCCCTCTAAGGGGGAAGTCCTTCCTCCCACTGAACTGGCTGGTGATTACCACCGATGCCAGCTTACGGGGGTGGGGGGGGTTTTTCCCTCCCCGGTCCGTCCAGGGCGTTTGGTCTCTATCGGAGTCCAGACTTCCAATCAATATTCTGGAACTGAGGGCGATTTTTCTGTCCCTCAGACACTGGACCCATCTACTGAAGGGCCACCCTGTTCGGATCCAATCGGACAATGCCACGGCTGTGGCATACATAAACCATCAGGGAGGCACTCGCAGCGCTGCAGCGATGCAAGAGGTGACCCTCATTCTCCTCTGGGCGGAGACGCACGTGCCGGCCTTATCTGCGATTTACATCCCGGGGGTGGACAACTGGGCGGCGGATTTCCTCAGCCGGTCCACCATCGACCCGGGAGAATGGTCCCTGCACCCAGAGGTGTTCGAAGCCCTTTGTCTTCGCTGGGGTCGCCCCGACGTGGACCTCATGGCTTCCAAATTCAACCACAAGGTCCCCCTATACCTGGCCAGGGCACGGGACCCGAAGGCATACGGTGCCGACGCGCTCGTCCTTCCGTGGCGCGAATTCTCCCTTCTGTACGTCTTTCCTCCTTTTCCCCTCCTGCCACGGGTTCTTCGGAGGATCGTGGCAGAGGGCGTTCCCGCGATTTTAATCGCCCCGGATTGGCCCCGCCGGTCTTGGTACGCCGACCTAATGTTGCTGTTGGCAGACGCACCGTGGCCACTGCCCTCCAGGGAAGACCTTCTCTCTCAGGGACCGATCTTCCACGAGCATTTAGGCTCGCTACGTTTGACGGCGTGGCTATTGAGACCGCCGTCTTAACGCGACGGGGTTTCTCCGCGGACGTAATCCGCACCATGATCCGTGCTCGTAAGCCTGTATCCTCTAGGATCTACTATCGGGTTTGGAGGTCCTATCTGGGGTTCTGTGAGTCCCGGAGCATCCCTCCTCTCCGATTCTCCCTTCCCACACTCCTGTCCTTCCTCCATTCGGGTCTGGACCTGGGGCTGAGCCTCAGTTCTCTGAAGGGACAGATTTCGGCACTGTCTATTCTTCTCCAGCGTCCCCTGGCCCCTCTAGGGCCCATTAAGACCTTCTTACAAGGGGTGGCTCACTCTGTTCCGCCGTACCGCCCTCCAGTTCCTTCCTGGGACCTGAATGTGGTGCTCTCGGCGCTCCAATCCGCCCCCTTCGAGCCTTTACGGGAAGTCTCCCTTCGTCTTCTGTCCTGCAAGGTCATCTTTCTTGTGGCCATCACGTCTCTCCGACGGGTGTCGGAGTTAGCGGCTCTTTCTTGCTCCGACCCTTTCCTGGTCTTCCACCAGGATAAGGTTGTGCTTCGGCCTGTCCCGACCTTCCTGCCAAAGGTGGTTTCCGCCTTTCACATCAATGAGGACATCGTCCTTCCGTCGCTCTGTCCCTCTCCTTCCCACCCCAGAGAACGGGAACTGCACCGTCTGGATGTGGTCAGGGCGTTGAGGATTTACTTGGAGGTCACCGGATCCTTTCGGCGCACGGACTCCCTGTTTTTGGTTCCGGAGGGTTCGCGCAAGGGTTTGGCGGTCTCCAAGGTGGCTATTGCCCGTTTCATTAAACTGGCGGTGTCTGAGGCTTATCGAGCCAAGGGCAGAGCTCCGCCTTTCGGCATCACTGCTCATTCCACCAGAGCAGTCGGTGCTTCCTGGGCGCAGAGGCATCGGGCCTCGGCTGAACAGTTGTGCAAGGCAGCCACTTGGTCCTCTCTGCACACTTTCACAAAGTTCTATAGAGTGCATACGCATGCATCAGCGGATGCTGCTTTGGGCCGCCTGGTTTTGCAGGCAGCGGTTTCCTGATGCTCTGGTGGTGTTCCGCCTTGGGTTTGTGGTCCCTCCCTTCTTGGACTGCTCTTGAACGTCCCAAGGTCTGTGTCCCCCAAGGAAAATGGGCGAGAAAAGGAGATTTTTGTATAACTTACCAGTTAAATCTCTTTCTCGCTCTTCCTTGGGGGACACAGCACCCACCCTTCTGTGTTTGGTTACAGGGTTATGGTTTGGCGCCCGTTGGGTTGCTGGTTGGTTGTTCCTGTTATTGGTTGTTTTCCTTTCACTACTTGGACACGCAACTGGTAGCCTCTATCTCCAGGCTGAGGGTATAGCTGATGGAGGAGGGGCTTAACAGTTTTACTTAGTGTCACGCCTCCTAGGGAGCTGAGCTATACCCAAGGTCTGTGTCCCCCAAGGAAGAGCGAGAAAGAGATTTAACTGGTAAGTTATACAAAAATCTCCTTTTTATATGGGTTTTCTTATCCCATAGTTGTACAGACTATCCAGTAATATAATTATGGGCAGGCAAATTACATTGTGTGTGTGTGTGTGTGTGTGTGTGTGTATGTGTATATATATATATATATATATATATATATATAATGGTGGGTTTTAGGCTAGTTTCACACTAGAGCTATATATCCGGCAGGCTGTTAGAGGAGGGATCGGCATTGCTGGAAATTTGTAAATCTCCGCCTGGCCCCATCAACTATAATGGGACCGGCCAGATTCTAGCAAATATGCAGAGAATCAGCTGGAAGAAAACCACTGCACCCAGACTCGCTGGAACCCTCGCAGCACACTGCCAGCGTTATGAGATCACATGACCACTCTGGGTGTACTGGTCCTGCTGCCTTCAGTGAGGACTGAGTATTCCATCACTTTCAAGTGGCTGAGGTATTATGTTTAACTTTTTTTTTTGTTGGCACTATACTGGTGGCCACTAAGAGGAGCATTAACTATACACAGCCAGAAAATGGATGCACATACTAATGCAAAATGGCCATGAGAAACTGAAAGTGTGTTGTGCACCTAAGGCTAGGGGGTCATTTATTAAGATCAACGTTTTAATAACCCCTATAGATGGCGGTGGATACCCTCAAGTTATGAAGAGGTGGCCTCGGTGCATCCAGCGCCAGTTCTAAATGTAAGACAGCTTTTTAAAAGAGGCGTAGAACGTGATGAATGAGACACCTGTCCCCTTCCCCACCCATGCCACGCCCATCTGTACGGAGAAAAGTCGCAGATTGCTGCGCAAATAACCTCTGCGCTGCAATCTGTCCCAGAAATATGCCTAATATAGATGTATTTCTGGATAGTAAATGACCCCCTAATCTTTAGTAAATCTTCCCCAATGAGTCTTGTACCTGACTTTTTATTGCTGTTTGTGGTTTATCCTGTTTCTGAAGTCCTTGCCTGCGGAGGACATTTTTTGTGAGGCAGTGGGGGGGCATTTCTTCACAGAACAAGAACCACTTAAAAAGGACAGACCCCACAAGTATGAACCTAGGGTCACATCCATCATTTCGATCACATCACCACCAAGTTGGCCATCAGTAGAAGATGCCAATCCGTTCTCTCCTTGCTCATTATACAGAGTTGTATTTAGGTCAGTGGAATATACACTTCTGCCCATACATTCACATGTCAGGAAAATTCCTGGGAGAGATAACCTATAGCACAAGGTGCAGCTGCCTCAACAGTAATGTCGGCAGAAGGAAAGTCCATGTGTATGTTCAGTGCTTTCATTTTACATCATTATTTCCCCATAGTATCACTAAATAAACACCAGTTCTTAGAGTTCTCAACGGAAGTAATAATAGGAGGAAATAGCGGAGAAAGCTGTAATAACATGTGAGAACGTGGAAACCGATATACGAGTTCAACTGCCGTTCAAATAATTGGTTTATTTCCATGTATCAAGTATTCTTCGAAGGATGTCACAAGAAATAAGATATGTTGTGTGTGCAAGAACGACATCTTTACTTAGAGAGCGGCGTTTCACATCGATCTTTGATGGCCCCTGCACTGCTGGAGGATACGCCTAATTTACCACAAGACTCACGCCTCGTCATAAATTAACCACATCCTCCGGCAGTCTGTGTGCCTTGATTGAAAACTACTCTAGTCGTTACTGCTACTGGGGCAAGCCGCGACCCCCGTCCACACCTCCACCATTCCCCAATGTCGGGGGCTGCATAAAAACGCCCCATGCGAAAACATTTTTACTGCATGAGCATTTAACAAGTCGCAAAACAGGGTCTTTTACACAAAAAACTGGATTAAGGAGCCTTAGTAAATGACCCCCATTGTGTGGTGAAATCAGGCAGAAAGTTTAGCTTAGGAAACTATTGCTGCTGCTGACTGAAATTTAGGAATTTTATATTTGATTCTCATGGATACTAAAACAAAAATCAAAAACATAGATTGAAAACAGCAGGTTCGGCTGTTTTCACAAGTCCCATAGCAGTGAATGGAGGGGGGGGGGGGGCTGGACATGGGCATTGTGCTCTCCATTTACTTCAGGGCTCCGATATATTCCTGACTGGAAGATATTGGCAAAGTTCTCAGCTTTTAACATCGGCCTGAGGAATTAGCTAGTATTGTCAGTTGCATATCATTTTGGTGCATTTTTTGCAGTGATTTCTTTACTTCAGGGTTCTGTTCTTGAGACAGGAGGCTAAGACCTGCATCTGTCTGACAGTTATGGGAAGAAATGCCATTAATCTCCTAAATGGGATAACCCTGGGTGACAATCTCTGGTGGTCTTCTAAAATCAATCTATTCAGATTCAGGAAAGATCCAAAAATGTGTGCAGCAGGCCCAGGAGAGGGGACAGGTCTGGAGTGATAGTAGCAATAATGATGGAAGTAGTTACTCATGGCAGCGGTCCTCAGTCTGGCGCTCCCTGGAGCCATTCAGTGATATGAGCGCACACCCTTTCTTTCCTCGGGACACACCCCAAGTTTGGGGTACCCTTGTTGTTGGTTGGCGTTATGGGGTGCAAGGCGGAATCCCAGATGACAAGCAGGGCAGTGCCATGACAACTCAGGTGTGGTGCGTGGAATAATGTAGCCAGTTTAACGGTAGAACAGTTCTTTATTGCCAAATAAAGTTCCAATCCGCTACTCATAGCACATTACACACTGCTCGTTTCCATTGTTACGACCACCCTACAATTCATCAGTGGTGGTCATGCTCGCACACTATAGGAAAAAACACTGGCCTGTTTGGTGGCCGGGACCATGGGAGCACACATAGGCTGGTGCTTTTTCTGATAGTGTGCAAGCACGACCACCGCTGCTATATTGCAGGGTGGTCATAACCATGGAAACGAGCCGTGTGTAATGTGATGGAAAAATGAATCCAGCCAGCAAAGGAGACAATATGGACAATAACAATACATTAGTAAATGTCTTGTATTAACTTCCTCTACATAATAAATGCCATTTGCTGAAGTGAGACAACCCCTTGAACTCCTTCTGCAGCACACATACAGGGTTAGCACAGAAACACACTTTAACCCTCTAATAGCGAAACACTACGTAGCAGTGGGACACTGCAATTGGCAGCAAGCCATACGGATGCATCATTTCTGATAGAGGCTTGAAAAAGATGATCCCTTCTGATGATAAGGGCGGTTTCAGGCTAGCGTGTGCAGTCTGGAAATCATGCCCCGCATGTGAGCGTGATCCTCCATTCTGGACACTGCTCGTCTTGCAGGAGCGCACGGTATTATACTGCAGTTGTGAAACAGCCCTAAAAATGAGTCCTTCCTCTAAGATTTCTCTATGTCTGAAAAGTTTTTGGGAAAAGGGAGTGTTACATGTTGATTAATATTTCAAATTAGTTTTAAATTTGTTAAACCCCCTCCTCACAAGCATTGGTGTACTTACTCCAGATCAGCATAACCCCTTTTAGTTTAAGGCTACTTTCACACTAGCGTTTTTTGCGGATCCGTCATGGATCTGCAAAAACGCTTCCGTTACAATAATAAAACAAGCTGCGTTTTGTTGTCCACCTCCAGAGCGGAATGGAGACGGATCGGAAGCAAACTGATGCATTCTGAGCGGATCCTTATTCATTCAGAATGCATTAGTGCAAAACTGATCCGTTTTGGACCGCTTGTGAGAGCCCATGACGGACCTCACAAACTGAAAGCCAACACGCCAGTGTGAAAGTAGTCTAACTGAAAGGTTACAATGTACTGACTATCAGGGGCATAACGACCATAGAGGCAGACCATGTGACTGCTATGGGGCCCAGGGCAAGAGAGCTCAGTCTTAGTTGGGATCATCCCCTCTATTACTAGGGGTAAAAACTTGGCCAGGACTCTACCCTCAAAATGAACGACTTGTGGCAAATGAAGCAGTGGAGAAAATGGCCCAAGGTTCATTAAAAGGGGTTTAGGCGGAAACCCTTCTGTCCTGTGTGGGGGGCCTGGTTTGATCCTTGCTATCGGGCCAATTCTTCTCTATGTACGCCACTGCTGACTATACGTAGAAAATAGCTTCTGAAGGTATACTCATTTGGTGACCGCTATCTCCCTGTCTCCTTTGCTGTCAGAGATACCCTGCTGGCATTCATCTCTAGCAATGTTCATCTCTTTTACTATACCCAATTCCTAGTTTGTATGGCCAGCTATAGGTGGTATAAAAGCTGTACATGGAGGTGATAAAATCACTGCTGGTCTTCAGATATTTAATATTGAGTCTTTCTGCTTCAGTACATTTAAATTATCACAGCCTCAACCATTCCATGCAAGTATAACAACTTCTGCATGTATTATTAATGTGTGTTCCTTTGTACAAGCCGGGGTTCCGCTCTTCTGAATTGTTTGATCTGTGAGTCATAATAGAAAATCAGTAGAACAATTGTCATCAGAGGCAGACTCGCTTTGATGCCACCTGTGGATAATCGTGGGTGCAAATAGGCAAAATTGGAACACTGATTAGAACCTTGTTACCGGGAGCTAAGAATTATCTTTATTGTTTCATTATAATTTTCCAAATAAAGGGACATAATATATTTTGTATTCAGTAGTACAAGCAGTACATTCAGATAGTATTGCACTTAATAGTGCATTACCACAACAGGCTCAATACTATCACAGCCTCATCCTAGTAAAGAAGCTTGTTGCTGTAGAAACACATTAGCTTAAAGCTGCTCCCTCCTTTCATGTCAGGAACCGTGTGCTATGTGCTGGTTCTGGTGTATTACCGTGAATTCTGAGTTCGGGAATGAATAGGCTTAACACAAGTTAGGTGTGTAAAAAGTTTACTAGACTATGGTAAAACATGTATACAAACAAAAACATACAGAGTAAAGTAAATAACTGAAAAAATGAGCCAACTCCCCATCAACCAGTTCCCAACATGGCACATGGCCGATGCCCTTATGATACAAAGAGAGGTGGTGGTAGCAAGATATCTTACCCTGATGATGTCCTCAATGGTGCTGAGCACTTTGTTACATAGATGATTTCTAGCCTCTTGGCCCTTCCTAAAGGTCTTATAGGCAGTACACATGAACAGTTTCTTTAGAATGTGGCCATGTACCACTAACCAACTACATTGCAAGGAATTAAAGGGGAAAGAACTAAATACCTTGCTACATATCCAACCTTCTGTCATAAGTCCAGTTGTATCCAAGAACATAGAAAACAATGAATAGCACTTCAGATTTGCAGCAATTTTTGCTTAAAGAGGACCTTTCACCTAAAAGAAAAAATGTAAACTAAGACCATAGCTTTACTTACATGCCCCCATGAAGTGTTGATCGTTTTTTCTTTTTTCAAACTGTGCCCCCGTTTGTCCGCTATGCCCCCCCGGAATAATTCCCGCCGTCTATGGTAATGAGCCAGCCTCAAATGGGCTGGCTTTAAAAGTTCTCCTCGGCGTGCCTTCTCTCTTCTCCCTGGCACGGAGCGCATCCAATCAGCGCGCTCCGCTCTTAGCCGGATAGACGAAATCGCTCCAGTTCTCTGAAGTCTCGCGAGAACTGGAGCGTCTTCTCCCTGGCTAAGAGCGGAGCGCGCTGATTGGATGCGCTCCGTGCCAGGGAGAAGAGAGAAGGCACGCCGAGGAGAACTTTTAAAGCCAGCCCATTTGAGGCTGGCTCATTACCATAGACGGCGGGAATTATTCCGGGGGGGCATAGCGGACAAACGGGGGCACAGTTTGAAAAAAGAAAAAACGATCAACACTTCATGGGGGCATGTAAGTAAAGCTATGGTCTTAGTTTACATTTTTTTTTTTGGTGAAAGGTCCTCTTTAAAGGGGTTGTCTCACTTCAATAAGATGCATTTATGATGTAGAAAAAGTTAATACAAGCCACTTACTAATGTATAATGTGATAGAAAAATGAATCCAGCCAGCAAAGGAAGCAATATGGACGATCACAATGCATTAGTAAGTAGCTTGAATTAACTTTATCTACATGATGAATGCCATTTTCTGAAGTGAGACAACCCCTTTAATTTATTTAATCAGAGTGACACCTTGGTTTCATAGTGGTAACCAGTAGCAACATTTCAGACTGATGACCCTTCCTGAGTGTAAGCTTTAATGAAAGAGTATAGGGAAGCCCTGTCCAGTATGCTGCTGATATGGCTAGAAACACATTGTGTATGGCAGGGAGCAGCTGTGCTGCTGAAATACAGTAAGTGAATTAAGAATTGCAAGTCCTATTCACTTTTTTTTCTCTGCTGTTGAAACATGTGACATCAACATTTTTAACAGGATTTCCATGGTCACATGGTTGGATGCTGGGAGGGCATAGTCTACAGCTTACAGATTTTTATTTTAGAGATCACTGGTAACAGGGTTCTTAAGAAGAAAACATAGGAAAAAGTGATGAGTGCAGAGCCCGGGAGCACTGGATTCACCACTTCCCAGTCCTTCTGCACTAATGAGCACTTCCATAATGAAAGCACTCATTAGTAGGGATGAGCGAACTCGAACTGTATAGTTCGGGTTCGTACCGAATTTTGGGGTGTCCGTGACACGGACCCGAACCCGGACATTTTCGTAAAAGTCCGGGTTCGGGTTCGGTGTTCGTCGCTTTCTTCGCGCTTTTGTGACGCTTTCTTGGCGCTTTTTGAAAGGCTGCAAAGCAGCCAATCAACAAGCGTCATACTACTTGCCCCAAGAGGCCATCACAGCCATGCCTACTATTGGCATGGCTGTGATTGGCCAGAGCACCATGTGACCCAGCCTCTATTTAAGCTGGAGTCACATAGCGCCGCCCGTCACTCTGCTCTGATTAGCGTAGGGAGAGGTTGCGGCTGCGACAGTAGGGCGAGATTAGGCAGATTAACTCCTCCAAAGGACTTGATTAACTGATCGATCTGCAGCTGTGGATCATTGAGCTGCTGATCCTCAATTGCTCACTGTTTTTAGGCTGCACAGACCGTTTGTCAGTCTCATTTTTCTGGGGTGATCGGCGGCCATTTTGTGTCTTGTGGTGCGCCAGCACAAGCTGCGACCAAGTGCATTTAACCCTCAATGGTGTGGTTGTTTTTTGGCTAAAGCCTACATCAGGGTGAAGCTGTCACACCAAGTGCATTTAACCAGCAATAGTCTGTTCATTTTTTGGCCA
The DNA here is from genome assembly GCF_014858855.1 of Bufo gargarizans. Lineage (NCBI taxonomy): Eukaryota > Metazoa > Chordata > Amphibia > Anura > Bufonidae > Bufo > Bufo gargarizans. The sequence continues at coordinate 242,775,990 of NC_058080.1, read as the reverse complement.
TATACAAAATCAGGGGCAAGCTGCGCCTGTCACCAAGTGCATTTAACCCTCAATGGTGTGGTTGTTTTTTGGCTAAAGCCTACATCAGGGTGAAGCTGTCACACCAAGTGCATTTAACCAGCAATAGTCTGTTCATTTTTTGGCCATATACAAAATCAGGGGCAAGCTGCGCCTGTCACCAAGTGCATTTAACCCTCAATGGTGTGGTTGTTTTTTGGCTAAAGCCTACATCAGGGTGAAGCTGTCACACCAAGTGCATTTAACCAGCAATAGTCTGTTCATTTTTTGGCCATATACAAAATCAGGGGCAAGCTGCGCCTGTCACCAAGTGCATTTAACCCTCAATGGTGTGGTTGTTTTTTGGCTAAAGCCTACATCAGGGTGAAGCTGTCACACCAAGTGCATTTAACCAGCAATAGTCTGTTCATTTTTTGGCCATATCCCAGTCTAATTCTGTCACTAAATCCATACCGGTCACCCAGCGCCTAAATACTAGGCCTCAAATTTATATCCAGCTAAATCTGTCCCTAGTGCTGTAGCTGGGCGAGTTATTTAGTGTCCGTTCAAGCACATTTCTTGTTCTGGGTTGAAATACAATTCCCAATTTAGCAATTTCATAATTTAGTGGTTCCTGCTATATCAGAGCTCTTTGAAATCTATCCCAAAAAGGGTATATAATATTGAAGGTGCACATAGGGTCATTCAGAGTAACTTCACACACACCCGCTACTGTGTATTTCCAAGTCTAATTCTGTCACTAAATCCATACCGGTGACCCAGCGCCTAAATACTAGGCCTCAAATTTAATTCCCTCTAAATCTCTCGTTACCCACCGCTGTACTGTTGTTGCTGGGCAAGATATTTAGTGTCCGTCAAAGCACATTTTTTGTTCTGGGTTGAAGTACAATTCCCAATTTAGCAATTTCATAATTTAGTGGTTTCTGCTATATCAGAGCTATTTGAAATCTATCCCAAAAAGGGTATATAATATTGAAGGTGCACATAGGGTCATTCAGAATAACTTCACACACACCCGCTACTGTGTATTTCCAAGTCTAATTCTGTCACTAAACCCATACCTGTCACCCAGCGCCTAAATACTAGGCCTCAAATTTAAATCCCTCTAAATCTCTCGTTACCGTTGTCCTGTTGTAGCTGGGAAAGTTATTTAGTGCCCGTCAAAGCACATTTTTTGTTCTGGGTTGAAGTACAATTCCCAATTTAGCAATTTCATAATTTAGTGGTTCCTGCTATATCAGAGCTATTTGAAATCTATCCCAAAAAGGGTATATAATATTGAAGGTGCACATAGGGTCATTCAGAATAACTTCACACACACCCGCTACTGTGTATTTCCAAGTCTAATTCTGTCACTAAATCCATACCGGTGACCCAGCGCCTAAATACTAGGCCTCAAATTTAATTCCCTCTAAATCTCTCGTTACCCACCGGTGTACTGTTGTTGCTGGGCAAGATATTTAGTGTCCGTCAAAGCACATTTTTGGTTCTGGGTTGAAGTACAATTCCCAATTTAGCAATTTCATAATTTAGTGGTTTCTGCTATATCAGAGCTATTTGAAATCTATCCCAAAAAGGGTATATAATATTGAAGGTGCACATAGGGTCATTCAGAATAACTTCACACACACCCGCTACTGTGTATTTCCAAGTCTAATTCTGTCACTAAACCCATACCTGTCACCCAGCGCCTAAATACTAGGCCTCAAATTTAAATCCCTCTAAATCTCTCGTTACCGTTGTCCTGTTGTAGCTGGGAAAGTTATTTAGTGCCCGTCAAAGCACATTTTTTGTTCTGGGTTGAAGTACAATTCCCAATTTAGCAATTTCATAATTTAGTGGTTCCTGCTATATCAGAGCTATTTGAAATCTATCCCAAAAAGGGTATATAATATTGAAGGTGCACATAGGGTCATTCAGAATAACTTCACACACACCCGCTACTGTGTATTTCCAAGTCTAATTCTGTCACTAAATCCATACCGGTGACCCAGCGCCTAAATACTAGGCCTCAAATTTAATTCCCTCTAAATCTCTCGTTACCCACCGCTGTACTGTTGTTGCTGGGCAAGATATTTAGTGTCCGTCAAAGCACATTTTTTGTTCTGGGTTGAAGTACAATTCCCAATTTAGCAATTTCATAATTTAGTGGTTTCTGCTATATCAGAGCTATTTGAAATCTATCCCTAAAAGGGTATATAATATTGAAGGTGCACATAGGGTCATTCAGAATAACTTCACACACACCCGCTACTGTGTATTTCCAAGTCTAATTCTGTCACTAAACCCATACCTGTCACCCAGCGCCTAAATACTAGGCCTCAAATTTATATCCAGCTAAATCTGTCCCTAGTGCTGTAGCTGGGCGAGTTATTTAGTGTCCGTTCAAGCACATTTCTTGTTCTGGGTTGAAATACAATTCCCAATTTAGCAATTTCATAATTTAGTGGTTCCTGCTATATCAGAGCTCTTTGAAATCTATCCCAAAAAGGGTATATAATATTGAAGGTGCACATAGGGTCATTCAGAGTAACTTCACACACACCCGCTACTGTGTATTTCCAAGTCTAATTCTGTCACTAAATCCATACCGGTGACCCAGCGCCTAAATACTAGGCCTCAAATTTAATTCCCTCTAAATCTCTCGTTACCCACCGCTGTACTGTTGTTGCTGGGCAAGATATTTAGTGTCCGTCAAAGCACATTTTTTGTTCTGGGTTGAAGTACAATTCCCAATTTAGCAATTTCATAATTTAGTGGTTTCTGCTATATCAGAGCTATTTGAAATCTATCCCAAAAAGGGTATATAATATTGAAGGTGCACATAGGGTCATTCAGAATAACTTCACACACACCCGCTACTGTGTATTTCCAAGTCTAATTCTGTCACTAAATCCATACCGGTGACCCAGCGCCTAAATACTAGGCCTCAAATTTAATTCCCTCTAAATCTCTCGTTACCCACCGCTGTACTGTTGTTGCTGGGCAAGATATTTAGTGTCCGTCAAAGCACATTTTTTGTTCTGGGTTGAAGTACAATTCCCAATTTAGCAATTTCATAATTTAGTGGTTCCTGCTATATCAGAGCTATTTGAAATCTATCCCAAAAAGGGTATATAATATTGAAGGTGCACATTGGGTCATTCAGAATAACTTCACACACACGCTTCTGTGCATTTCCAAGTCTAATTCTGTCACTAAATCCATACCGGTGACCCAGCGCCTAAATACTAGGCCTCAAATTTAATTCCCTCTAAATCTCTCGTTACCCACCGCTGTACTGTTGTTGCTGGGCAAGATATTTAGTGTCCGTCAAAGCACATTTTTTGTTCTGGGTTGAAGTACAATTCCCAATTTAGCAATTTCATAATTTAGTGGTTTCTGCTATATCAGAGCTATTTGAAATCTATCCCTAAAAGGGTATATAATATTGAAGGTGCACATAGGGTCATTCAGAATAACTTCACACACACCCGCTACTGTGTATTTCCAAGTCTAATTCTGTCACTAAATCCATACCGGTGACCCAGCGCCTAAATACTAGGCCTCAAATTTAATTCCCTCTAAATCTCTCGTTACCCACCGTTGTACTGTTGTTGCTGGGCAAGATATTTAGTGTCCGTCAAAGCACATTTTTTGTTCTGGGTTGAAGTACAATTCCCAATTTAGCAATTTCATAATTTAGTGGTTTCTGCTATATCAGAGCTATTTGAAATCTATCCCTAAAAGGGTATATAATATTCAAGGTGCACATTGGGTCATTCAGAATAACTTCACACACACACGCTTCTGTGCATTTCCAAGTCTAATTCTGTCACTAAATCCATACCGGTCACCCAGCGCCTAAATACTAGGCCTCAAATTTATATCCCGCTGAATTTGAATACAATACATTGGGCCAAATAATATATTTGTTGTTGTGGTGAACCATAACAATGAGAAAAACATCTAGTAAGGGACGCGGACGTGGACATGGTCGTGGTGGTGTTAGTGGACCCTCTGGTGCTGGGAGAGGACGTGGCCGTTCTGCCACATCCACACGTCCTAGTGTACCAACTACTTCAGGTCCCAGTAGCCGCCAGAATTTACAGCGATATATGGTGGGGCCCAATGCCGTTCTAAGGATGGTAAGGCCTGAGCAGGTACAGGCATTAGTCAATTGGGTGGCCGACAGTGGATCCAGCACGTTCACATTATCTCCCACCCAGTCTTCTGCAGAAAGCGCACAGATGGCGCCTGAAAACCAACCCCATCAGTCTGTCACATCACCCCCATGCATACCAGGGAAACTGTCTCAGCCTCAAGTTATGCAGCAGTCTCTTATGCTGTTTGAAGACTCCGCTGGCAGGGTTTCCCAAGGGCATCCACCTAGCCCTTCCCCAGCGGTGAAAGACATAGAATGCACTGACGCACAACCACTTATGTTTCCTGATGATGAGGACATGGGAATACCACCTCAGCATGTCTCTGATGATGACGAAACACAGGTGCCAACTGCTGCGTCTTTCTGCAGTGTGCAGACTGAACAGGAGGTCAGGGATCAAGACTGGGTGGAAGACGATGCAGGGGACGATGAGGTCCTAGACCCCACATGGAATGAAGGTCGTGCCACTGACTTTCACAGTTCGGAGGAAGAGGCAGTGGTGAGACCGAGCCAACAGCGTAGCAAAAGAGGGAGCAGTGGGCAAAAGCAGAACACCCGCCGCCAAGAGACTCCGCCTGCTACTGACCGCCGCCATCTGGGACCGAGCACCCCAAAGGCAGCTTCAAGGAGTTCCCTGGCATGGCACTTCTTCAAACAATGTGCTGACGACAAGACCCGAGTGGTTTGCACGCTGTGCCATCAGAGCCTGAAGCGAGGCATTAACGTTCTGAACCTGAGCACAACCTGCATGACCAGGCACCTGCATGCAAAGCATGAACTGCAGTGGAGTAAACACCTTAAAACCAAGGAAGTCACTCAGGCTCCCCCTGCTACCTCTTCTGCTGCTGCCGCCTCGGCCTATTCTGCTGCTGCCGCCTCGGCCTCTTCCTCCGCCTCTGGAGGAACGTTGGCACCTGCCGCCCAGCAAACAGGGGATGTACCACCAACACCACCACCACCACCTCCGTCACCAAGCGTCTCAACCATGTCACACGCCAGCGTTCAGCTCTCCATCTCACAAACATTTGATAGAAAGCGTAAATTCCCACCTAGCCACCCTCGATCCCTGGCCCTGAATGCCAGCATTTCTAAACTACTGGCCTATGAAATGCTGTCATTTAGGCTGGTGGACACAGACAGCTTCAAACAGCTCATGTCGCTTGCTGTCCCACAGTATGTTGTTCCCAGCCGGCACTACTTCTCCAAGAGAGCCGTGCCTTCCCTGCACAACCAAGTATCCGATAAAATCAAGTGTGCACTGCGCAACGCCATCTGTAGCAAGGTCCACCTAACCACAGATACGTGGACCAGTAAGCACGGCCAGGGACGCTATATCTCCCTAACTGCACACTGGGTAAATGTAGTGGCAGCTGGGCCCCAGGCGGAGAGCTGTTTGGCGCACGTCCTTCCGCCGCCAAGGATCGCAGGGCAACATTCTTTGCCTCCTGTTGCCACCTCCTCCTTCTCGGCTTCCTCCTCCTCTTCTTCCACCTGCTCATCCAGTCAGCCACACACCTTCACCACCAACTTCAGCACAGCCCGGGGTAAACGTCAGCAGGCCATTCTGAAACTCATATGTTTGGGGGACAGGCCCCACACCGCACAGGAGTTGTGGCGGGGTATAGAACAACAGACCGACGAGTGGTTGCTGCCGGTGAGCCTCAAGCCCGGCCTGGTGGTGTGTGATAATGGGCGAAATCTCGTTGCAGCTCTGGGACTAGCCAATTTGACGCACATCCCTTGCTTGGCGCATGTGCTGAATTTGGTGGTGCAGAAGTTCATTCACAACTACCCCGACATGTCAGAGCTGCTGCATAAAGTGCGGGCCGTCTGTTCGCGCTTCCGGCGTTCACATCCTGCTGCTGCTCGCCTGTCTGCGCTACAGCGTAACTTCGGCCTTCCCGCTCACCGCCTCATATGCGACGTGCCCACCAGGTGGAACTCCACCTTGCACATGCTGGACAGACTGTGCGAGCAGCAGCAGGCCATAGTGGAGTTTCAGCTGCAGCACGCACGGGTCAGTCGCACTACAGAACAGCACCACTTCACCACCAATGACTGGGCCTCCATGCGAGACCTGTGTGCCCTGTTGCGCTGTTTCGAGTACTCCACCAACATGGCCAGTGGCGATGACACCGTTATCAGCGTTACAATACCACTTCTATGTCTCCTTGAGAAAACACTTAGGGCGATGATGGAACAGGAGGTGGCCCAGGAGGAGGAGGAGGAGGATGAGGAAGAGGGGTCATTTTTAGCACTTTCAGGCCAGTCTCTTCGAAGTGACTCAGAGGGAGGTTTTTTGCAACAGCAGAGGCCAGGTACAAATGTGGCCAGCCAGGGCCCACTACTGGAGGACGAGGAGGACGAGGATGAGGAGGAGGTGGAGGAGGATGAGGATGAAGCATGGTCACAGCGGGGTGGCACCCAACGCAGCTCGGGTCCATCACTGGTGCGTGGCTGGGGGGAAAGGCAGGACGATGACGATACGCCTCCCACAGAGGACAGCTTGTCCTTACCCCTGGGCAGCCTGGCACACATGAGCGACTACATGCTGCAGTGCCTGCGCAACGACAGCAGAGTTGCCCACATTTTAACCTGTGCGGACTACTGGGTTGCCACCCTGCTGGATCCACGCTACAAAGACAATGTGCCCACCTTACTTCCTGCACTGGAGCGTGATAGGAAGATGCGCGAGTACAAGCGCACGTTGGTAGACGCGCTACTGAGAGCATTCCCAAATGTCACAGGGGAACAAGTGGAAGCCCAAGGCCAAGGCAGAGGAGGAGCAAGAGGTCGCCAAGGCAGCTGTGTCACGGCCAGCTCCTCTGAGGGCAGGGTTAGCATGGCAGAGATGTGGAAAACTTTTGTCAACACGCCACAGCTAACTGCACCACCACCTGATACGCAACGTGTTAGCAGGAGGCAACATTTTACTAACATGGTGGAACAGTACGTGTGCACACCCCTCCACGTACTGACTGATGGTTCGGCCCCATTCAACTTCTGGGTCTCTAAATTGTCCACGTGGCCAGAGCTAGCCTTTTATGCCTTGGAGGTGCTGGCCTGCCCGGCAGCCAGCGTTTTGTCTGAACGTGTATTCAGCACGGCAGGGGGCGTCATTACAGACAAACGCAGCCGCCTGTCTACAGCCAATGTGGACAAGCTGACGTTCATAAAAATGAACCAGGCATGGATCCCACAGGACCTGTCCGTCCCTTGTCCAGATTAGACATTAACTACCTCCCCATAACCATATATTATTGGACTCCAGGGCACTTCCTCATTCAATCCTATTTTTATTTTCATTTTACCATTATATTGCGATGCTACCCAAAGTTGAATGAACCTCTCCTCTGCCTGTGTGCTAGGCCTAAATATATGCCAATGGACTGTTGCAGTGGTGGCTGACATGAAGCCTGATTCTCTGCTATGACATGCAGACTAATTCTCTGCTGACATGAAGCCAGATTGTCTGTTACGGGACCTCTCTCCTCTGCCTGGGTGCTGGGCCTAAATTTATGACAATGGACTGTTGCAGTGGTGGCTGACGTGAAGCCTGATTCTCTGCTATGACATGCAGACTGATTCTCTGCTGACATGAAGCCAGATTCTCTGTTACGGGACCTCTCTCCTCTGCCTGTGTGTGTGCTGGGCCTAAATATATGCCAATGGACTGTTGCAGTGGTGGCTGACGTGAAGCCTCATTCTCTGCTATGACATGCAGACTGATTCTCTGCTGACATGAAGCCAGATTCTCTGTTACGGGACCTCTCTCCTCTGCCTGTGTGTGTGCTGGGCCTAAATATATGCCAATGGACTGTTGCAGTGGTGGCTGACGTGAAGCCTCATTCTCTGCTATGACATGCAGACTAATTCTCTGCTGACATGAAGACAGATTCTCTGTTACGGGACCTCCCTCCTCTGCCTGGGTGCTGGGCCTAAATATATGCCAATGGACTGTTGCAGTGGTGGCTGACGTGAAGCCTCATTCTCTGCTATGACATGCAGACTAATTCTCTGCTGACATGAAGACAGATTCTCTGTTACGGGACCTCTCTCCTCTGCCTGGGTGCCGGGGCCTAAATATCTGAGAATGGACTGTTCCAGTGGTGGGTGACGGGAAGCCAGATTCTCTGCTATGGAACCTCTCTCCAATTGATTTTGGTTAATTTTTATTTATTTAATTTTTATTTTAATTCATTTCCCTATCCACATTTGTTTGCAGGGGATTTACCTACATGTTGCTGCCTTTTGCAGCCCTCTAGCTCTTTCCTGGGCTGTTTTACAGCCTTTTTAGTGCCGAAAAGTTCGGGTCCCCATTGACTTCAATGGGGTTCGGGTTCGGGACGAAGTTCGGATCGGGTTCGGATCCCGAACCCGAACATTTCCGGGATGTTCGGCCGAACTTCTCGAACCCGAACATCCAGGTGTTCGCTCAACTCTACTCATTAGTATTCACCCCATAAGATGCACTGACATTTTCCCCCTTCTTTGGATCTGATCTAAGGTCTGGTGGGGTTCTGATTTGAGCTCTGATGGGGGTCTAATCTGAGGTCTGATGGGGTCTGATCTTACGTCTGAACTATGGGGATCAGATTTGAGGGTTTAATGGGAGTCTGATCTGAGGTATGATGAGCAATGGGGTTCTGATGGAAGCAATTTGAGGTCTGATGAGAGATGGTGGTATGATCTCAGGTTTGATGAGGGATGGTGGTCCTATCCGAGGTCTGATGAAGAATGAGGGTCTGTTGGGGGTCTTATCTGAGGTCTGATGAGGAATGGAGGTCTGATCTGAGGATTGATGAGGAATGGGGGTCTAATTTAGGGTTCTGATTTGAGGTCTGATGAAGATTGGGAGTCTGATTTGGGGGTCTGATGAAAAATATTTTTTTCCTATTTTTCTCCTAAAACCTAGATGCGTCTTATGGTTGGATGTGTCCTATGGTGTGTCAAATAAGGTAAATAGAAAGTACCGGTACTTATAATTTACTGCAGTTCAAAAACTGTCTTCATTCTTAGTTTGCATTGCAGATCATGTGATGTCGCTTTCAGGGTTTCTTCTGGATGTTAAATCTGACGTCACCACCAGTGTACAGAGCAGACTTGCATGCAAGGGAGTTTAGTTTTTAGCATAATGCTGAAACGATAGTTGTGCCCCGTATCTGGAAGAAGAAGAGGCAATGGCACGTGCTTTGAACGTCAAGAGTATTAAAAAGTACTTTATGACTGAAATGTCTCAAATAAATGTATTTTTTTTTTTTTTTAAGAAATATGATTAGCAAGGTTTTTGTTTTTTATATTAGTTGGGAAAACTACTTTACAGCAAAGCTCCTTGGGATAAAGTATACAATGAAGCTCTCAGGCAGAAGGAAGGGAGCTGTCTTGCTAGTGCATATACTGTAGAATTCAGAATTCCAAAAGGTGATTATATATATATATATATATATATATGGACTAATAATGATTAGGACCTAACCTAGGTAAGGTTTATTAACAAATAATTTTACAAATGCCTAGGAAGGCAATATGACCTATCTTGACCCAGGTGAAATTTAATACTTCACTTTTATTATTATATATATTAAAATCACTAAGTGAGTGCTCATTTTATTTACCTTTATTAACTATTTTACAAACCAAAAAAATACTATATTAAAAATACAGTCAGCACTCCACTAGAGAATTGAGATGTTGAACGGCAATGACGGGGCGTGGAGGGGTGCACTACGAACCGCACATCATAGACACTATAATAGAAAATGCCTCCTCTGGTCCGCAATTACTACCAAAAGGTTCATTTATCTAAAAAACCGATGAATACACATAATAATAAGTGCTTAATATCACGGACTGAAGACGTGTTATTTTCTGCTAATCAAAATCTTTACATACCGGAACCATTCAGGAACAGAAATTAGGATAGCTTTGATTTTTCATATTGCAAGAACACTGATTGCCAAGGATTACATGAAGAAACGTAACAGTAGAATCTTGGCTCGCTTGTTTGCAGACTAATTCTGTATCTACAATTTGAGGGTCTGTTCACACGACCTTATTTTTGCAATTTTACAGATCGGATGCAGACCCATATATTCCAATGGGGCCGCAAAAGATGCGGACAGCACACCGCGTGCTGTCCGCATCCACACTTCCTATTCTTATCCATTTTCGCAGACAAGAATAGGCATTTCTATCATGGGGAAGATGTTCCGATCCACAAAATGTGGAATACACCAGGCCAATATGTTGTGGCCCTCAAAAACTGATATGGTCGTGTGAATGGACCCTAAAACTGCAGATTTTATTTACACACTGTGCAAAGTTGGACAAAATTGGATAACAATTTACAGAAACTATCAAAGTGAGCAATTAGGTTCAAGTAACTAAACAGGTCCTATTTATCCATGTGGTTTAATGTTGTCATATAATATCCAGCAAATCCTTTTAACAGTATGATTATAGGAGAAGGAAAATTGTAGCTTTCAAAATTAAAGGCGTTCTCCAGGAATGATTCAAAATGGCCGCCAGCAATCTGTCTTAGGGTCCATTCACACGTCCGTTTTTTCTTTCCTGATCTGTTCCGTTTTTTCAGGAACAGATCAGGACCAGATCTGGACCCATTCATTTTCAATGGGTCCTGGAAAAAATCGGACAGCACAATGTGTGCTGTCCGTTTCCGTTGTTCCGTTCCGCATGTCCGTTTAAATATAAAACATGTCCTATTCTTGTCCTGAAAAATCGGATCCTGGTACAATACAAAGTCAATGGATCCGCAAAAAACGGATGACATTCGGATGTCTTTCCTTTTGTCATCCGTTTTTTGCGGATTCCGTTCCTGGAAACACATAACAAATTTTTTTTTTTTTTTTTTTTTCAATTTTTTTTCAAATAAATCCAAACAACTTTATTTGATTATTGAAATGTATACATGCTCCCGTTTTTTGCGGATCCGCAAAAAACGGATGACATACGGAAACATTTTCAGGAACAACGGATCCGCAAAAAACGGACCGTTTTTCAGGATGAAAAAAAACAGGACGTGTGAATGGACCCTAAGAATGTGGGAAGTACAGTGCAGTCTATGTAGAACATGGGTGTCAAACATGCGGCCCGCGGGCCGCATGCGGCCCGCAATGAATATCTTTGCGGCCCGGCAAAGATGCAGCATCGCAGACTGCTATGTATGAGCCGGGAGAGAGGAGGGGCTGGAGTCCGTAACTAGGGGCGGGGCCCGGTGCAGTCACTGTACTCTTACACCGGGACCCGCCGCTCACCAAAGTATTTATAAATGTGAATCCTTATCCTGTTATTAAGTTGAACTAACGCTGCCCTCTCCCATGTTCCCATGTCCCCCTTACTTAAGCTTTAATAGCAGGCAGAGAGGACAGCAGCAGTAACGTCACTCACTGACGTCGAGCGCCTGCTCCGCCCACTTTATGAATGAAGCAGGCGGAGCAGACGCGCGACGTCAGTGAGTGACGTTACTGGTGCCGTCCGCTCTGCCTGCTATGGAAGCGTGTTCGTAAGTGCTGTGGGGATACAGGGGGACATGGGAACATGGGAGAGGGCAGCGTTAGTTCAACTTAATAACAGGATAAGGATTCACGTTTATAAATACTTCAGTGAGCAGAGGGCCAGTGTATTGGGGGACACTGTTATGAGGGGGATCTGTGGATGACATATAGCAGTGTCATCCACAGATCCCCCCCATAACAGTTCCATCCACAGATCCCCCCACCTCATAACAATGCCATCCACAGATATCCCACCCCATAGCAGTACCATCCACAGATATCCCACCCCATAACAGTTCCATCCACAGATCCCCCACCCCATAACAATGCCATCCACAGATCCCCCCACCCCATAACAATGCCATCCACAGATATCCCACCCCATAGCAGTACCATCCACAGATCCCCATAACAGTGCCATCCACAGATCCCCCATAACAGTGCCATCCACAGATCCCCCATAACAGTGCCATCCACAGATCCCCATAACAGTACCATCCACAGATCCCCATAACAGTGCCATCCACAGGTCCCCCATAACAGTGCCATCCACAGATCCCCCATAATAGTGTCACGCACAGACCACCATTAATTCAAAGCCCACCAAAAGCACAACTTTTGGTTAAAAATATTTTTTTCTTATTTTCCTCCTCAAAAACCTAGGCGCGTCTTATAGTGAAGTTTAATATTTGTATATATATATATATATATATATATATATATATAATAATCATTCCTCCTTGGTGGTTTTATCGTGAATACATTTTCACTTTTTGATATTTGTTGATTTATTACCTAGTTGCCACGTCGGCTTGGTCTTGCGGTTTAGCTGGTTTCCTAGTAACCACAATATTTTTGCGAGCATCATTACGTCATAACGACACCTGCGGCTTCCCGTTCCCGTTTTTTTTTTTTTGATGCGGCCCACATAAACTTAAATTTTGTTTTTTTGGCCCATGTTAGCCTTTGAGTTTGACATGCTTGATGTAGAATGTTCATAAATTACAAGCAAACCAGGATACTTTGAGGGTTTGGCCATCCACTTGCCATATTGAATCTTGAAATGTTACGCCATTCCTCTGCTGAAGTTGAGACGATGAAACTTTTAAACCATCACAGTTGAGAAATCTGGCATAAATCAGCTCACTGGCTAACCAGTCCCAGTTTCCCACCCACTTGTCCAAACCGGGGTGGTGTAAAAATGCAAAATGTTGCAGTTTTTTGTGCTAATAAAAATGGCAAAGCCCTCTTTTACAACTTTTTCAAGTCAGAATTCTGGGTGGAGCGTTATAAATTTTCCCAATTGTTCTTATAGCAAAAAGGAAAAAAAAACTTAACTGAATCTAGCAAAAGAAGAGGATGAAAACCATACCAAAGAACAATTATGTCCTCCTTAAGGCCTCTTGCCCACGACCGTATGCCCTCCAAGATATACGGTCCGTGAGCGGGTCATATGTCCCGGAGCGGCATTGATCATGCGCACGGGATACATTACAATGATGCTGTGCACGTCGGGCTGCCCACGGGACTGTTGTCCTGCACTCGTATGATCATATAAGTATGGGACAAGAGTCCCGCGGGCGGCCCGACTTCCACAGAATTGTTGTAATCTATGAAGCTATGTGCTCCCGTGCACATGATCAATGCCGCTCCAGGACATATGGCCCGCTCACGGTCCGTATATCTCGGAGGGCATTCGGTCGTGTGCAAGAGGCCTAAAGGGGTTTTCCGGGATTACTATAGTTTTTAGAAGATATGCTAGCAGACATATTGTTGCTTACCTCATGTATATCTTTCCATACAGTTTTTTTTCAGTTTAGACTCTCCTGACCCATTTTCACCATGTCAAGAAATCACTCTAGAGTCTTTACATCCTGCACATAGCACTTCCAGTTGTATCCAACCAAACCCATGATGCCACAACTCCAACACCATCCCTAATATCAGCCAGTCCCAGCCAATTACATAGACGCTCCCCTATCTCTGCCCCTGTTGCTGCTTTGACACACCCTTTGAAAAGAACTAGAGCGGAGATTGCAAGCTGACCACACAAATGCATTTCTGGGGGAATGGGCAAGCATTCCCACAGACACAATCCCAAATTTCGTAGCTTCCTAGAAGAAAGGAAGATGTTTTAACTATGGGGAGTGGGGGGACCAGCTTCACGTTAATGCCTATGGATTACCAGTATGGAAGTTCCAAAAATAGCAGAGCGCAAAAAGCAAGCCTGGTGTGCTCTCCTTCTCTTTCTCGCTCATTCTCAGAGGTAGGACCTCCTCCTATCTCACACTGATGGCATATCCTAGCAATATGCAATCAATGTGTGAGATAGGCAAAGCCCTTTAATGCGGCTGGAATTGAATCTCTACTGTAAGAGAGAATACTTATAAAAAAAGCTACATGTTCAACCCAAAACAGCAGGACTTTACTGAGAGCAGATCATGTCACTCTAATGTCATTGGTGTCTTTGACTATGTCGCAAAAGTGTTGGATGAAGGTGGTGCCATAGATATTATCCATCTGGATCATGGGTTGATACTCCTGAAAATTTTTGTAACGTGAAAAGTGATTTAACTTTACTGGATAAATGGTCAAAGCAATGGAAACTGAAGTTCAATTTTTCCAAATGTAAAATTATGCATTTGGGGAGAAGGATTCATATGTCTGAGTATCATCTTGGCAGTTCTATGTTAGCCAGTACTTCAGAAGATGAGGGTTCAGGGGTTCTGATTTTTGACAGTCAACTGTATGGGCAGGCAGAAGGGAAAACGGGTAGGATGTTCATCTGCATAACATCCAGTAGAAAGAGGGATATTGTGATTCCAGTGTGTAGAGCTCTAGCGAGACCACATATGGTCTGCTCTGTTCAGTTCAGGTGTTCTCACCTACACAAAGTCATTGATAGAAATGAACAGGTCCATTTATGGGCTACACAAATAGTGGAAGATCTTAAGCATGAAACTTATCAAGAAAGACTAAAGGCCAACGATAACAGCAATTATTGAGAAGGAGCATTCCTTGGAACACTTGTTCCCAGTAATTTCCCTGTGTAAAGCTGCTGCTGATCTCCCAATGAATAAGGAAATACTAATTCATGGGGTGAGAGCATTGTTAATGCAGTAAAAAGTTTCATTACAATGAATCTAAATGAAGACGAGCGATCATTAGATCTCAGTACAGCTGTGGTGATTGCTGTATGTAATTCCGGCTTTCACCTCAATCACAATCAGGTAATTACCGGGAATTAATGGTATTTCGTCCAGTGTAAAGGCGCCTTCAAAGAACTTAATATGTATAGCCTGGAGGAAAGAAAGGAAAAGAGCAACATGATCAAAACCTTTAAGAATGTTAAAGGTTTAACCCCTTCTCAACATCTGCTGCAATAGTACTGAGGATGTCCTATCTTTAAATATGGCGCCCTGAAGCAGAGTGAGCAACATAGCTGCCAGGTGCTAATGTCGATCGGAGACATTTGACCCTTCAGATACCATAGTGCAATGTGACCATGGCATATGAAAGGTAAAGAACCCAGAATTGCTTGCCTCACTGGCAGGAACACCTTCCCTTGACTGAGATAGGGGCAGGTGTTCCTTAGTAGTAATAGGACAGAGCCTGTACAAGGCTTTTAGGCCTATTATATTCCTATGCAGGAGGCAGCACTGCATTGGAATTTACTGAACTTTGTATTCAGTAATGAATAAAATTCTGTTAATTCATATGAATGGCAATCTAATAGTGGCATATTGGGGTAAAAAAAATACTAAAAATACTAAAATAAATCTCTAAATTTCTACAAAATAAAAATGAATACACAACAAATAAACATCATAGGTATCACTGTATCTGAAAATTCCATACTATTAAAATATAAAATATTTACCCGGTACGGTGAATGGTGTAGCGTAATGGCGTTTATCAATAAAAACTAGAGATCGTCCTGCAAAAAGGAGCCTTCACCGCTCCATAGATGTAACTTATTAACGTGGATGTAACATAACAATGAAAATAAATATATATTTTTTTTCAAAGTTTAAGTTTTTTCTGCACTAAAACACAAGAAAAACTATTTAACGGTGGAATTGTACGAACACTGCGAATGAAGGTCACGGGTCAGTTTTACCACATAGAAAATGCTACAAAAAGGCCAAAAACTGTGGCGATGAATCCATCTAAAAAAAAACCTGAAAAACAAAAGCAACACTTTACTTAATTTAAAAACAAATCATTTTTGTAATTGACCCATTCAACCACCCTGTCTGATACCACGACAGAAGGAATTATTACTTCAGAGCTAAAAATAAAATAGCTTAGATGTTAAGAACCTTAGGCATATACTTTGTGCAGCTGGGATTGTGCCTCTGGCTAGCTGAGCATCACGAGGGATGTGTAGTTCTGTATCTAAACCACAGTTCTTATTGTAAACCAGAAACGTAGTCTGCCATTTCATCATTTTTCCATAAAAGGGTAGTAGATAACTATTAGATTGGTGGTGGTCCTACTGCTGGGACCAACACCGATCACAAGAACTGGGGCCCTGCAACCCGTTGAGGCTCCCCGAAATGAACGGAACAGCCACACTGCTGCTCCATTCATATCTGTGGCAGCTCCGGAGATAGCTGAGCCCTGTGCACTGGCTCTTATGCTGTGGATTTACAGTTTAATGTGATATGCATCTAACCCTATTTAATGTGACTAATCTGCTGACCTTTCCATGTGGTGGACAGGGGACAGCATGGACAATTTGACAGCTCTACCCTTTTAAGGGGGGAAAAATTCCTTCCCGACTCCAATCAGGAAATCAGACTAACTCCCTGGGTCAACGATCCCTCTCTAGTAGCTATAGCCTGTAATATTATTACACTCCAGAAACACATCCAGGCACCTCTTGAACTCACCATCACCACCTCCTCAGGCAGAGAGTTCCATAGTCTCACTGCTCTTACCGTAAAGAATCCTCTTCTATGTTTGTGTACAAACCTTCTTTCCTCCAGTCGCAGAGCATGTCCCCTATTTTTATTGGTGATACAATTCTTAGTAACATAGTATATAAGTAACATAGTATATAAGGCCGAAAAAAGACATTTGTCCATCCAGTTCGGCCTGTTATCCTGCAGGTTGATCCAGAGGAAGGCAAAAAAATAAACCCTTGTGAGGTAGAAGCCAATTTTCCCCACTTTAGGGGAATAAAAAATTCCTTCCCGACTCCAATCAGGCAATCAGAATAACTCCCTGGACCAACGACCCCTCTCTAGTAGCTATAGCCTGTAATATTATTACGCTCCAGAAATACATCCAGGCCCCTCTTGAATTCCTTTATTGTACTCACCATCACCACCTCCTCCGGCAGAGAGTTCCATAGTCTCACTGCTCTTACCGTAAAGAATCCTCTTCTATGTTTGGGTACAAACCTTCTTTCCTCCAGACGCAGAGGATGTCCCCTATTTTTATTGGTGATACAATTCTTAGTAATCCAGAGCAAAGTTCCCATCCCCTCCCACTGATTATAGTGACTTCTATGGCCTCACGCACATGACCGTTGCCATTTTGTGGTCCGCAAACCTTGTGTCCACAAAATACAGATACTGCTGTGTGCATCATGCACTTTCCTCAGTCCCTATTATAGAATTGACTTATTCTTGTCCGCAAGACGGATACGAATAGCACTTAGGACCTTCTATTATTTGTTTTATGTTCTATAGGATCTGTTCTATAGTTTGTGAGACGGCACACGTATGACATCCTTGTACTGTCTGCATTTTTTGAAGCCCGATAGAAATTATTGGCTCCCTGCGCGATCTGTAAAAAACGTGGTTTGGACATGGACCGAAAAATCCGGTTGTATGCACGAGGCCTTGTTGTAATAAAGCGTGATACACAATAATCTATTTCATTTTTGTCTCTAATATCAGGTTACGAAGGATTTGACTTCCATTCCCATGTCACTATATTTACCCACAACTTTACAAACGACGCTTAAGGGGCTTGTAAGACAAGTCTCTTGTGCCCCCTGTTACTGGCGAGACGCTATTCAGTCACACTTTTCATCTATTTGTATGCATCGTGAGAACATAATTACACATTCTTGCTTGATGCCTGAAGGCTCCTAAAATTGCATTTTCTATTTCTGGAATCCCTGTTGCCCCTGTAATGAGATAAACATTAAATTAAACTCATCAAACCAAGCCACCCTTTACAAATGAGTATGCAGATCACCAGTGTCAGAGACGTAAGCCTTGTTTGAGAAGCAGTGATAAAGCATAACTTCAGTGAAGTGTAGGGCAGCAGATTTCATGATCTGCAGCGTCTTAGCTTTCAATAGACATTTTTTATTTTTCCTGAATAGCTAATGAAGAATAGCGCTACATGCAAGTAGAGCTAAAGGGGCTACCTGTTCTTGTCCCTAAGTTGACGCCAAGTAATTGGTCTTAAAGGGGTTTTCTGAGACTTTAGAACTAATGACCTATCCTCAGGATTAGAGTTGTTGCGATACCAAATTTTTGATTCGGTTTCGATACCATGAAAAAGTATTGCGATACTCGATACCATTCGATACCACGCAAAAAAAATAAACAAAAAAAGCCACGTGCATTCCTCATTTTTAAAAATGGCGAATCACGCAGTTTTTATTTTATTTTTTCTGTTCCGGCATTCACCACCTAGATTTTTTTTTATATTTTAATAGTTTGGACTTTTCTGACGTGGCGACGTAATATGTTTATTATTTATATATTTTATATGTGAAATTGGGAAAAGAGGGTGATTTATACTTCATATTTTAGTTTTTTTTTTTTTTTTTTTTTACACTTTTTATTTAATAACTATTTCCCCCCCTTAGGGGCTAGAACCTGGGATCTTTCATCCCTTTTCCTATTCAGCCTGATAGATCTCTATCAGGGTGAATAGGACTTCACACTGTCCCTGCTGCTCTGTGCTTTGTGCACACAGCATCAGGGATGTTACCATGGCAACCAGGGCTTCTGTAGCGTCCTGGCTGCCATGGTAACCGATCGGAGCCCCAGCATTACACTGCTGGGGCTCCGATCAGAAGCTGCCACTGCACCACCAATGAGGGGAGGGGAGAGGTCCCTGATTTTAATACTGGGGGGTTGAGATGGGCCGGCGCACTGTGCCACCAATGATTTTAATGGGTTGGGGGGCACACTGCACCACCAATGATAATTACCCCTTTATACAGGAGGCGGGTACTGGCAGATCAGCGGCAGTTAACTGCCGCTGATCGCAGCTCCCTGTCAGGGGCAGGGTGCCGGCAATGCGATTCTGCTGCCAGCACCCGCCTCCTGTATGTGTTAAAGACTGACTACTATATGGGACTCCAGACTTTCACTATCAGGCCACACAGAGCGGCGCCCAGCGATGTCTCAGCACTCACCATTAGTCCTGGGCGCCGCTCCGTTCGCCTGCAGTGCCCCATTACTGTCTCCTGCTCCACATGCTGCTGATTACTATCGGAGCGATGGGAGGAGACATCAGCTTCACTAGTGGGCGTTCCTTCTCCCTGGCTGTAGCGCTGTACAATCGCAGCGCAGGGAAAAGGAACGCCCACTAGTGAAGCTGATGTCTCCTCCCATCGCTCCGATAGTAATCAGCAGCATGTGGAGCAGGAGAGGAGACAGTAATGGGGCACTGCGGGCGAACGGAGCGGCGCCCAGGACTAATGGTGAGTGCAGAGACATCGCTGGGCGCCGCTCTGTGTGGAAATAAACCTATCATTGGTGGCGCAGTGCGCCCGCCCCTCCTCCGCCCCTCTCTTCTCATTGCCGCCTTTCCTCCGTGGTGCCGCCTCTCCTCCGCCCCTCTCTTCTCATTGCCGCCCCTCCTCCGCCCCTCTCTTCTCATTGCCGCCCCTCCTCCGTGGTGCCGCCCCTCCTCCGCCCCTCTCTTCTCATTGCCGCCCCTCCTCCGCCCCTCTCTTCTCATTGGTGGCAGCGGCAGCAGCACAGGGGGGAGGGAGGACAGCTTCCTTCTCCCCGTGCTGCTGAGAGAACATGAGCGCGCCGATAGCAGCTCGCTCATGTTCAGAGATACTAGACTGCGCAGAAGCGCAGCCCAGTATCGAAAAAACGGAAATCCCGGTATCGTATCGATACCGGGACAAAAGTATCGATTGGGTATCGAAATTTCGATACCCGCAACAACCCTACTCAGGATAGGTCATCAGTATCTGATTGGGGAGGGGGTTTGGATACCCGAGACCCCCACTGATCAGCTGTTTGAGAAGGCAGCAGTGCTCGCAGTACTGCCGCAGCCATCTCTCAGCTTTCCCTAGGCCATGTGATGTCACGTTCATCAGTCACGTGGCCTAGGAGCAGCTCCGCCTCATTCAAGTGAGCGCGATACCAAGCACAGCTGCTATACAGTGTGAGCTGTGGGCCGTCACGTGTCAGACCCCGACCAATCAGATACTGATGATCTACACATACGATAGGTCATCAGTATCTGATTGTGGAGGTGGTTTGGGTACCCGAGACCCCCTGCTGATCAGCTGTTTGAGAAGGCAGCGGTGCTCGTAGTACTGCTGCAGCCATCTCTCAGCTTTCCCTAGGCCATGTGATGTCACGTTCATCAGTCACGTGGCCTAGGAGCAGCTCCGCCCCATTCAAGTTCATCAGTTATAAAATCTTTAAAAAAAAAAATTTATATCCACAGCCTATCAATTTCTGCTGCACATTTTCCCTTTTCAATGTAGAGTTGTGAAATGGTCCATGATCAAAGGCAACATGTGTGATTTTGCTGTGGTTTTGTGGGGAAATCCACAGTATGTGCCACTGTACAGGACACATTCAAGGGAAAGTAGATTGCTTACTCTGACCAGTCACCAGTATTTAATGCCGGAGAATGCTTGTACAAGCCATTCTTTTTTTTTTTTTTTTTTTTTTATATTTTATTATACTCTGAAGAAAGCATACAGTGTAACATAACACCAACAATGGTGTAACACGGTACCAGTCACATAAGAAAGTAAACATTTTGCATCTTACAGCACAGGGAGGGTTAGGAGCATCAGGAGTTGTAGTCCCACAATAAGGAAGAGCCTTCAATTTAGAAATCGCGCAACAGCATTGGGTCTATTATAAACATGCCTGAACCATTATAAATAGGACAGTAACATTGTTGCCGCCAACAGAAGAGTATGTCAAATAATACACAACAGGCACTCATGACCAAAACCCTGGCCTCCAATCTGTTAGGGTGTTCCTAGAAGCAGAGGAAGGGAAGAGACACCATCTCATCAGGATCTAGCTAACAGGTTAGACCAAACATATAGCGGGTTGGGAGGGTGAAATAGAACAGTCAGTGCTGGGCGAACCTATATTTGGTCCAGGGTGCCCATTTTCTCAAGAAAGTTAGATGGGTCCGAGATTCCCATGAAGCCATTTCTTCGAAGCGGTGAATTTGGTCCACCTTCAATCTCCACTGCTCTACCGATGGTAGACTGGTTTGTAACCAGTATTGGGGAACCAAGAGGCGGGCGGCTCTCAGGAGTTGCCTAAAAAGAAAAGTGGGCGGCAGAGACGGTTTGTCACCAAAAAAGGAAAGTAGTGCACCATACGGTGAGACGGCAATGTCGGAGGAGCAAATCTGATTGCTTATCCTAAAGATCTCTGCCCACCACTTATTTATGGGGGGACATGACCACCAAATATGGAGAAAGGTGCCAATCTCCTTTTGGCATCTCCAGCATTCGGCAGAAGTAGGTCTGCTGAAGCGAGCGGTCTTAACTGGAGTAATGTACCATTGCGAGAGAATTTTATAACCATTCTCCTGGGCCCTAACACATCTAGAGGATTTGTGAGGGGTGTCAAAGATCATGGGTAGAGAGTGGAAAGGGATATCTATCCCAGTTTCCCCCTCCCATGAGCGTATGAAAGCTGGCTTGACAACTAAAGGTGGGGATCGTAGTTTATTATAGACCAGGGAGATAGGTCTTCTAGGGATGTTGGGATTGGCAATCATTGCCTCAAACCATGTGAGGGGTCGGAGGAGTTCACCATTCACGTTGTGTTTATGAATAAAGGATTTGACTAGTGGGATGACAGTAAAATCTCGTGGCTGTGGACTCAAAAGGTTTTTGAAAGTTTCGTTGGAAGGTACCAAGCCCTGGGGGTCAAGGAGAAGGGAGATTGGCAGGTTTGAGGAACTAATCATCTTAGAAGTGGAACCTCTGGGCCCGTTAACATGGGAGCCAAGGACATCGCTAACTGTGATGAGGGGGGAGGGAAACGGGATAGAACAGTGGGAAAGATTCCACCATTTCCAGGCTGCAACTGTTG
The DNA here is from genome assembly GCF_014858855.1 of Bufo gargarizans. Classification (NCBI taxonomy): domain Eukaryota; kingdom Metazoa; phylum Chordata; class Amphibia; order Anura; family Bufonidae; genus Bufo; species Bufo gargarizans. The sequence continues at coordinate 242,754,022 of NC_058080.1, read as the reverse complement.
CTTTAATGAGTGGAAAGGATTGTATGTTGATTTGGGGAGGAGTGAGGTAGCTCAGGCAGAAGGCTCGGGTCGGCATTTTAATAATGTCCTTGCTCCATAGCTACCCAGGATTTACTCTCCGTGTTCCTCAACCAGTCTATCACTCTTGACATGAGTATAGCCTTCCCATATAATTCAGGGTCAGGTAGACCTATACCCCCTGTCATACGGGAACGAGCTAAGAAAGAGTAGGAAAGTCTCGCCTTCCTGCCATTCCATACAAAAGAACTGAATCTCTGTTTTAAGGAGGTATAGTAAGATTTTGGCACTGGGATAGGGAGGACTTGCCTGGAGATATGTAAGGCGAGGAATAATTAAAGCCGAGAGGATATTTTTTCTACCAAACCACGACAAAGTGGGGGCCGATTTAGTAAGATTGTCAAGGGCTGAAAAAAGGGCCGATTTTAAAGGGACATAATTAAGCTTGAACAGGTCTGGTATGGAGGGGCTAAGTTTCACTCCTAGGTAGGTAAGAGTAGGAGAGGACCAATTAAAGGGGGAATCCTTCATTAAAGAGAGCTTGAGCGATGTTGATAACCCTGTGCTAATGATGGTGGACTTACTCTCATTAATCTTGAAATTAGAGACTGCACTGTAAGCTCTTAAATGTTCCTGGATTATGGGGAGTGAAATCTTAGGGTTAGATGTCATTATCATGACATCATCAGCGAATGCTGCAATTTTATGACCTCTACCCCCAAGAGTCAAACCCTCAAGCTTTGTATCTGCTCTCAGTTTAGAGAGTAAGGGTTCCATAGCCAATACAAAGAGCAGGGGGGATAGGGGACAGCCTTGACGAGTTCCATTTTGGATACGAAAAGGAGAGGACAGATCACCATTGACTATAACCCGAGCTGTGGCCTGATTGTACATTGCAAATACAGCCTTGATAAATGGACCAGGTAGGCCGAAGAACTTAAGAACATGGCTTAGGTAATTCCAATTTATACGATCAAACGCTTTTTCAGCGTCAGTGCTGAGGAGAACAAGGGGAGAAGAATTGTGTCTGGCGTAAGAGAGAGCATTAATAACCCTAGAAGTGTTATCCCTACCCTCTCTATTACGTACGAAGCCTACCTGATCCATGTGCACCAAAAGAGGGAGAAGGACTGCCAGGCGATTGGCCAAAAGCTTTGCTAACAACTTCAGGTCAATATTCAAGAGTGAGATGGGCCTGTAATTTGCACACAGCTTGGAGTCCTTCCCCTCCTTCGGAATCAATGCTATATGAGCCGAAGTCATGTCTCTGGATAAAGGGGTGCCCCGAAGGGATTGATTGCACACTGCTAAAAGATGTGGCATCAGTAACTTCTTGAAGGTCTTATAATAAAAAGCAGGTAGTCCGTCTGGACCCGGGCTTTTCCCCTGGGGCATTTGGTCTATAGCTTTAGAGATCTCTTCTATAGTGAATGGGACTTCGAGGGCACTCTGTTGATCTACAGACAGAGTCGGGCAGGAGGTCGTATTCAGGAAGGCCTCCACTAAGGAGGAATGGGCAGACAGCGTCGCGGGGGAAGGCAAGTTATATAGTGTATCGTAAAAATCTCTAAACTGTTTTGCAATCTTTGAGGAAGCAAATATCGATTCACCGCTTGGGGTAGACAAGTGGTGAATATAGTTATCAGCTCTTCTGGATTTAATTCTGTTCATGAGGAATTTGGAGGCTTTGTCTCCATGTGCAAAGAACTTATATTGCGAGTTGAGATAAAACTTGGCCGAGTTGCTATGTAAAAGAGTTTTTAATTCCGCTCTCGCTTTAGATAAGTCTTGGAGTTGGATGTCTGAAAGGGACCTTTTATGGGCGGACTCTAGTTTGTTTATTTTGGATAGGAGAGTGTTGATGTTAGATTCTCTGACCTTTTTCAAATGTGAACCAATACTAATGAACTCACCCCTGATATAGGGTTTGTGTGCATCCCAAATGGTCTGTGGTGATAGTTCAGGTAGGGAGTTTATGGTAAAGTATTCTTCCAGTTTAGACGTGATTTTCTTCACTAAGTCAGGGTAACCAAGAATAGATTCATTTAGTCTCCAGTTAAAACTTCTAGCTTTCTGTGTGGGAGAGGACACCTTAAGAAATATAGGGGCATGGTCGGAAATATGTATCGACCCGATCTTAGTCATTTGACATAATTGGAGATACTCTTTAGCAATAAAAAGATAATCTATCCGGTGGTAACTATTGTGTACGTGAGAATAAAATGTGTAGTCATGGGCATCAGGGTAGTGCGTGCGCCAGACATCTACTAAGTGGAGGTCCCAAAGAATACTTCTAATAAACTTTAGGGAGCGTTTAGAGTGGGAGGTTGAACGAGTTGATGAGTCTATTTGAGGATTAATAGCCACATTAAGATCACCCCCTAGCACAACTATGCCCTCCTTAAAGGAGGTAATTAAGGGAGCCACAGAAGAGAGCCAGCCAGCCTGCTTAGAGTTGGGAGCGTACAAATTCACAAATGTATAGACTTGAACACCAATGCTCCCCTTGACCAAAATGAATCTGCCTTCTGGGTCTTGCTTGTGGGCAATATATTTAAAGGGGACCTTCCTCTTGAAACCGATACTCACTCCCCCGGACGAGGCGGAGCCTCCCCCACAATGAAACCAGAGAGGGTAATGGGAGAATTCCATATTGGGGTAATGATTAAACCTAAAGTGAGTCTCCTGGAGGAACAGCACATCAGATCCCTCCTTACGTAGTATCGAGAAAATTTGGCTCCTTTTAGAGGGTGAGTTAAAGCCCTTAACGTTGTATGAAGCTATGTGAATATCAGCCATAATCAAAAGGTAATGTGGAAGAGAGAAAGAAATGTGTGCTGGTCCCCCAGGAGAGGGCACTTACGGTTTCAGGAATATCCACCTCGTCCAGGAGCGAGGTCCGGGCTCCTAAGTCCTGTGCGTCCTTTGACAGGATAGGAAAGGTGTGTGTCAGGTACCTTAAACTAAACAAAGGAAAAGGGAAAACGGTGAGAACATCAAAAGGTAAAACAGGAAAAAAATAACTAAGAGAGTGGGTCGGCCCACTGATGTAAAGCATGGGGGAAATTGGTCAAAGACCTGTAGACATTCCATTCAGCACATGAGATTGCAAGTAAGAACTAAACTAAGTTTACCCTAGACAATCCACCGCTTATAGGTAGAGAAGGAGATAAACAGGGTACCCTCAGGCATATCTCTTGGGGGCGGTTAGAAAGCAATATGTAAGAAAAACTTAATGAAAAGAAGGGAAGAAGGGAAGACAGGGGTACAATATAGAAGGATGTAAGAGATCCTTATAGTGCAGAGGTGATAGCATACTAAGTCGGGCTTATGCCTGGGTCTACTATCAGTAAGACAAGCTAATAAGACATATAATAGCTAGAGTCCCTTTGCAAAGAGAAAGCAAATTATCTGGATAAACCCAGGCAAGTCCAGGGGAAAGGAGACTACCATCTCTGCATGTAAAAACTTAGCCAGTCATGTCCAGAAAGATTAGTCTTGAGACAGTCTCTTGGGGGTTAACTGGCGGTTCCTCTTCCCCACTTTGTGAGCCTTAGGGGTATGTTGCACTGTGAAAGCTTCAATCACTGGAACGTCTGGCAAGGCTCCTATATCTAGGAAAGAGTCCCAGTTTTCAATAGGCATAGGCGGTATTTGCAGGTAATCATAGACAGCCTCCAGATCGGCATGAGTGGAGATGTTGATGCGGCGGCCTCCATGGGAAAAAGAGATGCCAAACGGAAAGTTCCATTTGTAGAGGATTCGGTTCGCCCGGAGCCACTCTGTCAGAGGTTTAAGAAATTTGCGTTTCCTAAGGGTTGTTGGGGCTAGATCCTGGTAAATTGAGACCGGAACCCCTTCAAACATGATGTCTTGTCTGTTCCTTGCAGCTTCCTGGACAGCTGCCTTGACCTGGAAGTTGAGGAATCTGCAAACTATGTCTCTCGGTGGTTCTTCAGGTTTAGGTTTGGGCCTCAGCGCTCTGTGAGCTCTTTCCAGGACTATCTCCAGCGCAAATTCCGGACCCAGAAGCGAGGAGCAAAGGGAGACGATCGCAGCAGGAATATCGCCAGGGAGGACGGTCTCAGGGATCCCCCTTATGCGCAGGTTGTTCCTGCGACCCCTGTTTTCCTGGTCTTCCAGGGCATTCTGGAGCTGGTTCAGGTAGGTACCGCATTTCTGGAGGGAATCGGATGTGGCTCTCTGATGATCCAGCATCTGGGCCTGATGATTTTCGAGCGTTTCCACCCTATCTCCTATGTGGCGCATGTCTTGTCGCATGGCAGCGACTTCACTCAATAGGGGTTCGAGGGCTTTGCTCAGGGAGTTCTTCAGGTAGTTCCTGGTGATCGGGAGAGCCCCCCTACCTTGCGGTTCTTCATAGTCGCTTTCGTCCTCAGACCTGGCCTTCTGCGGCTGAGCCGGCGCCATTTTAGATTCGCGGGCTACATATGAGGCGGCCGCTTTCTTCAAGAATTTATCCATCTCGCCTCCCACCACTTGACTTTTGCTGGCACCGGAGCTGTCCCCTGCTCTGGGGTTCCCGATTTTGACCATTTTTCGGTAGATTGCTACTGATAGCTAGTGCTACGAACGGAGTGTAGAACGGAGCTCAGAAACAAGCGGCCATCACAGACCGGCGCTGGCTCCGCCCCCCCCCGTACAAGCCATTCTAACTGAGAGCCAGTTGGATGACGTTTCTTCAAGAAAAATGTAAGTCCAGTTGCACTGACCTATTACTACTGATATACCATGGTCTTGATGAATGAGAACCTTCAGACACAAAAATCTTTACATCTGTCAATTTTACAGTTTCGGTCAATTTTATTTTTCTCTGTTGATGGCTTAGAATACTTTTAAAGGATTTTTTTTTTACAAGCTGAAACTTTGGCTCCATATGACCAGATACAGATGCTCTCCAAACCTTAGAATTGCCTTGCAATCAGTACTCTGCATACATGGCTACAGCGTACAGATTCTATATGCAAAACAGTAAAAAGTGCTATAGACCCAAACTTCTTGGGCCTGATTTGACATGAAGACAGTAAAGTCAATCGGTAAAATGCTTTATAAAAATGAATTTTATGACATCTGGCATATTATAAGGCAAGCTTAAGAAGGTTTAAGTACACTTTAATTGTTGTATTGGGGTGTTTCATTCTGTTCCACTGCCACAGGTGTATAAGATACAGCACTAACAGCCGGTTCAGACCTGAGCGTTTTACAGCGCGTTCCTACGCGCTGTAAAACGCTCAACAGGCAAGAACCAATGATTCCCTATGGGAATGGTTCTCACCTGAGCGTTTTACAGCGCGTACGATCACGCTGTAAAACGCCCGATGCCCCAAGAAGTACATGACTTCAGCGGGAATGCGCGACAATGGGCGCTCGCTTGTCTCTGTATGCGCGATTGCAAACGCCCGTACAATCGCGCATACAGAGCGTACGTTCAGTACGCTCAGGTCTGAACCCAGCCTTAGCCATGAAGTCTGGTTCTTTTTAAAGAGCTCACTGAATTCCAGCGTGGTACTGTGATAGGATGTCACTGTTGCAGCAAGTCCATTTGTGAAACTTCTGCCCTCCTAGGTATTCCAACATCTACTGACAGTAGTATTATGACGAAGTAGAAGCATTTAGGCTGGGTTCAGACCTGAGCGTACTGAACTAACGCTCTGTATGCGCGATTGTACGGGCGTTTGCAATCGCGCATACAGAGACAAGCGAGCGCCCATTGTCGCGCATTCCCGCTGAAGTCATGTACTTCTTGGGGCATCGGGCGTTTTACAGCGTGATCGTACGCGCTGTAAAACGCTCAGGTGAGAACCATTCCCATAGGGAATCATTGGTTCTTGCCTGTTGAGCGTTTTACAGCGCGTAGGAACGCGCTGTAAAAAGCTCAGGTCTGAACCGGCTGTGAGGGACCACAAAAACTCGGCTACTAAATGACAGACCACATAAACTTATAAAGTGAGGTTGCCAAGTGTTGAGGTGCACTCTCAGAGGGTGATGGTGCCGAGCTGAGTGGGCACCATAGCTGCTTAGTTTCTGCTGTTTTAAACTGCAAACATCTGGGTCTAATGTCTGTTATCTGCGAAAATACTGATCATGGCTAGGGATGAGTCAATCGACTTCGGATGAAACATGGTAAAAAAACATTCCCCCGAACTGGGGTTTGGTTCCAAGGTACCACTTGGAACTGAGCCCGAGTTCGAAAATGTTTTTTTACAGTATATGGCTACTTTCACACTGGCGTTTTGGCTTTCCGTTTGTGAGATCCATTCAGGACTCTCAGAAGCAGTTTTGCCCTAATGCATTCTGAATAAATAAGTATCCGCTCAGAATGCATCAGTTTGCCTTTGTTCCATCTCCATTCCGCTTTGGAGGCGGACACCAAAACACTGCTTGCAGCGTTTTGGTGTCCGTTTGACGAAACTGAGCCAAACGGATCCGTCCTGGCACACAATGGGAGTCAATGGGGACAGATCTGTTTTCTATGAAACAGTATGACACAATAGAAAACGGATCCGTCCTCCATTTGACTTTCAATGGTGTTCAAGACGGATCCGTTTTGGCTATGTTAAAGATAATACAAACGGATCCGTTCTGAACGGATGCAGATGGCTGTACTGTCTTAACGGATCCGTCTGTGCATTGCCATGACGGATCCGCACCAAACGCGAGTGTGAAAGTAGCCTAAATCAATTTTGGAAGTTATTACACAAAGTCTCGCGAGACTTTGCAAAGCAATAACTTCGGCTAATCGGAACCTATACATTCTAATACTGTACGGGGCTCAGTACAGTATTGAAACAAAGTTTTATGCGAATCGACTTAGGATGTTTCATCCAAAGTCGATTCACTCATCCCTAATCATGGCCATTTAATCCTGTAGATGCTAAGATCGAGGAAGCCGTTCATTTGCTGTGGTAGCCTCGAACGTGGAAGCTACCACAGCAGTAGTTCCTATGGAGCCCTGCCTGAACAGCTGAGCAAAGGGGGTGTGCAGTTTTGGACCTCTGCCAATCAGTTAGTGATAGCCTATCCTGAGGACAGGCCATCACTTAATAAAAGCTGGACGACCCCTTTAAGTATTGTATGATGTCAAAGAAAAATGTTGGACTTTCTTTGTATTGTCTTGAATGGTATCATTCTTAGGAGGTATTCATACCTTTCATTCAAATTTGTCGTACATTGTAATTTTGTGACAGTGAGATTCAACCGTAACATGTGAACAAACACTCTTATTGTCTCTTTTGACAAAAAAGTATTTGACATCAAGAGTTGTCTTTACAGTCCTTCTCAATAGATTCTTTCATTGCACTTCATGCTTCACCTGTCTTAACTATTGCTCATGAGGGCTTCACAACACTTGAACCCCATCCTATAATTCCTCTGCTGATAGATGGACTTTACTGCTCGGCTTCAGCTGGACAAATAATGTTCTTCATGGCCCTCTGCCAGTGTTAGCGTTATCGTTCACTTCTACAGACAGAAAATCCACTTGTATCCGTAGGATTGCCTTCATTCCTGCTGAGCTGTTCTACATGATTCACCCATTTTCCTTTATTTCCTTATAAACCTAATGTTGGGTTATAAGCTTCTTGGCATTAAACTATTGGCAGAAGTAGCACTTGCTACTCCTCAAAAGATTACACTCCACCACCAGAACAATGAAGATATGATGAGCAGAGGACATGTGGTTGCCACCTTCTTTAAAGGGTTATTACATTTGAAGGGAAGGTCTGGTACAGAAGTCTTTTAGGGTCATACCTTATAAGGACATTCCGAGGTAAAATAGGTGGGTCCCCTGTTCAGGGCACTCATCTATTAAAGGGGTATTCTCATCTCAGACAATGGGAACATATTGCTAGGATATTCCCCCATTGTCTGATAGGTGCGGGTCCCACCGCTGAGACCTGCACCTATATCGAGAATGGAGTGGGCAAAGTGGTGGCTGGACTCCGGTCTGGCCACAACCAAGCGCTCTCCCCATAGAAGTGACTAGGAGCCCGGCCACCGCTCCCATTCACTTCTATGGGACCGACGGAAATAGCCGTGCCAGCACTCAGCTATTTTCAGCAGCCCCCACAGAAATGAATGTCAGGAGGCTGCGCATGCGCAGTGCGCCCTCCACGGCTTTTGGAGCTCCGTTTAGAAGATAGGTGTGGGTCCCAGCGGTGGGACCTGCATCTATCAGACAATGGGTGCATATCCTAGCGATATTCCCCCTTTGTCTCAGATGAGAAAACCCCTTTAACCATTGCATGCCACTGTTATTAGGATACAGGAAATACGCTACTAGTGGATTTGCATGTGGCAAATGTACAGAATTTATAGTAGCATTAAAGTGAGATTTTTCAAAGATCTCATCCATACACTGAGGACATTTTCTGCAAGGAAATTCGCACATAGCTTGACATGTGGTGTAGATTTTAAATCCATACCATTGAAATTTAAGTTGCCTATTTCTGTTGCAGATTTCAACCTAAACCATGCAGATGGTGAAATCTGTGGCAAACCTGCAGCATTTCTGCACCAAAATTCATACCATGTGGTGCAGATTTGGCTGTGGAGGAATTCCAGCATATTCGCAGCGTATCCAAAAGGCTGACTAAATACCAAATTATGACAGAAGCACAAGTACAGTCAGCTACTTCACAGGTATGAGTGGCAGCTGGTCAGCAGAGGAGTAACTTTTAGAAGGTCTGCAAACGCTTGAAGTGCCATGAAAGTTTTAGTAATGCTTACCATGAGATTGCGAATTTATAAGATCTTCTCAAGTTTGGATGTTGTGAAATGGAAAAGTTTCTTCTTCTTTACTTTTTACATTCACTTGAAATTGCTTCAAATTTGTCTTGTTCTGAATGGACTTAAGTTGGACATAACATCATTTAGGATACTTTCACACTAGCGGCAGGACGGATCCGACAGGCTGTTCACCCTGTCAGATCCGTCCAGCCGCTATTTCGCCGTGCCGCCAAACCGCCGCTCTGTCCCCATTGACTATGGGGATGGGGGCGGAGCTCCGGTGCAGCTAAAAAGTCGGACATGCAGTACTATTAGTCCGGCGGCCTCTCGCCGTGCACTGCCGTGCTGCACTGGAGCTCTGCCCCCATCCCCATTATAGTCAATGGTGACGGAGCGGCGACATGGCGAAATAGCGGCAGGACAGATCCGACAGGCTAAACAGCCTGTCGGATCCATCCTGCCGCTAGTGTGAAAGTAGCCTTAAGCTTGTATTACACTGGCAGTGTAATACTTCCACTGATAGCATGCTGAAAGATCCCGATTTGCCAGTGGCAGATCGTGGTGTCTGATCACAATCTGCTGCCGGCAAATAAATGGCTTAACGATCGCTCCTCCCCATGCGTGTAATAGCAGCAGTCTCCTCCACTATTGAGCAGGGGATTGCTGGGAAGGAACGCTTCCTTTCCAACAATCGCCTGCCGAATCGGCTGGTGTAATACAGCCCCTATGCTCTGTAGTACGACAGCAGTACAGACAAGTTATAACCACTGTGATTTTGTGACACTGCACAAGGTATCATTTTCCACCATTGTTCATGTCAAGTAATATACAGGCTGTAGACATCCTTATCTCAGTATTTTCATTTCACGCTTTTCATTGCCAGTGCCGTGTGCATTTATTGTTTGAGCAGTTTAGATTCAGTAATTCGCAACCCAAAGCATTATAATTGCTGCATTGTTATGCATGGTTGTTTTCAAGGACTTGCAGAGTTGACGTCAGTTTCTATCCTTTAATTCCAAGCAAGATGCCAGAAAAAATATTTCTGTTTGAATAACTGTAAAGTTCATGGAAGTGTATTGGGCAAAGGTGCATTCTCAAAAGAATCTGTTTTTGCCGTGGCCTTGTGGATATTTAGGAACATTGATATAAGGAAAATGTGGCGTAAGATATTGTAGTCCACCTAGCAGTACTGTGAGCTGTATTAAAGCGTACCTGAGGTTTTTTTTAAATGTTTGCATAATGGATGTGCTTCCCTGTACAAGAAGGAGCAAGTCTTTTTTGGGCTTCCTTAAAGACTTTTTCAGCTATATTATTCTATGTTTCAGCTGTACAGCTAGATGCATTTCACTCAGAAGCAGGGGACGTGAAATTTGCCAGCACTGTACTGCTGGGACATCCTTACCCTTACTTCTCAGTTCTCACTATGTTTGTTTTTAACTCCGGAGCTCCCCGAACAGATAAGTAAGGGGAAATCACACTTACAGAAAGCCAAGACTCATCTATGCTCTTCATAAGCAGTGTAGAAGCAGTTCTATTATCGGGCTCAGGATCTCAGCCAGCTCTGACATGCCCCCATTTCCTGTGAGCCATATTCTTTGTCTCTATTACTAGGGACAGATCTTGGCAGACGGCACATTAGGTGGATGTGAGACCCCTAGTGGCCATGATTTTCCATTTATTTCAGGTGGATGCCTAATTTTTTTTAATGAAGTGATTTAGAAATTAGGTAGTTACACCATTCTTTATTAAATTAAATGAAATTGTGTAAAAGTACGGTGATTCTTTAAAGGGGTTGTCCCAAGAAAAATATTCTACAGTTTTCAAACCAGCCCTGGATCTGAATACTTCTGTAATTGGATATCATTAAAAATGTAGCATTGCCACTGAGTTATTCAATAAAATGTATCTGTATAGCGCCACCTGCTGTTTGTTCTTTTTCTTATTTCTTTGACCTGCCGCACATGCTCAGTTTTATCCTACAACTGCCTCCTGAGCTGTAATAGGTAGAGCATGGACACGCCCCCTTAGCTGCAGCAGAAAAGACACTCCCCTTGAGCTGTCAGCTTGATATAAATCTAGGAGAGCAATGAATGGGGAGATCTCGGGATCCATGTGAGGTATAGGGCTGGTTAGAAAGAGATCGTCATGTACTATGTGATGTCTGATTTTCATTTTTTACATTAGTCATGGGATAACCCCTTTTAAGTAAAATATTTTTTTTTTCACTATACCTAAGGGTCATTTTACAACGCATTATATTCAGCTGGCAGTATACTTCTTGAAACAAAAAAGTGTCCAGAGTAAAGCTGGCCATACACATAAGATTTTAAAGGGCTTTTCTGGGATGATCTTCTAGAGGCTCATTTTTATATAATAAAACATCATTTTTCTCAGCAATGCGGGCACATATCAATATGGGACCAGCACAGATACCTTCAGCTGCCAAGTGCACATGTGACATATCAGTCAGTTTCATAGGTACAAATCTGCTGACAGATGCCCTTTAATGGGACACCCCCATTAGGCCCCTTTCACATGAGCGAGAATTCCGTGCGGGTGCAATGCGTGAGGTGAACGCATTGCACCCGCACTGAATCCGGACCCATTCACTTCAATGGGGCTGTTCAGATGAGCAGAGATTTTCACGCATCACTTGTGCGTTGCATTAAAATCACAGCATGTTCTATATTCTGCGATTTTCACGCAACGCAGGCCCATAGAAATGAATGGGTCTGCGTGAAAATCGCAAGCAAGTGCAGATGCGGTGCGATTTTTCACGTATGGTTAGTAGAAGATGATGTAAGTAAATTTATAAAAGTCAATTTACTGTATTATTTTCCCTTATAACATGGTTATAGTAGAAAATAATAGCATTCTTTAATACAGATTGCTAAGTGTAATGTCAATTGAGGGTTAAAAAAATTAACTCGCCTCATCCTGTTGTTCGTGCAGCCGGCATCTTCTTCTTTCAGGACCTGCCAAAGGACCTTTGATGACATAATCGCGCTCACAACGTCAGCACAGGTCCTGCTGAATGAATTCTATCTTCATTCAGCAGGACCTGTGCTGACGTGAGCGCGATTACGTCAATCAAAGGTCCTTTGGCAGGTCCTGAAAGAAGAAGAAATAAGAAGATGTCGGCTGCGTGAACAACAGGATGATGTGAGTAAATTTTTTTCTAATTTATGAACCCCTAAAGCCACATTTTAGTAAGCATTCTGTATTAAGAATGCTATTATTTTAAAATGTAGTGAAGAAGTCCGGGTTCGGGTCTGGGTACCACAGTCAGTTTTTTTAACACACGCGTGCAAAACGCATTGCACCCGCGCAATAAAAACTGAACATCGGAACACAATCGCAGTCAAAACTGACTTCAATTGCGTACCTACTCGCACGATTTTCCCTGATCGCGGACGCAACGCATCTGGACCTAATCCGGACACGCTCGTCTGCAAGGGGCCTAAAAATGATCCTTCTCAGAGTTAAAATTTGTCGCTGTAAATGCATGATGTCTTCTTACATTCTGTTCACATTAAGTTTGGGATTTCGTTTGGCGTGCATGTCTGACGTTTATCTCTAAACATATAGCTGAGGTCTGTGTTTCCCTATATGATTGCATGTGTACGCCATTGACTTGTGTGGGATAATTTTTTGACGGGATCCCCTTGTATTGGAAAGCATAGTCTACAAAACGTTTCAATACTTTTAAGAAATGTATACATTGTACCATATAACTGGATAAGGCTACTTTCACACTTGCGCTTTCCCTTTCCGCTATTGAGATCCGGCATAGGATCTCAATAGCGGGGGGGGGACACACTTAAGTTTTGTCCCCATTCATTGTCATTGGGGACAAAACTGAACTGAAGGGAACAGAGTGCACCAGAATGCATTCCATTCCGTTTCATTTCACTGCGTTCCCATGACGCACACAAAAGTGTTGCAAGCAGCGTTTTTGAGTGCGTCCTGGGATGTGGAGCAAGACGCACAATGTAAGTCAATATAGACGGATCAGCTTTCTCTGACACTAAACAAAACGGATCCGTCCCCCATTGACTTACAATGGTTTAAGAGACGGATCCATCATGGCTATTTTGGAGATAATACAACCGGATCTGTTCATAACGGATGCAGGCGGTTGTATTATCACGATGGAAGCGTTGTTGCTGATCCGTGATGGATCCAGCAAACAAGCAGATATGAAAGTAGCCTAATGCATCACTTTTACATTTACCTGATCATGAAGACTTGTTTCAGGCTGAAGGGAAGATAAACTTCTAGGGAAAACTCCAAAATCTGTTGCAAGATACTATTGTAAAGGGCTAAAAAGTAATGGAGAAATCTAGGATACATGACTTGTTAGACGCTATAGCTTCTTCGTACTCGTCTTCCAGTGTTGTAGCTTGTGCTCTTCAGTGTGCTATAGATATGGATTTCCTGATACCCGATTACTAAGAAGCACATTTACTATTTCTTTTGCTAATAAAATACCTTCTCCCCCATCCGCCCTAGCAACATTACACATGTATAATTGGGCTGTAGCTTGGACTGCTGTCTGCACATCTGGGAGTGAATTTTAGTACAAAGATGTTGTTTTGAGTTACTTCCAAAAAATGTTGACATTACAATCCTGTGAATTCTCATAGTATTCTATGATGACATTTGGAGCAGTAATCCAAGCTGTTAGCATTTTTAAAGTGAGTTTAAGCCAAGAAATATGTCATTATTACCGAAAGAAATGGATGGAGTAATAAATCCCTGTGCTGCAGGGTGTGTTCTTGTCAGTGATAAAAAGGTGATTTCTTGACATGTTCTGGCCATTAATAATACGTACACTGGCGTACACCTCTGCATCGGGTAATACAAGGTGACGGTAAACAGAAGAGAATTCATTCAAAGGGAGTCAGCTTATAGGAGGCTGGGGGTAGCTTGTGGTAAGTATTGCAGCTATGGTGCTGCTATCAATCCCGAGTCCAGGACTGGCACATGGCAGTAGAGATGACGGCCAGGAAACTGCAATGTGAACTGTTCAGTTTTACTGCAACTAAGCTTTAGGCGTGAGGATGCAGTGCTGTAACAATGTTACACAGAACAGAATATCGATTATGCACCCTGGGACCCGAATAACACAGGGGTTGACTGGGTCAGCTGCTCTTGGCCCCTCCTGGTGCTCTAAACCCTCCAAAGTACTGCATGTTACAATGGCTCCCTTCACTGAACTCATAGATGACTCTCCCTTAGACCTCCCTCTATTGAACATCTCCTCATGAGCTGCGGCAGGGATTTCAGTTTGTTCCGCTACCAGGTACCACCCCAATATCAGTTACTCTCTCTGTCTCACTGTCTTGGGAGACATCCCTCAGGTAGCTTGTGACCTCTAGGATTCCCTCCTTTACCGACTCTGACATGTGCCCAGTGAAGAACCACAATGTTGCTCACAGGGGTTATCCCATGGTTAATGTAAAAAATGAAAATCAGACATCATATAGTACAGTGGTCCCCAACCTTTTTTGCACCAAAGACCAGTTTCATGCAAGACAATTTTCCCAGGGATCGGGTGGGGTGGGGGTGGGGGTTCGGAGGCGGGGCTTATTGGGTGGGTGGGGCTGACAGATTCACGCGCATAACAAAACACAAGGTGCATATTAAAATATAAAACACTATATAACGACTATATAAACTGACTATGGTCTCTGCTGCACTGTACCGTATTTTTCAGCCTATAATGCACCTAGGTTTAAGAGGAGAACAATAAGAAAAAAATATTTTTCATTACACCTCAGGTCAGACCAGCAATCAGACTCCCAATGTTAATCAGACCTCAGATCAGACCCCCAATGGCTTAGATCAACCCCCAAACCTTTAGCCATCTATCAGCCCCCCATGTCAGCCATAAGTTCTCCCTATGTCAGCCATAAGCCCCTCCATGTCAGCCATAAGCCCCCCCCCAATGTCAGCAATAAGCCCCCCAATGTCAGCCATAAGCCCCCATGTCAGCCATATGACAGCCCCCAATGTCAGCCATATGTCAGCCCCTCATGTCTGCCCCTCATGTCAGCCATATGTCCCCCAGGTCAGCCATCAGCCCCCAGTGCAAATAAAATAAACCACCTACTTCTCCTGCTCCTGGTCACCATTGCGATCCTCTTCATTCTGCTGTCGGCTGGCTGTGTATAGCGGCGCACAGTGTGAGGTCACAGAGCGACCTCACACTGTGTGCAGCCCTGCATAGCCAATAGCCGAGCCGTGGACCAGGAAGTGTTGAGTACAGATCCTTCACCGCTTCCTGGTCCTTCTGTACTAATGAAGCGCTTCCATAATGGAAGAGCTTCATTAGTACAGAGTTAAAGACTGCCCTGATCGCCGCGGCCCGGCAAACCATCTTCCAGGGCCCAGCGATTGGGGACCGCTGATATAGTACATGACAATCGTTTTAACAAAGCTAGAACCAGCCCTGTGCCTCACATGGATCCAGAGATCTTCTCATTAGTTGATCCAATTGCTCTGCTAGATTTACTTCATACTGGCAACTCAAGGGGAGCATCCTTTCTGCTGCAGCTGAGGGTGTGTCCTTTCTGCTTCAGCTCTCTCCTTGTCACTTCTTCTAAAGTCGTGGATGGATTTGAAGGAAAATAGTAACGTCTTAGAAGAGTGGCAGAGTGAAAAGTGCAAGGGGAGGTAATGCTGGAGATGAAGAGGCGGTCATGGGCTGTTGGGCTATTTTCTGGAATTTGAAAGCACAGATAAAGCTAATTAAAGTATGGTTGTATAAAGCAAGGCTTTTATTGGTACTTCCTTGTAATGTGGTTGGTTAGTGATGTTTTAAGTGGGGCTAGGAGGGGCCAGGAGACTAGAAAACACTTAGCTTTGTAACAAAGAGCTTAGCTCCATTCAGGGGCGGACTGGGAACTTAAAGTGGCCCTGAAAAAAATAAAAGTGGCCCCATGTTGTAGGCAGGTCCAAATTGACAGAAGACAGGACAACACAATTAGGCTAACCATATAGTGGCACATAATAGCATCCCAGTAGAGCCAAATACCACAGTGCATCGCAAAATAATACCCTAGCAGCACAAAATACCTCCCCAGTAACTGCCCCTCTGTGGTGGCCACCACCAGCTGCCATATTCTGTCATTCTACTCCAGTTGCCTCAAGATGGCAATACAGTTGAATTCAAGAGTCAGAAGGGGTGCATCAGATCATTACTTACCTGGCTGGTGACCCCTTGGGCATCGGCTCACCGGGAAGTTTCCCTGTAATGTCTATGGGCAATCCGCCCCTGGCTCAATTGAAGACATCATTAGATGTATCTTGCTACCATCACCTCTCTTTGTATAATATGGGCTTAGGCCGAGTGCCATGTTGAGTTCTGGTTGAAGTGGAGCTGGCCCATTTGTTTTCACAGCTGTCAGTGACAGTTACGATACTTTATTTTTATATATCTTTGTGTGTGTGTGTGTGTATATGTATATGTGTGTGTGCAGGGCCGGCCTTAGGTGTTCAGGCGCCCTGTGCGAGCTAACCTTGTGGCGCGCCCCCCCCCCCCCCCCCCAAAAAAAAAAAAAAAAAAATGCTTGTTGCTGGCATCATGGCATAGGCTGGCTGACTATCCAACCAAGTAGTTACCAGCCCTCACACCCCAAAGGCCGGTGTAATGTTATACTTCCCTAGTTCGTGAGATTTCCCTACCCTCGTCACTTCCGGTCGCACCGGACATGACGTGAGGAGGTGTGCAGCATCGCGCAGGCGCACAACGACAGGTTAGGGAAATTTCACAGCAGCGCATGCGCCAGGAGCCTCGCCGGCGGTTAGGGTAGGGAAAAACTATGGGCCAATGCGCAGTGATCGGATGGATGTTTTCAGCTGAACACCGGCCGACACTGCGCATGCACCGGGAGCCTCACCAGCGGTTAGGGAAGGGAAAAATTTACGTACGGGCCAGTGCTTTTTCCCTACCCTAACCGCTGGTGAGGCTCCCAGCGCATGCGCAGTGTTGGCTGGTGTCCAGCTGAGAAAATTAGTTTCCAATGTAGTATTAATAACTAAACAATTAAATAATAAACATATTGCATTGTCTACTTACCACCAGGACAATAAGATGATCTGGACTCTGGCTGCAGTCTGGCTCTGGGGACTCCATTGTCACTCTCATTTTTCCCCCCCCCCCCCCCCCCCCAATCACTCTTATTATTTCCCCCCCTCCGCCATCACTCATTATTCTCCCCCCCATCACTCTCATTATTCTCCCCCAATCACTCTCATAATTCCCCCCCCCCCGCCCTCACTCTTTATTTTTCCCCCCCATCACTCTCATTATTCTCCCCCCCATCACTCTCATTATTCTCCCCCCCATCACTCTCATTATTCCCCCCATCACTCTCATTATTCTCCCCCCCATCACTCTCATTATTCTCCCCCCCCCATCACTCTCATTATTTCTCCCCCCCCATCACTCTTATTATTTCTCCCCCCCCATCACTCTTATTATTTCTCCCCCCCCCATCACTCTCATTATTTCTCCCCCCCCATCACTCTCATTATTTCTCCCCCCCCCCCATCACTCTCATTATTTCTCCCCCCCCCCATCACTCTCATTATTTCTCCCCCCCCCCCATCACTCTCATTATTTCTCCCCCCCCCCATCACTCTCATTATTTCTCTCCCCCCCCCCCCCCATCACTCTCATTATTTCTCCCCCCCCCCCATCACTCTCATTATTTCTCCCCCCCCCCCATCACTCTCATTATTTCTCCCCCCCCCCATCACTCTCATTATTTCTCCCCCCCCCCATCACTCTCATTATTTCTCCCCCCCCCCCATCACTCTCATTATTTCTCCCCCCCCCCCCTATCACTCTCATTATTTCTCCCCCCCCCCCTATCACTCTCATTATTTCTCCCCCCCCCCCCCTATCACTGTCATTATTTCTCCCCCCCCCCCTATCACTGTCATTATTTCTCCCCCCCCCCCCCCTATCACTGTCATTATTTTCTCCCCCCCCCCCCCCTATCACTGTCATTATTTCTCCCCCCCCTATCACTGTCATTATTTCTCCCCCCCCCCCCCTATCACTGTCATTATTTCTCCCCCCCCCCCCCTATCACTGTCATTATTTCCTCCCCCCTCCCACTCTCTTTTCCACCTCTAGTGTAGCGTGGCCGAGCTCTGTTCGATCCGCGGTACAGGAGCATTTGTTTCCTGTACCCGGCCGGACTGACAGGAAGTGCACACTAAGTGAGCACTTCCTGTCAGTCCGGCCGGGTACAGGAAACAAAAGCTCCTGTACCGCGGATCGAACAGAGCTCGGCCACGCTACACTAACAGCACACAGCAGGCGCAGGCAGGCGCTCAGCCTCAGCCACTCAGGCGGCGCAGAATGAGGGGCGCCGCCAGCCGCCCGAAGTTTTTTTTTTTTAAACCGCAACGTGCGCCCCCTGCTGAATACAGGGGAGGGGGAGATGGAGGGGGCGGGGGCCCGCCCGCCCCGTGGGAAAACATAAGTGCCGCCTCGCCTGCCCATATTACATTGCGGGCTGTCGGCCGCCAGGCGCCCCTGTTGCTATGGCGCCCTGTGCGGCCGCACAGCCCGCACACCCCAAAGGCCGGCCCTGTGTGTGTGTGTATATATATATATATATATATATATATATATATATATATATAGTTTAGTAAACTCTTTATGCACCCTAGTTGTCTATTTTTCCCCGAACCTCAGATCCCACGATAATACAGGGTGAAATGATATTAGACGGATGTATTGCATTGCCATTGCTTACATATAGTAGAAGTACGGTAGCTGACAGATTACCTTTAATAGTTATTAGCTCATTATTGCTGTTGTTGCTCATTTGCCAATAGAGCTTTTACACGGCTAACGACTGTCGGGTTTCTGATTGGTAGCAACTAACGGTAATCCTTCAGCCAGGCAGATTTGTCCCATCCACAGAAAGCAAACGATTTATCGTTCATCATTTGATTGTTATTATGCGATAATTCAAGCGATAATCACTCTTTCTAATAGGCCCCTAAATCACAAAGACTTCTCTAGCCTGGTGTATCTACATTCTCTCCCTTTGTCTCCTTGTTTGCTAATTTGTTTTGATCTGTCATTTACAGCTACTTTCACATTAGCGTTTTTTTTTGCGGATCTGTCATGGATCTTCAAAAACGCTTCCGTTACAATTATCTGTCATGAACACATCCAGTTGTATTATGTCTTCTATAGCCATGACAGATCCGTCATGACCACCATTGAAAGTTAATGGGGGACGGATCTTCATCAGGCGAACAGCAAAACGCTGCAGGCTTCGTATTGGTGTCTGCCTCCATAACGGAATAATGACTGAACAGAAGCAAACTGATGCATTCTGAGCGGATCCTTTTCCGTTCAGAATGCATTAGGGCAAAACTGATCAGTTTTAGACCGCTTCTGTGAGCCCATGACGGTTGTCAGAAACGGAAAGCCAAAACGCTCATTTGAAAGTAGCCTTGCACGTTTGTAACTTGAGACTTGTTCACATCTGCATTAGAAGCCCCGTCAAGGAGCCCTCGTCACAGATTCCATCAAAAAGCCAGATAAAACGGCACAGCATGTTGCTCTATTTTGTCTGGGAAATGCCAGGCTCCCTGACCGAAACCTAACAGACCTCATTGTAGTCAGTGTAGTCTGTTGAGCGCCGCTCATGTCTCTTATAGCAGCAGAACAAGCTTGACATTTCCTTCATCATGTATTGACCTGCACAATGTTGGACATATGTCAGTACAAGGCTGTGATGTTTACAGCTATTTTTTAAATTGTCCCAATGCATGTAAAATAGTGGCTGATACAGCTCTGCCATAGGTGGAAATTAGACATTTTCTACCGTTTTGCTTCCACAACTCCTATACAGATCTATGTGCCTCCATGGTAACAGACAACAAACAAACCGTGTACAGTTTGAGTCTATGGCCAGACTCCATTCTGTCTGTCCCTTACCTTTTGCTAAGCTAGTAAATATATGTTAGAATAAAGTAGGCAAGCAAATAAAACTACAAGAATACAGTATCGTTGTGAGGGATCTGTAGCCTTTTATCACCAGCTGTAGAAGCAACACTGTAGGAAATGTTGAATTAAGACATATTGCAAAGTTGCTTCATTTTCACAGAAGATAGTTTGTAAGGCTGAAAAAAAGACATCCGTCCATTCTGTTCAGCCTATTATTTGGCGAAGTTGATCCAGAGAGAGGCAAAAAACCCTCCTGAAGTAGAAGCCAATATTCATCATCTTAGGGAAGTAAAATGTCTTCCTGAATCCAAATCAGAATAAATCCCTGGATCAACTACCCATCTCCAGTGTTCTAGTAAGTGGAAATTGTAATATTAGTACACTCAAGAAATTCAGGCAACTGTCGAACTCTTTTAGTGAGCTGATTTGTTTGAAGCATTGAAAAAATGAAAATAAATGGTAGCTATGGTGGGTATGGTCTTTAAAGGGGTTTTCAGGATTTTTTTTATTTATTATTTGTACCCCAACTTGTACTACTTGTGTTGAAATCCATATAGATTTGCTCCCTTCTATTATGGCTCCCTTACTCCTTGCTTCAGTCCTCTGGTCTTCCAGTCACTGTCTGTCAACCTCTGCTGGGTCACATACCACTTCGGGACACATCACAGCTGAGGCCAGTGATTGTCTGCAGCGGTGCATGTGACCTGTCTGTGCGAAAGTTGACTGGACAACCCCTTTGAAGCTGAAATCCTAAGACCATGTTAGGAGGACTTCCCCCAACAATTGTAACTTTGGTAGAAAAAGTATCAATGAATTCACTGTCAGCAAGACAGCAAATGGTAATGCTCATCTTTATGAACTAAACATTATCTCCAGGAATTGACATCTTGCTGATGATAAAGACTTTACAAATTTACCTGAGTTTTCAAAAAAAGTTTGCATAATGGCTGTGCTTCTTTGTACAATCATCACGGTGAAGGAGCAGTCATGTTTTGGCTCCCCCAAAGTCTTTTTCAGCCATAATATTCCTTGTTTCAGCAGCACAGCTAGATGCATTTCTCTCACAAGTAGTTGATGTCTACCTTCTCTTGAATGTGCCAGTACTGTATGCAGTGATCTCACTTCCCTTATTTCCCTTTGTTTGTTTTCTTCTAGGGAGCTCAGAAAGCAGATAAAGGAGAAAGGGGGGGGGGGGGGAGATCAGATTTACAGAAAAGCAGGGGCTCCTGTGATGTTTAGAAGCAGTGTTTTAGCAAGCTCACAATCTCAGCTAGCTCTGACATGCCCCATTTCCTGTGATCCGTTATCTGAGTCTCTCTTACTAGGCACTATTAAATGAAATAAAATTGTGTGAAAGTACAGTGACTTTTCAAGCATTTTAACATTTAATTAATTTTTTTTATTTTTCAGTTTTTGGGAATCGCCTTTCTGGCAGTCGGGCTATGGGCATGGAGTGAAAAGGTATGTTGAAAATGATATGCATTACGTTTCATGTACCTATTATAGTATGTATATAAAAGGCAAAGCACTATCATTTTATTTTTAATCCCTTCCTGTAAACAGCCATTTTTCATTCATTTTTTTGTTCATTTCTGGCCTTTCTGGAGCTCTATTTTCCTTTTTTCTATTCGCATAGTCATATGAGAGCTTGTATTTTCTAATGGCATACATAAAATCGGTTAAATTTAAACAATTCCACAATAATTTTATGGGTTTTGTTTTTATGGTGTTCCTTGTGTAAACATGACAAGCTACCTTTATTCTGAGGGTCAGTATGATTACAGCGATGCCACATTTTTATACTTATTCCTATGTTTTAAAGCTTCCAAAAATAAATTCTCCGGGATTAACCTTTTTTTGGCTATTATAAGCTAACCTGTGGAGGAAAGATTATTGCTCACATACTTACCTTCCACAGTGCAGCCGTTCTTGAGATCTGCCTCCCGGTCACGTGGTCCCCCCCAGATGGCTTTTCTGTGCCTCCAGGCAAAGTCCGTCTCCGAGTCTTCTGCTCTTCTCTTCCTGCCTTGAGCAGGAGACAGATCGTCACTAATGACGTCACTGCCTCCTGCAAATGGAAGCGCCGGTGTTTTGCCAGATCTCTATAGCTTGCCGAAAGTCTATAGCGGAAGTCACGTCGGATCCGTTTTGCCGGATGACACCGGAAAGACGGATCCGGCATTTCAATGAATTTTTTCGACTGATCAGGCATTTTTAAGACTGATCAGGATCCTGATCAGTCCTACTAATGCCATCAGTTAGCATACATTTTGCCTGATCCAGCAGGCAGTTCCGGCGACGGAACTGCTTGCCGGATCTCTCTGCCGCAAGTGTGAAAGTAGCCTTAGTGGGATGATTATATAGCACTTACAAATAGGGTTGTTGCGGGTATCGAAATTTCGATACCCAATCGATACTTTTGTCCCGGTATCGATACGATACCGGGATTTCAGTTTTTTCGATACTGGGCTGCACTTCTGCGCAGTCTAGTATCTCTGAACATGAGCGCGCTGCTATCGGCGCGCTCATGTTCTCTCAGCAGCACGGGGAGAAGGAAGCTGTCCTCCTCCTCCCTGTGCTGCTGCCGCTGCCACCAATGAGAAGAGAGGGGTGGAGGAGGGGCGGGCGCACTGCGCCACCAATGAGAAGAGAGGGGCGGTCGCACTGAGCCACCAATGATAGGACTATTCCCACACAGAGCGGCGCCCAGCGATGTCTCAGCACTTACCATTATTCCTGGGCGCCGCTCCGTTCGCCCGCAGTGCCCAATTACTGTCATCTCTCCTGCTCCACATGCTGCTGATTACTATCGGAGCGATGTGGAGGAGACATCAGCTTCGCTAGTGGGCGTTCCTTCTCCCTGCGCTGCGATTGGACAGCGCTACAGCCAGGGAGAAGGAACGCCCACTAGTGAAGCTGATGTCTCCTCCCCATCGTTCTGATAGTAATCAGCATGTGGAGCAGGAGAGGAGACAGTAATGGGGCACTGCGGGCGAACGGAGCGGCACCCAGGACTAATGGTGAGTGCTGGGACATCGCTGGGCGCCGCTCTGTGTAGCCTGATACTTAGGGTCCATTCACACGTCCGTTGTTTCTTTCCTGATCTGTTCCGTTTTTTGCGGAACAGATCTGGACCAGATCTGGACCCATTCATTTTCAATGGGTCCTGAAAAAAAATCAGACATTGTGCTGTCCGATTTTTTTTCAGGACCCATTGAAAATGAATGGGTCCAGATCTGGTCCAGATCTGTTCCGCAAAAAACAGAACAGATCAGGAAAGAAACAACGGACGTGTGAATGGACCCTTAGTCTGGACCCAGGAAAAGTAGTCAGTCAGTCTTTAACACAATACAGGAGGCGGGTGCCGGCAGCAGAATCGCATTGCCGGCACCCTGGCCCTAACAGGGAGCTGCGATCAGCGGCAGTTAACCCCTCAGGTGCGGCATCTAAGGGGTTAACTGCCACTGATCTGCCAGTACCCGCCTCCTGTAAAAAAAGGGTAATTATCATTGGGGGTGCAGTGTGCCCCCCTCAACCCCCCATCTCATTAAAATCATTGGTGGCACAGTGCGCCGGCCCCTCTCAACCCCCCAGTATTAAAATCATTGGTGGCAGTGGGCACAGGGTCCTCTCCCCTCCCCCTCATTGGTGGTGCAGTGGCAGCTTCTGATCGGAGCCCCAGCTGTGTAAGCCTGGGGCTCCGATCGGTTACCATGGCAGCCAGGACGCTACAGAAGCCCTGGCTGCCATGGTAACATCCCTGATGCTGTGTGCACAAAGCACAGAGCAGCAGGGACAGTGTGAAGTCCTATTCACCCTGATAGAGCTCTATCAGGGTGAATAGCACAAGGGATGAAAGATCCCGGGTTCTAGCCCCTAAGGGGGGAAATAGTTATTAAATAAAAAGTGTAAAAAAAAAAAAAAAAAAAAAAAAAAAAAAAAAAACCCCACCAAAATATGAAGTATAAATCACCCCCTTTTCCCAATTTCACATATAAAATATATAAATAATAAACATATTACATATCGCCACGTCAGAAAAGTCCAAACTATTAAAATAGAAAAAAAAAAAATCTAGGTGGTGAACGCCGGAACATAAAAAATAAATAAACTGCGCGATTCGCCATTTTTTAAAATGCGGAATGCACGTGGCTTTTTTGGTTTATTTTTTTCCGCATGGTATCGAATGGGATCGAGTATCGCAATACTTTTTCATGGTATCGAAACCGAATAAAAAATTTGGTATCGCAACAACTCTACTTACAAATGTATACCTTGTTGAAATTCTACACCGTTTTCTAGATTTAATAAGATATGCCCCCTTGTTTACATTGTCCTTTGTACTGTCCACACAGAGGTCCTGTCCATAAGATGGCCGCTGATGGAGGGTGATGTGATCCAGCAAATCACCTCCATGTGAGGTCTCCTCCAGTCTAATACACTGTGCCTGCCATCTATGCTTGCACTGTTGGGAGTTTAGTGCAGGTGCAGTGTGTTTGAATGGAGGAGACATCACATGGAGGTGACTTGCTGGATCACATGACCCTCCATCAGCAGCCATCTTATGGACAGGACCTCGGTGTGGACAGCACAAAAGACTATGTAAATAAGGGAGTATACCGTATTTTTCGCCCCATAAGACGCACTTTTTCTTCCCCCAAAATGGGGGAGAAATGCCCCTGCGTCTTATGGGGCGAATGCTTGCAGTTTTACATCGCTGGCAGCGATGTATCAGTGAGCGGGGACTCGGGGAGGGACTGGGAGGAGGGTCTGGGGGCTGGCAATAGCGGCGGGGCGGTGCAGTCAGTGTAGTATAGCACCGCCCCGCGGCTCCAGTATACTAATATAAGATGTCATTTTCAAATAATAGTTATTAAACTTGCCCCCTTAGTCCTATTACTACCTTACATCCTAATCGCGGCAGTAGAATTCAGGCTGGGCGGGCGGGCGGCAGCGTAACTCTTGTCACGTGCCTGCGCCGCCTACTTTATGAATGAAGCAGGCGGCGCAGGCAAGTGACGTCAGTAAGAGACACGCCGGCCGCCCGTCCTGCCTGCCTGCATTCTACAGCAGCGATTCGGATGTAAGGTAGAAATAGGACTGAGGGGGCATGTTTAATAAGTATTAATTGAATATGACATCTTATTTTAGTATACTGGCGGCGGGGGCGATCTGTGGATGGCACAGTTATGGGCGGGGGGTCTGTGGATGGCACAGTTATGGGCGGGGGGGGGGGTCTGTGGATGGCACAGTTATGGGCGGGGGGGGGGGGGGTCTGTGGATGGCACAGTTATGGGCTGGGGGGGGGGTCTGTGGATGGCACATATATAACAGTGCCACCCACAGATCCCCCCCCAGCCCATAACAGTGCCATCCACAGATTCCCCCCCCCGTAACAATGCCATCCACAGATCCCCCTGTAATAGTGCAAGCCACAGATGCCCCCATAACAGTGTCCGTCATCCACAGATCCCCCCCATAACAGTGTCCGTCATCCACAGATCCCCCCATAACAGTGTCAGTCATCCACAGATCCCCCCCATAACAGTGTCCGTCATCCACAGATCCCCCCATAACAGTGTCCGTCATCCACAGATCCCTCCATAACAGTGTCCGTCATCCACAGATCCCCCACATAACAGTGTCTGTCATCCACAGATCCCCCACATAACAGTGTCAGTCATCCACAGATCCCCCCATAACAGTGTCAGTCATCCACAGATCCCCCATAACAGTGTCCGTCATCCACAGATCCCCCACATAACAGTGTCAGTCATCCACAGATCCCCCACATAAGTGTCAGTCATCCACAGATCCCCAGTAATAGTGCCATCCAGAGACCACCATTCGTTCCAAACCCACCAAACACACAGCACACCTTTTGGTTAAAAATTATTTTTTTCTTATTTTCCTCCCCAAAAACCTAGGTGCGTCTTATGGGCCGGTGCGTCTTATAGGGCGAAAAATACGGTACCTTGTTAAATCTAGAAAATGGCGCTGAATTTCAGCAAAGGCTACTAGAAAGTGCCACATATCTCACAAATACATTGGTCAACACTAACTAGAAAATGGCCATCCCCTTTAAATTAGAGAGACAAAACTGGGGATAAGAATTTTTTTTATTTGGTGGTATTTTTATGTGACAATAAGTATAAGAAAGTGTAGAAATATTCCTGTTTTCACACTAGCCAGAGGACCATACTATAGGATGATATTTCCTGTTTTTCTTAGGTCGGCCTTACACATTCAACAGATATCTCTCCCAAATCCCTCCTGGTTCCTCCATGCATATACATGTTTGATTCTGCTGAACTTGTATGTGTATTCAATGGAGAGATGTGATAAATCCACTTCCAGACACTTCTGATGGCATTTTATATCCTGGGAAAACAAAAGGACACCATTTAACTTACCATATCTTGTATTGAAGAAAAGAGGGAAAAAATTATTTGTTGCAAGAAATTAAAAACAGACATTTGTGCCATGGTTTTACAGGTTTTGTCTTTATGGCGTTCACTAGGCTTGAGCGAATCGACTTTCGGGTCATAGATCCGAAGTCAATTCGTTCAAATACTTCGATTTTTAATGTTTCCTTGCAAAATTAAAATGTATTGGCTTCATGGAGCAAAAGTTTGTCTTGCCCAAATTACTACTGTATTGATATCTGCGTATTTAAAAACTGTTTAAAGGGGTTGTCCCATGACTAATGTAAAAAATGAAAATCAGACATCATATAGTACATGACAATCTCTTTCTAACCATGTACCTCACATGGATCCAGAGATCTTCCCATTCCTTGCTCTCCTAGATTTATATCAGACTGACAACTCAAGGGGAGGGTCTTTTCTGCTGCAGCTAAGGGGGCGTGTCCATGCTTTCCCTATCACAGCTCAGGAGCCAGTTGAAGGATGAAACTGAGCATGTGTGGCCATCTCAGTGAGCAGGACAAAGAAATAACAAAGCAAACAGCAGGTGAAGCTACACAGACACATTTTATTGAATAACTCTGTGGCTATGCTAAATTTTAAATTACATGCAAATACTAAATTATTCATATCCAGCAGCTACCGTATTTTCCGGCGTATAAGACGACTGGGTGCATAAGACTACCCCCAACTTTTCCATTTAAAATATAGGGTTTGGGCTATACTCGCTGTATAAGACTACCCCTGCCTGCCCAGCCATCCCTGTCTCCAAGACGATCTTCTCCAGTCCAGGGAACTGACCATGGCAGCCAGGGCTTCAGAAGCGTCCTGGCTGCCATGGTAACCTATCTTTTTAATTTCACATTCCCAGTTTCCCACATAGGAACTACTAGTGGCTGGGAAAAGATGGTGGGTCCATTGCCATGGGGGATCTGTGGATGGCACTGTTATGGAGGGGATCTGTGGATGGCACTGTTATGGAGGGGATCTGTGTGATGGCACTGTTATGGGGAGAGGGATCTGTGGATGGCACTGTTATGGGGAGGGGGATCTGTGGATGGCACTGTTATAGGGAGGGGGATCTGTGGATGGCACTGTTATGGGGAGGGGGATCTGTGGATGGCACTGTTATGGGGAGGGGGATCAGTGAATATGCTATATGTGTCATCCACAGGTCCACCTCCCTATAACAGTTCCATCCACATATCCCCCTCCCTGCCACTCACAGGAGTATACATTTATAAACTGTAATCTGTAACTTTAACTTTAAATCAGCACTCATGTCTTTACTACCTTACTCTGAGCTCCGGTAACAGGCAGTGCGGGCGGCGCTCACTCACTGACGTCACGCGCCTGCGCCGCCTAGTTACAGATTACAGTTTATAAATGTATACTCCTGTGAGCGGCGGGGCCCTGTATATTCTAACCCCCAGGCAAGCCTCCCTGTCACCATGGGAACGCCTGGGGGTTAGAATATACCATCGGATCTGGGTATACCCAGCGTATAAGACAACCCCCGGCTTTTGAAAATAATTTCTAGTGTTAGAAAGTCGTCTTATATGCCGGAAAATACGGTAGTTTGAAAACCGTTGAATATTTTTTGTGGGACAACCCCTTTAAAATAGCAATCTGAACTTGGCTTTAGTTCCGAAGTATCAAACCTGCTGTCCTCCACCTGCTGTCCCTGCTTTAACAATTTTGTCCCTGATATTCTCTGACCGTTCATAGCACACCATTGGTGGGGATTGAAATTCAGTCACCTGTGGGTAGGATTTGGGGAGAATATGTCGGTTAATTACTGATCGGACTTTAGCTATCCATGAGTGATATCTTTTTTTTGAATCAAGTAGTTTTTATTAAAACATTTTACCCTTTTGTATAGATAAGCGTACATCAAAAACACAGTGACATAAACAAATGAAAGCCCAACTTGGGCACAATAATACACAAAGTATAAACCCTGAAGGGTACCCCCCCCCCACCCCCCCTTTAACCCACACCATACCACAATGTCTGCTCAGTTTTCTCCTCCAAAAATCCTGAGAAACATCCATCTCAGTTTCTACCATAACCCGTTCATCCATACCGTCCCATTATCATGTTTCACTTCATCTTATTCTAGGCAACCATCCTAATTGCAAGGACAGAAGACGTCCAGTGGGAAGTCCTGGCGTACTCAACCACGGTCCCCATATAGATTCAAACTTCTTACTCACACCTCTTTTATAATACACCCCCCTTTCATGCCCAATTATCACATTCATACGAGCAATAAATTCCTCCTTAGTTGGTACTGCAGTGCTTATCCAGTATTTGGCTATTAATTTCCTGGCTTGATACAGTGTTCTACTAATGCCTATATTGAGATCTGTTGTGAATTCGTCCTGTAACAAGCCCAATACACATATCAAAGGTTCTACTGGAAGTCTGATCCTGAACACCTGAAAAATAATATCTAGCACTAGATTCCAAAAGGGACCTATGGCAGTGCACTCCCAGAACATGTGCATTATATGTGCCTCCGCCACATCACATTTCGGGCAGTTAGATGTGTCACGTACCCCTATTTTATGTAGGAATTTAGGTGTTCTATAAACCCTGTGTATTAAGTATAATTGTGACAATCTGTGTGTCTCACACAATGATAACAAGGGGCTTTTAGACAGTATTTCGGACCACTGCGCATCATTCAGGGGGCCAACCTCTTGGGTCCATTTTCCCCTAACATTCAATGGAAAGTGGTCCTGATAGAATGAGAGTAACAACTTGTAGAAGCCGGAAATCACTCCTTTGGTATCCCCTCCTTTTCTGATCTGTTCCGCTATCATAGAAGCCTGTATAGTGAGATCTGTTGTCTTTCCCTGCGCTGACAAGGCGTGGCGTAATTGCAGGTACTGATAGAAGTTTGTGTTCGTGAGCTGAAACTCCTCCTTCAGTTGTTCAAAGCTTTTGAAAATTTTATTTGTATACAGTTGTGACACCCAGTATATTCCTTTTTTCTCCCAACTATCAAAGCCCTCCAACTTACTCAGTTCCGGGAGACTGGGGTTGTTCCATAAGGGAGTTAGGGCACTACACCCCGAGATTTTGGTAATATCTTTAAGTTTTTTCCATGCTTTGCATAGTAGAGTAGCACACGGGATAAGTTCTGGGGGACGAATAACTGATCCAAGCTCCAGTATATACCCTGGTGGCCTCCCTCCCATCAAGTAAGACAATAGCGCACTCACAGACCCCGAGTTACCCAGGACACTACAGGATTTGCACTGTTGTGCTTGTGCCGCTAAAAAGTACAGCCATGGATTGGGAATCGCCAGTCCACCACTATCCTTCTCCCTCTGTAAGGTCTCTAAGCGAATTCTTGGGGACTTCTTATTCCATATTAGGGCCCTGAATAGCCCCTGTATTTTGTAGAAGTGTCTCATTGGTATCCAAATTGGGCTATTATGTAAAATGTACAGAAACTGTGGCATTAGAACCATTTTAACTAAGTTAGCTCTCCCTATAACAGATAATGGCAACTTACACCAGCTATCAACCTTTTGGGCACTTTTTGTCACTAGTGGACTTAAGTTCAGGTCAATATATTCTTGTGACCGATATGTTACCTGTATTCCCAAATATTTAAACTGCCTGGCCAATTGCAAAGGAGCTATTTTGATCTGGAGTGAACTCGGCACTGAGTCCATGGGGAGCATTACCGATTTGTCCCAATTAATGGTTAGGCCCGAATAGGCACCATATTCCTCAATAAGCTGCATGACATGGGGTATTGAATGTTCGATGTTGTCTAGAAAGAGCAGCATGTCATCGGCGTACAGTGCAATTTTCTCCTCTACTCCGCCATATGTCAAACCCGTTACCTTGGGATCCGCACGTATTAACTGCGCCAGAGGTTCTATAGCCAAGGCAAATAGCATTGGCGATAAAGGACACCCCTGACGTGTACCCCTCTCTAAAGCAAATGCCTCGGACAATACCCCATTAGTGCGTACTCTGGCTCTCGGTCTTTTATATAATAACTTTACCCAGGATATAAATTTGGGTCCGAACCCCATACTCTCCATTACTTTCCATAAGAACTTCCACTCGACGCTATCGAAAGCCTTCGCAGCGTCGAGTGAAAGGATTGCACGGCAACCCGCTCGTCCCCCAGACAACTGCAGATTAATGAATAATCGCCGAATATTGATGGCCGTAGATTTGCCCGGCATAAAACCAGTCTGGTCCCCGTGTATTAAGCTAAGGATCACTTTAGCCAATCTGTTGGCCAAAACTTTAGCCAACAACTTGACATCTGTGCACAATAAGGAGATAGGCCTGTACGATCCCGGACACGTGGGGTCCTTACCCGGTTTTGGCAAAACTATTATTATGGCCTCTTCCATAGACTCGGGCAAACCACCCAGCATATTCGCTTGATCAAAGACCTCTAAGAGATGCGGTAACATAAAATCTTTATATTTCTTCAGCAGTTCCCCAGGTATTCCATCCGCCCCCGGTGCTTTCTCAGTAGGAAGCCCTCCCACTGCCACTTCTAACTCCTCCAGACTAAGGGGTTCCTCAAGTCTCTCTATTTGTTCCGTAGTAAGCACTGGTAGCCTGGCCGAGGTAAGAAAGTCCCGGATCTCACTGTCGCTGCGCTTTAATTTAGTGGCGTACAACTGCTTATAGTAATCCGCAAATGCCGTTATTATTTCTGTGCTTTCCGTTATTAAATTGCCTGTCGCATCCCGCAAACACCCTACAAAAGAGGGTCCCTGCTGAGCCTTAATAATAGAGGCCAGCATATGGCCCACACTCTCTCCCTCCTCAAAGTACTTCTGTTTCCAGAACATCCTTTTGTTGTTTGCTAGCTCTATTTGGTGGTCTTTATACAATTGCTGTGCTTCTACCCAGTTAGATCGATTTGCCGCCGTGGGATTATCAACGAATTTACACTCCGTATCAGTGACTCTAGATTGTAGTTCTTGTGTCAGTTGTCGATTTTTAGCTTTATGCCTTTGGATACGCTTAATGAACATTCCTCTAACAGACGCTTTAAATGAGTCCCATACTACCCCCAGCTGTGCTGACCCAATGTTAATAGACATGAACTCCTGCATCTCTGCCAGTATTTTCGCCTCATCCTGTAATACATTCAGCCAGAAAGGATTCAACTTCCACAAACTGCCAGTTCTCTTAAAAGCAGAGTCCATGTTTAGCTCTATCCTGATGGGGGAATGATCAGAAAGACTTCTGGGCAGATATTCCACTGTCCGCACAAGTCTCAGTAACTGTTGGTTGCCTATTGCTAGGTCAATTCGCGAAAGGGAGTTGTGCGAGCTAGAATGACAAGAGTATTGTCTAACGTAGGGGTTACGGATTCTCCAAATGTCACTGAGTGTTGCCTCTGCCAATATTTTTGCCATATTGGACAGATGCGGTTCACCCGGGGCTACTACCTCATGATGTCTGTCTATACGGTAGTCCAATACCATGTTGAAGTCTCCGACGATAAGCGTGGGGATATCAGGGGACGCAGCCACGAACGCCAGCACTTGCTTCAGCACTTCCCCCGTGTATGGAGGTGGGACATATATTGCCACAACTACGCATGAGTATTGATATATCGTGCACTGTAGGCATACATAGCGACCATCGGGGTCTATATTCGATCTGACGCACTGAAACGGAATCTGTTTGTGCACAAGTATACTGACCCCCCTAGCATGACTAGAGTACGTCGAGTGGTATGCATGGCCAATGAACGCACGATTAACCGTGACCACAGATTCCGCTGTCAGATGCGTTTCTGAGAAACATATGATAGCTGGTTGAAATTGTCTAAGAGAGTTCAGTACTGCGTACCTTTTGGCTGCGTCACCGAGACCCCTCACATTCCATGCCAACACATTAACCCCCATCATCAAAGCTCCCATATATCCTGCCTTGGACGTCTCTCCTTGTCCCTCCATCTTTCATCCTGTCTTCCTTACTGTCAGAGAAAAAATTAGTATTACAGAGATACATGACATTGTGGTAGCGGTGCGGTTCCCCAAAGTTAACATACAAATTCAACTCGTACAACAACATTCCCCTCTGTAACATGGGGGTATAAACCATTACAGCAAATATACCCAGCGATTATAGGTAACGTGAGTGTATACAACCACTCTTCATCCTAAATCGCCCGTCTCCTGGACATATTTCACACTGTATATAAATATGCATCCTATTGTGCGTAATATAGTGCAACCAAGTACATCCCTATGCAAATCAGATTGGTATCTTTCTATGCTCAACAAAGACTTTTTAACTAACATAACAGGAACTCAGAGTCCTATGGCGCCCCAGTACCCTCCAAACCAATACCGCAGCACTCCTTCATATACTCATCGTCCAAAGCATCTATGCAGCTGACATCAGTGCTGTTTCTTCTCCATCCTTCAGCATAGCGTCCACAAATCAACCCAAGGATGTTTCAGGATGTCCCGGCAGACTGGTATCCTCCAGCCATTTCACTGCCGCATCAGCTGAATCAAAAATATGGACTTTTCCTTCAGCCACCACTCGTAGCCTGGATGGATATAGCATGGAGTACGGTACTTGGCGCTCCCTCAAGCGGCGTTTTACGTCCACATACTTTGCCCGTTTTTTCTGTACTTCCGCAGAAAAGTCCGGAAAGATAAGCACTTTTCTGTCATTTATCCGGAGGTCCTCATGATCCCTAGCATTTCTCAATATGGCATCTCTGTCTTTGAAATGCAACAGCTTCATCAGGATAGGTCTCGGAGGGGCCCCTGGCGGTGGAGAACGGAAAGGCACTCTATGAGCCCTTTCTATGGCAAACATATTCGACAGGGAGTCTTTTCCAAACTTCTCAGTCAGCCACTGCTCAAAGAAAACAACAGCATTCGTGCCCTCTACCTTTTCTGGGACACCCACAAGTCTCAAATTATTCCTGCGAAGCCTGTTCTCCAAATCATCCGTTTTATTCAGCAGATAGGAGACATCATGGGTTATTTTGCCCAGGTCTTTTCTTAGAGGGGACACAATATCTTCCAAGCAGCTGACCCGCTCCTCCACTTCTTTAGTTCTCTCTGTGACCTTCCTGAGGTCATGCCGAATAAAAGACATGTTTTCTTGTAGGCTCCCCATTTGTATATTAAGGGTGAGAAGTGCTGTATTGCAGTTGGTGACTGCTTTAAACACATCAGTCAATGTTGGTGCAGTGGGAATTGTTGCAGCTGTACCAGCCATCTCAGCCGCCACTGCCGCCTCCTCCACTGCTCCTTCCGTCTCCATGCTGCCAGCACACATTGCAGTCGTCGCCAGAGGTGAGTCCACCCAGTCTTCAGACCCGTCACTCTGTTGGTCCACCAGGGCTGCGGCTGTGTTCAGGGGAGTCTGTCTAGCAAACTTTCCCAGCCGCGCTGCGATCTCTCCAGCCTTCTCTCCCGCTCCGGCGCCATCTTGCCTGGAGCGCACCGCTGGCCCGCTCACCTTCTCCTCCCTCTCCTTCTTGTTGTTCCGCTTCATGGTGCCGGCGGCTACTGTGTCCTGGTTCCGGTAACTTTTGGTGTCACTTATATTAACTTTTTATTCGCTGAATCGTTTGGATGCCGATGGTTTTGCAGGATTCTTATCCAGGAGAGCAAGCGTCCACGTCTCCTCACATGCCGCGCTAGGCCACGCCATCCATGAGTGATATCTGACTACCAGGGGAATGCGGGGTTGTTGTTTTTTATCTTCTCTGGGGTATAGGAGCTTTTGTCTTTGTTCCTGAAGTACTCTACTCTAGCCCCGTTCCTTAAATTTAGATGACATTTCATCAAGTGTCAGCTCCCTAGAGTCCTCCTGGCTGACTATCCGATTAAACCTTTGGTATTGTGAGAAGGGGATTGATTTTTTTTGTCTCAGGGGGATGGTTGCTCTGCTCATGTAGTGCAACAGACTATTACAGTCTGTTGGCTTTGTATACAAGTCTGTATACAAGCCACCACTACCATTTTAGATGACCCAGGTGTCCAAGAATTTGACCTTAATATTGTCCCAATGTAACGTGAATTCTAGCTCCTTCCACACAGAATTGAGGAAATCTGTAAAGTCCCAGAGGGATCGGATGTCACCCCGCCATATGCAAAATATGTCGTCGATAAATCTTCACCATAATATACAATATTCAATGCTGTTTGTACAGCTCATTAGGATAAATGAATTTTTTATCGAACCATGACATATATTTGTGTATGGCGGTGCGACATTTGATTCCATCGCGGTCCCGCTTCTCTGTTGGTAAAACATATGTTGAAAGAGAAAGTAGTTTTGTTGCAACACGAGGGTCAAAAACTTTTTTTTTTTCCTTGTTCAGTATAGGTATTATTGTCAAGTAACCAAGTAATTGCCTGTAAACACTTATCATGGTGTATCGAAGAATACAGACTATACACATCAAATGTGACTAGTATGCAATCATCTTCACAGTTAACCCCCATGATTTCACTCAGAGATTGGGTGGTATCTAGTAGAAGAGTAGTTGTTTTACAATTATGTATGATTATGGTGATACCAAATTCATATAATTTTTATTTTGTTTTACTACTTAAAAAAAAAATAGTAACCTTTGAAAAAACAAACTTTTATTTGCTTTTGTCTATATTATAATACTGTGTGACGACTTGTTTATGCAGGACAAGCTGTACTTTTTATTGGTATCATTTTGTGTACAAACAACTTTTCAATCTCTTTTTATAAAAAAAATTGGGGTGACCAAAACTGGAGAATTGGGATTTTTTTTCCCTGTTACAGCATTCCCTGCGCAGGAAAATATTTTTTTGTTTTTTTATTTTTATTCATTAGAAATCTATTGCAGTCTATGGGATTCTGACAGGCTGACTTTCAGGCTGTGCCTCAGGTATGGCTTAACAGACCTGTCATAGTAACCGATCAGGATCACTTAGTCATTGTGGCAGGGTCCCAGGTGTAATACTCCTATATGCCGTATATGGAGCGAGATCAGGTAATGACTCTGCTCCATACACCTCTCGCGTACTATTATGTCATGGGGTGCAAAGGGGTTGCACGCTGCCTTTGCTCTCCCAGCCTCTAGACAGGAAGAGGACTGACAGTTTTATTCCCTCTTGTGCATAGGAAAAAAATCATAGTCTAAAGGTGGGGTAAGGCAAGGGCATCATGCAACATCGGACTCATCTCTCTCAGGCGCTATCGCCCGGACATACCTTTATTTTCGCCCAGGCAGCCCCCCTGAGCCTAACATCGGAGCATCTCCTGCTCCGATGCGCTCCCTTGCCCTGCGCTAAATCGCACAGGGCAAGGTCTCTTTTGTTTTCAATAACACACTGCCGGGCGGAAACTTCTGCCCGGGCAGTGTGTTCGGTGACGTCACCGGCTCTGATGGGCGGGCTTTAGCGCTGCCCTAGCCGTTTTACTGGTTAGGGCAGTGCTAAATCCTGCCTATCAGTGCCGGTGACGTCACTGGGCTTCCTGGCAGCCCCATGGAGAGCCCCGGGGACGTCACCGGATCTCCAAAAAATGCCTTTGCCCTGTGCTATTTAGCGCAGGACAAAGGAGAGCATCGGAGCATGAACTGCTCCGATGCTCAAGTCAGGGGGCTGCCTGGGTGAAAATGGAGGTATGTCTGGGTTCAGGTCAGTTCTATGAAACTGATTATCGTTGGCACAGCAGTGACAAGCTGCTGACGTCAGCGAGTTTTTCACTACACTATGCTGCCCTTAGTGAGGACAGTGTATGGGAACAGACAGATTCTCTTTAAATATATTTGCTACTTTGACACTTTTAAAAAAACTTCTCCATCATGTCAAGTCCCGCTTTCCTGCGTAATTCAATTTTTCTCCTTTCATTGTACTTACAGGTTTCCAATTCCAGTCTAGTCAATCGGATACGACTAATTTAAAGTGAAGGAAATTCTAGGTTTTGTATTTAGTAGAAACCTAAGAAGATGGAGTATGTTAAAATGAAAGGCCTTCATGAAATGCAGTCTGTCTGCCTGGCACAAGATTGCCTCTATGCAGTGAATCCTATTTATTCCAGGGAGCAGCCTGGAGCGATGGCCTAGAATAAAATCCATTTGTAGTATGTCCATGTCAAGAATTTTTCCCGACGCCAAGTTATTGCGAATCAATACTATTGTACACTATTATACATTTTATATTTTGTAGTATATAATATATTGTAGTCTTTTTTTTTTTTTTTTTTTTAAGCATTCCTATCAGTAAATAAAATTATCCTCCCGCAGCGGCTGTCAGTATTAGGTATTTCACAGTATTTTCGCTCTCCTTATTTACGTAGTTGTTGGGCTGCTCTTGGTGTCGAATTTTTGTGGCTGAGGTGCAATACCAGTCACAGCCCATGGGCAAGAGTGGCAGTATTTCTGAAAAATAATGGAATGTATTAAGCTTGTACACTGGAATCTGTCACATAAAAATCCCATTTTGTGACCCAATTTTTTACTTTTCCCCCCTTCTCTGGTACCCTTTTTTGTGGCCCGACTTTATTAACAACATGTGCACTGAAAAGCTGGCACACATTACATCTGAAATCTATGCCCACTCTCTTGCATGTGTGGATTTCATTTTCTGGCGCATGTAACTTTCAAAAAGGCGCTTATATTACTTCTTAATTATTCTGACCTATTGTATGTCACGTGGTTTTGTTATTGAGACTGGCATAAGAAACATACATTTCCCTACAAATCTTTCTCTAATCCTGGCCACCCTGGTGGATTTCAGTGGTCATTTTTGCTAGCTTCTGCTGATGGCTAGTTTCTCATGAAATAACAATGAAAAGGTTATTTTTTTGTGTAGAAAATGTATACAAAGCTCTTGGCTTTCAGAAAATGGGCTCTACTTTTCTTCTGTTAGGGTGCTTTCACATGTAGTTTTAGGCGGTGTTAGTGGTGTTTTTCAGCACTTTTACATTTTCAATTTTTTTTATTTTTGCATTTGCTGTGCTTTTTTGCAGTAAATACGCCAGATTCATATATTAGCTGAAGGTCTGTTGGGAATATGAAATGCAAGGCACACAAGTTTTTTTTGCTCCTGAATTTTTTTAAATTTAGATGGTATTTTTGTCTTTCTTGCTCCCATAGTGCCCTGGGGCAAGGGTTCTTTGCCGTATGAATGTTTGTGAACATTTGCCCCTATTGCTACTATGCAAAGCCATCAGCTCCCTACCATATTGTGCTTTGAAGAGTTAACTTGCACTATGATTTATGCTGTTGGTTACACTGATACTGTGTTGGGTTACTTTCACACTAGCATTATTCTTTTCCGGCACTGAGTTCCGTCCTAGGGGCTCAATACCGGAAAAGAACTGATCAGTTTTATTCTAATGCATTCTGAATGGAGAGTAATCCGTTCAGGATGCATCAGGATGTCTTCAGTTCAGTCTTTTTGACTTTTCAGGACGGAGATAATACCGCAGCATGCTGCGATATTTTCCTCGTCCAAAATTCTGGAACATATTTTTTCCCATTGACATGCATTAATGCCGGGTCTGGCCCCGAGTGTTCCGGCAAAATGGTTCCGGCATTGTGGTCTGCGCATGCTCAGGCCGCAAAAAAATATGAAAAAATATATAAATGCCGGATCCGTTTTTCCAGATGACACCGGAGAGACTGATCCGGCATTTCAATGCATTTGTCATACGGATCAGGATCCTGATCCGTCTGACAAATGCCGTAAGTTTGCATGCGTTTTGACGGATCGGCTTTGGAACTACTTGCCGGAATACTCTGCCGCAAGTGTGAAAGTACCCTTATATTGTTGACATGCATTTTATATGTTTATTGTAATGTATTCTGATCATTTACAATGTTATTGCTCAGTATTTGCACTGCACTGTAGAAAGGGTACAGCCAGCTAATAATGAGAGTCATTGGGACTTTACAGCTTATGCACTGAGAAGCTAGTAATTTGCCACAGTTACTATAAGAGAATATTCAGAGATCTTTTGACTGTCTAGTTAAGTTCTGTCTGGGCTGTTGTTGGAAAGCTGCTTAGTTATCTCCATTGACTTGTATTGATGCTCAATGCAATTCTATGGTAGATTTGAATTGCAATATTGTTTGTGTTAGTGTCACCACCAGACATCTGAGAAGCTCTGACAGACGTCCTTCAGAACCTCCTCCTTGAGGTTCCTTTTGTTTTGCTTTCATTTTCTCATCTCATTAGCCTCTCTCAGCTGTCATGTAGTTGCACTGATTGCATCCCTTTACTTCCTGGAGTGTGTGCATGCTGATGCTACTACTGAGTCTTCTACAGATAAGTTTTGTTCATTAATTTGTGTTTTCCTATTTGCTGGATCCCAGGTGACCCTGACTCCCTCCGTATCAAGGCTAGGGAGCCGGTGGTCGTGTCCCCTCACTATTATAGGGTGTTCAGGTGTTATACAGTCGAGGTACGAGGATATGCGATCATCTACCATTGAGATTTTCGCATAGGCTGAGCAGTTAGGGAGAGAGCCAGGTCTGTTGCAGGGCTCTCCCTTTTGTTCCTTAGTTTTGGATCCAGTCAGTCGGATCTTCATTTTGTGTCTTCTAGTTTTCTGTACACCTTCCGTGACATTATAAACCGCCAAAACCGTCTCAAGCATGGATCCGGTTTCACTTTTGACTGAACACATGCAGGGTCTTTCATTGGAGGTAGCAGATCTCCGTAAGACTCTTTCTCAGTTTAAGGTGACCGGTTCAGCTTGCGTTCATGGAGTTTGTTCTGAGCCTAAGATCTCGCTCCCGGATACGTTCTCCGGGGGTAGTGAGAATTTTGTTCGTTTTAGAGAGGCTTGCAAACTCCATTTTCGCCTACTTCCCCATTCCTCTGGTGATGAGGAGAGGAGGGTGGGGATCATCATCTCGCTGCTCAGGGATAACGCTCAGTCCTGGGCCTTTTCGCTGCCGGTGGGGGAACGGCCCCTCTGTTCAGTGGATGATTTTTTTTTTAGCCCTGTGTCAGATATATGATGATCCGGATCGTATTGCTCTGGCTGAGTCTAGACTACGTCTTTTATGCCAGGGTAAACAGTCTGCAGAGATATACTGTTCAGAATTTCGGAGATGGGCAGCTGATACTGGTTGGAATGATGCTGCGCTCCGAAGTCAATTTTGCCATGGTCTTTCAGAGGGATTGAAAGATGCATTTGCCTTTCATGAGAGACCTACCTCCTTGGACTCTGCCATGTCTCGGGCCGTTCGTGTTGACAGGCGTCTTAGAGAGAGAGGAGAAATCACTCCCTCCTGTCATACTCAGTCCAAGGACAGTGCGGCGGTCTCATTTTGTGCACAGGGGTCTCAGTCGCTCTCAATCCCTTCTGAGCAGGAGCCCATGCAGCTGGGTTTGATTGCCTCTGACAATAGATTCAGCCCTCATAGGAAGGTTTGTTTCTGTTGTGGGGGTATAAATCATTTGGCAAATGTTTGTCCCTCTAGGAGATTCAGGCAGTTTTTTGAGAGTAATAAAATAACAAAAAGAAAAAAATCCTCTAAAAACGTTCCATCTGTTTCTATTGGCAAGGTTGATGCGGAAATTGAAGGTTTTCCGTTTGCTTGTAGTTCCCGTTTTGTCCTACCTGCCAGGGTGGCGCTAGAGAGCAAGAACATTTTTTGTGAGATTTTTGTAGATAGTGGAGCAGCTGTCAATCTCATTGATAATCAATTTGCTATAACTCATGGTTTCCAGATATGCACTTTGGGAAAGGATATACCTGTTTTTGCTATTGATTCCGTTCCACTTTCTCAGAAATCGTTAAAGGGCATAATTCACAATATCCGTTTGATTGTGAGTGATACTCATGTTGAGGATGTGTCATGTTTCGTCCTAAGCGGGTTGCCTACTCCTCTAGTGTTGGGGCTACCCCGGCTCACTAAACATAACCCCACCATTGATTGGCAAGCGAGGCAAATAAATGGTTGGAGTAACTTTTGCAGAGAGAATTGCCTCACGACATCTGTTTCTGAGGTTTCTACTAAGACTGTACCATCTTTTCTTTCAGAATTTTCGGATGTGTTCTCTGAGAGTGGTGTTCATTACTTGCCCCCTCACAGGGAGTACGATTGCCCTATTAATCTCACCCCAGCGCCAAGCTGCCTAAATCTCGTTTATACAATCTCTCCCAACCTGAAAGGGTCGCTATGCGTGCTTATATCTCTGAGAGTCTGAGAAAGGGACACATACGACCCTCGAAGTCACCTGTTGCCGCTGGTTTTTTCTTTGTTAAGAAAAAAGATGGTTCTTTAAGACCATGTCTGGATTTCAGGGAGCTGAACAGTATCACAATTCGTGACCCTTATCCGCTTCCTCTGATCCCGGACCTGTTTAACCAGATTGTTGGGGCTAAAGTTTTTTCCAAGTTGGATCTAAGAGGGGCATACAACCTGGTCAGGGTCAGAGAAGGAGACGAATGGAAGACGGCCTTCAATACCCCTGAGGGCCATTTTGAGAATTTGGTTATGCCTTTTGGTTTGATGAATGCTCCAGCCGTCTTTCAGCATTTTGTGAACAGCATTTTTTATCATTTAATGGGGAAATTTGTATTAGTGTACCTAGATGACATTTAGATTTTTTTTCTCCTGATTTCAAAACTCATAAGGAACACTTATGTCAGGTCTTGCTCATCCTGCGGGAGAATAAATTGTACGCTAAACTGGAAAAATGTGTGTTTGCGGTTCCAGAAATTCAATTTCTGGGGTTTCTTCTCTCCGCTTCTGGTTTTCGCATGGACCCCGAGAAGGTCCGCGCTGTGCTTGAGTGGGAGCTTCCTGAGAATCAGAAGGCGCTGATGCGTTTTTTGGGTTTTGCCAATTATTACAGGAAGTTTATTTTGAATTATTCCTCTGTTGTTAAACCACTCACTGATATGACTAGAAAGGGGGTAGATTTTTCCTCCTGGTCTGTAGAGGCGCGTAAGGCCTTTTCTAATATCAAGGAGAGTTTTGCTTCTGCTCCCATCTTGGTACAACCTGATATTTCTCTACCCTTCATAGTTGAGGTTGATGCTTCTGAGGTGGGTGTGGGTGCGGTCTTGTCTCAGGGTCCCTCTCCTGCCAAATGGCGACCGTGTGCTTTTTTCTCGAAGAAACTCTCCTCCGCAGAGAGAAATTACGATGTGGGAGATGGTCTTTGTTCTTTTCAAGGTTTAATTTTGTTGTCACGTTCTGCCCTGGGGTTAAGAATGTGAAGGCGGATGCCCTGTCACGTTGTTTTCCGGGAGGTGGGAATTTTGAAGACCCAGGTCCCATTTTGGCTGAAGGTGTGGTGGTCTCTGCTCTTTATCCTGAATTTGAGGCAGAGGTTCAGGTAGCCCAGTCAGAGGCTCCTGATCTTTGTCCTCCTGGGAGGTTGTTTGTGCCTCTCGCTTTAAGACACAAGATTTTTAAGGAACACCACAATACTGTCCTTGCTGGGCACCCGGGGGCAAGAGCCACAGTGGATCTCATCGCTCGGAGATTCTGGTGGCCGGCGCTTCGTAAGTCGGCCAAAGTCCCTCATTCACTGCCATCAGGTCCTCTCCTTCCGTTACCCATTCCTTCCCGTCCTTGGACACATCTGTCCATGGAGTTCATTACGGACCTGCCTCGTTCCTCGGGGAAGACTGTGATTCTGGTGGTGGTGGACCGTTTTAGCAAAATGGTGCATTTCATTCCTTTTCCTGGCTTGCCCAATGCTAAGACGCTGGCGCAGGCATTTATTGATCACATTGTCAAATTGCATGGTATTCCTTCAGACATAGTCTCTGATAGGGGCACACAGTTTGTTTCCAGATTCTGGAAGGCTTTCTGTTCTCGCTTGGGGGTTTGGTTGTCATTCTCTTCTGCTTTCCACCCGCAGTCGAATGGTCAGACAGAGCGCGCCAATCAGAATCTGGAGACATATCTGCACTGTTTTGTGGCGGAGAATCAGGAGGATTGGTGTTCTTTTTTGTCCCTTGCTGAGTTTGCTTTAAATAACCGTCGTCAGGAGTCCTCTGATAAGTCACCATTTTTTGGTGCATATGGGTTTCATCCGCAGTTTGGGACATTCTCTGGAGAGGGGTCTTCTGGTTTACCTGATGAGGACAGATTCTCCTTGTCTTTGTCATCTATTTGGCAAAAGATTCAGGATAATCTAAAGAGCATGAGTAAGAGATATAAGCGTGTGGCGGATAAGAGACGTGTGCCTGGTCCGGAACTGAATGTTGGTGATCTGGTGTGGTTGTCTACTAACAATATCAAATTGAAGGTTCCCTCCTGGAAGTTGGGTCCTAAGTTTATTGGGCCTTACAAAATCTTGTCCGTCATCAATCCTGTTGCCTACCGTCTTGATCTTCCTCAGACTTGGAAGATCCATAATGTTTTTCATAAGTCCTTATTAAAACCTTATTTTCAACCCATTGTACCCTCGTCTTTGCCTCCTCCTCCGATTGTGGTTGATGGTAATCTTGAATTTCAGGTCTCTAGGATTGTGGATTCTCGTGTTGTCCGCGGTTCTCTCCAGTACCTCGTTCATTGGGAGGGTTATGGTCCTGAGGAGAGGATGTGGGTCCCAGTGACGGACATTAAGGCCACTCGTCTCATCAGGGCTTTCCATAGATCCCATCCTGAGAAGTTGGGCTCTGAGTGTCCGGAGTCCACTCGTAGAAGGAGGAGTACTGTCACCACCAGACATCTGAGAAACTCTGACAGACGTCCTTCAGAACCTCCTCCTTGAGGTTCCTTTTGTTTTGCTTTCATTTTCTCATCTCGTTAGCCTCTCTCAGCTGTCATGTAGTTGCACTGATTGCATCCCTTTAAATCCCTTCCCATACTGCATCACTTTGCGGTTTATATTACTTACTGGAGTGTGTGCATGCTGATGCTACTACTGAGTCTTCTACAGATAAGTTTTGTTCATTCATTTGTGTTTTCCTATTTGCTGGATCCCAGGTGACCCTGACTCCCTCCGTATCAAGTGTAGGGAGCCGGTGGTCGTGTCCCCTCACTATTATAGGGTGTTCAGGTGTTATACAGTCTAGGTACAAGGATATGCGATCATCTACCATTGAGATTTTCGCATAGGCTGAGCAGTTAGGGAGAGAGCCAGGTCTGTTGCAGGGCTCTCCCTTTTGTTCCTTAGTTTTGGATCCAGTCAGTCGGATCTTCATTTTGTGTCTTCTAGTTTTCTGTACACCTTCCGTGACAGTTAGGCTGTGTTTTTCTAACGTCACCGCTACCACTAGAAGGTTTTAGTTCAGTTAGAAACTGTATAAAAGGATAGCAGTCACTAGTCCCTAGTTGTCTGCAAGTAGGGACTAGTGTTCAGTAGGACCAGAAGAGCACAAGTGACCAGAAGAAGACACTGAGACAGCAATACTCTGCCACAGACCCTGGGTCACCAGTCTTTTGACCAGGGAGCCAGCCGGACAACTGAGCCACAGACCCTGGGTCATCAGCCCTTTGGCCAGGGTGCCAGCCTTCTAAGAGAGAGAGAGGGACTGCTAGCTCAGGCCTTTTCTCAGCAGGGAAGATTCTTCTACCAGACGGGCGACTGGAGAAGCTAGCTCAGTGCCTTGCCTGTATTGTTTTGCACTTGAAGTCCTCCAGTAAAGAAGCACACTGCTTTACTGCAGGCTCTCTGGACTTATTTCCAATTGTGGTACACCACACATTACCATTCTCTCTGGAGAGCAGCAACACGTGGTGAAACCTTGACAGTGTTTGGGGGGAACCAGTGTAGCATTGTGGCCCCGACCACAAACTCACACACAGCACTTCTTTTAAAAAACACGGCATGATGTAGCTCTTCTGACTTTTTCTGGTATTTTGACACAATACGCCACAAAAATTCCTATTTGCAACATAATACGCCATATGACTTTCAGAATTTTACATCAGAATGTTCCACCTTGTAGCTGGTATAGTTTTTACTCTAAACATGCAATCAAACAATTGTCTAAGACTGCTCCTAAACAAGGTGCAAAAGAGGACTACACAAAATTTACAAAAAAGTAAAGCTCGTCTCTAGCATGTCATAAATGAAGAAGAATCTGTGCATACACTTCATGTAGTTGTCACAGCAAGCATGTGTCACAAGATCTGGTGCAAATCAAGACACTTTCCAGGTACAATAACATTGATATACGTGCCCCACTAGGTGCAAAAAATGCCAGAACCCCCCCCCCCCCCAAAAAAACAACCCAGCAGGTTGCAAAAAAAAAAAGAAAGTCAGAGCCAAATTCACATGTGTACGACTTTCATTTTATTTAGTGATGTAGCAGTAAATGTGATGTTGCGCCACCTGCTGAAAAACGCATAAGATTTAGACGCATTCAAATATTACTTGATCCAATAACAAGCTGGTCACAGCCCACAGATTCCTGAATTTACAGCTGCTACAGGACTCAAAATAGAAACTACTGGTTATTCTGAAATGGAGTTTTCCAGATTTTTGTCTAATAAACGAATTCAGTATATAGTGCAACAAACCAATTTAAATGCTGAACAGTTTTTTGAGCAAAATTTTACTTCATTTAATGGAAGGGACAGCAAGTGGAAACCGACGAGTGCTCCTGAAATAATAATAAAAAAAAGCTATTAGAGTTTACTATAATTAAGATAGATGAGGGTCTGACTCTTGAGGCCTTCACTAATTCCTAAAGTGAAGAAGCTGTGGCCTCTTCAGCAGGAGCTGATTTGTAATATTTAGAACTTTGTCTTGAGTAACTCTGCCAAAAATCCAGAAGGACCACTTTGCTTCATTACTGTATCCT
Source organism: Bufo gargarizans (assembly GCF_014858855.1). NCBI lineage: Eukaryota > Metazoa > Chordata > Amphibia > Anura > Bufonidae > Bufo > Bufo gargarizans. Next base: position 242,709,106 of record NC_058080.1, on the reverse strand, counting down.
TTTCATTCTAGTGATAAGTGGTGGTCCCACCGATCTTAGCAATACGTCAAAACCTGTCATAGTAAACTTGTCTGAGTTGCATGTAGCATGTTATAGAGCAGGAGAAGCTGAGCAGATTCCTATATAGTGTTGTTTGAATCCAATGGATGTTCCTATCGGTTATTGACATCTTATGACTGTCATAAACGTATACTGTACAATCTGTTTACACTTGCTTGCTTTTCATTGAGGTGCATTTGGAAAGTACTGCTTAGGGCCTGTTCACATCAAATCTTTAAATCTATATTGGAGGTATACGTCAGAAGGTCTATGGGGAGGGAAAGGAAAAGGAGGGAGGAAGTGCAGAGAGACCAGACAGTACAGATGCTTCAGCAGATTCAGCAGTTAATAGTAAGTGTTAGATCTCACTCCCAAGTGCTTTATTCACATCTACTAGTGCTTCTCAATAAATTAGATCATCAAAAATGTATTTATTTCAGTAATTCAATTCAGAAAGTAAAACTCATATTCTATAGATTCTTTACACATAGAGTTATCTATTTCAATCATTTATTTATTTTAATGTTGATGATTATGGCTTACAGCTAATGAAAACCCAAAAGTCAGTATCACAGAAAATTTAAAACATCGTGAAAACTTCAATCTTGTAGACTCATGGTGTCACACTCTAATTAGCTAATTAACCAAACACCTGCAAAGGTTTCTAAAGCCTTTAAATTGTCCCTCTGTCCAGAGGACAGTCATTGACATCCTCCAAAAGGAGGGTAAGCCACAAAAGGTTGTTGCTAAAGAAGCCGGTTGTTCAGAGTGTGGTAGAAAAAGGTGCACAAGCAATAGCGATAACTTCAGCCTTGAAAGGATTGTCAAGAAAAGGCCATTCAAGAATTTGGGGGAGATTCGCAAGGAGTGTTCTGCGGCTGGAGTGCTTCAAGACCTGCCACACACAGACGTGTCCAGGACATGGGCTACAACTGTTACATTCCTTGTGTCAAGCCACTCATGACCTAGAGACAATGTCAGAAGCATCTTACCTGGGCTAAAGAGAAAAAGGACTAGACTGTTGCTCACTGGTCCAAAGTCTTTTTTTCAGATGAAAGTAAATTTAGCATTTTATTTGGAAATTAAGGTCCCCAGAGTCTAGAGGAAGAGTGGAGAGGCACACAATCCAAGTTGCTTGAGGTCCAGTTTGAAGTTTCCATGGCCAATGATGGTTTGAGGAGCCATATCATCTGCTGTTGTTGCTCCGCTGTTATATCAAGTCCAAAGTTAGAGCAGTTGTCCACCAGGAAATTTTAAAGCAAGTTCATGCGTCCCTCTACTGACAAACTTTATGGAGATGCTGGTTTTATCTTCCAGGAGGACTTCCTGTACCTGCCCACACTGCCAAAAGTACCAATACCTGGTTTAATAACCATGGTATCACTGTTCTTGATTGACCAGCAATCTCACCTCCCCTAAACCCCATAGACTGGACATAGATTTCAGTAGGCCAACATTTCTGTATTAAAAATAATTTTTATATTTGTGAGATACTGACTTTTGGGTTTTCATTAGCTGTAAGCCATGATCATCAACCTTAAATGAAATAAATGACTACATAGATCACTCTGTGTGTAATGAATCTATAATATATGGGTTTCACTTTTTGAATTCAATTACTGAACTAAATAAACTTTTTGATGATATTCTAATTTATTGAGATGTACTAGTGTATTGATCAGTAGTCACTCTATGATGTACTCCATGCTGATTCTGAGTGAGTGAGAGACAGTCAGGAAGCAGAGTCTGCAATCTCCTTGTGTAGTTTGTAGGGATCAGGTAGTTTCCACCAACAAGATCTGGGAAGACTAAGGGCTGTTTCACACGAGCGAGTCCATTGCGGGAATCGCGCTCCGTGTGTGAGTGTGATCCTCTGCTCCGGACTTGCAGGAGCGCACGGCATTATCATAATTTATAATGCTATGTGTCTCTGCATGGCCCTTTTTCCACAGAATCATACTGACATAAAGCTGTCACTATGATTCTGTAGAAATAAGGCCAAGCAGAGACACATAGCATTATAAATCATGATAATGCCGTGCACTCCTGCAAGTCCAGAGCGGATTCCACACGGAGTGTGATTCCCGCAATGGACTCGCTTGTGTGAAACAGCCCTAAGAATTACAGATGCAGCATGGAAAGGAGAAAACTGCTAAACGTGGCAGACACGTGCCATATGATGGCCAGATATAGTGCTATCACTCATGTATACACATTGTGGAAAGTTATTTTGAAAAGTCATGTGATAGTTTAGGCAAGTTTTGTGCCTCTCCCTCTCCCATAAACTGCCCATTTTTCTGTAACTCTGCAGAAGCACCACCCCCTTCCTGGCTTCTCGGGAACCTTTTTCGACGGTTTTCCCGGGACTGCTGTTAAAGGGAGTCTGTCAGCACATTTACCCCTTTTTAACAGTTCCCATAGCGTATAAAGGTACCGTTTTAATCATCTGTGTTGCGGCTACAGCGCTATGGGAACTGTTAAAAAGGGGTAAATGTGCTGACTCCCTTTAACCGTGTACTTATATAACATTACAGAATACCTTTATTTTCTGCCTAAGCATGCAGAATTCAGCCAGATACTTCCTCGCAACAGGCTACTTTCCGATTTGTCCTGCAGCAAATCTCACCTGTAGAAAAACGTTTCTGCGGAACTGTACCGCAGTGCTATTCCCATTGAAGTGAATGGAAGCAGTGCAGCATTTACCAGCACTGTCCTTTACACAATGGGGAGAGCTGTGAAGTGCCCGCACTGACTTCTGACGTCACAGCTAGTGCAGAACAGTTGATTGGCAGGACGTGTGGATTGTCAAACCTCAGATATTGATGGCCTATCCTGAGGATTGGTGGTCAGTAGTAAAATTCTGGGATACCTAGTAAAAACTTGATGGCACTGTTAATTGGGCTCCCAGACAGTGATTTCTGGAAGAGTTCCTGAGCCCATGCACTCATTTCCAGTACAGAGTCATGTCTGTTTTAATGCCGCCCAAGGGCCCATAGATCATGAGCACCTAATATTGACTGTCAGCCTTGTCCCTTCTGCATATGGTTTTCTCCAGGTTCTCTATACCCAGTGTTTCGCAGATTGGTGAACCTCAGCCGTTCTTTACTTCTAAGAGAAGCCTTCTTTGCTTCTGCCTCTTTAAAGAGGTTGTCCGGGCTTTTAATATTGATGACCTATCCTCAGGATAGGTCATTAATATCAGTTCAGCACCCCCACCGATCAGCTGCATGAGCAAGATGGCACGCGCAATGCGCACATGCTGTCTCCCGTCACTCTTCCTCTTTGCCATAGACAGCAGTAGTGAGCAGGAAGAGAGACGGGAGACGGCACTTGCACACTGCGCGTGCCGTCTCCTCATACAGCTGATCGGCGGGAGTGCTCGGTGTTGGCCCCCCGCCGATCTGATATTGATGACCTGTCCTGAGAATAGGTCATCAATAGTAAAAGCCCTGAGAACCCTTTTAACATGCTCTTTTTATACCCAGTCATAATTGCTATTTGCTCTTTTGGCGGTGTTATTATTAATACCACTAACTTTTCCAGCCTTTTATTGCCCCTGTCCCAACTTTTTTGGGATGTGTTACTGCCATTAAGTTCTAAATGAGTAAATATTTTTTTTTTCCATAAATGGTAAAGTGTCTCACTTTCAACATCTGCTATGTGTTCTATGATCTATTGGGAATACAACATGGGTCTGTGATATTTGCAAATCATTCAGATTCTGCTTTTAAAAATGTAGAATGTTATTCACATGGCAACCGCTTTAGGTGGTCCTCAGAACACAAGATAGCTTGAGTTTTATGTACTGGCTGAAGGGTTCATCGCCTATGCTTAGCTATGAGATCTGTTATTCTAGAATTTTATACAAAGAGCTGTATTACGGATCTGTTTTCTATGTAGCTGTAATAGGGCTTCCATAGAGGTGCATCAGCTCTCTACTGTACCCCTCTGAGTCTGCCTCTGATAACATACCGAGACATAAGAAAATAGTGCCACGCTCCATCATATTCAGTAAAACCTCTGTACAAAGTCATACGGAGACTGTGCAACACGAAATCTTCACGAAAAGATGCTGAAAGTCAGCAGATAATAGTCTAAATCTGCCCATTTGGCCATCCAAAACCTTTAGTGTATTACTACATGGCCAGATATCACAAGCGTCCAGAAAGCTGGCACAGCTGCTCTACAAAGTATTTTTATTATGCATCTTTACTATTGCTTGGTGGTTAATGAGCCCTTTAGGCAGTAAAACCTGGATGCCAGTCTGTTGTGGGCATGTGGTTTTCTGCATGTTTAATACAATATGCGACCCATTTTCACAGCTTTATTATTCTCACTCGGACTCCCGTGTAGATGATGCTCTTTGTGTCAGATTTGCAATCGCTGAAGAGCACTTACTTCTTGTAATGCACAAAACAGTTATCACAGCGGGCAGTACACATTTTCCAGTCCAGTGGTGCAAAGAGTTTAGTTGAAACAAAAAGTGACCAGATGGATCCCTCTTAGTGTAATATTACATTGTTTGAAAAAAATTCAACCAAGCAAACAGAAGATTTTGTTCTGAACAAGTAAAATATTAGCAGATATGCTTGAAAAATACAAAAGACCTATCTATCAGATCTTGGACCTAGAGCAATCACATTACAGGATCAGTTGGAATCCCCCTCTGGAAGCATAGATTGTGCTATATGTGTCCTCATGTGTCCTCAACCTCTTGGTAAGCAGGACAGATGTCCTCTGCCTTTCATGGTAAGTGCAGTACCATAGCTGACACTACCAGTATTTGCAAGGCAAGAGGAAGGGGGCTCCATGATGACATAATCAATACAAACCTCCTTCTTCATCTTCTCTGTTTTTGGTCTTTTAGAATGGCAGACACCATTTTGAGCAGTTTGTGCAGGATAGATCCCAAAATTTTCAGATTCACTGAAAACCAAAGATACCGACAGATAGCAAGCTAGCTAGATAGATGTAACAGGAGTAGAGGGTCATCAAGCAGCCTCTTCTCCCACTGTACACGTGGTCACCAGAACAACATCCTGGCCAAACAGCCAAAATAGATAGATGACTCAATGGATGTATTACTTGCTTAAATATCCGGCAGTTCATGAATTTCACAGATTTTGTAGTGGGAAATATTAAAAAGATGGGTTTACAATACATCATAAATTTACTTATTTTAGGGATTGAAACATATATTTTATAGGTACTTGTGCTCAGCTGGGGCTACTGTATGATAATATACTGTATCAGTTTGACCAGAAAATACGGACTCCATTTGTTGGTAAATCAAAAAGATGTCAATAAGAAACAACACAAGATGGAAGGTAAAGCATCAGCAGTACATTTCTAGGCACAGTAACACCGTGGCTCCTGGAAGCTTTGCAGGTCTGAGTGAAGTCACATCAGTAATTCAATTGCAAGTAATACTCTAAAACTGTGGTGTAAAGACCTCTTTACACATGCCCATGTAAAGAGGCCTTTAGTATATTATCTATTATCAATACAATGAACCTAAAAGAGTCTTTAGTATATGATTGGTAGAGGTCCAAGACCCGGGACCCCCGAAATCAGCTGTTTTAAGAAGGCAATGGCTCTCCTGTGAGCACTGCTGCCTTCTTACAGATTACCAAGCAGTGTACATTGTATAGCGGCTGTGCTTGGTATTACAGCTCAGCCTCATTCAGTTTAATGGGCCTGAGCTGCTCCTAGACCACATGATCCATGAACATGTCGACACTCTCCTAGGAAAAGCAGAGAGAAGGCCATGGCACTCACAGGAGCACCACTGCCAGGGCCGGTGCAACCATATAGGCAAACTAGGAGTTCGCTTAGGGCACCAGCCTGCTGGGGGCGCCCTGGTGGGCTCCCCCTGACTGGGGCTGCAGCCCTGGGTGAGCGGCTCTTGAGCCGCCCCCAGCGCCATTACAGGGGGGCCAGGAGGTGGAGGTCCTTTTTAAATATGGCAGAGCATGCATCTGCTTACCCTGATGGTAGGTGCCTGCTTTGCCAGTAAATTACCGGAGGAGAGGAGATGGGCGGCAAGGGAGGCTGTTCTAGCAGCTCCCCACTCCTCCCTTGCGCGCCCTCTGTGATGCCGGAATATGACGTCATTCCGGCCCCGGCATACTAAACGGCGTGCTGGAGGACTGAGGAGCTGCACCACACTGGACCCCAGGGAGGTGAGTGTTTAAGTGTTTGACTGAGTGAGTGTCTGCCTGTGTATTTATGTCAGTGAGTGAGTGTATGTATGTCTGTCTTTCTGTCAGTAGATGTATGTGTACACAACCAAGAGATGTTAGGCTAGAGTGTAAGAGAATATGTGTGTACATAGATAGGCGTATAGGCCCCCTGAAGAAGCAAGGCGAAACGCGCGTCGGGCAAGGAGCCATCACGCTATCCTCTCTGGTCAGTATAGGTTACCACGGTCTATTGCATTTGAACTGCCGTTTGCAGGCGGATCAGCATCTGCTCACTGGTGTTAGCTTTATTTGCTGACTGCTCTGCAATCATAGTGCGACTTTATGTTCTTATATATTAATGACCTCTGGTGGTGTAATATGGATGTTGTGCTTTTTGTGCAATTATTATTGGGATCCTTACCACTTATTGCATTAGCTTAGATAATAATCGTCCTATTACCCCTTGTACCATCTTACCTATCAGATATATCAGCTTTTGGATTGGTTGGGTGGCTCCATGCACTTGTCACTTTATACTCCTGCACTTTTTACCATTAATTGAAACCGCCATATATGTAATTATTATTGTATTTTTCTACTAATAAAGAATTATCAAATATATATGTGTGTGACTTTTTAGGTTCTCAGTAGATGTATGTGTGTCTGTCATTGAGTGAGTATGTGTATGCTTGTCAGTGAGTATATGTGTGTGTTTGTCTGCCAGTGAGTGAGTTTCTGTCAGTGAGTTTCTGTGTGTATGTTTCAGTGGGTAGTTGTATGTCTGTCAGTGTGTGTCTGTCTGTCAGTGAGTGTATGTGTGTCTGTCAGTGAGTTTCTGTGTACGTCATTCAGTGCATGTCTGTCTGTCAGTGTGTGTGTGTGTCTGTTAGTGAGTGAGTGACATGAGGGGGCGGCAAAATGGATCTTTGCCTAGGGCGGCAAAAATCCTTGCATCGGCTCTGACCACTGCCTTCTCAAACAGCTGATCAGCGGGGTCCAGGGTGTCAGACCCCCACCAATCAGATACTGATGACCTAATACTGACCTAGGAAAACCACTTTAACTTGGCTCATTTCCACATCACACTCATTAGGTCAAGTTTAACAGGAAAATTAATCCTTTTTTTTAAAAGGGTTATATCCATTTGAAAGAGGGCATTACCACTAACTTTTAAATACCCACTTAAAGGTTTTGTATCAAGATATAAAGCTATTCCCAATCTACAGGGTGGAGGATAAGCATCTGATGAGTTGAGCATGTGTGTTGCTACTACATTAATTCTCTATAGAACTACAGGAGATAAGTACAGTGCTCAGCACTCAGTGCAAACCCTTTCCCTCAAACCTTATGGTGCTATAGAAAGTGCCAGCCTTAAAAAATACTGACTTTAAAGGGCTTGTGCCCCTTCGGGGCTTTGGCACCCCCATCCAGGGGCAGATTGGCCATAGACCCTACAGGGAAATCTCCCAGTGGGACAATGCCCAGGGGGCCACTGAAGCCCTCTTGATGGCTGCAGGCCAGGTACATATTGATCTGATGCTCAATGGCCGCAGGTGCCCTTTTGAACTGAACTGTATTACTGTCCTTATAATGGTGATACAGTTGAATACTGTGGTGATGACGGAAGTGTTTTGTACTGTCCTGTAGTATTTAGTTCTGTTGGGGCGGTATTCTGTGCTGCATTACAGTATTGCAGTCCCCGCCCACTTCGGTTGTCTCCGCCTACTTGTTTTGGCCTGGCTTCTGTCAGTTTGAACCCACCTACAACATGGGGCCACTTTAAAGGGAACCTGTCACCTCTACTATGCTACCCTCACTGAGAGTTTCTAAATGTTCATTGTGTTCCCCTAAACATATAAATTACACTTTTAATTTCATTTGCAGACGAATTCAATAAGTATTATGCATTTTTGTACTTCCTGCCTTTTATGCAAATTAACATAAAAGAGTCATATCTTACTTGTGTGACCAGAGAAGAGTCATATTTTCAAGCTCTGACTCATCTCAGGTTAATTTGTGTATGTATCAAATCGTTTTTTTTTTTTACACAAAGCACAGAGAGCTATGGGGACTGGGTATTGCGGATGTGCTAGCGGCCATCATGTCCTCAGCTCTATACCCAAAATCCAGGTGACAGGTTCCCTTTAAGTTCCCAATCTGCCCCTGCCTCCATCTTTGCTAGAGCTGCAAAGGGAAGCATACTTACCTGCTTCTGGAGACTGACACTCGGCTCCTTCTCTTCCTTCTGATACTTACCTGCTTCCAGTCGCTGACCGCATTGGTGACCTCACAGTTCAGATAAAAACCCGTCTGTGGGTATAGTATTGCAAAGGTGGTATAAGGAAAATCAGTAGTCAGACTACCACCCTTAAAATGTAGCCTTTATTATGTACCAAATAACCCAATTAATGATATATAGAAAAGATGAAAAAAATCATAAATTTAACTCAGCGTTCTGAGACGTAGGTAGGCAGGTATGGGCCAGATATTGCTGGTCCTATATCTTTCATGCCTGCCTATAAACGGCCCTGATAGCCACCCTGATAGGGGCAATCCCGTATCAGGAACCTCCTGAGTGCCCTGGGATGGCCCTGAATATGGGATACAGCTACCAGCTTATATATGCTGACCAAGAGAACCGTCACTACACTGATGAGTAGCTAAAAATAATAAAAAAAGAAGACTAAACTTACCTGCCCCATATGCGTCACGTGACCATTTGACATAAAACAATGTGAGCAGGTCATCCCTTCGCTGCAGCCAGGTCAAAACCTGACGTGTATGTCCTGGGAGCCGGGAAGGGAAGTAGCCAGGAAGCGGATAAGTATGCTTCCCTGCTTCCTTTCGCTGGTCTGCCAAAGGGGGGGAGGTTGCCAACCTCCCTTCCTTTCCAAATGTTAAACGTACATTAAAGAGGACCTGTCACCACTCCTCACATTCCTGTTTTAATAGCTCCATGTCTGTGCCATTCCTGTATTATTTGCACTAGAAGTTATGAATGGATTGCTAGCAGTCTGCAGTAAGGGTACAGAGGGGAGGTAACCAGTTGGGGGGGGGGTGTACTTGCACAGACTGACTCTATCCAATCAGTGCTGCCATTGTCAGACTGTGCAGGGACACCGCTGCATTTCCAGTTTGAATTGTGACTCTATGCCATTGACATTACTGTACATTGACAACAGTACTCATTATTGCATACTAACCTATAAATTATCTTGTAAGATTTCCCTCCTTTCATTCCTATTTTGCTTTTTGTCTTTCCCACCCCATGTCACCATGGTTCATTTTCCTGTTTTGTATGATAATATTGCCTCTTCTTGACATGTGGACCTTGTTCTATATTTTATTTTATTTTTTATTTATTTTTAATCAGTGAGTTACAAAAAATAATAGGAAGCTAATTGACTTTTGTTTCTGGACTGAAAGGAGGACTCGTAGGAGTTTATCGTCCAGGGTTGCAGGAGTTGCAGTTGCACATGGGCCATATTGGGACCAAAGGCCCATCTGCAAGATGAGAAGACACAGCACACATTGTCCTGTTACAGATTTTACATTCAGGCCCAGGTACTTCAAGTTATACCTCAGGAGAGCCAGGTTGTCAGAAGTAGAACAGTGCTCAACCATGCAAACAGATCTTGTGCTAGTTGAATTCAAACCTGTGGTCCCAGTGATAATGTAAAAAATCCAAGCAATGCTTAAAAACGAACCATTAATGATTACATTTGAATAGCATGTACATGGGTGGTACACCAGTACTCTGGAGCTTGCATTTATGTATTTTTCAGGTATCCTCTACAATTGTATTGGTCACACATTGTTTGGTTACAATTCTGCCTTAAATTGTGTAAAAAAAAAAACTGGGATACATGTTTTGCACCGTGCTTGTTATGTGTTTTAGGCGCATTTTATGCCTTGTTCGTGGGGCCTGGTTTACGGAAAAAGGGAAGTGACCTAGCTGGAAAGAGGAGTTGCACCAAACCTTTGATGCTACATTTTGCCACAAAGTAACCAATGCTTAGGTTGTCCAAGGCTACTTTCACACTTGCGTTTACATTTTCTGGTATTGAGTTCCGTCATAGGCTCTCAATACCGGAGAAGAACGCTTCTGTTTTGTCCCCATTCATTGTCAATGGGGACAAAACGGAACTGAAGAAAACGCTCCAAAATGCATTCCGTTCCGTTTGGTTGCGTTCCCATGTTGGAGAGCAAACCGCAGCAATCTGCGGTTTTCTTTCCGTCCTGGGATGCCGAGCAAAATGGATCCTGCGTGACCCACAATGCAAGTCAATGGGGATGGATCCATTTTCTTGGACACAATAGAAAACGGATCCGTCCTCCATTGACTTTCAGTGGTGTTCATGATGCATCCGTCATTGCTATGTTCAAGATAATACAACCGGACCCGTTCATAACGGAGGCAGGCGGCTGTATTGTCAGTATCGTAAGTGTTTTCGCTGGACCCTGCCGGATCAGGCAAAAGCGCAAGTGTGAAAGTAGCGCCTTACGCTAGATAAAAGTATCTAAAGATGCACCAAATGTATCATGCAGAGTGGGCCACTGTGATGAATCTGGTACATCTGTAGACTGTCTGGTTTATGTTCCCACTGTCTAAATGTTGGATAGGTTTACTAAATCTGCCCCATTCTTCTATTTCTTTTTAATTTTCTTGTTTTTCTTCATAGCTCCTCTCACAGCTGTAAACTAACAAGAATCTAAGCTAAAAATATTTTCCTCCTCACTTTCTCCTTCATGTGTTTAAGTATTTATGGAACTGTCAGACTTCTTTTTTTAAAGGCTTTGAATGGTGAATATAGTTTTGGCTGACTGCACTTTTCTGAATTTAGACTGCAGGAAAGTAATGAGGTGTGAGTGAAAGACATGGATCTTTAGCAGTTTAAACTCCGCATTTACTCTCCAGCACTCTTTGATATTCAAGATGACTGTCAGCATAGAAACAGGATTCATAAGTAGTATTTTCCTTCTTTCCATCGTATATGGGTTATTCAGATCGGATGATGTGAAGTATTAACTTGTATTAACTGTCTCTACATGATAAATGTCATTTGCTGAAGTAAGACAACCCCTTTAATGCCGAGCACCATAAAGCAGACAGCTGCAAAGAGTAGTATCGGAGATAACGCTCATATCAGCCATTTAATCCCTTATTTGCCAAAGCCTATAGCAACTACAGCATCTAAGAGGCTAGACAAAGTGTGGAGGCGTCGCCTGTCACTCCATTGGCACCCGTGTGATGTGGTAGCAGTGTGTGAATAGATTGCCATACAGCTGGGGGGTCTAACAAAGCCCCCGGGTCTATCATACGTGTAAGGCTCTTGAGCCCTGCCAAAGGCAAGGACTAATAGGATGCTAGTCATTATACTGTAGTGACACAAACAAATGTTTGCATGTTTAGGTCCCATAGTGGGGCAAAAAAAAAATCTAAAAAAAATCTGTGTTTGGAAAAAAATGTAATGTCTCTCAGAATGTAGAGTCACAAAATATGTTTTTAAAATGCAAAAAAATAAAAGAACAATGGTAAAACTACAGTTTTTCATTCTCCATCACAGAAAATCGTAAAGGTTATGAATCTTAGAGTGCAGTGATAAAAAACAAAATAAAAAATGAAATGTCTTCAAGGACTGGGGTCCATTTTGAGTTTCTCTACGAGGCCCTGTGATTTCTTTGTACAACTTTGGTGTAAGTAAACGGTCTTCTGTCTTTTTTCTCTGCAGGGCGTGCTTTCCAACATCTCCTCCATCACGGACCTTGGTGGGTTCGATCCTGTCTGGCTCTTCCTGGTTGTGGGAGGCGTGATGTTTATCCTAGGTTTTGCTGGCTGCATTGGAGCTCTCCGGGAAAACACTTTCCTCCTGAAATTTGTAAGTATACTTTAGTGGCACTTGATTGAACCACCATAGTAGAACAGGTCATTTTTGGTAATTATTCCAGTAACGAACAGTAACAATACACACAGCAAACAGTAAGATATTAGCTGGGCGAAGCTGGCCCCGCTTCAATCGGCACAAACAAAAACTCCAGTGTGCTTTATTTGTGCTGCAAAAGCCCTTTATGTTATATGGATGTGCTGTGTACATTCATATCTCAGTATGATGCATATCTTTGAAGCATGGTAATACATCTAATGGCGGTCATGTACTATCAGCCGTACAAAAGTTTTTGGCATAAAAGTCGTAAGCAGAGTTTTTACACCATGCTCGTGAACTGCCAGTGACTCGTCATAAATTAGGTGCATTCTATGGCAGCTCAGGGAGGACTCAAAGACTGTTGGAAAACACTGAATGTCTTAAGCTGGGCAAAGCTGGCCCTCCTTCAATCGGCACAAAAAAAAACTCCAGTGTGTTTCTTAGTGCTACGTTTGTGCTGTTTTGTGCCCCAAAATAAAAGAAATTCTGTTTTTATTTGAAAGATAATAGCAATTGTTTGTTTCAAGATGATAACATCACCAGCCCCCCTACAGCAGCAAAAAGACATGAAACCTGCTGGATGGTTAGTGCCACGTTTGTGCTGGTTTGTGCCGATTAAAGAGGACCTTTCACTAGTTTAAAAACTAAAAACTAACTATATCAGTGGGCAGAGCGGCGCCCAGGGGTCCCCCTGCACTTACTAGTATGTCTCGGCGCCGCTCCGTTCGCCTGGTATAGGCTCCGGTGTCTGCAGCTCCCTCTGTTGTACTGGGCGGAGTACTTGTTTGTACTGGGCGGAGTACTTGTATTAGGATTGTCCCTTGCTGCAGCGCTGGCCAATCGTAGTGCACAGCTCATAGCCTGGGAGTCCCAGGCTATGAGCTGTGCGCTGCGATTGGCCAGCGCTGCAGCAAGGGACAACCCTAATACAAAAACTCTGCCCAGTACAACAGAGGGAGCTGCAGACGTGCTGGTTTGTGCTGTAAAAATTTACATTTGTGCTGCTTTTATTTGTAGGATAATAGCAATTGTTTTTTTTTTTTAAGATTATGACATCACCAGCCCCCCTGCAACAGCCAAGAGACACGAAACCAGGCTGGTTGGTTAGTGCTGCATTTGTGCTGTAAAAAATATCATTTGTGCTGCTTAAGGCCTCATGCACACAACCATTTTTTTTTTTTGCGGTCCGCAAAAATGGGTTCCGTAGATCCGTGTCCGTTTTTTCTTCCGTGGGTCTTCCTTGAATTTTGGAGTATCCATGGACATGAAGGAAAAAGTCGTTTTGGTGTCCGCCTGGCCGTGCAGAGCCAAACGGATCCGTCCTGACTTACAATGCAAGTCAATGGGGACGGATCCGTTTGACGTTGACACAATATGGTGCAATTGCAAACGGATCCGTCCCCCATTGACTTTCAATGTAAAGTCAGGGTATATTTTAACTTAAAGCGTCCCCATCACCATGGGAACGCCTCTATGTTAGAATATACCATCGGATTTGAGTTAGATCGTGATAACTCAGATCCGACAGTATATTCTAACACAGAGGCGTTCCCATGGTGATGGGGACGCTTCAAGTTAGAATATACTAAGAACTGTGTACATGCGGCACCTGAGGGGTTAATTGTGAATATCATAGCCCCCTGTAAGAGATCAGGGGCTGCCATGCAGCAGGGGGCAGACCCCCTCCCTCCCCTTATTACATTCATTGGTGGCCAGTGCGGCCCCTCCCCTGTATTAAATTTCATTGGTGGCCAGTGCGGGCCCCCCCCCCATCATTGGTGGCAGTTCCGATCGGAGTCCCAGTTTAATCTCTGGGGCTCCGATTGGTAACCATGGCAACCAGGAGGCTACTGCAGTACTGGTTGCCATGGTTACTTAGCAATTTTAGAAGCATTATGCTTACCTGCTGCGCTGTCTGTGACCGGCCAGGAGCTCCTCCTACTGGAAAGTGACAGGTCTGTGCGGCGCATTGCTTAAAACACAGACTGTCACTTACCAGTAGGAGGAGCGCCCGGCCGGTCACAGACATTGCAGCAGGTAAGTATAATGCTTCTAATATTGCTAAGTAACCATGGCAACCAGGATTGCAGTAGCGTCCTGGTTGCCACGGTTACCGATCGGAGCCTCAGCGATTAAACTGGGACTCCGATCGGAACTCTCCTCTGCCACCAATGATGGGGGGGAGGGGGGAGGCCACACTGGCCACCAATGAAATTAATACGGGGGGGGGGGGGGCACACTGGCCACCAATGAAATTAATACAGTAGAGGGAGGGAGGGGGGGCCACACTGGCCACCAATGAAATTAATACAGTAGAGGGAGGGAGGGGGGGCTGCCCCCTGCTGCCTGCCAACACCTGATCTCTTACAGGGGGCTATGATACGCACAATTAACCCCTCAGGTGCGGTGGATTTTCCGAGTTTTCAACTGACCCATTGAAAGTTAATGGGTCCGCAGAAAATCACGGAAAACGGCACAACGGACACGGATACACACAACGGTCGTGTGCATGAGGCCTTATTTTATGAACTCCATTAACAGGGCAGAAGCATACTCTCTTTACACAGGTAGTAAGACAAGTTAATATGGACTGACATCACTTGAGGTAAGAATGATTATAGCTACAGCCCAAAAAAATTAATACTAACTATCAAGAAGTAGAATAGTAAAATGTGTCAAACATTTTTATTCTACAAATCATTTTACAAACTGCAGATCACAAAGTTTTCATGAAAATCAATGACAAATGAAGAACAAATAAACCAAAACATAGACATATCATAGTGACCGTCACTATGTCGCCCAGAAGAAGGGACGTCATCATCTTAAAAATAAAAAAATATTTCTATTATCTTACAAATAAAAGCAGCACAAATATAAATTTTTACAGCACAAACCAGCACAAGTGTAGCACTAACCAACCAGCCCGGTTTTGTGTCTTTTGGCTGCGGTGGGGGGCTGGGTGACCTTTGCTGACCTTTCAATAAATGGTTAATAACTCGAAAACGAAAGGAGGTAGAATGTAGATTTAAATGGCACAAACGTAGCACTAACCAACCAGCCTGGTTTCGTGTCTTTTGGCTGTGGTGGGTGGCTGGGTGACCTTTTAATAAATGGTTAATAACTTGACAACGAAAGGAGATAGAATGGAGATTTAATCGGCACAAACGTAGCACTAACCACCAGCAGGTTTCATGTCTTTTTGCTGCTGTAGGGGGGCTGGTGATGTAATCATCTTGAAACAAACAATTGCTATTATCTTTCAATTAAAAGCAGCAATTTTTTTTATTTTGGGGCACAAAACAGCACAAACGTAGCACTAAGAAACACCCCAGTATTTTTTTTTTGTGCCGATTGAAGGAGGGCCAGCTTTGCCCAGCTTAAGACATTCAGTGTTTTCCAACAGTCTTTGAGTCCTCCCTGAGCTGCCATAGAATGCACCTAATTTATGACGAGTCACTGGCAGTTCGCACGCATGGTGTAAAAACTCTGCTTACGGCTTTTCTTATGCCAAAAACTTTTGTACGGCTGATAGTAAATGACCGTCATTAGATGTATTACCATGCTTCAAAGATATGCATCATACTGAGATAGGAATGTACACAGCACATCTGTAGAACATACAGGGCTTGATGGGACATCACACGTGCTATTTGGTCACATAGGAAAAATGGGGCAGTGGAGTCCAAATTGAAAAAAAAAGTATAGTCTAGATGTACATGAGGTAAGCAAATACATGTGCATATCTATTAAAAAACATAATAATCCTGGAAAACCCCTTTAAGGAACCATATCTTTGTCGTTTTTGCTTGTGTTTCCCACCATATTTTTTCTGTGTCAAAATGGGCACATCTTATGGACAAGATGTTATTTCCAATTGTCAATGTATTCATCCATTTCCAGGAGCAATATCATAGGACGGACACAAATCGGACTCCTAAGAGAAGATGTTCCAGAATTGTTATTTCATGGGGAATACAAGTAGTTACTAAAGCAGTGAGGAGAGCTGGAGGTTCCTTTTTGAAGGGACATGTCCATCAAAACTATCAACCAACAGGAGAATATTCTACAATGGTTTTCAGTATTTGCATTTTTTAAGTCACTCCATGTCTTTACCTTCTACTGTTTCTGAACTTTTACCATGGCAGAGAGTCTCAGTTCACACTTTTTGTCAGACCAGGATGGAGTGAGGAGTGGTTACTCAATTAGAGTACCAAGCCTCCTCTATGTTATCCCAGTAGAGTGGCTGCGAGGGTTTCTCACAGTATACTGATCAATGCACTTCTTTTCTGTTTGCCTCTTTATCTAGTCCTTTCAGAGACCAATGTCATACTGTCACCCCAATTCTACACCTACTATTACAATGAGGATTACCTTGCAGACACACCCTTCCCTGTACAGGAGAGTTATAAATTCACATTCCTTTTCTCACCCATTGAGAACTTTTGTCTCTTTAAGCTGCTGGTCACATCTCGTTTTTGCTGTACGTCAAGTGGATACGTTTGTAAACAGAAAAAACGTAGACACGTATGGCTTGACGTACCCATAGATTTTAATTGGGCAATTATTTGTCATTGTTTATGTTTCTGTCCTTTTTTTTTTTTGCAGGACAGAATAACGTACGCTTTTCTGTCCTGCAAAAAATGTATAGAAAGGTATCCTGTTTTTTTACATTACAGTGAATGGAAGACGGATGTAAAGTAATACAATATGTTTCCATCCATTAAACATATCCATTTTTATTTTTTTCAGATAATGCCATCAAATCTTAAAATCTTTATTTAAAAAAAAAAGTTTTTTTGTTAAAAAAAAATCGGACACAAACATATTGAAATGTATGCATATCTGTCAAATGTATACGTAAAAAAAAAAAAAAAAGCATAGATAAGGCCACTTTCACACTAGTGTTTTAGTTTTCCAGTATTGAGTTCCGTCATAGGGGCTCAGTACCGGAAAAAACTCTTCAGTTTTGTCTCCATTCATTGTCAATGGGGCCAAGATGCTCCAAAATGCATTCCGTTCCGTTTAGTTGCGTTCCCACACCGGAGAGCAAACCGCAGCATACTGTAGTTTGCTTTCTGTCCTGGGATGCGGAGCAAGACGGATCTGGCATGACCCCCAATGCAAGTCAATTGGGACGGATCCGTTTTCTCTGACACAATCTGCCAAAATAGAAAACGGATCCGTCCCCCATTGACTTTGAATGGAGTTAATGACGGATCTGTCCTGGCTATGTTAAAGATAATACAACCGGATTAGTTAATAACGGATGCAGACGGTTGTATTGTCAGTAACGGAAGCGTTTTTGCTGAGCCCTGCCGGATCCAGAAACACTAGTGTGAAAGTAGCCTTACCACTCTTTATACTGTATGTCTAAACATATCTGCCTGACGTACAGCGAGAGATGTGAACAGCACCTAAGATTACTTCTCCAGAAGGACAGAATTTTATATTTATTTTTCAATGGTTTACGACTGTTAAAGTTCTAACAAAAAATCTTTTGTAAGAATAATATGGCTCATCTATTGTAGAGGGGGGTTTTCTACACTGGGCTTGAGGATGTGTTTAATTTAGGTGCAAACTCATCCCAAATTAACAGTGTCCTCCAGCAGTGTGGGCCTACAGTGAAACCTACGCCATCTTGTAGCTGGCGTAGATTTCATTAATCATTTACACCAGAAAGCGTCTTTTTGGAAAGATTGTGATGAAGAAACACCAATCGCAACACAATTTTGTGGTTTGTGACTTTTTTTACCCCAGTTTCTGCCGCAGCGGTCATACAAAATTGAGTTTAAAAAATATCTCTTCTGATGGAAGTGTCTCTGTTTGCCACAGAGTTGTTATAAATACCTGCAAGTTAAATACAATTCTAAAATACAAAGTTCTCAGATCCATGAATCTTCTGCAAATTTCCAAGGTTACTATCACAGCTCACCAACATAGCTTGAAGTGCAGGTCGTCAAAAAGGATCTTACAATGCTGAACGACTGGCTTGCACATCTTAGGGGGGGCTTCACATCACGTTTTTACCATCCATTTAACATATACATTGGGGGAAAAAGGATACAACAGCATAGCACACCACGCTTTTCTATCCTGTAGAGTGCGGTAAAAAACTTATGCCATAACCCAGCCATCTGTGCAGAAGTGGCTGTGTCCGTGTAAGCAATGACTACAATGTGGTGCTCAGTGGGGCAGAACATCATCTTCTTTAGCCCTCAGGCACATGTTCGTAGTTCCATTCCGCGTCCGAGCCGCATTTTTGCGGATTGGATGAGGGCCTATTCTGTTCAATTTTGTGTGCTGTCTGCATCTGCACGTCCATTTCACAGCTTTGCAAAAAAATGGAACATTTCCTATTCTTGTCAGTTTTATAAAAAAAAAAAAATGGTGCCTTGCACACGGCTGGGATCCGTGTTTTGTGGATCCATGACTTGTGGACCGCGAAACACTGACGTGAGCATGTGCCTTTATTCAGATTAGCAAGGGTCCAATGGGGTCGGAGCTGACTGAATAAAGTCTTGGAGAAAAACCTTAAATAAGTTTCTTCATATTGGACCAGAAGCCAGTAAGGCAATGTTTGCAGCTCCAAAAAGTTTGGATTTTGATCTTCAACTGTTACGTCCTAATTAAAAAAAACATCTTTCCTGATATGCTGTATATTTGAAAAGTATCAAAATAAAGGGGCACAATTAGTAAGACATTTTAGACGCCGTTCTTAATAAAGGCCCATAGCTGACGGAGGATCCGGCCTCTATAACTTCAGCATATCCTCCGAAAGCTTCCTAGCTGGGTTACATTTAGACCTTTTTGGTGAATGAGACGGGCCTGCCTGTCCGTCCCCTTCCCCATCCACAATTTTAGACCGGAAGCGCCGCTATCTGCGTATTTCAGCATAGTAAATGACCCCCCAAAGTGCTTAAAAGTGTGACATTGAGTGTTCACTTTGCATAGAAATCATATGCACTGTATCAAAATGTGATCCCATGAAACTTGAAGAGAAACAGGCTAGTGGAAGCCATAGGTCAGATCTAGTGAAAGAAGGCACACAGATGGCTGTCTACAGTTATGGAGCTTGAATCATTCATAGTAAAATGATATGGTAGCCTGAGAAAGCATGCTGTAGCTTGGCAGGACTACAGAAGTCAGTGCTATGCATTACCCAGTGCACTGTGCTGCACAAGACGTGTCTCTGCCAATACCAGCCTAGTGGCCTTATATCAGACAGCTGCTGTCATAGTGCAGAGTATAGCTATCACTGATTCTTCTTATTAGTATAAGGCAAAGTGGAATGTACTCTGTGATGGATTTAGAGTGCACACTAAAGATCTGGCATATGTGAGTGAAGCCTAAGGTCACTTTCACGCATGCCGTATATTGGGCTAAGAAAGGTGAGTCTAAACAAGGAAGAGGTACAGAGGATCTTTCCATTTTACTTTTTGTTTGCTTATGTTCCACTTCTGGTTTTGGCTTACAAATACTGATGGGAAATTTTGACCAAAATGCTCAAGTGTGGCCTTAACCCCTTTCCGTTGCAGAACTTTTAAGCTTTTTTATTTTCATTTTTTTTTTTTTTCTTAGTCTTCCAACACCCAAAACGCTTTTATTTTTCGGCTCCCATAGCAGAATAAGGCTGATTTCACACGGGCGTTGAGGGAAAAGATGCGGGTGCGTTGCGGGAAAATGCACGATTTTTCCGCACAAGTGCAAAGCGTTTTAGTGCGTTTTGCACGCGCGTGAGAAAAATCGGCATGTTTGGTACCCAGACTCGAACTCGGACTTCTTCACAGAAGTTCTGGTTTGGGATCGGTGTTGTGTAGATCATGGTTATAAGGGAAAATAATAGCATTCTTAACCACCTCAGCTCCCCTAGCTTAAACCCCCTTAATGACCAGACCACTTTTTACAATTCTGCACTACACTACTTTCACTGTTTATTGCTCGGTCATACAACTTACCACCCAAATGAATTTTACCTCCTTTTCTTCTCACTAATAGAGCTTTCATTTGGTGGTATTTAATTGCTGCTGCCATTTTTACTTTTTTTGTTATTAATCAAAATTTACATTTATTTTTTTTAGCAAAAAAAAGACATTTTCCACTTTTCAAATAAAACTACATTTCTATATACATTTTTCTCTAAATTTATTGTTCTACATGTCTTTGATAAAAAAAATGCAATAAATGTATATTTATTGGTTTGCGCAAAAGTTATAGCGTTTACAAACTATGGTAAAAAAATGTGAATTTCCGCATTTTGAAGCAGCTCTGACTTTCTGAGCACCTGTCGTGTTTCCTGACGTTCTACAATGCCCAGACAGTAGAAACACCCCACAAATGACCCCATTTCGGAAAGTAGACACCCTAAGGTATTCGCTGATGGGAATAGTGAGTTCATGGAATTTTAAATTTTTTGTCACAAGTTAGTGGAAAATTATGATTATTTTTTTTTTCTTACAAAGTCTCATATTCCACTAAGGGCTGTTTCACACGAGCGGATGCCGTGTGTGGCATCCGCTCCGTGAAAGAGTGCCAAGACCCGATGCAGACTGCAGAGCACGGAGCATTAACATGACTGATAATGCTCTGTGCCTCTCTGTGACCTCTTTACTATGAAATCACAGTTGTCACTGTGATTTCATAGTAAAGAGATCACAGAGAGGCACGGAGCATTATCAATCATGTTAATGCTCCGTGCCTCTGCATTCTGCATCGGGTCTTGGCACTCTTTCACGGAGCGGATGCCACGCACGGCATCCGCTCGTGTGAAACAGCCCTAACTTGTGACAAAAAATAAAAACTTCCATGAACTCACTATGCCCATCACGAAATACCTTGGGGTGTCTTCTTTCCAAAATGGGGTCACTTGTGGGGTAGTTTTACTGCCTTGGCATTTTAGGGGCCCTAATGCGTGAGAAATAGTTTGAAATCCAAATGTGTAAAAAATGCCCTGTGAATTCCTAAAGGTGCTCTTTAGAATTTGTGCCCCTTTGCCCACCTAGGCTGCAAAAAAGTGTCACACATGTGGTATTGCCGTACTCAGAAGAAGTAGGGCAACGTGTTTTGGGGTGTAATTTTACATATACCCATGCTGGGTGAGAGAAATATCTCTCTAAATGTCAACCTTTCCCATTTTTTTATACAAAGTTGTCATTTTATAGAGATATTTCGCTCACCCAGCATGGGTATATGTAAAAGACACCCCAAAACACATTGCCCAACTTCTTCTGAGTACGGCGATACCACATGTGTGACACTTTTTTGCAGCCTAGGTGCGCAGAGGGGCACAAATTCCTTTTAGGAGGGCATTTTTAGACATTTGGATTCCAGACTTCTTCTCACGCATTAGGGCCCCTAAAATGCCAGGGCAGTATAAATACCCACATGTGACCCAATTTTGGAAAGAAGACAGCCCAAGGTATTTCGTGATGGGCATAGTGAGTTCATGGAAGTTTTTATTTTTTTGTCACAAGTTAGTGGAATATGAGACTTTGTAAGAAAACAAATTTTACGCTAACTTGTGACAAAAAATAAAAGCTTCTATGAACTCACTATGCCCATCAGCGAATACCTTAGAGTGTCTTCTTTCCAAAATGCGGTCATTTGTGGTGTGTTTGTACTGCCCTGGCATTTGAGGGTCTCTGCAATCATTACATGTATGGCCAGCATTAGGAGTTTCCGTTGTTGTGTTCCGTTCTGCAAAATGGGGTTCCGTTGTTCCGTGATCCATTTACGTTTTTGTTTCCGTGTGTCTTTCTTTATTTTTGGAGGATCACCAGACATGAAGGAAAGTAAAAAAAAGTCTAAGTCAAGTTTGCCATGCAAATGATAGGAAAAAAATGGACGCGGACGACAATCTTGTGTGCCTCCGCGTTTTTTCACGGTCCCTTTGACTTGAATGGGTCCATGAACCGTTTTCCGTGAAGAAAATAGGACAGGTTATATTTTTTTGACGGACTGGAACCACGGATTACGGACGCGGATGACAAACGGTGCATTAGCCGAGTTTTCAACGGACCCATTGAAAGTCAATGGGTCCGCAGAAAATCACGACAAACGGAACAACGGACACGGAATGAAACAACGGTCGTGTGCATGAGGCCTTATATTGAGCATACGGGTAATGAGATTTATTTTTTCCGTTCAGCCTCTGGGCTGGAAGAAAAAATGAACGGCACAGATTTCTTAATTCGCATCGATCAATGTGGATGAAAAAATCTCTGCCCAAAAAAAAAAAAAAAAGGGGGGGAAAGGCGTCTGCCAGGACATAGGAGCTCCGCCCAATATCCAAACCCACTCAGCTCGTATGCCCTGGCAAACCCGATTTCTCCATTCACATCAATCGATGTGGATGAATAAATCATTGCCGGGTTTGTTTTTTGTTTTTTTTATATACAAAGTGTTTGCCAAAGCATATGAACACTGCCCCTCAGCTCATAAGCCTCGGCAAACATATCTTTTTTTACTGCAGAGGAGAAATTACGTCTTGCAGCGCCGCATACACTGACTTTTGTGTAATCTGACAGCAGCGCAATGCTTGTCAGAATGCACATCAGTGCTGCAGCTGGTTCATCGGTTGGTCCACCTAGAATAAAAAAAAAAAACAGGCCGCAATGCAATAAATTTATTAACATGAACTTTATAATAACATATGAACAGAACATTATGAACTTTTGGAACAGAACATTAATAACTTTTTTGCTTACCGGTGATTTATTTAATTTTTTTTTTGCTTTATAGGACAAACCTCTCCTTCCCCATGGGACAGTGTGCAAAGCGCAAATCGCCCAGAGATGTGGCAAAGTACATTATGCACTTTGTCCCAGGTGAAAGGAGAGGTTTGCAGCAGCTGTGAGTGAAATGGCCCTAAGAGCCCTGTGTGCCTGTCCTGTGTGACGCAATCCCTATGCTAAGTGTACCTGTGTGTGGTACTTCCGGAAACACACCCCTAAGCATAGGGCAGGGTGGTCAGGGCAGTCAGGACAGAAATAGCGGGTGTCACGCCTTATTCCACTCCTGCTACAGACACAACATCTTTTTTTCGGGGTGGCGGTTGCTTTGAGGTACCAGCAACGACACTGGGGAAATGCCGCTCGTGTAGACGGCTCACTACACTGGTGGTTGGGGCCACGGAACCTCCTGGATACAGGAGGTTCTCGATGATCTCTTCCTGAAATTTAAGGAAGGATCTTGTTCTCCCAGCCTTACTGTAGAGAACGAAACTATTATACAGAGCCAATTGAATTAAATATACAGACACCTACTTATACCAGCGTCTGGTTCTGCTGGAAAGTAAATAGGGAGCCAGCATCTGGTCATTGAAGTCCACCCCTCCCATGAGCAAACTATAGTCGTGGACCAAGAGGGGCTTTTCAATGACTCCGGTTGCTCGATCAATTTGGATTGTCGTGTCTGCGTGAATGGAGGAGAGCATGTAAACGTCACGCTTGTCTCTACATTTCACCGTGAGCATTTCTTCGTTACACAAGGCAGCACTCTCCCCCCTTGCAAGACGGGTGGTAACAAGCAGTTGGGGGAAGCCCCAGCGACTAGGTTGCGCGGTGCCACATTAGCCAATCTGTTCTAAAAACTAATTCCTGAAGAGGGGCACACTTGTGTAAAAATTGTCCACATAAAGATGGTACCCCTTGCCAAATAAGGGTGACACCAAGTCCCAGACTGTCTTCCCACTGCTCCCCAGGTAGTCAGGGCAACCGACCGGCTCCAGGGTCTGATCTTTTCCCTCATAGACTCGAAATTTGTGCGTATAGCCTGTGGCCCTTTTACAGAACTTATACAATCTGACCCCATACCGATGTATGGTATGGGGATGTATTGTTTGAAGCCAAGTCGCCCGGTAAAATGTATAAGGGACTCGTCTATGCAGATGTTTTTCTCAGGGGTATACAAATCTGCAAATTTGGTGTTAAAGTGGTCTATGAGGGGCCGAATTTTGTGGAGCCGATCAAAAGCTGGGTGGCCTCTGGGACGAGAGGTGCTGTTGTCACTAAAGTGCAGGAAACGCAGGATGGTCTCAAATCGTGTCCTGGACATGGCAGCAGAGACATGGCATGTGATGAATTGGGTTCGTTAACCAATATGACCGCAATTCATGCTTTTTTGTTAGGCCCATGTTGAGGAGAAGGTCCAGAAAAGTTTTAATTTCGGAAACTTGGACGGGTTTCCACCGGAAAGACTGGGCATAAAAGCTTCCCGGGTTGGCGGCTATAAATTGAGTGGCATACCGATTTGTTTCTGCCACGACAAAGTCCAACAGCTCCGCAGTCAAGAACAGCTAAAAAAAAAAACAGTGCCGATCCGATCTGAGCGGTCTCAACCCGAACTCCAGACTGGGCGGTGAAAGGGGGAACTACTGGTGCGGCTGAAGTTGGGGGCTTCCAATCAGGGTTTGCCAGAACCTCAGGGACTCTAGGGGCTCTACGGGCCTGTCTGTGTGGTGGCTGCAACGGGGGAACTAATGCACGTGTCACTGTACCAGCTTCAACTGCTCTTCTGGTGCTCGCCACTTCACCATGTTGTACGGCAGTGCTGGTACTAGGTCCAGGATGGCCTGCGCTGCTGGTGTATGCCTCACCACGTAATCCGACAGCGCCAGCCCCACTCTGCTGCCCTTGAAGCGGATCCTGCGCAACCTGTGGTCTAGCAACACGGGGCCGGGTACGCCTGGTGGTATCAGGGACCTCAACCTCCTCGTCCGAACTTTGGGTCAGACTGCCACTGCTTTCTACAGGTTCGTATTCTGACCCGCTGGATTCGTCAGATGAGGGTTTTCTTTCCTCATCCGACTGGGTCAGAAGCCTGTAGGCCTCTTCAGAAGAATACCCCTTACTTGCCATTTGGTCAACTCAATTTAGGGGGTATTCCCTGAGACTACCCAAGAAAAAAAGCAAGCCTGTCTTACAAATGGGAGGCTAGCGAAGTACCGGAAGCCGCTGCGATTGATAAAAAATATCCAAACTTTTTTTTGGGGCACTGCGGTGAAGCAGGGGTTGGGTGAACGCACGTGTGGGCGACCGATCAGACCTGATCGGGCAAACCCTGCGTTTTGGGTGAAGTGCGAACTAAGGTGACACTAATACTATTATAGATCTGACTGTGATCAGCGAATCAGTGACTGCGGTGCGGTGGGCTGGGCGCTAACCGACGCTAACTACCTAACAAAGAGGTCTAAACTATCCTAAAACCTAACCGTCAATACTAGTGGAAAAAAAAAAGTGACAGTTTACACTGATCACTTTTTTCTCTTTCCCTAGTGATTGACAGGTGTTATCAAGGGGTTAATTGGGGTGATGGTAGGTGATCTGGGGCTAAGTGTAGTGTTTGGTGTCTGCTGGGACCAACCGACGAAAAGGACCAGCAGAGGAGCACACAAGCCATTTAACACCTTATATTTATAAATCTAAGGTGTAATATGGCTTCTGATTCGATTTTTTAAAAGTCACCAACCTGCCAGCGCTGATCATTGGCTGGCAGGCTGGTGACAAAATACTCATTTAACGATTCCCGGCCTGCACTGCGCAGGTGTGGGCCGGCTCTGACCGAAATCACGCGTCTCGCGAGAGGACGCATCGTTGCGTCCAGGAGGAACAACAGGGCCGCTGCCAGGACGCGATCCTGCGTACAGCGGTCCTGTAGAGGTTAATACAGAATGCTAAGTAAATTAGGGATGTAGGGGTTAAAAAATAATACTGGGTCCGCTAATCCTGTCTACCAGAGCGAAATTTCACAATTGGTCGAGGATATGGGCAAGAGCATTGAGTTTGGCATGAACGCAGATATTTTGGGTTTCTGCATTTTTTGGGCACAGTTGTATGTTGTGCATTAAACCAGCTGTATTACAACCAGTGCCCCTCGACAAAATGGAGGCTGTAGTGAAGGCCCTCATGGAGACTAATCTGCAGTAGCGAGAGACAAACCTGCAGCAACGCGTGCCTAATAAGCAGCAGCAGGAGACCAACCAGTTGCTGCTACAGCACATGATGGCTTTAAAGACAGCAGGAGCAACCCCGAGCGTCCACGATGCCTGGAAAGCAGTCCGTGCCGTGATTCCTAAGATGACCCCCGCAGATGACATCGAAACCTACCTGGCGGTGTACGAGAAAGTGGCCATCAGGGAAAAGCTACCCCGTGACCAGTGGGCTGAAGTCGTTGCTCCGTTCCTGGCATCCGATTTCCAGCTGGTGTATTTCGACTTGCCGAACGATCAAGCGGCCGACTACCAGAAAGTCAAGAGTGACTGATACCCATGAGACAGGGGTAACCCTAGCAGAATGGCCCGGCTCAGGGGGAGACCAGAAACCTGAGACCGAAGGGCCCGTGCTAGGGGTGACCGCCACTTCAGTGGAAGAGGGGGAGACAACCTCGCTAAGTGTGATCGTGGGAGACGTAGAGGACTTGCCGCCTGGCTCTGAATTGGCATACCTCAATGTCTCCGGGGATAATTTTGGTACCGCCCAAGGTCGGGACCCAACCCTATCCCGCGCCTGGGAAAATGTGTTAATAGTAGATTGTGAACCACAACAACCTGGGGCAGCTTCAGTGTTTCCCCGTTTTGCGGTTCATCAGGATATGTTGTATCGGGTAATCCAACTACGGGGTGAGTCTATTGAACAGTTGGTGGTCCCCAAGGCTTATCACAAGCTTGTGTTAGATCTAGCCCACCAACACGTTCTCGGGGGTCACCTGGGGCTGCATTAAACTCAGGATAGTATTCTACAGCGGTTTTACAGACCCAGCATATTCAAAGAAGTGGAAGAGTTTTGTAAGTCTTGCCCAACCTGCCAGATAACTAGCCCCCAGCCACATTTCCGTAGTCCCCTAGTACCTCTCCCGATTATCGAAGTACCGTTTGACCGAATAACTATGGCCCTCATAGGTCCAGTACCGAAGTCCGCCAGAGGGCATCAACACATCTTAGTCATTCTAGACTACGCCACTCGGTACCCGGAGGCGGAGACACTGCGACATACCTCTGCCAAACTCATAGCTAAGGAGTTAATGGAGATGTTTTCCCGAGTAGGACTACCTAAAGAGGTTTTGACCGACCAAGGGACCCAGGTTTTGACCGACCAAGGTGATGAGGGAACTCTGTAAGTTGCTGCACATAAAACAACTACGGACGTCCGTTTACCATATGCAAACGGACAGTGTGGTAGAAAGTTTTAACCAAGCATTAAAAAATATGTTTAAAAAGGTAGTGTCTAAAGATGGGAAGGACTGGGACCTCCTTCTGCTTTATCTCATGTTCGCAGTGTGAATGGTACCCCAGGCTTCTAGTGGGTTCTCACCCTTCGAACTGCTATATGGCAGACACCCTCGCGGTCTCTTAGACGTGTCCCAATAGGCGTGGGAACAACAACCCACTCCACATAAAAATGTCATTGAGTACGTTAGCCAGATGCAAGATCGGATAGAGACAGTGTTAGCTTTTGTTAGGGAGCATATGGAGGCAGGGCAGCTCAGCGAGCCCAGAATCGGCAGGCTTGGGTCCGGATCTTTAACCCGGGTGATCGGGTTTTGGTTCTGGTGCCGACTGTGGACAGTAAGTTCCTGGCTTGGTGAGAGGGGCTCTACGAGGTACTCGAGAAAATTGGAGATGTGAACTACAAGGTACACCAGCCAGGGCGGTGAAACCCAGAGCAGGTTTACCATGTGGATTTACTCAAACCGTGGAAAGATAGGGAAACCTGTACAGAGGACAGCTGGGTTTTTTAGGAGAAGAGGTACCGGCCCCTCTGTCTGGTGCAAAAGAGGCGGCTGCCACAGTAAAAATTGCTGACAGCCTCTTCTCTAAACAGACTCAGGAGGCCAGGGAGTTTGTTAGTCGGAACACGGATGTGTTCTCGGACCTCCCTGGACACTTCCATAATCCAGCATGACATTGTCACTGAGCCCCAGGCAAAAGTCTGATTAAAATCATACCGGGTGCCCGAGGCTCGGCGACAAGCCATATCCGAGGAGGTGCAGCTAATGTTGCAGCTAGACGTCTTTGAGGAGTCAAAAAGTGAGTGGGCCAATCCTATAGTATTGATACCCAAGCCGGACGGGATGTTACAGTTTTGTAAAGACTTTCGAAAACTTAGCGAGGTTTCCAAATTCGATGCGTATACCATGCCCCGGGTGGATGAGCTCAGCGAGAGGTTAGGACAAGCCCGGAATTTTTCTGTTTTGGACCTCACCAAAGGGTACTGGCAGGTGCCCTTAACAGAGGCTGCCAAAGAGCAAACTGTCTTCATCATGCCTGAGGGGCTGTATCACTATAAGGTCTTACTCCTTGGTCTGCATGGCGCCCCCGCCGGGGATGTGACACAGTGAGAGGTTTGGTATGGGAAAACAGGTAATTTTCCTCCCAGCATGTGCTGTTGGGCTGATTTACAGCCAGGTGAGGTCAAATACCGAACGGGATTATAAATGCCAGTCCGGGTTTTGGCAGAACCTGGCTGTCCTTAAATAGGCAGCTGGGCTCAGAAGCCAGGTCTCTGTGTTGGGATCTGGGAGCCTTGTGTTTGGATGAAGGCGTGAAAACAGGTTGGTACTGCTATCAGGACTGTTTGAGGCAGAATTGCCGCATGGTGTGAATTAACACCAACACCGCAAGGTGACTTTTTGTTTGAATACGACTGTTTGTTTTGTCACTTGCCTAAAGTGTGAATAAAACACTGAACTTTTTGATCCAAAGAACTTGTTGTTGCCTTTATAGTGCGTCCGCTAATCCTGTCTACCAGAGAGAGTCCCCACAATATATATATATATATATATATATATATATATAAAATCTCAGACGATCAGATTTATAGTGCTTTATTTTTTTACATAACTCGGACAGCCTATTTAAGGAAAAGTGGCATGTAATCCTCTTTTTTGTTTTTTGCTTATTGTAACTATCTGCAGAGTCCTGTAATTGCACACACACCTGATCAATCAGCAAAAAAGTATTTGGTATGAACATTTCATACTAGTCCTTAGTGTCTACAGGGAGTGCAGAATTATTAGGCAAGTTGTATTTTTGAGGATTAATTTTATTATTGAACAACAACCATGTTCTCAATGAACCCAAAAAACTCATTAATATCAAAGCTGAATATTTTTGGAAGTAGTTTTTAGTTTGTTTTTAGTTTTAGCTATTTTAGGGGGATATCTATGTGTGCAGGTGACTATTACTGTGCATAATTATTAGGCAACTTAACAAAAAACAAATATATACCCATTTCAATTATTTATTTTTACTAGTGAAACCAATATAACATCTCAACATTCACAAATATACATTTCTGACATTCTTTCTTTGCAAGGACACTCAAAAGCCTGCCATCCATGGATTCTGTCAGTGTTTTGATCTGTTCACCATCAACATTGCGTGCAGCAGCAACCACAGCCTCCCAGACACTGTTCAGAGAGATGTACTGTTTTCCCTCCTTGTAAATCTCACATTTGATGATGGACCACAGGTTCTCAATGGGGTTCAGATCAGGTGAACAAGGAGGCCATGTCATTAGATTTTCTTCTTTTATACCCTTTCTTGCCAGCCACGCTGTGGAGTACTTGGACGCGTGTGATGGAGCATTGTGCTGCATGGAAATCATGTTTTTCTTGAAGGATGCAGACTTCTTCCTGTACCACTGCTTGAAGAAGGTGTCTTCCAGAAACTGGCAGCAGGACTGGGAGTTGAGCTTGACTCCATCCTCAACCCGAAAAGGCCCCACAAGCTCATCTTTGATGATACCAGCCCAAACCAGTACTCCACCTCCACCTTGCTGGCGTCTGAGTCGGACTGGAGCTCTCTGCCTTTTACCAATCCAGCCACGGGCCCATCCATCTGGCCCATCAAGACTCACTCATTTCATCAGTCCATAAAACCTTAGAAAAATCAGTCTTGAGATATTTCTTGGCCCAGTCTTGACGTTTCAGCTTGTGTGTCTTGTTCAGTGGTGGTCGTCTTTCAGCCTTTCTCACCTTGGCCATGTCTCTGAGTATTGCACACCTTGTGCTTTTAGGCACTCCAGTGATGTTGCAGCTCTGAAATATGGCCAAACTGGTGGCAAGTGGCATCTTGGCAGCTGCACGCTTGACTTTTCTCAGTTCATGGGCAGTTATTTTGCGCCTTGGTTTTTCCACACGCTTCTTGCGACCCTGTTGACTATTTTGAATGAAACGCTTGATTGTTCGATGATCACGCTTCAGAAGCTTTGCAATTTTAAGAGTGCTGCATCCCTCTGCAAGATATCTCACTATTTTTGCCTTTTCTGAGCCTGTCAAGTCCTTCTTTTGACCCATTTTGCCAAAGGAAAGGAAGTTGCCTAATAATTATGCACACCTGATATAGGGTGTTGATGTCATTAGACCACACCCCTTCTCATTACAGAGATGCACATCACCTAATATGCTTAATTGGTAGTAGGCTTTCGAGCCTATACAGCTTGGAGTAAGACAACATGCATAAAGGAAGAGGATGATGTGGTCAAAATACTTATTTGCCTAATAATTCTGCACTCCCTGTATAGGATATATATGCTGGGAGAGCGGAGAGGGAGGAGAAGGCATCATGTGACAGTCCAAATACCCCAGCCTAGATGTTAAAGGAAACCTGTCACCAGGACATAACAGAGCTGGAGCGCCGAAATCTCGCGATGCGCGAGCTAGCGCATGCACAGTGTCAGCATCAGCACAGGGAACGAACTACGCATGCGCTAGCTCGCGCATCGCGAGATTTCGGCGCTCCACCTCTGTGACGTCAGCCAGCAAGGAGGAGATTCGGAGGACGCGGGGCGGTGCTGCGCTCAGAAAATTTGACTCATCTCCGGACTCAGGACTCATATCAGGTTCATTTGCATATGGATCAAAACATTTTTTTAACACAATAAAAGCACAGAGAGCTATGGGGACTTGGTAATGCAGATGTGCTAGTGTCCCCAGCTCTATGCACAAAATCCAGGTGACAGGTTCCCTTTAAAGTGAGAAAGGACAGGGCTCAGAGCACAGCACAGCTCTCCACCTCTACACTCACCCACTCAGCACATTATAGAGAAGATTTGCAGGGGAACAAAAAGGCCTAAAATAAGCACGTGACAATTCCTCCACCTTAACCTCGGCGTGAGACTCATACAGTGAGAGAGGATGGGGACTAATAAGTGGAAGCATTTGAGTGCTCACAGCACGGCTCTCCACCTCCACACTCATCCAGCCAGCATAGTCACAGACAAGATTCACAGAAAAGATGTACGGGGAAGAAAAGGCCTAAAATATGCAGGTTACACACAATATTTTTGTCTGCACATTATATACATGTTCAGCTGCCTAAGATAGGATAGGATAGAATCTGAACGTTTAAGAGCATTTATCACTCCTTTGTTTGTCTTCATCAACCACACAGACTGAATGAAGCTTGATGGCCACTCCATTCAAACACTGCATATGACTGTGGTGAGGAATAATGGGGGACTCAAGACACCAGCAATCATACATTTATTACCTGTCCTATGAATAGGAGATAAATGTTTTTAGTTAGAATACCCCTTGAAGCAAAGAAGCATACAATTGTACCAGTTCTGTAACATGCAATAATAGCACCAAGTCCGCGCAGTTCAGCCTGTAAGAAGCAATGTAATAAATACGTTTTTCATTTAGATAGCCGTAATTACTCTTTTTCTACTTTCTTTACAGTTTTCAGTTTTCTTGGGAATTATTTTCTTCTTGGAGCTCACGGCTGGCGTCCTCGCATTTGTCTTTAAAGACTGGATTAAGGATCAGCTGTATATATTTATCAACAGCAACATCAAAGCATACAGAGATGATATCGACCTGCAAAACCTCATTGACTTCACACAGGAATACGTATGTAACAGCATGTGGTATAGTAAATGTTTATGATGCCCAGAATAATACCAAATAAAAAATACTGTATTTCCTGCACCATAAATCACACCAGACCATAAGTTCTAGAGGAGGCAAAATAAGAAAATATCATTTTTCATCGGGCCTCAGATCAGACTCCCAATCTCCATCAGACCTCACTTCGGAGATCCAGCACCCTCCTCCTCCAGCACTTCACTGTGACCTGACGTCGCAAAGTGTCATGTCATATCAAAAAGAATACTTATAGTAGATATGATGGATGTACAACACGTATAAATTAATTAGGACATTTTAGAAGGGAAAAAAAAGTGCTTCTAAAATTACTTTTAAATTAGACTTAGGGGTAACAGGGCAAATACCCTAAAGATAAACAAAAGAAAAACAGGCTCTCGCCTATCAAAACAGAATAATAACTGGTTTCATTGCAGGGCTGATGCGGGAAACAATAGGTATGTCTGGGGTAGCAAAGTTGAGCCTCAGGGTAGAGATTTTATCCCTATTTTGGCCCTATTGTGTAGTCTCTGCCCATGGAAGCCCCCTGATGGTGGAGGCCCCCTGTCCCCGTGCCTAAAGCCTGAACCCTGGTAAAACCCTACATTAATGTATCCAATATGTACATGTTCGTATGGGTACAGGAATCAACCCTATACGCATATATAAACAGTGAAAACTCTAATGCGTTTTCCCCGCGTCATCAGGGGGGTGATAATAATAAATATTCGTAGGGATTAATATAATGATGTAAAAAAGATGATACACAATTGATAAGGTACTTATCTCCCTGAGTTCACATGTGGGATCACACTGCGTCCTGACTCTGTACACTCTCAGGACACAGCTGTCACGGATGGTGTTGCAGAAAACTAGAAGACACAAATGAAGATCCGACTGACTTGATCCAAAACTAAGGAACAGAAGGGTAAGCCCTGTAACAGCCCTAGCACTCTCCCTTACTGCTCAGCCTATGCAAAAATCTCTATGGTAGATAATTGTATACCGTCGTTCCTTGACTGTATGACACCTGAACACCCTATAATAGTGAGGGGACACGACCACCGGCTCCCTACACTTAATACGGAGGGAGTCAGGGTCACCTAGGATCAAGACCACAGGAAAGGGACAGACTTATCTTGTGGATGCAGCAGTAGCAGCTTCTAGCATTAGCACAGTCCAGGAAGTTGTATAAACTGCAAAGTGAGATAGTATGGGGAGGAGATATATAAGGATGCAATCACCGCTAATAGATGACAGCTGGGAGAGGGAGGAGAGATGTCAAAGCGAAAGCAAAACAAGAGAAGATCATGCAGGAGGTACTGAAGAACGTCTATCAGAACTTCTCAGAGATCTGGTGGTGACAACAGCACAGTGCGGTGCCTAGAGAGGACCAGCGAGCAGTGAGTAAAGCCAGCACCTGCTATAGTCACCGCTCCTCAGTGCTACTGTACTAATTTACATTATAAGATAGAGTGCTATTTTTCCCCTACTTTTGGTGGAAAAATCTTATAGTGCGAGAAATACATAATTATAAGATCATATGTTTGAAAAGTCAGACAACTGCCCTTTTACCTCTGTTCCAAAATATTCTGCATTTGAAATCACTGGCCTTACACTTTGCAGCTGGTTTGCAGACAAATATTGTATTTACCCTCATCATTGCAGCACTGAGTCATATCTTCTTTTCAATGTTCATAGCTGTATGTGTGCTGTCAGTGTTTTGATGCACAAATACATAAACCCTTTCACGCCCGATGACGCTTCTTATAGCAGACACCAGCGGCTCATGTCTGCAACCGGCAGTACTGCCGATCGCGGACATTTTAACCCCTCAGATGCCGTGGTCAATTCTGAGCGCCCTGAAAACCGAAAGTGCATGCTTTCGGTTATGCTCCGGCTCCCCCGTGTGGTGATCGGAGGAGCCGGAGCTTGTGTGCAGCAGCCCTTTTCTTTGTGAATGACAGGAGGCTGCTGCATAGTTGCCTGTATTAGGGCTCCATAGGAAAGTTGTAAAATCA
Organism: Bufo gargarizans; assembly: GCF_014858855.1. NCBI lineage: Eukaryota > Metazoa > Chordata > Amphibia > Anura > Bufonidae > Bufo > Bufo gargarizans. Next base: position 242,675,077 of record NC_058080.1, on the reverse strand, counting down.
TCATAGATTCCAATGCAAGTGCATTGGAGTCTATGATGATAGCAATCAGATGATTGATTGTTATAGTTCCCTATAAAAAAAAGTGTAAAAATAAATAAATTAAAAAAACATAAAAATTCTAATCCCCCCCCTTTTCCCAAAATAAAAATGAAAGAACTAAACAAACAAAAAATAAAAATAAACATCCTGGGTGTCCTGATGTGCGGAAACGCCCATAGTATAAAAACATATTCCCCACATGGCAAACAGCAAAACGGAAAAAAGCGTCCAAATGGCCGATTCGCCGTTTTTTTGTTGCTTCATCTTCTACAAAAAATGTATTAAAAAGTCATACACACCCCAGAATGGTATCAATAAAAAGTTCAGATTGCCCGCAAAAAAATTTGCCCCATACAGTTCCGTATACATAATTACAAAAAAGTTATAGGGGTCAAAATATGGCGACAAAAAAAAACAGATTTTTTTCCCCCACTTTTAAAAAAAAAAAAATTAAAATCAAAACGCAAGAAAAAATATACATATAAGGTATCGCCAGATTCATACTGACCTGTATAATAACTGGTCAGTTTTATCGCACATCGAACGTCTTAAATAAAAAACCCGTAAAACTGTGGTCGAATTGCTTTATTTTTTGCAATTTCAACCCTTTTGGAATTTTTTTCCCGCTTCCCACTACATGAAATGCAATATTAAATGGTGGCTTTGGAAAGTACAACTTGTCCCACAAAAAACAAGCCCTCATATGGCCATGTGAACAGAAAGTAAAAAAGTCTGGGAAGGCAGGGAGCGCAAAATCAAAACGGAAAAAAAAAACAAAAAAAAAAAACTCCAGGCCTGAAAGGGTTAAATAAATTTAGAATATATATGGAAAATTGTGGCACTGTCCACCAAGTAGAGAAAAATCTATACCCATTGCACATTAAAAGGATTCTGTCAGCAGTTTTGACAGTGTTAAACTGCTGACAGCATTTGGTAGGGTCTGGGGAGAGTGGTACAAACATACATTTTTGTGATGCTTTTATTATCAGGAGTAGTAAGAATATGAACTTTTATTCTGCCAGATTTTGTTCTAGCAAGTGCTTAGGGTGGAGCTTCTCTGTGAAGTGCTCTCTACTATCTGTGATGTGCTACCTAAAACCCTTACCCCTCTGCTCTGAGTGACAGCTGTAGTGGTCTCCTCATTGGATGCTACAGTAGTCACGGAATGTAGAAGGGAGGGGCTGTGAAGCATCTCAGTGCAGAGTACGCTATACAGGAGGTATGTTTCTTCTGCGTTCAGCAGCACCTACCTAGTGCTGTCAGCTGTTGAAAACTGGTGACAGACTCTCTTTAAGAATATATATAAGAAGTTAATAATCAGACCTATGAATGGACTATGATAGCTTTAGTGAATCCAGGTTTATTACATTCAGGAACCTCTCAAAGTATTTGCCTTTGTAAAGTAAATGAAGCCTAATATAGAGATGCCACTCACAAATCAGGGTCACTCACTTTAGGTGCTGCAGTGCCCATACACAATGACAGGTACTTTGACCCACTGATTCTACTTTAATTCTCATTTGTATTGTTGGTGTTTTTATTATATATTTCTCCAATGTACTGTAATTTTTAGGGGGGAAAAATAAAAAAACTGGGAAGGCAAAGTAAAATATGCTTGCTAAGATTTGACATGACTTCTCTTTCTAAACCATGCACTGGGGAATTGCATAAACATAGACCTCTGGGCTTGTCAAATGTGCAACAAGAAAGACTCTTCTATTGCACAGCAGGATAGAAACGAAGTGCACTATGTAGCAGTAGAAGCTTTAGGAAACCAGAAAATAGGACAGGGAAAATAATTCTTACTTGACATACAGTAGGTTGTGGAAAGGGACACTGACAATACACTAGACGGGCACTAGACATGCCTGGCCAAATAAAGTACAGTGGGCAATTTTAAATACTTATTAATTAATTGATCAAGTAAGCTGTTCATCCATTACATCTGAGTGCACCCAGGACTGTAGTCTACACAGGAAATGCCAGTTAGTTAGTGTAAGGGCACTGCCAGCGTTCTAAAGGTGGTTACCAGTACAATCCGTATCATCTAAACATCTATAAGACCAAACAACAGCCATTATTAAAGCTGACCAGTCCAGTAAGGCCAGCAGTGAAGACAGGAGGTACACCATTGTTCCTCATCACACTTTACATAGTTACATGGTTGGTAAGGATGGAAAAAGTCCAGCCTATAATCCTGCTGTGTTCATCCAGACTAAGGCAGACCCCCTATAAGACGAATACCAATTGCCCCATATTAAGGGGGAAACATTCCTTCTCGACTCGACAAATTTGCCAGTCAGAGATGCCTAGAGGGGTTGAGAGGTCTGGATCTCACTACACAATACACTCTTGCATTTGCATATATTACATATTGGTAAGGCTGCTCAGCCAAGATGGCATATCATAGGCAGGATCAAATCATTACCATCTATTGCAGAGCAATGTAGTGTGTAGTGAGGCCCTGCACCCTCAAGCCCCTAGGCGGCTCTGTAAGTGGTGGCAACCAGTCTTCATCACATTCTCAGACACATTGTTGGCGGCCATTTTAAATAATTTTAAGAAAAACTGTGGATATATTTAATACTTAAGTGTAGCATGCACTGTATTCACGTGGCTCCCAAGTGTCCCTCTTTTGGACAGACAGTCCCTCTCTTTGGTCCTTTAATGTCCCTCTTTTTACCTAGGAAATAAATGTGCATTAATATATTTACTAAATTGTGCCTTAATAAACTATCTGTATGGTTTCCACCTGTATATTACACCTCAGCTTCATTATTTAGTGCAATATGGACCTTAAAATATCTATGATCAGATGATTTATATGTCAAAAGGGATATTGAAGTACAGGAAGAAAAAAAATATATATAATAGCCCCAGGAGCTGCACATACTGTAAAAACAAAACCAAAAAAAATCTACTTCTACTCATCTCGCTGATCCCCACTGCAGTTCTGAAGGTGTCAGACCCTTGCTGCACCTCACTTCCTGCTACTTTCTTGAAATGACTGTAGAGGCTGTTCAGTCAGTCAATAGCTTCAGCAATGACCTGCTTCAGACAGTGATTGGATTTTTCACAAAATGCTGTAAGGTTCCCTCTTTCACCATCCTCTATGACACTTTATGTGTTACAATGGACCAGCTTCATCCAGGGATAATGAATGTCACAATGGCCCAGCACTCTCCATGGACAATGAACACAACACTGCTTGTGTCACAATGGTTTAGCGTCTTCCAAGGCCAATGGACGGAACACTGCTCAAGTCACAATAATCAAGCACCTTCCCAGGACAATTTTCGGAACACTGCAAATCACAATGGAACAGCATCCAGGGATGATGGTTGCAATGGATGCAACACTGCCCATGTCAGAATGAGCCAGCATTCCCCAGGGACAATGTTTTGAACACTGCTCATGTCACAATAGACCAGCATCCTCTAGGGACAATGGATGGAACATTGCACGTGTTACAATATACCAGTATCCTCTAGGGACAATGGAAGAAACACTGCGTGTGTCACAATGGTCCAGCATCTTCCAAAAACAATTGACGGAACACTGCGCGTGTCACAATAGGCCAGCATACTCCTCGGACAACGATGAAATATGTGCGTGTCACAATGGACCATCATCATCCAGGGATAATAGACAGAATACTGCCTGTATCACAATGAACCAGCATTCTTCAGGGGCAATGCTTGAAACACTATGCGTGTCACAATGGGCCAGCATCTTCAAAGGACAACTGACAGAACACTGCATGTGTCACAATGGGCCAGCATCCTCCAAGGACAATGGAGGGAACAGTGTGCATGTCACAGTGGGCCAAAGTTCTTCAGGGACAATGCTCGTCAGAACACTGCGTGAGACAATGACCTAGTGTTTTGGATCTGGTCAATATAATAGGTAGGTTGATGTACTGCTCCAAATTAGTAGATATCGTCTTTACATGCACGGAGGGATTAAGCAAAGACACACACGCTGGGGTCAAAGCAAAATCTCTAGTTTATTGTAAGTGTTCACACAGAATATATTCCCCCCTCCCCTGTTAGAAGTGACTAAATATAAGGTGAATTTTTATTGGTTATTGGGAAATAATAGCAAGCATTTAATGGGTTAATCTTTTACTTCTGTTCCATCAGGCTGACTTAAGATATCAGCTTCATAGCGCAGCTCCGCAACCCCCTCACTGTACCTAGGACCTTGGAATACACTCCTTCCCCCTCCCATCTTCAAGATAATAGAAAAGCTGTGTGCGCCTGATACATCCAGGAAGCATGATTTTTCTACTAAGCGGTGTCTAAGCAGTGTAACACAAGTGTATATAGAACAAGCAAATATCCATACTGTTTCAGTAGTCCATAACAGTCCCCCCTTGGAAACTTGATTGTAGGCTATCCCTACCTAACGAATCCACTGGGCAAACCCTTCGTATCCTCTTCACCTGCAGTGGCGACAACTTATCTCTAATAGTTAAGCTCCTGGTTTCAGGGCTTATGGTACTACCCCGGGATTCATCTTACCCTATCTATGCACGGCATCATAGCTGGGAGGGGGAACCGTGTTGAATGGCGTTTCCTTTTGTTCTTCCTCATCGTAGAAAAGCATGATAGGTTGCTCATCAGTTTTCTTCAATCTTTTTGAAAGGCGGGTCACACAAGTAAGAACAAGCTTAATTACCATGTATATCACCAATAGTATTAGGGCTACCTGTAATATTCCTTGGACAATTCCCATGAGCCAACCACCAATACCTTTAAACTGGTTGGCGGGGTTAAGGAAGGAGAAGGTATCGGACAACATGTATCTTTATCAGCTTCATGTGCGTCCAGCCATTTATCCCTTAGATCTGCCATTTTCTCTAGACCCACCTTAACTTGCAAATTACCCTGCAGGTCTATGTAATGGCAACAAGCGGATCCCACAACCTGGCACTTAGTCTAGAACTAATGTGTGTTGGTTGGTGACAATGATCAACTGGTTCTGCATGATGTTCGAGGTATTCATAAGTCTCATCACTTTCCATATTTGATCGTCTAGGGCTCAAGTGCGGCTCTAGCGGTGGAGATGGGAATCAGCTGCGCAGCCTAATAGAGAACCTAGTGCGCGCCACACTCAGCGTGTACCATGTTCTCTTCACTAGCACAGTGGAGAAGGAGGGAGTCCCTCCCTCTCCACTGTGACGCGGCTGCCGCTTCCACCAATGGGGAGATAGCAGGGAGGAGAAGGGTAGCGGCTGTGGCCACTGGACCACCAATGAATGTAATTAACACATTAATTCAAGTATAGGAAGCAGCGGGTGCCGGGAGCGGTATCACATACCTGGCACCAGGCTTCAATAACAGGCATCCGATCCGCCGCTGCCATGGTAAGCTCCCTGCTCATGTGTGTACTATGCACAGGGTAGCAGGGAGAGTGTGAATTCCTAGAGAGTATAGAGAGTATCAGGGTGAATAGGACAAGGGTTCTAGCCCCTAAGGGGGGCTAATAGTAAATAAATAAAAAAAATACTAAAAGTTAAAATCGCTCCCTTTCCCAATTTTACATTTAAAATTGACAAACAATAAAAAATTAACATATTACATATCGCCATGCCTGAAAAAGTGTGAACTATTAAAATATTAAAAAATATTTCGGATGCGGTGAACACCGTAACAGAAAAAAAATTCACAACTGCACGATGTATAGCTTGTGGCTCCTGGTAGTCATACCTTTTTTTTTTCTGGCTCTTTGTGTCTGTAAGGTTGGTCTAGATAATCAGTTGCTACCACCAAATGATCCCACATCTGCATTACCATGGGATATATGAAAAGGGTACTAAACAATTTATTGGGAATGCTCATTTCTACAACATGTGGCTTACCGTTTGGTCTGGGTATGTTATCTTTGGCCCTACGGTACAAGGTGTGTTTAGGAATAGCATTTATGTCAATTTCAGAGTGTGGTACTATAAAGGTGGCAGGAGAAAGCCCAACGATGGTGCACAGTCCTGTGACATTCTCGGATAATCATTTGTACGCTTTGTATATGTCCTCTGGAACTGCCACTGCTGTGCTATTGAATAATTGGGTAATTAATTTGGCTAATTGTTCCTTTTGCCATCTGATATCCTTTTAACTGACCTTCGGTGGTGTTGGCTAATATACCTGTGATAAGGTCCTGTACAGTACGGTGGATACAGGGTAGGTCTTTTTCGTTCATGGCATCTACACCAATACACTGCACGTGGCTGTCTGTTTCTAAGTCATTGCAACCTGAGTGTATGTGTGGACTAAATGTCATGCCTTTTTGGTTTGTACTTTGAGACAATAACAGTGTGTCCAGCTAGGAAAACATGTGACATTAGCCCAGTATCCCTCTTGCCAGGGGGTAGAGCTATGATTTATCAAGGCTCCTGATCTGTTTATCATGAGCCATGGGGCATCTGCCCACCCTGCGACAGGCAAGGGCACTTCCCTGTCCTTGTCTTTACTGGATTTAACTGGGTATATGGGTCAAAGTCATGCTAAGTAGGTGGATCCTCATGGCTTATTGTTCCAGGGTCATCAGGACGGCCTTTACTTTTTTACAATGTGAGGCGTGGATTCAGGTGGATCTTCCTTCGAGTTTCTGCTTCTGATGTGTTTCTTGACTACCACCCACTCTCCAGGTTTCAGAGTGTGGCTTCCGTCTAGGGAGTCAGGATCTGGAATGGAAGTGAGAACTTATATATATTATATGTTAGACAAGTGTTTGCTCAATGCTATCACATATTTTGCAACAGATTCATAATGCATTTGTAGTTGTTGCAGAAAATACTGTCCCATTCTTAGCCCTGTCCCAAATAGGATCTCGAATGGGGTCGGTAAGGGGTATGAAATGCTCAGTGTGACCCTACCATCTTCCAGACCTCTTGGGTTAGACTAGCAATGAATGCTAGGCCCTGATCACTCTCAATGACCTCAGGTACCCCGAACCTACAAACAGTTTCCTGCATTCGTTTCTTAGCAGTGGTGGTTGCTGTATAGTTTCGGACGAGGTAGGCTTCTGGCCACCCAGAGAACATATCTATCACTACTAGCACATATTGAAACCCTTGGCACATTGGCATCTGGAGGTGTTCGATTTGGATCCTTTAGAATGGGTACAGAGCTCTGGAAAGGCACTTGGTGGGCGTGGGTTTAGTCCTGCCTGGGTTGCACTTGGCACAAATGAGGCAAGACTGGTTATGTCTTACCAGGACTGGGGTGATTCCTGGGGCCACCCATATTTTGTGAATTATTTCTTTCATGATGGTTTTGGATTGGTAGGTGGGCCCATGGGCTATTAAGGGATAGAGGGCTCTGGGTAGGCACACTCTCTTTCCTTGTGTCCAGATTCTTCTTCGAGGGCTGACTCTTTCAGCCAGGTTTCCTTTTCCATGGGAGTGGCCTTTTTCTGCATTTGTTTCAGTAGGTCCCATGTGACTTTTTTTTGTTCCAGGTTTTTCTGTGCTACCATAATCTGGTCTGACTGGATTCTTTCCTCATCCACTGCTGCTTTCTTGGCTGATTGGTCAGCTAGGGCGTTTCCACTGGCCTCAGAGGTGTCAGCTCGAGTATGGGCCTTTACCTTGATCACTGCCACTTGGGTGGGCAGGAGTACTGCTGCCATTAGAGCCGCTACTGCTGAAGCATTCTTGATTGGGGTTCCTGCGGTTGTGATGTAATCCCAGGCTTTCCATATTACTCCAAAGTCATGAACCACTCCAAAGGAATATCTAGAGTCTTTTGCCATGAGGCAGGCTTCAGTGAGGGCAATGAGTTCAGCCTCCTGTGCTGACTAGTCTGGGTGCAATTGTCTTGCACACAGCAGCTTATGCTCACTAGTGACCGCCATGCCTCTATTGAACTTCCATTTGTCATGGGCATACCTTGAGCCATCCACAAAGAGAGTCCATTGTGGGTTTGTCAGAGGAGGTAAGTTCTAGACTTGACAGCGGCGAATCAATGGATGTTGTATATCTGGACTTCTCCAAAGCATTTGACACTGTACCAAATAAAATGTTAGTATATAAAATGAGAATGCTCGGACTGGGAGAAAATGTCTGTATGTGGGTAAGTAACTGGCTGAGTGATAGAAAACAGAGGGTGGTTATTAACAGTACACACTCAGATTGGGTCACTGTCACTAGTGGAGTACCTCAGGGGTCAGTATTGGGCCCTATTCTCTTCAATATATTTATTAATGATCTTGTAGAAGTATTGCACAGTAAAATATAAATTTTCGCAGATGACACTAAAGTGTGTAAAGTAACACTGAAGAGGACAGTATACTACTACAGAGGGATCTGGATAGATTGGAGGCTTGGGCAGATAATTGGCAAATGTAAATTGGCAAATGTAAAGTTATGCACATCGGAAGGAATAATGCAAGTCATCCATACATACTAAATGGTAAAACACTCGGTAACACTGACATGGAAAAGGATCTAGGAATTTTAATAAACAGCAAACTAAGCTGCAAAAACCAGGGTCAGGCAGCTGCTGCCAAGGCCAATAAGATAATGGGTTGCATCAAAAGGGGCAAGATGCCCGTGATGAGAACATAGTCCTACCACTTTACAGATCATTAGTCAGACCACACATGGAGTACTGTGTACAGTTCTGGTTTCCTGTGAACAAGGCAGACATAGCAGAGCTGGAGTAATAACTGGAATGGGGCAACTACAGTACCCTGAAAGATGATCAAAATTAGGGTTATTCACTTTAGAAAAAAGACGACTGAGGGTAGATCTAATTACTATGTATAAATATATCAGGGGTCAGTACAGAGATCTATCCCATCATCTATTTATCCCCAGGACTGTGACTGTGACGAGGGGACATCCTCTGCGTCTGGAGGAAAGAAGGTTTTTACACAAACATAGAAGAGGATTCTTTACGGTAAGAGCAGTGAGACTATGGAACTCTCTGCCTGAGGAGGTGGTGATGGTGAGTACAATAAGAGAATTAAAGAGGGACCTGGATGAATTTCTGGAGTGTAATAATATTATAGGCTATAGCTACTAGAGAGGGGTCGTTGATCCAGGGAGTTATTCTGACTGCCTGATTGGAGTCGGGAAGGAATTCTTTATTCCCCTAAAGTGGGGAAAATTGGCTTCTACCTCAGTTTTTCTTTTCCTTCCTCTGGATCAACTTGCAGGATGACAAGCCGGACTGGATGGACAAATGTCCTTTTTCTGCCTTATGTACTATGTTACTATGAGTGTCTTGGACTGATGGCGGTGCCCCCACTTCAGCTTCCATCATTGTGATGCAATCATGATCTTGTTCCTTGTAAAGAGAATCGGTTGAGGTCCATAGTTGTTCTTCCTGAAGATCCTCTTCAGCATGTAGATTCTTTAGAATCTGCATCTCCAGTATACTCCCCCCTTGGAAGAGTAAGGAGTGCAGCAGGGTTGAGGATGTGGCATCTCTGAATGATGACATTATCTGGCAGGAGCAGACTACACTGGAGTCGGAGGTGGCGCTGTGCAGTGAGGTGTTTAGGTTGAGTCTGCTGGAGGATGGCAGAAATGTCATGGGAAGCCAGAATAGTGAGAGGGTGACCAAGCACAACGTCAGATGTGACCTCCAGAAGAGAGTTGGCAGCATGGACTGCTCTGACACAGGAAGGGGCGGCTCTGGCTACGGGGTCAAGGCGCTTAGAATAGTAACTTAGGGGTCTATTGCGGCCACCATGAGTTTGAGTAAGGACTGCAGTTGCGTGGCCCTGGAGTTCCATGATATACAGTCGGAAAGGAAGGTTGTAGTTGGGGATGCCAAGAGAAGGGGCAGATGCAATGGCGGCATTCTATGACTGAAAGGCTTCTACAGCCTCCATTGTCATCTGGAAAGGTGTAGTAGCATTGCGGGGTATGCAGTTGTATAGGGGCCGCATTAGGACTGAAGCATCAGGGATCCAGTGTCTGCAATAGGAGATGAGGCCCAGAAAGGTTTGCAGCTGATGAGGGGTGTCCAGGAGTTGGATGTCTGAGATGGCCTGTTTCCTGGCATCAGTGAGGTGCTTGCTACTTTGAGAGATGCAATGACCTAGGAAGACAACTTTGGGGAGACACGGCTGCAATTTGGCTTCTGAGACTCGACAGCCAGCTGGGTAAAGGGGCGTGTTACAGGGAGAGGTAGTGATTTTGATTGCCCCATTCAGCAGGAGGGCCTGCACTTGGAGTGTAATAGCATCCTGTTCATATTGCTCTTTGTATGGCAGGACCTTGGGGTATTTCAGGGTAATAGTGACTAGTGGGACATTGAGGCGTCCGATATCCTGGGGTCCTTTGGCCCAGAGGGTATCGGGAATGAGGTGCAAAATGGTTTGCAGCGAATCACCTAGCTCATATGAATCAGTGACCTGAAGAGCTGTTAATGCCATGAGGAGGCTGAAGAAAATCAGAGACTAACAGATTGAAGGGGCATGTTTGGCTGACAACAAATTGCGACATGACTCCTGCTGGAAGCTGGAGCTAGGGGGTTTTGGTCCGGGAGAATCCAGGGGAAGTAACTGAGAGTGGCTTGGTAACGGGGTTATGCTGCACGACCCCTTCTAGTCCAGAACAGGGTAATTGAATGTCAGTGAGACAGGAAGGAGGTACGGGAGTCTCACATAAAACACTGCGTGCTGCACCAGGTCTACAAGGAATGAGAGTTCCTTCCCTGCCACCTCGAGTTTGACTTAAGGGGCGGGACTGACAGGAGGGGCGGAGACTGGCATACATGGACCCTTCCTGCACTGGTTTGCCAGCGTCCTATTGCGATGAAGGAGGCGGAGTGCCCCCCTATCACTGTTGATTGGTTGGCCACAGATGTCTGCTACGACAGTTTCGTTTGTGTTCGGGCTTGCTGCACCCATAACAGACACAAGGTGACAAGCGTACTTCACCATCTTTTCCTGACATTACGGCTATCACAGAATCACAAGTTTTCTTTGTGTTACTTTCCAAGCCCTTTGTAATTTACTTCAAGATTTCCAGGGTCAGGGATGTCCACTCAGGATGACAGGTCACAAGGGCTTAGTTTTTCTCTGGTCGCAGACCAGGAATCTGAGGTGTACATTCTGACTGAAACCCTTTTCATGATTGAGGCAGGAGGTGGATTGCTAGGGGCCATAAACGTGCCGTCTGGATTTATCATGGGAGGATCAGGGCTGTAGGAGATTAATGGTCCAGCCGTGGGCGTCGGCTGGGAATAAGATGGCGCCGAAGCAGGCACGGGGGGGGGGGAGACATGCTTGGGGTGTACAGGGGTGTGACTATGTGGGCGTGGAGCACCACAGGCAAAACATGTCTCTTGGGAGGTGGGATTTTGCTGATAAATACATTACAGACCCACCCACCTCCTTTCTTCTCAGAGCCATTTTAGGGAGGTGGCTGGCCCAAGATTGCCAGGTTTACAATAATATCTGCCACTAGCTTCATCAAGATTTTGCTCTCCTCCCGTCAGTTCAAATTCCTTGCTACAGTCCAGCCACACACTAGGACTGTATCCACTAACTTCTTATCTTCTAATTTACCTTTCTTTTCTGTCAGCAAAGTTTGCCATGTTGGTACCACCTTTACATATACTATATCCTTTCTCTAGCTTGCTCAGACTTTTCACAAATCGTTTTCCTCTCCTGTCCGCCACGTACTGCTCAGGTGAGCAGTAACCCTTTGGGACACTTGTGTTATGTCCCATCGTCTCTCGCACCTACTGGAGCCATCTATGGATATCTGTATAGAGTAATCACTGGACCTCATGCGACTTTGAGTCCCGGCCGAGCACACTTTGGGCTGTCGCGGACCGCTCTCCCCCTTCTGTAATCAATGGGATTAGTAGAACTACAGGTAACAGCACACTACTAGTCAATTGCACAAAGATATACGTAAATATTGAATAAAAATAGTGGCTTGGTGGCCATACTTAGTGCAAAAGCAGCTAGAAGCTCTTTGTGCATATAATTGATTAAACATATGTCGAGCCCATCTACCAGACAAGGTGGCTTCTAATCAGATGGGGCCTACTCTAACATGCCTCTCCTGGGCTTACAGCCTACAATCTGGGCAAAGTAGCACCCAGCTATATCCTATACATGCCTCTCCCAGGCTTTCAGCCTGCAATATGGGCAAGGTAGGATACAGCTGTACAATCTATCTAATTAAAAGCACATGGTAAATGGGCAGGAGGTGCATGGTTAAAACTCACCACCAGGGTGCGCCACCAAGTATGGCCACCAATCCGCTATTTTTATTCAATATTTACGTATATCTTTGTGCAATTGACTAGCAGTGTGCTGTTACCTGTAGTTCTACTAATCCCATTGTGTTTCAGCCATGGTAGCGTGCACCTGCATTCCCAAATTTACTTATTATGGAGGTGCTGGTTCGTTTTGTTTTTCTTCCCTTCTGTAATCAAGTCAGACAACTGGGCTGCACTCCGATACATGCAAATAGGAGAACTTTCTGTGTCTCAGTCAGTGATATTTTTCAACAGAGTTTTCACAGTTTTTAACACAGTACATCAAGACTTTAAAACACATGGGGTTCTTTCTTTCATGCCTTCAAGGATGCCCCAAGCTGACACGGCACCCCTCACTCAGACAGGCCCGGATGGACTACACCAAAGGACACATGGAGGTAAGATAAGACAGTTTTCTTACCTCTTATCATGGGCCTGCAGTCCTGGTGTCCGTTAGTGAGGTCCTCCTCGTCTGGTCATCGGGGTTGCTGGATCAGGGGATCCTATCCTCGAGCCCCACGTTGGGCGCCAACTGTTTTGGATCTGGTCAGGATATCAGGTAGGTTGATGTACTGCTCCAAATTAGTAGATATTATATTTAGATGCACAGAGGAATTAAGCAAAGACACACACACTGGGGTGATGACTAAATGTGGTGCATTTTTATTGGTTACTGGGAAATGATTGCAAGCATTTAATGGGTTAATCTTACACTTCTTTTCCATCAGGCTGACTTGAGATATCAGCTTCACAGCGCAGCTCCGCAACCCCCTCACTGTACCTAGGACCTTGGAATGCGCTCCTTTCCCCCTCCCATCTTCAAGATAGTAGAAAAGGTGTGTGCAGGATTTTTCTACTAAGCAGTGTCTGAGCAGTGTAACGCAAGTCTATATAGAACAAGCAAGTAACCATACTGTTTCAGTAGTCCATAACACTAGCACCCTCCTACGACAATGGATGGAACGCTGCATATGTCATAATGTGCCAGTATCCTCCAGGTACATTAGTCAGAACACTGCTCGTGCCACAATGGCCCAATATCCGCCAGGGACAATGGATGGAACACTGCATGTGTCACAATGGGTTAGCATCCTCCTGTGACAGTGGATGGAACACTGCATGTGTCACAATGGTCAAGTATCTTCCAAGGACCATTTTCAGAACACTGTACATGCTTAATGAGCCAGCAACTTTAAAGCACAATTGATGAAACGCTGCACATGTCACAATGTACCAGCATCCTCTAGGGACAATGGACAGAACACTGCTCATGTCACAATTTGCGAGCATCCTCCAGGGACAATGGATGGAACACTGTGTGTGTGTAAATTTTCGGAATAACGCGCATGTCACAATGGACCAACTTCATCCAGGGGCAATCTTCGGAAGACTGCGCATGTTACAATGGGCCAGAATACTCTAGGGACAATGGGTGAACCATGTTACATGTCACGATGAACCAGCATTCTCCAGGGGCATTGTTTGGAACACTGCGCATTTCACAATGCGCCTGCATCTTCCAAAGACAATGGATGGAACACTGCTCATGCGACAATGGTCCAGCATACTCCAGGGAAAATGGATGGAACCCCGAACACCGTGCCTCCCAAGTTTCCCTCTTCAGTTGATTTATATGTTAATATTTAAAAGGATATTGAAGCACAAGAAAAAACAACAGTAAACAACTTTTACTCACCTCACCTTTTCCTATCCAATGCAGTTCTGACAGTGTCAGGTCTCCACTGCACCTCGCTTCCTGCTACTTGAAATGGCTGTGGATGCTGTTCAGTTTGCAGAAATGACCCGCCTCAGTGATTGGATCTTTCTGCTGCACAGAGTGCCAGAGATGTGCCTAATTTATTGCATAATGGACAGTGAAGATTATCTGTCCTTTTGAGGGTGCATGCCATCAGCCTGAGGAGGAGGGAGGATTCATCTGTTCAGCAGCCGCCCCATTACAAAAGACCATTTTAACCAATGAGCGCTTTCCTGATTATCCTGATGCAGTAGATTGCTGGTGAGTGAAACAACAAAAAGTTATTTAGTCAGTGTGATAAGGGAAGCTCTTTTTGGTAAGTGTACTTCCAGGTACAAGAATGAGCCCTTATGCTAATGAATGTGTTGGTCCGGGCCCAGCGGGTGCATCAGTGGGGGTTGAACCCAGGTGAGCCTGCAAGACCCCAGTATTATAACTTCACCTCTTGTAAAAATGGCTACAGCCTGACGTGCTAAGTCCCACTGCTATGCTGGATCGTCTGTTAGCCAACATGTTCTGGAGGGCTTTGCCATACACTCTCCAGCACTGGATCAGTCAGGTGTCCCCTGGCAATGCCCTTGAGATGGTGGACCTGGTGGTTGATTTGAGCCAGAGATTTGAGCTGATAAAACCCACCCGGGATGTAACCATGGCTGACCTGGCTCTGAAAGTTTGCTGGCGGTGTCAGGAGCCTGGCCATGTAAGGGCTGACTGTCCCTATCGGGTTAAGCCCATGGACACTAACTATGGCTACCGTCAGTCGCTATATGCCAGGAGGCTGTGTGCAACAGGTACCCCAGAGTCTCTAGATCACTCCGGCGGAAGGTGGAGTGATCAGGTGGAAGTGGGAGACACTCCGGCGGAGGCTCTGCTGGACTCGGGGAGTCTGGTGACCATAGTAAGGGCTACCCTGGTGCGGTCCATTGAGTATACCATCCGGAAAGTCGGGGTGATGTGCATCCACGGAGACTTAAAAGACTAACCCACCATGCTGGTGTCTCTAACCAAGGTGGTCGTTAAATGGACCCACGAGGTGGCTGTCTCCACAAATCTACATTATAAACTCATAATAGGGAGAGACTTCCCGGGCTTTCCAGCACTGTGGCCTGCTATGAGAGTGACTGATAACCATGAGACAGGGGTAACCCTAGCAGAGTGGTCCGGCTCAGGGGGAGACCAGAACCCTGGGAACCTGAGACCGAAGGGCCAGCAGTAGGGGTGACCGCCACTTCGGTGGAAGAGGGGGAGACAACCCTGCTAAGTGTAATGGTGGGAGACGTGGAGGACTTGCTGCCGTGTCCTGAATTGGCAGACCTCAATGTCTCCGGAGATAATTTTGGTACCGCCCAAACGGGAACCAACCCTATCCCGCCCCTGGGAAAATGTGTTGGTAGTAGATTATGAGCCACAACAACCTGGGGCAGAGTCAGTGTTTCCCCGTTTTGTTGTTCATCAGGATATGCTGTATCGGGTAAACCAACTACAGGGTGATCCTATTGAACAGTTGTTGGTCCCCAAGGCTTATCGCAAGCTTGTGTTAGATCTAGCCAACCAACACATACTCGGGGGTCACCTTGGGCTGCAGAAAACTCAGGATGGTATTCTACAGCTGTTTTACAGCATATTCAAAGAAGTAGAAGAGTTTTGTAAGTCTTGCCCGACCTGACAGATAACTAGCACCCTGCCACATTTCCGTAGTCCCCTAGTACCTCTCCCGAGTATAAAAGTGTCGTTTGACCAAATAGCTATGGACCTTATTGGCCCAGTACCGAAGTCCGCCAGAGGGCATCAACACATCTTAGTCATTCTAGACTACTCCACTCGGTACCCGGAGGCAGTGCCACGGCGACATACCTCAGCCAAACTCATAGCTACGGAGTTAATGGAGAGCCATATCAGAGGCGGTGCAGCTAATGTTGCAGCTAGACGTCATTGAGGAGTCAAAAAGTGAGTGGGACAGTCCTATAGTATTGATACCCAATCCGAACGGGATGTTGCAGTTTTGTAATGACTTTCAAAAGCTTAACTCGGTTCACAAATTCGATGTGTGCAGGCTGTAGTGGACTCCCTTCGGAAGGCTGGCCTAACCCCAAAAAATGTGCGATAGGGTTAGAAGAGACTAAGTAGCTGGGGTAAGTCATTGGGAGTCATCAAACCCCAAGTGAACAAAATAGAGGCTATACGGAATTGGCCCCGACCTGTCACCACTAGACAAATAGTCATTCCTGGGAATGGTGGCCTATTACATGAGGTTTGTTCCCCACTTTGCTACTCTCACCGCGCCCTTGACAGGTCTCTTGAAGGGACACAAGTCAATGATGGTTTGCTGGGATGATCGGGCGGAAGAGGCTTTCTCCACTTTGAAGTCGACCCTGTGCAGGTCCCCGGTTTTGGTGACGCCCGACTTCAAAAGTAAGTTTATAGTACAGACCGATGCCTTCGAGGTGGGCCTCAGTGCTGTCCTGTCTCAGGAAATCAACAGGGAGGAGCATCCTTTTGTCTTCCTCAGCCGTAAGCTCACCCCAACCGAGACCCGGTATAGTATAGTGGAGATTGCCTGGCTATCAAATGGGCACTAGAAAATTCCGCCTAGTGACTGACCACTCCCCTCTCAAGTGGGTGAGCCAGGCCAAGGACAGAAATGCCCGGGTCACCCGATGGTTTCTCTCCCTACAAAACGTAAAGTTTTCAGTGGAACACATGGCAGGCCAGTAACAGGGAAACGTAGATGTCCTGTCCCCCGGGTACACTGTATGGCGTGTGTTCACCCACTCAGGGTTGAACAAAGGGGGGGGGGGGGAGTTATGTGACACTGTGAGAGGTTTGGTCTGGGAAAACAGGTATTTACCTCCCAGCATGTGCTGCTGGGCTAATTTTCAGCTAGGTGAGGTCAAATACCAGACCGGATTTTAAGTGCCTGTCCGGGTTTTGGCAGCACCTGGCTGTCTTTTAAATAGGCAGCTGGGCTCAGAAGCCATGTCTCTGTGTTGGGATCTGGGAGCCTTGTGTCTGGATGAAGGCTTGCTACCTGTTTGGCGTGAAGATAGGTTGGTGCTGCTATGAGCAAGGACTCTTTGAGGCAGAATTGCTGCATGGTGTGAATTACCACCAACACCGCAAGGTGACTTTTTGCTTGATTTTGACTCCTTGTTTTGTCACTTGTCTAAAGTGTGAATAAAACACTGAACTGTTTGATCCAAAGAACTTGTTGTTGCCTCTATACTGTGACCGCTAATCCTGTTTACCAGAGCGAAATCCCACACCAGTTTAACAGGGTTGTCCAGGTTTTGATCTTGATGGCCTCTCTGAAAATGTTAATCCAGCACACAAGAAATTCAACTCCCTTATTTAGCAACTATTAAAATCCATCAAGAAGCTTATCTGTAATAACATATACAGTATCTCAAAAAAGTGAGTACACCACTAACATTTTTGTAAATATTTTATTATATCTTTTCATTGGACAACACTGAAGATATGACACTTTGATACAATCGCTGGCAACAAAAGTGAGTACACTCCTAAGTGAAAATGGACAAATTGTGCCTAATTAGCCATTTTCCTTCCCTGGTGGCATGTGACTTGTTAGTGTTACAAGGTTTCGGGTGTGTTAAATTTGGTGTTATCGCTCTCACTCTCTCATACTGGTGCCTGGAAGTTCAACATGGAGCACCTCATGGCAAAGAACTCTCTGAGGATCTGAAAAAAGAATTGTTGCTCTACATAAAGATGGCCTAGGCTATAAGAAGATTGCCAGCACCCTGAAACTGAGCTGCAGCATGGTGGCCAAGACTTCACAGCGGTTTAATAAGACAGGTTCCACTCAGAACAGGCCTCGCGATGGTCGACCAAAGAAGTTGAGGGCACGTTCTCAGCATCATATCCAGAGGTTGTCTTTTCAAAATAGATGTATGAGTGCTGCCACCATTGCTGGGGGGTTCAGCCTGTCGGTGTTCAGGACATACGCCGCACACTGCATCAAATTGGTGTGCATGGCTGTTGTCCCAAAAGGAAGACCCTTCTAAAGATGATGCACAAGAAAGCCTGCAGTTTGTTGAAGATAAGCAGACTAAGGACATGGATTATTGAAACCATGTCCTGTGGTCTGATGAGACCAAAATAAAGTTGTTTGGTTCATATGCTGTCAAGAATGTGTGGCGGCAACCAGGTGAGGAGTACAAAGACAAGTGTGTCTTGCCTACAGTCAAGTATGGTGGTGAGAGTGTCATGGTTTGGGGCTGCATGAGTGGTGCTGGCTGTGGAGAGCTACAGTTCATTGAGGGAACCATGAATGCCAACATGAACTGTGACATACTGAAGCAGAGCATGTTCCCCTCCCTTCCTGGGCCGCAGGGTAGTATTCCAACATGATAATGACCCCAAACACACCTCCACGATGACCACTGCCCTGCTAAAAAAGACTGAGGGTAAAGATGCTGGAAGGGCTAAGTATGTCTCCAGACCTATACCCTATTGAGCATCTGTAGGGCATCCTTAAACAGAAGGTGGAGGAGTGCAAGGTCTCTAACATCCACCAGCTCCGTGATGTCGTCATGGAGCAGTGGAAGAGGATTCCAGTGGCAACCTGTGAAGCTCTAGTGAACTCCATGCCCAAGAAAGTTAAGGCAGTGCTGGAAAATAATGATGGCCCTACAAAATATTGACACTTTGGGCACAATGTTGCCAGCGATTTAGACATTAATGGCTGTGTGTTGAGTTATTTTGAGGGCACACCAAATTTATAGAAATGTTCTAGTTATAGAAGCTGTACACTGACTACTTTATATTGTGTCAAATGTCATATCTTCAGTGTTCTCCAATGAGAAGATATGATAAACTATTTACAATACTGTCATGGGTGTATTCACTTTTGTGAGATACTGTAGATATTACAGATATTCTTGGTGGATTTTAATGGTAGCTGAAGGAGTTGAGTTTCTTACCTGCTGGATTATCATTTTCAGTGAAGTACTGAATCAAATTGGACTGCATGGAGCACATTAACTCTTTTCGGATGCCGGTGAGATGGAGTGTGCGCCTATATAATTGATGGCCTATCGTCAGGATAAATCATCAATATCAGATCACCTGGGGTCCAACACCACATACCACTTGTATCTCCACCTTGTATCTCTGATGCCAGAAGTCAGAGCTTGGAACTACACAACTCCATCCATTTTCCAGTGGATAAAGCTTGTAATTGTCAAAATCCTAGACACCCCCTTTAATGTTCAGTGTGACATAAGATAGCACTTGGGGGTAAACAGTGGGCTCTTATTTTGTCTCTATAGCTCATATATATTTTTCAATTTTAAGAGACAACAAATGAACCAGGTGTGTCATACCGCAGTCATGTTCAATCTAGGTTCACATCTTTTTTGTGTACTCCGGTAGTCTGTGCGTCTCCTGATGCAATTTTCTCACTCCCTTCACTAGAATTGCCTATTTTTGTCCCCAAAACCGACAAAAGTAAGACATGTTCTATAATTACTGTATTAGCTACACGGATGACAGCACACGGATGCGGGCAGCACACGGATGCGGGCAGCACACGGATGACATCCGCGTGCTGTTTTACATTATTTGCGGCCCATAGAAACGAATGGGTCCGCATGCAATCCACAAAGACTGCACATGGGTGCTAGGGTCGTGTGCATAAGGCCTTTATCTACACTGTATTCCCAGATACATAATGAAAGCAGGGTCTCTACTAGTTTTTGTTAGCTTAGGAGTAAGCTCTTCTTGATTGCTGGACTTCTTCCAGAGCAGAATGACGACTTTTCTCCAAATTGCAGAGCTTATCTTGTGGTTACAACAGCTATCTACAGAGAAAGGAAACAGATGAAGAGCACAATTGTATCTAAGCACAAGAGCTGGGATTCTTTTGGGGCTTCTGATAGTTACTTCTAATCATCAATCATTTTGTAACATAATCATCTATAACATGGAGCATTATCTGTCAGGAAACTGGATTTCCATCTGTTCCTCAAACTTTCCAGACATGATGTTTTTTAATGTCACAAAATATGAATTGCAATGAATTGCCATTTGCCTAAATCACAGAATCTATTGCTGAAATCATCATTATTTAGTCAATGTATAGTCCTGTTAAAATGCTAACTGCCATTACTGTACATGAAATCCCTGACGTTCTATCAGGATAGGTCCAAGTGAATTAAGTGTTCTGCACATCCTTCCTGATTTACTTCTGAGAACATCACTACATGACATAATTACATCTCCTGATCTCATCAGCTCACTTGTATGTCTGGTTGTTTCCTTCATATCATTCTAAATATCGTGTTTTTTTTTTTTAACATCATCACTGAAATGGGAAATTACAATAACATAAAATATTGATTAGATTTGTAAAGTATCTGCCATTTCAAAATTAAAAAAGTTTTGATATTGATGGCCTATTCTCAGTTAGGTCATCACTATCTGATTGGTGAGGGTCTGAACCCTTGCATCCCCGCCGATCTTGCTGTTTGAAGAGGCCAAGTCGCTCCGGTGAGCTCTGTGGCCGCTTTCTAGGCCAGTGACATCACATTTATTGGTCACATGGCCAAGGCGCAACTCAGTCCAATACCAAGCACAGCCACTATCGAGTGGATGACGGTGTGCTTGGTAAGCTGGGAGGAGGCCTCAGCACTCACAAGAGCATCATGGTCTCCTCAAACAGCTAATTGACATAGTTGCCAGGAGTCTGACCCCCTGAGCATAGGTCATCAATAGCCAGCTCCCGGAAAACCCCTTTAATACTGTTGATCTGTTGTTAGGCTAGGTCAGTCATGTCCAAACTGCGGCCCTCCAGCTGTTGCTAAACTACAACTCCCAGCATGCCCTAATAGCTGTAAGCTATCCAGGCATGCTGGGAGTTGTAGTTTAGCAGCAGCTGGAGGGCCGCAGTTTGGACATGCCTGGGCTAGGTCATCAATATGTAATAGATGTGCCTAATACCATTGTTCAACAGAACAGCAAAGACTCTTTACTGCAAGACTCAACACAGCTCATTCCTATCTATGTAACTGTGTCTGATACTGCAGCTCCCCCTTATACTGAAAGGCCCACCAATATATATATATATATATATATATATATATATATATATATATATATTTGTCAGGGGAGTTTTATTGTTGATTTGGGTCTATATATGTGCATATCTTAAGGAATATCCCATTAAGGCTAGTTTCATACCACATTTGTATCCTCATATCAGCACATACATTCTTAAAAAGAAACAAAAGAATATGTCCTAAAGGGGATGTAACCATATACATTTTAGGGCATACTGTATATTGTTAACATACAATTTGCATGCATTTGGTGGAGACAATTTAGTTTTTTTCTTCAGAAGGATTCATACATATATTGATCTTATGCAGATTGATCTTATTCAGATATGTCTGAGATTGACATCTATTAAGGCTCCATTCACACATTTTGCAGAACGGAACCAATCCGGAATTGCGGACTTCCGGGTCCGCAATTCCGATCCTGAAAAAAAGTGTTGTATTGTTCTGAAAACCTGCCAGATGGGTGGCAAAAGGAGAACTAGCTGTCATATATCTTTCTCATAGAAGGCTAAGGATACTTTTTTGGGTTCAAAGCATATACTATAAACTGTATGCAAAAAACGTTTGTGTAAATTGATCTTTCGTGACAAGCGTAGTGGACCTTGGAGCAAATGAGAACATAAACCAGTTAAGCCCTATTCACATAGGACAAAGTTACTTACCTAATTTGTTTTTTCTGGTCTAATGAATGGTCGCAACATACTTAGAACATGCACATATATGTTACGTTACTGAGGTGTCTCTAAGCATTTTTGTCATCCATTCTGTCTGTCTCCTACATGGATAACAGCTGTTCTGTGATAACTACTAATAGCAGCCATTACAGTGACCATACGGCTTGTCACCCAATTTGCCAGCATGAATAAATCTGCATTGTTACAGAATGTAACAATCAGAACGATATGCCACTTTGGGTTCATGTAAAGCATTGCGACAACCCTTGTGGGCAGTGTAATGTCTTCCCATTAATAGTTGTCAGCTAGCATCTGTTATTTGTGTAGGATGATTTAGAATCCACTGACGGACTTATAAAAGGCAGCATGCAAGAGGGAAAATCTGAGACGGATATCTCCAGACACCTACCTCTTTTATTTTGGGAGGCAGTGGTCTAAAATTATGTGAAAAACTAACAATGGGGGCACACCTAATATATTAAAAAAGAATGCAGGCCACAGTATTAATATAGAACAAATATGATACAAAAAAGAGCAAGAAACACCGCATATGAAAGCCGCACCTCTAAAAAATGTACAATTTATTGAAGACACACTAAGACACAGACATTTAAAAAAATGTTATACAATTACAAACCCATGTGTGGACTACAGATCTGTCCAACACATTAGCCTACTAGCACTGCACGTAATCTAGACATATATGCACCACCAAAATGACAACATGGCATGAATAAGGCAACAAAAAATATAAACCAATCTGATGTTCAGGCAGGCATGGTGTGTAGGTAAAAAAGTATCCCCACGCGTATCGCCAGTCAAAGCTGGCTTCCTCAGGGGTCCATTCTCCAAGACCTAAGTATATATATACACACACTCACCTAAAGAATTATTAGGAACACCTGTTCTATTTCTCATTAATGCGATTATCTAGTCAACCACCACATGGCAGTTGCTTCAATGCATGTAGAGTGGTCCTGGTCAAGACAATCTCCTGAACTCCAAACTGAATGTCAGAATGGGAAAGAAAGGTGATTTAAGCAATTTTGAGCGTGGCATGGTTGTTGGTGCCAGACGGGCCGGTCTGAGTATTTCACAATCTGCTCAGTTACTGGGATTTTCACGCACAACCATTTCTAGGGTTTACAAAGAATGGTGTGAAAAGGGAAAAACATCCAGTATGCGGCAGTCCTGTGGGCGAAAATGCCTTGTTGATGCTAGAGGTCAGAGGAGAATGGGCCGACTGATTCAAGCTGATAGAAGAGCAACGTTGACTGAAATAACCACTCGTTACAACCGAGGTATGCAGCAAAGCATTTGTGAAGCCACAACACGCACAACCTTGAGGCGGATGGGCTACAACAGCAGAAGACCCCACCGGGTACCACTCATCTCCACTACAAATAGGAAAAAGAGGCTACAATTTGCACGAGCTCGCCAAAATTGGACTGTTGAAGACTGGAAAAATTTTGCCTGGTCTGATGAGTCTCGATTTCTGTTGAGACATTCAAATGGTAGAGTCCAAATTTGGCGTAAACAGAATGAGAACATGTATCCATCATGCCTTGTTACCACTGTGCAGGCTGGTGGTGGTGGTGGTGTAATGGTGTGGGGGATGTTTTCTGGGCATACTTTAGGCCCCTTAGTGCCAATTGGCCATCATTTAAATGCCACAGGCTACCTGAGCATTGTTTCTGACCATGTTCATCCCTTCATGACCACCATGTACCCATCCTCTGATGGCTACTTCCAGCAGGATAATGCACCATGTCACAAAGCTCGAATCATTTCAAATTGGTTTCTTGAACATGACAATGAATTCACTGTACTAAAATGGCCCCCACAGTCACCAGATCTCAACCCAATAGAGCACCTTTGGGATGTGGTGGAACGGGAGCTTCGTGCCCTGGATGTGCATCCCTCAAATCTTCATCAACTGCAAGATGCTATCCTATCAATATGGGCCAACATTTCTAAAGAATGCTATCAGCACCTTGTTGAATCAATGCCACATAGAATTAAGGCAGTTATTTTCCAGTGAGCAGCCCATGTGTGTGAACAATGGTGCCAAATGATTTTGTATGGCGTACTAGAAAGCCATATGCGCACGAGCAAGATGGCATGAGGCCGGAAACATGTCCACGATGCGTTCCAAAGACAGGAAACAGCATCGTTGGACTGGGAACGGCTATCTGCACGTGCGTACGATGGCGCCAAACCAGATGTATGTCTGTGGTGCGTTCCAAAAGCAGGAAACAGCATCGTTAGGCTAGAAATACCTAGTGTGCCTGTGCTGAATCACCAATTTGCATATCTCGAAGCAATACAAAAATATGCAAATGGGAGAGTATATATTTGCCAAAGTTACATCATACAACAATCTATAATATATTAGGGCTGCAACGATTAATCGATATAATCGATAACTGGATTCGTTGCCGACGAATCCAGTTATCGAATAATCGTCCAATTTCGTTCCTATGTGGGCGGGCGGTTTACTTTAAATCACTGCATCTTTATTTTACCTTACAATGAAGCTCCAGTAACAGGCAGAGCGGACGGCGGCGCAACGTCACTTACTCATGTGACGCGCCTGCTCCGCCTCCTTCATTCATAAAGTGGGCGGAGCAGGTGCGTCACGTGAGTGAGTGACGTTACGCCGCCCCCCGCTCTGCCTGTTACCTGAGCTTCATTGTAAGGTAATAAAGATGCGCTGACACTGAGTAAAAGTTACTGCCGGATTAGTCTGCTGTGAGCAGCGGGGCCGGGGCTGTTATGGGGAGGGGGATCTGTGTATGGCACTGCTATGGGGAGGGGGGGATCTGTGTATGGCACTGCTATGGGGAGGGGGATCTGTGCACTGTTATGGGGAAAGGAATCTGTGCACTGCTATGGGGAAAGGGATCTGTGCACTGTTATGGCCATAACAGTGCACATATCCCCTTCCCCATAACAGTGCACAGATCCCCCTCCCCATAACAGTGCCACCCACAGATCCCCTCCATAACAGTGCCACCCACAGATCCCCTCCATAACAGTGCCACCCACAGGACCCCTCCATAACGGTACCACCCACAGGACCCCTCCATAACGGTGCCACCCACAGATCCCCCCCATAACAGCGTCATCCACAGATTCCCCCCCATAACAGCGCCATCCACAGATCCCCCCATACCAGCGCCATGCACAGATCTCCCCATAACAGCGCCACCCACAGATCTCCCCCATAACAGCGCCATCCACAGATCTCCCCATAACAACGCCGTCCACAGATCCCTCATAACAGCGCCGTCCACAGATCCCCCCATAATAGTGTCGTCCACAGATCCCCCCATAATAGTGTCGTCCACAATTTGTTTTAATATGGCCTTTGAACATAATTTTTTTAAGTAAAATCATATAAACCTCTTTGTTTTGTAATTTTGGTGGTTTTTCCCGATTAATTGATTAAATTATCGACAACTAATCGATTATTCAAATAATCGTTAGCTGCAGCCCTATAATATATACCTAAAACATTCATGAATAATTAATAGCATAGTTAAATCTCCTATGCATTACTTGTTATATATAGATCATGGTTAATTATTTAATAATCATAATAGTTCCCCATGATAGCAAAAATCTATATGTGAATCAATAGCATAATATACAATACACTCATTAGTGAATTATTAATATCCAAACAATAAAGATCAATACATAAATCAATAACATGTTTATAATATACGATGCGTTCATTGATGAACCGCATAGCCATACAAATAACCATGATTATATACTCCATATATGCGCATATACAAAAACCTATACACAGATCATACCACCTGTGTAATATGTGAAATAAAGTACCAAATTACCTAGACAAACTATAGTTAATAAATTTTAAATTCATAAAATTACAAAAATAATTAATAAGTATCAAATTCATAAAGTTATCACCACTAGTGAAAAGCACCAAAAGAAAAAAAGGAGGAAAAAAATGTTCCCCCTTTTTTTTTTCTCCCTTCTCTTCTTTTCCCCTTTTCCCTTTCTCTCTTTCTTCCCTTCCTTCTTTTATATAAAATAAATAGTATAGATTATTTGATATAATATTCTTCACAATTTGTAACACATTGAGATAGTCCAACCAAAGGTCTAGTAGGCGCGCACCAGGGAATAAAGGCAATGTACGAGTAAAAATATGTCTGTGGGCACAAAGGTACATGACACCATGCCCAATAAAAAAATACATAAGTCATCCACGGGCATTCAAATAAAGTTCATTTTATATGTGGCTGTCCTGATTTTTTATGGAATAAGGGGGCCAAAGAGGTCTCCTAATAATAAATCCATCCGTATTTTCAGCCGAAGCCGTGAGAATGGTCCATTAATGTGAATCCTTTTGTAAAGTGCCAAGTGCCAATATATAGTGCAAATCCAATCAAGACTCATAGGGTGACCTAGAAAAGCAAACAAAAGGATTAACAAAAGTGACAAAAAAATTAT
Source organism: Bufo gargarizans (assembly GCF_014858855.1). NCBI lineage: Eukaryota > Metazoa > Chordata > Amphibia > Anura > Bufonidae > Bufo > Bufo gargarizans. The sequence continues at coordinate 242,648,811 of NC_058080.1, read as the reverse complement.
GTGTATACAATGTGTATGTGAAAAAAAAGGTGAAAATGTAATCTGTGATTAGAGTGTAAATTAATTACACATCATAACCAATAAAGGAAAGTTCCTTATTAAGACCGTGTGGTGCAAGTGATCTAAGACTGAAGATTCAGATTTTAACAAATGTTGGGAAACCCATATTCCCCTGATGTTATTTCGGATAAGGTCCAATCCGATGACTCTCAATCCACTATACTCACCTCCATAGAAATCCAGAAAGTGAGATGCCACCGAAGTCAAAGGCTTTTCCCCATTAGACCTGTCACTTGATGCCAACCGAATATTGGACAGATGTTGCTGTACCCTTTTTCGTAGTATTTAGTATGTGTGTATATATATATATATATATATATATATATATATGGGACACTTAGGTATTGGATTATGAACCCCTGAGGAAGCCAGCTTTGACTGGCGATACGCGTGGGGATACTTTCTTACCTACACACCATGCCTGCCTGTCTGAACATCAGATTGGTTTATATTTTTTGTTGCCTTATTCATACCATGTTGTCCTTTTGGTGGTGCATACATGTCTAGATTACATGCGGTGCTAGTAGGCTAATGTGTTGGACAGATCTGTAGTCCACACATGGGTTTGTAATTGTATACAATTAATTTTAAATGTCTGTGTGTTAGTGTGTCTTCAATAAATTGTACATTTTTTAGAGGCGCGGCTTTCATATGCAGTGTTTCTTGCTCTTCTTTGTATCATATTTGGTTTAAAATTATGTGTAATCTGTTTTTCAAATGACACCGCACAGTTGTAGTAAGGAAAGGTCTAACATTAATGTTGACAAAAAGAAATGTGCATAAAAAATCCACCCAATATGCAATTAGAACGCAAATTTTACTTTTTGTAATGCCAATTTCCACAAAAGAATAGCCAATGCTGTGGATTTGAAAAACAACGCCCAGTTTGAACATGCCTTAAGCCTCAAACACAAACATATCAGTAGAGCTTAATTCACCCGATGGAAGTATTGAAAAGTAATTTTTCGGTCTCCATCTGGCCGATATGCATTGGCATATCAATTTTTTTGCAGTGGGGAATATTGCAGTTGACTATGCTATTCCATACATAGGTATGTAGTGAAAAAGTATGCATTGTGGCATATGTTTCCACAAGGTGCCCTGTTAGCGAGATCGCAACCTTCCATCGGAGTTATACATCGAGAGATCGCCCAAACGTATGCCAGCAGTGTAGGCTGAGATTAAATTGTGAGCAGGACTTTACATTCCCATGTGGTATAGACCTATGATACAACACCCATAGAATTATGTTTATTTCCCATAAATGCTGTCAGAATCTGGCAAGGCTCTATATGGGGGCACGCCATGTACATGATCCCTAAGTCCTGCCTTATAAGATGGAATCATGCCATTGAAAGTGAGTGAATGTAAGGCATGGAAAATGTACTCATTTACAGTATCTCTCCTGTTTTGTCTTCTGTTTCTCTCCATAGTGGCAGTGCTGTGGGGCATTTGGAGCTGATGACTGGAATCTGAATATTTACTTCAACTGCACAGATGCCAATGCCAGTCGAGAGCGCTGTGGAGTGCCATTCTCCTGCTGCACTAAAGACCCTGCTGTACGTGACGTCTATGAACCCCCATATTCTTCTTAAATTATGCACCTACCATTCTTTCCCATCCCTGGCTACATGAAATACATTATACTGAGCCTTTCTAAGAGTTTCTCTATACACCTTCTCATTGTCAAGTGTGCACATGCCAAAGGTACCGACATTGTATCTTGTAAAAGACTATTAGTGACAAATGGTAACCTAGATGATTATGCATGGTCAGTGGCGTACACACATTCCATGGGGCCCCCTCCCCGTTGACGCCCCCCTCCCCCAACCCGCGCTCCGCATCTCTGTCTTCCCAGCCAGCACCGCACTGTCACCTGACAGTGTGCAGCGTCAAGTCATAGTGCGCGCACTACGTCCTGACGCTGTACGCACTCAGGACAGTGAAGCGGCGGCCAGGGAGGGGAGGGTAAGTATATTAAAGGGGCAGGCACAAGGAGCACTGGGGGCCGGCCCCTGGGTACACACAGCACTACAGCAGGGCAGGGCCAGAGGTCCACAGGCAGCCGGGCCCGGTCGTAACGGCGACCTCTCTATGTACGTCACTGTGCATTGAATATCTAATAATATTGACTTACTGTGCAACTGAAACCAAAGAGGAGATTTTCCTATATTAATTATGTTAATGAGTGAAACTAACATCATAGGAGGGACCATGTATGTGGTTTTCAGGCTATAACGTGAAATAAGTACTTTATATTAGAGGGTTTTTCCAGGATTTTAATACTGATGACCTGTCCTCAGTGTCCTCTGACACCTGAGATCCCTGCCGATCAGCTGTTTAAGAAGGCACCAGCGTTCCTGTGAGCACCGCAGCCTTCTCCGTACTTACCAAGCACAGCACTGTACATTGTATAGCAGCTGTGCTTCGTATCGCTCTCATCCCCATAGAAGTGAATGTGTCTGAGCACGTTACCAAGCACAGCTCCTATACAATGTACGGCGCTGTACTTGATAAGCACGGAGAAGGCCGCGGTGCTCACAGGAGCGCCGGCAGCTTCTCAAACAGCTTATCGGCGGGGGTCCTGGGTGTCAGGCCCCCACCAATCAGATACTGATGACCTATCCTGAGGATAGGTCATCAGTATCAAAATCACGGAAAACCCCTTTAAAGAAGCAATCCAGGATTTTCCTTTGCCTATATAGTGCAGAAAAGGGCCATTAATAAATAAGAGAGGCTGTTGTGTATGCCTGTTTTATTGGATGTGTAATTTATGGGTTGTCTGTCATCTTGAGTCCTTCTTCAGAGCAGATATGATTTTCCTAATGAATCCTACATTTCCCATCATGCCTTTCTTTAAAGAGACGGAGGGAGCAGAATCCCAGCACTCTGCTCTCCACTGTGTAAGGGCAGCCATGACCGATCAGTGAGAGAGCTGCTGTCCCCTTACACTGCAAGGTCCCCCTTTATTATGTGATGTAGCTTCATACTGTCTGCCTTCTTTGCTGTGTCATCTCTCTCCTCTGTCAGCATTTACTTGCAAGAGGCAGGAAGAATTGCAGAAAGTTACATATTATACAACTACACTGGAGAGTCAGCACACACAGATAGTACAGACAGGCAGTGTGAGTCGGGGCATTTATATAACTGCAGCTAATAACTGTATACACTCACCTACTATATCTGCATTCCTGGTCATTTACATAGGGGAGACATTATATTTTCAACAGAATACAGAGATAGACAGAGGAACATGGAGGTAGGGGAGGGGCCTGAGAGCTCCCAGGAGAGATTTGACCGTAATGATGTCATCCTGTAGATCACACGAAGTCGGCAACAGGGAGAGACCGAGCTCCTGTTTACATATTAGAGCTGCTGATCGCACTTGATCACGTGACCAGGTTCCCATAATGAAAAGTTCAAAATGTATGAATGCATCTGAGTTACTGTAAGACAAATTAGTTAGCAATATATGTAAAAAAAAAAAAAAAAAAAAACTGGAGTCTTCGTTAATAGGTTAACTAATAATACATGTGTAAGTAAAAGGTGTTTGCAGGAGTGGAAAAGTTGATAAAAAAAAAAATTATGGTTTCAGCCATGGGACGTTTGGAAGTGGATTATCAGCAGAAAGAAAATGTACTTTGTGTGTTAATACATTACTGACATTGCTAATTTTTTATCAATGATAGGAAGATGTCATCAACACTCAATGTGGCTACGATGTCAGGCAGAAGTCAGTAAGTATGAGTCATTACTTTTCTGCAAATATTGAGACTTGGACGAGATTTCATATTGCATAAAGACACCTCATCATTCATAGGTTACAATGCAAGGTAAACATTACAAGAAATAAAACTGTCGATATTCTGATCAGTAGCCAACATTTGATAATTACGTTCTATTTACTTAGGGTGGGTTCACACTAGTGTTATGGAGTCCGTAATCGCTTTCCGTTATAACGGAATCCATAGGATAGAATGCAAAACGGATACCTTTAAGAGGCATTCTGTTTTGCTCCGTCCTAATAGAAGTCTAATGGAAAACATAACGGACCCGTCTGGGTCCAGTTATGCAAGCCGGAAAACAAAGTCCTGTCGACAGGACTTTGTTTTCCGTCTTGCATAGAAAAAATATGGGGGATTCAGCCCGCACAACCCCTAGCAGGTGCAGATTGCTATGGCGAAATACAGATACAAATGCAAAAACACAAATGCAATCGCACGCTGCAACCAGCACTCTGCCCTGCCTTTATGCTGGATGTTGAATAAGGCATTGGTGTACATTTTGGCCAAAGCGTAATAAGCCACTCACCACGTCAAGGTCGCCTTAATGAGTGGTCCCTAAAACTAGTTCCTACCTTTTATGGGCCATGACAGCCACACAAAGTCCAGGGAGCGCAGGTACAGCATGCACGCCAAGCCCACTCTGCTTTTAACCCCGTCCGGTGCCATTACAGCTTTCATCGGATCCAGGGATGCAAGTACTCACATGCATGCTGAGCCCACTATATACTTCTCCTGGAGCCTAATGGCTACTGGTAGGTGCTATATAAGCAGATTCAGTTTTATACTGACTTTAAAACCAGCCTCCAGGGCATACTAACTGGTCAGGTGTGCATGACTGGTTGGAGATCACCACGCCTCCAATATATACTACAAAGAAAAAATATGGGGGATTCAGCCCGCACAACCCCTAGCAGGTGCAGATTGCTCTGGCGAAATACAGATACAAACGCAAAAACACAAAATGCAATCGCACACTGCAACCAGCACTCTGCCCTGCCTTTATGCTGGATGTTGAATAAGGCATTGGTGTACATTTTGGCCAAAGCATAATAAGCCACTCACCATGTCAAGGTCGCCTTAATGAGTTGTCCCTAACACTAGTTCCTACCTTTTATGGGCCATGAGAGCCACACAAAGTCCAGGGAGCGCAGGAACCAGACGGACTTCTATTAGGACAGAGAGCAAATGGAATGCCTTTTAAAGGCGTCCGTTTTGCAGTTTATCATAATACAAGTCTATTGGCAGCAAAACGGATCCGTTCTTCTGTCTTATGGATTCCGTTATAACCCTGTTATAACGGGAAGCCAAAACAGACTCCATAACGCTAGTGTGAACCCACCCTTACAGAGATATTGCAAATCTTCTGATTATTATTTTTTTGCAGCAGCAACCATTTTTCAAGAGGAAGTTCCTTTATACTGTAGTAGTTGCTGCATAAAAACTGATGGCAAAATGCTGGCATTCTGTCGTGCATTGAATCAATAATATAGTGTCAGTTTTATCATCGGGTCCTGAGATATATAAATAAGTGACAGTGACTACCAATATAGTTGCACTTTATTTAGTCTTTTTTCCCCCAAAACAAGAGGATGTTGCAGTTCTGTGTTTCTAATATATGGCACACACAGATATCACTAGTAATAATACACAATTTCCTTTCATGCGAAGACAAAGGTCCAATTCTTTTTTTAATGACAATTTTATAGGTAAGTCTGTTTGTATTTTTTAGCATTTTATGTCTCTTGGAGTATTGCAAGTAATCTGATGATTTGAACTGTATAATGTTTCCATTGTGGAAAAGATTCTGAGTTCCTTTGTGTACATAACTGAGATTTCTTCTTACCTAGGAACTTGACCAGCAAGCGACCATACATACCAAGGGCTGTGTTCCTCAGTTTGAAAAGTGGCTGCAAGATAATCTAACCATTGTGGCTGGGGTGTTCATAGGCATTGCATTACTGCAGGTAAGTGGAATCAGTACTCAGGATATTCTGAATAGAACAACATTGTAGGGACCACAAATACCATGATGAAAGTCCTTAGGATAGGCCATCAGACTGGTGTCAGTCTGACTCTCAGCACATTCATTGAACAGCTGTCACCTACACCACTGACTGCACATGTAAATTTCATGCAACTGGAAGGGCTTACTCAACTTTCTACACTCATTCTTAGACAAACATTTCATACAAGGCTACAAATGAGGTAAGTGCACCTCAAAACCAGACCATGCATCCACACAAACTGCTTCGACCACTCAGTTTCATTCCCAATAAGATGCCAACACTTTAATGAACTTACACACTGGCACACACTGTGCTCTCTAGCAGGTTAACTTCTAGCACTCTGGCATTCAGAAGGTTAACAAAGCTAAGCGCTACTTTATTTTACTCTTCAAAGCTGTAGGCACAACAGAGCAGCAAAGACACATGTATTAGTTAAGATTTTATATTCCACAGTACAGTGCCTAAGAAATGTTACAAAAATGATGACAAGACAAAGGCATATATAAGACAAAACTGTCATAAAAATAAAAAGGGATAAAATAAAGAATAGCAGGCCTCTTACTATCTTGGTTGATCCTCTAAGGCTGACCCCATGTATATATTGATTTGACATTTTTAAAGGGTCTCAGCCTTCCCACCTCAACCCTCCTGCCTGGTCATGTCAGAGGAGGGTGGCTAACCATATGCAAATAAACGCACTTACAAGACAAAATTCTTGCCTGTATTATATTGTCTCATGGGAACCCTCTTAACATGATTATTTCTCAGAATATTTTTTCCAATCTAGACATAACGAACATGAATATGAAATTTTTATAATTTGAACCACTATTTAATTATGATATTTCTTTTGGCTGAAAATCCTGGCTTCGGAGACCAGAGAAGCAGCTGAGTTCTCCAGTCATAAATAGATGTGTTATAAAATGTGGATTATGACAGGGCATTATGGCAGTTATTATATTTTCCTTTGTCCTTTATAGATGACTCCAGCCATTCTCAGAAACAGTAGATTGACTAGAGACAGGGGCGTAGCTAAAGGCTCATGGGCCCTGGTGCAAGAGTTCACCTTGGGCCCCCTTCCATCAGTGCTTTGTGGCCAGAGTAGTGAAGCACATAGCCTTCATGCTGCCTGAGGCAAAAATTGAAACGGCACCTTCCATGCCAAATTCTTGACCTAACCCCTTCCCTCCAGCCAGAGGTGTAACTTGAAGATTATGGGCCACAGTGCAAAATCTATAACAGAGCCCTCCCAGCCAGCATTCTATAAAACATGGTATTTTGTGGCACAAGGGTCTTTGGGCCCCCTCAGGCTTTTTGGCCTAGTAGCGACTGCTACTTATGCTACCTTTGCACCCCCTATAGCTACAACCCTGGCTAGAGACATGCCGTCTAATGTCAGGGCATTCATCTTGTTAACACTTCTATGTAAACTGGACATGGAGCATTGGAGTCCTGGCTTGTTTCTATGAACTAATTTAATTATCCCCCTGAGACAAGACATTTGTCCATGGTTGTTTAGTATGAATTTAATTCACTTGATTTTAACACATAACTGACAACACTGAGATATACCAGGCCAACAGAAGCAACAAGGACATTCTTTTGGCCTCTATCAGCCTCCGCAAGCTAAACGTATCCCCGTGGATACATGACATGTACACTGCAAATGTACAGAGGTAGCACAGTTAACAGTCGCAATAATCACTCGTTAACTAGATGTGATGGCTCGCCAAGTAGGACTGTTAACTCTACTACATCTGTAGGTTCAAAAGTGGTGAGAACAGATTCTTACTTAGATAATGACTACAATAATCGATCAATCAATAATGCATAATGAGAGTCTGGAAGCAGAAAGACAAGAAGAAAATAGAATCTTAAAAAATAAAAACATAAAACAATGGAAACTACATATATATCTGCAGGAACATCAGAAGGGATGCATTGAGTAGGTTGCTAACCACCTAGTCACATATCACCATGGTTGGCTTTTCATGTGATTCTAAAAGAGGATTTACACCGCACAATTATCAGGGCTATTATCAGGTACAAACTGTACTCCGAACTCTCATTCCTGATACTTGGCCCTTGTATATGTGCTGCCAGTCACCTGATAAATAAGCAAAAACACATGTTCATTGGGTAAAATGATCTTTCATGCAGCACATTAAATCTTTGTTCCTGGGCGCCAAATTGTGATTTGTAACCAGCAATCTGCTGCCCAGAAACAATGTTTCTGTATGAGGATGAGTGATGGCAGTCATGATCGCTCGCCCCCTCACAGTGGAGGAGATTACTGCATGCAAATGCTACTCTTTACCGCCACTGACGAGCTGACAGTTATTGGGAAGAAACGGTCCCTTCCTGATAATTGCTTGATCAGTCGGGCAGTGTAAATCTGCCTTAAACAACTTATGTTCTTCTCTTGTTTTGTGTTTTGATGTCTTCAGGTCCAACATTTTTTCTTTGCAATATATCTTCTTTTATAAAAGCTTAATAAAACACATTAATCTTTAGCACAGGGAAAGTCACTAAAGCCTGCATCCTCTGGAAGATACCATCACGTGACATGTTTGTGTTATCACTACGCACTACTTGTTGCATTAGCATGTGGGAGAACAGCAAAAAAATGTTAACAGTAATTACATTTTGTTCTACTTTTTGAACGTTGGACTTAGGGGCGGGCGATATGGCCTAAAATCTATATTGCGATATAATTTTAAGCATGTGCGATATATATATCGCAATATATTCAATTCACTTTTTATTTAATAACTATTAGCCTCCTTAGGGGCTAGAACCCTTGTCCTATTCACCCTAATAGAGCTCTATTGTGATCTGCCGCATTTAACCCATCAGGACCTGAGGGTTTAATTGCAGCTGATCACGGCGCACTTGTAATAGAGGCCAGGTATGAGATATGGCCGGCACATGCAGGCTATGTTTGTATTCAGGTATATTAACTATATTCATTGGTGGCGCAGTGGCCACAGCCCCTCCCCTCCTCCGCTTCTCTGTTCTCATTGGTGGCGGAGTGGCCACAGTCCCTCCCCTCCTCCTCTCTGTTCTCATTAGTGGCGGAGTGGCCACAGCCTCTCCCCTCCTCCTCCTCTCTGTCATTGGTGGCGGAGTGGCCACAGCCTCTCCCCTCCTCCTCCTCTCTGTTGTCATTGGTGGCGGAGTGGCCACAGTCCCTCCCCTCCTCCTCCTCTCTGTTCTCATTGGTGGCGGAGTGGACACAGTCCCTCCCCTCCTCCTCCTCTCTGTTCTCATTGGTGTCGGAGTGGCCACAGTCCCTCCCCTCCTCCTCCTAGTCTGTTCTCATTGGTGGTCAGCGGCAGCTGCACACAGTGGGGAGGGAGGGATTCCCTCTTTCTCCACTGTGCCGACTCAGGAGAACATGGTGTGTGCCGAGAGTGGCGCATGCCATGTTCTACTGCGATATAAACTAAATCTCTATCGTAGGCCAACTTTAGATCGTTTATATTGCATATCGTCTATATCGCCCACCCCTAGTTGGACAGTTTTTTTTATGGTTCCTACTTCTTCGTGTTAAATAGCCATAGAAGGTAAATTATATACTTCTGGCTGCCTCTAGCTGCTAACTACATATAGCTGTATACATCTATACAGATGTAACATTTACGTTCACTTTTTCAATCCAGTTGTCTTGAGATAAACACTGACTCGTCTGCCCTCAAGCCACTGAATGGAAACTATTGAATCTACACAATAATTGGAATAAACTTTCTAAGAGTGCCCTTACACCTTTATTAGATGTTGCCCAAATGAGTCACCCATACACACTTGGCTTGTGTTTTCGATGGGGATACAAGAGATAGTCGCTGATAGAGAGCTCTTGCAGCAGCTTCTCTTCTTGGAGAACAAAAGTATTGACCATTAAAATTCAACACTTTTAATCCTTCTCTCCCCCAACATCATCTGTCAGGGTAGGGTAGGGAGCTCTCCATACACATGACTGTTGACTGCTCCGAATGAAAACAGTGGGTTAGGCTGACTATAGGTTAAAGAGTAACTAAACTTTTTTAGAATTTTCTTTTAAACTTCTAAATAGCCCAAAAATCTTTTCCATCTTAGGCCTCTTTCACACGACCGTTTTTTTTTTCCGTTTTGCGGTCCGTATACGGTCCGTATACGGAACCATTCATTTCAATGGTTCCGCAAAAAAAACGGAATGTACTCCGTGTGCATTCCGTTTCCGTATTTCCGTTTTTCCGTTCCGTTTAAAGATAGAACATGTCCTATATTTGGCCGCAAATCACGTTCCGTGGCTCCATTAAAGTCTATGGGTCCGCAAAAAAACGGAATGCATACGGAAATGCATCCGTATGTCTTCCGTATCCGTTCCGTTTTTTGCGGAACCATCTATTGAAAATGTTATGCCCAGCCCAATTTTTTATATGAAATTACTGTATACTGTATTTGCCATACGGAAAAACGGAACGGAACAACGGAACGGAAACGGAACCACAACGGAAGCAAAAAACGGAACAACGGATCCGTGAAAAACGGACCGCAAAACACTGAAATGGACATACTGTCGTGTGAAAGAGGCCTTAATAAAAGGACCCAAAGTCCTAGATTGTACCTCTTCTTAAAATCATCATTCTGTACGGCGCATGTCGGGTCTGTTTCATACAGCAGGCATCGGCGATTAATGTCCGCAATCGGCGGTAATGCTGACCACGTACATTTAATTCCTCAGATGCTGTGTTTAAATGTGACCACAGCGTCTGAGTGCTAAAAAACAGAAGCGCACACTTCCGGTTCAGGCACGCATTTCCCCAGCGAAGATCAGGGAATGTTCTAATAATGAGCCAGAACCTGTACTAGGCTTCCAGGCTCATTATTAGTATATCCAAGCTCAGGCCAGCAGATGGCAACACTGAACTGGGATATAGCAATTTCTATACAGAATAATGGACCATTTTCCATTATTCTCTACAAGTTGATTGCAAGTTGTGCTCCACTTGGGGACCTAACAAAAAGTAAAAAAATTTAATAAAAAGTATTATAGCGCAAGAAAAACTATACATATGTGGTATCGCCAGATTTGTACTGACCTGGAGAATGAAGAGCACAAGTCAGTTTTACCGCATAGTGAACGTTGTTAAAAAAAAAAAAAATTTAACTGGGGCGGAATTGTGTTTTTTTTTCCAATTCCACCCCTTTTGGAATTTTTTCCAGCGTCCCACTACATCATAGTAGCATTAGGAAGTACAAGTTGTCCCACAAAAAACAAACCCTCATATAGCTATGTGAACAGAAAAATTAAAAAGTTATGGCAGAAAGCGAAAAACAAAAATGCAAAAAACTGAAAATCGCCACGTCAGGAAAGGGTTAAAAGAAAATTGCAAAAAAAAAAAAAGTTACTCTTTAATATGTACAAGGGCCCTTAGCTTTGTGCTTCCAGACTCCATTCATTGCTTTCCATGTAGAAGTAGCTGTCCATTTAAAACATACCTTATTATGCATATTCAGATCTTTTATCATTCTTTATCAGACGTCCTATACACAATTCAGTTGCTATAACTTTATTGCCAATATGGAGGTAAGTACCTCTTCCCATGTGACATAACTCTGTAGTGTGAACAGTTAAACTATGATCCAAGTCTGCTACAGCTGGGCATGGACGGATGCCAATGTTATAACACATACTATACATCAAATTCTCTTTGTTCACTGATGCGGATTACAAACTCCGTGCTGCAAATAAATGCATTAGTCATCAGCACCCTGTTTATCTTCAGTGTGTGACTTTCCTTGGAATAAGTCTCACATCTGACAGACCTCCAGCAGCTGGTTTCTTTCATTTATTAGGTTACTTTCACATTAGCGTTTTTCTTTTCCGGCATAGAGTTCCGTCACTAGGGCTCTATACCGGAAAAGAACTGATCAGGCATATCCCCATGCATTCTGAATGGAGAGTAATCCGTTCAGGATGGATCAGGATGTCTTCAGTTCAGTCATTTTGACTGATCAGGCAAAAGAGAAAACCGTAGCATGCTATGGTTTTATCTCCGGCGAAAAAAAACTGAAGACTTGCCTGAATGCTGGATCCAGCATTTTTTTCCATAGGAATGCATTAGTGCCGGATCCGGCATTCAAAATACCGGAATGCCGGATCCGCCCTTCCGATCTGCGCATGCGCAGCCCTTTAAAAATGAGAAAAAAATAAATACCTGATCCGTTTTGCCTGATCACACCGGAAAAACGGATCCTGTATTGCAATGCATTTTTCTGACTGATCAGGCATTTTTCAGTCAGAAAACATGACATGCGTTTGCATACAGCATGGGGATATGTAAAAAGACACCCCAAAACACATTGCCCAACTTCTCCTGAGTACGGCGATACCACATGTGTGACACTTTTTTGCAGCCTAGGTGGGCAAAGGGGCCCAAATTTTAAAGAGCACCTTTAGGATTTCACAGGGCATTTTTTACACATTTGGATTTCAAACTACTTCTCACGCATTAGGGCCCCTAAAATGCCAGGGCAGTATAAATACCCCACAAGTGACCCCATTTTGGAAAGAAGACACCCCAAGGTATTCCGTGAGGGGCATGGTGAGTTCCTAGAATTTTTTGGGCACAAGTTAGCGGAAAATGTTTGGGTTTTTTTCCTCTTACAAAGTCTCATATTCCACTAACTTGTGACCCCCAAAAAATTTTGCAGCAAAAATTTTACATGAACTCGCCATGCCCCTCACGAAATACCTTGGGGTGTCTTCTTTCCAAAATGGGTTCACTTGTGGGGTATTTATAATGCCCTGGCATTTTAGGGGCCCTAATGCGTGAGAAGTAGTTTGAAATCCAAATGTGTAAAAAATGCCCTGTGAAATCCTAAAGGAGCGCTTTAGAATTTGGGCCCCTTTGCCTACCTAGGCTGCAAAAAAGTGTCACACGTGGTATCGCCGTACTCAGAAGAAGTAGGGCAATGTGTTTTAGGGTGTATTTTTACATATACCCATGCTGGGTGAGAGAAATATCTCTCTAAAAGTCAACTTTTCCAATTTTTTTATACAAAGTTGTCATTTTAGAGAGATATTTCTCTCACCCAGCATGGGTATATGTAAAAAGACACCCCAAAACACATTGCCCAACTTCTCCCGAGTACGTCGATACCACATGTGTGACACTTTTTTGCAGCCTAGGTGCGCAAAGGGGCCCAAATTCCTTTTAGGAGGGCATTTTTAGACATTTGGATTCCAGACTTCTCACGCTTTAGGGCCCCTAAAATGCCAGGGCAGTATAAATACCCCACATGTGACCCCATTTTGGAAAGAAGACACCCCAAGGTATTCCATGAGGGGGATGGTGAGTTCATAGAAGATTTTTTTTTTTTTTACACAAGTTAGCGGAAATTTTATTTTATTTTTTTTCTCACAAAGTCTCCCTTTCCGCTAACTTGGGACAAAAAGTTCAATCTTTCATGGACTCAATATGCCCCTCAGCGAATACCTTGGGGTGTCTTTCCAAAATGGGGTCATTTGTGGGGTGTTTGTACTGCCCTGGCATTTGAGGGTCTCCGCAATCATTATGTATGGCCAGCATTAGGAGTTTCTGCTATTCTCCTTATATTGAGCATACGGGTAATGAGATTTTTTTTTCCGTTCAGCCTCTGGGCTGAAAGAAAAAATGGACGGCACAGATTTCTTTATTCGCATCGATCAATGTAGATGAAAAAATATCTGCCCAAAAAAAAGGGGGGAAAGGAGTCTGCCAGGACATAGGAGCTCCGCCCAATATCCAAACCCACTCAGCTCGTATGCCCTGGCAAACCCGATTTCTCCATTCACATCAATCGATGTGGATAAATAAATCATTGCCGGGATTTTTTTATTTTTTTATATACAAAGTGTTTGCCAAAGCATATGAACACCGCCCCTCAGCTCATAAGCCTCGGCAAACGTATCTTTTTTACTGCAGCGCCGCATACACCGACTTTTGTGTAATCTGACAGCAGCGCAATGCTTCTGTCAGAATGCACATCAGTGCTGCAGCTGGTTCATCAGTTGTTCCACCTAGAAGGTAAAAAATAAATAAAAAAACAGGCCGCAACGCAATAAATTTATTAACATTAACTTTATATAACATTTGAACAGAACATTAACTTTTATAAACTTTATTGAACTTTTGGAACAGAACATTAACTTTTTTGCTTACCGGTAATTATTTTTTTTTGTTTTGCTTTTTTTGCCTTTATAGGACAAACCTCTCCTTCCCCATGGGATAATGTGCAAAGCGCAAATCGCCCAGAGATATGGTGAAGTACATTATGCACTTTGTCCCAGGTGAAAGGAGAGGTTTGCAGCAGCTGTGAGTGAAAGGGCCCTAAGAGCCCTGTGTGCCTGTCCTGTGTGACGCAATCCCTATGCTAAGTGTACCTGTGCGTGCTACTTCCGGAAACACTCCCCTAAGCATAGGGTAGGGTGGTCAGGGCAGTCAGGACAGAAATAGCGGGTGTCACGCCTTATTCCACTACTGCTACAGACACAACATGTTTTTCGGGGTGGCGCTTGGGTTGAGGTACCAGCAACGACATTGGGGAAATGTCGCTCGTGTAGACGGCTCACTACACTGGTGGATGGGGCCACGGAACCTCCTGGATACAGGAGGTTCTCGATGATCTCTTCCTGAAATTTGAGGAAGGATCCTGTTCTCCCAGCCTTACTGTAGAGAACAAAACTATTGTACATAGCCAATTGAATTATATATACAGACACCTTCTTATACCAGCGTCTGGTGCAGCAGGACACTAAATAAGGAGCCAACATCTGGTCATTGAAGTCCACCCCTCCCATGAGCAAATTATAGTCGTGGACCAAGAGGGGCTTTTCAATGACACTGGTTGCTCGTTCAATTTGTATTGTCGTGTCTGCGTGAATGGAGGAGAGCATGTAAACGTCACGCTTGTCTCTCCATTTTACCGCGAGCAGTTCTTCGTTACACAAGGCAGCCCTCTCCCCCCTTGCAAGACGGGTGGTAACGAGCCGTTGGGGGAAGCCCCAGCGACTAGGTCGCGCGGTGCCACAGCAGCCCATCTGTTCTGTAAACAAATGCCTGAAGAGGGGCACACTTGTGTAGAAATTGTCCACATAAAGATGGTACCCCTTGCCAAATAAGGGTGACACCAAGTCCCAGACTGTCTTCTCACTGCTTCCCAGGTAGTCAGGGCAACCGACCGGCTCCAGGGTCTGATGTTTACCCTCATAGACACGAAATTTGTGCGTATAGCCTGTGGCCTTTTCACAGAGCCTTTGAAGCGGATCAGAATACGAACCTGTAGAAAGCAGTGGCAGTCAGACCCAAACTTCGGACAATGAGGTTGAGGTCCCTGATACCACCAGGGTACGCCTGGTGGTATCAGGGACCTCAACCTCATCGTCCGAACTTTGGGTCAGACTGCCACTGCTTTCTGCAGGTTCGTATTCTGACCCGCTGGATTCGTCAGATGAGGGTTCCCATTCCTCATCCGACTGGGTCAGAAGCCTGTAGGCCTCTTCAGAAGAATACCCCTTACTTGCCATTTGGTCAACTCAATTTAGGGGGTATTCCCTGAGACTACCCAAGAAAAAAAGCAAGCCTGTCTTACAAATGGGAGGCTAGCGAAGTACCGGAAGCCGCTGCGATAAAAAATATCGCCGCAGCGCTTGTAAAGTGATTGTGCAGTGATTAAAAAAAAAATTATAATTTGGTCACTGTGGCGGGGCGGGCGTGGGTGAACGCACGTGTGGGCGACCGATCAGGCCTGATCGGGCAAACACTGCGTTTTGGGTGGAGGGAGAACTAAGGTGACACTAATACTATTATACAGGGAGTGCAGAATTATTAGGCAAATGAGTATTTTGACCACATCATCCTCTTTATGCATGTTGTCTTACTCCAAGCTGTATAGGCTCGAAAGCCTACTACCAATTAAGCATATTAGGTGATGTGCATCTCTGTAATGAGAAGGGGTGTGGTCTAATGACATCAACACCCTATATCAGGTGTGCATAATTATTAGGCAACTTCCTTTCCTTTGGCAAAATGGGTCAAAAGAAGGACTTGACAGGCTCAGAAAAGTCAAAAATAGTGAGATATCTTGCAGAGGGATGCAGCATTCTTAAAATTGCAAAGCTTCTGAAGCGTGATCATCGAACAATCAAGCGTTTCATTCAAAATAGTCAACAGGGTTGCAAGAAGCGTGTGGAAAAACCAAGGCGCAAAATAACTGCCCATGAACTGAGAAAAGTCAAGCATGCAGCTGCCAAGATGCCACTTGCCACCAGTTTGGCCATATTTCAGAGCTGCAACATCACTGGAGTGCCCAAAAGCACAAGGTGTGCAATACTCAGAGACATGGCCAAGGTAAGAAAGGCTGAAAGACGACCACCACTGAACAAGACACACAAGCTGAAACGTCAAGACTGGGCCAAGAAATATCTCAAGACTGATTTTTCTAAGGTTTATGGACTGATGAAATGAGAGTGAGTCTTGATGGGCCAGATGGATGGGCCCGTGGCTGGATTGGTAAAGGGCAGAGAGCTCCAGTCCGACTCAGACGCCAGCAAGGTGCAGGTGGAGTACTGGTTTGGGCTGGTATCATCAAAGATGAGCTTGTGGGGCCTTTTCGGGTTAAGGATGGAGTCAAGCTCAACTCCCAGTCCTACTGCCAGTTTCTGGAAGACACCTTCTTCAAGCATTGGTACAGGAAGAAGTCTGCATCCTTCAAGAAAAACATGATTTTCATTCAGGACAATGCTCCATCACACGCGTCCAAGTACTCCACAGCGTGGCTGGCAAGAAAGGGTATAAAAGAAGAAAATCTAATGACATGGCCTCCTTGTTCACCTGATCTGAACCCCATTGAGAACCTGTGGTCCATCATCAAATGTGAGATTTACAAGGAGGGAAAACAGTACACCTCTCTGAACAGTGTCTGTGAGGCTGTGGTTGCTGCTGCACGCAATGTTGATGGTGAACAGATCAAAACACTGACAGAATCCATGGATGGCAGGCTTTTGAGTGTCCTTGCAAAGAAAGGTGGCTATATTGGTCACTGATTTGTTTTTGTTTTGTTTTTGAATGTCAGAAATGTATATTTGTGAATGTTGAGATGTTATATTGGTTTTACTGGTAAAAATAAATAATTTAAATGGGTATATATTTGTTTTTTGTTAAGTTGCCTAATAATTATGCACAGTAATAGTCACCTGCACACACAGATATCCCCCTAAAATAGCTAAAACTAAAAACAAACTAAAAACTACTTCCAAAAATATTCAGCTTTGATATTAATGAGTTTTTTGGGTTCATTGAGAACATGGTTGTTGTTCAATAATAAAATTAATCCTCAAAAATACAACTTGCCTAATAATTCTGCACTCCCTGTAGATCTGACTGTGATCAGTTCTGATCACTTACAGATACTATAAAAGTACCAATGCTGATTAGCGATACGCTAATCAGCGAATCAGTGACTGCGGTGCGGTGGGCTGGGCCCTAACTACCTAACAAAGGGGCCTAAACTTAGGCTCCTTTCACACCTGCGTTCAGGTGTCCGCTTGTGAGCTCCGTTTGAAGGGGCTCACTAGCGGCCCTGAACGCAGCCGTCTGGCCCTAATGCATTCTCAGTGGAGGCGGATACACTGAGAATGCATCCGCCTGCCAGCGCTCAGCAGCTGCAAGCAGCGTTCGGGTGTCCGCCTGGCCGTGCGGATCCGTTCCGACTTACAATGTAAGTCAATGGGGACAGATCCGCTTGAAGATGACACCATATGGCTCAATCTTCAAGCGGATCCGTCCCCCATTGACTTTCAATGTAAAGTCTGAACGGATCCGCTCAGGCTACTTTCAGACTTAGAAATTTTTTCTGAGTATTAACCCCTTAAGGACACAGGGCGTACAGGTACGCCCTTGTGCCCTGGTACTTAAGGACACAGGGCGTACATGTACGCCCTGTGCATTTTCGATCACTGCCGTGCGGCTGGCAGTGATCGGAACCCGGTGCCTGCTCAAATCATTGAGCAGGCACCTAGGCTAAATGCGCGGGGGGGTCCCGTGACCCCCCCATGTCGGCGATCGCGGCAAACCGCAGGTCAATTCAGACCTGCGGTTTGCTGCGATATCTGCAGTTTATGATCCCCGCGGTCCCTGACCGCGGGGATCAGAAACTTTAGGATTCAAAACTTTGTCCAGTATTCCTCCCCCTGCACCCCTGAGTTATTTGGGCACGGTGGGAGGTGCAGGGGGAGGGTTGCGGGCGGCGGGCGGTGCGGGAGGCGGGATCGCGATCCCCCGCCCGCCTCCCATTGCGTAATCGTTGGCGTCTAGTGGGTATACCAGGGTGCCAGCACAGTGCTGGCACCCTGGTATAAACGGCTGACATCGGTGATGCGATGTCAGCCGTTTAACCCTTTCCATACAGCGGTCCGTACGGACCGCTGTATGGAAAAGGTTAACAGTAAGAGGGAGCTCCCTCCCTCTCCCATCGGGGGGCTGCTGTGCCTTTGCAGTCCCCCGAATGGAGAGGGAGAGAGCTCCCAGGCAGCCCCCCCAAGCCCCGTCCTTACCCTTCCCCGTCTGCGCAGTTCTGACCATAACTGAGCAGACGGGGAAGGTTCCCATGACAACAGGACGCCTTCTCAGGCGTCCTGCTGTCCATGGTTCTGAACAGATCTGTGCTGAAAGGCATAGATCTGTTCAGACAAAGTGTAAAATACAGTATAGTACTATATATTGTACTGTACTGTATTATGTAGACATCAGACCCACTGGATCTTCAAGAACCAAGTGGGTCTGGGTCAAAAAAAAAGTGAAAAAAGTGAAAAATAAAGTAAAAATCAAAAAACACATTTATCACTGATTAAAAATGAAAGAAATAAAATTCCCTACACATGTTTGGTATCGCCGCGTCCGTAACGACCTGATCTATAAAACGGTAATGTTACTTTACCCGAACGGTGAACGCCATAAAAATAAAAAATTAAAAACTATGATGAAATTGGAATTTTGCCCACCTTACTTCCCAAAAAAGGTAATAAAAGTGATCAAAAAAGTCGCATCTATGCCAAAATTGTAACAATCAAACCATTATCTCATCCCGCAAAAATCATACCCTACCCAAGATAATCGCCCAAAAACTGAAAAAGTTATGGCTCTTACACTATGGAAACACTAAAACATGATTTCTTTTGTTTCAAAAATGAAATCATTGTGTAAAACTTACATAAATAAAAAAAAGTATACATATTAGGTATCGCCGCGTCCGTATTCACCGGCTCTATAAAAATATCACATGACCTAACCCCTCAGATGACCACCGTAAAAAAATAAAAATAAAAACGGTGTAAAAAAAGCCATTTTTTGTCATCTTCCGTCACAAAAAGTGTAATAGCAAGCAATCAAAAAGTCATGTGCACCCCAAAATAGTGCCAATCAAACCGTCATCTCATCCCACAAAAAATGAGACCCTACTTAAGATAATCGCCCAAAAATTTAAAAAACTATGGCTCTTAGACTATGGAGACACTAAAATTTTTTTTGTTTTAAAAATGAAATTATTGTGTAAAACGTACATAAATAAAAAAAATTGTATACATATTGGGTATCACCGCGTCCGTGACAACCTGCTCTATAAAATTACCACATGATCTAACCTGTCAGATGAATGGTGTAAATAACAAAAAAAAAAAAAACGGTGCCAAAAAAGCTATTTCTTGTTACCTTGCCGCACAAAGTGTAATATAGAGCAACCAAAAATCATATGTACCCTAAACTTGTACCAACAAAACTGCCACCCTATCCCGTAGTTTCTAAAATGGGGTCACTTTTTTGGAGTTTCTACTCTAGGGGTGCATCAGGGGGGCTTCAAATGGGACATGGTGTCAAAAAAACCAGTCCAGCAAAATCTGCCTTCCAAAAACCGTATGGCATTCCTTTCCTTCTGCGCCCTGCCGTGTGCCCGTACAGCAGTTTACGACCACATATGGGGTGTTTCTGTAAACTACAGAATCAGGGCCATAAATTATGAGTTTTGTTTGGCTGTTAACCCTTGCTTTGTAACTGAAAAAAAAATATTAAAATTGAAAATCTGCCAAAAAAGTGAAATTTTGAAATTGTATCTCTATTTTCTATTAAATCTTGTGCAACACCTAAAGGGTTAACAAAGTTTGTAAAATCAGTTTTGAATACCTTGAGGGGTGTAGTTTCTTAGATGGGGTCACTTTTATGGAGTTTCTACTCTAGGGGTGCATCAGGGGGGCTTCAAATGGGACATGGTGTCAAAAAAACCAGTCCAGCAAAATCTGCCTTCCAAAAACCGTATGGCATTCCTTTCCTTCTGCGCCCTGCCGTGTGCCCGTACAGCAGTTTACAACCACATATGAGGTGTTTCTGTAAACTACAGAATCAGGGCCAGAAATAATGAGTTTTGTTTGGCTGTTAACCCTTGCTTTGTAACTGGAAAAAAAATATTAAAATGGAAAATCTGCCAAAAAAGCGAAATTTTGAAATTGTATCTATTTTCTATTAAATCTTGTGCAACACCTAAAGGGTTAACAAAGTTTGTAAAATCAGTTTTGAATACCTTGAGGGGTGTAGTTTCTTAGATGGGGTCACTTTTATGGAGTTTCTACTCTAGGGGTGCATCAGGGGGGCTTCAAATGGGACATGGTGTCAAAGAAACTGTCCAGCAAAACATGCCTTCCAAAAACCAAACGGCGCACCTTTCACTCTACGCCCCGCTGTGTGGCCGTACAGTAGTTTACGGCCACATATGGCGTGTTTCTGTAAACGGCAGAGTCAGGGCAATAAAGATACAGTCTTGTTTGGCTGTTAACCCTTGCTTTGTTAGTGGAAAAAATGGGTTAAAATGGAAAATTAGGCAAAAAAATGAAATTCTCAAATTTCATCCCCATTTGCCAATAACTCTTGTGCAACACCTAAAGGGTTAACAAAGTTTGTAAAATCAGTTTTGAATACCTTGAGGGGTGTAGTTTCTTAGATGGGGTCACTTTTATGGAGTTTCTACTCTAGGGGTGCATCAGGGGGCTTCAAATGGGACATGGTGTCAAAAAACCAGTCCAGCAAAATCTGGCTTCCAAAAACCATACGGCGCACCTTTCACTCTACGCCCCGCTGTGTGGCCGTACAGTAGTTTACGGCCACATATGGGGTGTTTCTGTAAACGGCAGAGTCAGGGCAATAAAGATACAGTCTTGTTTGACTGTTAACCCTTGCTTTGTTAGTGGAAAAAATGGGTTAAAATGGAAAATTAGGCAATAAAAGGAAATTCTCAAATTTCATCCCCATTTGCCAATAACTCTTGTGCAACACCTAAAGGGTTAACAAAGTTTGTAAAATCAGTTTTGAATACCTTGAGGGGTGTAGTTTATAGAATGGGGTCATTTTTGGGTGGTTTCTATTATGTAAGCCTCGCAAAGTGACTTCAGACCTGAACTCGTCCCTAAAAATTGGGTTTTTGTAAATTTCTGAAAAATTTCAAGATTTGCTTCTAAACTTCTAAGCCTTGTAACATCCCCAAAAAATAAAATATCATTCCCAAAATAATTCAAACATGAAGTAGACATATGGGGAATGTTAAGTCATCACAATTTTTGGGGGTATTACTATGTATTACAGAAGTAGAGAAACTGAAACTTTGAAATTTGCAAATTTTTCCCAATTTTTGGTAAATTTGACTTTTTTTTATGCAAAAAAAAATATTTTTTTAACTTTATTTTACCACTGTCATGAAGTACAATATGTGACGAAAAAACAATCTCAGAATGGCCTGGATAAGTCAAAGCGTTTTAAAGTTATCAGCACTTAAAGTGACACTGGTCAGATTTTCAAAAAATGGCCTGGTCCTAAGGTGTAAAAAGGCTGTGTCCCTAAGGGGTTAATGCAGACGGATCCATTCTGAACGGAGCCACCGTCTGCATTAATATGAGCGGATCCGTTCAGAACGGATCCGATCGAACGCAGGTGTGAAAGTGGCCTAACCTAAAACCTAACCATCAATACTGGTGACAGTTTACACTGATCACTTTTTTCCCTTTCACTAGTGATTGACAGGGGTGATCAAGGGGTTAATTGGGTTGATGGGGGGGTGATCTGGGGCTAAAGGTGTTGTGTCTTGTGTACTTACAGTGATCTGTACTCCTCTGCTGGGACCAGCAGAGGAGCACAGAAGCCATTTAACACATTATATTTATAAATATAATGTGTTAACAGGCTTGTGATTAGATTTTTTTAAAATCACCAGCCTGCCAGCGATGATCATTGGCTGGCAGGCTGGTGACGATCTCCTCCTTTAACTTTTGCCGACCCGCAATGCGCCGAAGCATCAAGGAGGAATAAATCGACCGCCCCCGGAACGCAATCCTGCGTTAGGCGGTCCGGAGGCGGTTAAAAGGGTTTTGTCACTTCAGCATATAGCATTTATGAGGTAGTGAAAGTTAATAGAGGCCACTTACTAATGTATTTTTATTACCCATATTGCCTCCTTTTTCTGACTGGATTCATTTTTCTATCACATTATACACTGCTCGTTTCCATGGTTACAACCACCCTGCAATCCATCAGCAGTGGTCGTGCTTGCACACTATAAAAAAAAAACACCAGTCTGTGTGAACTCCCATGGTGCCGGTCACCAGAGAGGCCGGCATTTTTTTTTTTATAGTGTGCAATCATGACCACCACTGATGGATTGCAGGGTTGTCATAACCATGGAAACAAGCGGTGTATAATGTGATGGAAAAGTGAATGCAGCCAGCAAAGGAGACAATATGAATAATAACAATATATTAGTAAATGCTTTGTATTAACTTTCTCTACATGATAAATGCAATGTTATGTTCACAAATAGGGACAATATTTGCGCTGCGCATCGTGGCCATTTTTTTCACACTAGACCACGCCTCAAACTCTGCCCAAAGCATAATTACTGACTTGGTCAGAACTGCAGCAGCTGGGAATCGGTTAGGTCAGTATAAGTTCCTTTTCCTGGGACTATTTTTTTTCTTGCACTTCAATATCTATTTAAATATTAGCACATAAATCATCAGATTACTGATATTTTAAGGTCCACATTTATACATTAATTTCTGAGGTCAAAAAGAGGGACATTTAAGGATCAAAGAGGGACTTGGGTCAAAAAGAGGGACTTGGGTCAAAAAGAGGGACTGTCCCTCCAAAAGAGGGACACCTGGGAGGCATGATAAATGCCACTTGCTGAATATTTTTGTTTAGCAAAGGGGTAAACCCAATGTACACCTGTCCGATTCTGCAAGGATTCAGTACCCCCCCCCCCCCCACCCCCCCCCACACACACGCACACACACACACTTGCAAACCAATTTTGTTAGATCAGATAGAGGCACAATAGCTTAAAAGTAACTTTTAATAATATCCTTAAAGGGGATTGTCCGAGTTATGAAAAAATAAATATATATATAGCACTGGAAATCCGACCAGCGCAGTGTCTCGTTTACAGACACATATCTGCTCTCTCAGGCTTGTGCACGAAACATCATCAGAGCAGGGAGAAAAGCTGACATCACATGTCATGTGACCTTAAGTGAAAGCTGAGAAAGCAGCAACTGTAGATGCAGTAAGTGCATGGTAAAGTCTTTACATTTGATTAGTTAGAAACATACAAAAAGCAAAAAAATAACACGGACAAGCCCTTCAAGATTTTTTTAGGGCTCATTCAGATGGCTGTATGCTGTCCGCAAAAATGCAGATCAGTTTTTTTTTTTTGTGGATTAGATCCAGACCCATTCACTTCTGTGGGGACCTTTTCTTCCGTTCTACGGCTCTGCAAAACATAGAAATAAAACATGTTCTATACTTATCAGTGAAAATTAGGACGTGGCCCCATTGTGGAATGCAATCCATTTTTTTGCGGACATGCTGAACTGTCCACAAAAAAGTGGACCCGCATTTTTGCAAACAGCATATGGCCGTCTGAATGAGCCCTTAGGTGTAAAAATAGTCGCAAGCCCACTATTTAGGAGTTTACACACATTTACTATCTTTTACGCCTGAAAACAAGTGTAAAAGAGAAGTAAAAACTACTCCAGGTGCACGGACTGCCGGAGGTGCACCTAATTAATTAATTATGCTAATCCTCCAGCAGGGCAGAGTGGGAACAAAAATGTACGTAAAAACCGGTCTTTGTAAATTACTCTGAATATGTACACCTGGTAAAATCTATCATAGGGTGCACAGCAGTACCAATACACCTTGCAATAAATAAAAGAACCAACTGCTCCGACCTTATCCAGGGCTTGGTTGGAGTATCGGTGTGATGCCCACTGGAACCCGAACAAGGTCACAGAAAGAATATCCGCATTGTGCCCTTTCAAAGTAGTGATATGCACATTGTGTCCCCTCACAGTAGTAATATCCACATTGTTTCCCCTGAGAGTAGTAAGGTCCACATGTTGCCCCCTCACAATAGTTATGCCCACATTTTGTCCCCTGACAGTAGTAATGTCCACATGTTGCCCCCTTACAATAGTTATGCCCACATTGTGTCCCCTCACAGTAGTAATATCCGCATTTTGCCTCCTTCAAGTTAGTAATGCCCACATTGTGCCCCTCAGTGGTATTATCCACATTGTGCTCCATCACAGTAGTTATGCCCACATTGTGCCCCTCACAGTAGTAATCCCCACATTGTACCCATTCACAGTAGTTACAGTATGCCTACATTGTGCCCTCTCACAGTAGTTATTAAACAGTTCAACATTATCCATTGTGCATCCTTTTGTAGTAATGTCCACGTTGCCCCTTTCAGTAATGCCCCCCATCCCACAAATACTCACCTGTTTCCCTGATGATCCAACGCTTGCCAGTCATACACACATCACGCTGCTGGGCTGTGTAGGAGGAGGCTGATTACCAGGCCTGCACGCTCCTCCTACACAGCCCAGCACTGAGATGTGTGACCTTCTGGGGAGTGCTACAGCTCATCTGAACATTGAAGCAGCAAGTCGACAGCTCCCTGCTCTACCATCTAAATAAACTTTCCCAGGGTCCCCCTCAACCCTCTGTGCCCAGGGCAAGTGCCCTGCTCACCCTGCCTCGCTATGCCCCTGGATTCTGAACATGTATGGACACTTGGTGGGCCTGTATGCTTTAAAATGCCTGGGCTGATCTTAATACCCAGTCTCAGTATGTAGAATAAATCCCCCTTTAAATTTTGAATTATATGTTATTATTTCACTTCATACAAGCATTTCTCTTTCTTCTTCCGACAGATTTTTGGCATATGTCTGGCTCAGAATTTGGTGAGTGACATTGAAGCTGTCAGGGCCAGTTGGTAAAGCTATTCCTCTAAAGACCAAGCTCGGCAGAAGACACTGGAAGCAGATACTGAGCCTGGCAGCTCAATACCGTGGTCCAGGGCCAAGAATGTTCACATCCCAATTTTGAGTGATGTAGGAGAATTCCTTGGCGGCTTTTTCATAACTAATGGCACAAGCTAATAGTGCAGATCGTTTCCCTGCAAAAAAAGCATTACAATGTTTACAGGGAAGTGACTGTGAACACAAACTATCCCGGAGCTTTTATTGTGTTTCTGATTGCATGTGGTAAGGTTTACAGAATATTTGTGAAAAGAGCATTATCTCACCATCGTGCAGCACACAATGAATGCACAAGTTTTGGCAGATGTATAATTCCTTTATTAATAGCACAACAGTCAGATATTTGATCAGCCTGGTATGCCTAACATGGTTACACTGTCCTGTATATACTACATGAGATGGCAGCTGGTACAGTATGTTGTTTCTAATTTTACAGTCTAGTTTAATAGACTGAGAGTGAGAAAAGCAGGCACATGGTGTCATGGCTGGCGGCTAATATGGACCCCATTAGACCAGAGATTCCACACTTCACAATTTGTTTGTACTTTTGATGGTGTTTTATGCTGTGTAACAATTCACTGATGGCAAGAAGCAACTATGTGTTTATGTGATCATTGCGCCTGTCCTTATAGTCCTATTAAACACATACAGTACTACCTTCACACAAAAATATTTCTCAGATTAAAAGTGTGTTAGAATGAAAGTATTTCGGAAAACACATTAAATTAGGTTCTGCTGTAATCTGACGTTTTCCAAGACCTTTGGTGCTAATATCTAACATATCAAATGCACCTCCTTGTGAATCAATTATTTTTCTGTGACAGATGAAAAGCTCAACTACAGTTTTATAGAAATCCTAAAAAAAAAAGACAGGTTGCCTAACAACACAAGTGCCTCCTCTTTCAGTGACTACTCTTGTTCTGCTGGACACAATGAAAAAAAACAGACTCCTTAAAGCGTCACTGAGGTTGCAACAAATTTTGCATTAATCAATAGTACAGCATGTGTACATGAGGAATAACATTATTTCTGGTAATTATATCCCTTGTATCTGGCATTTCTTTTTTTAGCAGTTTTCCTCTGTGCTTGCTGAATATTTGGTCTGTAGTTCTCTCAGACATGGTGAATGGAGATGAGGTGCTATCCACTGCACACACAGAAAGTAGAGGAGAATGTCCTTCCTAACCTTCTCTTATTCACTCAGAAGCAGCCCCAGTATAATGATGGGCATTACAGAGAAGTACTGACCTGTATTTTTGAGAATGAAGCACTTGTGCAGAGCTATAACCTTCCTCAGTAGCTGTGCAGTCTCTCTTTGTCTGTGCCTGTCTCCTCGGCTCCTGCTCACTCCTCCCTCCTCCTTTCCATAGACTTGCATTGACATGTGTAATATGATCCTCTTGCAGAAATCATCCATCCTGGAGGGAAAAGGCAATTTTTAAAGTGAAAAACAATTAGCAGGGTAACAGGAGAACTAGACATTTCTCACTGAAACATTACAAAGTTTCCTGTGGTCACTTGTACTATTGATTTATGCAAAGTTATGTGAAAATTTAGTGACCATTTAAGCCAGTGCTAGCATTCAATTTTTAATAAGGTCAACAACGTTTAACAAGTATTTTTCTGACTGAGGGCAAAAAAAATTATATTTTCTTTTGTGGGCTTTTTGGGACCAGTCTAGCATTCACAGTGCAGAGCAACAGACATCACAAAACAGGAAGTCCAATTATTGGTAGTAACTCCAAAAATCTGCACAGTTTATACCAAGTTTTAAAAGCACTTCACATGCTGGCAAGGATTTTCTACATAGTCTATGGATGGGAATTTTTTCTGTGCTTTTAAACAGGATGGGAGGTAAATCTACCGCATGGTGCTAGCTAGGAATATTGTAATTAGAGATGAGTTCATTTGCCCATTTTTATCTGTTCTCTAGATTGCAAATCTGTTCTCCTGCCATTAGGATGCACTTAGTGAATTGATTTGTTAGGTTTTGGTGAATATAATGATATTATAGGTAAATCGATTCTCCCATTATATTCTATATTAAATGACGAAGTTAGCTCCATCAAAGCAGGAGACTGTGTCACCTTAAAAGGGCTGTCCACGTTTGGGGGCCTTTGGGCCTGACCTCTCCGTTTTGCAGATGGAAGCATAGTTAGCTGCTCCCCGTCCCTGAGCTATGGCTCCTTTGGTCCGCAGCTGCCACTGACACATTCTGATCCCTCATGTCAGCATCCGGTTTGATGGGGGGTTCATATGTGCCACTGCAGCCAACGACTGGCCTCAGCAGTGATGTATCCTACAGGTGTCACGTGACCCATTAACATGACACATAAGCGATACATCACAGTCTTTGGCCGCAACAGCACTGGTGACCCCCGGGAGCATCAGTGGAAGCGGGGACTAAAGGAGCCAGTATCCAATGGCAGGGAGCAGGTCAGACCAAAAGGCCCCCAAATGTGTACAATCCTTTTAAGTGTGGGTTCACACATAGGTATTTAGTGGCATTTCTGTGCACTTTTGCTGTCTTACTAGCATTTTTGGCAGCTGTGTTTTTTGGTGCATTTCTTGCCATAAAAACACAAGCTACAGATGTTTGCTGAAAGTCTATTGACAGTATGAAACACAGGACACGTGTTTTGGGGGGTTCTTTTTGCAATTGGCGGTATTGATAATTAGGTGGCGTTTTTTGGGTCTCTGCCATTTGTTTAAAAATGCAGCATGTTGAAGCTTTGGTATTTTGACATCTCCTTGTCAGTAGTGAACAAAATGGCAGAAAAACGGTGTTCGCACAGTTTGTAAGACAAAATGCCACTGAAGAACTGCTTTGTAGTATGGAAAAAATATTAGCTGTTTCTATCACACTTTTGCATTGAGCAAAAGAACATCGATCATATTTGTGTGTGTGCCCTCAAGATGCTTTCACACAAAGTGTTTTTCCTGGCATTTTTTCCTTCAGAAAACACTGACCAGATTCTAAAACACTGAAAAAACACAAAATATTAAATTCATGGCCTTTTTGTTTTTCAAAAAGGCACAAACAATATGTGTGAAAGAAGCTGAAGGGTCCATTTACATAAGACCAATTATCGGGATCAAATGTTTCTACAAACATATGTTCTCAAATAATTGCCTTGCGAAACTATACTGCCGACCACTGGACAAAGAAGCAGACAAAGATTGGAAACCAACAGTTTGTTCTTGATCATCGCCCTATACTGTATATCAGCCCATAGCTTCATGCTACAAACAATCTGTACTGAAGATACCACATGCATGAGAGTAAGATTTTCAAAATACTAATTTACATGATGTGGAAAAAAATCCCAATTTTTCCACAAATCTAGTGCCCTGTCCATGGCAGATTTTGCATACAAATGGGGTAATTTATCAAACTGATGTAAAGTAGAACTGGCTTAGTTGCTCATGGTATCCAATCAGATTCCACCTTTCATTTTGACAGTGCCTTTGGAAAATGAAAGGTGGAATCTGATTGTTTGTCATGGCCAACTAAGCCAGATCTACTTTACAGTTTGATCAATGACCCAAAAAGTTTGCAGATTTTACACGACATCTCTTACTTAACATTTTTGACTAGTAAATATGCTACTGATTGTCATTCCTCTGCGTTTTTGTTTCATTGGGGAAAAAAAGTCTGCTGTGATGTTTTTACATGGGCTGGAAAATTAAAGAGGGCCTATCAGCACTATCTTGAAATATTTAAAGAGCTAAATATCAGAAAATTATGGGTACTTTTTTATTTCAAAAACAAAGATGCCCCTGCTCATATATTGTGCCTAGTATTTACGCTCGGTTCTAGTGAAGTGAATGCGGCTGAGCTGCAATGCCATATACAACCTGCAAGGAGTGGAGCTGTTTTTGGAAGAAAGCAGTCATTTAATTTGCATGTTTTATGCCAAATATCTAATCCCAGAGACAGAAGATCTTACTGTAGGCAAAAACTGAACGTATATTCAATTGTGTGTATGCTTAATCTGGGGCTACCATTTCCTTCTACTCATCAGTGGATGAGGATTTAAAGGGTTGTCTGGACCTTGAAAAAAATGGGGATGGGAAGGCATTGTGTGTGAGTGAATAAAACTAAAAAAAAAAAAAAAAACAACACACTCACTTGCTCTGGTCATCCCAGGTCCTGTGGCACCTCTGTCCCTATGGCTTCTGGTCCCAGCCTAGCTGGAAGTATGATGTACCGACTCATCACACATCACTGCTGCCAGCCAATCAGTGGCCTCAGCAGTGATGTTTGTAGAGACAGCATGTGACCGCTGAGCTCATGGATTGGCCGGCACTGGTGATGTGGGTGGAGCTGGCATTTCATGGCTACGACTGTAAGTGGCGAGTACAGAGATGCACCACAAAAATCAGGACAACCAGAGCAGGTGTTTTTCTCAAACATTCACCATTCCTGGCCATCCCCAATTTTTTTTCGAGGCACATCTTCCTTTAATGCTCCTCATAAAAGCTAATTAAGTATATTTAAAATAGTAATCACCATTTTATGTACTGATACATATAAAATCAAGTGATATGCCTGAATAAAGCAAGGAAGGATAATGACTTGTTTGCTTGGACAAGGTGAGCTTTGACAACTGTTCACATGCTGCAGTGCTGTGCAGCGGCCGTTGTTGCTTTGGTGGGGCCCAGTGCCAGGGTGGCTTTGCCAGACAGCTGTTTGACTACTGGGTCCCGCTACCTGTTGGTGTGGTGCTGCGGCACCTGTGGTCGGCGGGCAGCACTGCGCCAAATTTAGAGTAGGCTCCCACTCAAGGAGGCAACCTTGTTGTGGTGAGTGGGCCTATGCTTTTTTGATCAAATTGTATACCAATGCCTCATGTACAGTATGCAACATAGGGGTAGGTTTACTATATATTGCGCTAAATTATGCTGAGAAGCAGTTATTAGATCAAAGCATAGTATTGAGGATGTGCAATCCAGTTTCACTTTCTTATATTTTACATAAAGGAATAGGATGACCACAATTGTCTTGTGTAAGGGCAGATCCGGGACAGAAAACAGAACACTACTTTCTTATGAGTGCATTTTAGTGAAAATCACTGTGAAGACCAGTTAATATGCTTTCTAGTAAACTAAATGGCACCCCAAAATGCATGTGGTGGGAAGAACCTGTGAAGTCAACCCCCCCCCCCCCTTTCCCATTTCCACAAGAGGAACTACATTGAGTGACGAATTCAAGGATCACAGAAAGGGGGCAGAGAAAGAAACAGGCCCTTCTGTCCTGCACCATAATAGGGGTTCCATTGCTCTATGTATGTCACTGTTTTTTATATTATGTCCACGTGTTCTTCACTAAATAAATTGTATGCACAGGACATAAAATGAAAAGTGAATGTCCTTGTACAAATGATGACTACACAAGCACTGTTGGCCCTGTGCTAAGTGAATTATATTAGCTACATTTCAGGTCAGCCAGCTATGTCTCTCTCTTTTATACCGTTCTACATGTACAGTTATTTATCACTTGTTATCCTGTTGTGAGTCATTCTGAATGTTCTCACTTCTTTGAGGGTGATGGATGTTTTTTACCACTTTGACACAATGAAAGTACAGCTGTACAGTTTTTAAAGGACCAGGCACCTAGTGCAGCCTGGAATTGTTAATAGCTGTAATTACATATACAAAATAAAGACACAATGTGATGTGTTCTGTGCCGTATTATTTGTTCTTTTGTTACAAGCTTCATTGCCATGCAGATAAATGCCTTCATTTTCTCATGTTTATTGCCTGGAGGACCTGGAGCTTCACGGCAGATGCTCCAATGCTGGAGACAGGTGCAGTAAGAAAAAAAAACATTTTGTGTTCTGAAGACAGATAAGCCCATGTGTAATCTGGGCACTCACACATATTGATGCATATCCTTGCACAAAGATTTGGGTTTCTTGATCTTCTCCTGTGCTGTTTTCAAATGACAGATGCATTTCACAGGTCAAATTTGCTGAGCTTACCTATCCAAACTTTGTGAAGACAAAGGTGATTATTTATTGTTGTGGAAATTTTATTATGCGGACATTTTATCTTAGGATGTGTGTGTGTTTTTATAGATTATCATCTGTCTCCCTGTGTCGGATTTAGCCAAAGAACGCTCTAGCAGAGGGTACTTGGGTTGAATCGAGACCAGTGGTAAAACCGTCAGTATGAAAACCTTCTCATGGGCTTGGAGACGTGTTCTCAGTGTGTAGGGGGGCGTTTGCCGGTTTGTGAGCACTAAGTGCAATACACTGGGCTTCTTCCCTTCAAATGTCTATACACATTAGAGAAGTGAAGTCTGCATAACGAGAGATACATATTATACCTCTGCTGCGGCTTCGCTATCTCTTTCTGGATACATATCTGCTTTTAAGACATGCATATCTGCCTTGTCGGTATACTCGTACCGTATACTGACAATAGCCGTAGCAATGTCTCGCAGATAATCTCAAACCTATAAGAACCAGTAGATTGATCTTCATTAGATACTGGTCACTATTGAATGAGGTCCATGCTTACAGTGATGGGGGTGGGTGGCCACCTGGCTGGTCAGGCAATGGACATGACTCATCCTTCCTTATACAGGGATGGGGTGTGTGCATTGTCTGTCCAGCCACATTGATTGCCCTTCCCTGTCCTTTGTCATGTCATCACTTCCTGTATGTTATCACTTCCTGTATCCTTGTCTTGGGCTAGCCCCTTTTTACACCTTTTGTGAGTAAATAAAAGAAACAGACTGGGCAGGGAGGAGGGGAGTTGCTCAGGAGAATTTAAGCAAGATGATAACACCTGGGTCTGCTGAGGGAAGAGAGATTTACCAATTTCCTTACACAAAGTTTGATGCGAGCAGATTACAACCATTAATATTTCTACAACAGTTTGGCGAGTTCAGTTAGGAAGATAATTTTTTTCCCCCGTTATCAGCAGAACTTAAAGGAGACACAGCTTAATTTTCAAAAAGCAAAAAAGGCCGGCATAAGGTAATATCCTTTTCCTTACTCTCATTTTTGAGAAAGTTTTGCTCTTTGTAAACTGAAATCTGTGTACTCCAATCTGCTGATATCAGAAAAAAATCTATTTAAAGAACCTTTTGGTGTATGTGGTTATCTGCTGCGTCAAGGGGTGTAAAGATAAGGTAAGCGCTTTTCCGTTGTGTTGATTGTATGGAGGTTGTATGATGAGATAGTGTGCTGAGCAGTAAAGGGTATTGTGTTTTATTTTGTAACTTCTTAACTTTTATGTTACTGTGATTTTGTAAGAGGCGATTTTATAGAGGTTTATAGAGGCAGAAATTGGTTTTAGTGTTTGTACATTAGAGACAGCATTTGGAGAGTATTTTTATATTGTTAACCTGTAAATCACCCACAGAGTGGAGGTTTTGCTCTAGTTTCGGGGGTAGGGAACAGGGAATATAGAAACTGTTTCTATTGCTGGATATTGTAGACACTATCTTGATTTCCTTTGTGTGATGACCATGTGGCTTGTCGGCCATCTTTAAGACGTGTGGTTTGTTGGCTATCTTAGTTAGTTTGCTATAGAAAGCGATTTGGTTGTTTTTGCCTGAAATGTTAGTTTTGTACAGAATAGTTATCTTGTCTTTTTGTAACCTTTCAGTTGTACAGTTCGATATTGTTTTGATAAGTTTTGTGCGGGATATTAGTGGAGTGTTCGGATATGGTATAGCGCAGTGACCAGTCTGATACAGGAATCATTGTGTGAGCATTAGTGGCAGTTTAGCGGTGAAATCGTCCTATAGTTGATGATTCTGCTTAATGTTTGTATATCTGTGGCTGTTACACTGAATTGTAGACTTGTTTGGCATAATTAATACGGGTACTACAGTGTAGAAAGGTTCTGTGCCAAAAGTATTGGGACAACTCCTAGAAATTGGTACTAGTGTTTTGTTTTTTGTAGCAACCATTGTGGTGTTTGTTTTCTTGTGCAATGGAAAGTATTTTTAAAGAAGTTGCAAAGTTGAAGGACACAGCGGCCATTCTTAAAGCTATGCAGGGATCTACTGATCCATGGCTGCAGGCTCAGAATTGTGTAGCAAACCTGATCGGTACCAAAAATGTGCAAAAAGAAAGGCAAGTATGCTCTGATCTTTGCTGCTGGGTGGCTAGCGGATAAATATCAGGAGCCTTGTAGGCTGAAGCGGAGTTTGGAAGGAGAAGTGGAAGATTTAAAAGTGGAAATTGTTAAATTGAGAACTCCTTGTCCAGCAGGCAGCTGAAGCTAGCTCTAATTACGAATGTACAGTCGTGGCCAAAAGTTTTGAAAATTACATGAATATTGGAAAAGTTTCTGCTTAAGTTTTTATAATAGCAATTTGCATATACTCCAGAATGTTATGAAGAGTGATCAGATGAATTGCATAGTCCTACTTTGCCATGAAAATTAACTTAATCCCCCAAAAAACTTTCCACTGCATTTCATTGCTGTCATTAAAGGACCTGCTGAGATCATTTCAGTAATCGTCTTGTTAACTCAGGTGAGAATGTTGACGAGCACAAGGAGATCATTATGTCAGGCTGATTGGGTTAAAATGGCAGACTTGACCTGTTAAAAGGAGGGTGATGCTTGAAATCATTGTTCTTCCATTGTTAACCATGGTGACCTGCAAAGAAATGTGTGCAGCCATCATTGCGTTGCATAAAAATGGCTTCACAGGCAAGGCTATTGTGGCTACTAAGATTGCACCTCAATTAACAATTTATAGGATCATCAAGAACTTCAAGGAAAGGGGTTCAATTCTTGTTAAGAAGGCTTTAGGACGTCCAAGAATGTCCAGCAAGCTCCAGGATCGTCTCCTAAAGAGGATTCAGCTGTGGGATCGGAGTGCCACCAGTGCAGAGCTTGCTCAGGAATGGCAGCAGGCAGGTGTGAGCGCATCTGCACGCACAGTGAGGCGAAGACTTTTGGAAGATGGCCTGGTGTCAAGAAGGCAAAAGTGATAACTAAGTGGCTCGGGGACCAAAAGTTGACATTTTGGGTCCATGGCCTGGAAACTCCCCAGATCTTAATGCCATTGAGAACTTGTGGTCAATCCTCAAGAAGTGGGTGGACAAACAAAAACCCACTAATTCTGACAAACTCCAAGAAGTGATTATGAAAGAATGGGTTGCTATCAGTCAGGAATTGGCCCAGAAGTTGATTGAGAGCATGCCCAGTCGAATTGCAGAGGTCCTGAAAAATGAAGGGCCAACACTGCAAATACTGACTCTGCATAAATGTCATGTAATTGTCGATAAAAGCCTTTGAAACGTATGAAGTGTGTGTAATTATATTTCACTACATCACTGAAACAAAGATCTAAAAGCAGTTTATCAGCAAACTGTGAAAACTAATATTTGTGTCATTCTCAAAACTTTTGGCCACGACTGTACTGTGAGGTGTAATATTGAGATGCGCAAGAAAAATGACTATTTATCTGACAGCCTGACGCATGCACAGGGTTATCGAAACAACTGTTGGAGAGTAATGTGTCTGGGATTAGAGGAAATGTATGGGCTGTAAGCATGGAGAAGTCTGAGGACTGTGGTTCAGATAGTGGAACAGACACAGGGATGGAGATGAACAATGTGTCTGACCCTGGAGTTGGAAGTATTAACACAAGGCCAGAAGATTCCTCAGATGAGTCCGTGGTAAGTGGACTCAATACAGATAGTAGTGTGGGATCTAGTATGGTTAATGTTTTGCGCCAAGTCAAATCACCATGTGCCAAGACAAGATATTGTGCAGGGAGACAAGCTATTCGTTGTTTTGCATGCAGGGAATACGGGCACATTGCACAATATTGTAACGTTGCTAATGGCAACAGACACAGGTATATTAAGTACCCCAGAACCACACCTAGAAGTAAAGTGGTTTATTCAGCAAGGTGGGGTAGTGGTCCTAGACATGGTTCTTTGCAAAGGCAAGGTCATTTATCAATGAAGCAGAATTTAAATCACAATATGAACGGTAAAAATGTGATGCTCAGAGAGGAAAGAGATCGGTTCTTGGAATTCAGTTTCTAATTTTTGTGTGCCAAAGAAGGGTACATTAAGGTCTTTGTAAACCATTTTAACTCTTAAGACCTAATTTAAATAGATTTTTCCTTCCCCTAGGAAAAAACGGTTTTGGGACCTTGTGATGTTCTTGCTTCTCTGGTAAAATGAATCTGAAGCTGTTTAGGGCTGGGCAAATTAACATTTTCAATGACTGGGTGGGTAGAAATTCACTTGTACGGATTCAGGTGAACCCTCCAAGACATTGATTTGTTAATTCAGTACTATACAGTTAAATGTGTTCCAGATGGTATTTGTATTTGGGTCTCAGTTTTAAGTTGACATAAAATTTTTACCGAATCTCAATGTATATAGCAAGACTGTAACTGAAGTTTTCTATGTTGTTTGTTTTTCTCTCCTGTTTACAGGTCTTCTACTAATCCTTTTTTTTTAAAGTTTTTTATTGAAGTTTTTTTTCTTCAGTTTTTCCTTATTTACCAACCCATTTTTATTTTAAGTCTATTATTAATTTTTTTCCTTTTTCATATTTTGGCATCTTTTTCGGTTTCATTTCCAGTTGTTTTTGTCTATTTTGACTGTAATATAATAGCAGTTAGTTTTCTGCAAGCGTGTGTTAGGCCTACAGCGTCTACTCTGCCAACTTCTGCCAGTGCCACTCATATCTGGTGTCACACACAGTAGCTTGCATAAAAAAATAATAATAATAATTTGACTGCAATATAATAGCAGTTAGTTTTCTGCAAGCGTGTATGATAGGCCTATAGCGTCTACTCTGCCAACTACTGCCAGTGCACAGTGCCACTCATATCTGGTGTCACAGTAGCTTGCACGCATAGTACAACTAAACTAATCTAAAAAAAAATGACAGGCAGAGGCAGGCCACCCTGCAGGGGCCGTCATGGTCGTGGTGCTGTGATTCCCTTTGGCCCTAGACTAATGCCCAGTGTTCAGAGGCCACGTACCCTGAACTCGAAAAGTTCTGAGGACATAGTTAACTGACTAACACAGGACACCCAATCTTCTACAGCTTCCACTCAGAACCTTGACGCACCCATCCTCCAGCTCAGCTTTGGGCACCTCTCAAGTTACCACTCGTCCACATGCCGCCACCACCAACACTAGCACCACAGCTGCTTCACTTGATCTGTCAGAGGAGTTATTTACACATCAGTTGGAAGAAATGAGTGATGCGCAACCATTATTGCCAGAGGATGTAGATAACAGGGATATGTCTCAGTCAGGCAGCATTACACACATGGACGTATGGTGTGATGATGTTGTACCCGCTGCTGCTTCCTTTGCTGAGTTGTCAGATACAAGTGAAGCAGTTGATGATGATGATGTGTCCGTGGATGTCATGTGGGTGCCTGCTCAAGAGAAGAAGATGGGGAGACAGAGAGGAGGAGGAGACGAGTTGGAAGCAGGGGGAGGTCGTCGCAAGGAGCTAGTGGCACAGTCAGACAGCATGTATCGGCACTTGGGGGTCAGCCAGACAGCACGCCAATCAACGCATGCTGTTGCCACCAACAGAATGCTGTCATTGCAAAGCTCAGCAGTGTGGCATTTTTTTTGTGTGTCTGCCAAAAGAAACTGAGTCGTGGTAAGTCCAACACCCACCTAGGTACACCTGCTTTGCGAAGGCACATGATCTCACATCACAAACGCCTATGGGATCAACACATGAGTACAAGCAGCACACAAACTCAACGCCACCATCCTCCTCCTGGTCCAGCATCTTCAGCCACGTCAACCACTGCTGTCCTCCTTGCCCCCTCTCAACCACCCGCCACTCCGCCTTGAGCAGTTCCTGCTCATCTGCCCACAGTCAGGTGTCTGTCAAGGAGATGTTTGAGCATAATGTCAGAGTCACCCCCTTGCCCAGCGTCTGACAGCTGGCTTTTCGGAACTCTTAGCCCGCCAGCTTTTACCATACAAGCCGGTGGAGTCTGAGGCCTTCAAAAGGAAGTCATGGCATGTCTGGCACACAGTGTTGGGGCAAGGGTCCATCTGACCACTGATACCTGGTCTGCAAAGCACGGTCAGGGCAGGTGAATCACCTACACTGCACATTGGGTAAACCTGCTGACGGCTGCCAAGCATGGAATGCGTAGCTCTGCAGAGGAGTTGGTGACACCGCCACGACTTGCAGGCAGGCCTGCTGCCACCTACTCTATCCTCTTCGCTAACCTCCTCGGCTGAGTCCTCTTCTGCTGCTGCGTCTTGCTCCACATCAATTGCACACCCCCAGCTCCCCAGGGGCTATTCCACATCCTGGATATGACAGTGTCACGCCGTCTTGGGGTTGACTTGCCTGAAAGCAGAGAGTCGCACCGCACCAGCACTCCTGAACGCACAGGTGGATCAGTGGCTGACTCCACACCAACTGGAGATCGGCAAAGTGTTGTGTGAAAACGGAAGTAATTTGTTGGCGGGATTGAATTTGGGCAAGTTGACACATGTGCCGTGCATGGCACATGTGTGCAATCTGATCGTACAACGCTTTGTGCATAAGTACCCAGGCTTACAGGACGTCCTCAAGCAGGCTAGGAAGGTGTGTGGCCATTTCAGGCATTCCTACACGGCCATGGCGCACTTTTCAAATATTCAGCAGCGAAACAACTTGCCAGTGAGGCGCTTGATTTGCGACAGCCTGACGCTTTGGAATTCAACACTCCTAATGTTTGACCGCCTGCTCCAACAAGAAAAAGCCGTCAACGAGTATTTGTATGACCATGGTGCTAGGACAGCCTCTGTGTAGCTGGGAATTTTTTTGCCACGTTACTGGACGCTCATGCCCAATGCCTGTAGGCTCATGCATCCTTTTGAGGAGATGACAAACCTAGTCAGTCGCACTGAAGGCACCATCAGCGACATCATCCCATTTGTTTTCTTGCCCTGTGAAGCGTGCTGGATCAGGCCATAGATGAGCGTGAAGAAGAGTTGTGGTCACCACCAGAAACAGCCTTATCAGCATCGCTTGCTGGATCTGCGGCAACGCTGTCAGAGGAGGAATGTGGCTTTGAGGAGGAGGAAGACCAACCACAGCAGGAATCCCAGGGTGCTTGTTGTCACCTATCTGGTACCCATGGTGTTGTACGTGGCTGGGGGGGAAGAACAGACCTTCAGTGAGGACGAGGAACGGGACATGAGTAGCTCGGCATCCAACCTTGTGCAAATGGGGTCTTTCATGCTGTCGTGCCTGTTGAGGGACCCTCGTATAAAAAGGCTGAAGGCGAACGACCTGTACTGGGTGGCCACGCTACTAGACCCCCGGTATAAGCAGAAAGTGCCTGAAATGTTACTGAATTACCAGAAGTCGGAAAGGATGCAGAAGTTCCAAAATAATAAATTTAAAAGTATGCTTTACACAGCGTATAAGAGTGATGTCACAGCACAACGGGAATCTAACAGGGGAAGAGGTGAACGTAATCCTCCTCCTACCATGACCACGCCGGCAAGGACAGGATGCTTTACAGATGTGTTGTTGATGGAGGACATGCAGAGCTTTCTAAGTCCTACGGATCACCACAGCCCCTCGGGGTCCACCCTCAGAGAATGACTCGACCGAAAGGTAGCAGA
Source organism: Bufo gargarizans (assembly GCF_014858855.1). Lineage (NCBI taxonomy): Eukaryota > Metazoa > Chordata > Amphibia > Anura > Bufonidae > Bufo > Bufo gargarizans. Next base: position 242,609,984 of record NC_058080.1, on the reverse strand, counting down.
CTACCTTGCCTTAACTGCAGATATTGACCCTCTGAGGAGCGATGAACCCCTTGACCTGTGGCCTGAGCTATCCCAATTTGCAATAGAATTTCTGGCCTGTCCCACTTCAAGTGTCCTGTCAGAAAGGACCTTCAGTGCAGCAGGAGGTAATGTCACTGAGAAGAGAAGTCGCCTAGGTCAAAAAAGTCTAGATTACCTCACCTTTATTTAGATGAATGAGGCATGGACCCCGAAGGGACTGACAGTGGGCGATACAAAAAAGGCCTGATAACTGAGATGAGCTGCCTTGGGCTAAAAATGGTCCACACGCTGCTGTATTTTATCTCTGCATGCCGGATGACTTGCGTGACTTATCCGCCACCAACTAGGGTTCAAGCCGCAATGTTTTAGGGCACTTTCTGCCTGGAAAACATAAATTTTTCTAGCCGCTGCGGCTGCAACAATACCTAGTCTTTCAGGCATGTGTACATGCCTAATTTTTCTGGCCTCTGGTGCTGCACTGTGGCTGCAAAAACAAACAAAAAAAAGGCACATACATGTGTCAATTCCCCTTCGTGATCTTTACCTTGTTGTGGTGAAGGGGCTTGTGTATCACAATGAAGCGACCACCTCTATGAGTGTGTTGGCAATGGCAATGTTGGCACACCCCAGATGATAAGGTTGTTGTTTCATTGTGAACAGACCAAAAGCGATCGGCTGGATAATTTTGCATAGAAAAAACATTCATTTTTCTTTGTGATCATCTAAGGTGATCATTAAAGCCTACTAGGCCAACAATGGGCCCACACTGCAGAATCATTGTTTTCTGGGTCACTTAACTGTCACTGAACTACCTTAGCACGACCATAGGCTTTGAAAAAACCGACCAAGCATCTTTTTCCATCTCCCGGTTCCTAAAAATCTATTCCATACACGTCCCCTGATAGGGGACGTAACAGGGATTAAACTGATATGAGTGGTGTGTTTAAGTAGTACTATTCCTATCAGTTTAATCCCTGTTACGTCCCCTATCAGGATACATGGAATAGGATACATGGAATAGGATACGGATACATGGAATAGATTTTAGGAACCGGAAGATGGAAAAAGTACTCTGGTGGCACAGTACATTGCAAGCCGTACGCGCAGTGCCCCAAATTGGAAGAGGACCGACCAAGCATCTTTTTCCATCTCCCGGTTCCTAAAACTGTTAAGAACATTTTTTATTTTTTTTTATAAAAAAAAAAAAAAAAAAGAGGATAGCCTCTGCGGAGCTGGGTATTTTTTGGCCTCATTACTGAACGCTCATGCACAATGGCTGTAGGCTCATGCGTCCTTGCGGAGGTGACAAACCTGGTCAGTCAAACCCAAGGCAACATCATCGACCTCATCCCATATGCGTTTTTTCTGGAGCGTGTCCTGCGAAGAGTGCTGGATCAGGCCGTAGATGAGCATGAAGAGGAAGAGTTGTCACCATCACCACTAGAAGCAGCCTTGTTGTCATTGATTGCTGGACCTGCGGCAATGCAGAGAGAGGAGTCTGAAGAAGAGGAGTCAGTTGCAGTTAACCGCTCCAGGACCGCCGTACGCAGGATTGCGTCCTGCCGGCGGCCCTGCTCTTCTGGGTGGACGCATATACGCGTCCTCCCGCGAGAGCCGAGATTTCCTGTGAACGCGCGCGCGCTCACAGCAACGGAAGGTAAGAGAGTGGATCTCCAGCCTGCCAGCGGCGATCGTTCGCTGGCAGGCTGGAGATGTTTTTTTTTTAACCCCTAACAGGTATATTAGACGCTGTTTTGATAACAGCGTCTAATTAATATACCTGCTACCTGGTCCTCTGGTGGTCCCTTTTGTTTGGATCGACCACCAGAGGACACAGGTAGCTCAGTAAAGTAACACAAAACACTACACTACCCCCCCCTGTCACTTATTAACCCTTTATGAACCACTGATCACCCCATACAGACTCCCTGATCAACTCCCTGTCATTGATCACCCCCCTGTCATTGATCACCCCCCTGTCAGGCTCCGTTCAGACGTCCGTATGATTTTTACGGATCCACTGATACATGGATCGGATCCGCAAAACGCATACGGACGTCTGGAGCTTTACAGGGGGGTGATCAATGACAAGGGGGTGATCACCCATATAGACTTCCCGATCACCCCCCTGTCATTGATCACCCCCCTGTAAGGCTCCATTCAGACGTCCGTATGATTTTTACGGATACATGGATCGGATCCGCAAAACACATACGGACGTCTGGAGCTTTACAGGGGGGTGATCAATGATTTAAATTTTTTATTTTTTGTCGCAAGTTAGTGGAATATGAGACTTTGTAAGGAAAAAAATATATATAAAAAAATATCATATTCCGCTAACTTGTGACAAAAAATAAAAAATAATAGGAACTCGCCGTGCCCCTCACGGAATACCTTGGGGTGTCTTCTTTCCAAAATGGGGTCACTTGTGGGGTAGTTATACTGCCCTGGCAATTTATGGGCCCAAATGTGTGAGAAGTACTTTGCAATCAAAATGTGTAAAAAAAATGGCCTGCGAAATCCGAAAGGTGCACTTTGGAATGTGGGTCCCTTTGCCCACCTAGGCTGCAAAAAAGTGTCACACATCTGGTATAACCGTACTCAGGAGAAGTTGGGGAATGTGTTTTGGGGTGTCATTTTACATATACCCATGCTGGGTGAGAAAAATATCTTGGTCAAATGCCAACTTTGTATAAAAAAATGGGAAAAGTTGTCATTTGCCAAGATATTTCTCTCACCCAGCATGGGTATATGTAAAATTACACCCCAAAACACATTCCCCAACTTCTCCTGAGTACGGCGATACCAGATGTGTGACACTTTTTTGCAGCCTAGGTGGGCAAAGGGACCCACATTCCAAAGTGCACCTTTCGGATTTCACCGGTCATTTTTTACAGATTTTGATTGCAAACTACTTCTCACACATATGGGCCCCTAAATTGCCAGGGCAGTATAACTACGCCACAAGTGACCCCATTTTGGAAAGAACACACCCCAAGGTATTCCGTGAGGGGCATGGCGAGTTCCTAGAATTTTTTATTTTTTGTCGCAAGTTAGTGGAATATGAGACTTTGTAAGAAAAAAAAAAATCATCATTTTCTGCTAACTGGTGACAAAAAATAAAAAGTTCTATGAACTCACTATGCCCATCAGCGAATACCTTAGGGTGTCTACTTTCCGAAATGGGGTCATTTGTGGGGGTTTTCTACTGTCTGGGCATTGTAGAACCTCAGGAAACATGACAGGTGCTCAGAAAGTCAGAGCTGCTTCAAAAAGCGGAAATTCACATTTTTGTACCATAGTTTGTAAACGCTATAACTTTTACCCAAACCATTTTTTTTTTTGCCCAAACATTTTTTTAGCGAAAAATTTATATATGGATGTCGTTTTTTTTGCAAAATTTTACAGCTGAAAGTGAAAAATTTCATTTTTTTGCAAAAAAAATCGTTAACTTTTGATTAATAACAAAAAAAGTAAAAATGGCAGCAGCAATAAAATACCACCAAATGAAAGCTCTATTAGTGAGAAGAAAAGGAGGTAAAATTCATTTGGGTGGTAAGTTGCATGACCAAGCGATAAACGGTGAAAGTAGTGTAGTGCAGAAGTGTAAAAAGTGGCCTGGTCATTAAGGGGGTTTTAGCTAGCGGGGTTGAAGTGGTTAATTAGGGAATTCGGGGAAGTTTCCTACTATAAAATAAACAAATCCAAATCCCAAATCCTAGCTGTTAAAGTTCCCCCATCTTTGAAGAGGGCTTTAGAGAGTGAATTTCCCTTTCAATGGGCAGTAGACTCAATCACATATTTAGGCGTACAAATTTGCTACCCCCTCTCAAGGCTAGTTAAAAGTAACTATGATGTTTTATACAATTCCCTCCAAACTGATTTGGATCGTTACTCTAAGCTGGACCTATCCTGGTTAGGGCGCATAGTAGTATATAAAATGATGGTGCTCTCAAAGATTTTATACTTATTTCGTACTCTACCCATCCCAATACCTACCTCAGTCATAGCAAAACTTAAATCTCAAATGCTTTCATTCATTTGGAAAAAAGGCCCTCATAGAATAGCGGCTTCTATACTCTACAACCATAGATCCCACGGAGGCTTGGGGGTTCCGAATCTTCAGGGTTACTATGACTCATTTGTCTTCAAACAACTAAGGTATTGGTGTAGCCAGGAACAGACCCCAAGCTGGCAACAGATAGAAGTGGACCTTAACAAAGGGATTTCACTTTATTCCCTTCTTGTATTACACGCTATAGATCCTAGTTTTCCGCTTCCCACTCCACAGACTCTGAAAGCATCTATACAAACGTGGAAACAACTATTACAACGTGTTGATCAAACATCTCCAAAAAGAATTGTCCAGGTTCCCATTGAGATCCTGCAATATTATATAGATGATTTCTCAGTGAGTGGCTGGCGGAAAGTGGGGATACGGGTAATAAAGGATTTTTATGTTAATGATACTATGAAGTCGTTTTCAGACTTACAGGTTTCCTTTAAGATACCTGACTCTTACCAATTCAACTATTATAGGATTGCTCACTTTTTGTCGAACTGGCCCACCAGAGTGGCAATGCTTCCAGTTATTCTTCTTAATTATTTGCGGGGCACCCAAGGGGCGTCGCAGATTCCCACAAATGCAATATACAAAACCGTGATAGGAGATGTACACTTGTCCAAAAAGGCACACTTCATGGACTGGGAGAGAGATTTAAGGACCTCATTCCCGAAATCTAAATGGATTTCAGCGATCAAAATCACACATCACGCCACTAAATGCTCTAACCTATTGGAATGCTACCACAAAATACTCACTCGGTGGTATTTTACTCCCTCCAAATTGAGTAGATTTTATCCTAATGTTAAAAATGTGTGCTGGCGATGTCAGAAATCTCCAGGTAACATATTGCATATCTTCTGGGAATGTGTCACGCTCCAACCCTTCTGGACGGAGGTTGGGGACCTGATGAGAGAGGTGACAGGTCAAAAAATTTCGCTTTCCCCGGCCATGGCACTCCTCTCATTGGATCTTGACTTGATCCCAAGACAATTGAGATTACTGATTTGTCATATATTACTAACAGCTAAACTCTTAATTGCTAAAAAATGGAAATCGTCCTTAATCCCTTCTAAGAGTGATCTCATAGATAGAATTTCTACCCATGTTATATTCGAGCATCTTTGGGCCCAGCGGACTGACAGGGTACGCTATTTCCACTCAAATTGGTCTCCTTGGCAAAATTCCCTATGCCTAGATAACTTAGTCCTTCCCATTTGTCCACAGAAAGGTTCTTTAACATGGATCTGGTGCTCTAATGAAACTAATTAGCTAACCATCCATTTTACCATTTTTTTAAAAAAATATTTCCTTTCCCCGTCCTTCCTTTTCTTTAGTTTGTCTTGTCTTGTGTGTTCTGAATTTCCTTCACCCTTTGTTACCTCAATTTTAAGTGTCTCCGTCCTACGTAGGCAGCACCCGAGCGGGTGCCGTAGGACAAATTGTCTATCTAATGCCCAAACATTAATGGTATTATGTACGTTCATTCCATCATATGTGGCTGCGTCCACAAAGAAGCTGCTGTATTTTATTATTGCCATTTTCACAATAAAACATTTTTGTGAAAAAAAAGAAGAGGAGTCAGAGGAGGAAGGTGGCTTTGAGGAGGTGGAAGACCAACCACAGCAGGCGTCCCAGGGGGCTTGTTGTCATCTTTCGGGGACCCTTGGTGTTGTATGTGGCTGGGTGGAGGAAGAGACCTTCAATGACGTCAGTGAGGACAAGGAACGGGACATGGCTAGCTTGGTATCCAGAAAGCAGTATTTGTGGATCACTGCAGCTGGGTAATGGATTCAGGTGCTCTTGGTTTATGTGACCCACCCAGTCACAGAAAAAGGCTACAAAATATAAAGGATAAACCAGGCACTCAACTATGGAGTGAATTGATCAATATTATTTATTCCCACAATAGTAAAATACAATATATACCTATAAAATGCAATAAAATCACTTCCGTACATTTAAACAAATAGCGGCAATAGTAGACATAAATTCTAAAATCACTCTAAAATCACTTATAGCAGTACTGGTGGGTATATATTCTGAGATCGCAGATAAAACTTAAAATACTATAGTCATTGATCCAATCTAGGAAAAACGCAATTCCGTACTTTGTAACAAAGTCTTATGGGCACTCCTCAGTCTTAAGTCGGTAATAGCAAAGTGCAATTTGTGCACAACGGTGGCGTCCCACCTAGTTGAGCAACTATGTTGCTTTACCTTGCGTGTGTCTTCTTATCCTGCGTCCGGACCTGAAAAGAGTATGCTGTCGACACAACGTCACCTGGATATCCACTCACGAAAACTTTGTGGCCTTGTTTGCAGGGATTCCTCCGGTGTTCGTCGCTTTCAGCTGTTCAATTTCAACGGGTCCAGGGAAGCTACTGTTCCAGCATGCCGGTACAAGGTATTAAACCATACGTGTTTCGGGGTTCTCTGGATGACCCCTTCCTCAGTGGTAACCCTGAAGTGCTTCCCCACATCCTTTTATATAAAATCGTGGAAAAAGGCAAAGTCCGGACACGGATTTCATCATACCAAAACATGGAGAACTGGAATAATCATTGTATGCGTTTTTCTTGTTCCATTTTTAACAAGTACGGTTCTTGGAATGCGTTTTTTAGATAAATTGCGTTTTATGTTCCTTTGCTGCTTAAATATAAATTAAATAATATATCATATAATTTTTATTACAATATAATTTTTAAAAAATGTTAAAAATGTAAAAAAGTAAAAATTACATATAAAAGCACACCTACATCGCAATTCATCAATAATTTGGGTGAGGGAAGTCAAGGGGCATGGGATCACAAGAAGCCAAAAAGTTCCCAATCGGCATTCAGTCCTTTTGGGACTAGGGAACCAAAATCAAATATAAACTTTGATTCCACCCTTGACATTTTTTTGATCAAATCACCTCCCCTCCGGCGTCACCATTGTTAGGGCTGTGTAAGTGAGACCCGTTGGATCATTATTGTGACATAACTTAAAGTGCCTTGAGACGGTATGATTTTCATAGCCTTTACGGATATTTGCTATATGCTCTGCAATCCTTGTCTTAAGGCACCTCTTCGTACGACCAATATATTGCCTTCTACAAGGACAGGTCAACAGATATATAACATTCTTGCTGTTACATGTCAGAAAGGTTTTAATTTCATATATATAGTCATTACTGGTCGAGGAAACTTTAATTGTTTTTCTCTGGAAGTTTGTTATTTTACAATTTGAACATGTTCTACATCTAAAAAAGCCCTCAAAACACAACCATTGATTATCCTTCTTTTTGGGATTACTTCTAGATATTTTTGTCGTAGGTGCTATTTTTAGACCCAGGTTGTTGGCGCGAGTATAAATTATTTTTGGTTTTGTCGGCATCAATGGTCCTATAGTTTTATCTTTCTGCAGAAATGACCAGTGCTTCGCAATGATGGTCTCAATTTTCTTATATTGAGTATTAAAGGGCAGAATCACCTGTAATTCCCCACATGTCATACCATCACTGCTAGATGCAACTGGGTTCTCTACAAAAAAAGCCTGCCGATCTAGATTCTTCACCTTATTCAGAGCTTTTTCAATACAGTCACTAGGATAATCTTTTTCAATAAACTGCTGTCTCAATACTTCAGCCTCATTCTCAAATGTCTCATTTCTTGTGCAGTTTCTTTTGAGGCGCCTGAATTGGCTTGTTGGTACATTCAGCAGCCACCTAGGGAGGTGGCAGCTCGAATGTAAAATAAAATTGTTCCTTGCTGTAGACTTATAATAAGTGCTACAGTTAATTTTATCCCCATCAACATCAATTTTTAGATCCAAAAATTCAATCCCCGTTTTGCTCACATTTGCCGCAAACTGAAGGTTTCGATCATTCAAATTTATGTTTGATAGGAAGGAATCCAATGCCAGATCAGTACCTCTCCAGACAAAAATAACATCGTCTATGTACCGCTTCCAGAGCACCAGATCCGCACCCAGTACTGGCAGAATATAGTCACCCTCCCAATTAGCCATAAACAGATTTGCATAACTGGGTGCCAATCTGGTGCCCATCGCGGTACCAGATTCCTGTAGATAAAATTCTGTATTAAAAGCAAAATAGTTGTGCTTCAGTATAAAACTCACCACTTCTACAATATATTCTATTTGTACTGATTTAAAAAAAAAACGCTTTTGTCAAGTTGAGATCTCAACGCCACAAGTCCCTGATCGTGCCTAATGGATGTGTAGAGGGATCGGACATCGAGAGTCCCCAATGTCCAATTCTCCTCTACTGTTAATTCCTCCAATATTTTTACTATCTGTGTGGTATCTTTTAGGTAGAATTTTGTTTTTTTAACTAGCGGTTGTAGTTGATAATCCACATATTGGGAAAGGTTGGCCGTAAGGGAATTAATCCCCGAAATTATAGGACGGCCCGGGGGATTTGTGAGGTTTTTGTGTATCTTCGGCAAATAATAAAATACCGGAAGTCTACACTGTGTACTCAATATAAAATTTGCCTCACTTTCTAATAAAATATTTTTCCTGATGCCCTTTTCACATAACTGTGTCAACTGCGGATAAAAATTATTGGTGGGATCTGCCTTTAGTTTGGTGTACACATTTGTGTCAGACAGTTGTCTGTGACATTCTTTATTGTAATCATCAGTGCTTAGAATTACTATTGCTCTGCCTTTATCGGCGGGGCGTATAGTAATCCCATCATCCTTCTCCTGGTTGGAAAGGTTTGATTTCTTCTTATTTATACCGCCTAAAGTTCTAATGTCCCTTTCTACATTTTTTCTAAATGCTTCTATCTCTGGACTGATCTCATTCCTAGGGTATTTGGTCGACCTAGGTTTTAGTTCCGTGTGGATGAAGTCAGATATTTCCTGGGATTGCAATGCAATGGGGTTCTTCATAAAGTACTTCTTAAGACAGATTTTTCTTACGAATTTTTCTATACCTACATAGGTGTCAAATTTATTTAACCGTAAGCTCGGGGCAAATTTAAGGCCCTTATTTAATAAAGATGTTTGGAATGACGTTAAATTGACTCCACTCAGATTAATGATGGAGCTTGGTAATGGTGCTACTAAATCTAATATAATGTGATCCACAGATACTGCTTTCTGATTTCACTTTATCCACCTTTCTGATGAGCTCCTCGGCTGGGAACATGGATATATGGAGTTTTATTGAGACCAAAAAACAAATGATAGATTCCTTTAGTTTTGATGATAGATCAAGCTATTCAGAGTCTGTAGCAGGAGTATTTGGAGAGCTTGAAATCCTATTACAGAAACAACTTAGACAACAATGGGAAGTCAAATCCCTTACACAGTATATTAAAAATGGGATCATTCCCAAGGGATTGCAGCTCTCAAAGACTCCAGCACAAGATTTATGTGAAGATAATTTTAATGCAGAGTGGGACCAATTACTCAAAAACCAGTCCATTGTATTAATGGAATTAATAATCAAAAGACGTGTACAGATTTTAGACGATTTATCTGGAAAAATTATGAGGATTAAAGATAGAGTTGAAGCATTACCTAAAAACGAAGATTTTAATAATTGGCAACAAAGGATCTGTAAAAATATAGATAGATTGGAACAAGAAATTATAGATAAAAAAATGAGAAAATATAATAGACGACACTCAGACAATGATGGGGAACACACAAGTGAGGTAGTGCAGGCAAAGGAAATCACTATACAACATTCAAAAGTGAAAAGAAAGAATAAACACAAAGACACGCACAAAGAAACACATAGAAACACTATAGAAGAAATGGACACAAATCTAGACACTAATATTAAAACCTCAAACAAATATGAAGTATTGAGCAGGGTACCTTTTTTAGATCAAAGTCCTGCACATTACCGAACTCAGAACGCACGACAACGTATCCAACACTCCCCCAAGAGATCACATCACTTAGACCCTCCAGCCCAACACACGTACAATTTACGGAACAAACAAACCACACAGAATTGGACACCCCCGAATTACAATCCACATTGGAGGCACAACAGGACACCAGACAGATCACTAGATTGAACACAAGATTACCAAAGACCAAGAGAAAAACACAAAGGGCAAAGAGAAAAACACAGACACAGATATTAGATTTAGTAGCACCATTACCAAGCTCCATCATTAATCTGAGTGGAGTCAATTTAACGTCATTCCAAACATCTTTATTAAATAAGGGCCTTAAATTTGCCCCAAGCTTACGGTTAAATAAATTTGACACCTATGTAGGTATAGAAAAATTCGTAAGAAAAATCTGTCTTAAGAAGTACTTTATGAAGAACCCCATTGCATTGCAATCCCAGGAAATATCTGACTTCATCCACACGGAACTAAAACCTAGGTCGACCAAATACCCTAGGAATGAGATCAGTCCAGAGATAGAAGCATTTAGAAAAAATGTATAAAGGGAAATTAGAACTTTAGGCGGTATAAATAAGAAGAAATCAAACCTTTCCAACCAGGAGATTGCAGCGATTAAACAGCTACAGAAGGATGATGGGATTACTATACGCCCCGCCGATAAAGGCGGAGCAATAGTAATTCTAAGCACTGATGATTACAATAAAGAATGTCACAGACAACTGTCTGACACAAATGTGTACACCAAACTAAAGGCAGATCCCACCAATAATTTTTATCCGCAGTTGACACAGTTATGTGAAAAGGGCATCAGGAAAAATATTTTATTAGAAAGTGAGGCAAATTTTATATTGAGTACACAGTGTAGACTTCCGGTATTTTATTATTTGCCGAAGATACACAAAAACCTCACAAATCCCCCGGTCCGTCCTATAATTTCGGGGATTAATTCCCTTACGGCCAACCTTTCCCAATATGTGGATTATCAACTACAACCGGTAGTTAAAAAAACAAAATTCTACCTAAAAGATACCACACAGATAGTAAAAATATTGGAGGAATTAACAATAGAGGAGAATTGGACATTGGGGACTCTCGATGTCCGATCCCTCTACACATCCATTAGGCACGATCAGGGACTTGTGGCGTTGAGATCTCAACTTGACAAAAGCGTTTTTTTTAAATCAGTACAAATAGAATATATTGTAGAAGTGGTGAGTTTTATACTGAAGCACAACTATCTTGCTTTTAATACAGAATTTTATCTACAGGAATCTGGTACCGCGATGGGCACCAGATTCGCACCCAGTTATGCAAATCTGTTTATGGCTAATTGGGAGGATGAATATATTCTGCCAGTACTGGGTGCGGATCTGGTGCTCTGGAAGCGGTACATAGACAATGTTATTTTTGTCTGGAGAGGTACGGATCTGGCATTGGATTCCTTCCTATCAAACATCAATTTGAATGATCAAAACCTTCAGTTTGCGGCAAATGTGAGCAAAACGGGGATTGAATTTTTGGATCTAAAAATTGATGTTGATGGGGATAAAATTAACTGTAGCACTTATTATAAGTCTACAGCAAGGAACAATTTTATTTTACATTCGAGCTGCCACCTCCCTAGGGGGCTGCTGAATGTACCAACAAGCCAATTCAGGCGCCTCAAAAGAAACTGCACAAGAAATGAGACATTTGAGAATGAGGCTGAAGTATTGAGACAGCAGTTTATTGAAAAAGATTATCCTAGTGACTGTATTGAAAAAGCTCTGAATAAGGTGAAGAATCTAGATCGGCAGGCTTTTTTTGTAGAGAACCCAGTTGCATCTAGCAGTGATGGTATGACATGTGGGGAATTACAGGTGATTCTGCCCTTTAATACTCAATATAAGAAAATTGAGACCATCATTGCGAAGCACTGGTCATTTCTGCAGAAAGATAAAACTATAGGACCATTGATGCCGACAAAACCAAAAATAATTTATACTCGCGCCAACAACCTGGGTCTAAAAATAGCACCTACGACAAAAATATCTAGAAGTAATCCCAAAAAGAAGGATAATCAATGGTTGTGTTTTGAGGGCTTTTTTAGATGTAGAACATGTTCAAATTGTAAAATAACAAACTTCCAGAGAAAAACAATTAAAGTTTCCTCGACCAGTAATGACTATATATATGAAATTAAAACCTTTCTGACATGTAACAGCAAGAATGTTATATATCTGTTGACCTGTCCTTGTAGAAGGCAATATATTGGTTGTACGAAGAGGTGCCTTAAGACAAGGATTTCAGAGCATATAGCAAATATCCGTAAAGGCTATGAAAATCATACCGTCTCAAGGCACTTTAAGTTATGTCACAATAATGATCCAACGGGTCTCACTTACACAGCCCTAACAATGGTGACGCCGGAGGGGAGGTGATTTGATCAAAAAAATGTCAAGGGTGGAATCAAAGTTTATATTTGATTTTGGTTCCCTAGTCCCAAAAGGACTGAATGCCGATTGGGAACTTTTTGGCTTCTTGTGATCCCATGCCCCTTGACTTCCCTCACCCAAATTATTGATGAATTGCGATGTAGTTGTGCTTTTATATGTAATTTTTACTTTTTTACATTTTTAACATTTTTTTAAAATTATATTGTAATAAAAATTATATGATATATTATTTAATTTATATTTAAGCAGCAAAGGAACATAAAACGCAATTTATCTAAAAAACGCATTCCAAGAACGAAGAACCGCACTTTTAAAAATGGAACAAGAAAAACGCATACAATGATTATTCCAGTTCTCCATGTTTTGGTATGATGAAATCCGTGTCCGGACTTTGCCTTTTTCCACGATTTTATATAAAAGGATGTGGGGAAGCACTTCAGGGTTACCACTGAGGAAGGGGTCATCCAGAGAACCCCGAAACGCGTATGGTTTAATACCTTGTACCGGCATGCTGGAACAGTAGCTTCCCTGGACCCGTTGAAATTGAACAGCTGAAAGCGACGAACACCGGAGGAATCCCTGCAAACAAGGCCACAAACATAGTTTTCGTGAGTGGATATCCAGGTGACGTCGTGTCGACAGCATACTCTTTTCAGGTCCGGACGCAGGATAAGAAGACACACGCAAGGTAAAGCAACATAGTTGCTCAACTAGGTGGGACGCCACTGTTGTGCACAAATTGCACTTTGCTATTACCGACTTAAGACTGAGGAGTGCCCATAAGACTTTGTTACAAAGTACGGAATTGCGTTTTTCCTAGATTGGATCAATGACTATAGTATTTTAAGTTTTATCTGCGATCTCAGAATATATACCCACCAGTGCTGCTATAAGTGATTTTAGAGTGATTTTAGAATTTATGTCTACTATTGCCGCTATTTGTTTAAATGTACGGAAGTGATTTTATTGCATTTTATAGGTATATATTGTATTTTACTATTGTGGGAATAAATAATATTGATCAATTCACTCCATAGTTGAGTGCCTGGTTTATCCTTTATATTTTGTAGCTTGGTATCCAACCTTGTGCAAATGGGGAGTTTGCGGTTGTGCAAATGGACTGTTTGCGGTTGTTTGCCATGCATTAAACGGGGAGTTTGGTCTGTCAGGGTTTGGTCTGTCACTGTAAAGCGGGCGTAACCCTTGCACTACCTGATCGATACAACATCATACCTGATCGTATACACACACTGGATGTTTTAAAGCACGTTAGTCCAAACAATTTAGGAATGTTAGGTGATTTATGCCCTTTATGGATTAAAACCCGACTCTGCGTCAACTACGTAATTTTCCATATGAGTTTTGCCATGGATCCCCCTCCGGCATGCCATAGTCCAGGTGTTAGTCCCCTTGAAACAACTTTTCCATCACTATTGTGGCCAGAAAGAGTCCCTGTGGGTTTTAAAATTCGCCTGCCTTTTGAAGTCAATGGCGGTTCGCCCGTTCGCGAAAATTTGCGTTCGCCGCTCGCGAACGGAAAATTTTATGTTCACGACATCTTTACTTAGGATGTGTGTGTGTTTTTATACATTGTCATCTGTCTCCCTATGTTGGATTTAGCCAAAGAACACTCTAGCAGAGGGTACTCGGGTTGAATCAGGACCAGTGGTAAAACCGTTAGTATGAAAACCTTCTCATGGGCTTGGAGACGTGTTCTCAGTGTGTAGGGGGGCGTTTGCCGGTTTGTGAGCACTAAGTGCAATGCACTGGGCTTCTTCCCTTCAAATGTCTATACACATTAGAGAAGTGAAGTCTTCATAATGAGAGATACATATTATACCTCTGCTGCGGCTTCGCTATCCCTTTCTGGATACATATCTGCTTTTAAGACATGCATATCTGCCTTGTCGGTATACTCGTACCGTATACTGACAATAGCCATAGCAATGTCTCACAGATAATCTCAAACCTATGAGAACCAGTAGAATGAACTTCATTAGATACTGGTCACTTTTGAGCAGTATTGAATGAGGTCCATGCTGCCAGTGATGGGGGGTGGGCGGCCACCTGGCTGGTCAGGCAATGGACATGACTCATCCTTCCTTATACAGGGATGGGGTGTGTGCATTGTCTGTCCAGCCACATTGATTGCCCTTCCCTGTCCTTTGACATGTCATCACTTCCTGTATGTCATCACTTCCTGTATCCTTGTCTTGGGCTAGCCCCTTTTTACACCTTTTGTGAGTAAATAAAAGAAACAGACTGGGCAGGGAGGAGGGGAGTTGCTCAGGGGAATTCAAGCAAGATGGTAACACCTGGGTCTGGCTCTGACTGCGGTTGAGGGAAAAGAGATTTACTTATTTCTTTACACAAAGTTTGATGCGAGCAGATTACAACTATTAATATTTCTACAATATTATGAAGCTGAAATACGCCAGTATTAGCAATCTGCGACTTCTTCCCGCTCACGACAGGTCTAAAAAAGTGGGCCAGCAGACCTGTATCATTTACTATTTTCAGGCATAGAAAAAAGGTTTAAATGTAAGGCTACTTTCACACTGGCGTTTTGAATTCCATTTGTGAGATCCGTTTCAGGGATCTCACAAACAGTTCAAAACGGATCAGTTTAGCCCTAATGCATTCTGAATGGATAAGGATACGTTCAGAATGGATCAGTTTGCCTCCGCTCTGCCTCCATTCCGCTCTGGAGGCGGACACCAAAACGCTGCTTGCCTGGACATGCGGCTCCAAACGGATCCATCCTGACTTACAATGTAAGTCAATGGGGACAGATCCGTTTTCACTGACACAATATGGTGCAGTTGAAAACGGATCTATTCCCCATTGACTTTCAATGTAAGTCAGGACGGATCTGTTTTGACTTAGACTTTTTTTTTTAAAAAGAATAATGCAAACGGATCCGTTCTGAACAGATACAAGCATTTGCATTATAGGTAAGGATCCGTCTGTGCAGAAACCAGACAGATCCGCACCTAACGCAGGTGTGAAAGTAGCCTAAGACAAATCAGCTGCTGAAAAAACCTTTGCCATTTTACACTGTGTACACAAGGTAGAGTTTTTTTTTAAAATAAAGTCAATGGGGAAACTTAGGCTACTTTCACACCAGCGTTTTCCCTTTCCGCTATTGAGATCCTTCATAGGGTCCTAATAGCGGAGGAAAATGGGGAGAAAACATAACTGAAGGGAACTGAGTGCACCAGAATGCATTCCCTTCCGTTTCACTGCATTCCCATGACGCACACAAAAGCGCAGCAAGCAGGGTTTTTGAGTGCGTCCTGGGATGCAGAGCAAGACGCATCTGACACAAAATAAAATAGATCCGTCACCGATTATCTTACAATTGTTTTAGAGACGGATCCATCATTGAGACGTTAAAGATAATATACCTGGATCTGTTCATAACGGATGCAGATGGTAATATCATCATGATGGAAGTGTTTTTGCTGATCCATGATGGATCCAACAAAAGCGCAGAAGTGAAAGTATCCTTGGTAAGTTTTCGTTGTAGATTTAGCAGCTGAAAAAAGCCAGTTGAATCAATGGCAGATTTTAGTCGAGTGAACATATCCTGATTTGAAAAACGCTTGAGAAGTGACATGTTACTTCTTGGAAGCAGATTTGATTTCATAGAAGTCAAATGGGGAAGAAGGAAATCCTCAACCAAATACTCTTGTAAAAATTCCACTAAGACGCCCTTCAAACTAGCAAGTTTTCCGCACGGGTGCAACGAGTGACGTGAACGCATAGCACCCGCACTGAATCATGACCCATTCATTTCGGATGCAATACGTTTTTCACTGATGGTTACTAGGAGATGTTGTTTGTAAACCTTCAGTTTTTTATCACACGCGTGAAAAACACATCAAAACGCATTGCACCTTCGCGGAAAAAACTGAACAACTGAAGGCAATCGCAAACAAAACTGACTGAACTTGCTTGCAAAATGGTGCGAGTTTCACTGAACGCATCCGGAGCCAATCTGTATTTTTCGTATGAAAGAGGCCTAAAACATCCATCAAATTAGAAATCTGCCACCAAAAACGACCTGTTTTCAGCTAGTGACCTGCTACTGACTTGTCTGCCGCTGATTTCCGTCTGCATCACTTTCAACACCCAGAAACATGACTAGTAATCTAGCAGCAGATATGGCAAAGGGAATGGAAGATGATAGGGATATATGAAGGTTCCACATATGAATACATCACCAGCAAGTATTGTAATCCTGGTCCTTATTTTTGGCTTTCCAGGTATTAGATGACAGATGGATAGTAGTTTATATCCATGATCTCAAATAAGTAACAATTGCATGACAGCTGAGAGCGGCCAAAAGGGGATGCAGACATCAGCAGCTGCTGCAAAAATCTCCCTGGTGGTTTGCTACAATGTATTGTTCTGGATCCCAGATTGTTTAGCTGCAGAAATACAATTGTATCTACTTCTGATGTATCAGCATGTATCAGTTTGTCCCCTATGCACTCAGACCAGGGTCTTCTCACAGACAACAGGCAAATAACTTGAAATGGTGAAGAACTGAAACATATTTAGGGGAATTTATTAATGCTTCTATGCCCATAGAAAAGTCATACATTTTTGTGCTGGCCACATTTTGCAAACAGTTTCCGACTAATCCATTTTACATGCTGATCAACACTTTTCTAAAATGCTAAAATGTGCATGACAATGCAGGGTCTATGCAGGAGTGCACCATGCACATAGCCTTTCTGTTGCCTGAGGCAAAAACTGAAACGGTGCCCCCCTTTCCCATGCTAATTTCTTAACCTAACCCCTTCCCTCCAGCCTTACTGTTAAAGACATACTTGGAAAACATGACATACAGCGCTTCTAAACATACAGGGTAATACAGTGAGTGCCACATACCTCTTACATCCAGTGTCCTCTGATATAGACGTTCTCTTTCTTTATCTTCTCCATTCAGACCAGACCACACCGCCATGATGATTTCTTTCAGCCATCTCTTCTCTCTGCAGAGTTTGACAAAAAGACATCTTAATGTCCTACTTTTACATCGTCTTCCAAACGTTCTGAACACCCCATCCTGTCATCTCTAATACTGTGCCTACTGTGCTTCTCAATTTTATACTGCAGAAACAGATAATCCGCCTATACATACATAGAAGTCACTGGGCCCCATAGCAAGAATGTAAATTGGGCCCCCATGCCCCAATTATAGTCCCTTCTACTTCCCGTTCATGGAAGTTGTGTACTGATATGTGAGGTATGAGGTATAAATTACAGCTTGTACTTCACATATCAGTACACTGCTGTATATATAATACAGTGGGATGCGAAAGTTTGGGCAACCTTGTTAATCGTCATGATTTTCCTGTATAAATTGTTGGTTGTTACGATTAAAAATGTCAGTTAAATATATCATATAGGAGACACACACAGTGATTTTTGAGAAGTGAAATGAAGTTTATTGGATTTACAGAAAGTGTGCTATAATTGTTTAAACAAAATTAGGCAGGTGCATAAATTTGGGCACCACAAAAAAGAAATGAAATCAATATTTAGTAGATCCTCCTTGTGCAGAAATTACAGCCTCTAAACGCTTCCTGTAGGTTCCAATGAGAGTCTGGATTCTGGTTGAAGGTATTTTGGACCATTCCTCCTTACAAAACATCTTTAGTTCATTCAGGTTTGATGGCTTCCGAGCATGGACAGCTCTCTTTAAGTCACACCACAGATTTTCAATTATATTCAGGTCTGGGGACTGAGATGGCCATTCCTCCATTGTTCCTCTGCATAAATGCCTTAGTGGATTTTAAGCAGTGTTTAGGGTCGTTGTCTTGTTGAAAGATCCAGCCCCGGCGCAGCTTCAGCTTTGTCACTGATTCCTGGACATTGGTCTCCAGAATCTGCTGATACTGAGTGGAATCCATGCGTCCCTCAACTTTGACAAGATTCCCAGTCCCTGCACTGGCCACACAGCCCCACAGCATGATGGAACCACCACCATATTTTACTGTAGGTAGCAGGTGTTTTTCTTGGAATGCTGTGTTCTTTTTCCTCCATGCATAACACCCCTTGTTATGGCGAAATAACTCAATTTTAGTTTCATCAGTCCACAGCACCTTATTCCAAAATGAAGCTGACTTGTCCAAATGTGCTTTAGACCACCTCAAGCGGCACTTTTTGTGCCGTGGGCGGAGAAAAGGCTTCCTCTGCATCACTCTCGCATACAGCATCTCCTTGTGTAAAGTGCACTGAATGGTTGAACGATGCAGTGACTCCATCTGCAGCAAGATGATGTTGTAGGTCTGTGGTGCTGGTCTGTGGGTTGACTCTGACTGTTCTCACCATTCGTCGTTTCTGTCTATCTGAGATTTTTCTTGGTCTGCCACTTCGAGTCTTAACTTGAACTGAGCCTGTGGTCTTCCATTTCCTCAATACGTTCCTAACTGTGGAAACAGACAGCTGAAATCTCTGAGACAGCTTTCTGTATCCTTCCCCTAAACCATGATGGTGAACAATCTTTGTCTTTAGGTCATTTGAAAGTTGTTTTGAGACCCCCATGTTGCTACTCTTCAGAGAAAATTAAAAGAGGAGGGAAACTTACAATTGACCCCCTTAAATACTTTCTCATAATTGGATTCACCTGTGTATGTAGGACAGGGGTCACTGAGCTTACCAAGCCAATTTGAGTTCTAATAATTAGTTCTAAAGGTTTTGGAATCAATAAAATGACAACAGTGCCCAAATTTATGCACCTGCCTAATTTTGTTTAAACAACTATAGCACACTTTCTGTAAATCCAATAAACTTCATTTCACTTCTCAAATATCACTGTGTGTGTCTCCTATATGATATATTTAACTGACATTTTTTTATCGTAACAACCAACGATTTATACAGGAAAATCATGACGATTAACAAGGTTGCCCAAACTTTCGCATCCCACTGTATATTTGTACGCACTGCATCAATTATACCTCATATCAGTACACTGCTGTATATACTATATATCTGTACACACTGCATCTATTATACCCCGTACCTCACATTTCAATACACTGCTGTATATACTATATATCTGTACACACTGCAACTATTATACCTCGTACCTCACATATCAGTACACTGCTGCTGGGTATACTACATACCTTTGTCAACTGCATCTAATATATATATATATATCAGTGTACTGATGTGAGAAGTACAGGTATAATAGATGTAGTGGGTACAGATATATGTGATAAGTTATATATTATTAATGAGATACATGAGGTAATGGTGGTTGTAAGTGTCTGCTGTATTATATATATGAGTGAGATGTAAGTAAAAATAGGGAATGGGGACTCATGAAGAGATAGGAGTAGGACCTCCTCTTACCACTTCATTCTAGTCTCAGTGGAGAGTTCATCTTTCATGCTGAGGGGGGTTGAAGGACCTGAGATGATGCTCTGCTGTGCAGTTCTTTTACTAGATATACAGGACCTGTGATGATATCATCACAAGTCCTGGTAGATGCTTCTATCTCACCAGAGAACTAAACCATGCTCTGTGCAGTTCCCTTACTAGATGAACAGGATCTGTGATGCTGAATATGATGTCTTCACAGGTCCTGGCAGATGCTCTTATCGAACGCCTAAGGAACTACACCATTCTTTGTGCAGTTCCTTTACTAGATATACAGGGAGATATCACTCCCGTGCCTCGTTGTGACATTCAATTGTATTGCTGTCCCAAGTACAGCGATGCATATGACTATGTAGAGATGAGCGTTTCCACAATGGAAGTGCTCATTGCCCATGGCTCTCCCGCTGCCCCCCTATTGACAAAATTTATCACTGATAATTTCTTTGGGGAGTACTTGGTTGGAACTTCTTGACACTAGGGGGTACACAGCCTGAAAAGGTTGAGAGCCACTGAGTTAGAGTGTGACAACAAAGAACATAATGTGTGGCATGAGGACATTATCCCCGTCATTACACCACCAGCAGCCTGAATCATTGACATAAAGCAGGATGCCAAAATCCCGACCCCATTGTAAATAAAATGCACCAGAAATCATGACTTATCAATTGTTTATTTAATTTTGGTAAGCCTATGACTTTTTTGTTCTTAGCAGATGGGAGTGGAGCCTGATGTCTGAGCTCATGTTGTGCTGCAGCCTGTCCTAGTTTAGTAACATAGTTTATAAGGCTGGAAAAAAAAAGACATTTGTCCATCCAGTTCAGCCTGTTATCCTGCAAGTTGATCCAGAGGAAGGCCAAAAAACCCTGTGAGGTAGAAGCCAATTTTCCCCACTTAAGGGGGAAAAAATCCTTCCCGACTCCAATAAGGCAATCAGAATAACTCCCTGGATCAACGGCCCCTCTCTAGTAGCTATAGCCTGTAATATTATTACACTCCAGAAATACATCCAGGCCCCTCTTGAACTCTTTTAGTGAACTCACCATCACCACCTCCTCAGGCAGAGAGTTCCATAGTCTCACTGCTCTTACCGTAAAGAATCCTCCTCTATGTTTGTGTACAAACCTTCTTTCCTCCTGACACAGAGGATGTCCCATTGTCACAGTCCTGGGGATAAATAGATAATGGGAGACCCCTGATATATTTCTACATAGTTATTAAATCTCCCCCGAGTCATGTTTTTCTAAAGTGAATATCCCAAAGTTTGCTAATCTTTCTGGGTACTGTAGTCCACCCATTCCAGATATTACTTTAGTTGCCCAACTCTGAACCCTCTCCAGCTCTGCTATGTCTGCCTTGTTTACAGTATCTGCCTTGTTTACAGGAGCCCAGAACTGTACACAGTACTCCATGTGTGGTCTGACTAGTGATTTCTAAAGTGGTAGGACTATGTTCTTATCACAGGCATTTATGCCACTTTTGATGTAACCCATCATCTTATTGACCTTGGCAGCAGCTGCCTGACATTGGTTTCTACAGCTTAGCTTGCTGTTCACTAAAATTCCTAGGTCCTTTTCCATGTCAGTGTTACCGAGTGTTTTATCATTTAGTATGTACGGGTGACTTGCATTATTCTTTCCCATGTGCATAACTTTACATTTGTCAGTGTTAAACCTCATCTGCCACTTATCTGCCCAAGCCTCCAATCTATCCAGATCCCTCTGTAGTAGTATGCTGTCCTCTTCAGTGTTAATTACTTTACACAGTTCAGTGTCATCTGCCAAAATTGATACTTTACTATGCAAGCCTTCTACAAGATCATTAATAAATATATTGAAGAGAATAGGGCCCAATACTGACCCCTGAGGTACCCCACTAGTGACAGTGACCCAATCTGAGTGTGTACCGTTAATAACCACCCTCTGTTTTCTATCATTGAGCCAGTTACTTACCCACTTACAGATGTTTTCTCCCAGTCCGAGCATTCTCATTTTATATACTAACCTTTTATGTGGTACAGTGTCAAATGCTTTGGAGAAGTCCAGATACACGACATCCATTGATTCGCCGCTGTCAAGTCTAGAACTTACCTCCTCATAGAAACTGATTAAATTAGTTTGACATGACCGATCCCTCATGAAGCCATGCTGATATGGCGTTATTTGCTTATTTTCATTGAGGTACTCCAAGTTAGCATCTCTTAGAAAACCTTTAAACAGTTTACCCACAACAGATGTTAAACTTACCGGCCCTTTGTTTACGGGCCCTGTTTGATATGCTTTTTATTCATACTCTTCTACATGCCACTGCTGTAATGCATGGTTATCACAGCCAATGTTGCCTTCCTGTTAACCCGACACTGATCTGAGTATCTCACCCAATAAAGCCACAGAATTGGCCTTATTCTGTAAATCTCATTCTAGGTAAAGAACCATGTTATATCTATGCAATAGTTAACCCACTCAGATTGCAGTACTGCCATCTACTGATTAAAAACTGGAATAATTGGCACAATGTAATGTTGGATGATGTGTTTCAAGTGGTTCATTTTTTTTTTTTCCCGCTGACCCATTGAATTGAATTGACCAATCTTGTGTGGATGAAGATGCTGCAACTTTTCCTGAACAGACAGATGATCAGTGAAGAAGAGTGCTCATGTGCATAGACCCATATACTGGAAGGGGTCAGGGTTCAGGCTGGATGCTGGGAGTTCTTAAAGGGAACCAGTCACCAGGATTTTGGGTATAGAGCTGAGGACATGGGTTGCTAGATGGCCGCTAGCACATCCGCAATACCCAGTCCCCATAGCTATGTGTGCTTTTATTGTGTAAAAAAAAAAAATGATTTGATACATATGCAAATTAACATAAAAGAGTCATATCTTACTTGTGTGACCAGAGAAGTCATATTTTCAAGCTCTAACTCATCTCAGGTTAATTTGCATATGTATCAAATCGATTTTAATACATAATAAAAGCACACAGAGCTCTGGGGACTGGGTATTGCGGATGTGCTAGCAGCGATCTAGCAACCCATGTCCTCAGCTCTATACACAAAATCCCGGAAACGGGTTCCCTTTAAAATGGAATGCTTTAAGACGGAAAACTTGCTCATGTGAGAATAGCCTAAGATCGGAAACATTTCAGTGTGACAAATATGGCCCAGGCCAATAGAGGTCTTGAGAACTGCATAGTTATATGATGAAAATAATATAATACAAAAATGTTATTTAAAGAGACACAGGGGCAGAGTTTTTTCCGGTCTAACAGAAAATGGGCTTTCTTGTCAGAGCCCCCTTTTTTTTTTTTTTTCAAACTCTGCTCTTTAAAGGGAACCTGTCATTAATTTTATGCTGACCTCACTTAGGGCCACATAAAATAGTGACAGAAATGCTGATTTCACGGTTTGTCACTCATGAGCTAAAAGTAAGCGGTTGCTGAGAACCAGCATCATAATCATTGCAGAACAGGCCTTGAAAAGACTCAAATCTACCTGAGAAAAGTCATTGTTATTCATAATCTCCTGCACTCATCTGCTGATGATTGGCAGTTCTCTCCTAGTGAGAAAGAGAGAAAACTAGGTAGAAGACTGTCAGTCATCAGCAGGCGGGCAGGAGAGCAGGAATTCATGAATAACCATGACTCTTCTCAGATGGCCATGACTCTTTTCCAGGCCCAGTCTGCAATGTTTGTGATGTTGGTTCTCGGCAACCACTTACTTTTAACTTAGAAATGACAGCCGCTGAAATCAACTCACCTGTTTCTACGTTATACTGCCGTTAGTATGGGTAGCATAAAGTTAATGACAGGTTCCCTTTAAAAATCAAAGCTGCGCCGTGATTTGTTGCTATAGGCAATTATTTTCTATTAGTTCATCGATCTGCATCATTGTTGTTAGGTTATCTTTATACATGGCAGATTTGTTCAAAAATGTTCTGTGTTATTCATCAGAAATCTATCCACGTGCTGCAAAAACAACTGTATTCACTTCAATGGAACAAACTTTCAGTCACATAAATTTCAACAAATCTGATAATGTGGAAATACATCTTTCTAGTGGAGAAGTTATTTGTTCATTTTGCCTCACAACTCCATACCTTCATTGGTTGATTTTAAATCAGCATAAACCCCTTGTTTGGCGACTAGAGTAATGAAGAATACCTGATGTGTGAAGATGCCCATGTACAGTGGGATGCGAAAGTTTGGGCAACCTTGTTAATCGTCATAATTTTCCTGTATAAATTGTTGGTTGTTACGATAAAAAATGTCAGTTAAATATATAGGATATTTGAGAAGTGAAATGAAGTTTATTGGATTTACAGAAAGTGTGCTATAATTGTTTAAACAAAATTAGGCAGGTGCATACATTTGGGCACCACAAAAAAGAAATGAAATCAATATTTAGTAGATCCTCCTTTTGCAGAAATTACAGCCTCTAAACGCTTTCTGTAGGTTCCAATGAAAGTCTGGATTCTGGTTGAAGGTATTCTGGACCATTCCCCTTTACAAAACATCTTTAGTTCATTCAGGTTTGATGGCTTCCGAGCATGGACAGCTCTCTTTAAGTCACACCACAGATTTTCAATTATATTCAGGTCTGGGGACTGAGATGGCCATTCCAGAATGTTGTACTTGTTCCTCTGCATAAATGCCTTAGTGGATTTTGAGCAGTGTTTAGGGTCGTTGTCTTGTTGAAAGATCCAGCCCCGGCGCAGCTTCAGCTTTGTCACCGATTCCTGGACATTGGTCTCCAGAATCTGCTGATACTGAGTGGAATCCATGCATCCCTCAACTTTAACAAGATTCCCAGTCCCTGCACTGGCCACACACCCCCACACCATGATGGAACCACCACCATATTTTACTGTAGGTAGGTGTTCTTTTTTCCTCCATGCATGACGCCCCTTGTTATGGCCAAATAACTAAATTTTAGTTTCATCAGTCCACAGCACCTTATTCCAAAATGAAGCTGGCTTGTCCAAATGTGCTTTAGCCTACCTCAAGCGGCACTTTTTGTGCTTTTGGGCGGAGAAAAGGCTTCCTCTGCATCACTCTCGCATACAGCATCTCCTTGTGTAAAGTGCGCCGAATGATTGAACGATGCACAGTGACTCCATCTGCAGCAAGATGATGTTGTAGGTCTTTGGTGCTGGTCTGTGGGTTGACTCTGACTGTTCTCACCATTTGTCGCTTCTGTCTATCCAAGATTTTTCTTGGTCTGCCACTTTCAGCCTTAACTTGAACTCAGCCTGTGGTCTTCCATTTCCTCAATATGTTCCTAACTGTGGAAGCAGACAGCTGAAATCTCTGAGACAGCTTTCTGTATCCTTCCCCTAAACCATGATGGAGAACAATCTTTGTCTTCAGGTCATTTGAGAGTTGTTTTGAGACCCCCATGTTGCTACTCTTCAGAGAAAATTAAAAGAGGAGGGAAACTTACAATTGACCCCCTTAAATACTGTTTCTCATAATTGGATTCACCTGTGTATGTAGGTCAGGGGTCACTGAGCTTACCAAGCCAATTTGAGTTCCAATAATTAGTTCTAAAGGTTTTGGAATCAATAAAATGACAACAGTGCCCAAATTTATGCACCTGCCTAATTTTGTTTAAACAACTATAGCACACTTTCTGTAAATCCAATAAACTTCATTTCACTTCTCAAATATCACTGTGTGTGTCTCCTATGTGATATATTTAACTGACATTTTTTTATCGCAACAACCAACGATTTTTACAGGAAAATCATGACGATTAACAAGGTTGCCCAAACTTTCACATCCCACTGTAGTAGTTCAGTAGCGTTGTTCTTGGTTTCAGATGTCCAAAAGGATCTGTCCTTTCCTTTGTGGTTCTACTGAACTAGATTTAGATTGCCACATAACCATATGGTGATGTACAGTAAGTTTGGTTTAGTAGAACTAACCATGTTCTTGTTATATCAGTTCTTGTTACATATGCACAAATGTAGCAATATCAGGGCTGTGTGAAATCAATCACTGTAACACCTCCCTCCTGTACTGATGGTGTTCACAGGAGGTACAAAAAAAAAACCTAGATATAAATGTATAAATCACAGGTTTTACTGAATCGTTTCCCACAAAAAAATATATTAACCTGCTCAGCTTCTCCTGCTCTACAACATGGTGCTGTAAGATTGCAT
The DNA here is from genome assembly GCF_014858855.1 of Bufo gargarizans. Taxonomy (NCBI): domain Eukaryota; kingdom Metazoa; phylum Chordata; class Amphibia; order Anura; family Bufonidae; genus Bufo; species Bufo gargarizans. The sequence goes on along the minus strand of NC_058080.1, from coordinate 242,584,026 downwards.
AGCATTTTTGGGCGATAGGTCCTCTTTGTACATAGCTTTCACTTTCTAATATACTTTACTTCCTGTGTCACTGCAATTTAGGACCCAAACTAGGGGATCAAAGACCCAGATAACTTTGATGTGTAATAGATTCTCTCCCAGGCACAGCCTGTGCAGCATTTTTATTAACTATATGCTGGGGGAAAAGGGGAGTATGGACGTCAAGCCTCCTTACAGACTAATTTCAATACAACCAAGTAGAAGAATTTAATGAAAAAACAAATCAGAGGCATAATGGTAAAATGGAAAAATATATCTAGACATTACATACAAGCACAAAAAATATAGCAAAAAGTCTCAATATTTGAGTTTCCCTATTTAAAGTATCAAACTTCCTAATGCTTATAATTGATAGTTGCAAAACAGATTTAAAGAAAACACAGACTATAGTACTTGATTCAAAGGTATATGAAGGAAGTAGACAAAATAGATGCTGCTTAAAACATATACTAACATATTGCTGACTTTATCAGTTCCTCTTTTCTTGCAGTCTGTAAAAATTATGCTCTTCCTGACTCATAAGTATATGTTTTTTAAACCGACATTTAAGCATAAAGACTTAAAAATGGAGAATAAATAACAATTATGTACAATTATCACAATATTCATTAACCACTTAATTTTTTTTATACCTGCAATGTCTGTATTGCAAGATCCAAACTCAGATCACATGATCACTGTTCCACACAGTGATTTCATCAATGTCATGTCCATCTATGAGGTCTTCTTACTTCCTTACCAGGGAGAGACTCTGAGGGTATTGTTCACCTGGATAAAAATCCATTGTGGAAATCAACAGTTTTCTGTGGCGTTAACCGGTATAAAAACTCTACCAAAAGTGTTTTTTCTCCCACTGAATTTAAAGCTTCCTTAGAAATTAATCCAGAGGGGAAAAAAAAATCGACATTGTTTGCAGCAGACTGGGAGGAATAGATTTATAAGAAGACTTAGAGGAGAGTTTGCGAGCATACATGTGTGTTTTGTCTGAAGTGTGTTACATGAGATTACGTGACTTTAGGAGGGGACTGCACTTATTCGTTAGTTTATCACTTTCATTGCATTATATAATCTACTTTTTTTCCTTTTCTGTTGTAATCATCGTTAGCAAGTATGTGCTGCATGATTGACATGGCAGACCAGTGTACATCTTGTGAAATGTATGCAGTACTGAAACAGCCATTTGAGGGTGCATATTGCTGTGCAAAATTTGAGCAAATTGCACGTTTGGAGGCACAGATCCTGTATCTAAACGAGTGACTTTCAACACGGAGATACCATGGCAATATGGAAAAGAGTTTTCTGCTCACTGAGCAAACACTCGCTGGGGTAGATGAGCTGGGGTTTGTAATAGGAAGGGGCAGGAAAGTGAGGTAGCTAGCTGGGTAGCAGTCAGTTACCAGGCGAGAGGGAAGAGTGCCAAGGAGGCTAGCATTGAGCTGACACACCCCAAATAGTTTACAAAGTAGCCAGATGAGGAGGATATCAGTTCAAGAATGGCACAGCTGCAGCAAGACACTTCCTCTGCCAGTCAGGGGAATGTCAGTTCCAGCAAGGAGGCGACCAGGAATGCAGGGTAGGCCAGACAGGTGCTGGTAGTGGGAGACTCAATCATTAGAGATACAGGTAGGGCGATCTATCACAAAGATCGGGATTGTTGAACGGTGTGTTGTCTGCTTGTTGCTTGAGTTCGACATATCGCGGATCAGGTGGATAAATTACTGGAAGAGTATGGTGAAGAACTGGCTGTCGTGGTGCACATTGGCTAGAGTACATATAGAACAAAGAGCGGACGGCACAGCCTAAGCTTCAGGTATACGTGAATTGGCAACTCCGTGTACACAACAATAGTCTTCAATAAGTCTTAAGGTATAAGATAATTTGCAAGGCGGCACTCACCATTGTTGAATAGAGTTCCTATATTTGTCTACAAAGACATATACATACATAGCAGGGGCGAACAAACTTTCATGCAGTGCAACACTGCGACGGCCATTTTGCGCAATTGCGCTTCTTCTGGCCACTGACATGGTGCACATTGGCACCAATGACAAAGTTAGAAGTAGGTGGAAGGTCCTTAAAAATTATCTTAGGGAGGAGGTTTAAAACTAGGGACTGGGGTGTGGGGGGCTTACTACCTTATAGAAGGGGAAGATAGTGTAGACAGTGACCTGGGGCAAGGTAATGGAACTGGGGGTCAATTGGAAAGAGGAACTAGAGTAGTTTAGAAGGAAAGGGGTAGGGTAAAAAAAAATATCTAAAAACCTCTAAATTGTATGTTTATGAATGCCAGAAGTCTGACTAATACAATTAATGAACTGGGATTAGTAATGTCTGAAGAGGACTATGACATAGTGGGAATAATGGAGACATGGCTGGAGCCACTTTGTGTAGAAATACATCGTGGGAAAACCAATAATAAAATAAGCCACCTACTATAACAGAGTTTACAGACAATCTACTACTAAAGGAGATAAATGAGATGGCAAATCATAATGAGGTAGTCATTATAGGGGACTTCAACTACCCAGATATAGACTGGGAAACTCAAACCTATGGATCTCATAAAGGAAACAGGTTTTTGGTAATAACTAAAGATAATTTACCTTTCCCAACTGGCACAGCTTCCGACTAGAGGGATGGTCATGCTCAACTTAGCATTAACTGACAGACCTGACAGAACAACAGACGTGCAGGTTGGGAGACACCTGTGAAATAGTGACCATAGCATAATAAACTTCCAATTGTCATTCAAAAGAGGGAGGAAACAAAAATGCTGGATTTACGAAAAGCTAAAATTTGACCAGCTTAGTGTCCATCAGACGTACTAACCGGGGAAATGTCTTAAAAAAAATAAAAAAATACAGCCACAAAATAGGGTATTTTTGAGCTTCTTGAACTCTCATTGTGAGAAATACATATGCTATGAGGGTCAGGAACCAAAAAACCTATGTTGATAAAAATGTAAAGAGGGCAATAAATAACAAAAAGGACACCTTTAGATTACTAATTACTTTAGCGAAGAAATGCTTAAAAACTACAAGGAGAAAAATAGAATATGTATAAAACAGATAAAGGCAGCCAAGCCAGAGACAGAGAGGGTCATTGGCAAAGTGAGTAAAACGAGCTAACCTGAAGGGTGGCCCTCAGGTTATTGAGGTTCTGGGGGTAAAGAGTTACAAACCTCTACATGGCAACTCAGTTGATCCCATAGGTTTTTCGCCGCTTGCGCCAGGTCAAAAACAGTGGACGGGAAAGGTCCGGCTGTCCAGTCTCATTTACCGTTTTCTATGCCTGTTTTACCCATATAAAATGGTCTAAATGTAAGACAGCTAGAAAGCTGTCCTATGACAAAAGGCGGTGGATCTGTAAAGCCATGTACAGCCTCTTCATAACTTTGGTGGATCTACAGCAAGTGCAGGGCCTTATTAAGCCCTTAATAAGGCCCTGCACTTGTGGGTCTGTGTTTCTAAATCTGTCTGGAAAAAACATTTCTCAGCTTTTTTTAAGGCATTTTTTTATGCAGTCAGATATTAATCTAAGGTCTATAGTGCATTAGAGATGTACTGCATAAGAAGAATTTTGAGGGCATTACCACACAATTGTGTTTTTTTTTCTTAAAACGCAGCATGCTCTAGGTATGGAGTTTTTCTTTTTGTTTTTTGTCCCATAGGCTTTTGTATAGGACTTGAAGAACATCAGAAAAAAAATCATTTTTAAAGTGTTTAAAAACGCATGTTTCTGCTGAAGTTTTCAATGTTGTTATGTTTTTAAATGTAAAACATGTTAAATGTGTTTCAACTGTAAAAAATGCAATTGCATGGAAAACTGCAAAAGCAGGGGTCGAGTGGAGGGGGAACGCATGGGAACGGCGTTCCTGCACTTTTTTCATGGCAGGAACGCCGTTCCCTTTCAGCCTCAAGCCAGGAGAACACGGCTGAATCAGATTCACAGGGGGAGACGGAGCGCACTGTGCAGGGCAGGTTAAGGGAGGAGGGGCGGCTTCAGTTGAGAGGAAGCTGTCTGTGCGGTGCCGCTGCCTGCGACTCCTCTCATGGCGCCCCGCCCCCTAATGACATCATCTCCTTCACTACGCGATCATTTAGAATGTCTTTTAGAAAAGTTTGTCCTGGGATTCGAACTCACGACCTCTACACATCAGAGGAAGGCATTTACCCTCACAGCCATGAAAGCCGTCTAGGTAAATGCTTAAAAAAAAAAATATAAGACTTCTAATTATACCTAGTGTACTGATATCTAGTGTACAACCATACACATGACAGCTGCCCACTGTGTATGGATGTAGCAGAGCTGGGTGTGTTGGGGCAGCTGTCATGTGTATGGTTGTACACTAGGTATCAGTACACTAGGTATAAGTAGAAGTCTTATTTTTTTTTTTTTTAAACAGCTACCTTGACAGCTTTTATGGCTGTGAGGGTAAATGCCTTGCCTCTGATGTGTAGAGGTCATGAGTTCGAATCCCAGGACAAACTTTTCTAAAAGTGTTTTTTTTTTTTTTATAAGACTTCTACTGATACCTAGTTTACTGATACCAAGTGTACAACCATACACATGACAGCTGCCCACTGTGTATGGATGTAGCAGAGCTGGGTGTGTTGGGGCAGCTGTCATGTGTATGGTTGTACACTAGGTATCAGTACACTAGGTATAAGTAGAAGTCTTAGTTTTTTTTTTTTAAGCAACTACCTCAACAGCTTTTATGGCTGTGAGGGTAAATGCCTTGCCTGTAATGTGTAGAGGTCATGAGTTCGAATCCCAGTACAAACTAAAAGTGTTTTTTTTTCTTTTTCTGATACTTCTACTGATACCTTGTGTACTGATACCTAGTGTACAACCATACACATGACAGCTGCCCCAACACACCCAGCTCTGCTACATCCATACACAGTGGGCAAAGTTACCTACAGTAGAAGTCTTATATATATATATTTTTTAAGTAGCAAGCTAGACAGCTTTCATAGCTGTGAGGGCATATGCCTTGCTTCTGCTGTGTAGAGGTCATGAGATCGAATCCCAGGACAAACTTTTCTAAAAGTGCTATTTTTTTAATTTATTTTTTAGTCCGCAGCGACACAAATTACAGCATGCTAGATTTTCTGTGCTTTTTTATTTTTTGGAGGGGGGGGGGGGGTTGCAGTGGATCTTGGGTGAGTTCCCACACTTTTTTTCCCAGGACTTGACCCCTGTGCAAAAGTGAGTAAATTTACACAGTCCCATTTCCACAAATACATCCGCAGAATTAATTACAGATCTTGGTGTGGACTGACCCCTTGATTTCACTAATTTCATGGCAATTAACAAAATCTGGGGTAAAAATCCATTAAATTACTGTAACAAATAGGGCATGCTGCAGATTTAAAATCCACAGCAAGCTTCTCTATCATGTGGTTTGCCGGTACACGTGTATCACTTATCTAGGGAGCGATGGCACCACTATACTGTAATGGAAGAAGGCAAGCCAGCGGAGGCAGTATGATGCCGTGGGCAGTGTCCTACTATGAAACCTTGGGACCTGGCATTCATGTGAATGTTACATTTTAGCCAAAAAATGCGTATTCCACTGTAAGAAAGGTGTAGGGGCTGCAGAGAGCGCTGTAGAGGCAGGAGCACATATTGCTGCTCCTGCCTGTGAAGCTTGGATAGGACGTTGGTGCTATGCAGAGCGGGCACGGACAGGAGCTCTGCATAGCACATCGCTCTGCTAAAAGCAGATCAGTGCTGGAGACCCTGTACCTATGGGCTGTGCCAGGCTTCAGCAGACCGGGTAAAGGCCAGAGATTTGTGCGCTTGCCTGTACAATGCACACTGCAGCCACTATGTCTGCTGTATATTACAAAAATGAATTATAGGGAATTTAGAATAGTTTTAGACAAACTTGTGAAAAGGTCAGTTACCTTGTAACTTAGATGTGACCCTAGTCTGAAGCTCAGAATACCCCAAAGAGCACCCACAGCTGAGTTACATATATTGCACAAGACGAATGCTCTGCCATGCATGTGTGGTATCAGTATATATAACACGACTGGGGTTGCACTCAGGACTATGCTCAATATACTATAATGTACATGAAATACAGTGAATAGGAATATGGATTTGGTCTTATATCACTCAGAGCACTCAATCCAATAACTAGCAGGACTGTACAGTAGTGGCCAAAAGTTTTGAGAATTATATAAATATTGGAAATTGGAAAAGTTGCTGCTTAAGTTTTTATAATAGCAATTTGTATATACTCCAGAATGTTATGAAGAGTGATCAGATGAATTGCATAGTCCTTCTTTGCCATGAAAATTTACTTAATCCCAAAAAAACCTTTCCACTGCATTTCATTGCTGTCATTAAAGGACCTGCTGAGATCATTTCAGTAATCGTCTTGTTAACTCAGGTGAGAATGTTGACGAGCACAAGGCTGGAGATCATTATGTCAGGCTGATTGGGTTAAAATGGCAGACTTGACCTGTTAAAAGGAGGGTGATGCTTGAAATAATTGTTCTTCCATTGTTAACCATGGTGACCTGCAAAGAAACGCATGCAGCCATCATTGCGTTGCATAAAAATGGCTTCACAGTCAAGGATATTGTGGCTACTAAGATTGCACCTCAATCAACAAATTTATAGGATCATCAAGAACTTCAAGGAAAGAGGTTCAATTCTTGTTAAGAAGGCTTCAGGGCGTCCAAGAAAGTCCAGCAAGCGTCAGGATCGTCTCCTAAAGAGGATTCAGCTGCGGGATCAGATTGCCACCAGTGCAGAGCTTGCTCAGGAATGGCAGCAGGCAGGTGTAAGCGCATCTGCACGCACAGTGAGGCAAAGACTTTTGGAAGATGGCCTGGTGTCAAGAAGGGCAGCAAAGAAGCCACTTCTCTCCAAAAAAAACATCAGGGACAGATTGATCTTCTGCAGAATATGGTGAATGGACTGCTGAGGACTGGGGCAAAGTCATATTTTCCAATGAAGCCTCTTTCCGATTGTTTGGGGCATCAGGAAAAAGGCTTGTCCGGAGAAGAAAAGGTGAGTGCTACCATCAGTCCTGTGTCATGCCAACAGTAAAGCATCCTGAGACCATTCATGTGTGGGGTTGCTTCTCATCCAAGGGAGTGGGCTCACTCACAATTTTGCCCAAAAACACAGCCATGAATAAAGAATGGTACCAAAACACCCTCCAACAGCAACTTCTTCCAACAATCCAACAACAGTTTGGTTAAGAACAATGCATTTTCCAGCACGATTGAGCACCGTGCCACAAGGCAAAAGTGATAACTAAGTGGCTCGGGGACCAAAACGTCGACATTTTGGGTCCATAGCCTGGAAACTCCCCAGATCTTAATCCCATTGAGAACTTGTGGTCAATCCTCAAGAGGCGGGTGGACAAACAAAGACCCACTAATTCTGACAAACTCCAAGAAGTGATTATGAAAGAATGGGTTGCTATCAGTCAGGAATTGGCCCAGAAGTTGATTGAGAGCATGCCCAGTCGAATTGCAGAGGTCCTGAAAAAGAAGGGCAGACACTGCAAATACTGACTCTTTGCATAAATGTCATGTAATAAAAGCCTTTGAAACGTATGAAGTGCGTGCAATTATATTTCACTACATCACAGAAACAACTGAAACAAAGATCTAAAAGCAGTTTAGCAGCAAACTTTGTGAAAACTAATATTTGTGTCATTCTCAAAACTTTTGGCCACGACTGTACTCTTAGACCATGTAAAAGAAAAAAAATGGCAAGTTCATAGTCTCTATGAAAACAAATTGCAACGTTAGCATTCAGCTTATCTTTATCCTTGCCGCTTCCTACACATTTGCCACTAGAGGGCAGTGGTGTACTCCTGAACCCAAAGCAGAATTCAAAAGCACAAACCACACCTGACTTCAATTCCTTGCTGAGTCCAGGATTAAAATGGGCAGAAATTATTAATTATATATTTTGTTTACCAAGCTGGAATTCATTGAGCTCTTTACAATGAGCCGTTCTTTCACAAATGTTTATAGAGGCAGACTCCGTGGCTGGGGCCTGGATTTTATACACCTGTGACAATGGGACTGAATGAAAAACCTGAATTCAATGATTAACAGGTATGTCCCTATACATCTGTCTATATAGTGTATATAAAGTTTTTTTTTGTAAGAATTAAAGGAGTTTTCCGGCAGTTCAATTTTGATGGCATTGCATCAGAATACGTCACCAACATCTGATCAGTCGGAGTGGGACTCCTGAATCAAAATCCCAAGAATCAAATATTTTTGATGACCTATTCTGAGGATAGGCTATCAATATTGAACTCAATAAACTAGCACGAGAAGATACTAAAATACTAAAAAAGTTAGGCTCCCCATTCCAAATCCCCTGCATTCCGGTGGTGCCACGCTAATACTTTCAGCTGAGCTTTGTTTTCCTGAATGCAGAAAAGATGTCTCCGTAGATTTCTGAGGCCAGCGATTGGCTGCAGTGGTTATGTGTGTTCCATGGGTACCTAATTGATGCAGTTAAAAACAAAGTCATGGCTGAGGCAATGGGAGAGATCAGTGCTGTGGAGCTGGTGCAGAGGGCTTTCAGAATGAACAGCCAGTATAATTTGTTTTTATTTCTCATGACTGTTACACAGTGGTGTACCTTTCCATGGAGACAGGCCACATGACTGCTATGTGGACTGGAACAGAACTTCCTCTCTTCCCGCCAAGAAAGCACTACATTTTTATGCAGGTTGAACTCAGTGCAAAGGGGTTATTACAGTAACTGTACATAATCCAATGCACTGAGCTCCCCCTAGTGGTGACCACAGGCAGCCAGTTTTGTAGTAAATTTTGAAAAGGGAGGAAGTGATTTAGAGCTATATGGGAGATATTTATCTATGTATTTATGCATGTTTAGAATGAGTGCCATATTTTTGTACCGCCTGATGAGGTCAGATAAAGTGGCCGTTGCCAAGGGAGTCTTCTTATTCATTTTTTTTAATTAAAACTTCTGCTCAATAAAAAAAAAAAAGTTCATTCATCAGAAATCAGAGGTGTTGCGCTTTGCATTCTGCATGGCCTGGGTGTGTTTTATGCACCTATACTGGAAAACTGGGGGCCCATACTAAATCTTGCTATGGGGGTCTATGAGATTTGTGTACACCTCTGCTGTTACAATGGAAACACAGTTATAGTTTTATGCATCAAAACCAGTAGCCTCTGCCAACACCCACACCTTAACTCTACATAATCTATTAAAGTGACACCTCCATCATTTTATCACATGTCAACAACCTCATTCACAGTCAGTAAATTTGATCAGTATATGTCAAAAACCAGGAGTGGTTCCAAAACAAATAGGAAGCACAATTCTTTCCTTTATACTTTTTTTTTTTGTAGTAGAGGTGAGAGAATTTATTCAAATGAATCAAATTAGTTCAAAATCAGAGTAGCACCGCTTCAAGGTATATCCAGATATCTGCAGCGCATGCGCAGTTGGTATCTGCACTGTTCAGGTAGCAGGAGCAGAACCTATGAGCTTGAGATTGACAGGGCCAGGTGAAATGTCTGGCCTTGTCAATCAAGTATTTGTATAAGGAGGTGTGGATGGTGATTTTATTTTTAAAACTTAACTTTTATTTGGGTATTTATATAGAATATAGTCCCTGAGTGTTCCTTAATGAAAAGAAAAAGAGGGTGTATGATGACACCAGGGATATGGGAAAGTGCGCTGCGACGCCTTTGATATATACAAGAAAAGATGTGCACAGCAGCACTTTACAGGCAACCAATGGTCCTACCATGTAAGTCAGGATCCTCTTGTCACCTTGAATGTTCAATGGCTTAAATAAGCTGAAATGAAGAGCGGTTAGACCTGGACGAGGGGTATTGGTTAGAATATGGACCCTAGACAGCCCTAATATAGCGGTGCTGGCTCAGCCCTGACATCCTAACACGGAGCACCCGTTCTGATAAGAACGACCCCGTCCGGAACCTTGCCCTTTTTGCTACTTGGCCCTATTGTGCCCTAGTGTAGCTAATCCCTACACGCATGTTTCGTTTACAGTACTCGTCAGGGGATTTTAGGCATATACTATCGGGCAATATATTGAAAACTATAGTGTTGACTTTCTTGTCAAGAGTCAACACATATAGATATATTTGTACACAGTTACTTTTAGCTGTGTATGACAAGTGGTACCTTAGCAGCGGAGGCCCTTTGTCCAGGCTCCACTGGCGTACCTGGGCGCAAATTCTGCCTGACGGTATTCTAGAAGTCTGTAGGATCCAACCTGGGTGATGTTCCGGTTCAGGTCCTGGAGCTCAGCGTTGTGTCAGGAGGCCGTGATGTAGCCTGTGAATCAAGGTAGTTTCTTGAGTAGCAGGGCCAGCCCCTTGTTGCTCCATAAGGCCTCATGCACACGACCGTATGTATTTTGCGGTCCGCAAAAAATACGGAAGACGTCCGTGAGAATTCAGTATTTTACGGAACAGCTGGCCCCTAATAGAACAGTACTATCCTTGTCCATATTGTGGACAATAATAGGACATGTTCTATTTTTTTGTGAAACGGAAATTTGGAAACAGAATGCACACGGACACATTGAAATGAATGGTTCTGCATACGGTCCGCAAAAAAAACGGATCTGTGCATGAGCCCTAAGCCAGATTTCATTTGTATATGTTCGATTTGTTAGAGTCAATTCACTTCATCTCTCCACTTCTGGTTTTAGCGTATAGCTACTGACCAAATTCTGACCGTGTGAAAGAGGCCTATATATGAATATTCTATGCAATTTTATTTGATAAATTATACGTGGATGGTTTTCTGGATAAAACTTTTCAAAGTCACTCTGCATATACTTTAACCATGGCAGAGTCTTACTTACGTAAAAGGCTTATGCCACAAATTACAAAAATAAAATATCTGTAGTCTTAAAGGGAATTATCTCTGCATCTTTCTGTGACCAGGGCACCCCTTGCTGCTTTACCAATGCCTGGCCCTGTCAATTAAAGCAGGGGGGGCTAACCACAGAAAGGAGTGGTGTTGGGTGTAAGAAGAGCAACAGTGATGTCCTTATTGCACCAAATGCTTAATTTGCATATTAAAAGTATCTCGGGAATGGAGCCTTGGATCAACCACAGAAAACAGATGTATTTTCACCAGATTAAAGGACATCTCAGCAGATTTGTACCTATGAAACTGGCTGACCTGTTACATGGTCATTTGGCAGCTGGTGGCATCTGCAAATTAGTCTCTAGGGGGAGTTGCCATTACACCTAGAGACTCTGCTCTCTGCAACTGCTGCACCCTCTGCACTTTGATTAACTTTAGGAAAAGTCAGGGCCAAGCGTTATGATGTTTTCATTGCCTGGCCCTGTCGAAGTAGAAAAGGGCACGGCGGTTGCAGAGAGAACAGAGCCTCTAGGCTCATTTGCATATATTAAAACTTAAAAATAAAATTCTCAGCAACGTGGGCACATATGAACATGGGACCAACACACATGCCTTCAGCTGCCAAGTGCATATGCTACAGGTCTGCTAGGAATAAATCTGCTGACAGATGTCCTTTTATGTGATACAGATGGATAACATGTCTGGAAAAGCCCCTAAGTCAAACTAATTAGAAAGTATTCAGAAACGGATTAGAATGCAAAAATCGGTGTCTACTGACTCCCCTGGAAGGATCGTGGAAGAAACTCTCCCAAGGGAAGCACATGGAGAAGAACAGGCTGCCTACAGTTCACCTGCCTAAGGATGACCACTGGTGCCACTCCAGACTGTTTATAGGTTTGGAGACAGTTCCTCTAGTGTGGCTAGTGGAATCAGTTATGGTTTTTAGTACTCTTTCTGTATAGTCATTTGAATAGTTATGTATGGTATGTTAATTTTAAAGAGATCAGTTTTGGTACACTATTCAAGGGGTTGTCCGGGTTCAGAGCTGAGCCCGGACATACCCTTATTTTCACCCAGGCAGCCCCCCTGAGCCTAACATCGGAGCATCTCATGCTAAATCACGCAGGACACGGGCTCTTTTGTTTTCAATAACACACGGCCGGGCGGACAACCCCTTTAATGTTTTTGTTGGGGTTTGATGTCATTATAAACTGCTGGCTTAGAAGTTCTATTTATTTTACGGTCCTTGTCTGTCTACTCCATGTTTATCTAGGCCTGTCAAGAAAACAATAAAATTGTCATCCTGTCAGTTATTCCAACCCCCCACCTACTATTCTAGTGAGGATTACCTTACAAATTATCTCTTCCCTGTGCAGCAGTTATAAACTGAGGAAGAACCTTTATCTCTCTGAGATTACTACTACAGGACAATATTTGGTGTTTAAAGGGGTTGTCTCACTTAAGCAAATGCATTTATCATAATGATAATACAAAGCACTCCGGCCTATGCACACTCCCACGTTCCCGGTCATCAGAGAGGCCTGCACTTTTTTCAATGACATGCGAGCACGGTCACTGCTGCTGGATTACAGGGTGGTCGTAACCATGGATACGAGCAGTGTATAGTATGATGGAAAAATGAATCCAGCCAGCAAAGGAGCCAATATGGACAATCACAATACATTAGTAAGTGCCTTGTATTAACTTTCTCTACATGATAAATGCCATTTGCTGAAGTGAGTCAACCCCTCCTAAAGGGAATATGTCATAAGAAAATGACTTAAGGTCTCAAGTGTTTATGTTAAAGTTTAAAATAAAAAAATTGGGTGGTTATTTTTAATTTTTCATGTCACTATCTGTCTTATCAACATCCTACAATCATACCGTTTTCACAAAAGTTACTATGTTTAAACATAAGTGACACTCCTTGGTCTGTACAAATAACTTTTCAGCAGTCATCTCAATATTGACAAAAGCAAGATTACAATGACAGAAGTCACCTTATATATTCAATGCTACTTTTTCACTTTTGTCACATTTTGTTATGTTGCAGCCTCGTGATAAAAGAACAAAGAACACATTTTTGCCCATCAATCTGCACTCAATATCCCATAATTCAGGATACGCGAATCGACTTCGGTGATTACTTTAGAAATTAATTTCTACTGTAAAAAAACTTTTACCAAACTCTGATTCGGTTAGAAGGTGCCACATGGAACCGAACCAGAGTTCGGTAAAAGTTTTTTTTACAATAGAAATTAATTTCTAAAGGTATTAATATTATGTTTCATTCGAAGTCGATTCGCTCATCCATAACCATAATGAGAAAGTGAAAACAGATATTTAGAAATGTTTGCAAATTTAGGAAAAACATAGATTTCACCTGTACGTAAATATTCAGACCCTTTGCTATGGCACTTATAATTAGCTGCACTTGTCTGTATGTTTTTCCCTCTTCAATCCGCTTTTTAACCAAAGTATGTTCTGAGTGAAGCGAGCGTCGGATGCTGCGTCCGAAGTCGCTTTTTTTTAAAACTTCGGAGTAATACTGTACGGAGATTCGTCTACAGTATTAGAATGTATGGGCTCCATTGAGCCGAACTCAGTTATTCGCTAAGTCATGAGAGACTTTGTTGAATAACTTCGGTAGTTGATTTGAAATTGAACTCTGCTTCGGTTCTGAGGTACCAGTTGGAAAAGAAGCAGAGTTTGGTTCCAAGTTTTAAAGTATTTTTTTTACATAAAAAAATAAATTAAAAAAAATCAACCACCGAAGGATGGATCTCAGTACAGTATTAATCCAAAGTTTAGAATGAAGCGACTTTGTAAGTAGCATACGAAGCTCGCTCTGCTCATCACTATAAGTTCTTCATCAGAAGAATGTCTGGAATAACCCAATTTTCGCCAGTATTTCAGAAGAAAATGCGCTATAACCAACATGTTCAACATTTGCCACCCTCCTACCGTAAGTGCCAAAATTAACACGTGTTATTCCACAGAATGAATGACTTCACCAATTTAACTCCTCACTGCTATTATTTTGAGCACATCCCTTTCCATTAATGATACAGTTACTCAGAATGCATGTCCTAATTGTTGGGACAGATTTTTTTTGTATTACTCTAATACACTTACAAGTAAATTATTTGATACGTAGAGTTATCACTTCTAGCAAAAACTGTTATTTATCAGGTTAATGATGTTGACAAAACACATTTTGACAACCGTAACAGCACTAGGCTAGTCCCATCCCTGCACCTTTAGCTCTAGGTAATTTCTAAGGTAGAATACCTTTGCCTATGTATTGGCTTACCACTTTACAAAACGGGAACCAGACAAAGAGTTTCTTTTTTGGGTAAGACTTTATTAGAAGCAGATCAGTGGCAGTTTGTACTTCTGTTCATGATTGTTTTAAATACATGGCTTGGTACTCTTCAGAATGCTGGTGGTAGGATGCCTGTACGGTTACGGTTATATGACAGTGACTTGGGTGTGGGGTTTTTGCTTGCTTATTGTGTGATATACGGTACTCTTTTCCACAATGTTTATGAATTGAGAAATTGCCTTTTTCGTTATAGGTTATTCCCATGTAGAGCAAAATGTTAAAAAAGGAGTTTAGAAAAAGCAACAAAATACTAAAAACAATGAGTACTGCGTTTAAAAAAAATATCCTTTTCTGATACGTCCATCACTAAATATGTATGTATATACTGTGCCTGCAGATAACTGAAAAATGGTGAGCTACCTCATTCATCCAGCAGCATTGGAAGCTGTCAGATTGATAAAATGGTCCGCCATAGTTTGGGTCATCAGAGCAAAGAGCCGAATATTGCTGCAGTTAAATCACTCATGTAGCCATAGACTGACACTAAAAAGCTAGCGATCTTTAATCATAGTGGGCGACCTTGACCTGTTTATTTCAGAGCGGAAAATTTATGGCAGCATTTATATTCTTTTATAAATAAATATTTAGTCCTAAACCACATCAACCTTATAACTGTCCAAGCTTCTTATACAATTATAATTTCTCGTACAATCTTTTGGAGGTTATTTCGATAATAAGGATAATTCTTAGTTCACTTCTGTCACACAGTCCACATTTCACAACTGCATGCAGCACTAGTTTTTCAGGAAAAAATGGACACATTGGCATTAATGGTATGACTGATCCAACCCTGCTTTGTGGTTTCCTTATGAAGAGCAACCACGTGAATAGAGCCTTAGTCTTTACATTATTAAAGAGGAAAGTAGTGTACCCCTATCACTTAACCTACATGTAAATAGTGGTGCCCACAATATTTCTATAAAGTAGGTAAAGAAGTACATGGTCGTTCAGAGAGCAGCGTGGTAAGAACTTACATTACTGTATAACTGATTTCCTATAAAAACTGACCATGGCCTGCAAATGGAGTAGCTGAATCCTTTTTTTTCTACTTCCAGAAAACCTCTTCAAAGGGGTTGTGCCACCATTAAATGTGATTTTAAAATTATTTAGCATAAAAAAAAACTTGTTTTTGCAATTTACTTTGTGTTACAAAAATGTTTCAGTTGCAAGATACTCTCTTTACCTCATTAGAATAGCACCCCCCTTGTATAGTCATTTGCACAACCATCTACTGAGGTGGACGCACATGCTCTGTTCCATCCTTCACCTGCCACCAACCATATCTACTGTTAGAGGGAGAGCACTACAGCAGAAACACACATTCTGAGAAAGGACACGCTCCTTGAACTGCCAGAGAGGAGAATCTAGTAGAGCAACTGGCTCAATGGATGGGGACAGGTTTGGATCCATGTGGGGTACATGGCTGGTTCTAGTTTTGTTAGAAAGAGATTGTCATGTGTTGTATGGTGTCTGATTCTCATCTCATTACATCCATAATAACTAAAATGAATGAATTACACAGCACTCTAAAATATATTAGTACCATATAAATAAAAGCATAATACATTGAAAAAACCTGAAGCATTTTTCCCTTATATGGCGCCAACATACTTTGCAGTGCTGTACAGAGACTGTCCCTATTAATATCAGTCCATGTCCCCAATGGGGCTCACAATCTAAATTTTCCCTGTGTCGGGCATTCACTATGGACAATTTTATAGAAGGCTAATTAACCTATCAGAATGTTTTTGGATTGTGGGAGGAAACAACAGCACCCCGAGAAAATACAAACACGTGCACTATGGTGGCTCAGTAGTCAGCACTGCTGCCTTGCAACTCTGGGGTCCTGTGTTCAAATCTCACCAAGGCCAAAATCTGCATGGAGGTGTATCTTGTCTGTGTGTTTGCATGGGTTTCTTCCACCAGTTCAAAAACAGATTGGGAACCCCAATAAAAAAAAATAAAAAAAAGGGACTGATGTGATAACAATCTCTGTGCTGCCCAGTGGAATATAAAAGCGCTATATAAATGAATCAAATAAACACTGAGAGAACAGAACAAGGAGATGTTGCCCCTGGTCAGATTTGAACCTAGGACCCAGTGAATCTCCCTCCAAAATGTGGCTCTCATAAAAAGGAAGTGATGAAACACAAAATAAGAGGGCATTTATATTTTTATTAGTTGACTCTGGGCATTGTACCACAAGTTTGACAGCAACAGGCAAGACTAGTGAAAGAGTGGTAATACATTTCCTTCCTAGCCTGCAACCAATGCACCAAAAATGGAGCTGTTGTGACTACGCATGATAATCCGATTCCAAAAAGAACTGGCTGTTTCCTGTATTGTCCAGACTCTAGTAATACTCTATTATGCAGTTTAAGGTTGTTTTAGGGGTTAGTGAGTATCACTTTTACATTAGAGGACTACAACATGCACGCATTTCCCTTGGAAGTAAGCAACAGGTTTACAAGGGAGACAGTAATAAAAAGAGACTGGCTTAGTTTTCACCTTTTTGTGCCTAAGATTGTACCTACAGCAGTTCATCTGTTTCTGTGGCAACATAACACACATGCACAAGTGATACGATTGGCGGGGATATGACCGGGGCAGAGCACAGGAGACAATGGAGTCAGCAGGATGGACAAGGTGTGCCGATCGGTCTCAGCTCTGTACAGTCAGTTTCTGCTCTGTTAGCGAGGCCTGCTGGGCTACAGTTTTGTTCTCATGGCTTCGTAATTTTGACACAACGTCCAGGAATGCCAGGCTTTGAACTTCCTTATGCAGGGGCTCTGAGGAACGGCAACAAGAAATATTTCAAATATTCAAAAAGAATTTAGGACAATTCCTTAAAATTCCAACCAGATGACTTTCATGAATCTGTACAGTATACAATTATATATTTACAAGCATTAAGTGGATTATTAAAGGCGTCATCCTACTCTTTAAAACTGAAGGCCAAACTGTTGGACGGACCATCAATAGTGGACTGTGGGGGGGTTTGAACCTCTTCAGCCCCATGATCAGCTTGTTCCACAGAGCCTAGGTGAATGCCGCATCCCTTTCACTCCTTACTAGGCAAAGCTACCTTTCACTTCAATGGGACAAAGCTGTAGTAAACTAAAAAACTCAGAACAGCCTTGCAGAGACCTCTCCAGACAGCTGACCACCAAGGGTGCCAAGATTCAACCTGGCGTTTAAGGCCCCTTTCACACGAGCGAGTTTTCCACGCGGGTGCAATGAGTGACATGAACGCATAGCATCCGCACTGAATCCAGACCCCGTATTTTCTTCATGCATCACTTCTGCGCCAAGTGAAAAACGCAGCATGTTCTATATTCTGCGTTTTTCACGCAGCCCTGGCCCCATAGAAGCAAATGCGGATGCAATGCGTTTTTCACTAATGGTTGCTAAGAGATGTTGTTTGTAAACCTACAGGGTTTTTTTCAAGCGCGTGAAAAACGCATCAAAATGCATTGCACCCGCGCGCAAAAAACTGAACGCAATCGCAGACAAAAGTAACTGAACTTGCTTGCAAAATGGTGCGAGTTTCACTGAACGCATCCGGACCTAATCCGTCACGTTCGTGTGAAAGAGGCCTAAGTCGGAAATTGGCCAGATCACCTCTGGGCCTCACTGTAGTCAATGGGGATCCGGCAGTGACGTAGAGGATCTGGCAACACCAGATGTGTAAGATTCGGCAGGCTGCTCTGTGCCAGAACAGTCTGCCTGATCTTAAAACGGAGATGTGAACGAGGCCTTACAAGTCATTCCAATGTAGAGCATTCTGTGAGTCTCCCAGAATATAGATGAGCATCTTTATGAAACTTTCACCATCCTAGATAACAAGTTGGTGCTGGTTTGGGGGCCTTAATCTATGACGAGTTCCCTTTAAAGTTGTATCAAATATCTGTACATATCACATTCCTTAGGGTGGGTTCACACTAGCGTTAGGGATTCCGTTATGGCTTTCCGTTATAACATGGTTATAACGGAATCCATAAGGCGGAAGGATGGCTCCGTTCTTCTGGCCATAGATTTGTATTATGATGGAATGAAAAACGGAAGGCTTTAAAAAGGCATTCAGTTTGCTTTCCGTCCTAATAGAAGTCTATGGGAATCAAAACAGATCCATCTGGGTCCCGTTATGCAAGACGGAAAACGAAGTTCTGTTCACAGGACTTTGTTTATCGTCTTGCATAACGGGACCCAGACAGATCCGTTATGCTTTTCCATAGACTTCTATTAGGACGGAAAGCAAACGGTACGCCTTTTAAAGGCTTCCGTTTTTGCATTGTGTGTCTGGGCATTCCGTTATTTTACTTTATAATGGAAAGCCATAACGGAATCCTTAACGCTAGTGTGAACCCACCCTTATTATCTAGATTATGCGCTATAACGCCCTGGAAGTTACTTACCTGAGCCCATAACAGCACAGATCAGAACCATAGAATTGTACTTTATCTCTGGAGCACTTCTTTCATCTGATAATAGTCTATGCAGAACCTGGACTAGCTTGGCACTTTCTAGCTCACATTCTGCAGTTTCTATAACAGACAGAAAATGATGGTAACAATAACATTGAACGCTTCTCCTCACCATGACAAAGCAGAAGAGCAGCTCTTCTATACTCTACATAACAATATACAATAAACTGTATAAGGATAATATATATATATATATATATATATATATATATATATTATTATTATTATTATTATTAATTATTTAAGCGCCATTCATTCCATAGCGCTGTACATATGATAAGGGGTGCACATACATAATACAGACAATTGCACTAATCATAAACAAAATGAGTTACAAACTGGTACAGAAGGAGAGAGGGCCCTGCCCGTGAGGGCTTACAATCTACATGGTATGGGAGAAGGACACAGTAGGTGCGGGTGAAGCAGGTCGTGGCGGTATAGAGGCAGCAGGGTCACTGGTTGTAGGCTTGTCTGAAGAGGTGGGTTTTCAGGTTTCTTTTGAAGGATTCCACTGTAGGTGAGAGTCTGATATGTTGGGGTAGCGAGTTCCAGAGTATGGGGGATGCACGGGAGAAATCCTGGAGTCGATTGTGGGAAGAGGCAATAAGAGGAGAGGAGAGAAGGAGGTCTTGTGAGGATCGGAGAGTGCGTGTGGGGGTGTATCGGGAAATTAGCTCAGAGATGTAGGGAGGGGACAGGTTATGGACGGCCTTGTATGTATTTGTAAGTACTTTGAAGTGAATTCGTTGGGCAATGGGGAGCCAGTGAAGGGATTGGCAAAGGGGAGAGGCAGAGGAATAATAGGGTGAGAGGTGGATTAGTCGGGCAGCAGAGTTGAGGATAGATTGGAGGGGTGCGAGAGTGCTAGATGGAAGGCCACAGAGGAGAATGTTGCAGTAGTCTAGGCGGGAGATAATGAGGGCATGTACAAGTATTTTCGCAGATTCAAAGTTAAGGAAAGCGCGGATGCGGGAGATGTTTTTGAGTTGGAGACGGCAGGTGGTGGAAAGGGCTTGGATGTGCGGTCGGAAGGAAAGGGCAGAATCCAAGATCACTCCAAGGCAGCGGGCTTTGTTGACTGGGGATAGTGTGCAGCCATTGATCGTGATAGATAGGTCTGTAGGGGGGGTTGAACAAGATGGGGGAAAGATTATGAATTCTGTCTTATCCATGTTAAGTTTAAGAAAGCGAGAGGCGAAGAAGGATGATATAGAAGATAGACATTGTGGGATTCTAGATAGTAAGGTGGTGATGTCTGGACCAGAGAGGTAGATTTGTGTGTCATCAGCGTAGGAGTGATACTGAAAGCCATAGGACTCTATGAGCTGTCCCAGGCCAAAAGTGTAGATAGAGAAGAGCAGGGGTCCTAGAACAGAGCCTTGCGGGACACCAACAGAGAGGGAATGAGACGAGGAGGTGGTGCGGGAGTGGGAGACGCTGAATGTCCGGTCTGTGAGGTATGATGTGATCCAGGAGAGGGCCAGGTCAGTGATGCCAAGAGATGAGAGCGTTTGCAACAGAAGGGAGTGGTCAACAGTGTCGAAGGCAGAGGACAGGTCAAGGAGAAGGAGGACAGAGTATTGTTTCTTGGTTTTGGCTGTCAGTAGGTCATTGGTGACTTTGGTAAGGGCAGTCTCGGTCGAGTGGTGGAGTCGGAAGCCAGATTGTAGGCAGTCAAAGAGGGAGCAGGAGGAGAGGTGGGAGGACAGTTCTGAATGGACATGTTGTTCAAGTAGCTTTGAGGCATACGGAAGAAGTGATATGGGGCGATAACTGGACAAGGAAGATGGGTCAAGTGAAGGTTTTTTGAGGATGGGTGTAATGGTAGCATGTTTAAAAGCAGAGGGGAAGACACCAGAGTTTAGTGATAGGTTGAAGAGATGAGTTAGGGCTGGGATAAACACTGCAGTGAGGTTAGGGATGAGGTGGGATGGGATTGGGTCAAGTGCACAGGTGGTCAGATGAGATTTGGAGAGTAGAGTGGAGAGTTTACCTTCTGTAATGGTAGAGAAGTGGGTTTTGGGAGAAGAGGACCGAGCAGTTGTGTATAGGGTCTGTGGGGACTGTGTAGTAAAGCTTTCTCTGATGTGGACTATCTTTTGTTTGAAATATTTGGCAAAGTCCTCAGCTGAGAAGAGAGGAGAGGGTGGGGGCGCTGGGGGACGGAGAAGGGAATTAAAAGTGCTAAAAAGTTGTTTAGGGCTGTGGGACAGGGAAGATATGAGAGATGAGAAGTAAGCCTGTTTTGCATCAGCGAGTGAGGATTTGAATATGAGGAGGGATTGCTTGTATGCATATATATACACACACACATACATATACATACACATACATATATACACACACACACACACATATATATATTTTTTTTATTTAAGCATGTTGAGTCTCTTTCCATAAGCTTAACCTCTGCACCTTTTAAATCACAGAAACAGGAAGGGATCTGTGGATATAATTCCAACCAAATCAAGCACAGCACCAGTGCGTTAATAACAGGAAGGAATATATCCTTTGAAATACTCACGTAATTCTAATGCTGCTATTAATCCCAGGGCAACAAGTGCTTCGTTCTGCATTATTACATGTTCGCTGGTTGCCATGGTGACTAAGTGCTTTATGCCACCACTTTCGACAATGGTTCTAATTACATCCTATGGCAAAGAGAAATCAAGCAATGAAAGAAAGCAGATTTGCATGAAATTGTTCTCCTTTTGAAAAAGTCTCCAATGGTCAAATACAAACTAATACAAAAGTTGTATCTAAGGGTACATCTGTCAGAAGTGTTGCACAGCAAAAAAGCAGGGTGAATTTGATTTAAATCAAAATGATTTAAATCACGATTTAAATCTCTAGTCAGTAAGGCTTGATTTAAATCATAGTTTTCTACATAAAGACTAATTCTTGCTGGTATAACTTATAATATGCAAGTAGATGAAGATTTTTAGAATAACAATTTTTCATATTAGTTTGATTAGGTTGATTCTGTATTCATAGGTTTGTAGAAGTTAGGATTAAGGTCCATTTCTCAACTCTGTTCATGTTAAACATTTTTGCTGTGAAGAGGCATGTGATCTCTGCTGAGTCAAATTCAGTTTTGAGAACTGCAAAAGTAAACCAAGCATCTGTGATAATATCTCGTAGGCAGAGAAACTGCCCAATAATTTTACAAAAACCTCTGGAAGAGCATGACATTGTGAATGGATTAATGGAATTCATTTACCCAAAAAATTACACACATAGAAACATAGAATGTGTCGGCAGATATGAACCATTTGGTCCATCTAGTCTGCCCAATATACTGAATCCTATGAATAGTCCCTGGCCCTATCTTATATGAAGGATGGCCTTATGCCTATCCCATGCATGCTTAAACTCCTTCACTGTATTTACAGCTACCACTTCTGCAGGAAGGCTATTCCATGCATCCACTACTCTCTCAGTAAAGTAATACTTCCTGATATTACTTTTAAACCTTTGCCCCTCTAATTTAAAACGATGTCCTCTTGTAGCAGTTTTTCTTCTTTTAAATATTCTCTTCTCTTTTACCTTGTTGATTCCCTTTATGTTTTTAAAAGTTTCTATCATAGCCCCTCTGTCTAGTCTTTCTTCCAAGCTATACATGTTAAGGTCCTTTAATCTTTCCTGGTAAGTTTTATCCTGCAATCCATGTACCAGTTTAGTAGCTCTTCTCTGAACTCTCTCCAGAGTATCAATATCTTTCTGGAGATTTGTTCTCTAGTACTGCGCACAATACTCCAAATGAGGTCTCACTAGTGCTCTGTAGAGCGGCATGAGCACCTCCCTCTTTCTACTGGTAATGCCTCTCCCTATACACCCAGCATTTCCTGCTGCTCTATGACATTGTCTGCCTACCTTTAAGTCTTCTGAAATATTTATGGAATATGGAAAGGACACCACTGATCATGGTGAACAAGGGTCCACCATGGGTCTTTCTAGAAAATGATAACTGTTCAGTTGAGGGGTAAACTCACAGCTATACTAGATATGCATAGTGTAATCGCTTATTAGCACCCTTGGAAAGAATGAGATAATTAACGGGGACAGACTAAGCTATTCTGGTGGGATCTAATAATGGTTGTCAATCTTGAACAAGCTTCTTGGCAATTGACAATCAGCTGTCGCTTTCTCAGAATGTCGTGTTGTCAGTTGCTCAGAAGCAAATTCAAATGAAGTAACCAATATGGTGTCAGTGCTAGTCAGTTAACAAAAATGTCCACCATACAGAACCAACAAAAAGGCAGAAGAAGAGACCTAAGTTTGAATCAAGTTTCTTCCATTAGTGATGGATGGTTAACAAGCCCAACAATCTTCTACTGTAAGGCTGGGTTCACACTTGAGCGTTGCGCAAACGCGCGTTTTACGCGCGTTTTTGACGCGCATTTTTATGCGCGTTTTTGTAATAGTAAACGCGCGTTTGACGCGCGTTTGTGTGATTCACTACAGTGTCCTATGGCCACAAACGCCCCAAAAGTCGCTCATGTACTTTTTGGAGCGTCGGGCGTTTTACAGCGCGATCGTACGCGCTGTAAAACGCCCAAGTGTGAACCATTCCCATAGGGAATCATTGGTTTCTCCTTGTTGAGCGTTTTACAGCGCGTAGGAACGCGCTGTAAAACGCTCAGGTGTGAACCCAGCCTAAGGGTTCCCTCACATGCTGCAGATTTTGTTGCAGAAACTGTATGCCCTACAAAGTACAAGCTTTATTAGAGATCAGTCCAATAATGAGAGCTCTGATCTAAATCAGACTATAGTTTTTATTTCATATTGGAGCCTCCTGTAGTCAGAGCTTGATACCAACTAGTGGCTCAGGTGGCTTGCAACCTCCAGCTGGTGTGGCTCATCTTAAGGCCTATTGCACACGACCGTATGGCTTTTTCAGTGTTTTGCGGTCCGTTTTTCATGGATCCGTTGTTCCATTTTTTGTTTCCGTTGCGTTTCCGTTCCGTTTTTCTGTATGGCATATACAGTATACAGTAATTACATAGATAAAATTGGTCTGGCCATAACATTTTCAATAGATGGTTCAGGAAAAAACTGAACGGAAACAGAAAAGACATACGGATGCATTTCCGTATGTGTTCCTATTTTTTTGCGGATCCATTGACTTGAGCAATAATAGGACATGTTCTATGTTAAAATGGAACGGAAAAACTGAAACGGAATGCATAGGGAGTACATTCCGTTTTTTTTTGTGGAACCATTGAAATGAATGGTTCCGTAAAACGGCCAGTAAACGGGAAAAAAAACTGCCGTGTGCAGGAGGCCTAAAAGTTATGACCAATATTGCAGGTACATCCTTAGGCTAGTTTCACACTAGAGCTTGTAGATCCGGCAGGGAACCGGTTGCAGGATCTCTCTGTATCCGGCATTGCCAGAAGCTACAGCGATGCTGTCTGGCCCCATTACCTATAATGGGGAGCCATGCAGCGCACAGTGGTATTTGTCCGGACTGCTGATGGATCTGTGCCAGACCCAGTTATAGTTAATGGGGTTGGATGGCATCCCTGTAACTTCAAGCAATGCCAGATACAGAGAGATCTGGCAGGCTGTTCCCTGCCAGAACAGCCTGCTGGATCTACAAGCGCTAGTGTGAAACTAGCCTAACTACTAACCAGTGACAATTGTGGATGGTATAACACTAGTGTAAGCGTACACTGAAATGTTAATTTGCAAATTCACCATTTCCTGTTTCCTCACATTTGAAATGTCTCTCCTTAATGCTGAACCAAATGTGGTC
This sequence comes from Bufo gargarizans, assembly GCF_014858855.1. Lineage (NCBI taxonomy): Eukaryota > Metazoa > Chordata > Amphibia > Anura > Bufonidae > Bufo > Bufo gargarizans. Next base: position 242,559,491 of record NC_058080.1, on the reverse strand, counting down.
CACACCATCAAGGATGAGTGTTCTTCATAAAGTACAAAACGCTGAGCTTCTCTGCTCCACTCCACTCAAACAGTGTGCTTTTAATTTAGATAAAAAGCTAAGTACAGAAAAGTTTCTTCGAGGGCTGTACATACAGGCTTTTTTTTTCCAAAAATGCTACTTTCTTTGTATTCTTTTTAAGGCAAAAACCAACCTACACACACTGGGGGAAATTTATCAAAACTGGTGTAAAGGAAAACCGGCTTAGTTGCCAATCGGATTCCACCTTTCATTTCAGAGCTCCTTTAAAAAATGAAAGGAGGAATCCCACAGTTTTTTGTAGTAGTGCTTTAAAGGGATTCTCCAAGAATTATTTCAAATGGCTGCAAGCACTGTCTTCACGATGTGAGGAGGACTGGTTGCCTCCACTTGCAGAGGGTCCTCACTACACTGCTATACAACAGATGGTAATGATGTGATCCTTCCTATGATATGCCATCATAGCTGAGCAGCCTGACAGAAATGCTCAATGTGCAGTAGATGAAGGTGCTGGAGCATAGTGAGGCCCTGCCCCTTAAACTCCCTAGGCAGCTAGAGGCAACCGATTCTGTTTACATTCAAGGACAGGTTGCATTTTAAATTATTTCCAGAGAATCCCTCTAAGTTTCCTGGTGTTTTTTCATCCGCCTGGCATTTTTTCCCCCAAATAGCATGCTATGAGTGTAGCATTTTATCATATACTTCTCTATAGGGGAAAAAAAAGTAAAAAAAACAAAGCCTTGCAAGAACAAGAATATGATGGCTTTTTTTTTTTTTTTTTTACAAAAGTGGGAGTGCCCTTATGCCTTTTACATCATTGTACAGTTTCATACTTTAACTAACCTTTGATTTGCTGTGGCGTACAAGAGCCGAGAGCAGCCTGTTTGATTCTCCCATAACTCCAGCATGGTCTTTGGCTTCACACCACTCCACAAGACGCTCAACAAGTTTGGTGTTTTTCCCCAGTTGTTCAGCAGCCTCAGCTAAATGAACATGGAGAATATAATAATTTAACAGCATGATAACTGATCTCATCAAATTCATACCAATGATTATTTTATGCCAGGATCACAAAAAATTCAGTGCAGATGGTGAAAAACTAAGAAGTTCTTTATACAGGATTCTAGGCTCTATATATCATATAAATGACTACTGGACCTCTGGAGTATTTTGTTGAGGTTGTCCCAATCTCAGAAATTCCTAGATTTAAAAGTACACTATTTTACGTTTACACCATACGTTTTTTCCACCAAGTTCTGGTTACGGGTGCATTCTATTATCAGTCATTAAGTTTAACCTTAGGAGAAAGTTATTTTCAAAGTTCCAGTCAGAGACACCAAGGATGTCTTTGAAACTGGCATGCTTGGTTCTTAATGTGTGGTTTGAAAAGCTTGGAATGCTTATTTCTGAAATACATTTCTTTTTTTGAATCAGATAATTTTTATTAAATGTTTAAAGATTTTTAATACAGGTACATCAAGATTCCCGCCAATCCCACCCAATCCCTCCCCTACCCCTCCACCCCCCCACACAGCACAACCATTTAGAAGATAAAAGGTACAGTCCATGTCCCTGAAATACATTTCTGACTGATCCCCTTTAAAGTGGTTGTCCATCAAGCAAAATATTTTTTTTAAAGTCAAAATGCTTTAAAAAAAAAAGTCTCCTAAAGCTAGTCTCTCTACTTCCTAGTCCTTAGCCCTTTTTTTTTTTTGACTGTTCCTGGGTCCCTCACTAGTCACTATACTTCCTGGTCCTCCTCGACATGCAAATGTAAGCTCTCTACTGAGACTGGCCAGAACCTAGGATACGTTGGAATGGAAACAGTAGGGGATATGGAAGTATTGTTTTCTTTTCTTTACATTTTGAAAGCATTCTGGGCCTTTTTTTTATTTACTGGACAGACAGCCCCTTTATTTGCATCAGCAATGAAAAAAGATTTAAAAAAAATGTTTACGGTAATCAGTTTTCACCGCCATTGTTCATTACTAGTGGTCCTCTGTATGCTGCTCAGAGCTGTGAGAGATATTTGCTGCTCTGACATTATGTTCACCACAATGGAGTAGACTGGGTATCCACCCTTCTCTGAACTATGACCCATTACTTCAAGTTCACTTGTTTCAAACATCTGTCAAATAACCCCACTCTCCTGAGGGTTCATCTCTCTTCGCGCAAGACAAAATGGCTTGGGACAAAGCATTAAATGCGATTTTCTCATGCTCCAAAAACACTACAAACAGTGAAAACTGATGTGCATATGAAGTCTTCATGCACTGGTACAGCATATGGCCCGTTCTGCATGCTCACAATGTGTCTGGCTACACAACACACTGCTTTGGCGGGTGCCTCTAAACCTGCATTTTACCATTCAGGATACATGTGCAAGGTTAGCCTGCATCCTCTTTCATATTTATATTCCTGTAGACCCAGAGGAGGCCCTGCTTCATCATACAATCTCTACTCTCTCCCTGGCACAATGTATATATAGTATCTTATATTTCTTTCATTGGTTTGTAGTAAGTGAGATAAATATCTGTACCTGTGGGGTACCCCCCGCTGATGCTGCCACCCTGCCTGTTTCTTTTAAATAGCACTCCTGCGCACAGTTATGGTCCCCCGCAAATTTCGTGCTCATTATGCCAATACTGAGCATTGGAGAAAAAACCTCCCTGGCTGTGACGACAGCGCTACAGCCAGGGGAGAAGGAGACACCCACAGAAAAAAAGACAGCGTCTCCTCCCCATTGCTACGATGCTTAGTATTTGCATACTGAGCGGGGAAAATACCGGGGGCACAGCGTGGCGTAGGAGTGCTATTTTAACAAAACAGGCAAGGTGGCAGCATCAGCTGTACCCTGCAGGTACAGGTACTTATCTCACTTACTACAAACCAATGAAAGGTCCTCTTTAAGTTTATGTCGGTATATCTAAGGATGTATATCCGTTTCCTACATTACTGTTGAACCCTTATTTGTGGTTTTCTGCATCATTTGCTTTATTTGAAAATAGTTTCACGGAAATTAATCATTGAAATTGTAAACCAAATAGTATTTACATAGCTCACTGCCATACGACTATATAGGTCAGCGGTAGGGTCTTTAACCCCTAAAAGACCGGGCCTATTTTCATTTTTGATTTTTCCTCCCATGTTCCAATAGCCATATGTTTTTTTATTTTTCCGTTCACTTAGCAATATGATGGCTTATTTTTTGCAGGGCAAGATGCATTTTTTAATGACACCATTTAATTTAGCATTACTTGTATTGGAAAACGGGTAAACAAAAAAAAAAACCACCAAGGTTTTTGGGGTTTTAATATCACGGTGCTCACTGTGTGATACAAATGACATGAAGTTCTTATTCTGCAGCTCAATACGATTATGGCGATTCCAAACTTTTATAGTTTTTACTACTTTTAAAAAATAAAAAACTTTTGGAAAAATAAAAAATCTAAATTTTCTTTGCATCGCCATATTCTGACAGCCAAAACGTTTTAATATTTTGGTCAACAGAGCTATATGAGGGCTTGGTTTTAGGAGAACTGTAGTTTTTATTGGTACTATTTTTGTGGTATGTACAACTTTTTGATCACTTTTTTGGGGGAGAACAAGGTGACTAAAAATTGAGAATTGGGCGTTTTTCTTTTTTTTCTGTTACAACGTTTACTGCGCAGGAAAATTTTAATTTAAACATTTTAAAAGTTCAGAAATTTTTGGACATGGCAATACGTAATAAGTTTATTTTGTTAATTATTTTTTAATTTTTATATGTAAAATTGGGAAAGGTGAGATTTAACTTTTTAATATTTTTTTTATTTTTTTTTACTTTTTTACTTTTAACCCCCTTAGGCCCCTTTCACACGGGCGATTTTTCTGCGTAAGTGCAAAACATTGTCATGCGTTGCACTCGCGTGAGAAAAATCACGCATGTTTGGTACCCAAACCCGAACTTCTTCACAGAAGTTCGGGCTTGGGATTGATGTTCTGAAGATTGTATTATTTTCCCTTATAACATGGTTATAAGGGAAAATAATAGCATTCTGAATACAGAATGCATAGTACAATAGTGCTGGAAGGGTTAAAAAAATATAAATAAATTTAACTCACCTTAGTCCACTTGCTCGCGTAGCCGGCATCTCCTTCTGTCTTCATCTTAGCTTTATGGTAAAAGATCATGTGATGGATCATGTGATGACTGTGACGTCACCAAAGGTCCTTGTTGCTACAAAAAGCTAAGATCAAGACAGAAGGAGATGCCGGGCTACGCGAGCAAGTGGATTAAGGGGAGTTAAATTTTTTTATTTTTAACCCCTCCAGCGATATTTTACTATGCATTCTGTATTCAGAATGCTATTATTTTCCCTTATAACCATGTTATAAGGCAAAATAATAATGATCGGGTCTCCATCCCGATAGTCTCCTAGCAACCGTGCGTGAAAATCGCACCGCATCCGCACTTGCTTGCGATTTTCATGCAACCCCATTCACTTCTATGGGGCCTGCGTTGCATGGTTTATCGCACCGCAAAGCACAAAGAGGAGCATGCTGCGATTTTCACGCAACGCATAAGTGATGCGTGAAAATCACCGCTCATGTGAACAGCCCCATAGAAATGAATGGGTCGGTATTCAGTGCGGGTGCAATGCGTTCAACTCACGTATCGCATCCGCGCGGAATACTTGCCCATGTGAAAGGGGCCTTAGGGTGAATAGCATTTTGACATGCTCCTTGCTGAGCTGTGCCTCATGCACAGCTTAGCAGGGAGTTTAATATGACAGCCTTGAGATGCCTCAGCAGGCCCCAGACTGTCACGGTAACTGATTGGAGACCCGTGATTTCACTGCAGGGGCTCCAATTGGAAGAGAGAGAGAGGCAGCCACATCTCTCTGCCTTACCTCACAGATGCTGCAATCGCTGTTGAACGTGGCACCTGAGTTGTTAAATGACGGGGTTCAGCGTGATCGCAATTTCCAGTCATTGTGGCTGGGTGCCTGCTGTATTAAACAGCCAGCACCAGCCGCTTATGGAGAGGGCTCACCGCAGCAGCCTGCTCCATACAATTGCGGACACATAATGCCATACATGTAAAGCATTATGCATTAGGGTGTTAAAGATGGGGACTACCCCAGAGAAAAGCAGGGGCTATCGTTGGCAGGTTTATGCTGCTTTAAACAGCAGACACCTGGAGGCAATGTCTTCAATGTGGCAATAACGCTGATCGCAGACACTTAACCCCTCCGATGCCACAGTCAATTGTGACCACAGCATCTGAAGCAGCTTTGACCGATATAGATTTGATATGGCAATATGCGATATATTTATTTATTGTTTATATATGTAAAATTGGGAAAGGGGTGATTTATACTTAATATTTTGGTGCTTTTTTTTTTACTTTTTATTTAATAAATATTTCCCTCCTTATGGGCTAGAACGTGGGATCTTTTAATCCCTTGTCCTATTCACCCTGATAGAGCTCTATTAGGATGAATAGGACTTCACACTCTCCCTGCTGCCCTGTGCATAGTACACACAGCAGCAGGGAGATTACCATGGCAGCCAGGGCTTCAGTAGCATCCTGGCTGCTATGGTAACGGATCGGAGCCCCAGGATTACACTGCTGGTGCTCCGATCAAAAGCTGCCACTGCCACCAATGAAGAGGAGCCCCATACAGTATAACGTCACCTTGTGGCTGCCCCACACAGTATAACGTCAACTTGTGGCTGCCCCCATACAGTATAACGTCAACTTGTGGCTGCCCCCATACAGTATAACGTCACCTTGTGGCCCTAAGTGTTTTTTTTTCTTTTAAATCAGTATTTATCGCGATAAGTTTCTTAATTTCGTTATCGAGGGAATATTTTTTATATAGCCCAACCTTAGCTGCTTTCATTTCATTTTCAGCTGAATATCTCAGATTTTGCTGACTTCAGCTGTTCACGGGAAGGTGTTGTCATTGACTGATAGCATTCTCTGTGTAAATGTGTATACAGTGATAACTGTCAATGATTGCTGTGAACGTTCAGAATAAGTTGAAGTTTAATTGTGTAAATTACACGGTTTGATATATAGCTTTGTGGGAAAATATTCAGCAATCTGCTCAGCATCACCTGCTCTATAACATACTGTCTTTTTTTTTTTATTTATTTTTTTACACATCACCATATTCTGACCTCCATAACTTTCTTTTATAGTTATATCTACTGAGCTGTGTGGGGGCTCGTTTTTTTGCAGGTCAATCTGCAGTTTTTATTGATACCTTGGAATGTGTGTGACTTGTTAATCACATTTTATTACTTTTTTGGGGTAAAAGAAGCAATGAAAAAATGGCAAATTGGCTCATTTTGAACCTTTTCTCTGTTACGCCATTTGCCGTATTGGAAAAATATTTTCATATTTTAATAGTACAGGCATGTTCGGTCGCGGTGATACCCGTGATGTTTATATATTTTTTATTCTACGGAAAGGGGAGTGATTTAAACTAAATTATATTATATTATATTATATTATATTATATTATATTATATATATATATATATATATATATATATATATACACATATACATACACACACTATATATATATATATATATATATATATATATACATACATACACATATACATACACACTGCCATGGTCATGGTCGTGACTCTTGAACCGCATGCGGTTGCCTGCAGTTTGTATGTAGGTGTTTAACCACAGGTGAGGGCCGCTAGTGTGCTGCCTCACTTGTGGTTGCCGCGGGCAACAAGTTATGTTGTACTGTTGCAGCATAGCAGCCTGAGCTGTTAGGCAGCTTGCTGTAAATGCATGCGGTTGTACTGGGCAACTTGGTTTGTATTGTGTGCACTTCCCTTGTTTGGTGTGCACGGGGTTTATTTGTGTGTATTCCCCTTTAAGTTGCTGTCTTCCCTTCCCTGGTGTTGGAAGGGTTAATTCCCTTCTGTGTGTGTGAACACTGGGTGTGTCTATGTGGGTGTGACTACTTGGGCCTATAAAGCCTTAGTGTATAGTGCAGGTCAGAGGGGTGCTTCAGCCATGCTTTGCTGGAGACACTCTCCTGGTATTTCCATCTGCCATTTGATGTTTTCCTTTGTTATGTTATGCACCTATGGATCTGGCTTCCTGTGTGTTTGTGTGTGTGCTGTGTCCATCTGTGTTTGGGTGTGGACACTTGCTGTCTTGCACGGGATCCAGTCTGAGTGTCTGTGGCAGGTAGGTGTGGAAGTGCTTTTCAGCCTCCTGCCATATCCATAGGCTGTTTATGTTCCTTTCCCTGCAGCTTGGCCAGTGAGACTCCTGTTCATTCGTGTCCAGAAAGAACAGGTCGTCTTACCCTGCTCCTTGTTCCAGGGCAATCCTGAGGGCTAGTAGGGACCCCTAGGCATCCAGTGTATGAGTCCTCCCACCTTCAGGGTTGACTCATATGTATAGGAGTCAGGGTCAGTTTAGGGACGCGATAGGAGGTGACCTGCTCCCTAATCCTGTCGTCCTGGTCAAGCAGCGCGTAACATCTTTTGGCATCGCACGGCTGAGGGTTTTCCCCATCCTCAGCCGTGACACACACACACAGTACAGACCAAAAGTTTGGACACACCTTCTCATTCAAAGAGTTTTCTTTATTTTCATGACTATGAAAATTGTAGATTCACACTGAATGCATTAAAACTATGAATTAACACATGTGGAATTATACACTTATCAAAAAAGTATGAAACAACTGAAAATATGTCATTCTAGGTTCTTCAAAGTAGCCACCTTTTTCTTTGATTACTGCTTTGCACACTCTTGGCATTCTCTTGATGAGCTTCAAGAGGTAGTCATCTGAAATAGTTTTCACTTCACAGGTGTGTCCGGTCAGGTTTAATAAGTGTGATTTCTTGCCTTATAAATGGGGTTGGGACCATCAGTTGCGTTGTGGAGAAGTCAGGTGGATACACAGCTGATAGTCCTACTGAATAGACTGTTAGAATTTGTATTATGGCAAGAAAAAAGCAGCTAAGTAAAGAAAAACGAGTGGCCATCATTACTTTAAGAAATTAAGGTCAGTCAGTCCGAAAAATTGGGAAAACTTTGAAAGTGTCCCCAAGTGCAGTCACAAAAAGCATCAAGCGCTACAAAAACTGGCTCACATGTGGACCGCTCCAGGAAAGGAAGACCAAGAGTCACCTCAGCTGCGGAGAATAAGTTCATCCGAGTCACCAGCCTCAGAAATCGCAGGTTAACAGCAGCTCAGATTAGAGACCAGGTCAATGCCACACAGAGTTCTAGCAGCAGACACATCTCTAGAACAACTGTTAAGAGGAGACTGTGTGAATCAGGCCTTCATGGTGGAATATCTGCTAGGAAACCACTGCTAAGCACAGGCAACAAGCAGAAAAGACTTGTTTGGGCTAAAGAACACAAGGAATGGACATTAGACCAGTGGAAATCTGTGCTTTGGTCTGATTCCAAATTTGAGATCTTTGGTTCCAACCACAGTGTCTTTGTGCGACGCAGAATAGGTGAACGGATGGACTCTACATGCCTGGTTCCCACAGTGAAGCATGGAGGAGGAGGTGTGATGGTGTGGGGGTGCTTTGCTGGTGACACTGTTGGGGATTTATTCAAAATTGAAGGCATACTGAACTAGCATGGCTACCACAGCATCTTGCAGCGGCATGCTATTCCATCCGGTTTGCGTTTAGTTGGACCATCATTTATTTTTCAACAGGACAATGACCCCAAACACACCTCCAGAATGTGTAAGGGCTATTTGACCATGAAGGAGAGTGATGGGGTGCTGCGCCAGATGACCTGGCCTCCACAGTCACCAGACCTGAACCCAATAGACCGCAGAGTGAAGGCAAAAGGGCCAATAAGTGCTAAGCATCTCTGGGAACTCCTTCAAGACTGTTGGAAGACCATTTCAGGTGACTACCTCTTGAAGCTCATCAAGAGAATGCCAAGAGTGTGCAAAGCAGTAATCAAAGCAAAAGGTGGCTACTTTAAAGAACTTAGAATATGACATATTTTCAGTTGTTTCATACTTTTTTGATAAGTATATAATTCCACATGTGTTAATTCATAGTTTTGATTCCTTCAGTGTGAATCTACAATTTTCATAGTCATGAAAATAAAGAAAACTCTTTCAATGAGAAGGTGTGTCCAAACTTTTGGTCTGTACTGTATATATACACACACACACATTCATACATACTGAAGAAAAATGGCGGCACCAGCAAAGTGAATAAAGGAGACTTTTTTTATCTGATATATATATATATATATATGTATAGATATATATATATATACACACACACATACATACATACATACATACACACACACACACAGTTGCAAGAAAAAGTATGTGAACCCTTTGGAATATATGATATGATTTCTGCACAAATTGGTCATAAAATGTGATCTGATCTTCATCTAAGTCACAACAATAGACAAATCACAGTCTGCTTAAACTAATAACACACAAAGAATTAAGAATTGTTACCATGTTTTTATTGAACACACCATGTAAACATTCACAGTGCAGGTGGAAAAAGTATGTGAACCCCTAGACTAATGACATCTCCAAGAGCTAATTGGAGTGAGGTGTCAGCCAACTGGAGTCCAATCAATGAGATGAGATTAGAGGTGTTGGTTACAGCTGCCCTGCCCTATAAAAAAATAAAACACACGAGTTCTGGGTTTGCTTTTCACAAGAAGCATTGCCTAATGTGAATGCCTCGCACAAAAGAGCTCTCAGAAGACCTACGATTAAGAATTGTTGACTTGCATAAAGCTGGAAAGGGTTATAAAAGTATCTCCAAAAGCCTTGTTGTTAATCAGTCCACGGTAAGACAAATTGTCTATAAATGGAGAAAGTTCAGCACTGCTGCTACTCTCCCTAGGAGTGGCCGTCCCGTAAAGATGACTGCAAGAGCACAGCGCAGAATGCTCAATGAGGTGAAGAAGAATCCTAGAGTGTCAGCAAAAGACTTACAATAAAGTCCCCCATGGTTGGGGGCTGCTTTGCTGGGTCAGGGCCTGGACGGATTGCCATCATCGAAGGAAAATGAATTCCCAAGTTTATCAAGACATTTTGCAGGAGAACTTTGCAGGAGAACTTAAGGCCATCTGTCCACAAGCTGAAGCTCAACAGAAGATGGGTGTTACAAAAGGACAATGACCCAAAGCATAGAAGTAAATCAACAACCGAATGGCTTGAAACAGAAGAAAATACGCCTTTTGGAGTGGCCCATTCAGAGTCCTGACCTCAACCCGATTGAGATGCTGTGGCATGACCTCAAGAAAGCGATTCACACCAGACATCCCAAGAATATTGCTAAACTGAAACAGTTCGTTAAGAGGAATGGTCAAGAATTACTCCTGACCGTTGTGCACGTCTGATCTGCAACTACAGGAAACGTTCGGTTGAAGTTATTGCTGTCAAATGAGGTTCAACCAGTTATTAAATCCAAGGGTTCACATACTTTTTCCACCTGCACTGTGAATTTTTACATGGTGTGTTCAATAAAAACATGGTAACATTTAATTCTGTGTGTGTTATTAGTTTAAGCAGACTGTGATTGTCTATTGTTGTGACTTAGATGAAGATCAGATCACATTTTATGACCAATTTGTGCAGAAATCCATATCATTCCAAAGGGTTCACATACTTTTTCTTGCAAATATATACACATATATACATACACACACATATATATTATATAAAATAATATATATATATATATACACACACATATATATATATATATATATACATACATACACACACTTTTATATTTTTTTTTACTTTTTGTAATGATTTTGAAGCTTGTATTTGAGTGTACAAAATCCCAATTTTTTTTTTCTGAAAAATCATGAATTTTTAAAATCCATTTATTATTGAAGATTGCTCATTTCTTACGTTGGCCTGCCACCTGGTGGCCAAAATAAGAATTGCAGGTTTGATAAACTCAACCTCTTCAGCGAGACTGAGTATTGAAAGCAATTATCGGCATCCTCACTGGTCGTTTTTCACCTTTTAGATGCCCTTATCTCACTTGATCACAGCATCTCAAGACTTTAATTACTGCGATCACCATTATTAGCCGCTGGTCTTTGCTGTTTAAAGCAGCGTAGACCCGCAGGGCATGACGTCCGCTGCACGTGCGAGCGGGCGGCATGTTTGCCTATCGCTCCTACATGTGTGGCGCTAGTAGTAAAAGGGTTAAGGACATGAACCTGTGGTTTATCCATTTATAACAATACTTCTGTATTACAGTGCATAGTGTTTCTGACTCCCGGCTCCCGGTTGCCAAGAAAAACATTAGACGCTCCACAATCCACAACATGTCATGGACACTAAGAACAGCAGAGTGTCAGCTGTATAATACAGCTGAGACCCAGCAAGTGATGGTGCGGACACAGCTCCTGAACCCGTGCCATGATGTACTATTAAGGCACACAGTATTAACTACCTACTATTTATTTATTCCCGCTTGTCTTTCTAGTAGCACATAGAATCTATTTACGTAAATTTTACCATTATCAAATGAGATAAATTTTCTCACCATATATAATGCATTGTTACCTTGAGCATCTATTAACATCCGTAGGGTTCCCAATAATTTAAACTGTACTGGAGGCATTTCTGACTTCAGAAACTTGAGCACTTCTTCCGATACTCCAGCTGACAACATTTTTGCTTTGTTCACAACTATGAAATGATAAAAACAAAACTTTTGTGCTGTCTACATATAAAGATGTAAAGGCACAATGCTGTTTAAAGTTGGCTCAAAGAAAATGAGTAATTAATAGCCAAATTTACCTATAGTTGTACATTTAATTTATGCTTTACTGTTTCCACTGCCTGCTACATCTTTTAATAAAATTTGGAACGAAAATGTGCAAAGGAAAATGCCCCAGCACAACGTGATAGCAATTTAAATGTAATGTTCAAAGTGTTAGACCAGTAAGTGATTTCTGGGGTCTTTTGACATGCAGTCCTGGCATGTATTTTTGAGGCAACAGAAAAATCCAGAACACGACTGGTGGAAACTCGCATTGGACCAGCAAAATGTAGTAAGTACAAAAAAATTACAGGACTGAGGAGAATGAAGGCAATAGCCCGCTTTGTATCTTTTTTTTTAAATAGATTAAATATCAATTGAATAAGAGGCATAGACTTGCGGGACAGGGATCTAATATTACAACTCTACAAAGCTTCGGTGTGGCCTGCAATATGCAGTTCAGTTCAGGGCACCAGTCCATAGAAAGGTTTCTCCGGAGCTTGAAAAAGCACAAATGAGAGCAACTGAACTGATAAGGGGCATGGAGGGTCTTAATTATAAGGAAAGAGTAAGAGAATTAAATATATTTAGTCTTGAGAAGAGGTGTTTAAGGGGGGGACATGAGTAACCTATACAAATATATAAAATGGGCCATACAAAAATACGGTGAAAAGCTGTTGCATGTAAAATCCTCGCAAAAGGCAAGGGAGAACTGCCTCCACCTGGAGAAGAAAAAGTTCAGTCTCCAGAAGCGTTAAAGCTTCTTTACTGTAAGAACTGTAAATCTGTGGAATAGTCTACCTCAGGACGTTGTCACAGCAGGAACAGTGGACAGTTTAAAAAAAAAAAGGCTTAGCTGAATTCTTAAAATTGTAATTGAAGGCTATGTACACCTTCGGAGGCTATTTTTGTTTACGATTTCATTTTACTTGTTTTTGGCTAAAAATCTTTTTTTTCCAATTGGTCTTTATTAACAATATTGAGCTGTTCTGTCACAAAGGGTTAACAGTTTTTCTAGCTGTGTGACTTTCATTTTCACTTTGTGTTGGTCATCTAATAAACCTCATCTCTAAATTACTAAAGGTCATAAACAGTTATTTAAGCCATTGGTTATAAAAACCAAGCTGTAAAGAATGTTATAATGTCAAAGAACAGAGATAAGGAGCCCGTCAGCTCCTTGGCTGACGGAAAAGTGAGAAAAACCAAACGCTGCCACTAGAGCATTTCAGCTATTTACAGAAAAAAGGGCTCCATATTTTTTTTATAAAGACCAATTGAAATTTTTTTTTCTATCCCATCAAAGAACATAACAATTAAAAAAAGTTATTTTAATGAGTTTACGGACAGACTCACAATACAAGTGATTTTTAATATATAATACCAATTTATTCAACCATGTGGACTACTTACCAGGAATTGCCAGGTTTCTAAGAGCACTGAGAGCAGCATGCTGTACAGTTACATTGCCTTCCTCTACATGTCTGTCTAGAAGATCCACAAGCTTCTGCACAATGCCATTGTCCACCATATGAATGCAGTTCCCATCTAAATTACACAGATTACTGTCAACTTTGGCAGGCATCATAGCTTAGTAAGTAATGTTACGGTAGAGAGTATACTATCACAGGGAAAAATGTATTCTTGCATTCTGCTGTTGAAAAGACACACATTATAGGCTACAGCTGCACAATAATGTGTGACTTCTGTTTTACAATCTTCTTGCCAGTGATCAGAAAAGTGGCAGGGTTTAACTGCACAGCAATTATAGCAGATATTATTGCCTGCTTGTACCAGGTGTAGATTTCAACTTCTACCGTACAGTCATCCAAAGATTCTTAATAACTCTGGTACATCTGACTCCAACATATTTTAGTTTAACATCAGTCTACTCAAATCTCCCCTACGCAGTACATGATACATACTACTGCTTCCCTTAATCTACTATAAAAGAAGAATGTCCAACACAACATAAAATTGCCCATATTTTAGTAAATCAGAGATCAGAGCGATAGCGAATGTTCTGTAATGTTCTTTATTGTCACCTACAGAGATATTGGCGTTTTCTGTGTTGTCATATCTGCAAAACTGATTCACTGCTGTTTAGGCGGTCAGCAAACAGACCGTTCACCAGAGGCTAGAAGATTACCAACCAGTATTGAAGTGAATCCTTCTGAGAGTTTTCCAAATATCCCAGTCATGTTTTGTCAAAATGGCCTAAGAGAAAAACTTGCCTTGTGCGCCAAAACAACCAATCAGGGCTCAACATTTATGGTGTAAACTGCTCTGGAAAAAATAAAATAAAAAATGAAAGCTGCATTATGATTGGGCAACAAGGCTAGTTTTTCTGTTAGGAATTCAGAAAAACATCTAGTTTCTAATAACAAAGAATAGGAAATAAAAAAATAAATAAAAAAAATCTACTAATCATTTGCTAGGCAGAAAATCGGTCTGCAATCTGAAATTAAAGTAAAAAATAAACTTTCTAACTACTAAGTGAAAGTAAATATGCAAAATGCTGTGATAACTTAATGCAACTGATCTGGAAAGAGTCACTATGTGTATACTGTGTATACTGGGATTTCCTCTCAGTATTTTAATTCCTCCTGTATTGCAGAAACACAACTATAGGCTTAGAGGCTACCTATGAAATTATTCCTGGTGCTGCAATAGGGGAAATAAGTGTGAGCTCCATTGGATACAGGGACTGATGTGACTGCGGTTACAGAAAATACTGCCACTTAAATAGATTGGATCTAAAGCTACAAACAAGGTAATTTACCATTTCTAGCAAAATTGGCTATTGCCAGGGCACCAGCTAACTGTAGCTGATGATTGTGTGATGGAAGCCAGGACAGAACCCTCTGAAAGACGCTGCCTTTTCCACCTTCAAACAGCTTCTGCATGGACTCATCTGTACACAAAAAAACAAAAATCAAGCTGTCATCCAAAAACATTTAGTAAAACAATTCCAAGTATCAAACAATTGTAAAATCAAAAGAAGACCAGCCCCAAAATCTTTTTAGTGAGGACTGGCAAAGTGAATACAAGAATGAAAAAAACCTCACTCACCTACCGAATGCACTCTGTTCCAGCACTGAGGCTTCTGTCCCCGATCCTTCTGGTCCGGTGGGAGGTCCCTTCTGTGGTCACATGCACAACTGCAGTCAATTCACTGACCTCAGTAGTGACATGCTCCCAGGCAGCACATACTAATGAACTACCGTATACCATCATTCACCTGACACTAATCTTCCCTGACTGCCCTATTAAAGGGGTTGTCCGAGTTATATTTATTGATGACCTATCCTCAGCATAGGTCATCAATATCAGATCGCCTAGGGTCCAACACCCGGCACCCCCGCCGATCAGCTGTTTGAAGAGAAGGCGTGCGCCGTGCCAGTGCTGCCTCCTCTTCATTGTTTACCTGCTCGCCATTGCATCTGCAGCGGTGAGCAGGTGTAATTACACCCAAGCTGTCCCATTCATTTCAATGGTACGGATCGCTTCTATACAAGTGTATGGGAACGATCAGTCCCATTGAAATTAATGGGACGTCTTGGGTGTAATTACACCTGCTCACCGCTGCAGATGCAATGGCGATCAGGTAAACAGTGAAGAGGAGGCAGCGCTGGCACGGCGCACGCCTTCTCTTCAAACAGCTGATCGGAGGGGGTGCCGGGTGTTGGACCCCAGGCGATCTGATATTGATGACCTATCCTGAGGATAGGTCATCAATAAATATAACTTGGACAACCGCTTTAACATGCCACCAGACACTGCTATGAGCGGTGGCAGACTAAGTGTGCCACTGGCTCTGGGCTGTACAAATAACTTACCTGTTTCCTTCCTATACACAGTGTCTATAGTCAGTAGCACCACTTTTCTGAAGAACTTATTCACATGGTGTAGTGAAATTGTGGTATACTGCCACAATTACCACAAAAGAGTGACAAAACTAAGGCTAATTTCACACCTCCGGTGTGAAACTCCAGCATGGCCGTTCCATGAGACAAGCGCAGGGGTGGCGAGAAATGCCAGCATATGCAGCGGTTTGTGTCCAGCTGGTTCTCTGCTTGTCTGTCGGAAAGCGCACGGATCTCTGCTGAACCCCATTATACTTAATGGGGCTGGTGCACATTCTGTCCACATCCGGTAGTGCCGGACCTGGAGAATTACCGCAGGATGTTCTCTGCTGGAATTCAAACTGGAGATGTGAAAGTAGCCGTAGCGGTTTTGAGAAACTGCAGGAAAAGGACATTATTTTGCTAGAATTATGGGTAATAAACTGCAATCTCACTGCATCATGTTAAAAGACCCAAATGGTGATTTCAATATTTTACAGGTAGCTGTGATATATTAAGATTATTAATTATACTGTGCTGGATGGGGTGTTAGGAGACAATGTACCAATGCGCTTCTGAACATAGAAGCCCAACGAGCTTAGGTAGGTTTAGCGTAGGACCCGCCTGACCTGAGACCACCTTGGTGCTGGGTAGGTGGGCACAGATGTGTTTTGATCAAAATATATTGGATAAGTGTCTCAGATTTTATTACGTCAGAGTGAGGGCTTGGTCCATATATAATGCTTGCATCTATTTTTTTAGTGCAATATTATCTTTTTTTCAGTGATTTCTTTCGACAATGTACCAAGCAAAAATAGCTCCAGCAAGGGACAGACATCTGCCAGCCTAGCCAGGAAAGGGTCAGTGCAGCAACTGCAAGATGGCGGCCGCAGAACCGCATCAACCACAAGCTGGCTGTTGGATTTGCACTAAGCAGCTGCAGCTACCAGCAACTGATCACAGAGGGCATGTGAAGCCCTCTATTATGTGAGAGCATACACTGGCGCATGCCATGGCCAATAACATTCATTTATATCAGTGCCCTTCTTTTAATATGATGGGCGATTTGTGTGGTCATGACACCCACCAACGGCAGCCCCCGGCAGCTCCAAAGCTGCCCATATTATAATTTCCCACTGGGTATGAGCATACAAAATCTTACATGAACTTACCACCTAAAAGCAGAAGGACCATTAGATCAGAGGCTGTTTTGAGCTCTGCAACGTCATCATCTTTGTCACTGTTCACAGTTTGATGGACTATGTCCAGTAAACACTCCACCAGGCCAGCCTCCACCAACTGAAGCTTTATTGCATCTACAAAAAACAACAGCACACTAGTAATTCAGAGAACAGACTGCCAAAATAGCAAGGAGCTGAGCAATAAAACCTGGCGACTTCCAAGATTTATATATCTTTCACTTTAATTTACATAAAATAAGACTTTGTTCAAACCTGCGTCAACAGACTCCGATAGGAGCTGATAATGCCAAAACTATGGGTTAAATTAGCCGAGCATGCTGTGGTTTTTGTCTGGTAAAATGCTGGGTCTTCTCCCATTATCAGAGGGGTTCATTGGCGCTGTTCGTTTCAGTCATCTGGTGGCTCCAGCACTTTTGTCATTTCCATTGTTCTGCTTGTATAACAACAGCAGAAAATCAGAAATAAAAGCACTGATGAAAAACCTAGCCTTAGCACTTTTAAATATTTCCTAGATTTCATGAGCTGACAGCCACTTTTGATTTTGAAACGGCTAAAATCTCTTATCTTTTGAGGAAGTAGTTGGGAGAGAAAATGGAGATACTAAACCAGGCTTGGAGGTAACAGAAAACAGGTTCTTTCTGGGCAGTTTAACCTCACATGGCTCGTTCATTGGCTGCATACAGCAATTCTTCTCGATTGGTAGGCTAGACACTTCTTGGTCTCATACTACAATTAAAACTACAAAATATATGGAGAACTCTCCTCTGTCCTGTGTCTGGCTGTTGGGCAACTGGCTGCAGCAGGAGCCTCTCCCCTGTCTGCTTAGTAAGGACTATTTAGTCCCCACCCCTCAGTCTGTCTCCACAAGGGGACCTCTGTCAGGATTATGCATGAAATGTTGAAGCGTGATAAACATATAGGGCGACTATATTTCTTGCCTACTTGTATTATTTCTAGGTTTTAGTGTTCCTTTAAGTATTCTGTGAATTAATCTCTTATGCTGCTGATATACCCGAGGCTTTGTGTAGACCAGGCATGGCCAACCTGCGGCTCTTCAGCTGTTGTAAAACTACAACTTCCACCATGCCCTGCTGTAGGCTGCTAGCTGTAGGCAGTCTGGGCATGCTGGGAGTTGTAGTTTTGCAACAGCTGGAGAGCCTCAGGTTGGCCATCCCTGGTGTAAACTGTGGTTGAGCCTTCTGTCTAAGGTATACAATGGGATGATTTCCTGACATGCAGGAATGGATACAGTGGCATGTCACCCACTAAATGTGGTAGCCTTCTGCATAGGACCCTTTTTTGGCCTCTGCCGGTTCAATGGAGCCCTATAGATAAATTTGACATATACAGTACATTGGGAGATTTCCCAGCCTATACATCACACTTTTAGGGCTCAATCTGCACAGAGCCTAATGTAACTGTTGGCTGGCTGATTGCAATATCTCCTAACTTCCCCCAAAAGGTTGTGTCCACACATGGCAAATCATTTCTGCTACACATATTTTAGTAAATCCACGGCAAAATCAGTTCAGCAAAATTCCAGGTGATTTCATTGTACTAAATATCTTCAGTTATTTAAGATTATAGTCAATGCCAGATCTTTGCATATGAGAGAGCATAAAATGTTAACATTATGTAGATTACCAATATGCATTTCAATGTAACACCCACACTGTGCCTTAAATATACATCTACCTTCCAGAGGCAGTCACTTGTCAGGAGGATTATTTTGTGTAACAGATGTTCCTTTAAGTGCATATTAAATGGCAAAGCTTTTCCAAACACACAACAGCTGACACGCACACAATTCTCCTTTCTGATGCCAAGCATGCCTTTTAGTTTTAACCCCAACGGAAAAGCCGCATTTATTCCTATTGGTATTCACATGCATTTGAAGGCATACGTACTTTCAATTTCAATGCAAACAAAACTGAGCAGAACGAGCGTGTTCTATGCATACATTCACGACAGCTGACAACACATTTCTTCCTCTAAATTTAGAATTTCAGGGAAGATAATAAAAATCTGTATGTTTTACATATGGAGTAATATAAAGTTATTATTGTCCACCTGGTTCTATGTAGTTCTAGATAATAATTTTAGCATTCATTAGGTCAGGTACTGATGTTGGATGAGAGGGCCTGGCTTGCAATCGATGACCCAGTTCATCGAAAAGATGGTCAAAGCGGTTGAGGTCAGGGCTCTGTCAAGTTCTTCCACACAAAACTCACCCAACCATGCCTGTATAGACCTTGCTTTGTGCACTGGGGCACAGTCATGCTGGAACAAAAAAGGGCCTACAACAAACTTCCACAAAGTTTGACGCATAAAATTTTCCATAATGTCTTGCTATGCTGAAGCATTTAGATATCACTTCACTGGAATGAAAGGAGCTAGGCCAACCCCGGAAAAACAACCCCATAATGTTATCCCTCCTCCACCAAACTTTACAGTTCACACAATACAAGTCAGGTAATGTTCTCCTCCCCTGCACCAAACCTAAATTTATCAGACTACCAGATAGAGATGCGTAATTTGTCATTTCACAGAACATATTTCTACAGCTCGCTAGTCCATCCAACGCTTGGCATTATACTTTGTGAAGTAAGCCTTGCATGCAGCACCTCAGCCTGTGCTGCTGGTAATGTCAGAGGAGGGTTAGAACACTTATGCACTGTGTGCCTCAGCACTCAGCACTCGGCAACCCCCCCCCCCCCCTCCCCGATGTAATTTAACATGGTCTGTCACAGAGTCACTTCAACTTTGCAATAATGCCATTTAAATTTGGATTGTGGAATATCAAGGAGTGACGAAACTTCACAAACTGACTTGGTGGAATGGTGGCATCCTCTTAGGCCCCTTTCACACGGGCGAGTATTCTGCGCGGGTGCAATGCGCGAGTTGAACGCATTGCACCCGCACTGAATCCTGACCCATTCATTTCTATGGGGCTGTGCACATGAGCAGTGATTTTCACGCATCACTTGTGCGTTGCGTGAAAATCGCAGCATGCTCTATATTCAGCATTTTTCACGCCACGCAGGCCCCATAGAAGTGAATGGGGCCTCGTAAAAATCGCAAGCATCCGCAAGCAAGTGTGGATGCGGTGCGATTTTCGCACATGGTTGCAAGGTGACGATCGGGCTGGGTACCCGATCTGTATTATTTTCCCTTATAACATGGTTATAAGGTAAAATAATAGCATTTTGAATACAGAATGCAAAGTAAAATAGTGATGGAGGGGTTAAAAAAAAAAAATAAATTATTTCACCGAGTCCACTTGATCGCGTAGTTGCGGATCTCTGTCTTCTTCTGTAATGTTGAGCTGCCGGCTAAGGCGCTGTGGTGACGTCCCATCACATGGTCCATCACCATGGTGATGAACCATGTGATTGGACCATGTGATGAGCACAGTGACGTCATCAAAAGGTCCTATTCCTGTGCACAGCAAAGAAGAAGACCGAAGAGATGCCGGCTGCGCGATTAAGGGGAGTTAAATTTTTTTATTTTTTTACCCCTCCAGCCCTATTGTACTATGCATTCTGTATTAAGAATGCTATTATTTTCTCTTATAACCATGTTATAAGGGAAAAATAATACAATTTACAGAATACCTTACCTAAACCCGAACTTCTGTGAAGAGGTTTGGGTACCAAACATGCCGATTTTTCTCACACGCGTGCAAAATGCATTACAATGTTTTGCACTTGCGCAGAAAAAATTGCGCATGTTCCCGCAACGCACCCGCACCTTTTGCCGCAACGCCCCTGTGTGAAACCAGCCTTACAGGATCACATACCAATTCAGTTCTTTAGAACAAGACATTCTTCCACAAATGTTTGTAAAGGCAGATTGTATGGCTAGACGGATTGTGCTGGATTTTATACACCTGTGGAAATGGGAATGAATGAACAACCTGAATTCATTAACAGGTATGCCCCATAGTGTCCATAGTGTATGTACAACAGGTAGACAATAATAACTTTGTATGAGTGAAAATTGAAATCAGAATACTGAGTTTTATAGATCAATGACCGACAATAAGGCTACATGCACACGACAGTGAAAAAAGCTTCCGTTAAAAAACAGACACACTGTCAGTTTTTCATGGCCATTTTGCATCAGTGTGTGCATCCATTTTCTGGCAGTGTGTCCGTTTTTAATGTCCGTTTTGCATCAGTTTTTCAGGTCTGTTAAAAACGGACATGAAAAAATGAAAGAATTTGATTGGCAGTTATTTCTAGACCCACACTTCTGAGAACACCCACAGAATGGTAGGCACCCAGCTAAAATAATGTCCCCCATAGTGTAGGATTTTTTTTGTTGCTGCCCCCATGTAGGCCCCCAGCTAAAATAGTTTCCCCCATAGTGTAAGAATTTTTGTTTTTTACTGCCCCCAGCTTTAATAATGCCCCCTATTTTGGCTCCAGCTAAAATAATGTCTTTCAATGTCCCCCGTAGTGTAGGATTTTTATTTTTTTTTCCTGTCCCCAGCTGTAATAATGCCCCCATAATGGCCCACCACTGTTTTTCTTTTTGTTGATTTTACAAAAACCTCATCCACTTGCTCGCGCTGCAGAAGTCTCTTCTCTCTTTATTGAACGGGACCTGCCGAAGGTGCGAGATGACGTCACTGCGTGCTCCCACGTGGTTACGTCACCAGACATATCGCAGGTCCTGCTCAATGAAGAGAGATGAGACTGCCGCACCGCGAGCAAGTGGATGAGGCGAGTATTTTTTTTTTAAACCCTCCTGGGTAAAGTGTACCCATTTTTAACGTCCGTTAGACGGGTGCACTCCTGTCAATCAGCCGTTAAAAACGGTCCCATTGATTTCAATGGGTCCGTCTGACCGTGAAAACTGCAAAAAAAAGGACGTCTTATTTTTAGACGGACGCTATTCACTGGCCGTTAAAAGAATGGCCATGTGAATAGCCCTATAGACTTTCATTGGTACTAAAAATGGCCGTGTGACGGCCATCACACGGCCATTATTCACAGTCATGTGCATGAGGCCTTACAGCAAGACATTGTCGCCCACCTGGTTGCATGTAGGTCTAGATTATTCTAGAAAATTGGTCTTTGTCACTATTGATCAGCAGGTAGACATACATTGTAACTATCTATTGTTGACAGTGAACAACTAAAGATGTTTTTTTACTCTGCTGTCCCTTTGCAGGGCTTTGGCAATGTTGATTAGGCAGCTTCCACTCTCACAACTGGAACATTCCCTGGTACTATTCTGATGTTAATTTTGAAGGGAGTAGTACTACAGGGACTAAAAGAGTACCCGTCAGGACAGGTCATCAATATCATATCAGATTATTGTTTACCTGCTTGCCGTCGCAACAGCAGAGGTGAGCAGGTGTAATTACAAGAAGCTGCCCCATTCCCCTCAATAGGACGGCTTGTTGCTATTCTCTTCAATCAGCCTTCTCTTCAATCAGCTGATCTGATATTGATGACCTATCCTGAGGATAGGTCATCAATAAAAATAACTTGGACAACCCCTTTAAGCATTCATAAATTCCTTAGAGCGCCAAGTTTTATCATACACACTGACCCAATTATTTTTTTTTTATAAACGCAGATAGAAATGTTGGATTTCTGCAAAACTGAACATTTATGTCTTAGGCAGATACGTAATTGATTACAGGTGTGGTTTGATTAGACACTGGGTCTTGCCAAATGACAGCATAAAGGTGGTTCCTCTGCTACCCTATAGAAAGCCTCTCAGAGGCTACTTTTCGGTAGTGTACCTCTTGTGAGATCACTTACTGCTAGACATGCCTCTATGACACACTCAAAGACATTTTGACAGCTGACTTTGAGAATGGTGAGTACAATAAAGGAATTCAAGAGGGGCCTGGATGTATTTCTGGAGCGTAATAATATTACAGGCTATAGCTTCTA
The DNA here is from genome assembly GCF_014858855.1 of Bufo gargarizans. Classification (NCBI taxonomy): domain Eukaryota; kingdom Metazoa; phylum Chordata; class Amphibia; order Anura; family Bufonidae; genus Bufo; species Bufo gargarizans. The sequence continues at coordinate 242,536,745 of NC_058080.1, read as the reverse complement.
GAGAGGGGTCGTTGATCCAGGGAGTTATTCTGATTGCCTGATTGGAGTCGGGAAGAAATTTTTTATTCCCCTAAAGTGGGGAAAATTGGCTTCTACCTCACAGGTTTTTTTTTGCCTTCCTCTGGATCAACTTGCAGGATGACAGGCCGAACTGGATGGACAAATGTCTTTTTTCGGCCTTATGCACCATGTTACTTATGTACTATGTTACTAGAAAGAATCCAGGTTCTGTTTGGGATCTGACGACGGTTGGGTTAGAGTATGGAGACCTCATGGCGAGCACTTTAATTCTGCCTTTGCTGTAGAGAGACAAAATACCCCAACTGTGGTGTGATGATCCGAAGAGTCATGGCATATGACAGTCAGTCACCCCTAGTAGCGATACGAGGGACATTATCAGCCCAGAGATATGTGCAGGACATCCTGTGAGCACATGTTGCCTCTCATGGCAGGGCTTCCAGCTACCATTTTTCAGCAGAATAATGCTTGCCCACACACAAAAAGGGTTTCCCAGGAATGGCTACGCAAGATTGCAACACTTCCTTGGCTTGCCTGGTTGCCAGTCTTCAAATAAGAATCTCCAATTAAGTATTTATAGCGCAGGATCCACAGACCCAGCTGCAACATCTGTGGAAAAATGTGCTGCAAGATATGATATGGAACATGTATGCCTCCATGCCCAACCGTATCTCATCTTGTATCCAGACTAGAGGTGGGCTAACGGTTCTAGAGCCTCCTTTCAACTGTACAGTTTTCCCCAATAAACTATCCTTTCACTGGAATATTGTAATCACTTACAGATATCATTACAGTCACACACAAAGTTTCATCTGATTCCAACAAGTCCTCTTTGGCGTGTTACTTTTTTGTCAATGAGTGTACATATAAGTTAAAGGGGTTGTCTCACTTCAGTAAGTGGCATTTATCATGTAGAGAAAGTTAATACAAAGCACTTACTAATCTATTGTTATTATCCATATTGCTTCCTTTGCTGGCTGGATTCATTTTCTGTCACATTATACACTGCTCGTTTCCATGGTGACAGACCACCTTGCAATCCAGCAGTGGTGGTAGTGCTTGCACAACATAGGAAAAAGCAGTGGCCTATATGTGCTCCCATTGTTCCGGCCACAAGAGAGGCCGACACTTTTTCCTATAGTGTGCAAGCACGACCACCACTGATGGATTGTAGGGTGGTCTATAACCATGGACACGAGCAGTGTATAATGTGATGGAAAAATGAATCCAGCCAGCAAATGAAGCAATATGGATAATAACAATACATTAGTAAGAGGTTTGTACTAACTCCCTCTACATAATAAATGCTATTTGCTGAAGTGAGACAACCCCTTTAAGAACCTACTCGAGCACCACAATTTAAATGGGGTGACATCTACCTTACATTATCCTGAGGATATGTCATCAATATTTGTAGCATTAAAGGGATCTTCCCATCTTGCACTTTGGTGGCATATCGCTAGGCTATGCCACCAATGTCTGATAGATGTAGGTACCAGAGATCAGACCCAAACCTATCTCTAGAACAGGTTCCCCAAGTGGATGGGGGCACATCACACAAGCACGACCAACCTCAAATCACTTCTATTGAAGTGCCTAAAATAGCTGAGCACTGCCTCGGCTATTTCAGGAACTCCCATTGAAGTGAATGAAGAGGCGGCTGCTCTTGTGCAGTGTGCTCTCCATTCACTTCTATGAGAGTTCCAGAATTAGCTTAGTGCGCTAAATTGGCTCTTTTTGGAACTCTTATAGATCTGAATGGAGAGCACGCGGCACATGAGCAGTGCGCTCTCCTTCACTTTGGGGCCCCATCCTAGAGATGGGTGCAGGTCCCAGATGCGGGACCCGCACCTGTTGGACATTGGTGGCATTTCATAGTGATATGCCACCAAAGTGCGAGATAGGCCAACCTCTTTCAGCAGTGGGATTAAATTTATGGCATTAATGGGCATTTTTCTCCTGAGTACTTTTCATACATAATTCCAAAACTGTGCCAGATCAGGTAGTGCCTGATGTGTGCATTAACAGAGGAAACAGGTGTGCGTAACACCTTTAGGAATCCCTGCTCAATGAACTCAGTGATCTCTGGAACACTGTTTAGACAACCTTGCAATTTATGGACTATACTTGGAATCCTCTGGTTTAAAAAGGAGTCCTACAGCTTAATGTAAGATGTCTGGCACTCCCATGTTCCATAAAAAATTAGCATAAAGTGTATCATACCCTTTTTATTTCCTGCATAAATTAATGCAGCAGGGTCGTTGCTTTTCCAAATCATTTCTGTATAAAAGGACACAATTAATACAGCACAGGGTGGATAAAAATCAATGTAAAAAAAAATAATAATACAAAAAATAAAGTTTTTATTATTTAAATTGGATTTTTTGGATTTAAATCAGATTTTTTTTTAATATAAAATGCTTTTTGAGGAAAATATATTACCATCCAAAGGTTATTCCATCATGAAATAAAGATTGGTTTTTAAATTATGTAGAATAAGGCTGTATGTTTAATTTTTTGGGTAACTAAATTCCATTAATCCATTCACAATGTCATGCTCTTCCAGAGGTTTTTGTAAGATTATTGGTCAGTTTCTCTGCCTACAAGATATTAATCACAGATGCTTGGTTTACTTTTGCAGTTCTCAAAACTGAATTTGACTCAGCAGAGATCACATGCCTCTTTGCCTTCTTTAGCGCAAAAAATGTTATAACATGAACAGAGTTGAGAAAAAGACCTTAATCCTAACTTCTACAAACCTATGAATACAGAATCAACCTAATCAAACTAATATGAAAAGTTGTTATTCTAAAAATCTTTATCTACTTGCATATTATAAGTTATACCAGCAAGAATTAGTCTTTATGTAGAAAACTATGATTTAAATCAAGCCTTACTGACTAGTGATTTAAATCTCTTTGATTTAAATCAAATGCACCCTGATACAGCATGACAAGCTATATCAGAAGGGTTCATGCAATTTAAAAATTGGGAGTAGAAATAGTATCAGTAGCCATGGCAAAATAGGAATATAGCATAAACAGATTTAGGAAAACTAGAACTTTATGGCTTAATAATGTGGTGTAGAGAGTGAGAGAGATAGTAACTTGGTAAATACTGCATATTAACTGCAGGTATTTAAGAAACGAGATTGTGAGGGCAACAACTTTATACAATCTGCTTATGTAGGGGTTCAATCTCATCACCAATAACCCTCAAAAGTTTTATTTTTATACTCAGTCCAAAGTAGGTGAATACCTGCAATATTAGGGGTTCAGAATGTAGAGGAGACCCCATAGCAAAAATAACAATGTGGTCTCCTTTCTGTTACTATTTCATGTCACCATGCCCGGTCTTTATGGGACAGCCGCTTCTCCTATTTTAGGACAGAAGGGCAACTACCTCTCTGAAGCAGATTTCACTGATCATGGAGAAGGAAGATAGGACCAACTGGAGCTAAGGTCACATCACAGTTGCAGGGAATCACTATGTATGTATGTATGTTGAGTCCAGTGTACGAGAGTCATATCACAGTAGTGACTGGTACCAGTCGCACTTTATCCTAATGATTGACCACATGCAACTGTACTCTGACTTGTGGTGGTTTTTCCATCTTACCATAGTCGTGTAAACAGAATTTGAGAAGAAAATCTTTATCAACAGCAGGTCTGGTGAAATTTGCCATGAGTGAAGACTAGAGTCTTTTTTTTTTCTGTTGATATTCTTTTGGTTCCCACCGCTAAGCATGGATGCCAGTAGTATGGTAAGTGACCACTGAAGCCATGGATTGGCTTATATACACAGTGAAAAGTGCTTTTTGATAAAGGTGGGTCAGAATAAGGCCTCCAAGCTAAACAGTAATGCATAACGTAGCTGTATCACTTCAATATAATTCATATGATGACAGCTGAAGGACATACAAGCCTAAGCACATAGCACATCATAGTTTCTTTCTGGTTGTAAATTGCATTCTGCTATTTTGTTAACAGCCTGTCAGAAATGGTCACAGTTGGAGAGATGTCAGCAGGAATGCAGTCGTGTGCTTCCTACAGAAAGGTCACTTTTGCTTTTCAGACAAGTCACAACACAGTGGTTGGTAGCGGGTTGTTTGTCATGTGTTACAAGCAATTAAACCGGTTGGAAAACAGGTAGCACACAATACATACAATGAAAGAAGAAACCTTTCCAACAAAGTTCATATATCACCAATTGTAAGGATAGAATTTGTCCCAGCCATATAACTGGAGAATGAAAATATACAGTCGTCATTAAATTATGGCCAATTCCTACTTTCGACGTCAGAAGCACGTAGCTCATGAAGAAGTCACGTGTCGTGAGCTGGTTTGGCGAGTATATAAGGTGTGCGATGGTCTGTCTGCACACATATCCCTCAATCCTGTCATGGGATAAAGGGTTGATTTATTAGAGTTGCAAAAAGGGATGATTAGGATATTGCGATATTACTGCGGAGCACCACATGCCAGTGAAGTTAGAGGTGAACGTCAGCTACAAAGGTGGGCGAGGGTGGACCAGCAGTCTACAGTGTAGCAGCTTACCACCAAGATGAACTGGGTGCTGCCAGATGTGTGTCTAAAACAGTTCAGTGAACCCTACTGTGTATGGGGTTCCGAAGTAGACGGATGGTCGCTGCACCTCTGCTAACAAAATCGTGAGAAAAGGCTTACATTTTTGTGGCAGTATCAGAACTGGACCTCCACCGATTGGGAAAGGATTGCCTTCTCTGGCGGATAATGTTTTCTGTTTCATCAAAGGGATGTAGGTTGGTGTGTCATGCGAGAAACATCACAGAACAAACACCCTGTGACCATTAGTGGAAAAACACAAGCTGGTGGTGGCAGCATTATCGTCTAGAGAATGTTTTTGTGGCATTCTCTGGGCCCACTCATCCATGTGGAAGGCGCTCTCCGATTTGGGTATGAAGCCGCATTCCCCAGGTCAAGCCACTTTTGAACCAGAAACAGCGGCAGAAGCGCCTGACCTGGGCTACAGAGAAGCAGCACTGGACTGTTGCTCAGTGGTCCAAAGTACTTTTTTCGGATGAAAGCAAATTTTGCATGTCATTCGGAAATCAAGGTGCCAGAGTCTGGAGGAAGACTGGGGAGAGGGAAATGCCAAAATGCCTGAAGTCCAGTGTCAAGTACCCACAGTCAGTGATGGTCTGGGGTGCCATGTCAGCTGCTGGTGTTGATCCACTGTGTTTTATCAAGGGCAGGGTCAATGCAGCTAGCTATCAGGAGATTTTGGAGCACTTCATGCTTCCTTCTGCTGAAAAGCTTTATGGAGATGAAGATTTCATTTTTCAGCACGACCTGGCACCTGCTCACAGTGCCAACACCACTGGTAAATGGTTTACTGACCATGGTATTACTGTGCTCAATTGGCCTGCCAACTCTCCTGACCTGAACCCCATAGAGAACCTGTGGGATATTGGGAAAAGAAAGTTGAGAGACGCAAGACCCAACACTCTGGATGAGCTTAAGGCCGCTATCGAAGGCCGCTATCGAAGCATCCTGGGCCTCCATAACACCTCAGCAGTGCCACAGGCTGATTGCCTCCATGCCACGCCGCATTGAAGCAGTCATTTCTGCAAAAGGATTCCCGACCAAGTATTGAGTGCATAACTGAACAGAATTATTTGAAGGTTGACTTTTTTTGTATTAAAAACACTTTTCTTTTATTGGTCGGATGAAATATGCTAATTTTTTGAGATAGGAAATTTGGGTTTTCATGAGCTGTATGCCAAAATCATCAATATTAAAACAATAAAAGGCTTGAACTACTTCAGTTGGTGTGTAATGAATCTAAAATATATGAAAGTCTAATGTTTATCAGTACATTACAGAAAATAATGAACTTTATCACAATATGCTAATTTTTTTAGAAGGACCTGTAATCCAAATGCCAGACTCCTTATTATGAAAACTAACTGCAAGCATCAGCTTGTAATGGTACAATTCTGTTGGTCAGAGAAGGTCGTGGCATAAATTACAACCACCATAAGCCAACAGACTGATACTCCCATTACTTAAGTGCCAGTAGTCACTCGACTACCATCATCCATATCAATTTATGACCTGGATGTTACTACAATAAGGTGACAGGGACCTTACATTCCATGCCCCAATAGGTGCAAAATTCAATAAATGTATACATGTAATGCCGGACTGTGGCCCCCACCACACCGTGGGGTCCTTTGCCACAATCCTATCACTGCCCTAGATGATCTGATGTCCAAATTGGTGCCCTGATCACTGGTAGTGGACACTGTAAAGGTGCCAAGAATATTACTCAATTGGCCACCATCACATCAGAGATCTATTGGGGACAACTGGGTTACTCAAATGATGACAATCCCATCAGAGCTATATTGGAGCACTTAAGCTCCTTACGCTTCAAATATCATAGAAAACAACTGTAGGAGATGTGATCATTTAGACCCTCATGTCGAACTGTTCTGAGGTGAAAGGTCCATTAGGCCTCTTTTTGAAGCAAACGCTTGTCCATGTCCCCGCCTCTCGGCGACGGTCTGATCACTTCAATACCCTGAAAGCTCATGCCAGCTGTATCATCCATATGACATTCCGACATATGGAGCGCAATTGGGGCATCAGCCTCTTTGCGTGTATCCCCAAGGTGTTCACCTATGTGATGCCTGAACTCAGTTTTTCCTACATACAGTACTGCATACCACATGAACAGGTTGCAAGTTGATGAATGTTCTAATCTCGTAGGACCGGCCTGTAGATTTACTTGTGAAGATACTGCCCTTTTTGATAGATCTATAGGCAATATATTTGCCTTGTCTAAAATGTGCCCTTTAATGGATTCTGTCACCAGTTGCTACTGGTTATTAATGGTTGGTAGAAACTGTACCAAGCGGTCTCTGATATTATGGCCGCGCCGGTATGTAATAGCTGGTCTCTCTCCAACCAGATGCCCAACATCCAGATCGGCACGTAAGATGCCCCAAAATTCAGATAGAACCTCCCTTACAACCTCATGCGATTCGTCATTCCCTATGTGTCACTACCAGAGCTTTGAGACGTTCTCACAGCTCTGTGTCTCCACCCCTGTGATGATGTCACTTAGAGTTTGGAGGTGTTCTCACTGTTCTGTTTCTCCGCCCCTGTAATGAGGTCTTTACTCCCAGCTGTTCCTCCTGCGTTTGATTTCCCTGCCTTTAAATCACCCCTCCTCCTATTGCAGGGCGTGGATTATATTTCTCTTTTCAGTTGTAGCTCTGCCTTGAGTATCTTCATTTGTTAAGCTATTAGTTCTCTGGACCTGTGTTCTGTTGCTGCAAGCACTCCGGATATTGCCAGCGGCCCTTGGATCCGTCTTCTCTGCGGCTGCAGCTCCATCAGCTAAGTGTGCAGACATTGTTGTGTACCTGGTGATTTTCTGACTGGATCTGAGGTGGCCACGGTTCCCTCCATATTCTGAGCAGGGCATCGGTGGCCGTGCCCCTTCCACTTTTGTAGGGGTTACAGGGCTCATCAGTCTTAGGCACGCGGGCATGCCTCGTTCCACCACATGGATCCGGGCATGTGCTTTAGCAGCATAGGGAGAGTGTTGAGGGTCTGACAGGGGTCACCCTTTCTCTTCCCTAGTTTGGGTCCGGTCAGTAGCTCTTTTTACTGTGTATGCTCTTGTTACCCTTAAACTGCCGTGACACTATGATGTGGATCTTTTCCGAAGATTCATCCCTTTCCCGCGGGTTCAACAATAAGACTCTTTCCTGACTGAGGGCATGTTGATATGCCTGCTTGAGAACCCTATGGTGTATGAATCTTTGCCGCAAATCTACAGCCGCCACCTGGAAATCCTGCATGGTCGAGCAATTGCGCCTCAATCGCAAGTACTGACCCTTAGGGACTCCACGTTTAAGGGGCAGCGGATGACAGCTCTTCCAGCCCAACAAGCTGTTTGAGGCCGTCTCATTTGGGAACAACCGCGTGTCCAGAGTACCATCCTCCCTCTTATAGATGCTTAAGAGTTGCACATAATTCTGTCACAGGCTCTGGAATCTAAGTTGATAAGGAAATGAGTTTCTACTCCCAAAACATGTACAAATGGCCGGTACAAAGATTTGGAGGTCGGCCGCACTAGTATTAACCCCTTCTGAGGTGTAAAAGAGCAGCGCTCTGAACAGTGCCCGGCGCATGCGCATAACGCAGAGGCTGAAGCGGCCTCTAAGATGCAGACTGTACGCAGGCGCGATGTGATCCCGGCCAGTGAGGGTGCCGGGCGCATGTGCTGAAGATGAGACGTAGGCCGATGCCCATAGGATTGTATTGGGCATGCGCCGGATGTTGTGAAGTCGGGGACAGTAGTAGCCGCCCAGCGAAGTGAATACTGATGATGGCGCTTCAAAACGGCAGTTGGGGCGAGGCTGGCTGGGCGCAAGTGGAGATGAAACGCCACCCCTTGGGCAGAATGAAGACGATTCTACCAGGTTATAAAACTTCAGTTTACTGTATTTATAAGGTGGACAGGGGGTATACTTATATGATTTTAATACACTTAAGACCTGTACTGTCATATATATACCTAAATATGCTTATTGGCCTGTCAGTGTCCCTTTAAGTAATTGGAGTATCCGTCTGTTGGCTTATGGTGGTTGTAATTTATGCCACTTCACGCCATCACCATTCCATCTCCCTGGATGTACACGTTAGAGCAGGGTTCCCCCAACTCCAGTCCTCAGGGCCCACTTGCCGGTCAGGATTTAGGAGTATCTCAAAGAATGAATACCTATGTGAAATCCTGATGGATGGACACTAATTATATCAGCTGCCCAATACTAAGGAAATCCTGAAAACATGACCGGCAGGTGGGCCCTGAGGACCGGAGTTGAGGACCACTGCATTAGAGGAGTACATTCACCCACCATGGTGTTGATATACATATTTACTGTTAGCTGCAGTCACATTGGTGAAGTGACAGGCAGCCAATAATACGTTTATCATTGTATGATGGGGGCCATAATGAATTTATTAGGCCTCGGTCCTAGTTCGTGTCACCCTGATGCCGTTTCCGCTCTCAATCTGCACTTAGTGACCTTCTCTGACCAACAGAATTGTACCATTACAAGCTGATGCTTGCAGTTAGTTTTCATAATAAGGAGTCTGGCATTTGGATTATTTCCTGCTGATTGATCATCTGACAGCGGGAGAGTGTCTCAGTTGGGGCGCTCCTACCTCCCGAGTTGGGTCAGCTGATTGGCCCAGTGTAGTGCTATGGGCGGAGCCGCATGATTAAATCATCGTGGTTTCGGCAGCCGCACAAGTCCCGGGAGCTCGGCCACGTGAGAGAGGTGGCGTGCTCATTTTATGTTTGTCTGTAGGAATTTATGTGACACTGGCAGTAACAGTGTAAAGGTTCCTGATGAGATGTTCTAACCAGAAACGCGTTGAGTCAGCGTTTAACTGCAGCCAGTGTTAACAGAGGACAGGAATATGTATTAGGCAGCGACACAGATTTTAAGTGAGTCAGTGGTGAGGGACATTGATTATGATACTAGGGTTTATGTAGGATAGTAGGCTGCTAGGGATTTACACTGAGGATGAGAGCAGTGTCTATCAACAGGAATCCATACAGCCTATATCCCAACCCCGTTCCCTGGCTTAGGATACCCAACTCATATAGGAGCGACAGTGTTGATACATTGTTATAGGTACCCAGGAGTGCCTCATAGGCTGCTCCTAGTACTAAAGTAAAGAAAGAGAATAAAGTTTTTGTTATTTTCATTTTACTGTCCCTACAATAACTGTGAATCGGATCTATCAGTGACGCGATTGTGAATATCTATTAATAATTGCTGTGATTTGTGCAGTCCTCAAGTAAACCAAAAAGGAAGGATTTAAGGATATCGAATAGAAAAAAAAAAAAAAAAAAACACCTTTGACAGTTCCTGATGCACTACAAATAACTATATCACCAGCATTATACTAAAAGAAATCCTGCAAACAGGATCAGATGGTAGTACTTGAGGACTGGACTAGAGAAGACTTGCTATACATAATCTATTAAGACTCTTGGGGGAAGTTATTAAGACTGGTGTACAATATGCCAGTCTTTACCAGATCTTCATTGGAGCAAGAAATTCCAAATCCAATAAGAGGTGCAGACTTCTTAATAAATTTAGTGCATCTTTTAGGCTACTTTCACACTGGCATTTCTGGGTCCGCTTGTGAGATCCGTTTCAGGGCTCTCACAAGCGGTCCAAAACGGATCAGTTCAGCTCCAATGCATTCTGAATGGATAAGGATCCGCTCAGAATGCATCAGTTTGCCTCCGTTCAGCCTCCATTCCGCTCTGAAGGCGGACACCAAAACGCAGCTTGCAGCGTTTTGATGTCCGTCTGATGAAACTGAGCCAAACGTATCCGTCCTGACTTACAATGCAAGTCAACGGGGACGGATCCGTTTTTACTGACACAATATGGTGCAATTAAAAACGGATCCGCCTCCCATTGACTTTCAATGTAAGTCAAAACGGATCCGTTTGCATTATGAACAAAAAAATAATATACATTTTTTGTTCATGATAATGCAAGCGGATCCGTTCTGAACGGATACAAGCGTTTGCATTATAGGTGCGGATCCGTCTGTGCAGATACCAGACGGATCCGCACCTAAACGCAGGTGTGAAAGTAGCCTTAGCCATCCATGTGCCAGAAACTGAAATCTACACCACCTATCAGCTGGCTTAGATTTCACAAATAATTTACTCCAGTTTTCTGGCATAAACTAGGAGACATTTGCAGGTCCACTTTTTGAAAAGCACCATCCTGAGCAAAAACAAAACGTCAGTAATTTTTGCACAAAAATTCTGACTTTTGGATGTAAGAATACTGGTGCACAAGTACTGGATATATACCCCAGGAAAAAATAACTCCAGACACAACACTGAGCCTTCGCAGGACCAGTGTCAGAATGGAGGAGGTTGAGGGATGTTGGGTCACTATGCAGACAGTACAGAACATTTGCCTACCAGGGGAACATGGCTTATGAAATATGGCACAAAACAGCACATAATATCAACAAAGTCTATATTAGTGTTATATAGTCATCTTATCTACACATCGTTCTCAACTAGCCAGAAAGTAGCCAACCGCTTTAAGGTAGAAACGTATTACATTAACAGTAACACTAGACCTTAAAAGGGGTTCTTAAGAAAATGAAAATACTTAAAAATAACCATTATAAATATATTCCCAATTACCTTTCATTAGTTATAATGGCTTGTTTTGTCTAGGAAGCAATCATTAAGAGAAACAAAATAGACCCCATCCTATTAGTACACAGGACTGAGGTAAAGAGCTGCCTCAGTCTCTTCTCTGCTCTACTTGTCAGGGATTATGATCCTGAATACAGCTGATAAGGCCTTCAGCTGAATCTCTATAGAAATGGAGTTCATGAGGAGACATGAAGTACAAAAAGGAGGGTGTGTGTGTAGCTAATGAGCAGCAGCACTTGTATGCAGTCTTCATTACCACAGCCTGTCCTGTCCATCCTCTCTGTACTTCATGTCTCCTCGTGAACTCCATTCCCACAGAAATTCTGATAAAGTTCTTATTAGCTGTATAATCCCTGAAGTAGGAGAGGAGGATGAGGCAGCTCTTTACCTCAGTGCTGTGAAGTAACTTGTCCTCCTGTGTGAGTAGGACAGGTTTTGTGTGTACTAATAGGATGGCAGGCATTTTATTTCTCCTAATGATTGCTCCCTGGATAAAACGAGCCATTATAACTAATGAAATGTATTTGGGAATATAATTAAAATAAAGTAATATTTAAGTATTTTCATTTTCTTAATTCCCGGAGAACCCCTTTAAAGGGGTTGTCTCACTTCAGCAAATGGCATTCATCATGTAGACAAAGTTAATACAAGCCACTTACTAATGTATTGTAATAATCCATAACGTCTCCTTTGCTGGCTTGATTCATTTTTCTATCACATTATACACCGCTTGTTTCCAGGGGTTACGACCACCCTGCAATCCAGCAGCGATGGCCATGCTAGCACAGAAAAAACTTTGACATCTCTAGTGGATGGGATCATGGAAATGTGCGCAGGACGGCACTTTTTCCTATAGTGTGTGAGCATGGCCACCACTGATGGACTGTAGGGTGGAAACGAGCAGTGTATAATGTGATGAGAAAATGCATGAAGCCAGCAAAGGGAGCAATATGAATAATCACAATACAATAGTAAGTGGCTTGAATTAACTTTCTGTACATGATAATTGCCACGTGCTAAACTGAGACAACCCCTTTAATTAAACAAGCCATTATTTTTTCAGACTTTACTAGCATTATTTTTACACACATTTAACATTTTAGAGGTTAACAAAATGGCTCGATATTACTTTAGGACAGGTTCAATCAAGTATCTTTACCATTTTCCGCAAGAGGAGCCAGAACTTCAAAAATCATTTCCTTCTTTTCATGCTCCGACTGCTTTTTAAAAAGTTTAACAAGTTCATCGGCAACATTTGTAGAAGCAAACTGCTCTTTACTTGATTCTATAAAGAGTAGAAAAAAATAAGAAAAACAGGTTTCTCAAAAGGTATGTATTATATTCAAACAGGTTCAAAGGGAAGGACCCCCGTCATACCATGGATAAACAGATGGTGCAAGATGGGCATATGTCTTATTAACCATGAACTATCTACCAAATCATCTGTTGGATCTGAGAAAAGGAATAAACATTTACAGGATGAGGGCCTCTATATCTACTCCAACACTTTGTAGGCCTCATGCACACAGTCATGTCACACCGCTGTACAACTTTCAAGTTGTACGGTTTAACTAACTCCATAGGCCATCAATTGCACATGGACTATGAATGAATCAAACTGAAAAAAATCTATTAGATTCCTTATAGCAGAGGTATTCTCCCCATCTCTGTAACATGGTGTCCTCCAAAGGCACTACACTGTGGCCAGGACGCAGTGAGACGCTGCTGTGTGCATCATGCCCTACAAAACACTGATGCCACTAATAGACTACTCTTTCAGCAGATTGGGTGAAGAATAATTTCAACTAAGAACAATGATAAACTGGTTATTTTAGTTAAAAAAATGAAAGAGTGAAAATAAGGCACCAATTTTGCTGTCTCATGAAATGCATCCTCCCTCCTTTCCATGGTATGAACATTACATTTTCATAAGTATAGGAGCAGATTTATCAAAACTGGTGCAAGGTAAAACTGACTTAGTTTCCCTAGTGACCAATCAGATTGATAATTTCATTTTCCAAAGGAGCACTGAAAAATAAAAGTATGAATCTGATTAGTAGTTTTGGGCAACTAGGCCGGTTTTCCTTTGCATCAGTTTTGATGAATCTAGCCCATGGCATCTGCTTCAGGATGTCCAAACCTGAGTATGTAAATATAGCCATTGGGTTGGATGAGTGTTACAGAAACACGTAGGTAAGTAAAAATCTGTGGAGGCAAAGGAAGAAGTAACTACTACTGAAATTTGGGGAGAAATTACTCTGACAAAAATGGCAAAAAAAATAAATAAAATGTGAACAGTAAGGCTACATGCACACGACCGTATGTGCTTTGCGTTCCGCAAATTACGGATCCACAAAAAAAAAAAACGTATGCCATCCGGTTTTTTGCCGGATACATTGTAACAATGCCTAAAATGGACAATAGGACAAGTTATATTCTTTTTGCGGGACTACGGAACATTTGTAGTGAGCCTGCCATCGTATGCCCGCGATACCATGGATGTGTTACAGCGGCTGGATGGTATCTATTGTGATGAGGTAATATGGCAAGTTTGGACGTTGAAGCCCTATATACCTCCATACCCCATGATTTGGGATGTGAGGCTGTGGGGACTTTCCTCCAACAGAGGGGTGATCAATGTCGCCGCCATAATATCCTCATTATGCAATTCTTGAATTTTATTCTGACACGAAACATCTTCCTCTTTGATCAACGTATCTACCACCAGCTCAGGGGGTTGCAATGGGCAGTCCTTGTGCCCCAACCTTTGCAAACCTTTTCCTGGGTTGGTGGGAGAAGGAGGTGGTGTTTACGGACACGATGGATCAATACACATCTTGTATCCAGTTATGGATTAGATATCTGGATGATGTACTCATTGTGGAATGGTACTAAAACTGGATTCTTAGAATCTGTGGAGATCTTGAATACCAATGTGGTCGGCCTTTTCTTCACATCTGAAATACAAGAGAGCCAGACTACGTTTCTGGACTTGACCATCTCTATAGGTAGGGGCAGGAGGATTACCACCAAACTTTTCAGAAAACAAACCTCCACTAATAGTCTCCTACATTGGGAGAGTGGACACCCCCTGGCCCTGAGAAGTGGCATCCCGAAGGGACAGTATCTCAGGGCCAGGAGGAATTGTTCTGAGATTGGTGAATTTAAGGCCACAGCATCGGACCTCAAATGTAGGTTTAAAAATAGAGGATACCCAGAACATACCTTGAAAAAGGCATCGGAGCGAATTGTTGGTCCCTTAAAACAGGGATAACACCGATTCGGCTCCACGTATCCTAGCCAACTTCGACAAAGCCCATCGACAGGTCCGTGAAATCTTGCAAAATCATTGGTCCATCCTGCAGTCGGATCCAGATATCGGATCATCTATACCTGATTGTCCATCGGTTACGTATAGACGTGGATCCAACTTACGCGCTCGATTGGTGCATAGCCTGTATAGTCAGCCTACGCCTGAAACATGGCTCAAAAACACAGTAAAAGGCAACTTCCCCTGTGGTTCTTGCATTATATGTAAGTACATCATGAAAGGAGACTCCTTTACTAGTTCTTCTACTGGACTGGGATATAATATTCGGTCCTTCATTAGATGCACCACAGTGGGTGTAGTGTACCTGATAACTTGCAAATGTGGCCTACAATATGTGGGTAAGACCAAGCGTGAACTAAGGAGGAGAATAGGTGAACATCTATCAGATATCCGCAACTCATGGGACACTACGGTGTCTCGTCATGTGCGTGAGACACATGATGGTAATCCAGATGTGTTGCGAGTTCAGAGGATTGTTATGCATAATAGATCCATACGTGGCGGAGATGTGATTACACCATTACTCCGTAAAGAAGCTATGTGGATCTTTAAGCTACAAACTATACAGCCTAGAGGTCTAAATGAAGCGATTTCCTATGCTTGCTTCATCTGATTCAGATGTAAGACACACCATGGATATGCCCACGGTTATTTGCGTCCATGCATAATTTGAATTGTGCAGCTGCTCTCTGCTGCCTGTCTTTCCCTTTAATTTAATTTTTAGGGTGTCCACTGTGAGTGATGTCAGCTACAGTGCACAGATGTGGTGAGTGACAGGCGGGGAGAACCAGGGCAACAAATTTGGTTTGTGTTTTCCCTAGTATGGTTTCATAATTGATGCATCTATATATCGTTCTGTCACCTGCTAGGATTCCTTGATGTACCCACATTGGAGCGAGGCGTTTAGATGACATGTTTTCGAGCCGCGATTCTCGATTCCCCCTTTACATGAGCGCTTGTTGCGCTGGTAGGGGGGCATGTTTGATGACATGGGCACTGGGCGGATCAGGGGCGAAGGTCAGATGACGCGCCTTTGGCCGATTCGCGGAGTGCTAGCACACGCCTCCATCATAGGCGGGGCTTATCTGATATCTCCTCTGCGTTTGAGCGGCCGCGTACGGCCATCATAGCGCTGGAGCCTTGACACGCAAAAGTGTGAGGCTGGTTCTGCTCCACAGGCTACTCTATTTAAAAGAGATTTTCGCGCCTGATGATTTGTGGCGTACAGTGCTATAGTGAAACGCGTTGAGCCGGTGATCTTTAATTAGGACACGGCTCTCTAGGCAGGGTGCAGGTCAATTGTCAAGGAGTGCAACAGCTGACTTGCTAGTGTGTATGCGGTCTGATACAGAGACCCAGTGTGTGGCTGCATGTATGGGTAGGCTGTTGTAGACAGCTGAGTGAGTGTCCACATATATAACAGCAACTTTGTGGACTGTCTTGGCAAATTGCCTAGCGCTCACTCGCAACTGTTCTGCAATCCATGCTAGGTAGAACTGCTCAAGCAATGCACCTGTGCCTGGTTCAAATATAAGAACCGTGTCCCGATTCCCTCCCCAGTATTTATTGGCACCAATGTGCTAGCTGGATAGGGATCTAGTCCAGATTTCAAGCTGTGTGGTGGATCCAATCAAACTCCTACACTATATCACCTGAGTCTGGAAGCCTGATGGTGATGGAAAGTGATATACAGTCTTTCCCGTTTTTTAACCAGAGTTTAATAAACACTTTATTATTTTCTTTTATAATACGTTCTTCAAGCAGTGATATTGGGGCTACGGAACGGACATATCTGTACGGATGTGGATAGAATGGCTCTGCATCCTATCCGCACAAAAAATAAATAAAAAAAATGGAACAGACACGAAACAAAACGTTTGTGTGCTTGTAGCCTAAAGCTAATACAGAATGAGCATGTTAGCAACCATTTTTTAATTGTTTCCACGCATCTAAAGTAAGGAATGAAGCAGAAAATATACCCTAGTGTTTTGTGTATACAGCTCCTATGCAAAGCTACAGACGTGGACAAAATTGTTGGTACCCTTTGGTCAATGAAAGAAAAAGTCACAATGGTCACAGAAATAACTTTAATCTGACAAAAGTAATAATAAATTAAAATTCTATAAATGTTAACCAATGAAAGTCAGACATTGTTTTTCAACCATGCTTCAACAGAATTATGTAAAAAAATAAACTCATGAAACAGGCATGGACAAAAATGATGGTACCCCTAGAAAACACAGAACATAATGTGACCAAAGGGACATGTTAATTCAAGGTGTGTCCACTAATTAGCATCACAGGTGTCTACAACCTTGTAATCAGCCATTGGGCCTATATATATGGCTCCAGGTAATCACTGTGTTGTTTGGTGATATGGTGTGTACCACACTCGACATGGACCAGAGGAAGCAAAGGAAAGAGCTGTCTCAAGAGATCAGAAAGAAAATTATAGACAAGCATGTTAAAGGTAAAGGCTATAAGACCATCTCCAAGCAACTAGATGTTCCTGTGAGTACAGTTGCACATATTATTCATAAGTTTAAGATCCATGGGACTGTAGCCAACCTCCCTGGACGTGGCCGCAGGAGGAAAATTGATGACAAATCTAAGAGACGGATAATCCGAATGGTAACAAAAGAGCCTAGAAAGACTTCTAAAGAGATTCAAGGTGAACTTCATGCTCAAGGAACATCAGTGTCAGATCGCACCATCCGTCGTTGTTTGAGCCAAAGTGGACTACATGGGAGACGACCAAGGAGGACACCATTGTTGAAAACGAATCATAAAAAAGCAAGACTGGAATATGCCAAACTACATGTTGACAAGCCACAAAGCTTCTGGGAGAATGTCCTGTGGACAGATGAGACAAAAATCGAAGTTTTTGCCAAGGCACATCAGCTGTATGTTCACAGACGAAAAAATGAAGCATATCAAGAAAAGAACACTGTCCCTACTGTGAAACATGGAGGAGGCTCTGTTATGTTCTGGGGCTGCTTTGCTGCGTCTGGCACAGGGTGTCTTGAATCTGTGCAGGGTACAATGAAATCTCAAGACTATCAAGGAATTCTAGAGAGAAATGTACTAGCCAGTGTCAGAAAGCTTGGTCTCAGTCGCAGGTCATGGGTCTTGCAACAGGACAATGACCCAAAACACACCGCTAAAAACACCCAAGAATGGCTAAGAGGAAAAAATTGGACTATTCTAAAGTGGCCTTCTATGAGCCCTGACCTCAATCCTATTGAGCATCTTTGGAAGGAGCTGAAACATGCAGTCTGGAAAAGGCACCCTTCAAACCGGACACAACTGGAGCAGTTTGCTCATGAGGAGTGGGCCAAAATACCTGCTGAGAGGTGCAGATGTCTCATTGACAGTTACAGGAAGCGTTTGATTGCAGTGATTGCCTCAAAAGGTTGCGAAACAAAATATTAAGTTAGGGGTACCATCATTTTTGTCCATGCCTGTTTCATGAGTTTATTTTTTTACATAATTCTGTTGAAGCATGGTTGAAAAACAATGTCTGACTTTCATTGGTTAACATTTATAGAATTTTAATTTATTATTACTTTTGTCAGATTAAAGTTATTTCTGTGACCATTGTGACTTTTTCTTTCATTGACCAAAGGGTACCAACAATTTTGTCCACGTCTGTATGTGGCCTTTTTAAATTAGTAGTGTTGCAGTAATGAAACAAATGGCTGCAAAAGTGAATATAAGCAAATCTGTGCAAAGCATAAAAATAAAAATAAAAATAAGCCACTATTCTAACTTTTTTATTTGTGTCCAGTCTTTAGTATACTTACCAAGCTCTGCTAAATTACCAAAGGCAACAAGGCACATTTCCGTCAGAGGAGTGTTCTGAGAATGAACTCCAAGGAGCTTCACTAATGTAGGAATCACCCCCATATTTATAAGCTGAGCTTGCAGAGAATCTAGAAAAAAACCAAATAACTGAAATTAAACTAGTGTCTGCAAAATACTGAACGATGATACAATATACGCAATAACCGGAAAAAGGCTCCATTCCAAGTAGTTTTGTACCTAGTGCCACAGATATAAAACAATAAAATGTGATAAAAAGTGAATACCATTCGCATGCTCATTACAGAATAAGATAACTAATATCATAAAGTATCATACCTTACAAAATGGGTTCTCCTGCAATATGGTATTAGGCTCCTTCACACTGCATTTACCCTACACATTTGATATATATGCTGTACATTAAATGTACCCATAGGCTTTTATCATACCAACGTGGGTCGTGACTCTTTTGGCCTCCACTGGGCGGTATGGAATAATGTTTCTTTTTTTTTTTTAACTATATGGTATAGCATAGCAGACTGCGTTAATTTATACATAGGTATCCAGTAAAAAACAGACACCGCACAGTATACATACTTTTTAACATGGACGAGTATGGTCGATGGAAAGCACTAAGTGGCATCCATTAATGGACATCTGTCAGCAGATTTGTACCTATGAAATGGTCTGACCTGTTATATATGAACGCAGATGCCTTCAGCTGCCAGGTGCACATGTGTAAATTAGGTTATTATATGAGCCTCTACAAGCAACGGGGGCGTTGCCCGTACACCTAGAGACGTTGGTCTCTCTGCAACTGCCACAGCCTATGCACTTTGAATGAGGACGTTTTCACTGCCTGGTCCTGTCAATTAAAGTGATCTCCAGTGTCTGGTTTCCACTGGTCCTGCCCAACATTTTAAGACACCACCTGAACAGAAATAGGTGAAACTGCACTTCATTAAAGGTCTCGGACACCAGTTTACGCTGACCTCCGAAGGGGCAGCATAAACCCGGTGGCAAATTCACTTTATAAATCTTTTAGGTGCTCTGGTCATGTGTGTGTGCTATAACCAGGGGCAGAGTGGCCATAGACTTTGCAGGGAAATTACCCAGTGGGCCAATGCCCAAGGGGCCGCCTCAGCTCTCCTCACAGCTGGCCAGTGGAACTTTTTTGGGGGGAAGTATTTTGTGCTGATGGGGGGCAGCATTTTGTGATGGACTGTGGTATTTGGCTCTATTGGGGTGGTATAAGGTGCTGCAATAGGATATTGCTGGCCCTACCTACTTGTGTTGGACCTGCCTTCCATCAATTTAGACCAGACTACAAAACAGGGCCACTTTTAGTATTTCTTCCCAGTCCGAACATACGGTATAAAGACCGGTTATAACTGATGACTGAATATGGTGCAGTGCACACAATATAATGAAAAATAGAAAGATGCTTGGCACTAATCACTCAAATTTGTTTTACATATAACCGCGCCTTTAGTCATTATAACCCAAGAACGCTGCGTCAAATCTAAATGCAAGGTTATTTATGCATAAAACGGTATAAATCACCCCTGTCAAACACGACAGCAGAAGGTTAAAGAAAACAAGCAAACAAAATATATAATAAAGATCATTCTTGACTTGAATTTAGGGTGAATTAAACCAATGACAGTGAATCAGACGTGGAAGCGAACAGATCCTTCCTTTATTACGGTTTGATTCCTAAACACATTCATAATTACTAATCATCTGCAAGTGACGGTGCAGAAGCAATGAAGGGCAAATACAGCGTGACGGTGACAGACCGGGTGTGTGGGGGGAATTACAAGCAATAACAAATCCAACCAGTGTTAAATACAATCTTTTAAAACAAGACGGCACTCAGAGAATAGAAAACTTTACAATGGCCACGCCATCCAATGGCTTTTATATTGTGCCCTTAGACAGTAATTATAAAATCAGATCTGTGCAATTAAAAGACAAAATGCTGACCTGACGTAAAACACATTCTTTGGACCCTCAATGGTTATAATTTTTTGGCATATCCTAACTCCCACTCCAATGTTTCCTGGGTGCCTGCCCAGGCTCCCTCAACACATAACCAATCTTTGACCACGGTGGTTACCAGATGTCATTTCCTGTGCGTTAGGAGAAACTCGGAAGAGGAAGAACTCGGGATGTGTTAGAATGGGAGCTTCGGGGCATTGGCGAGTTGAATATCACTTCTGCTGTTTCCTTGTTTTTTTTTCCATTCTAATCCTTTTAAACTATTAAAAAAACACCAGACAACCTCTTTAATTAAGGCCACAATAACAAGTTTTTTTATTTTGCCAGGATTTAGGCGCAGATTCCAGGCCTAAATTCTGACACAATTTGCCAACAAACTGCAAGTAATGCAAGTGAATGGGGTATTTTATACAGCAAAAAAAAAAAAATCCTTGTGGCATATCGGATGTACTTCCCACTTTATAATCCACAGAAAGTTCATTAAGTATGCAGGTTCCACATGAAAAGGGTGCAGGACAACCCAGCCAAATGGGCTATCTATAGGGGTAACTGAGGAGAGGGGGGTCCAACCTCTGGGACCCCACCAATCCGGAGAATGGGAAGGGGGGGGGGGTGGCAGAGTACATCGCTCGGCTATATCCAGTGGTCCCACGGAGAATGAATGGAGCAGCAGGGCGCATTATTGGCTTGCTGCTTCATCAAAACAGGGGAAATGAGACTCCAGTTCAAGGATACGAAGCTAGAGCTATGGTACATACTTCTGTACAGTATGCCATATTAACTTGACAATAGGTGGGGGTTCAGCCTTTTGGACATCTACCTATCACTAGAACAGAAGCTGTTCACTTCTTTTGCTCACCACCACTTCTGATCAATCATGGTGCAGAGAACTGCAATATACAAGCAGAAAAAATGGTATTCCAGTCTGCACAGGAGCAGCAGTGTCAGGAAGTTACCATATATCACAGCAAAAAAAAAAAAAAAACTTTAAATGAGCTTACAAATGTAGCCTTAAAGGAACACTAAACATAGACAATGAACAAAACAAAATCCCAGCACTTCCTCCTTCCTCCCTTCTATTTCTTTGGTCCTAGTTGTCTAATATTACAGTTAAAACTGAGAAATATAAAATAAATATCTTAAGAGCTCAGCTATGCTCCCCCTCCTCCTCACTGGCATGTGTCTGGCTGTAAGGTAACTGGCTGGAATAGGTATCTCCCCCTCTGTCCTGGAGATTGTTCAGCTCAGCCTCCATAGTTCTATTAAACCTCATCTGTCACTCGCCAGCAAAAAAAAACTAGCCCATCAACAAACGAGTAAGCCCTGTGCTCTTTGCAGGATTTCTAGAAGACTTTCAGTAGCATGCAGGAAATCCCGCAGAATGACAAACAGTCGGGTAAAATGTATCTCCGGTTTACATTTATCGTTCATTTTTAGATTTAATGTTCCTTTAAATTCTCGTTGAGCAGGGGCTTTTATCTTACTATTTGCTAGTTTTTTTCTGTACAAATTATTATATTTGTAAATCGATATTAGGTTGTAAAGATATTAATAAGGATATAAAGAAGTATATCAAGCTGGTAATAAAGGCACAAATACAATTGCTTTAGAAACCAAATACAGGGTTTTACGGTAATACTTGCTCCACCTATAGGAAAAAGTAACACAATGGGTAAGAGAATAATCATAATATGGAAAAAACTGAGATATGAATAACCATATGAAATTCCCTTCAGAACAGCAGGGTACAGAACAGATTGCTTCTGAGATTCAGTGCACATCCATCTGGTAGAACTAGGTTCAAACTTGAATTAAAAGCATAGTAGGGGGAATTATCTTGTAGTTAACACTTCGCGTTGTTTCCTATATTTCCGACACCAGATTTCAGATGATATCAGGATGTTTGGAAAAAGAAATATAATGCTGTTATTTTCTTCCAGCCCTTCGCTTGCTGGGGTGCACTGGAACGACCTGTGCTAATACACTATTCAGTCATCTACAATATACATTTAGTGAGGGGAGCGTCTACAGGACCTCATGGAGCTGTCCTTATTGTGTGTGGATAAAGCAGTTTGTTTACCATTCTCATTGCTATAGTTCATCAGCATGCCACAAAAGACAGTCATGAGCTTCTCATTTGCTGGATCTGTTAATGTGCATATTGACCGCAAATGGTCAACTACAATTTGTGCGCCACCCGCTTGGTCAACTGCTCGCCTGCCCTCATCTGGAAACAAACAAAAAGGCACATTAAAAACAACAGAAAGCAAACCAATAGCACCCTTACTTCAAATTACATAATATACAAAGCTTTGGGGGGGGGACATACAGTATATCTTATGTATGTCCCAGCTAATAACATAAAAGGCATCTTACTAAGCACCAAGTGTAGCACTGCTGTAGTGCCCTACAAATACAGTAAATCTCTTGGGGAGACCAGTGAAGGGAAGAACATTTCCCTGCTTCCCGGCACAGACTCCCGGCTGCTTCTCTTTCCCGCCTTGGCTTCTCCAGTCTTGGCTTCTCTGCTTGGTTCCCAGGAACTAAAGTTCCGTTTTGGCGACACTGTTGTCAATCGCTGGTCGAAGCAGTGACCTTCCCTCTTTGCATCATGTCAAATGGTCACAAGGTCACGTCTATGGCCAACGCCGTAAAAATGGTAGTTTACATTCTGGGAGACTAACAGAGAAGCCAAAGTCGGGAAGAGAAGGAGCTGGAAGCCAAACAGGGGGAAGGTTTGCCAAACAACTCCCTCCCCCCCAAAGGTGCACATACCCTTTAAGGGTTGAAGGAATGTACTAGCTCATGGTGGTTGGAGACTCGCGTCTGGACTTGCTTTTGAACAATGCTTGCAATCTGTCCGATTTATGGAGAATGCAAGTTTTCCAGTAAAAGCTCTACAGATGATGAAAACATCAGTGGTCAATGACAAAAACATTCAAATGTTCCAAGTCCTTATAATCAAATTCTACATCTTGATTGACAACTACAGTCTTAATAAGAAATCTTGCTGACCTATGATGTTCCAAAATTACTAATAGGGACATTCCTCTAAATGATTGTGGGGCATCATTGCGAGGTTTGTACTTTAGAAAATGATATCTACACCAATAAGAAACTGCCGTAGATGTCAGGAACAATATGTGCCTTTTTTATTACTCAATGCCTCGAGTGACAGAGGTCCCCTTCCTTTTTTGGTAAAAGTGGCAAGGGTGTCAGACAAAAGTCGCATATTTTGGTGCGAAACAGGAATTGCAGCAATATTTTTAACTCCTCACAAAGTGTTTTCACACAAAACTATTGAATGTTAGTATTCAGACCGACATTACCATTAGACAGCCACTCCATTTGGTTATAAAGGGCCTGGCACGGAACCCCTCTCCCTGCGTTCCATGACATGGTCATAGCACCTACCTGCAGCTGCCACTGAGAGGAGCTCCTTGTATATCGATTTACACAGCTTCCATTGACTTCAAGACTGGCTGCATAAATCCATTCGCAGTGAGCTCCCCGTAATAGCTGATGCATGAAGCCACAATAGTATCATTCATAAAGTCAGAAAAACAGCACTCCACCCATACAGATGTATCTTAAAAGTAATCGGCATACAATTTTGAAACTGAAAAAGGAACTGAGGAAATTAACTTAAATATAGAAATACAATGCTTGGCAGATCACTGGTGGAGACCATGCAAACTTTGGCTATGATGTTTATTGACTTCAGTCCGGTTTCATTATGCTAATCAAGATTTTTGTTCCTGCACCACTTTCTTCAAGGCCTTCTGCTCAACGTTCTTCTGTATTTTAAGCCCTCTAAGCAATGTCCCATGTTTAGCCTTGTAAATCTCCCCCATAGTTTTGACTTCTAACCCCTGATGTCATAGATGGCTTGGAAGTCAATATTGTACTCACTGTGTAGTAAAATGTTACCTTAAAAGGCATCTGTCAGCAGTTTTGTACTTATGAAACTGGCTGATCTGTCACATGTACACTTGGCAGCTGAAGACATCTGTGTTGGTCCCATATTCATATGTAACCGCATTGCTAAGCAAAATTATATTTTAATATATGAAAATGAGCCTCTAGAAGCAACAGGGGTGTTGCAGTTACACCTAGAAAATCTGCTCTCTCTGCAACTGCCGATTGATTGACAGGGCCAGGCAGTGAAATCATCACCACACCTGGACCTGTCAATCAAGTGCACATGCAACAGGTCAGCCAGTTTCAGAGGTACAACTCTGCTGACAGATGCCCTTTAATGCGCATGCAACACAGATTAGAAAAAATAGATGGTTTAAAAAGGCTCAGCTGCACTAGATTTACTAGGGGCTAACACCAAAATGTGTACAAAATACTAGCATACATGTTTGGCAGCCATAAGACGGAGTAATTAAGAGTAGTTTCTAGTACGCAGTGACTGCTGCCAAAGTTACTATGTAGTGTGTGGCATTTTTGATTAATTTAGTACAGATCACACTAAAATCAATGAACTCATTGGAGAAAGTTTACCAAGACTGCCACTTTAAATGGCAGTCTTAGGGCTCATGCAGACAAACGTAAGGGCTCCGCGCCCGTATTGTGGACCATAAACAGCCGGTCCGCAATATACAAGCACTGGCTGTGTGCACTCCGTGGTGTGGATGCAGACCCATTGACTTGAATAGGACTGCGATCTGCCAGATATGGTCAAAGATTGGCAAACTCCTATTTTGTTGCTGAGCAGGCACGGATCGGAAGCCCATGGAAGTACTATGAAGCTCTTCCCTGCCTCTGCAACTCAAAAGATAAGACATGTCCTACCTTTTGTTGTATTTTGCAGATCACGTAAACCATTCAAGTCAATGGGTCAGCACCAGGAGTGCATATGGCTGGTGCCCGTGCATTGCGAACTGCTATTTGTGGTCCGCAGCAAGGGTACGGAGCCCTTATGTTTGTCTGCTCATATCTCATACTGAAGCACATCTCTTAATTTTTGTGTATGGCAAGAGGTCCACATGGCAGAAGCTGGACCTCATAGGAGCCAACATAAATCTCAGGTTTAACTTATGCCAGTCTTCAATATGTCGGCCACATAGGCCACAACTCCCGACACTCACGCTCTGACCACTTTTTGGAAAAACTAGTTACTGCATTGCAAAAATGGGGGACATAGAATTATTAATAAATTCCTCCCATTCTCCTTTTACTCAATGTGAATTTTGACATTTGAAACTAACAGAAAAACTCTCCATACCCAGAGCAACCAATCCTGGTGCAGGTTTTTTTTCATGAGCACTAGAAGAAATCAGCTGTGATCGGTTAACAAGGTCAGCAAAGGCAGTTTTTCTGTTAGACCGTTTTCATGAATGTCCCATTCTTTGCTTCCTTTATTAGATTTGGCCACCAGTGTAACCACTTTATGCACTTCTCATGTGTAACTTTGCCAAGCGCTACATAAGCTTGTCCAACTTTCTATTTTTATTCGCATTTGCTTTTATTCTGTATTTTTTTAAGTCTTTTCTTCCTACCTTGAAAAATTTTCACCATGAAGGAGATTTTAGCTAACAAATTGGTCTGACAGCTGAAATCTGTCCCATGGAGAGTTTTTGAATTTGCTAATACAGCGCCCACAGAACTGTATACAAAAAGCATCAATCACGAAAACAAGGAGACAAACTATCTCCAATCAGGTAAATTGAGGAAAAAGTGATCGCTTCCGAATCTACAATCTTTAGTTTGCATAATATTGCAAATGGACCTGTGTTGTACAAAACCAACTTTTCATTAGAAAGACCTGTGTTGTACAAAACCAACTTTTCATTAGATTTAATTTCCCCCCAATTCCCCAAAATAACATTTATCTCCTATCTGCTGGGTGGGTGCTAGCGATTACACTCCTTGGAACCCCACAATCACTAATACGGCTCTCCAGACAGAACATTTGCCTGTTTCTGTAACTCCTGCAGAGTTGTATGGCGTGGTACTGTGCATACAAACTGCTCCTCACTATAGTCATGCTGGAGACCCCTGTATTCGTGACCGTTGGGGATCACAGATTTCTAACTTTGATCAACTGTTCTGTAAAAGGGCTTTTTCAAAAAAGTACATTTAAAGGGAGTCTGTCACCTACCTGACCGGTTTCAAACAGGTGACATTGTTCAGTAGGGCACAAAGACATGACACAGATGTTACCCGTGTTTAGTTCTTCAGATGCTTCAAATCGCCCAAAAAGTCGTTTTTATCATATGCTATTGAGCCGTCGCAAGTGCCCAGGGGCGGAGAGTTTTCTGAAAGTGCCTAAGTTCCCCCGCCCCTCAGTAAGCTCAGGCCAGCCCTGTGACATCATATTTCCCTATAGGCTGTTCGCGCATCACTGCCGGGCCCGGGCATGCGCACTGTTCTGCCCACTGTGGTCAGAGGCACAGAGATATGCAGTGCGCATGTGCACTCAATATCCCTGTCCCTCTGCCCACAGTGGGCAGAACACTGCGCATGCCCGGGCCCGGCAGTGATGCGCGAACAGCCTATAGGGAAATATGATGTCACAGAGCCACAGGGCTGAACAATGTCACCTGTTTGAAACCGGTCAGGTAGGTGACAGACTCCCTTTAACTATAAAAGGAAATCACAACCAGAGGGATTTTATATTTTACATTCAAGTAAAATAAAGTGGATATGAACTGCTCTGAACACAAGAATGGTAACAAAGAAGAGGTTAATGACCAAAGGCTCCCTTATAAGTGGCCATTAAAGAGTCTCATGTAGTTATCACATCCTTGTTAGGCCTAGTTAGAAACTAGCGTTAAGAGATGGTACCTGAATGCCTGCCAGTCACATTAACTAAAATGGGGTCCAGCAGAGATCTGACTGCAACCTGGCACATATACCCAAGGATTGACTAGACAAAAACCGCTATGTAGTGTCGGTGGAGTGAAGCTTAGTGGTGGCGTTTTTCAGTGGATGGCACAGTAATACTAGTCAGAGTTAAGAGAAATTTGAATAGAGCAAAGTACAGAGATATTCTTAATAAAAACCTGGTTTATCGTCCAACAAGACAATGACCATAAGCACACGGCCAAGACAACACAGGAGTGGCTTATGGACAACTCTAAATGTCCTTGAGTGGCCCAGCCAGAGCCCTGACTTGCTGCTGTCCCCATCCAACCTGACAGAAGTATCGCAGAAAATGCTCAAACCCAGGTGTGCAAAACCTGTGGCATCATACCTAAGAAGACTGGAGGGTTTAATCCCAGCCAAAGGTGTACTAAATAAAGGGTCTGGATACTTACTGTATGTCAATATGTAAGATGGAGAAACAGCCACTGATTCTTGAATGCTGTTTCTGAAACTTTTTGGGCACTAGAGGCCACTGTTTTGTAGCTACAGCCAGCAGACTCTGCGACTTGAATATGCAAAACAGATGATGACTCATGGTGATCTGAGCAGACGAGAGAGACAGAGAGAGAGAGAGAGATCCCAGAAGTCTGGTAGAGCCATGGAATGGTTGAAGCTACCATAAGAGGTGGTGTTGCTCAGCTTTGAAAAGAAGCAGTCCGCCATCTTGTGAGCTGCATGAGAGGACTGTGTGGATCCAGATTCTGTTTGCAGGAATGAGTTTCAGCATCAGGAAGCTGATCGGAACAGAGGGTCAGAGTTACAGGTTCTGCAGGGTCACATGTTGTTGCGGGGACTTGCTGTCGGTTTGGAGCAACCAGTGAACAAAGGACATACCCAGGTCAGTGACTCAGCGGCACAGTTATTGACTTGTAGGCTCTGCCGTGTGCGCCATCGATCAGGTCCGTTACCCTGCAGCACAGTATCGACTTAGGGTAGGGTTGTTTAGTTGGGCTGGTACCGTGACTCTGAGCCTGGGGTACAGGGTATTCTGGACACTCCATTGTTGCTACACTACAAGGCTCCTCCAGCGTCTAGGCTGGGAGTAGTCAGGGCACGTGAACAGTGTCGTTTGGGGGCAAGAGAAGGGAATGTGATGTTTTGTTGTTCATTGTATTTGATATTGTAGGGGATATATACTCTCTAACTACTGTTGTAATTACTGTTAATACTACTGTTATAGTTCAGTAAAGTTACTGTTTTTGCATCAGGAGCTGGTGTCCGTGTCACTTTCCTTATTCCATGACTTCGCTGTATCCTGGGGGTCCCTCCCCGGTTCACGGTGTTACAAATGCACAATTTTAGTTTTCAATAAATTTGAGAAGATTTTGAACATTCTGTTTTCACTTTCTCATTATGGAAGTTCAGGATGATGGGGAACAATGTGAACTTTGTTTTATTTTAGCACAAGGCTGCAACATAAAATGTGAAAAAAAAGTCTAAAGACTTTCCAAATGCACTATATACAAAACAAAGTAGCGCACATTAAAAAACAAAACCCCCCTACACAGCTCCCTCGTGGGTCCTGCCCAACTCCAATTTCACTCTTGCTTCTTCTGGGGCATGTGCAACAGGACATGAAGACTGAAGGCCCCACAGAAGGATTTGATATCTATATGATGCTGTTTTATGGACATTTGCAATTGAGCCTCGAGTCATTTAGAAGTCTTCCAGTTACCATTCTTGTGTTTAGAGCAGCACATATCTAATCGATTTAATTAATTACTTTTTAGGAAGTGAGGTACTTTTATTGGCTATTGCTGCAAGGACTTTTTTTTTTATCTTTTTACACTAAATTAATGAAGGGATCCATTTTTTTGTTTTTGTCATTTTATTTTAAGGGTACTTTCACACTAGTGTTTTTCTTTTCCTGCATTGAGTTCCGTCCTAGGGGCTCAATACCGGAAAAGAACTGATCAGGATTATCCTAATGCATTCTGAATGGAGAGAAATCGGTTCAGGATGCATCAGGATGTCTTCAGTTCAGTCACTGAACGGCATTTTGGACAGAGGAAATACTGCAGCACCAGTTGCCGGAATGCCGGATCCGGCATTAATTTATATTTAAAATGTATTAGTGCCGGATAAAATACTGCCGGATCCATCCTTCCGGTCTGCCATGCGCAGACCGGTAAAGATGTGAAAAAAATATTTAACGGATCCGTTTCGCCGGAGAGACAGATCCGTTCTTGCAATGCATTTGTGAGACAGATCCGCATCCAGATCAGTCTACAAATGTTGTCTGTTTGCATGCAGATTGCCAGATCTGGCAGGCAGTTCCGGTGACAGAACTGCTTGCCGAATCACTCTGCGGCAAGTGTGAAAGTAGCCTAAGAAAATGTTTTAACTGAACAAAGCTGAAGTGGGAAGGTGAATGTTATATTAAAGCAGCAGCAGAAAAAAAATAAAAACTGCTAAAGGTGTTGTTCAAAAATTTTAAAAAGCAGTACCTTCACATGTGGCAGATTGTGTGGCAGAATGGGTCCGCAAATCCGGAATTGTGGAACGGCCGCACAGAACGGGACCCTCGGAAGCACTACGGAGTGCTTCCGTGGGGTTTCGTCCCGTACTTCCGTTCCGCAAAAAGATAGAACATGTCCTATCTTTTTGCGGAACGGGTGGTTCGCGGACCCATTAAATTGATAGGGTCCACGATCCGATGCGGCTGACCTACGGCCGGCGATCGTGCATTACGATCAGCGTGGGCACGGGTCACACACGTTCGTGTGAACTCCTCGCCCTAATACTGTATTTTCCTTAAAGGGAACCTGTCACCATGAAATGCAGTTCAATTTGCAGGTAACAGAGCAGCAGGAGCTGAGCAGATTGATATATTGTATAGTTTTATGGAACAATATTCAGCAAAACTTGTATTTTTTTTCCCATTTACATATCTGCTCATTACGGGCTTAGGAGTCTATTGGCGGTGTCAGAAAGTGCAGAGATTGAAATACAATACAAATTAGGCCTCATGCACACGACAGTACGTATTTTGAGGCCCGCAAATTGCAGAATTGCAAAATACGGATACCATCTGTGTTGCATTAGCATATTTTTTGCGTAACTATCATCTTCAATGGGTCCATGGTCCGCATTTTGTGGCCAAGCATAGGACATGTGCTAACCTTTTGCGGAGTGGACATACGGATGCGGAATGCACACGGATCATCTGGAGATGACTGATGATTAAAATAAAATAAATCATAGAAAATTCTAATGAATTGAATAACAAATGGAGATAGAATTTAGAGCTTTCTTACATGATAGCCTTGTGTGAAAGGTGTTAGATACATAAAGTGAGTGAATGGCAGAAGGGCAGTCTTATCATGGTGCTCACTTACCACCCAGGACACTAAGGCCTGTTGTTTCTTCTCCTTTTCGATGACCCTTGGGCCAATTTCACATCCCCTTGTTCGCCAACAATGCAGTTCGACCAGTAACTGGTCATCACCACCCAATAGCAAAGAGGATGATAACCCCTCTCTCCATGGCTCCCAAGGCAGCCGCCTAGTATGTCTCTTTGACATGCACACCCTTGACGGGAAGTAGATCAACTTGGCACTCTGCAAATGATTGCTCCTATGGTCTATAAACAGACAACAACCAACCTTTCCTAAGCAGTCTTCCCCAGATAAAAGTACTCTCTTTTCTTGTCACTTACAGTAATGAGAGGGGGGGGGGGGGAAGGTACAGTCTCCAAAGGAACCATGGTTTAACCCACATTATATACACAACAGAAGAAAAGGTCGTTGCAAATCTATGCCTCCTCAATTCCTTATGGTCAGACATCATCAACAAGTGCCATCTTTATTTAGAGGTGCATGCCTTTAATAATGTTGGCACAGATAACTCCAAATGTCTCATTAACTTAGATTGGGGCAAAAATGATGTCCGTTTTAGTAAATGTAGGCCAATATTTAAATCAACAAGGTCTCACAATTTGTGATGAATTCTCAGAGCCAGATTTTATAACTATGTCTCACGCATAGTAGTTGGGAACAGATTGCAAATGACAAAGGTAGCAACTAATAAAGTGCTTCTACTCACCAGTGGAAAGCCGTAACCAAATATAGTGAAAACCTGACATGTCTCATGCAGAGCCTATTGTACATTGGTGCTTGAAAGTTTGTGAACCCTTGAGAATTTTCTATATTTCTTCATAAATTTGAACTAAAACTACATCACATTTTCAGGCCTAATAGTAGACGAAGATAACCAAATCAGACAAATGATTAAATATTCGACATGGTCACTTATTATTGAGAAAAATGATCCAATATCAAATTTCTGCGAGTGGCAAAAGTACGTGAACATTTAGGATTAGCAGATAATTTAAAGGTGAAATTAGAGTTCGATGTTTCAGTCAAAGGGATGAGTGGGCGACCTGTTTTAGGCAACATTCACATGCCCGGTAAACATTTACGGCAGCCACTTCCGGCAGAGAACAGCCTGCCGGCATTTACTGGATCCGGCATTGCCAGATCCAACAGATCACCGCCAGATCCCTATTGACTATAATGGGATCCAACACTGATCTGGCTGCTTTCTAGCAAAAATGCATGCAGAAGTTTTTGTCCTGGCCGACAGTCGGCATTTATGCTAGATCATCTCCAATGGAAATGCGATCTTCACAACACATGTTTGTGTAAGTGTATCATGGCACAAACAAAGGATATTTCTGAGGACCTTAGAAGAAGAGTTGTTGATGCTCATCAGGCTGAAAAGAGTTAGGCCGAGTTCACACGAGCACGTCCGGATAAGGTCCGGATGCGTTGCGGCAAACCCGCGCAAGTAGGTACCCAATTGCAGTCAGTTTTGACTGTTATTGCATTCTGTTGTTCAGTTTTGCACGTGCGCGATAACAAACTGACTGTGGTACCCAGACCCGAACTTCTTCACAGAAGTTCAGGTTTGGGTTCGGTGTTGTGTAGAGGTTATTATTTTCCCTTATAACATGGTTATAAAAGGAAAATAATAGCATTCTTTAATACAGAATGCTTAGTAGGTGGTCAATTGAGGGTTAAAAAAAAAAAAATTATTAACTCACCTTGTCCTCTTGATCGCGTAGCTGCCGTTCTCTTCTTACTTCTTTAATCATGAGCTGCTGGCTAAAGGACCTGTGGTGACGCCAGATCACATGGTCCATCACGCGATCAAGAGGAGAAGGCGAGTTAATTATATATTTTTTTTTAACCCTCAATTGACCACCTACTAAGCATTCTGTATTAAAGAATGCTATTATTTTCCGTTATAACCATGTTATAAGGGAAAATAATACAGTAAATAGACTGTCACCTAGAACCCATGCGTGAAAATCGCACTGCATCCGCACTTGATTGCAGATGCTTGCGATTTTCCCTCAGCCCCATTAACTTCTATGGGGCCTGCGTTGCGTGATAAATGCACAATATAGAGCATGCTGCGATTTTCACGCAACGCATAAGTGATGCGTGAAAATCACAGCTCATGTGCACAGCCCCATAGAAATGAATGGGTCCAGATTCAGTGCGGCGCATTGCTAATGCTATAAGCATTAGCAATGAATCTGGACCCATTCATTTCTTCTGACAGACACGTGATACTGGATTAATTTCTAATATTACTGGTCTAGTTGTATTGACTTATTTGTTTCATTTGGTTATATGTATGTAGTTTTAGGATTTCTGTTGTAGTTTTAGGTCAAATTTAGGCAAAAAAAGAAAATTTTGAAGGTTCACAAGCTTTCAAGCACCACTGTTTTTTTGAAACTGTAAGAAGCACTCATGTTTAGAAAGAAGAGAAAATAAGGAGGTAATGTGGTCATAATATTACTTTTTTTTTTAGCTTTAACCCCTTAAGGACCAGGCTCATTTTCACCTTAAGGACCAGGCCATTTTTTGCAAATCTGACCAGTGTCACTTTAAGTGCTGATAACTTTAAAACGCTTTTACTTATACAGGCCATTCTGAGATTGTTTTTTCGTCACATATTGTACTTCATGACACTGGTAAAATAAAGTCAAAAAAATTAATTTTTTTGCATAATAAAATACCTAATTTACCAAAAATTTGGAAAAATTAGCAAATTTCAAAGTTTCAGTTTCTCTACTTCTGTAATACATAGTAATACCCCCAAAAATTGTGATGACTTTACATTCCCCATATGTCTACTTCATGTTTGAATTATTTTGGGAATGATATTTTATTTTTTGGGGATGTTACAAGGCTTAGAAGTTTAGAAGCAAATCTTGAAATTTTTCAGAAATTTACAAAAACCCAATTTTTAGGGACCACTACAGCTCTGAAGTCACTTTGCAAGGCTTACATAATAGAAACCGCCCAAAAATGACCCCATTCTATAAACTACACCCCTCAAGGTATTCAAAACTGATTTTACAAACTCTGTTAACCCTTTAGGTGTTGCACAAGAGTTATTGGCAAATGGGGATGAAATTTGAGAATTTCATTTTTTTGCCTAATTTTCAATTTTAACCCATTTTTTCCACTAACAAAGCAAGGGTTAACAGCCAAAAAAGACTGTATCTTTATTGCCCTGACTCTGCCGTTTACAGAAACACCCCATATGTGGCCGTAAACAACTGTACGGCCACACAGCGGGGCGTAGAGTGAAAGGTGCGCCGGATGGTTTTTGGAAGCCAGATTTTGCTGGACAGTTTTTTTGACACCATGTCCCATTTGAAGCCCCCTGATGCACCCCTAGAGTAGAAACTCCATAAAAGTGACCCCATCTAAGAAACTACACCCCTCAAGGTATTCAAAACTGATTTTACAAACTTCATTAACCCTTTAGGTGTTGCACAAGAGTTATTGGCAAATGGGGATGAAATTTGAGAATTTCATTTTTTTGCCTAATTTTCAATTTTAACCCATTTTTTCCACTAACAAAGCAAGGGTTAACAGCCAAACAAGACTGTATCTTTATTGCCCTGACTCTGCCGTTTACAGAAACACCCCATATGTGGCCGTAAACTACTGTACGGCCACACAGCGGGGCGTAGAGTGAAAGGTACGCTGTATGGTTTTTGGAAGCCAGATTTTGCTGGACAGTTTTTTTGACACCATGTCCCATTTGAAGCCCCCTGATGCACCCCTAGAGTAGAAACTCCATAAAAGTGACCCCATCTAAGAAACTACACCCCTCAAGGTATTCAAAACTGATTTTTACAAACTTTGTTAACCCTTTAGGTGTTGCACAAGATTTAATGGAAAATAGAGATACAATTTCAAAATTTCACTTTTTTGGCAGATTTTCCATTTTAATATTTTTTTTCCAGTTACAAAGCAAGGGTTAACAGCCAAACAAAACTCATTATTTATGGCCCTGATTCTGTAGTTTACAGAAACACCTCATATGTGGCTGTAGACCGCTGTACGGGCACACGGCAGGGCGCAGAAGGAAAGGAATGCCATACGGTTTTTGGAAGGCAGATTTTGCTGGACTGGTTTTTTGACACCATGTCCCATTTGAAGCCCCCTGATGCACCCCTAGAGTAGAAACTCCATAAAAGTTACCCCATCTAAGAAACTACACCCCTCAAGGTATTCAAACTGATTTTACAAACTTTGTTAACCCTTTAGGTGTTGCACAAGATTTAATGGAAAATAGAGATACAATTTCAAAATTTCACTTTTTTGGCAGATTTTCCATTTTAATATTTTTTTTCCAGTTACAAAGCAAGGGTTAACAGCCAAACAAAACTCATTATTTATGGCCCTGATTCTGTAGTTTACAGAAACACCTCATATGTGGTTGTAGACCGCTGTACGGGCACACGGCAGGGAGCAGAAGGAAAGGAATGCCATACGGTTTTTGGAAGGCAGATTTTGCTGGACTGGTTTTTTTGACACCATGTCCTATTTGAAGCCCCCCTGATGCACCCCTAGAGTAGAAACTCCAAAAAAGTGACCCCATTTTAGAAAGTACGGAATAGGGTGGCAGTATTGTTGGTACTAGTTCAGGGTAGATATGATTTTTGGTTGCTCTATATTACACTTTTTGTGCGGCAAGGTAACAAGAAATAGCTTTTTTGGCACGTTTTTTTTTTTGTTATTTACAACATTCATCTGACAGGTTAGATCACGTGGTAATTTTATAGAGCAGGTTGTCACGGACGCAGCGATACCTAATATGTATACAATTTTTTTTATTTATGTAAGTTTTATACAATAACTTCATTTTTAAAACCAAAAAATTGTTTAGTGTCTCCATAGTCTGAGAGCCATAGTTTTTTCAGTTTTTGGGCGATTATCTTGAGTAGGGTCTAATTTTTTGCGGGATGAGATGACAGTTTGATTGGCACTATTTTGGGGTGCATATGACTTTTTTTGATCGCTTGCTATTACACTTTTTGTGACGTAAGATGGCAAAAAATTGCTTTTTTTGCACAATTTATTATTTTTATTTTTTATGGTGGTCACCTGAGGGGTTAGGTCATATGATATTTATATAGAGCCGGTCGATACGGACGCGGCAATACCTAATATGTATACTTTATTTTTATTTATGTAGGTTTTACACAATGATTTTATTTTTGAAACAAAAAAAATGATGTTTTAGTGTTTCCATAGTCTAAGAGCCATAGTTTTTTGGCGATTATCTTGAGTAGGGTCAAATTTTTTGCGGGATGAGATGACGGTTTGATTAGTACTATTTTGGCGTACATGCGACTTTTTTGATCACTTATTACCTTTTTTGGGAAGTAAGGTGGGCAAAATTTCAATTTTCTCATAGTTTTTATTTTTTTATTTTTATGGCGTTCACTGTGCGGGGAAAGTAACATGACCGTTTTATAGATCAGGTCGTTACGGACGCGGCGATACCTAATATGTGTAGTTTATTTTTATTTTTTTAATTTTTATTCAGTGATAAATGTTTTTTTTTTTTATCTTAACTTTTTTCACTTTTTTTTTTTTTTGACCCAGACCCACTTGGTTCTTGAAGATCCAGTGGGTCTGATGTCTGTAAAATACAGTACAGAACCTATATAGGTATCTGTAACTGTATTTTACTTACACTGAACAGATCTATGCTTTCAGCATAGATCTGTTCAGCACCATGGACAGCAGGACGCCTGAGCAGGCGTCCTGTTGTCATGGGAACCTTCCCCGTCTGCTCAGTTATGGTCAGAACTGCGCAGACGGGGAAGGGTAAGGACGGGGCTCTGGGGGGGCTGTCTGGGGGCACTCTCCCTCTCCCATCGGGGGGCTGCAAAGGCACAGCAGCCCCCCGATCGGAGAGGGAGGGAGCTCCCTTTTACTGTTAACCTTTTCCATACAGCGGTCCGTACGGACCGCTGTATGGAAAGGGTTAAACGGCTGACATCGCATCAACGATGTCAGCCGTTTATACCAGGGTGCCAGCAATGTGCTGGCACCCTGGTATACCCACTGTACACCAACGATTATTCAATGGGAGGCGGGCGGGGGATCGCGATCCCGCCTGCCGCACCGCCCGCCTCCCGCAACGCCCCCACCGCCTGCGACACCCCCCCTGCACCACCCGCTGCCATCAAATCATGCAGGGGTGCAGGGGGGGTGTACTATATTGATTTTAGACACTCTAAAGTTTCTGATCCCCGCGGTCAGGGACCGCGGGGATCAGAAACTGCAAAAAGCGCAGCAAACCGCAGGTCTGAATTGACCTGCGGTTTGCTGCGATCGCCGACACGGGGGGGGTCACATGACCCCCCCTGGCGTTTTAACAGGATGCCGGCTGAATGATTTCAGCCGGCATCCTGTTCAAATTAACCCCTGCGGCACCGGAATGCCGATTTTAAAGTCAGGACGTACCGGTACGTCCTTGGTCCTTAAGGACTCGGGAAATAGGGCGTACCGGTACGTCCTATGTCCTTAAGGGGTTAAGAATATTTTATAACCTGAACGAAAAAGATGTTTCAAAAAAAGTATTAAGTCTGAAAATAAAAATCTGACAAAAATAACTAAAGTGGTGAAAAAGTCAACGTGTAGAAATATCATCCTCGTTCATTTATGCCATTACCCAAGGTAAAAGAATTCTCAGTGCAGGATCGGTAAGCATTTA
Source organism: Bufo gargarizans (assembly GCF_014858855.1). Taxonomy (NCBI): domain Eukaryota; kingdom Metazoa; phylum Chordata; class Amphibia; order Anura; family Bufonidae; genus Bufo; species Bufo gargarizans. The sequence continues at coordinate 242,499,418 of NC_058080.1, read as the reverse complement.
AAGTGGTGCTAAAAGCAAAAGCCTGTGGGTAAATTATTTAGCAACCATCACCTAAAATACAGACAAGAGTGGCACGCAGACAAATTTGCAATAGACAGAAGAAACTCAGGAAGTGTGCCCTGGAAAGGAAAGAGCAGAGAAAAATAGTCACAGAGCTAAGTTGTACACCTGCCTCTTAGCTCAGTACCAACACGGGAAACGGTTACAAAAGCTGAAATGTGTCCTGCCGGGTAATATGGCACATTTACGTCTGCGGTCTATTGTTTCAGCTCTGTAGCCAAGAGGCTGATGAACATCCAGCTAGGTGAATTAACATATTGGTCTCAGCAGGAAAAAAGAAAGATTAGAGGCGGTGGAACCCAGGTCCATGCTATGGAACAGAGAAGATCCGTCAGCAGAGGTGCAGCTGCTTAAAGTAGAAATACACAGAGAATACACGTGGAAGCAACAGATTTGATCACATGCAGTCATTAGTGAGTGAGTCAGACAACAGCTTCATCAACATTCACAAAAGCCATCATTGCATCAAGACTTTCCATTCCTTTTAGGCTTATCTAATAGAAGTCGAGAGCTCACAGAAGGGACTGGAGCCTGCAGAGACTATTGTGTCCATTCATTGGCGTACTGCATACAAGTAAATGCTGTGCGGACATGTATACGCTCGGTGGGAATGGAAATACCTGCATGCCCTGGTGCCTTGGCTTTCATCAGATTAGTTTTAATGCAATATAACTCTGAAAATAAAGGCACTTCATGTGCTCCGTGGAGTCTTATCTGGTAAGACCTTAGAAACAAGACGTGAAGTGGGCAGATAGCATGGATGCATCAATTACTATCTGTATCAGTTACAGTACTTTCTATCAAATATGTTTCCAGTCCCGATAAATGCATTTAGTCAATATTACTTTCTAATAAGGATACTAGCCCAAAATCAGACATTTTGCCCCGGCCTACCCCATTTATTAGTCAGACAGATTCTGTCTTCATTGACTTGTTTTAGCATGGTCAAAAGAAGACTCTAAACAGATTGCAAATTAGAAGAAGCCATAGATGGTCCTTTTCCAATTATATGTATATACCGTGAGAAACATAATTATTTGAACACCCTGCAATTTTGCGAGTTCTTCCACTTAGAAATCATGGAGGGGTCTGAAATTCACATTGTAGGTGCATTGCCACTCTGAGACAGAATAAAAAATGAATAAAAAAAAAAAAAAGTATTTGAACACCTGAGAAAATCAGTGTTAATATTTGGTACAGAAGCCTTTGTTTGCAATTAGAGGTCAAACGTTTCCTGTAGTTCTTGACCAGGTTTGCACAGAAGGGATTTTGGCCCACTCCTCCACACAGATCTCCTCTAGATCTGTCAGAGTTTCAGCTCCCTCCAAAGATGTTCTATTGCTTCTTACGGAGCCACTCTTTCATTATCCTGGCTGTGTGCTTCGGGTCGTTGTCATGTTGGTAGACCCAGCCACGACCCATCTTCAATGCTCTGACTAAGGGAAGGAGGTTGTTGCTCAAAATCCCACAATAAATGGCCCCATTCATCCTCTCCTTAATACAGTGCAGTCGTCCTGTCCCCTTCACAGAACCCCCCCCCCCCCAAAGCATTATGTTACCACCCCCATGCTTCACAGTAGGGATTGTATTTTTGGGATGCAGCTCATCCTTTTTCCTCCAAACACGAGTGAAGTTTAGACCAAAAAGTTCTACTTTGGTCTCATCTGCCCACATGACTTTCTCCCATGCCTCTTCTGGATCATCCAGATGGTCATTGGCAAACTCCAGATGGGCCTGGACATGTGATGACTTGAGCAGGAGAATCTTCTGTGCAATGCATGATTTGAAACCATGACGGCGTAGTGTTCTACCGACAGTGACCTTTGAAACAGTGGTCCCAGCTCTCTTCATGTCATTGATCAGCTCCTCCCTTGTAGTTCTGGGCTGATTCCTCACCTTTCTTATCATCAGTGATACCCCACGAGGTGAGATTGCATGGAGCCCCAGTCCAAGGGAGACTGACAGTAGTCTTTAGCCTCTTCCATTTTCTAACAACTGCTCCACCAGTTGATATATTTTCACCAAGCTGCTTGGCAATTGCCCAGGAGCTGTTTCCGGCCTCTTAGAGGTCCACAATTTTGTCTCTGGTGTCTTTTGACAGCTCTTTGGTCTTGCCCATGGTAGTAGTTGGCATCTGACTGTGGGGTGGACAAGTGTCTTTAAAGAGCTCATACAGGCGCTACTAAGTTAGATTAATGAGTGGAGTAGAGGTGGACTTTTTAAAGGCACAGTAACAGGTCTTCGAGAGCCAGAATTCTTGCTGTTTCTCAGGTGTTCAAATACTTATGTTCAGCAGTGCAAGACAAATAAATCCTTTAAAAATCATACAATGTGATTATTATTTTTTTATTCTCTCAGAGTGGGAATAGACCTTCAATGTGAATTTTACCACTCCATGATTTCTAAGTTACTTCTGTTCATAGTAATTATATATATATATATATATATCAATAGGATTGACACTAGGTATCAAAGCCCTCTTGCTAATTTGTACTGTATTTGGACTTACTATACATAGAAATGAAGCAATGATGTACTTACGGCTATCATAGCAAATATTTCCAAGGGCACGACCAGTTTGTAGCAAGACTTCTTGATCTTTACAATTTAAGAGTTGCACCAAAGGTGGAATCAGTCCTGCATCCACACATGGGATACGCAGTTGTTCTGAAATGACATATATGAGGCCATTAACAAAGATTAATATGAAATTCCAAAAGTAAGTTTATTTCTACTTACATAAAAGAACATACAGTCATGTGAAAAAATTAGGACACCCTTTGAAAGCATGTGGTTTTTAGTAACATTTTTAATAAAAGGTTATTTCATCTCCATTTCAACAATACAGAGAGATTAAAGTAATCCGACTAAACAAAGAAAACTGAAGAAAAGTCTTTTCAAGATCTTCTGTAAATGTCATTCTACAAAAATACCTATTCTAACTGAGGAAAAAGATAGGACACCCTTGCCCCTAATAGCGAGTGTTACCTCCTTTGGCTGAAATAACTGCAGTGAGACGGTTCTTGTAGCCATCTACCAGTCTTCGACATCGGTCTGAGGAAATTTTACCCCACTCCTCAATGCAGAACTTTTTCAGCTGTGAGATGTTTGAGGGGTTTCTTGCACGTACAGCCCTTTTCAAGTCACCCCACAGCATCTCAATGGGATTCAAATCTGGACTTTGACTTGGCCATTCCAGGACTCTCCATTTCTTCTTTTTCAGCCAATCTTTGGTTGATTTACTAGTATGTTTTGGGTCATTGTCATGTTGCATGGTCCAGTTCCGCTTCAGCTTTAATTTTCTAACTGATGGTCTCACATGTTCTTCAAGCACCTTCTGATACACAGTAGAATTCATCGTGGATTCTATGATGGTGAGCTGACCAGGTCCTGCTGCAGCAAAGCAGCCCCAAACCATGACACTTCCACCTCCATGCTTCACAGTTGGTATGAGGTTCTTTTCTTGGAATGCTGTGTTTGGTTTACGCCAAACATGTCCTCTGCTGTTGTGTCCAAATAATTCAATTTTGGACTCATCTGTCCAAAGAACATTATTCCAGAAGTCCTGGTCTTTGTCAACTTTATCTCTGGCAAATGTCAGTCTGGCCTCGATGTTTCTCTTGGAAAGCAAAGGTTTCCTCCTTGCACACCTCCCATGCAAGTTAAACTTGTACAGTCTCTTTCTGATTGTAGAGGCATGTACTTCTACATCAACAGTAGCCAGAGCCTGCTGTAGTTCTCGAGATGACACTTTAGGGTTTTTGGAGACCTCTTTTAGCATCTTGCGGTCTGCTCTTGGGGTGAACTTGCTGGGGCGACCAGTCCTGGGCATGTTGGCAGTTGTTTTGAAAGCCCTCCACTTGTAGACTATCTTCCGGACAGTGGAATGGCTGATTTCAAAATCTTTTGAGATCTTTTTAAATCCCTTCCCAGACTCATAGGCTGCTACAATCTTTTTTCTGAAGTCCTCTGACAGCTCTTTTGCTCTCACCATGGTGCTCACTCTCACTTCAACAGTCAGGAGCACACCAAACTAAATGTCTGAGGTTTAAATAGGGCAAGCCTCATTCAACATGCAGAGTAACGATCTACTAATTATGTGCACCTGGTGTGATATACCTATGTGAGATCTGAGCCAATTTAAGAGGGAATACATGTGAGGGTGTCCTATCTTTTTCCTCAGTTAGAATAGGCATTTTTGTAGAATGACATTTACAGAAGATCTTGAAAAGACTTTTCTTCAGTTTTCTTTGTTTAGTTGGATTACTTTAATCTCTCTGTATTGTTGAAACAGAGATGAAATAACCTTTTATTAAAAATGTTACAAAAAACCACATGCTTTCAAAGGGTGTCCTAATTTTTTCACATGACTGTACATAGCTCTTTGGTGGGAACCTATTCAAACTTAGAAGATTCTAGCAAACCTTGACATCGGCATTAAAGAGGTCTCTGGGAAACAAAAAAAACCTGAACATACTAGAAAAGCATGTAATTATAAATAACTCCTAAATGCCTTTATTTATAATAGCTCTTTTGTCTAGAGGACAATAAAGTGAAAAAATTAAAATGACCGGTATCTAATCCATTCACATGGAATCTGTCCTAATGCCCCAGCAGAACCAAATACCACAGTGCAGCACAATATACTGCCCCAGCAGAACCAAATACCACAGTGCAGCACAATATACTGCCCCAGCAGAACCAAATACCACAGTGCAGCACAATATACTGCCCCAACAGAACCAAATACCACAGTGCAGCATAACATACCGCCCCAGCAGAACCAAATATCACAGTGCAGCACAATATACTGCCCCAACAGAACCAAATACCATAGTGCAGCACATTATACTGCCCCAGCAGAACCAAATACCACAGTGCAGCACAATATACTGCCCCAGCAGAACCAAATACCAAAGTGCAGCACAATATACTGCCCCAACAGAACCAAATACCACAGTGCAGCACAATATACTACCCCAGCAGAACCAAATACCACAGTGCAGCACAATATACAGGGAGTGCAGAATTATTAGGCAAATGAGTATTTTGACCACACCATCCTCTTTATGCATGTTGTCTTACTCCAAGCTGTATAGGCTCGAAAGCCTACTGCCAATTAAGCATATTAGGTGATGTGCCTCTCTGTAATGAGAAGGGGTGTGATCTAATGACATCAACACCCTATATCAGGTGTGCATAATTATTAGGCAACTTCCTTTCCTTTGGCAAAATGGGTCAAAAGAAGGACTTGACAGGCTCAGAAAAGTCAAAAATAGTGAGATATCTTGCAGAGGGATGCAGCACTCTTAAAATTGCAAAGCTTCTGAAGCGTGATCATCGAACAATCAAGCGTTTCATTCAAAATAGTCAACAGGGTCGCAAGAAACGTGTGAAAAAACCAAGGCGCAAAATAACTGCCCATGAACTGAGAAAAGTCAAGCGTGCAGCTGCCAAGATGCCACTTGCCACCAGTTTGGCCATATTTCAGAGCTGCAACATCACTGGAGTGCCCAAAAGCACAAGGTGTGCAATACTCAGAGACATGGCCAAGGTAAGAAAGGCTGAAAGACGACCACCACTGAACAAGACACACAAGCTGAAACGTAAAGACTGGGCCAAGAAATATCTCAAGACTGATTTTTCTAAGGTTTTATGGACTGATGAAATGAGAGTGAGTCTTGATGGGCCAGATGGATGGGCCCGTGGCTGGATTGGTAAAGGGCAGAGAGCTCCAGTCCGACTCAGACGCCAGCAAGGTGGAGTACTGGTTTGGGCTGGTATCATCAAAGATGAGCTTGTGGGGCCTTTTCGGGTTGAGGATGGAGTCAAGCTCAACTCCCAGTCCTACTGCCAGTTTCTGGAAGACACCACCTTCAAGCAGTGGTACAGGAAGAAGTCTGCATCCTTCAAGAAAAACATGATTTTCATGCAGGACAATGCTCCATCACACGCGTCCAAGTACTCCACAGCGTGGCTGGCAAGAAAGGGTATAAAAGAAGAAAATCTAATGACATGGCCTCCTTGTTCACCTGATCTGAACCCCATTAAGAACCTGTGGTCCATCATCAAATGTGAGATTTACAAGGAGGGAAAACAGTACACCTCTCTGAACAGTGTCTGGGAGGCTGTGGTTGCTGCTGCACGCAATGTTGATGGTGAACAGATCAAAACACTGACAGAATCCATGGATGGCAGGCTTTTGAGTGTCCTTGCAAAGAAAGGTGGCTATATTGGTCACTGATTTGTTTTTGTTTTGTTTTTGAATGTCAGAAATGTATATTTGTGAATGTTGAGATGTTATATTGGTTTCACTGGTAAAAATAAATAATTGAAATGGGTATATATTTGTTTTTTGTTAAGTTGCCTAATAATTATGCACAGTAATAGTCACCTGCACACACAGATATCCCCCTAAAATAGCTATAACTAAAAACAAAACTAAAAACTACTTCCAAAAATATTCAGCTTTGATATGAATGAGTTTTTTGGGTTCATTGAGAACATTGTTGTTGTTCAATAATAAAATTAATCCTCAAAAATACAACTTGCCTAATAATTCTGCACTCCCTGTACTGCCGCAGCAGAACCAAATACCACAGTGCAGCACAATATACTACCCCAGCAGAACCAAACACCACAGTGCAGCACAATATACTGCCCCAAAAGAACCAAATACCACAGTGCAGCACAATATACTGCCCCAACAGAACCAAATACACAGTGCAGCACAATATACTGCACCAGCAGAACCAAATACACAGTGCAGCACAATATACTGCCGCAGCAGAACCAAATACCACAGTGCAGCACAATATACTGCCCCAGCAGAACCAAATACCACAGTGCAGCACAATATACTGCCCCAGCAGAACCAAATACCACAGTGCAGCGCAATATACTGCCCCAGCAGAACCAAATACAACAGTGCAGCGCAATATACTGCCCCAGCAGAACCAGACACCACAGTGCAGCGCAATATACTGCCCCAGCAGAACCAGACACCACAGTGCAGCACAATATACTGCCCCAACATAACCAAATACCACAGTGCAGCACAATATACTGCCGCCAACCCAACAGTACGAAGCTATATCATCATCTTGAGGATGGGAATATCATTGAATTCAGAAGTTGGGAGAAATACTGCAGCACTTGATGTCTTCAATGCAATTCCTGATTTATTCACCAAGAATGCAACGTTTCGACTACAATAAGTCTATTTCAAGCACAGTGACAGTATACACCAGTGTTCCACACTAATAGAGAGATAGAGAGAGAGATATATATATATATATATATATATATATATATATATATATATCTCTCTCTCTATCTAAATAAATAAGGGCAGCACTCTAAATAACTTTTATTCACCCATGTGGTACAGCGACGTTTCAGCTCAATGATAGAGCCTTTCTCAAGCAAATTACAAGGACAAAGTGCTCAGTTTAGAGCTCATAGTCAATCACATATATGATTATTAATTAATTGTTCAATAAATAAAAGGAAAAATTCATATTAAGTTAAATAAAATTTGTACGGTGAAATAAAAAAAGTGGTCATAATAGAAACGAACAGACGCCTTGATCTGCCAGTTTCCAAACCTTTTTGTGACTTTAAACATACTGAAAGAGATCTAAGATATTGCATTATTGATCATGTTCCTTTGGGAACCCTCACCTCTCATGGTGATTTATTTATTTTTTTCTCTTATAGATTATGTGTTGAAGATGGACGCGAGGATGAGGAATGTGGATACACGGGCCAGATGCTTTTGCTACTACAGTGCAAACTACCTGCTATATGTAACAGCCTACACCTATGAGAATTGAACCTTGTATTATCTGTGCACTTTTGATAAATAAAGCCGGAGAACTTGAAACTTCAAGAAAAAGTGAGTGCTGGAGTCTGAAAATCTGTTTATTGTTTCTGTATACCTGCTATATGATCTGCTACAGTTCCCGAGTTGTGCTATTAATATGTTATAACAGTTTATTAATCACCAGTTTACTTTTACAATACACAGAGGAGAACCCTCATGGGCTATTTTTTGGCGTGGTAGATCGGTGAGGTGGACCTATGGCAGTTGCCCCATGAATATGGGAACATCTGTATGGTCTGTTCGTTGTTGGGAGGGGTGTGTGTCCCAGATGGTATGCACTCCCGCGTCCCTTTGGATCCCTTTCGCCATAGTGCCCAACTTGTATTCTATGAGTCCATGTATCTGTACAGGTGTAATTTATTCAATCAGTGACCAAAATGGCGCAGCGCGCTACCGACAATCATATTGTGCCAGTATACTTTTGCCCTTTGCCTCTTCCAATATTGCCACCGTAACTTCAGAGCGCATGCTCTGATAGCAACATCATGTAGCGGCGCCACGGCAATTAAGGGCGGAACCAGGGCATGCCCAGTGGTGACCTCCACAAGCAGAGTTTGGCGCAACGTGTGCACCGAGTCGCTGTACCTATAGTTGCACCATCTCTAATCCTCCCTCGCCTTAATTTAACATATCATGATTATTGCAGACGTCACTATCTTCACACATATGTTATGAACTGATTTTAATATTTGATTATATGAAATATCACTCTTTTTATGCCATTTGGCATTTTGGCTACTTCACTTTTTTATGAGGATTTGTAAATCATGTTTGTTTCCATTATGACCACTATTTTTATTTCACTGTACAAATTTTATTTCACTTGATATGAATTTTTCCTTTATTTATTAATCTAATTAATTAATAATCATGTATGTGATTGACTATGATCTATAAACTGAGCATTTTGTCCTTTTAATTTGCTTGAGAAAGGCTCTATTGTTGAGCTGAATAGTCGCTATACCACATGGGTGAATAAGGGTACTTTCACACTAGCGGCAGGACAGATCCAACAGGCTGATTACCCTGTCTGATCAGTCCTGCCACTATTTCGCCGTGCCGCCGCTCCGTCCCCCATTGACTATAATGGGGACGGGGGCGGAGCTCCTGCGCAGCACGACAGTTCGCGGTGAGAGGCCGCTGGACTAAAAAGTCGGACATGCAGTACGGACATGCTAGTGTGAAAATAGCCTAAAAGTTCCATTTTATTTTTTTGCTGCCCTTTTTCCTATTTATATTTTGGGTAATTGCTTATTCCCCTTGGGCCTGGCACTTGTTATTACTTTTTGTCAGCGCTGCCTTTTTTCCAATATATATATATGGAACACTGGTGTATACTGTCGTTGAAAAGTCATATTCTTGATCACTAAATTGGGAACTGCATTGAAGACAGAGTGCTACAGTATTTCTCCCAAAGCCTTGATTATCAGGGGCCTGCTGGGCTAAGGCATAACACTTCAGGCACCACCATTTCACAGACTGTCCAATTTGGACCTAACAGTAGTGCTGCTTAATTTTGGATATTGATTTCAGGAGGGCACCTGCAGCCACTGGCCAGGTGCATGAGAGCCTGATGCGCCTACATTAATGCTGAGAGCATCAGATCTTTATGCACGTTGCTGACGGCCAAGAGGAGGGATTAAAGCGGCCCCATGGGCTTCGGACCACCAGGATATTTCTCTGTAGGGTCTATGGCCAATCCACCAATGGCAGGAGGGCCAGCACAGGAGCCCTGTATAGCACTATATGATTTACAGATCACAGCGGACATAAGGTCTCATCATCTGTGTCTGCCTTGGAATGGGCTTCACATCTTCCTCACAAGCTGGAATGAGGACCAGACATGCTGCTTCGGGGGAGGTACGTCATTAGATAGCACTGCAGCTTGTCAGTACGAGGCGAGGCAGATAGACACAGATGAGACCTACTAGCTACTGCTCTGCGTTCTGACTCAGGCTGTCCTGCTGTGTGATCAGGACAGATTCCATGTGAAGGCATCAGATAGCAGGCACTATCATTTCTTCACTACAAACCAAGCCATTGTAAATAATCAAAGGCATATAAAGTTTATTTATATAACATGCTTTTTCTTTTTTTTGTTTCCCAGAGAACCTCTAAGTATTCTCCTATATTGTGAGAATCTGTCACCATTTTTCAGATATAGTCAGTAAATGCAGTATGCATTATGGGTCTGCCATAAGTATCTCAGGTACAATATCTCTGCAACTGCACTTCGATTTATTTTTTTTGTCACAAATATAAAGTAGAATTATATGAGCGTTACATTCAGGATATGGAACTTGATTTTGTCCATGTGCATAAGACCGAAAAAGGACGGACGGAGGTGGAATTCTGAATATTTAAAAGGAGTCACTTCGATGCAAGGGGTTGTCTCACAATAACAAGACCTCTCCATATGTCCTGCACAGATATAACTAAGAAACCGCTGAATTTGTAGTTTCAGAACTCTCCAGATAGGCCATAGTGACATGAAAAGTTTTGGGGAACCCAGATGCTGAGGACCACCAATGATCACTAAAACCAAGGGGCAGAAGTGCTGTGCTCATACATTTGGGTTTAGCTCTACCAGTCTGATGCTCAGAGATGCAAGCAAAGTGGTGTACGATTCATACTTCCGAGGAGCCGACACCCCGCTAATTCCATCTCTACAAGGACCAGTCAAGTAGTGGCGCATTGCATCCGGGCCCTCAACAAGCACAACCTCCGACATTTTCTGAAACTATAGGTGCATTTTAAATACGTCAATGGGGTGGGGGATGCCAGAAATCTTGGGTCAAAACACTGCCTCTTTTTGGAACACTGGGTGAGGAGCTGGCAGGGGCATTCCACAGCCAAGCAAATTTACTATAATTTACGCCACAAACTGAAGTAAATTATAGGTCAAATCTACACCAGCTCATAGCTGCCATGATGTCACTTTCAAGCACAGGGCTAGGGATGCACCCAATATATTAAGAGGCTTGTGTATCTTAATAAATTAGGCACACCTCACTCCATGACAAATTCAGTCAAGACATGATACACCAGTCTTGATGAGTTCCCCCCATTTGGAAGGTGGATTTGATAGCCCTTTTTCCCCAGTTAAAGTAAAAATTCAGCTGCATCACTAGTCTCAGTACAAAAACGATATATATGGTTTAAAAACATAACAGGGTTGGAAGAGCAGCCGGATAATCTCCAGATACCATTATAGTGGTACATGGTGGTATCTGACAATGCCAGATACAGGGAGCTCCGGTAGCTTGATCCTCAGAAATCAAACTGTGAATAGTGCCTAAGGCAAAGTACTGACAAACACATCAGTTCAGTTTGCAGAGGAGTAAAATAATAATTGTGCAATGGCATAAACTAAAGGTGAACTGAAAAAGTAGCAGATTCTACATGTACAGAAGTAAATGAAATGAAAATGAATTAAAACATACGGACAAATGAGGTGAATAACTGAAGATGTTCCAGCAGTTAAAGTTCTCTTGGAAAACCTCACCATTTTTTGCGATTTCAGCTATGATGTGGGCTATTTTTGAAGAGCAGGAAGATTGAGAACTCAAAAGACTTGCAAAGACTTGAAGCATCCCACTCTGGAGGATTTTTTCACTGCTTTCTACATCTGAAAGAAGAAAAAAAAAAAAAGCATCAATATTCTGCTAAATTAATAAGACTCGTCATACTACTGTAGATTGTTTATTTGCAAAAATACCAGAACAGTTCCTTAGGGTACTTTCACACTTGCGTTAAACTTTTCCGGTATTTAGTTTCCGGTTGATGAGTTTTATCCTAATGCATTCTGAGAGCAATCCGTTCAGTATGCATGAGGATGTTTTCAGTTCAGTCACTGTACGGTTTTTGGACGGAAAAAATACTGCAGCATGCTGCGGTATTTTCTCCGGCCAAAATTCTGGAACACTTGCCTGAAATGTATTAATGCTGGATCCGGTATCAAGTGTTCCGGTAAAATGGATCCGGTGTCCAGGTCTGTGCATGCGCAGACCTTTAAAAATGTGAAAAATAATTTAAAGAAAACTGATCCGGTATTACAATGCATTTTTCTGACGATCAGGATCCTGATCAGTCTGCAAATAATATATGCGTTTGCATACAGATTTTCTGATCAGGCAGGCAGTTCAGGCAACTGAACTGCCTGCCGGAATCAAACGCAAGTGTGAAAGTACCCTTAAAGGAAGTTGTTCAGGATAAAAAAAAACAAAGGAAAAAAAAAAAAAAAGATACTCACCTGGTAAATCTCAGCCCCCTTCCTCCGCCCCAGCTGGCTTGGCTTCATAGATGACACATTGTATAAGATCACTGCAGAGAATTACTGGCCTCAGTGCTTGTGCTGTACATGGAGACATCACTGCTGAGGCCAGGCAGTGGCTGCAGCATTCGTGTAAGTCAGGCATATCAAGGCAAGGACCATCATGTGGTGGGGAAGTTACTGCCGACTACTGTTTTGTTTTTGTTTTTTTATTTCTTTTACCACATTTCTTCATTTTAGTATTTTTTTTTAAGTTTTTTTAGTAAAACGTTCCAACTGGTCAAATTTAGAAATGATCCAAGGACATATAGATTAGGTCGCATAACTACCATCTTTACCTATCCAGTGTTCCTGGTCATACAGAAATTTCTGCCTCCAGCATGAAAAGTGTACATGGTGTTAAAAATGGAAGCAACCCACCAAGGATTTTGTGTAGACTAGAACAACCTCTATAAACGCTCTAAAAATGTTTGTTACGGAAATGGTTGATCCTTAAAAAGGGGTTTTCCGGTCCTTTTATACTGATGGCCTATCCCCTGAAGCTGGTCACTACCGCACTGCTGCCACTGAAGTGAATGAGCGCAGCCCTGCGGTAACCAGCTATGCCCAATACAAACAATAGAAACTGTTGTAGTTTTGGCGCTTGGGTCAGCAGGGGTGCAAGGTGTTAGACCCCGCCGATCAGATATTGACTGCCTAACCTCAGGATAAACCAATAATATAAAAAGGACTGGAAACCCCCTTTAAATAGGGGAATATTTTCTCTCTATATACATCCCACTAATGAACTCATGTCTCAGACCATTTAGGGGAAAGAAAAAAAAAATCCCCTGCGTGCCTGAGTGTTAAGTGTAAACATTTTGGATGCAAATAACAAAAATAATTAACACTACAGCAGATAATAAAGGAAGCATCTACACTGCACTGTGGAGTGACAGCCAGCAAAGTTCTCAGTCACCGATGGCAGCATTAACACTAAACTTTGGAGTTACCGGTAGTCCAAGAGTCTTCCCGCTTGCCCAGATCTCAGATTGGTCAGCGCTGATCACATGAGCAGTGCTGGCCAATTTGAGGGCAACAGGAAGCGTCTTGGCCTGCCAAATGCACAGTATACATCAGGTAGACAGAAGAGGAGCCCAGGAACTGGCAGGTGTGTAGCTGAAAAGGACAACAGGTGTTCTATTCATGCCCCTGTTAATGTCAATTTTCTTCTTGATCCAGAGGGTCACTTTAAATCTACAGTGGATACGCCAGTTTTCTGGAGTAGATAAGTCACAAAATTGAGTCAAAATTTGTGACTTTTTGCCATTTTAAGACACTCTTGGCACTTTTGAAAAACTAATTCTAGTGGGGGGTGGGGGGAGAAACTAAACTGGAGCAGCATTTATAGACAAAAGTGCTGGGCTCAAGTTCAAAACTGATTTCACAGATTTCCCTCCTATACAACAGGCCTTCAGCTGTAATTATTACTTTGGCGTTTTTAATTCCTAGGTCTAAAAAAAATGAAGGAGCTAAATAATATTTTCTTTGTTGCTTTTGTAACAATTTTAGTTGTCTTGAGCCCCGTAAGGATATACGTTATATATCCGTTGATTATACCCAACTTATATAACTAAAGGCAAAGATATGCTGCACCAGGGGCACCACACAAGGTACACCTCCACATCCAGGATAAGTCACAGCATATCCAGTGACATGACAACTGTATATGCATGTCCATCTCAATAATGCTACTGAGGAAGATGCAGAACAGAGAGAGTGAAATGACCAGCAGGAGGAGCTATACACTTCTTTTAAATTAAATATCTGGCGAAATCATCATTTTTTAATTAGCGTAAACAGGCTCAAGTTTTGGTTCTGAAGTGAAATAAAAGCAGTGCTTTTCATTAGACAGTGGGGATTAATTTACAAAAATTTCCCACACCACCCTTAGTATACCATGCTGCCACAGTAATATGTGGGCAGTTTACCAAAAGGCACAAACCTCTTAACAAATCTGTTGCATCTGTGCTGAATGTAGGTCAGAAATTGAAATCAATTAGATTTCTGATGTAAATTATTGTAAATGTGTTGGGTCATGGTGACCTTCAGCTAGTTTCAAAAACTGTCCGGGTTATGTAACAAAAAAAAATTAAAAAAAATATTTCCTCATTACCCTAGTTCTGTTCTGGCCCATTGTTTACATGCAGTTTCAGAGCTGTGGGAGCATGCAACAACAATCTCTGAGGTTTTCCTCATGATAATTTGTGGGTGTCAACCCCTTTAGAGATCTGGCAATGCTGGACGGTACTTCAATGTCTGCTGGCTACATGAACTATAATGGGGTCCAGCAGAGATCTGGCCGTAACCTGGCAAATATGGTGAGAATCGGACAGACAAAAAACATTGTGCGCCCCAAAAAAATGATTTAAATACTTTGTAAATGAGCCCCATTTCCATGAAACAGAATGTAATTAAATTTCATTGTGCTACAGTGATACGTGTACTTTTAAGGCCAATCCAGTTCCTATCCATAAACTTAAGTGGAATGATGTTAGAGGGTTACAAACTAAGCCGCTTACCAATTTAGCTCAGTATGCATAATAATTATGCAAGGGTCAATTAAGGACAAGCTGTAACTAAACCTTTTATTTATATGCTCTGCAGAACGTTTTCAGCCAGATAGACTAAATAATTTTATGAGCCTGTGATTGACATGTATGCACTTTTCTCAGTTATAGGGGAATATCCATCACTGATGAGGACTGTCCACTGGACTTCTAAGCACAGAAAAAGAAGGTATTGAAACTGATTACATACAAGTTAGGCTAGTTTCACCCTGGCGCTGCAGGGAACAGCCTGCCAGATCTCTCTGCATTTCCGGAAGGTACTGCATTGCCGTCCGGTCTCATTTGCTATAATGAGGATTGGCAGAGATCTGGCTAGAACCCGGCAAACATGCCAGGCAGGCATGTTTGCCAGGTTGTAGCCGGTTCTTCGCTGGTCCCAATTATAGTGAATGGGGCCAGCAGATGTCAGGTAGTGTCCGGGAATGCTGCATCCAGACATCTCCGGCAGGCTACTCCCCAAAAGCTAGCCTTATACAGAATATTTTACAACAAAACTACACATCAGTCTGCTCAGCTCCTCCGGCTATGTAACATGCTGCCTGCAGATTAGACACCATGTTCAACCTGACAAGTTCCATGACATCTCACAAAGACAATGGAGGCTACATTCACACAAAGCATACAATCGTTCTTAGAAAACATAAATAAACCAGTTAGGACTATATTACACTGGTCAATGGTTGGCCAGATCATCACTAACGAGCGCTCATAGGAACGCATTTGCTTATTCATCTGGCAATTGGCTGCACTTTTAGGGCTGTACTACACAGCCAGATCACTACTAACAAGCATTCCTATAAAACACTTTTTGGTGATAATCTGGCCGACCATCGGTCATTGTAATACAGCCCTTAGCATGCTTAAGAATCATCGTTTGATGGTTCAAATCAACGTTCCCGGACGCGTCCGTCTCGGCGACCTTTGCGGTAGAGAAAGCCCACCGGGTGTCGGCTCGGATGACTCCACCAGGGGCCCCGTCAAGACCACTCCTCGCCCGCATGCTCAACTGGCAGGATCACGATCCTCATTCTTTCCAAGGTTAGAATCAAACAAACCATCACCCTTGGGTCTGCTAACATATCCTTGTATCCGGATTTCTCGGCAGAGCTGCAGAAGAAGAGGGCTACGTTTACATCTATAAAGAAATGCTTACGAGATATGGATTTAAAATATTCTATGGCCTATCCGGCCCGTTTGAGAGTCTTGGATGGCGGGAAAATCACACTTCTTCAATAACCCCAGGGAGGCCGAGGACTGGCTCCTAGTGAGACCCCGAAACGTGCCCCAGAGATGAGGAATCACTCCTGGGACAGCGCTCACAATTGTTCTGGACACGGGTTAGATCCTGCTCACCCTTTGGTTCCTTCATCTTGGGCAAATAAGGTTCTACTGGACTTCCATGCGAACTTTTCATCTTACGGCTAACGGGTGTGAGGAGTCCATTAGTCTGTCCGTAATATGCCTACAGTTATTACACTTGTTCTGGTCACGGGACTGATCTTTCTCACCCTTTGGATCTTTTATTTTGAGCACTTAAGGATCTCCTGGACTTCCATGCGAACTTTTCATATGACGGCTAACGGGTGTGAGGGGCCCGTGAGTATGTTCGGAATATGCCTATAGGTTATGTTTTCAGGTTAATCGAATTATTAGCCATGCTTGTAATTGATATTGGAAGACAGCGCTCTCACCTGCACTTGTTTGCAATATCTCTACACTGTGCAGGTCCCCCGATACCATGGTCACTAATGTAATGTGCTTCAGATGTGTTTATCACCCGGTACGCCGGGATCCACTGTTCAGTTATTTGTTTAACTGTTTGTATGTTTACTGGTACATCATCTTTTGCTGTGTTATACATTGCCGCTTCAGTATTTTGGCGAGTGCATGTGGGTTTCCTGGATCATCCTACTCATCAATGGTCACAATGTACTCATGGCTTCCATAACATATATGTCCTGGAATGTGCGTGGTCTTGGGGGTCCCAGGAAACGTATGGCGGTATTCGCACAAGTCAGGTTATATAACCCCCACATATTGTGCCTCCAGGAAACCCATGTCACAGCCGAAACAGAGGGTAGATTGTGCAAACCTTGGGTGCAATGGGTAAAAAGTGCTTACGGCACGTCATATTCTAGGGGTGTGTCCCTGTTGGTTCACCGATCGGGAAGGTGGGAGGTACATAAAGAGGTGACGGATCCTGAGGGCCAGTATGTTTTCGTAGTCGCACATTTAAATGGCGTACCATATGTTATACTAAACGTGTATGTACCTCCTCCTGCCAACCTCTCTGTTCTGCAGGCTGCGGCGAGCTTTGCAGCCCAGTTCCCATTCTCTAAGGTACTGTGCATGGGAGACCTTAACATGGTGGGTAATGAGACATTAGATAGGTTTCAGGCCAACCGTTGTGCAGATGGTACACAAACGGGTGTCACGCGGCTGGGACGATTCATCTTGGAACTGGGGTGGCTAGACGTGTGGAGGGAGAGAAATCCTTCTAACAGGGAGTTCTCCTGTTTCACACCCTCCAGGGGGGCGTTATCCCGCATAGATTACCTATTATGTGATGCGCAGGCCTACCTGTCAATTTCGGACGTGAAATATATGCCTCAGGGACCGTCTGACCATGCGCCCATTGTGGGGACTCTGCTTTCATCTGAAGGGGAGCCACGTGGTCATAGTCTGCACATACATCCGTTCTGGCTGTCCCTGATGAATATAAATGACCATATTCCTGACCAACTGAGAGTGTTTCTGAACTTAAATGCGGAAGGGGACAGTGATGCTCTTATAGTGTGGGATACCCTGAAAGCTTATGTAAGGGGTTGTGCCAAATCATCTATATCTTACCTAAAGAAAACTGCGAGGCTTAAGGAGGAGGAGTTGTGTGCACTATGCAAGGTAGCTGAGAACATATATGTCTCCAATCCCTCCGAGGAGAATAGATTAGATTAGATGCTTACAGGAAAAGAGTGATCGCAAGCTCTTCTTCCTTAAACAGGCTTTTGAGCAGGGTAGTAAGACGGGGAGGGTCCTAGCGCAGGTTATCAGACGTAATACTATGGCTCCTCCGATCATTCGTATACAGGATGCAGATGGAACCGTAACGGAGGACCCTGGTGGAATATTGCACAGATTCAGGGAATTCTACAGTGAACTATACTCCTCAAGAACTCAGTATACTCTGCCTGCACTCCATTGGTATTTGAGTGAAGTGGCTCATCCTCAATTGTCCCCCTTGGATAGGGGGCTTCTTGATGAAGAGATCATGCTGGAGGAGGTGGTCGCGGCGATTAAGGGTTTGAATTTGGGCAAATCCCCTGGAGGTTTACTCTAAATATGAGGATATTTTAGGGCCTCAGCTGCGCAAAGTGTATACTGCCTCCTTGGAGAAGGGCTATTTACCAGATTCCCTATATGATGCTTCTATGGTGGTTCTCCTGAAGCCAGATAAAAACCCCTTAGAATGCGGCTCTTACCGCCCAATATCATTACTGAACCTTGATTACAATCCCTAGACACGGCCAAGGCATTTGATTCTATTGAATGGGAGTTCCTGCTACACACCCTAAAATGTTTTGGATTTGGCCCTATTTTTATCAAATGGATTAAAGTGCTTTATCACCGTCCTACAGCTAATATTATGATTAATGGATCCTTGTCCCCCACATTTCCTCTATACCGCGGTACCCGGCAGGTGTCCCTTATCCCCATTGCTGTTCGCGGTGGCAATTGAACATCTAGCCATTAGAATACGCCAAGACAATATTTTCAAGGGGGTGGCTGTGGGAGGTAGGGAGGATAGACTAGGGTTGTATGCTGATGATCTTATTCTATTCATGGACGATGTGGATTCGTCCCTGCTGCGGGCGATTGAATTGATCGATCAATTTGGTGATTTTTCCGGCCTACGCATTAACTGGTCCAAATCGGCCCTTATGCCCTTGTGGTCCCCGCAATGGCCTCCGGTTTATCACAATCTTATGGTGGTGGAACATTTCAAATATTTGGGAGTCATCATTACCAAGACCCCTACGAGGTCACATCAGCTTAACATTACCCCTATTGAGTCTTATGCTTTAGACAAATTCAAGTCATGGGCCACACTACCTCTATCAGTTATGGGCAGATTGAATCTTGTCAAGATGGTTCTCCTACCCAAAGCATTATACCTATTGGGACACGCATGCACCCCACTTCCGAGGAGCTTCTCTGTACGGCTGCACTCAGCTATAGCGAGATTTGTCTGGGGTAAAGAGGGGAGGAAGCTGGCCATTGATAATCTACAGAGAGGTTGGCAGCAGGGAGGAGCTGCTATGCCAGATTTATTTTTGTACTTCTTAGCAGGACAGCTTAGATCCTTAACTACATGGGTTTCGCAGTCTGCCATACCGAATTCTGAATTTTATTTAAGGAATCATTTGGGTCTCAACTTTGTGGACGGTTCTAGAAAACATCCAGTCAATAGAGGGACGACTTTTGCCTTTACACAGGTTAGCTCACCAGGTCTGGAGAGCTGCCAAGCTCCAACAATATCAAGTCCTACCTGATGATATCGTAGTGTGAAACAATCCCATGTTTCCACACCTACGGCACTGCGAAGGTAGGGCTGTCTGGGAAAATTACGGCATTTTCACTTCGAGGGATCTGTACGAGAAGGGTGTTCTTTACTCATTCTCTCAGCTTCAGGAGAAGTTTGGGGTACTGAGGCGCCATTTTTACAGGTACCTACAGCTCAGACATGCTCTCCAGGCTCAATTTCATGGGGAGGTAAGGAACATTTCCAAATACCCACTGATAGGCATACTCAGGACGCAGGGGCCAAAGGGGATGGTCTCGACTTTATACACGCATCTTCTAGATCTGAAAGTACGCTCCAAACCCCTGCTGGTGGAGACTAGGTGGAAAGAAAGGGTGCCTCAGCTCACTGATGAGGAATGGGCTGAGGCTTTGTGTGCGCCGTCAACTGTATCGCCTTCTCTCAACAATAGGCTTACTCAGTTATTCATTCTCTACAGGAGTTATTTAACACCTACCAGGTTGCACAGAATGGGTAGGCTAGACCACACGAGATGCCACAGATGCGCTCGGGAAAATGCGGATTTCTGGCATCTTATCTGGGACTGCCGGTACGTACAACCCTTTTGGAGGAAAGTAGTGGATATATTGTCCACTCTGATCACGGAGGTGATTCCCTGCTGTCCTAAGATGTGCCTTTTGGGGATAGTGGATAGTGACTCACGCTCACTGTATATTTGTACTTTCCTAAGAGAGTCCCTATTCCTAGCTAGAAAAGCTATAGCCTTGCGGTGGATGGCGGACAGGCCGCTGACAATAGGCCAGTGGAAGACGCTGGTGAACCAAATTTTGCCCTATGAAAAAGTAATGTATGGTAATAGGAAGTGCCCTTAGAAATTTGAGAAAATTTGGGGTTCTTGGTGCTCTTCACCAGTTACTGCCATGCCATCTCATATGCACTCAGTGCAACCTACATAATAATGCATATTTAAATATGTAATGTGTATGCTGGATAGGGGGTGAGGAGAAAGGGTACTTTATCAGGAGATACCACGTGGTTCCTTCTTTTCTATTTGCTGCTTTTACTGCCTTCAGGACGACACTGTATTACATTCTGACTGTATTGTACTGTTTCATGGCAATGTATGTAAGTTATCATGTATGATTCAAGATAATGTCATATGTATAAATGTACCAATTTTGGTTGATATTCTCAATAAAACGAGTAAAAAAATAAATAAAAAATCATTGTTTGCCGGCGGCAGGTCCTGCTGTCTAATCATGATCTGCTGCAGGCAAACAACTAGTCAAAATGGGGACGAGGGATGGCATTAGCGATCGCTATTCCCCATACTGTGAAGGAGATCGCTGCAGGCTAAGGCTACTTTCACACTGGCGTTTTGGTTTCTGTTTGTGAGATCCGTTCAGGGATCTCACAAGCGGTCCAAAACGGATCCGTTTTGCCCTTAATGCATTATGAAGGGAAAAGTATCCGCTCAGAATGAATCAGTTTGCCTCCATTCTGTCTCCATTCCGCTTTGGAGGCAGACCCCAAAACGCTGCTTGCAGCATTTTGGTGTCCATCTGACGAAACTGAGCCAAACAGATCCATTCTGACACACAATGCAAGTCAATAGGGACGGATCCGTTTTTACTGACAAAATATGGCACAATAGAAAAAGGATCCATCTTCCATTGACTTTTAATGGTGTTCAAGACGGATCCGTCTTGGCTATGTTACAGATAATACAAACGGATCCGTTCTGAACAGATGCATGCAGTTGTATTATCTGAACGGAAGCGTTTGTGCAGATCCATGACGGATCCGCACTAAACACAGTGTGAAAGTAGCCTAAGCATGGCATTAGTGATCACTCCTCCCCATACTGTGGAGGAGATCGCTCCAGGCTAGGCATGGCATTAGTGATGTTAATACAACCCTAACTCTTTTCATTATAAAGAAAAAGCCATCACTCCTAGATCTTACCCAATATTCTGATTTGGTATATAGCAGGTGACAGGGGCCTACTACTTCCATTTCCTATACCCAATTCATTTTAACTTGGCAGGGTACAACGGTTCCTGTACACAGTGAGTATTGTTGGTCAGGTCGGTCAACAATCTAATGTGTATGGGATCTTCCAACTAGTCCACCACAAATGATGTTGGGGGAGGGAAGGATTGGGAGCAATGAATTTTAACACCCGGTCCGTTTGTTCTACCAGAAAGCAAGCTGCTGCTAGAGGTGTCTGAGGGCACCTTTCTTCTGCAAGGCTGTGTACGGCGCCCTCTGGAGGGACAGCTGCTTAGCCACCAGCTACTGAAGTATGGACACCTTTAATAAGAAAGAATAATGAAGCCAAATCCATAATGCAGAGGGCACCACTCAGGAAACCATTACAGGTGGCCTGAGAGTTGTACAAGCATTTGTTCTCATACTATTCTAGAGAAATTGGGAAAATAAAGGGCATTAAAGAGGGAAAAAAAATGAAGATCTGGTACAATGTGAACCAGATGCAGTGTGTCACCTTAAGCGATGTCCCATGATAAAATCCAGACGCTCGGCTTATTAAATAAAGTGTCCTCACTAAATAATGTGGCAGAATACATGTTATCCTATCCTCTATCACAGCGAATGGAAAAAGAAAGGTGATCACAGACACCATGATTCAGTCACGGTGAACTGCACACAGCAGGGGAAGTATAAACTCGACATATTTTTATTGATGTGCGGATTACTGGAGTGACAAATGATTTCAAATTTCAGTCCTGCCACTCTGAAGGCATGTCTATGGTTTCCTATGCTACTACTCTATCCTCTGGCCACAACCCAATTGTGATTCTCCCCATTTCACACTGATTTAACAAAAAAAAAAAATCTCTCCCCAAGCCTATTTGGCACTAAAGAAATATTCTGGCTTCTGGATATTGATGACCTATCCTACAGGGAGTTAATCAATATCAGATTGGTGGGGTCTGACACCTGGCACGACCATCAATCAGCTGTTTTCATGCAGCCGTGGAGACAAAAGTAGAAGGCTCTGTCCATTGTGTGGTGGCCGTGCCAGGGTACCGCAGCTTAACTCCCATTTATGGTTTTGTTTTTTATTTTTTTATACTTTTGCACAGTAACAACATGTCTTGTGCAAAAAAAAATATAATAAAAAAACTTTAACTGCCAAGGTCACTACTGACAGCAAGTAATTGGGAGTCAGTCAATGCCAGGTTCCCACAGGGATTGTGCTGGCAGAGCTTCTGTGCCCCCACAAGCACCGACACGTAACTGTACGTCATGAAGGCATAATATACGTCAATCCCTGAAGCGTATTTACGTCATGGTGGTTTAATGGGCTAAAACAGGAAAGCATAAAGGATAGGGGAACACGGACTACTTTTACAGGAATGGACAGATTGCCAGTAATGAGCACTGATCTATGATACAGCAAGTAGATTGGGTGCTTGTTTATTAGATTTACAGTGTATTGGGCAATTATTGGAGGAGGAATTTGCTGCCAATAAATTTTTACACCATCCTAAAAGATGTGGTCAATGACAAACGAGTGAATGACTATGTAGAATACCTCTGAGAACCACACCTATCTCCAGAATGAGGTCCTCATACCACCCCACAGTCGGCATGGAAAGGTGGCTGCGCATGCGTGGCTCTCTTTATTTATGTCACAGGGAGTTCTGCAAATGTCTGAGAAAGCCTTTTGAAGTGGATGTGTAACATCCCAGAGTTATGTTACTAAAGTCTGTTTCCCCGCTACTATTGGTTGGTAACATGTGCCTTGTCATCTAATGTGATTTTATTCAATATATCTCACAAATGTGCATTTTCTAAGCCTGTTACATATATTTGCGGTAATTTCAGCAAGTGGTAGCAATGTGTTAGCAGGACTTTAGACAGTTTAGTGTTTCTAAACTGGAATAGTTTATTCCAGTTTAGCTCCCCCTCTGATCAGAAGTGGGCTGGCTCATGTCCTGTCTCATGGGGAGGAAAGGAAGTTATAGTTAGTGTGCCAGCTACCCCTGCTTGGGGAAGGCTGTGCTGGTAGGAGCTCCCAGTTCTAGGGATCCCAACCCAGGATCGAGTCTCGGCTGAAACCAAGGATCTTCATCCCAAGTCTGAGCCTTCAGCCTCAGCTGGTTGACAAGAAAGCAGCACCTCCAGACCTCCAGGAAGAGCCATTCCCTGTGAGCATCACTGTGAGAAACCATCCAGAGACCAGGTGAAGCCAAATTCCTCCTCAGCTAGTCAGTCCCATACACAGCAGAAGATAGACAGAGCAGAAGACCGATTCCTGCCATATCCTCCAGGCACATGATAAGAGCAGAAGAGATATTGATCCCTGCCATACATTGCCAATACCTGCTGGGACCTGAGACTATTGCTGTACCTCATATGGATTAATGCTGCCTGCAGTAAAGACAAGTTGAATTATATTCCAAGTCTGGATCTCATTCATTACTACCAAGTTCCTCAATTACTCCTACTAGCACTCATTTATCGCAAGTGAGCCAGGATCCAGGAGTCCAGCCGTACCAAGGTAGGAGATACCGTTGACACTATTACTATTACCACACAGAGACATTACATCACTCTGGCATTCCTCACCTGGTACGTGAGTTGCAACACCTTAAAGGGCCCCAAGACTGTACCCTGCGCACGCTGCAATTGGCGTCACGAACAAAAACAATAGACTTCTATATCCATATCTGGACCCACTGCACGGTCTTGCTCATTGCAGATGGAGAGGGTCACACCTGTTCGGCAGATAGGTGCAGACCCTGTGGATATGCCATTAATGTCTAAAATAGGAAAACTTGTTTAAAATAGAGAACTCCTTTTGTAGGTGGTTCCCCTTTAACCCTTTTTTTGAATCTCAGTCTGGTATGACTAAAGCAGCAATTATGAATTTTTAAAAGGCAGAGTGCCCAAGCTGCAACCCAAAACCTACGGATTTATCGCGAATATCCAACACAGAGAGTTAACCTGAATATCAATACAGTATATCTTCCATGTATTTTATCATTTAGCTATAATAGCCTGCCTACATTCAGTGCGCTGCCTGTGCTGTTCATAGTGCGCCCTGCGCTGATGAATGGCAGGAAAAGTCTAAGGCATATGGGTACACCATAGACTTTTTCCAGGGTGTGTGTGCCCACAGAGAGGTGCCATAGGAATGCTACCACTGGACTAATGCAAGTCAGACTAATGGTAATAATGTGGCAGAAGTGACAGAATCAAAACCAGTCTTCACTATTATTTTAGCATTAGCTCTACCCTGAGTAAGAAAGTTTGAAATGTTTGTGGTTTTGTGCTTTTAGGGAAGAAATGACTAACATAAGCCGGTCACAGAATAAAGTAAAGAACCTCGAGTCAGCAGTTTACAAAAGCGCAGCTTCAAAAATCTACACATACTGAGGGTCTAAGCAAGAAAAAGTAGAGCTGATGGGGGCCGTCACTGTTCTCCTGAACTCTACCCAAACCCTTGGGTCTACACGAACGCATTAATAACCATAATATTTCAAAATGTGGCTGCAGAGGTGAACCTAGCCTTACCTTGAAAAGGTCACCGATTTGCTTGGATGTCTATCATGTAGGTGATTAATTGAATTGAATAACATAAGTAGAGTAGGAAAATTAATCTATAGTTATGGCTCTTGGAATGTGTTGACATAAAAAACTGATTTTTTTTTTTGCATGAGTTGTGCCATTATTGTGCAAAAGTATCAAAGAACACATCTTTGGTATCGCGATAATTGTAATGACCCATCCAATAACATGCCAGTTATTCCGGTAGATGACCGTTGTACATTATTAAGTGCAAAGTGCAATGTCAGATTAGCTTTTTATCTACTACCACACCAAAAAAAATTAAAAGTTGATCAATTAGTCCCAAAATGGAGTCACTAAAAATCAAAATCGATAATTGTCCCTAAAAGGGTTATCCGACTCTTTGAAAGTGAGGACTTATCCTCTGGACAGGTCATCAGCATTTGAACAGTGGGAGCTCGACACCGGGGACAATTGTTTGAGAAGGACCTGGTTCTCCTGTAAGCACCACAGCCTCCTCAAACAGACAATTGGTGGGCGTCCTGGGTGTCAGACCCCCATGGACCAGATAATGATGAACTATCCAAAGTTGGATAACCCCTTTAAATTGACAATTTTTTTTTTTTTTACTTTTTTTTTTTTAGCAAAATGGCCCAGCCATAACCGCTTTATATTCAGTCAGACTCGGTTATAATTGAAACCAGAGTCTCTGGGAATGCGATTTATTACTCCTTACTATTTCATAAAGCATTTCTTGCCTGAAGAGTCCCATCTCTCTTGCAAGCCACATATACCGAGCTTCTATCAGGTATATCTGCAGAGAATTACAGGCAAATCAATTGGACGACATTTGCAACCATGTATTTAGTAGAAAGATGATTCGGGAACTTACTGTTTTGACCAAGAGCCTGGAGCAGACAATCCAAACATCCATCTAACTTGTCAGATGCGCGGTCAGATCCAGTCAACTTCAGTTTCTCTAAGGTGTCGCTTAAATTATCTGCAATATACCGGAAGCATTGAAACTGTAAGAAATCAGCACAGTCACTAATTGCGTCTGCATTGTATCGCTATCTGGTTTACATTAGTGGGAATGAGATCTGTAGCGGTAGGATAGACGGGATGAAATGCAGGAGTGCAGGGCAAAGATGGACTCGGGGGAGTTTATCAAGCTCTACGCACCAGACTTCGGGCTTCAAAAAGTCACCATTAGGGTTTGTTTTTTTTTTTTGTTTTTTTTTTAGCACCTTAGCACCGCACCTTCTAGTGCCACCTACAGGTTTGTGTGAAAATCTGGACAGAATTTCAGAGTACATCACTTTTGTGTCACATTTATGAAGTGCGACTTTTTTTTATAAAGGCGCTAAAAAAAAGTCACCACTCCATGGCAGGCAACATAAATAAAATGACATACTTTTATTGAAATAGACGCAATCACTAGTGTTGAGTGAAGTGAAGCATTCGAAGCGGAATTCAGTCTGACGTTTAGGAAAACTTCGATTCGCAAATAAGTCTACTCTCAGACTGGCGTTTTAGTTTCCTTTTGCGAGATCAGTTCAGGACTCTCACAAGCGGTCCAAAAACGGATCAGTTTTGCCCTAATGCATTCTGAATGGAAAAGGATCTGCTCAGAATGCATCAGTTTTCCCCCGTTCAGTCTCCATTCTGCTTTGGAGGCGGACACCAAAACACTGCTTGCAGCGTTTTTGTGTCCGTCTGACGAAACTGCAAGTCAGGGGGACGGATCCGTTTTCACACTGACACAATAGAACACAGATCCATCCCCCATTGACGTGGTGTTCAAGACGGATCCGTTTTGGCTATGTTAAAGATAATACAAACTGATCTTTTCTGAACAGATCCATTGTGCAGATCCATGACGGATCCGCACCAAACGCGAGTGTGAAAGTAGCCTAATCCAAATTTCCTTGTGCTTTGTGGTAACGAATCAGACATTCTTAAAATGGTGGCTGCACATGTTACAAATTGAGTGTAAGATGCCCGGAAATGCGAGATCACCCATAATGCCGTGCAGCCAGCCAATCTGCAGATCCCATCCCCTGACATGTCACAGCCCTATAAAACCCTCATCCGGCGCGGTCTCCACCATTGTCCTGTGAGCTGAGCATAGGGAGAGATGTGGCAAGTGCTCATGTGCTAGGGACAGTGTTGCTGAAATTTATTAACAGAAGTATATCGAAGAGCGAGAGTGCAGGCAGAGTACATGGAGGGCGCAGGCAGAGTACATGGAGGGCGCAGGCAGAGTACATGGAGGGCGCAGGCAGAGTACATGGAGGGCGCAGGCAGAGTACATGGAGGGTGCAGCCAGAGTACATGCAGAAGCAGCACAGCAATACTGCTGCTGCCCAAAACATCCAAAGCCCCACACCTGCAGATCACAACCAGGAGTAGGCAGAGAGTAAGTAGCTTTGTCATAACTAAACAGGCTGCTGATGACAAGTTGATCCCATGCCACTCAGACCACTGTGGAGGGGGGCTCTTGTTTGTACAGCAGCACCACCGCCATGATCTTGTTAGTCAAAAAAGATGCCAGTCAGTGAGGCGACTAGGGATACGGCATGAGTTTCTACATCCCATCACTGATGTCACTTTGCCACAAAGAGACCAAGCCACCCATTGCCCCTAGTTCTCCATTCTGGTTTCACCTTCCAAAGTGCTACCCACTACCCCCACGACCCCCCTGTTCAATTGTTAAGGTGGCCATACACATTAGGCTACTTTCATACTAGCGTTTTGTGCGGATCCGTCATGGATGGATCCGTTCAGATAATACAATCATCTGCATCCGTTCAGAACGGATCCATTTGTATTATCTTTAACATAGCCAAGACGGATCCGTCTTGAACACCATTGAAAGTCAATGGAGGACAGATCAGTTTTCTATTGTGCCAGATTGTTTCAGTGAAAACGGATCCGTCCCCATTGACTTACATTGTGTCAGAATGGATCCATTTGGCTCAGTTTCGTCAGACGGACACCAATACGCTGCAGACTGCGTTTTGTTGTCCGCCTCCTGAGCGGAATGGAGACTGATCGGAAGCAAACTGTTGCATTCTGAGCGGATCCTTTTCCATTCAGAATGCATTAGAGCAAAACTGATCCGTTTTGGACGGCTTGTGAGAGCCTATGACTGACCTCACAAACGGAAAGCCAAAACGCCAGTGTGAAAGTAGCCTTAGTCTAAAGTTGATCAAAACAGACAATTTCAACCAAATGAACAATTGTCGAACGTTCGTTTTAGCCGCCCGGTGATAAACCATTATCATCTGAAAAGAAGTCGGCTGTGTTTTTTTCCCTGGATGAAAGATCTTTCTTTGAAAGGACGTTCCCAAAAAGATCTGTCATCCATCGCTAGTTTCATTGAACATGTATGGACAGATTGAACCACTAACGGCCAATATGGACTAAAATGTGGATGGCAGTGTCTGCAAAATGAACGCTCGCCAGATGATTGGCGATGAGTATAGTCAGCTTTACTTATGTGTACAGTTTTTGAATGACTGATTTGATGCTTCAAGAAAGCTAGGGATTCAGTCGGCTTCTGTATTTATTATTTATTTTACGCACTTATATAGCCCCACTATATTCCACAGCGCTTTACAGACAGACCACTGTCCCCAATGGGGCTCACAATCTAAAGTCCCCATCAGTCTGTCTTTGGAGTATCAGATGGAGATGGTTATAGAGAAGACGAGTAATGGTTTCCCTGTATAAATAGCAACCCCTTAACATTATGAGTACCTATTGGAATTTTAAATATTTGAATTACTTGAACTTTTGTATTCCTCCTTGACTAAAAAATATAGCGCGACCTCTTCCCTAAATAGAGATACTGCGCAACCGAATAGTAAAATTACCACACAGACGACTGACCCTCAAAATTATTGTAATCACAGCTCTGCAATTATGGATATATTAGTCTCTAGATATAAATGAAAACTGATTATGGTGTTTTAGGTGTCCCATAAATGGATATTGTAAGGCCTCTTTCACACGGGCGAGTTTTCCGCACGGGTGCAATGCGTGAGGTGAACGCATTGCACCCACACTGAATCCGGACCCATTTATTTCTATGGGGCTGTGCACATGAGCGATGATTTTCACGCATCACTTGTGTGTTGCGTGAAAAAAGCAGCATGCTCTATATTGTGCTTTTTCCACGGAAGTGAATGGGGCTGCGTGAAAATCGCAAGCATACGCAAGCAAGTGCGGATGCGGTGCGATTTTCACGCATGGTTGCTAAGATGACAGTCTATTCACTGTAATATTTTCCCTTATAACATGGTTATAAGAGAAAATAATAGCATTCTTTAATACAGAATGCTTAGAAGGTCAATTGAGGATTAAAAAAAAAAATTAAAAAATTAACTCACCTCCTCCTCTTGATTGCGTAGTGTCCGATCTCTTCTTACTTCTTTAATCATGAGGTGCCAGGTAAAGGACCTGTGGTGACGTCACGTCACATGGTCCATCACGTGGTGATGGACCATGTGATGAGCTCAGTGACGTCACCACAGATCCTTTGACAGGTCCTGAAGAAAGAACAGGAGACCAGCAGCTACGCGATCAATTGGAGGAGGTGAGCAAAAAAATAATAATTTTAACCCTCAAATTGACCCTGTACTAAGCATTCAGTATGAAGGAACGCTATTATTTTCCCTTATAACCATGTTATAAGGGGAAATAATTACATCTACACAACCATGAACCCAAACCTGAACTTCAGTGAAGAAGTTCGGGTCTGGGTACCACATTCAGTTTTTTTATCATGCGCGTGCAAAATGCATTGCACCTGCGCGATAAAAACTGAACAACAAAACGTAATCGCAGTCAAAACAGACTGCAATTGCGTACCTACTCGCGCAGGTTTGCCGCAATGCATCCAGACCTAATCCGGACACGCTCGTCTGCAAGTGGCCTAAAGGCTTTGACCCTGGTTTATCATGCCTTCACTCCAGAATTCGGACTTCAAAAAGTTGCAAAAGCCCCATTTTGCGTAAAAATGTTGCGACTTTCCCATTTTTGCACCACTCACTCCAGTTTTGAAAAAATTGATGGGAAAGTGGGCATGGTTAGTTATGTTAATGAGTTTCACTGAGTGATTGAGACTTAAAAAAAAAAAAAAAATTTTAAAGTCGCACTCTAGTAGGAGGATGGGGAAGGAAAACTGGAGAAGCTTTTCTAAGCAAAAAAAAGTGTTTGTCTCCTCCTCAAACCTATCAAACATCATAAGACATTTGATAAATGTGACAAAGTACACCAACATAGACACTAGGAAAACTGACTTAAAATTTTCCCCTAATGATAACACCCCACCCCCCTTGACTTCAACTGCAGTATGCCAACACAGCCACTGCATAATGCCACCACTGTTTTTCCAGCGCCAGTCTGAAAACAGCCGATTAGTGGAGGTGGGGACAGTCAATCTGATACTTATGATCTATCCACTAGATAGGCCATCAATATCTAAAATCTGGGATACCCCTTTAAGGATCCATAAAAGCTTTTGATTGGCATCTACTTTAATCTGCATGACAAGGACTTGTTGGACTTGTCTTTTTAAAAGGGAGTCCGTCACCAAAATAGGACAATAAAAACTGCCTACGTGGCACTCTAGCACAACTAGACAAGATTCCAATGGTACCTATGTTGTATTCTTCTCACTTTCACCCGCTGAAAAAGAACAGTTTTATGTATATGCAAATGAGGGCTCGCAAGTGCCCAGGGGCAGGGTTCTTGTTGTAGGTGCCCAGGCTGCTCTGCCTTCTTTTCATATTACCCCTCCCCAGCCTCTTGCTGGTCCCGCCCTATAAGGCTGTTTCATCATCCCAAGTACTGGCCGAGATCTGGCGCGTGCGCAGTTCAGCGCCGGCCCAGGCACTACAATGCCCATTGTGGGGAGTGGCATTGCTTCATGTTGTGCGCATGCGTCTGTGGACAGCACAAAACCAGCGGCAAGGGGGCGGACCGGAAGCAAGCAGGGAGACTGGAGGCAAGCCGAGCAAGAGAAAGGTAAGTATATCCACATTGCAGTGTGCATGCTCGGGCTGGCGCTGAACTGCGCACGCGCCGAATCTCGGACGATACTTGGGATGATGAAACAGCCTTATAGGGCGGGACCAGAAAGAGGCTGGGGAGGGGTAATATGAAAAGAAGGCAGAGTAGCCTGGGCACCTACAACAAGAACCCCGCCCCTGGGCACTTGCGAGCCCTCATTTGCATATACATAAAATTATGTTTTTTCAGCTGGTGAAAGTCAGAAGACTACAACAAAGGTACCTTTGGAATCTTGTGCAGTTGTGCTAGAGCACCACGTAGGCAGTTTAGATTGTCAGATTTTGGTGACCGACTCCATTTAAGGCTAGTTTCACACTAGTGTTTACAGATCTGGTAGGCTGTTCCAGTCAGGGAAAGCCTGACAGATCCATCACTGCTCTCCGGCCTCAATAACTATAATGGAGTCTGGTGGAGATCCGGAATGCTGGCAAAATATGCCGAGAATTGGCCTTACAAATACCAGTTTGTGTCCGGCCGATTCCAGACATTCTACGCCAGAGCACTATGCTGGCAGTGTAAAACGGTTTTCCGCCACACAAGATGATATGTCGGCTGCATGTCAAATACCTACATCTACAAGACATAGGTGTCAGATCTAAGGTGGGGAAACTCAGCGAACAGAGATTTATTGTCTATCGGGGGCAAAAAATCCATTATGGGAAAATCTCTTTAAACTATAAAGGGTGCCATCCTGGTATTGGGGCGGGGGTCAATTCAGCAATAAAGTGAGTTGCCTTTACTCCTCAATGCAAAACCAAGTACAAATACATATGAATATGCATCATCTCAGCAAGTTCCCCTACTGCCGAGCCACACAGGGGTTTAGCATGGCAGCAGTTGCCCCTGGAGTACATCTACCGAGACAAGCCTGGCGCTTTTTTACTTTTAGTACACATGTAAGATAAACTGTGAAGAAATGGGTCCAATCACATTATTCATGGTTTAGATGATCTCACTAGGACACTTATCTGTGAACAGTTTTAGGAGTATGAATTGTATTTGTTCATTCAGAACAACCTCTCCGCACACTGGATTCTGCAGATAAGAGGCGACTGTTCATTTACAGAGAAATCAGATTGCTAAAACATGGCTGCTAGAAGACCTCAAGGGCTCAAGCACTCTGGCGTCGCATGCATCCATCAGATTAATGCACAATAGATTAGATACGATAGCAGACAATAGGAAAGTGCACATAACGTTTTCCTGTTCCATCAGCTTGTCCTAAAAAATGCATTCTGTGTCTATTAGAACCTTTTTATAAATGCATTCATATTTGGGGTGGCTTACTGAGGAAGCAGTTAATTTTGTCTTGACGCCACATATAATGATTTGCCTTCTCCTCTTAGAATTCTTACATGAGAAGAAGTGGATCACATCAGGATCCTGGTGCTTGAGGTTGCTCAAAAGCAATACAAATGACACATGGTAGGTGAGGGGCCGAGGAGCCAAAAAAAAAATTACACATTTTATTTTGGCCATCATACCTTTTTACTTTTATGTAAGGCTACCTGTATGTTTGAGATATACTGTATAAAATGAGTTTAAAAAAACATTAGAACAGTTACCCAAAAGTAGCTCATATTATATTATATTATACTGCTTCACCCTTCTCCTTTGCACTAATTTTGTTATATTTCTCTAGCGGACTAAGAATCTGCACTGATCATTTATATTGTCCCGTTCATACCCCTGCTGTCCACTGTACAGATACAAGAATGTACACTGAATGGCCACTTTATAAGAGACACCTATCTAGTAGCATGTTCAGCCGCCTTTGGCATTCAGAACCACAGCAATTTGTTGGGGCATAAAATCCATTGGGTGTTGAAATCTTGATTCATTGTAGACAGTTGCCACAAACAAGATGGAGGCACTGACATGCTTTAAACAGCCTATTCCATCTCATCCCAGAGATGTTCTAGAACAGGGGTGCACAACCTGCGGCCCGGGGGCCACATGCGGCCCTTGATACCATTCTGTGCGGCCCCCAACCATCTGGTAACAGACATGTATGCCTATGTCTTGTGGCTGCTTACATGTAATTTTCATGTATTTCTCCCATTAGATGGGAGTCCTGGAAGTATAACTAGACATTAATGGTATATAATGTGTGTTCAATATGCCTTAAGTACAATATTTCAGTTGTTAATACACCTTTAAATTTTAATTTCGGCCCTCGTCATTGGTTCAGTCTGGCAATGTGGCCCCCAACCAGGAAACGTCCTGTTCTAGAAGATTAAGATCTTGGGACTGTGAAGGCCAGGGACTCAAGGAAAAGTGTTATGTTCCGAAACCAATTCATACAACCCTTGTGGCACGGTACATTGTCCTGCTGAAAGCGTCCTTCTGCCATAAAGGTATGAACTTGGCCCGCCTCAATGCTTAGGAAGAAAACACTACGAACACCATTACTCCACTGTTGGCACCGGATATGAAGACTTCATCAATTCGTGCTGCTTGTGCCAAATTCTGACCCTTCCATCAATTTGGTGCAACAGGAGTCTGGATTCAGCTGACCACGCAATGTTCTTCTACTGCTCAGCGATTCCATATTTGTGCTCTTGCCCTTCTGTTTCTCTTACACCAGCAGTAGGCAACCTCCTGCACTCCAGCTGTTGTGAAACTACAACTCCCAGCATGCATACTTCCTCTGCTCTTCTGCTACTCTTATAAAACTGAACAACACCTATCAAGATCAAAAACCTCCACACAAGATAGAGAAA
This sequence comes from Bufo gargarizans, assembly GCF_014858855.1. Classification (NCBI taxonomy): domain Eukaryota; kingdom Metazoa; phylum Chordata; class Amphibia; order Anura; family Bufonidae; genus Bufo; species Bufo gargarizans. The sequence goes on along the minus strand of NC_058080.1, from coordinate 242,465,712 downwards.
TTCATAATTTATTGGCAAATCCTCATACATACACAACAATAATCAAATGTAATAAAATACATAAAGCAGCAATATGGAGAAGCTGGAATGTGGCAAACATAAAAAACACTCCAGCCATAAGGGACTAGTATTAATTACACATATTTGCATAGTATATTGTGGCTAAGGTAGCAAAACATGCACACATGTTGTCAGGATACACCGCCCACCACTGTGCACAGTGGGGAATGGCGACAACCTTATACAAATGCTATAGTAGCAATACTGTGAAATAATGATAATAAGTACTGACCCAGCCTGAAGCGTACCGCCCAACGATAGTTTCGCTATGCGCTTCCTGCAGAGGCCGCTGCCCCCTTCACTTTAAGCATGACTAGAAAATCACACGGGCAGGGGATAAAAGAACGTTTTCTGAGCTTTAGCTTCATCTGACTTCAGGAAGAAAATTATCGTCGGAAACACGCTGCTGGCTACTCTCAGGTACTGCTGGAGGCTTGGGATGGTTTTTGGAGGCAACAGGTTCCCTTTAACGTACCATTCCTTAGCACGGTTGGGCTAAAACAGCTGATGAACATTTTGAGTGCCATTACTGTAGGTTTCCTTTAAGGCACATTAGATGGTGCACCTGGGTTGTATTTGCCTGCAATTTGCTCCACTGTGCGCACCGCCTGGGTTCATCAGAATGATTCTTGACATTCTCCTCGGACTCCACAGAATCCTCTTTAGCTGAAGGCACTTCCTCAAAACACATTTTTGATTAAAAAGTAAAAACTCAACTTCATTGCTTGAGAAAACCACACAAGACCTGGCCATCTATGTAAAAATGGAGAAGACAAGCTTGAATAGAGGCAGGGTGGGGGGGGGGGTGGGATTAGACATCTATTGTCTGCCACTGTCACCACCAGACATCTGAGAAGCTCTGACAGATGCCTTTCAGAACCTCCTCCTTGAGCTTCCTTTGTTTTGGTTTTCAGTTCCTCATCTCGTTAGCCTCTCTCAGCTGTCATGTAGTTGGACTGATTGCATCCCTTTAAATTCCTCCCCATAATGGATTAGTGTGCGGTTTATACATCTTCATGGAGTGTGTGTGCATGCTAATCCCATTTCCCAGTCTTCTACAAGATAAGTGTTGTACATTCATTTGTGATTTTCTGTTTGCTGGATCCCAGGTGACCCCGACTCCCTCCGTGTCTAGTGTAGGGAGCCGGTAGTCGTGTCCCCTCACTATTATAGGGTGTTCAGGTGTTTTACAGTCGAGGTACGAGGATATGCGATCATCTACCATTGGGATTTTCGCATAGGCTGAGCAGTCAGGGAGAGTGCCAGGTCTGATGCAGGGGTCTCCCTTCTTGTTCCTTAGTTTTGGATCCAGTGAGTCATATATGCATTTTGTGTTGTCTTGTTTCCTGTACACCTTCCGTGACATTATAAACCACCCAAAACCGTCTCAAGCATGGATCCGGTTTCACTTTTGACTGAACGCTTCCAGGGTCTTTCATTGGAGGTAGCTGATCTCCATAAGACTCTTTCTCAGTTTCTAGTGACCGGTTCAGCTTGCGTTCATGGAGTTTGTTCTGAGCCTAAGATCTCGCTCCCGGATACATTCTCCGGGGGTAGTGAGAATTTTCTGCGTTTTAGAGAGACTTGCAAACTCCATTTTCGCCTTCTTCCCCATTCCTCTGGTGATGAGGAACGGAGGGTGGGGATCATTATATCGCTGCTCAGGGGTAACGCTCAGTCGTGGGCCTTTTCGCTGCCGGTGGGGGCACGGCCCCTCCGTTCAGTGGATGAATTCTTTTTAGCCCTGGGTCAGATATATGATGATCCGGATCATATTGCTTTGGCTGAGTCTAGACTACGTCTGTTATGCCAGGGTAAACAATCCGCAGAGATATACTGCTCAGAATTTCGGAGATGGGCAGCTGATACTGGTTGGAATGATGCTGCACTCCGAAGTCAATTTTGCCATGGTCTTTCATAAGGATTGAAAGATGCATTTGCCTTTCATGAGAGGCCTATCTCCTTGGACTCTGCTATGTCTCAGGCTGTTCGTATTGACAGGCGTCTTAGAGAGAGAGGAGAGATCACTCCTTCCTGTCATACTCAATCCCAGGACAGTGCAGCGGTCTCATTCTGTGCGCAGGGGTCTCAGTCGCCGTCAGCCCCTTCTGAGCAGGAGCCCATGCAGCTGGGGTTTATTGCCTCTGACAATAGAAGATTCAGCTCGCATGGGAGGGTTTGTTTTTGTTGTGGAAGTATAAATCATTTGGCAAATGTTTGTCCCTCTAGGAGATTCAGGCAGTTTTCTGGGAGTAATAAAGAAACAAAAACAAAAATGTTCCATCTGTTACTATTGGCAGGGTTGAGGCGGAAAGTGAAGGTTTTCCGTTTGCTTGTAGTTCCCGTTTTGTCCTGCCTGCCAGGGTGGCGCTAGAGAGAAAGAACATTTTTTGTGAGATTTTTGTAGATAGTGGAGCAGCTGTCAATCTCATTGATAATTAATTTGCGATAACTCATGGTTTCCAGGTATGCACTTTGGGAAAGGATATTCCTGTTTTTGCTATTGATTCCGCTCCACTTTCTCAGAAATCATTAAAGGGCATAGTTCACAATATCCGTTTAATTGTGAGTGATGCTCATGTTAAGGATGTGTCATGTTTCGTCCTTAGCGGATTGCCTACTCCTCTTGTGTTGGGGCTACCCTGGCTCACTAAACATAACCCCACCATTGATTGGCAAGCGAGGCAAATAAATGGTTGGAGTGACTTTTGCAGAGAGAATTGCCTCACGACATCCGTTTCTGAGGTTTCTACTAAGACTGTACCATCTTTTCTCTCTGAATTTTCGGATGTCTTCTCCGAGAGTGGAGTTCAGGATTTGCCCCCGCACAGGGAGTACAATTGCCCTATTAATCTCATCCCAGGCGCCAAGCTGCCTAAATCTCGTTTATACAATCTTTCCCAACCTGAAAGGGTCGCTATGCGTGCTTATATCTCTGAGAGTCTGAGAAAAGGACACATACGACCCTCGAAGTCACCTGTTGCCGCTGGTTTTTTCTTTGTTAAGAAAAAAGATGGTTCTTTAAGACCTTGTCTGGATTTCCGGGAGCTGAACAGTATCACGATTCGTGACCCTTATCCACTTCCTCTGATCCCGGACCTGTTTAACCAGATTGTTGGGGCTAAAGTCTTTTCCAAATAAGATCTAAGAGGGGCATACAACCTGGTCAGGGTCAGAGAAGGAGACGAATGGAAGACGGCCTTCAATACCCCTGAGGGCCATTTTGAGAATTTGGTTATGCCTTTTGGTTTGATGAATGCCCCAGCCGTTTTTCAGCATTTCGTGAACAGCATTTTTTATCATTTAAATGGGAAAATTTGTATTAGTGTATTTGGATGACATTGATTTTTTCTCCTGATTTCAAAACTTATAAAGGAACACTTACGTCAGGTCTTGCTCATCCTGCGGGAGAATAAATTATACGCGAAACTGGAAAAATGTGTGTTTGCGGTTCCCGAAATTCAATTTCTGGGGTTTCTTCTCTCCGCTTCTGGTTTTCACATGGACCCCGAGAAGGTCCGCGCTGTGCTTGAGTGGGAGCTTCCTGAAAATCAGAAGGCGCTGATGCGTTTTTTGGGCTTTGCCAATTATTACAGGAAGTTTATTTTGAATTATTCCTCTGTTGTTAAACCACTCATTGATATGACCAGAAAGGGGGTAGATTTTTCTTCCTGGTCGATAGAGGCGCGTAAGGCTTTTTCTAATATCAAGGAGAGTTTTGCTTCCGCTCCCATCTTGGTACAACCTGATATTTCTCTACCCTTCATAGTTGAGGTTGATGCTTCTGAGGTGGGTGTGGTCTTGTCTCAGGGTTCCTCTCCTGCCAAATGGCAACCGTGTGCCTTTTTCTCGAAGAAACTCTCCTCCGCAGAGAGAAATGACGATGTGGGAGATAGGGAGTTGTTGACCATCAAGTTGGCTTTTGAGGAATGGCGCCATTGGCTAGAGGGAGCCAGACACCCTATTACCGTGTTTACTGACCATAAAAATCTGGCCTACTTGGAGTCAGCCAAGCGTCTGAACCAGAGACAGGCCAGATGGTCTTTGTTCTTTTCAAGGTTTAATTTTGTTGTCACGTTCCGCCCTGGGGTTAAGAATGTGAAGGCAGGTGCCCTGTCACGTTGTTTTCTGGGAGGTGGGAATTTTGAAGACCCGGGTCCCATTTTGGCTGAAGATGTGGTGGTCTCTGCTCTTTTTCCTGAATTGGAGGCAGAGGTGCAGGTAGCCCAGTCAGAGGCTCCTGATCTTTGTCCTCCTGGGAGGTTGTTTGTGCCTCTCGCTTTGAGACACAAGATTTTTAAGGAACACCACGATACTGTCCTTGCTGGGCACCCGGGGGCAAGAGCCACAGTGGATCTCATCGCTCGGAGATTCTGGTGGCCTGCGCTTCGTAGGTCGGTTGAGGGTTTTGTGGCAGCCTGCGAGACTTGCGCTCGTGCCAAAGTCCCTCATTCAGGGCCATCAGGTCCTCTCCTTCCCTTACCCATTCCTTCCCGTCCTTTGACACATCTGTCCATGGACTTCATAACGGACCTGCCTCGTTCCTCGGGGAAGACTGATTCTGGTGGTGGTGGACCATTTTAGCAAAATGGTGCATTTCATCCCTTTTCCTGGTTTGCCCAATGCTAAGACGCTGGCGCAGGCATTTATTGATCACATTGTCAAATTGCATGGTATTCCTTCAGACATAGTCTCTGATAGGGGCACGCAGTTTGTTTCCAGATTCTGGAAGGCTTTCTGTGCTCGCTTGGGGGTTCGGTTGTCATTCTCTTCTGCTTTCCACCCGCAGTCGAATGGCCAGACAGAGCGCGTCACTCAGAATCTGGAGACATATCTGCGCTGTTTTGTGGCAGAGAATCAGTGTTCTTTTTTGTCCCTTGCTGAGTTTGCTTTACATAACCGTCGTCAGGAGTCCTCTGATAAGTCACCATTTTTTGGTGAATATGGGTTTCATCCGCAGTTTGGGACATTCTCGGGAGAGGGGTCTTCTGGTTTACCTGATGAGGACAGATTCTCCTCGTCTTTGTCATCTATTTGGCAAAAGATTCAGGATAATCTAAAGAGCATGAGTGAGAGATATAAGCGTGTGGCAGATAAGAGACGTGTGCCTGGTCCGGACCTGAATGTTGGTGATCTGATGTGGTTGTCTACCAAAAATATCAAATTGAAGGTTCCCTCCTGGAAGTTGGGTCCTAAGTTTATTGGGCCTTACAAAATCCTGTCTGAGGAAGATCAAGATGGTAGGCAACAAGTCCTTATTAAAACCTTATGTTCAACCCATTGTACCCTCGTCTTTGCCTCCTCCTCCCATTATGGTTGATGGTAATCTTGAATTTCAGGTCTCTAGGATTGTGGATTCTCGTGTTGTCCGCGGTTCTCTCCAGTACCTCATTCATTAGGAGGGTTATGGTCCTGAGGAGAGGATGTGGGTCCCAGTGACGGACATTAAGGCCACTCGTCTCATCAGGGCTTTCCATAGGTCCCATCCTGAGAAGGTGGGCTCTGAGTGTCTGGAGTCCACTCGTAGAGGGAGGGGTACTGTCACGACCAGACATCTGAGAAGCTCTGACAGATGCCTTTCAGAACCTCCTCCTTGAGCTTCTTTTGTTTTGGTTTTCAGTTCCTCATCTCGTTAGCCTCTCTCAGCTGTCATGTAGTTGGACTGATTGCATCCCTTTAAATTCCTCCCCATAATGCATTAGTGTGCGGTTTATACATCTTCCTGGAGTGTGTGTGCGCATGCTGATCCTATTTCCCAGTCTTCTACAAGATAAGTTTTGTACATTCATTTGTGATTTTCTGTTTGCTGGATCCTAGGTGACCCCGACTCCCTCCGTGTCTAGTGTAGGGAGCCGGTGGTCGTGTCCCCTCACTATTATAGGGTGTTCAGGTGTTTTACAGTCGAGGTACGAGGATATGCGATCATCTACCATTGGGATTTTCGCATAGGCTGAGCAGTCAGGGAGAGTGCCAGGTCTGATGCAGGGGTCTCCCTTTTTGTTCCTAAGTTTTGGATCCAGTGAGTCATATGCATTTTGTGTTGTCTTTTGTTTCCTGTACACCTTCCGTGACAGCCACATACAATGCTGTCTTGACACCTTTTTCTGGGAGGTCATTATAACCTACTGACTCCAATTAGGATAATGGAATCAACACCTTTGACCCCATGCTGGGTATAATTACCAGATGTGGATTCAGTTACATATTTATTCCCAGAGAATTCTTGTACAGTCACTCACAATTGAGAAAGCTCGTTGGAAGAAAGAGTGAAACGTTTTCAAGAAATCTACAGTACGTCCAGTTGCCTTGATTTATTATTTACAGATAGACCTGGCTAGTCTAGCACAGTTGACAATGCCCCGTTCAAAGTCATTTAGATAGCTCAATTTTCATATTCTAAGGGTGGGATCACACCTGTGGCAGGTAAATCTGGTTGTCTGTTCTTGCAGAGGAGCAGACTACTGGAGTTAATGCTGGCTTTCTGCTACAAAATGTTACTGCATGCGGCGGTCTTTAACTGGCAGAATGCCAGAATTTATGCAGGAAACCTGCTGAATGAGGATCCGACAGCGTCCAGCTAGGATGGATACGGTAACGCCAATTGTCTGCTCCTCTGACCGGATTTATCTACTGCAGATGTGAACCTACCGTAGTGTGGATTCACACTGAAATGGATTGATTTTATGTTGTAAATGGCCACTTTCGCAAGCATCATGGCTTTTGTTTATTACAGGGTCATGGCCATGGTGAAGGATCCGTTTTTAGATGGATCCAAACAGACTCTAAAGAATATAGCGGTGTCCCTCAGGGTTCCCGTGTTTTTGATGGCAAGAATACTGCTGCACACATTTTATGCTTGCAATCAAAAGAGCAGAAAACCAGTCGGAAATGCTGACAAAACCCTGAAGCAGAAGTGTGAAAACGAACTCAGACTCAGGTTAACCCAGGTTAACTAGAGACCACATTCATTCAGCCCAAAATTTAAAAAGGTTCAGACATTTAGGCTACCCTCACACTGGGCGAGATTAAGCAAACGGGTGTAAAGGAAAACTGGCTTAGTTGCCCATAGAAACCAATCAGATTCCACCTTTCATTTTCCAAAGGAGCTGTCCAAAATGAATGGTGGAATCTGATTGGTTGCTATAGGAAAATAAGCTAGTTCTACTTTACACATTAGTTTTGACAAATTTTCCCCTGTGTTTTGCAATGTCCATTGGAAGTGGAAAATTTCTCAAAATCTAAAAAGGATGAAACTCTATAGGCTCCAGCTAGTAAAAAAAAAAAAAAAAAAAGTTAGTATACTGCACAGCATTAAAATCCCGGAAAACCCCTTTAATCTTTAATGCTAAAATTCAAGTCAAGAAAGGAAGCTGTGGAGAAAAATGCAGATTGGCAGCTGCAAGGGTTACAGTGTTCTTATAACACATGTCTATATGAAAGAGACTACTGAGCTGTACAGGAGATCTGCCCTGCACCCCTGACTTATAACCACTTAGTGTGGTAGTGGCGTATCGTGGTATCCAGTAACTAATTTGAGGCTCATATCAGCCTAAGTAGATTACGGTTGGCTTTTCATGAACTGCCTGACACCAATGAGCACATTGATGCATAGAATTGTACAAAAAGCACAATGTGGTGAGAAAAGCCCCTCCCTCTGTCAAAAACCTTAGATGCTGCATTCGCTATTTGGGAAATGGACAGCTGGAATCAGAGAAGATGTAACTGCACTGTAATTACGGGCTGCTAGTGCTGCTCGAAGGGTCAATGATTGTGCTAAAAATGTATGGACAGGATGCAGCTGGCAAGAGAAGTTGTGCTGGCGGGCACAAGCGGAGTGTCTGCCTATATTTCTAAGAAAAAACTGGCTCTTTTCTAAAAAGAAAGTTCAGAGCATTATTATTACTACCATACATATGGAATCTAAAATACAATACACAAGAAACTACTTGTACAGAGGGGGAGAGAACCCTGCCCCCAAGAGCTGACAGTCTACATTACTATTGTGCCCACCGGCAACTCATACATTAGATCTGCTTTGTGCGTGGTTGTTATGCCAACACTCGACTTCAAGCCGGTAGAGAAAAACCGCATGCAGGGACCCAAAAGGTGATAATGCAACTGTTCTGTAGTATCATATCAGTCAGGGGATGGCGCTCCACTTTTTTTTTTTTTTTTTTTTTTTTTTTTTTAAGACCTCTTAATATAAGCAGGAAAAGGTACAGAGTAAGGCTAGAGCCACACGGCGACATTTGTCATATGACTTCTTGTTGCAGAAAAGTCGCGCAACATTATTTATAACAATAGTCAATGGTGTCGCACTGCGACTACGACACGACAATCCCCAAAAAATCTTGTTGGATTTTTGGGCGACTGTCACAGTGCGACACCATTGACTATCATTACAAAAAATGTTGCGCAACACTGGTACAATATGACTGTCGTGTTGTACTCTTTGTCACGTGACTTCTTATATGTTAGAGAAATAAAAATATATGTCCTTTATTAAATTCAATTAAAGGGGACTAACTCCTATGCGACGTCATTGCCAAAACGTGTCGGGTAAGTGGGGGACCTCCATGTAGACAGTGGGTGTTTGATTTATGTTTTTCCAACATTCACTACTTTATGGTTTGTGGTACCGGGTCCTATGTATGGCCTATTGGGAGGTCGCTGTATACCTTATGTGCTTTTAAGTTTAGGCATAATCCACTTGGATATGATGCTATCGTAATATCTCTTTTCCCGTTATTTTCATACAAACTTGCCCTGGTCTGCATGTGACTTAGTCCACTACTAGTTTGGTTGTTTAAACCATTTCTTTTTCTACAATCATGTGGATTCCTCCCATTTTAATTTGCTTGAATTTAATAATAAAAAATATATTTCCATTTCTTTGGTGGATGAATTTTGGTGAGGGCTATAGCACCAATGCTTACTGTAGGTTTAGATGAAATTTTAGGTGTGCCCGATAATAGTGGTGTCCAATGTGACAGTGGTACCTATCTGGCCAGTTTGGATGTGGAGGCGCTCTACAGCTCAATCCCTCATGGATTGGGCTGTGGAGCGATCCTAACATTCCTTCAGCAGAGGGGTGAACAATACAGGGCCCATAATGCCTTTGTAATGGAATTGTTGAGTTTCATACTCACACACAATGTATTTTTGTTTGATGGCTCTATCTTCCACCAGCTCAGGGGGGTCGCAATGGGCAGTCCCTGTGCCCCGACTTTTGCGAACCTCTACCTGGGCTGGTGGGAGAGGGAGGTAGTGTTTTGTGAAGATATGGAGCGATTCACGGATGTTGTCCCCCTCTGGATCAGGTACATCGACGATGTGCTGATCCTGTGGGGGGGCGATAGTGAATTGTTCCGTGAATTTGTTGCGGTCCTCAACAATAACACCGTGGGACTTTTTTTCACCTCAGAAATGGATTTGAAGAACATTTCCTTCCTGGATCTGTCCATTTCATTGTCTGCTGATGGGCATATTAGTACCAACGTTTTCAGAAAGCCCACAGCTACCAATAACCTTTTGAAATGGGACAGTGCGCACCCTGTAGCCCTTAGGAGAGGAATCCCTAAGGGCCAATATTTGAGGGTTAGGAGGAATTGTTCTCATCTCAGTGATTTTAGGGTGGCTGCTAAAGATCTCCAGCAGAGGTTTCAGTGTCGTGGTTATCCTCAGCAGTGTCTAAAGCAGGCTTACCAGCACTCAATGAGTACTAACAGGGATCGGTTGTTGTCTCCGAAAAAGGAGGGACAATAGTGAGAATATTGTGAGGATCATTGGGACTTTTGACGGCGCCCATGACGAGGTGCACCATGTCCTTAACGAGCACTGGGACATTTTGAAATCCGATCCGGATATTGGTGGGATGATTTCAGCCAACCCTTCAGTCACTTATCGCCGCAACAATAATTTACGTGACATGTTGACACATAGTCTGTACATCAGCCCCCGTCCGCAGTCATGGCTGCGAAACCCACTTACAGGTACGTTTCCTTGTGGATCCTGTAAATTTTGTGGGTTCATTAAAAAATCCAAAAGCTTCACTAACAGCACTGCGGACAAAACGTTCTTCATTAAGTCTTTCCACAATTGCAAGTCAGTTGGTGTTGTGTATTTAATGACATGTGTATGCAGCATCAAATATGTGGGTAAAACCATCAGAGAGCTAAGAAGACGGATTGGGGAGCATATTTTGGATATTACCAATCTCAAAGATACGCCAATTGCTCGTCATGTTCTTGACCTTCACAGGGGGGATACATCATCGGTCAAATTTCAAGTGATCGACTCTGTGAAGCCGTCACCAAGGGGCGGTGACTATGATCGCATATTGTTGCAAAAAGAGGCGAGATGGATTTTTTCTCTGAATACCATCAAACCATCCGGCCTCAATGATGCGATCTCATACGTCCCGTTCATCTAGTGACCAGGCTGATTTCTTTGCGTTACTGTACAATGCACTATGAGAAGTGGATTCATGTGTGTGATCATTGATACAAGTGGCTACACACATGAATCTATGTGTCTGTCCGTTTTTACACACTTCTCTTGGAGTGACTCTCCTTTACTGTATAATTACAATAAAGATGTCCATGCTGCGATAAATATATAAAGCCGCTTTGTAAATTCCTTGCTTTGTTTATGTGGCGCTTGCTGCGCTTTCCCTGTGACTCACCGTGTTCCTCCTGCCCTCAGCCTTTGGTTTGCCTTGTGCCGTGCCTCCTGGCCGGATTGGCTGATTGACGGAGGCGTGTCTAACAGGGCGGGGCTTCACCCTGTAAAGCTCGGTGTTCTGTGGGCCGCTTTGCGGCCATCACAGTGCCGGATTACATGCACACTAGCACGCAGCACCTCAGCCTAGAGGTTGCTAGCTCAGGCAGGATAGTGACTGTTTGTAAAGCTCCGTACCTCACACTAGAGGAAAACGGCGCTAGGCAGGGATCTCTATCACTGACTGTTTGTTTGTCCATTACCTCGGTCATTAAAACAACACTGAGGCTCTGGGCTCTAGTATTAACCTGGTGCACATAGCTCCTGATGAAATGCATCCCCAATGCATGGAAACGCAGCGTTGAGCTGTTGCCAATAAGGGACATGTCAGGGCAACCATTGCTCCTTTAATCCACCTGGAGTGATTGTTATTGCTCTGCCATAGTCCAGCACCTGTGATTATTAGTGCAGTGAGAGTCTGCGCGCTGGCTCTCACTGTTTTGGAGTGGTGTTTGGTGAAATTCCTATACCAATACATCCCCTTGATACCTTTCACCCTGGGATACACATCTTGAACCCTGTGGTTGAATGAGCCCCTTATGCTAGTAGCTTGTGAGATTACACTGGCAATCCAGATGGTGGTGCTATTTGGTATATATCAGTGTTTTCACAATTGTTAAAGTCAGTTTTGCACATTATACTGACGGTTGATACCCCTTATTTCTTAAATCAGACAATTAATAAAGACATTATTATTTTGTTTTAGCGCCTATCCCCATGTTATGTGCCCGATAATAGGTCTGGTTGATATAGAATTATTATATATTAGCCCTAGCCTAAAAGGATCTGAGTAAGGCCTCTTTCACACGACCGTATGGATATTTCAGTGTTTTGCTGGCTGTTTTTTCCGGATCCGTTGTTCCGTATGGCATATACAGTAATTACATAGAAAAAAATTGTGCTGGGCATAACATTTTTAATAGATGGTTCCACAAAAAACGGAACGGATACGGAAGACATACGGAGTACATTCCGTATGTGTTCCTTTTTTTTTTGCGGACCCATTGACTTGAATGGAGCCACGGAACATGATTTGCGGGCAATAATAGGACATGCTCCATCTTTCAATGGAACGGAAAAACTAAAATACGGAAACTGAATGCATACGGAGTACATTCCTTTTTTTGTGGAACCGTTGAAATGAATGCTTCTGTATACGGAACGCAAAAAAAAAAAAAGGCCCGCAAACGGGGGGGGGGGGGGAACGGTCATGTGAAAGAGGCCCAAGTCACATTCACATCTGCTTTTGAGCCTCTCTTCCAGATTCAGTAAAAAAAATAAAAAATAAAAATTGGATAAAATAACTCAGCATGAAAATATGGATATATTTATTAACTTTAATTTATACCCAACCCCACGGAACTGAACACACAAGCATACACTGCCATAGGCGTGCCTACCAGAATGCTTACGTATCGTGATCACTGAATCCATGGGAACTATTATTGCTCTCCGAGGCCAAATACTGCTGATGTTAATGGTTCTACTCACATCTGCATCGAAGCCAGAAGCCACAACAACATGATGGGTTCATACACCAACAATCCCAATGGTACCCGGTGACTTATAATTGGGTCTGATGGGGTTCTGTTGTGGTTTTTACAATTTTGACAGCAAGAACGGTGCTGCATGCAGTGCTATTCTTCTGTCAAATATGACAATTGCACATGCAAACCTGAAAACAGCCCTAATCTACATTGAAGGGGTTGTCCCATGAATAATATTCTACTGTTTTTAAACCAGCAAATAGAGGTGAACACTTCTGTTATTGCATAAAATTAAAACTGTATTATAGTTACTGAGTAAGGCCTCATGCACACGACCGTTGTGTGCATCCGTGGCCGTTTTCCTTTTTTTTTTCGCGGACCCATTGACTTTCAATGGGTCCGTGGAAAAATCGGAAAATGCACCGTTTTGCAGCCGAGGCCGTGATCCGTGTATCCTGTCTGTCAAAAAAATATAACCGGTCTTATTTTTTTGACGGACAACGGTTCACGGACCCATTCAAGTCGATGGGTCCGTGAAAGAACACGGATGCACACAAGATTGGCATCCGTGTCCGTGATCCGTGGCCGTAGGTTGCTTTCATACAGACGGATCCGAAGATCCGTCTGCATAAAAGCTTTTTCTGATCTAAGTTTTCACTTCGTGAAAACTCATATCCGACAGTATATTCTAACACAGAAGCGTTCCCATGGTGATGGGACGCTTCAGGTTAGAATACACTGCAAACTTTGTACAAGACTGCCCCCTGCTGCCTGGCAGCACCCGATCTCTTACAGGGGGATATGATAGCACAATTAACCCCTTCAGGTGTGGCACCTAAAGGGGTTAATTGTACTATCATATTCCCCTGTAAGAGATCAGTGCTGCCAGGCAGCAGGGGGCAGACCCCCCCCCCTCCCCAGTTTGAATATCGTTGGTGGCACAGTGTGCGCCCCCCATCGGGCCCCCCCTTCCTCCCTCTAATGTTAGAAATCGTTGGTGGCACAGTGTGCGCCCACCATCGGGCCCCCCCTTCCTCCCTCTAATGTTAGAAATCGTTGGTGGCACAGTGTGCGCCCACCATCGGCCCCCCCTCTCTCTATAGTAGTAACAACCATTGGTGGCAGTGTGCGGCCTCCCATTCCCCCCCCCCCATCATTGGTGGCAGCGGAGTTCCGATCGGAGTCCCAGTTTAATCGCTGGGGCTCCGATCGGTAACCATGGCAACCAGGAAGCTACTGCAGCCCTGGTTGCCATGGTTACTTAGCAATAGTACAACAGTAGAAGATTCATACTTACCTGCTTGCTGCTGTGATGTCTGTGAACGGCCGGGAGCGCCTCCTACTGGTAAGTGACAGTTCTTTAGCAATGCGCCGCACAGACCTTTCACTTACCAGTAGGTGGAGCTCCCGGCCGGTCACAGACATCGCAGCAGCAAGCAGGTAAGTATGAATCTTCTACAGTTGTACTATTGCTAAGTAACCATGGCAACCAGGGATGCAGTAGCTTCCTGGTTGCCATGGTTACCGATCGGAGCCCCAGCGATTAAACTGGGACTCCGATCGGAACTCCGCTGCCACCAATGATGGGGGGGGGGGGGAATGGGAGGCCGCACACTGCCACCAATGGTTGTTACTACTATAGAGAGAGGGGGGGCCGATGGTGGGCGCACACTGTGCCACCAACGATTTTTAACTATAGAGGGAGGAAGGGGGGCGATGGTGGGCGCACACTGTGCCACCAACGATTTATAACAATAGAGGGAGGAAGGGGGGGGGCCCGATGGAGGGCGCACACTGTGCCACCAACGATATTCAAACTGGGGAGGGGGGGGGGGGGGGTCTGCCCCCTGCTGCCTGGCAGCCCTGATCTCTTACAGGGGGATATGATAGTACAATTAACCCCTTCAGGTGCGGCACCTGAGGAGTTAATTGTGCTGATCCTGGCCCCCTGTAAGAGATCGGGTGCTGCCAGGCAGCAGGGGGCAGTCATGTACACAGTTTTTCAGTATATTCTAACCTGAAGCGTCCCCATCACCATGGGAACGCCTGTGTTAGAATATACTGTCAGAAATGAGTTTCACGATGTAGATCATATCCGACAGTATATTCTAACGTAGAGGCGTTCCCATGGTGATGGGGACGCTTCAAGTTATGTTCGGGTGTCCGCCTGGCCGTGCGGAGGCAAGCGGATCCGTCCAGACTTATAATGTAAGTCAATGGGGACGGATCCGTTTGAAGATGACACACTGTGGCTCAATTTTCAAACGGATCCGTCCCCCATTGACTTTCAATGTAAAGTCTGGACGGATCCGTCTGAGGCTATTTTCACACTTAGAAATGTTTTAACAATATAATGCAGATGGATCCGCTCTGAATGGAGCCACCGTCTGCATTATGAACACAAGTGTGAAAGTAAAGGGACTCCTGACTTTACATTGAAAGTCAATGGGGACGGATCCGTTTGCAATTGCACCATATTGTGTCAACGTCAAACGGATCCGTCCCCATTGACTTGCATTGTAATTCAGGACGGATCCGTTTGGCTCCGCACGGCCAGGCGAACGCCAAAACGACTTTCTTCATGTCCGTGGATCCTCCAAAAATCAAGGAAGACCCACGGACGAAAAAACTGTCACGGATCACGGACCCACGGACCCAGTTTTTGCGGACCGTGAAAAAAAACTGTCGTGTGCATGAGGCCTTATTCACTGAAATCTTTCTGTATGGGGCCACCTGCCGTTTACTCTTTTTTCTAATCTCTCTGCCCAGTGCTCTGAAATGGAAGCACATGCGCAGTTCCATCCTTCAACTGCCACCAGCTGCAGCAGACAAGTCACGCCCTCTGAGAAAGGACACCCCCCCTAAGCTGCCAGTTTGAAATAAATGTAGCAGACTTTGAGCAATGAGTAGGGTATCTTTGGACCCATGTGAGGTACAGGGCCGGTTCTAGCTTTGTTAGAAAGAAGTTGTCATGTACTATATGATGTCTGATTAGAATTTATATTAAAAGGGGTTGTCCAGGATCAAATATTTTTTTTAAATAGTTTACTCACTATTACTAGTCGAGTCAAGGTTCCCCAATGTTTTTAGGTGTTTTTTACACTGCTGCATGGCTCCTATGGGCCCCAACAGATTATTGACATCAATGTTTCTGTGTGGGATGACTTCCTGACGCACTGCACTGTGGGTCCCAGCGCAACATCTCCTGGTTTCTACTGTCTTTCAACTCGTCCCTGCACCTGCCCCCCTCATACATATTCAGCCTCCTGCCGGACATCGTCCACTCCATCTATCCGCTCCCCTCATACATATCCCACCTCCAGCCACATATATTCCTCCCCCATATTTACGCCCATAAACTCCTCCTAGCTCTGTCTCTTCTCCCAAATATCATGCGCTCTGTGTTTGCCTAGCACAGAGGCAGCCATAAGTAGCATAGTGATCTGCCTCCATTCATTAGAAAGCTCCATGCCCGGTGACGTCACCGGACCTGAGGGGCGTGGCTTAGCGCGATGACTGCCAGCCTAGTAACAGCCCCTCCGTGCGCTACTGCATAATGACTTGGGCTGATGGTGACATCACCGGGCTCCCTGTGAAGCGGAAGAAGAGGCTTTGCTCGCCTGCAAGGGACCCGGAATGTCACTTCCGGCCAATAACTTGCTGTGTCAAAACGGGGCTTCAGAAATTTGTGGCAAAGGTAGGACATGCATGTGTGAGATATGTATGTCACTCTAGTCCTATTACACCAATGTCCCCAATCCCGGACAACCCATTTAATTATACAATAACCCCTTTAGGATTAGAATGAGCAGGAATGTGGCAGAGTGTTTGTACAAATAACATGGCAGGCTAAACTGGCAAATCAGAAACACGCTCTGTGTGGATGTGATTTTCTGTCCTGGATTCTGCTCATGTACCTCACAGTATATAAAATTATATATATATATATATATATATATATATATATATATATATATATATATATATATATATACACACACTGATTTATAATTGTGTGTGTCTCTGCCTGACGACAGCTGTAAATGTATTGTACTGATGGCATTAGGTCAGTATAATTCATTACAGTCTAGGTCATGCAGGGACACACAGCATTATAAGTCATTATATGTTGTGAGCAGAGTCCAGGATGAAAAATCCATGTGAGGGCATGTTTCCCATGGACAACGCACTCATCTGAAACTGGTCCTAGGGGGAGATTTATCAACACCGATCCCCGGTAAGGGAGATGTGTCTAACTTCTCAAAAAGAAGATGCCGCTTAATAAATTAGGTGCATCTCTGGCACTCCATGCACCAGAAACAAGGATCTACGCCAGCTAATGGCTGAAACAGATTGAGCTACAGTTTACACTAGTTTATGGGGTAAATTACAGTAAATCCAGCGAGCTATGGGAGGCACCATCTCCAGTTCTCACCACTTTTCTAAAGTGCTAAAATCGCAAATTATGACGCAAATATCTGACTTTGGAGTGCCACTCCTGTAGCATAAAAGCGATATTAAATAGGACCTTTCACGGCTCCTGACATGCCTTTATCAATAGCTTCATGCATTCCCCATGTAATAACAAATCTGGAACATCCATTCTTATGGCTCTATGTCTGTGCCATTCCCTTATTATTTCTACTAGGAGTTATGAATGAATTGCTAGCAGTCTGTAGTAAGGGTACAAAGGGGAGGTAACAAGTTGGGGGGGGGGGGTGTACTTGTACAGTCTGACAATGGCAGCACTGATTGGATAGAGTCAGTCTGTGCAGGTACAACCCCCCCCCCCCCCCCCCAACTGGTTCACACCACTCTGTACCCTTACTGCAGACTGCTAGCAATTTTATTTTAATTTCTAGTAGAAATAATAAAGGAATGGCACAACACAGAACCATAAGAATAGATGTTCCAGAACGGTTATTACATGGGGAATGCATGAAGCTATTAAACCAGGAATGTCAGCAGTGGTGACAGGTCCTCTTTAAATCTCCTGCATAGTTAAAAAAATATATAAAAGCAAGTGGGCTTGTGCAACGTTGAGAATAATCATCTGAACAACATACATATTAAGTTTCAGCTGACAACCAGTAAAAAAAAAAAAAAAAAATCCCATTGCACAGATAATGGTTTTAGCAGACAGTAGTCGGTCGCCATTACAGGCACTTACTGGTGTATAATTTTAATATGATGGTTGGGTAGAATAGTCAAAATTGGCCTTTCGGTTCAACTTTCATCTTAGGTGTATGGCCAGCTTTAGGCGGACACACTGACAAGTCATATGGCAACAATGTAGCACTTTCCCAATCAGGTCTCCATGGTTTTCTGGTGATATATCTCAGGGGGTTCCCTAGAAGACAACAGTAAAAGACGCAACTCTTGGAGTGGGAATGGGCTAGTTATAGGGTTTTCTGAAGAGCAGCCAAAAGAAAATTCAGGTCAAGTTTTTCCAATATGAACTAACACTGTAACCAAATTCTTTTACATTTTGTAATCGTTGTTTCTAGGCATGCCGAGATGAAAATGAGGGATTAAACCGCACAGATTTACATTCTTGTGCATAAATCGATGTCTCTACAAAATAAAAAGATAAAAATGGGACAAAATGTATATAGACTGGCATCTATGCAGTGACATTAACCTTCAGTGAACTGGTGCTTGTACATCAGGGAATTGCATATAATGCTACATACTTTCATCAAGGGAAAAGCTCCCTTTAGGAAAAGGAGTAATCTGGTAATAGGGCAGAGATATTGTGTCAGCACAGACAGCTCCTGGAGACTCATCTTATACGCACGCAACTGTCTTCAAGAAGATCTGTGAACATCAAGACTGCCAGAAACCAACATGCAATTACACCACGAAGAGCGCTTCCTTCACGCTTCTGCTAAATGTACACATCTTCCTTGCAGTCCGTTTCCACCTACTTAATATGCCAGTCCATAATTGTGTAAGGAAAGTGAGGCCTCAAAAGTGCAATACTTTCCTCTAAGTGATCTTGAGCCGCTTCTGAAAGGGCAATTAGAACTCAAAAAAACAGCAGCAGACCAAACCGCCAAATGTTTTCAAAGGATGAATAGAATAAGCAGAACACCATTTTCATTTTATTCGGAACAAATTTCAGTATGACCCTCACCAGGCTGAACAATGGTACAAAGTATGCTGATCTTAGCTGTCTTATGGAAAAAAACAAAAAGCCAATAAAATGGCAGGAAGAAAAAAGTTACACTGCGCTGATATGGCACCGCTAAATACAGTAGGAAAACCTAATTTCATTTATACAAGGATGCAATCTGCAAAATGAAGATGAAGATGCAATCAATTCACCAAAATTAGTCTGATTCTCCTTCCTGGGATGGGTTTCCATCACATTACGTCTATAGCGAGTATGACAGAAAAGTTACCGACATACATACTCTGTCCATAGGGCTACTTTAGCCAAATGGAAGCCAAGAATGTCTTTCTGGTCTCCATCTCGACAGTATACTACAAAAATAAAGGGGGTATGCAAGAGCATAGTAGACCACAATACTCCACACAACAGTATCCAGTAAAAAATAAAAATAAAATATACAGTAGTTAGGTCTCATGTCCACAAGTGTGGTCGGCCTGGGAAACGTGGTCCGTGTGTCAGCCGCATCTTCCAGCCTACTAGACCCGAAAATGTGAGTGCACTGCAATAAACGACCAACTCTATCATAAATTACTATAAAATATGGTCAGTTCAGGTCCATGATGGGCCTGGGGGATTTGGCCAACACATGGACTGTGTTTCCTGGACCGATCATGGTCATGAGCCCTTAAATTGTGTTCTCCAGGAGTGATTCAAAATGTCTGCCAGCAAATTGTCTAGACTGCGAACAGGAATGGTTGGCTCAACTTGCAGAGCTGCCTGGGGGGTGGGGGTGGAGTGAGAGGGTCCTCACTACACTGCTCTACAACAGATGGTAATGAGGTGATCCTGCCTATGATATGCAATCATGGCTGAGCAGCCTGACAGGAACTCTCACCAGTGTATAGTATATGCAAGTGGCAGTCTATAGTGTGTAGTGAGGCCGCACTCCCTCATTGCTCTAGGTAGCTGTATAAGTGGAGGCAACCAGTCCTGCCTACCTTCTAGGACAGGTTGCTGACGGCCATTTTAAACCATTTCTGGAGAACCCACTTAATCTCATCCGTGTAACGTGAAAATCTCATAATAGATGACAACAGGACAATGATGACGGCATGTGGCCCTTGCTAAAAGAAATTGTAAAATATACTGATAATATCTAGAATTTTCTCCTCTACAGACTGAGGATGTCACTTTAATTTAGACAAAATGGAAGATGTGGTAAGCAATATTTGTGCCTCTAGCAACACGATGAAGAAAACATAACATTACATTGAAGTGAATTACAGTCTAGACACTGTAAAACAGAATTAATCTGCCAAAAGACAATGGGGGTCACTTATTAATGCTTTTACACCATTATTGTGGAGTAAAAAAAGGTCACAAATTATGGCACACACCATATTTGCACCATAGTTTATGCTTTTTGGGGGAAGGGGCAGAGCCCATCATGGCCAACAGAATCTACTATAACTTTCACAAGAGACTGGCGTAAGATATAGCTCATGTCTGTGCTAACCCCTGGCTGGCGTAGATTTAGGTTTCTGGCCCATGGCGTGACCAAGATCCGCCAATTCCATTAAAAAAAGGCATTTGCCTCCTAATAAATCTGGCGCAGCAAGATCAAGTATGGGAAGTGGGTCACATGACGCATTTGGGACACGTCAGGGCTGAGGCCAGTCATTGGCCTCAGTGGCCATGTGACTCGCATCAAACTAGATTTGATGGGTGAGAACAGACAGCTGTGGCGGCAGGGAAGCGAGGGAGCCATGACCCAGCAGCAGGGAGCAGGCGAGTATGCTTTCTTCCGCATGTTTGGCCACATGGGTGGGACCTCCCTGAAGGCGCACAACAGAGTGTGTACCAGGCTGCTTTCTAGCCACTTCCTGGTTTCACTTTTGATGTTGCCAGGAAACTGATCTGTTAAAAACGGATTGAAAAATGGAAGCCCCATAGACTTCAATGTCTGACCAAGAACAGGACATGCACTGCTTTATACAGAACTACCGGACCAGATTCATTTAATAAAAACAGATGTGTTCATGACCCGATGAAATGTGGGGGTCTGTGCCCTAACCACTTTAAAAACGGATAGCACACTGAAGAAAAGAACGGTCATAAGCACTTAAGAGACAGAAAAAGTGGACAAACTAAAACAGAGACAAAATGGATGAAACTAGAGAAAAGAAAAAAAATTATTGATGCAAAACAGACCAAAAAAAATAAAAATAAAAAAAAAGACATAAAAAAGACAATATTTAAAGGGGTTGTGTCACTTCAGCAAATAGCATTTATCATGTAGATAAAATTAATACAGGACACTTACTAATGTATTGTGATTGTCCATATTGTTTCCTTTGCTGGCTGGATTCATTTTTCCATCACATTATACACTGGTCGTTTCCAGGGATTATGACCATGCTGTAATCCAGCAGTGGTGGTCGTGCTTGTACACTATAGGAAAAGGAGCTGACCTCTCTGGGGGCCAAGACCGTGGGAGCACACATAAGGCCTGCATGCCCAGCAAACTCCTGTCCTAGCCACCTTATATTTGCTCTGCAGCGGTGGCCATAACCCCTGGATATGAGCAGTGTATAATGTGATGGAAAAATGAATCAAGCCAGCAAAGGAGGCAATATGGGCAATCACAATACATTAGTAAGTGCCTTGTATTACATTTATCTACATGATACATGACATATGCTGAAGTGAGACAAGCCCTTTTAAGAGTAGGATTTTGCTAGAGCTGAAGAAATGTGAAAACTGATGTCTGAGATTTAAATAAAGACATTAAAGCGGCTCTGTCACGCGGATCAACCCTTCCCTTCCAGGCATATAGCCTGGTAGGGTTGATGACGCTGATTAAAATGATACCTGTTTAAGGTCTGTCAGTTGCATTGTTGCAGAGAAAAATGTACTTTTAAAATTCCGCCCATGGTGCTCCATAATGACACTGCTCTGCCTTTAGATTGACAGCAGTAGAACACACTTGTGTCCAGAATGTGCACAGAACATCCTAGGCTTCTGAACACAAGTGCGGTCAAGCGCTGTCAATCTAAAGGCAGGGAAGGCATGATGAAAAGCAGAAGGGCGTCATTATGCAATAGTTTTAGCATCATTTTAACAGTTCATTTTTCTCTGCAACGATACCACCGACACACATAAGACATGTATTGTTTTAATCAGCACCATCAACCCTACCAGGCTAGGATGCTCAGGTAACAGAGCTGCTGGAAGTTAACAGGAAGAAGTGTACTAAAATAAAAAATAAAAAAGGAGAAAAAAAAAACATTACTAAACATTACTTACCTGATAAATCCACCACGGTTCCAGCATCACCGATGCAATGGTCCATGCCGAACTTCTCTTGCTTTCCTGCAGAGACTATGTTCTATAAAGGCAAGTGTCTGCAGCAGCCAAATATTGACCTCGTATGTGCAGCACAAGACTTCTGAGGCCAGCGACTGGCTGCAGAGGTCACAAGGCTGTACGGGAAGTCACCGCTTCATCAGTATCTGATCGGTGGGAGTCGAACACCCACCAAAAAAATCTCAGAACATCCCTTCAATAAGAAATGGCAACCAACTTCAACACAGGGCTTTAAAGGGATTGTCTGGTTTAGACAATCCAGCTTCCATAGCCGAAATGACAATTGTGCATTAGTAGAGGGGTCTTCGCCACTTAGACTCGGCAAAGCAATAAATAAAGTTAGTTTGAGGTGATTTTAGAATGCATATATTGGGCGACAACTGAGAGTACCTTTCCTTTGGTGCATTGGGCAAGGTAGAGATAAACAGATATCCCTTGAGAACCAATTACTGTAAATCCACAGGTCGTTTCATTAGAAGATTAAGACAATGTACTGGCAAATAGAGGAAAACAAAATTCAGACAAGAGCAACCCAAGAGAAATAAAAAAAGGAACCAACTTAACCCCTTCCTTACTGCCTAATGCAAGCACAGGGGTCGCCATAGCCACCGGGTACCTGCTTTTTTTTTTTTTTAATCTTTAAACAGCAGTTACCTGAGGCTAATGTATGCAATCAACAATAATGTTGATCGCACACATTAAACCCCCTCAGATGCCATGGTCAAATGTGACCACGGCATCTGGGAGATAAAAAAGCGAGAGAGCGTGTGCTCCCGGCCATGCACCAGATCCCCATAGGGAGGATGGGGGGGGGGGGGGGGGGGGGGGGGGGGTGGTGTGTGTAGCAGCCTCGGGCCTCCGTTACGAACGGATCCGGTTGTATTATCTTTAACCTAGCCAAGGATCTGTCATGAACTCCATTGAAAGTCAATGGGGGACAGATCCGTTTTCTATTGTGTCATTGTGTCCGTCCCTATTGACTTGCATTGGGGGTCATGCCGGATCAGTCTTGCTCCGCATCCCATGACGGAAAGAAAACTACAACATGTTGCGGTTTGCTCTCTGGTATGGGAACGCAACTAAACGGAACACAATGCATTTTAGAGCCTCCTGTTCTGTTCAGTCCAGTTTGGGCCCCATTGACAATGAATGGGGACAAAACTGAAGCGATTTTTTCCAGTATTGAGCCCCTACGACGGATCTCAATACTGGAAAACTAATACACTAGTGTGAAAGTGGCCTTAAAAGTATTTCTTTGTGCTATTTTACCAAATTAAAGAGTGGACCTGTCACTACAATTTGCAGTCATTACATAGGGCCCACTATTTAGAAGACAGATCCTCTTTAAAAGGGTGTCCCGCCATAAGAACAATGAACGTTCATCAGGTAATCGGCAGCAGATCATTGGCCAGTGTAATACAGCCCTAAGGGATGTGTCGATAGGATATAAGTATCTACTGATGTCAGACCACTGGGACCCCCTCCGATTACAAGAATGAGGTGCTAGAGTCCCAGAAGTGAATGGAGTGGCAGTCACACATGTGCACTCCATTCATCTCTGTAGAACTTCCGGAGATAGCGGAGCGCTGTACCAAACTTCTCTTCGGAAGTCCCAAAGAATTAAACAGAGTGTCAGCACACATGCATTGACTGCCATTCCATTCATTCATTCTTGTGATTGGCGAGGTTCCAAGACGTCCTAACACAACGATACTTCTACTTAACTCCTACATCTCCTCATCTCCCAGGGGATAAGGTGGGTTGAGGTGGAAATGCATGTGTGTTGCGCTCTTCATTCACTTCTATAGGATTACAAAAAAACTGCCGATTGCGTTCGAGTGGCTATTTTCAGAACTCCCATAGATGTGAATACAGAGTATATGCGGTGCACTCTCCATTACTCTGGCAGAGCTGGGACACACATGACATTGGTGGCATATCCTAGCAATATGTCACCAATGTATGAGATGGCTATAACCTTTTAAAGCAGACCTTTCATTGTTTTTTTTTTTTACTCTAGATAAATACCTTTACTTGCAGGGTACCAAGGGCTGATGCTGCCACCCGGCCTTTTTTTTTTTTAAATATCGCTCCTGCGCCCTGCTGTGCCCTCCAGCAGTTTACCCGCTCACTATGTAAATATTGAGCATCGGTACAGGTAGGACAAGACGCCAGGGTTTCTCAATAGGAGTCCCCTTCTCCTTGACTGTGCCGCAATCCAATCACAGCGGAGAGCGTCACAGCCAGTGAGAAGGTGACTCTCCTCCCTGTACCAATGCTCAGTGTTAACATTATACCCCGCAAGTTAAAGGTATTTATCTAGAATTGGATAAAAAAATAAAAAAATAAAAAAAACACACACAACATGAAAGGTCTGCTTTAAGACCAATAAACAAGCCAAAGGAAAAGAAAAAGAAAAAAGAAAAAAAAAACTGCACAGCTTATATTTCTTAATTCACCCCACATACACCATATGTTATATTTTCACTATTGCCTAGAAACCATCTGCAACTACATGCGGGTGCTCGGGAAGTAGGCTTCCAACCGGACATCTTTAAAGGAAATCTTTACTTAACGGCATGAGAACGCGGCTGACACAGGAAAGAGGAAAGTAAATCTTTTCAAGTGCATAGCTCTTGCAGTGTTACGGGTCCGTGCTCTATTTTATTAAGCCACACTGATCTTACTTGCTTTTAAGGCTTAAAAAAGGAGAGAAAAAAAAAAAAGGCTATAAATCACATCAGATCTATGTAGTGACAAAGGCTTACCCTGATAGTACAGGCTGTACACACTAAATCAGGAATGTACAAAACTGCAATAAGTAGCAGGAACACAAAATAACATATCTACATGGCACATCGTAGTGGTAGCCTTCTACGGAAGCCTGTGAGACCCAGCCCCTTAGTCTGACAGGCAATGCATTACAATACAGGATGTATTGTAATGCATTGCAGAGGGGATCAACCCCAGAAGTTGAAGTCCCAGTGTGGGGGGGGAAAAAAAAAAAAAAAAAAAAAAAAAAAAAAAAGCCCCTTTCACTAAATAAAACACATAAGATTGTAAAAAATTTATAAAAAATAAAAATAAAAAAAAAGACATAAGACCCAAAAAATATGGCTTTCAGAATACGGAGACACTAAAAAATTATTTTTTTCAAAAATGCTTTATTATGTAAAACTGAAACAAACAACCAAAAAAAGCTGTCATATTTGGCATTATTGCGTCTGTGACAACCTGCTCTATTAAAATATCACATTATCTAACCTGTCAGATGAACATTGTAAAAAACAAAAAAAGGTGCCAAAACAGCTATTATTTGTTACCTTGCCTCACAAAAAGTGTAATATAGAGCAACCAAAAATCATATGTACCCTAAACTAGTACCAACAAAACCTTATCCTGTAGTTTCCAAAATGGGGTCACATTTTGGGATTTTCTACTCTAGGGGTGCATCGGGGGGCTTCAAATGTGACATGGCAACTTAAAATTATCCCAGTGAAATCTGCCCTCCTAAAAACCATATGGCGCTCCTTTTCTTCTGTGCCCGGTTATGAGCCCTTACAGTGGTTTACGATGACACATGGGGTGTTTCTATAAACTACAGAATCAGGGTTATAAATATTGAGTCTTGTTTGACTGTTAACCCTTGCTTTGTTACTGGAAAAATGGAAAATCTGCCAAAAAAGTGAAATTCAGAAATTTCATCTACATTTTCTTGTGGAACACCTAAAATTAGTTTTGAATACCTTAAGGGGTGTAATTTCTAAAATGGGGCCATTTATGGGTGGTTTCTATTATGTAAGCCCCACAGTGACCTCATAACTGAACTGGTCCTTAAAAAAGTGGGTTTTGGAAATTTTCGGAAACATTTCAAGATTTGCTTCTAAACTTCTAAGTCTTTTAACTAGCGTTTTTAGCTCAAAATGAGCACAATGCAATAATAAAAAAAATGGCCTTAAAGGCGTACATAGGCTTTAACCTAAAAGTTTGCTGGATTGAAGATTTCCCTGAGGTGGCGGTGAGCGAAGCTCACAGAGTTTCACCATTGCTCTTACTGCACAGAGTATATAGAAGCCCTGTTTTAATGCATAAAATTTACCGGGTTACCGGACAGATGATAAATGTCCGAGATGCGGTACACAATGCTGATTTAATACATCTAATGTGGAACTGCCCGAGATTAAGATGATATTGGACAGGTGTCACTGAATTAATACACAATGTGTTCAACATAAATATGGATTTGGTACCTTTGATATGTATTCTGGGACATACTAAAACATTGTCAGCTATTATGCGTATCCTATATCAACAAGGAAACCAATAGCATTTCATTGGATTGCTTCTAATCCTCCACTCATCCAAGAATTAGTGGATAAAATACCTATTTTAGTAAAGCTAGAGAGCTACGTATACCAGAAAAGAGGGCATAACAAAAAGGCTGAAAAAATATGGTCGCTATGGATAAATCATTACAATATTATGGCTTAGTTACAAATATTTATTGAAATAGCCATTGACAGTGGATAGGATACATGATAGAATAAGCATAGCATGCTTGTTCAATTGTGTGACAGACATGCATGAATGAGGAACCGAGGAAGTGTCGAGGAGTCAGTCAAACTAAGAAACTATAGCGGCATTCTTGCAGTGAAAGTGGAAGGAATTGACAGAACTTTCTTGGCATCTCTTCTTTGGACTCTCTTGTAACCGCAAACCTATGATTCAAGAAAAGGGTATTGGGGGAGGGTTCTTGTTAATGGCAATGTTGACTTTTTTTATTGCTATAAAAAAAAAAAAAAAAATTATATATATATATATATATATATATATATATATATATATATATATATATATATATATATATAATTTGATTTAAAAAAATAAAAAAAAGTTTGCGGGATTAAAATGCACCAAATTTATTACAAGAAGAATGCCTCAATAAATTAGACACATTTTGGTCTGGCTTAAAGCAAAAAAATGAGATCTACTGCTTATCACGAACCAGCAGGTGTGAACCCACTGTGCCACGTGTCGCACCTGATGTACCCCTGATGGTGAGGATAGACTTTTCTGAGGGGTACACCAGGTCGCTACCTCTTGAGGAGGGAAGGCACACTAGGCAGCTGGTCCAGGCAGACCAGGAGATACCTGGGTAGGTACTAGAAGTACAAGCAAAGTCAGGCAGTAGGGGTCATTACCAGGAGAAACAGTGCATGACCGAAGGATGAGGCAAAGGTGTAGTCAGACAGGCAATTTGGATCGGCAACAGGAGAGTCAAGACAAGCAGGCAGGGATCAGATAAGTAGCAGAATCCAGGAACAAGGTACAAGTCAGGAGAAAACGTGAGTATCAGGAGCTTAGCAAACACAAGGACCTTGACACTGAGGCATCTGGGAAGGGGGCTGAGCCACTTAAGTACCTGCAGGAAAGCCTTGGTTGGTCAGCAAGGTCACATGACCCAACCCATGCAGCCCAGGGAGTGATGCGCACCACCCCTAGGGCAGTGTAACACAAAACCAGCAGCAAGCATGCTGTGGCCAGGGCTGAGTGGAACTTGTGAAGCGGAATCCTAGACCTAAGCCCAAGACTGCAGTGGTAGACGGAAGGATCACCGCTGAGCACGGCGCCCAGGACCACAGCAGTAAGCGGGAGAACAGCGGCGTGCAGCAGCCGCTGTTACACTGCTACTATGAGCCAGTATAGATTTGCCCCACTTTTTGCAACATTTTTAAATTTATTAGACTGTCCTTGGGCATGCCCTTCTTGCTAAAGCCTAGTCTTTTTTCCCTCCTTTTCAAGTGTGGCCAGAAGAGTGAAAAGTCACAAATTATGGTACAAATATGGTATGCAACTATGCACCATAATTAGCAAAATTTTCAACCCCACAAAAGTGGCACAAATTGAACAATAAATTCCAACTTCCTCTATGTGTAGTGCACAAGACCCTTAACATAAAGTATCCGTTTTCAGCACAAAGATACATATAGATAATAATGTTATATATTGATCTGTTAAATTATTTAGGTTTTCACAGCTAAAAATTTTGAGGACTGCAAAGCAGATTATTCAATTTCCAGTTTCACTGGTCATCTCAGACCAATTCATACTCATGAGAACAGTGTACATAAAATGTTATTCTACAGACCTTCTCTATGCAGAAGGACACAAGTATTTATGGTTGAGAACACACATTAGGTGGATATTTCCTGCCTTAAAATTAATTCTCCATTATACTTTAAGAAGTTCTTCCTCTGACCGAATCCCATATGTCTGACCACAGACATTTTTCCCTTTGATTTGTTATAATTTTAACAAAATAGAAGTAAGTAGATCTTAAAGTACCCAGATCGCCTCGCCCTCTGACCCTCTACATAACACAAAAAGTGCCCAGACAGAGGGGAAAGAACAGTGAAAGGGGATTAGCTCATCTTAGGCTGGTATTAGACCAGCAGATGAGGCTGTTTGTCGGGAAGGAAGTGTTCCTTCCTGATAATCGCCTGCTCATCAACTGGATTTACATGCAGCGATCTCCTCCACAGTATGGGAAAGAACAATCACTAATGTCATTGCTCGTCCTCATACAAAGTCTTTATTTGCTGGCAGCAGACCGTGATGAGACAGCATGATCTGCCGTCAGCAAACAATGATTTTTTTTTTAGCCTGTTTAAAAATTGTGATTGCCCGATGAGCAAGCAATCGGTTGCACTATTACACAAACACTTGTTTAGCGATGACCTGCTTGACTATTTGCAGGTGTAATACAGGCCTTAGTTTTGCACTTTCAGACAGCCATTCTGTAGCCAAAGGTCAACGAATAACCACATATGACAATTACGTTTCTCTATATTCCCTGTAAATGTATTTTTTAGATATCCAAAAGATAGATGAAAACCACAGTGTTCAGGCTACTCGGAGAACACTGCTAATGCTTATTAGTGAACTGTCTACACATGCGTTTCAGGCTTGCCCAACTAAATTTGTTTCACATACAGCTCACTACTGCGAAGATATTTCTTAAAGATGTTTGCCACTTTCTGGTTACTGTTGACCAATGTGTTTGGGAGAGGATTATATGGCACTTACTAATATTTCTTAAGCACTGCCCCCTTGTTTACTATGTCTTTTGTGCTGTCCACACAGAGGTCCTGTCCATAAGATGGCCACTGATGGAGGGTCATGTGACCAGGCAAATCACCTCCATGTGAGGTCTCCTCCATTCACCTGCCATCTGTGCTTGCACTATTGGGCGTTTAGTGCAGGTACAGTGTGTTTGAATGGAGTGCGTTATGGACAGGACCTCTGTGTGCACAGCTCAAAATAAGGGAGTATACCTTACTAAATCTACAAAATGGTGCAGATTTTTTTCCGTATGGCATATACAGTACAGTAATAACATAGAAAAATTGGTCTGGACATAAAATTTTCAATAGATGGTTCCGCAAAAACGTAACGGATACGGATTTCCGTATGTTTTTTTTTGCAGACCCATTGACTTGAATAGAGCCATGCAATATGATTTGCGGGCAATAATAGGACATGCTCTATCTTTCAACGGAACGAAAAATGGAAATACAAAAACAGAATGCAAACAGAGTACATTCCTTTTTTTTGCGGAACCATTGAGATGAATGGTTCCGTATATGGAACGCAAAAGACGGCCAGTAAACAAAAAGGGTGTATGAAAGAGGCCTTATCCGCTTGGAAACGAGCTCATGCAAGTATTTAACTACATTTAAAGTTACTGATTGATCACAAGAGGGTTACTGATTATGTTGGGGGTAGGGCTGCACGATATGGGAATTTTGTGCGTCTGCGATTAGGGCTATTTGCTTGGATTTTCAAGGCACAAAGCACACAGAAATTACTGATAATGCTGAGATGTAGTTATGCTTAACTCAAGAACTGAAATGCACAGTGTTTTTCAAAATAAAACATCTTTTACTAAATTAAATAACATATTTGCATTACTGCAAAAGTACAACATACAAAACTTGCCATTTTCTTAATAGCGCTGCACAGAACAGATAAATAGAAGAACGTTTGTTCATTAAAATAATGACTTGCCTCAAGCACCTCCTCTCTCCCCACACAGTAACTGATGTATCGCCGGCCGCGCTGTGCAGCATGGCGGCCGGCAATACATAAGTGTCAGCCACGTAAAAAGTCAAACAACGCTTTATAAGACGCACTGCCATTTTCCTTCCACTTCTGGGGTAAAAAAAGTTTGTCTTATAAAGCGAAAAATATGGTAATACAATTGCAGCATTTTTGGGTCGGCCAATTGGCGATTGCGATTTATTGTGCAGGCCTAGTTGGGGGCATAAAAGGGGTTAAGGGAACACTGTTACTGTGTTGGACTTATAGGGGCACTACTACTTTGAGGGTATTACCACAGTCTTGGCCATGTTAATGTTTGGGTCACTGTCAGCTGGAAATCAACATGGAGGTCTGGGCCAGAAAGAGAGGAAAAGGAAATGCTAACGAATCCAGGGGAGAAACTTTTTTTTTTTTTTTTAACTAGTAGTTGCAGCAATAAAACAGTGAGATGTCTGCTATGCTGATAGGTAGTGAATAAAACCAACCACTGAAAGTACAAGAGGACAAAAAGGCTCAGGGAAGTGAAAACCATACCTATTAGAACATTTCTAATCTGCTGCTGATGGTGGTCACAGCATAGGAGCCCATGTCATGTGCCTGTCACTATTCCTCTGCTATACATTCAGGGAAAATAAAATGCTCATTTATGCCTTCAATATCAATGAGCAGACTATACTTGACTTTACACCAGGAGCATTTTTCATCACTTCTGATGTTGGCAGGAATAAACCAAATGTGGCCTGCACAACAGATGCCCAGCATTCTTCAAAAAAAATTTCCACAGCAAATGCTATGGAGGCACGGACCACGTTATAGTTCTATCAGCAGTGAAAAGAGGAAAAAGACAGGAAACCATTGTGCAATGACAACTGAAACAAGGCTTATACGGAAGTAAATAGCTGGTAATTAATTCTCGTTAGAGCGGATGGAATGGTATTATAAAGGACCAGAAGACGCGATTTCCAGAACAATGCACCAGATCTGCTCACACATACTGTAGATCGCCCGGCTGCCATAAATGTGCAATATCAGGTGCTTGATGGATTTATACATAAAATGGCCACGTGAAGGTGTATAAGATTAACGGCCACACAGACGTGGAAGGAAGGAAAAGTGTAAGGCCTCTTTCACACGGGCGAGTATTCAGCGCGGGTACGATGCGCGAGTTGAACGCATTGCACCCGCACTGAATCCCATTCATTTCTATGGGGCTGTTCACATGAGCGGTGATTTTCACGCATCTCTTATGCGTTGCGTGAAAATCGCAGCATGTTCTATATTCTGCGTTTGTCACGTAACGCAGGCCCCATAGAAATGAATGGGGTTGCGTGAAAATCGCAAGCATCCGCAAGCAAGTGCGGATGCGGTGCAATTTTCACGCATGGTTGCTAGGTGACAGTCTATTCACTGTATTATTTACCCTTATAACATGGTTATAAAGGGAAGATAATAGCATTCTGAATACAGAATGCTTAGTAGGTGATCAATTGAGGGTTAAAAAATAAATAAAAAGTTAACTCACCTTCTCCTCTTGATCGCGTAGTTCCCGGTCTCTTCTTTACTTCTTTAATGATGAGCTGTGGGCTAAAGGACCTGTGGTGACGTCAGATCACATGCTCCAATCACATGGTCCATCACCATGGTGATGGACCATGTGATTGGAGCATGTGATCTGACGTCGCCACAGGTCCTAGCCGGTAGTTCATCATCATTATTTATAAGGGAAAATACAATCTTCAGAACATCAATCCCAAGCCCGAACTTCTGTGAAGAAGTCCGGGTTTGGGTACCAAACATGCGCAATTTTTCTCACGCGCATTACAATGTTTTGCACTCGTGCGGAAAAATCGCGCGTGTTCCCGCAACGCACCCACCTTTTATCCGGGCAAAAAATATGATGCCTGTGTGAAAGAGGCCTAAGGCCCCTTTCACATGAGCGAGTTTTCCACGCTGGTGCAATGCGTGACGTGAACACATAGCACCCGCACTGAATCCTGACCCATTCATTTCAATGGGTCTGTGTACATGAGCGTTGTTTTGCACGCATCAGTTCTGCATTCCGTGAAAATCGCAGCATGTTCTATGTTCTGCGTTTTTCACACAGCCCTTGCCCCATAGAAGTGAATAGGGCCGAGTGAAAAACGCATTGCATCCACAAGCAAGTGCGGGTGCGATGCGTTTTTCACTGATGGTTGCTAAGAGATGTTGTTTGTAAACCTTCAGTTTTTTATCACGAGCGTGAAAAACGCATCAAAACGCATTGCGCCCGCGCGGAAAAAACTGAACAACTGAACGCAATTGCAGACAAAACTGACTGAACTTGCTTGCAAAATAGTGCGAGTTTCCCTAAATGCATCCGGACCTAATCAGTCACGCTCGTGTGAAAGGGGCCTTAGTCTTTCTGTTCTATTTCCCCATTCTTTTTGGACCCACTTCCTGCAAGACTGCATGAAACACTGCCATAAAGAAAACTGCTGCATGTGAAACCAGCCCTACTGCACACTGGGCACATTGTTAGCGCCTCAGTCTATGGGACTCTGAGGCACTGCCTGCTGTGCTGTGCCTTGTGTACGTATTTACAGGCAGATAACCATGACAGGCCTAAGAACCTTTAGAAGGCCCCATAGCTGTCATGGTAACCTATTTGAGCATGACAATTTTATTCAAGGGCTCCAATTGGAAGGTAGAGGGAGCCCCTTTTACTCTGTTTAACCCCACAGATGCCATGGTCGCTACTGATAGTGACATCCAAGTGGTTAAATTACATCATCACCATATTATACAGCCAGCACCTGCCATGAATGTGAGCTCGCTCCTGTGGCAGTTGCAGAGAGAGCAGAGCCTCTAGGTGTAACGGCAACGCCCCCATTGCTCCTAGAGGCTCATTTACATATATTAAAACTTAATTTTTCTCGGTAATGCAGGCACATATGAACATGGGACCAACACAGATGCCTTCAGCTGCCAAGTGCACATGTAGCTGGTCAGCCAGTTTTATAGGTACAAATCTGCTGACAGATGCCATCTTCTCCGGTACCACATACTGGATCAGGGCCGGCGGCATAACCCGGCATCCCCGGGCCCAATGCTCCTGGGGGGGGGGCCCACTGAGCTGCTATGAGCACTTCCATCAATACAGATGGGAGCTCTCACTGCTGTCATTTCACTTACGCAATACCCCTTTGGTGGGCCCTCTGAGTCACATGGGTCCGGCTGCTGCAGAGACTCAGAACACGCCCCCTCTACACAGAACACGCCCCCTCTACACAGGACACATGCTGCCTGAGGAGAGAGACCGCAGGGCTGGAGAAGAGACCTGTGAAGACAGTCTGTGAGTGAGTCTGCACTGTGACTGTCTCTTCTCTGTAGGACAGAAGGGAGGGGGGGTGGGGGGACTCTTCGATCTGCTGCTGGATGCTGCTTCATTCTATTTAGATGTGTTACGGTTTCATTAAGCAGTTTGCCTCCATGACACCTGCCCCCCCCCCCCCATATCCTGTCCCATCTCATCCTCATGGAACCCCTGCTGTCTCCTTTCCTCCCTCATGTATCCAGAGCTCCTGTTCCACCCTCCTATCTCCTATTGCTGCCCTGCACAGACCTCCTGCCCCTACTTCTTGTATGAATCCCCCTCAGAGCCCCTTCAACCTACTTGCTTTGTCCACCCCTCCTGTCCATCCAAGGCCCCTGTCTCACTCCTCTGCCTCTCATTATGGTGGCATCTGAACCGTATTCACCATAAGGACCTTCTAACGTCACAGGGTCATGTGACTGTGCCCCCCACCCTGTACTGTGCCCCTTTATACCCTGCATTGTGTCCTCTTACCACAGTGCCCATAGTCATTCCCTGTACTGTGCCCTCTTATACCCTTTTATCCGGTCACTATATGGCGGTGTTATCACTATATGGCGGTGGTATCCAATAACTGCATGGCCATAACTGTATCCCCTTCCATGCCCACACCACTTTTTTTTAGACCTGGCACGAGCGGGAAAAGATACAGATTGCGGTGCTAAGGACCTTTGCGCCACAATCGGTGTCAGAAATACGCCTAACATAGACGTATTTCTATATAATAGATGACCACCTAATTGTATTATTATTCGGGGGTAGGGTTAATATCTTTATATTATATAGATTCTAGTGTATTATACTGTGCCCTATATTTCCAAGTAGAAAATGATCCTTGGGAAGCGCAGTCCTCACCACTGACCACCAGGACCAGGTAGCGCTCTGTCAGTACATGACGGCCTCCCCTCTCCGCCACGCTGCTCCGCTGTGTACTGGTGCTTATTCTGACACTAAGGCTTGGTTCACATCACATTTGTGCCATCTATTTAATGCATACCAAAAATGTATGCGTTACCAGATGCCTCAGACTGATGCCGTACAGTGGCGTCCGGTCACCATACAGTTCCATTGTAAAAAAAACATATACGTTAACGTATGCATTTTTTACTTGACTCTGCAGGATACAAAAACGTGGAGTGCGGCACATTTGTATACATCAAACCAAACAGATAGGAAAAACGTGATGTGAACCAACTGGGGGGGAGGGGGGGCGTACTAAAATTTGCTGTGGGGCCCAGTCAGTTCTAGCTACATCACTGCACATCTTCTCTCCAGGCCTGGCCCACTGCTGCAGCGGGCCGCCGGAGAGAAGGATCGCAGGGAGCTGCGGTTAGTGAATGACAGGACCGCCGAATCCCCTGCTCTCCAGCAATGATAGGTATGTGAGGGGGGCCACTGGGGGGGGGGTCATTCATCACACTGTAAGGGGCCCCTTACACAGTATAATGACTCCTAGTGCCCCCCATTTAGTATAATGATCCCCATTGACCCTCCATTTAGTATAATGAACACCAGAGCCTCATATTCAATATAATGACCGCCAGTGCCCCCTCCATACAGTATAACCCCCAGTGTGGGGGCGACTGGGGGGTCATTATTCTGAATGGAGGACCACTGGGGGTCATTATACTGTGAGCTCCCTTTACATAGTAGAATGACCCCCAGTGTCCCCCATTTAGTATAATGATCCCCAATGACCCTCTATTCAGTATAATGACCCCCAGAGCCCCCTCCATACAGTATTCCCCCAGTGTGGGGGCTACTGGGGGGTCATTATTCTGAATGCAGGGCCACTGGGGGTCATACAGTGGGGGGGGGGGGATTGGGGGTTCATTATACTGTATAGGGGCCACTGGGGGTCATTATACCATGTGGGAGCCACAGGGGGGACATGTAAATGTCAAAAAAATGCCTCATGGGGGCCCACTGGGATTTATCTCCCAAGGGCCCACATGAACCTGGAGCCGGCCCTGTACTGGATTGTACAGGGCATTTACATATGTATATAGGTTATTCATGTCAACTCTTAGCCGACTCTTCTAAAGACTAAATTCCTCATAACCAAGCTCCTCCATGCACCCTGACAGTTTAGCTTCTCTTCCCTGTGTCTTTTCTAACTCCAGGTTACAATCTGCCTAGAACGAATGAGCATATTCCGGATGTGGCCGCGCCAATGATTTGTACAGCGGTAATATTAATCTGCTATACCACTAATCCATGCCTTTTTTAAAGGGAACTTGTTCTTATGAAAATGCAGTGTCATCTGCCAGCAGCATATCATGAGCAGGAGGAGCTGGGCAGATTATATATACATACAGTTGCAAGAAAAAGTATGTGAACCCTTTGGAATGATATGGATTTCTGCACAAATTGGTCATAAAATGTGATCTGATCTTCACCTAAGTCACAACAATAGACAATCACAGTCTGCTTAAACTAATAACACAAAGAATTAAATGTTACCATGTTTTTATTGAACACACCATGTAAACATTCACAGTGCAGGTGGAAAAAGTATGTGAACCCTTGGATTTAATAACTGGTTGAACCTCCTTTGGCAGCAATAACTTCAACCAAACGTTTCCTGTAGTTGAAGATCAGACGTGCACAACGGTCAGGAGTAATTCTCGACCATTCCTCTTTACAGAACTGTTTCAGTTCAGCAATATTCTTGGGATGTCTGGTGTGAATCACTTTCTTGAGGTCATGCCCCAGCATCTCAATCGGGTTGAGGTCAGGACTCTGACTGGGCCACTCTAGAAGGCGTATTTTCTTCTGTTTAAGCCATTCTGTTGTTGATTTACTTCTATGCTTTGGGTTGTTGTCCTGTTGCAACACCCATCTTCTGTTGAGCTTCAGCTGGTGGACAGATGGCCTTAAAGGGAACCTGTCACCAGTTTTATGGTGTCCTAACTAAGGGCAACATAAATAAGTGACTGATTCACTTAGTAAAATGCTGGGTCACTTTCTTTAATTGACCCAGTCAATCTGCCAACATCTTGTATTGAAAAGCTCCAGCTGATAATAAAGAGTCCTGAATATTTAGGAGCTCCTGACTCTCCCCGCCCACCTGTTGCTGAATGACAGTTTGTTACCATATGAATCAGCAGCAGGTGGGCAGGGGAGTGGCTATAGCTCTGAATATAATATACGCTGGACTCAATGACATCACGCCGGACTCCAAATCAGCCCATTAGCATGCGGCATCTTTGTGTGTATATTATGAGGTAACCATCTGTCACACCAGTAAGTGAATACATCTAAAAGGTACTTTTTAGTAGTTAATGATTGTATATAATTAGTTAGATTATAATCAAATATCCACATGATAGGTTCCCTTTAAGTTCTCCTGTAAAATGTCTTGATAAACTTGGGAATTCATTTTTCCTTCGATGATAGCAATCAGTCCAGGGACTGATTGCTATCATCGAAGGAAAAATGAATTCCCAAGTTTATCAAGACATTTTACAGGAGAACTTAAAGGGAACCTATCATGTGGATATTTGATTATAATCTAACTAATTATATACAATCATCCATATGCCCTGATGCAGCAAAGCAGCCCCAAACCATGATGCCCTCACCACCATACTTCACAGTTGAGATGAGGTTTTCATGTTGGTGTGCTGTGCCTCTTTCTCCACACATAGTGTTGGGTGTTTCTTCCAAACAACTCAACTTTGGTTTCATCTGTCCACAGAATATTTTGCCAGTACTGCTGTGGAACATCCAGATGCTCTTGTGCAAACTGTAAACGTGCAGAAATGATTTTTTTTTTTTTGGACAGCAGTGGCTTCCTCTGTGGTATCCTCCCATGAAATCCATTCTTGTTTAGTGTTTTACGTATCGTAGATTCGCTAACAGGGATGTTAGCATATGCCAGAGACTTTTGTAAGTCTTTTGCTGACACTCTAGGATTCTTCTTCACCTCATTGAGCAGTCTGCGCTGTGCTCTTGCAGTCATCTTTACAGGACGGCCACTCCTAGCGAGAGTAGCAGCAGTGCTGAACCTTCTCCATTTATAGACAATTTGTCTTAACGTGGACTGATGAACAGCAAAGCTTTTGGAGATACTTTTATAACCCTTCTCAGCTTTATGCAAGTCAACAATTCTTAATCGTAGGTCTTCTGAGAGCTCTTTTGTGCAAGGCATCATTCACATCAGGCAATGCTTCTTGTGAAAAGCAAACCCAGAACTGGTGTGTATTTTTTATAGGGCAGGGCAGCTGTAACCAACACCTCCAATCTCATCTCATTGATTGGACTCCAGTTGGCTGACACCTCACTCCAATTAGCTCTTGGAGATGTCATTAGTCTAGGGGTTCACATACTTTTTCCACCTGCACTGTGAATGTTTACATGGTGTGTTCAATAAAAACATGGTAACATTTAATTCTTTGTGTGTTATTAGTTTAAGCAGACTGATTGTCTATTGTTGTGACTTAGATGAAGATTAGATCACATTTTATGACCAATTTGTGCAGAAATCCATATCATTCCAAAGGGTTCACATACTTTTTCTTGCAACTGTAGCTTTTAGGAAATCCATGACTTCAAACCCCAGACGTCAGTCTTAATAAAGGCCCATAGTTGGCGGTGGTTCCGGTGAAGTTATGCAGAGGCGCAGGCCTCTCCATAACTTTGGCGCAACCAGCGCCAGTTCTAAATGCAAGACAGCTTCCTAGCTGTCAATTACAATAACAGCATTCATCATAAAATCACCCGGAAAGTGTATTGCTTTCTACGGAAACACATCTATTGTGTAGCCAAGTTTGTGCGGCAAACTCTTTTGAGACATAGACCAGACGCACTATTTCACATTACATGACTCCTGCACTCTATCACTCACTTTCATGGACTATGGCCAGGACATCACAGGCCTTCAATATGGAAAGGAATATCGAAAGAGAAGCCAGGTATGTTTGTTCATATACAACCCCAATTCCAGAAAAGTTAGGACGCCGCTGTGTAAAATGTAAATAAATGGACCACATTTCATTTACAATAGATCACAGGACACATACCAGACAATAAGAGTAAGACATTTTATCATTTCGTGAAAAAAAAAAAAAAATAAATAAAAAAAAAATCTAATTTCGAACTTTATGGCATCAACGCATCTCAAAAAAGTTGGGACAGGGGCAATAAAAGGCTAGAAAAGTAAGTGGTACTAATAAAAAAAACAGCTGGAAGCGAAATTTGCACCTAAGTTACATGACTGGGTATAAAAATGCCACTTTAGAGAGGCAGAGTCTCACAGAAGCAAAGATTGGTGAACCTTTGCCTATCTGCAACAAACTGCATCTAACAATTGTGGAACAATTTCAGAAAAATTTTCTTTGCGAAGACTTTGAATATTCCACCATCTATAGTACACAGGGGCAGACTGGCCATAGACCCTACAGGGAAATTTCCCGATGGGCCGATGCCCAGAGGGCCACCTAAATCCTCCTCTTGGCCAAAAGCCAGGTACAAAAAGATCTGATACTCTCACAGGGGCGAATTGGCCATAGACCTTACATGTAAGTTTCCCAGTGGGCCGACGCCCAGGGGGCCACCTGGGCCCTCCTCATGGCCAGCCAGTTGAAGTGTTTGGGGAATATTTTGTGCTGCTGGCAGTATTTTGTGATGGACTGTGGTATTTGGCTCTGTTGGGATGGTATAATGTGCCACAATATGGTATTGCCAGCCCTGCCTTCCATCAATAAGGACCCAACTACAAAACAGGACCACTTTTAGAATTTTTTTCAGGGCCATTTTAAATTCCCAATCCGCCCCTGATAGTATCATGAAAAGGTTCAGAGAAATTAATGTGCGCAAGGAACAAGGCCGATGGTCAGTACTGGATGCTCGTGATCTACAGGCCCTCAGGATTCTGTGCTGCAAATCACTGTGTGGGCTCAGGAACATATAACCTATAATTCTGTTTTAATACCAGTTAAAACCAGATAGTGGCACTTTTTTTTTTCTAATCCAATTTTATCTACTGATCGTACATTGTTTTTTTTTCTGTTTCCTGAACATGATTACGGAGGCGGCCATCTTGCGTGAGCTGTTCTAAAGGGCTTCTGTCACCCCACTAAACGCATTTTTATTTTTTTTGTCTACTTATAATCCCTATCCTGCTATATTGCCATACATTATGTTATTATTAATTTTCGTTCGTTCGTTCGGTTTTGGGCTAAATCTACTGAACGAAAATTAATAATAACATAATGTATGGCAATATGGCAGGATAGGGATTATAAGTAGACAAAAAAAAAAAAAAATGCGTTTAGTGGGGTGACAGAAGCCCTTTAACAGCATTTAGGACCCTTTCACACGAGCGAGTTTTCCGTCGGGATGTGATGCGAGTAGTGAAGGCATAGCATCCGGACCAAATCCTGACCCATTCATTTCAATAGGTCTGTGCACATGAGTTTTAAACCATCATCTCTGTGTTCAGAAAAAAAAAACAAAAAAAAAAAAAACACGCAGCATATTCTATATTGTGCGTTTTTCGCACAGCTCTGGTTCCAAAGAAGTGAATGGGGCTTGCGTGAAAAACGGAAGGCATCTGGATACAATGGGGGTCATTTATCAGACTGGTGTAAAGTATTCATTAGTTTTTTATCATGTGCGTAAAAAATGCATGCAATGTGGATACAATCTGCACAGAAACACACACACACACACACACACACACACACACACACTGAAAGCAATCGCAAAAAAAACTGACTGAACTTGTGTGCAAAACCATATGTTGTTCCCTGTGCAGATCTTGACACAATCTGTATCTCTTGTGTGAAAGAGGCCTTCGAGATCTGTTTGACAGCAGCCACCATGGGCTCTAGAGACAATGGACTGGAGAGGACCCCACTGAATTCTGTGGTAGAGTTTTGTAGGCATGCTGTGCAGAGGTCAGGAGGGAGTAGATAAGCTGTGGTATCACCTATTGTGAATGGTGGATCCTGTGTTATCTATATATAGATGATATCCATCACTCTAATCTTGCCTATGACAATAATGAGATGCCTGATGAATAGAGATCTGTACAAACCAAGAAATTATGCTTATAAGTTATTATTGGGCTTAGTGGCGGCCAATGTGAAATCTGCTGGATTTTCTCTATATGGATAGTGATATGAACAAAAATCCTTTAAAATATGTTTAAACACAAAAACTCAATTTAAACAAACAATCTGTCGTTTTCTGATAAAACATTCCCGTTAAACTTAATATTCATAAGAAACGATTACTTTTAGAATTTTTTTCTGTTCTTTTCCATTTCAGCACTACTATGCCATTGAAAATTAAATACAAAATATTGTCCTTCTCTAGCAGTCAGCACAATTATAAGACCTCCTCTATAGCTAGGAAACCCATTGTCAATTTACAGCTGCTGTGAGGGGGAAGAGGTTATCTGAAGGGTAACAGCAGGTGTAGAA
The DNA here is from genome assembly GCF_014858855.1 of Bufo gargarizans. Lineage (NCBI taxonomy): Eukaryota > Metazoa > Chordata > Amphibia > Anura > Bufonidae > Bufo > Bufo gargarizans. The sequence continues at coordinate 242,425,023 of NC_058080.1, read as the reverse complement.
TTGGGTTAACGGTATTATAGCACTTAATAAGTGTAGATAAAGATGACCACAAAAGAGCATTGCACGAATTATTGTAATGTGTGGAGTTCTAACCGAGTCACCACAAGGGGGCTCCCTCTCTGGTCGCTGTCATGGTTTGACGGAAAAAGTTAAGCGAGACTGTTTGTCCGCCTGAATGTCCAAAGAAAAAGGAAGTTAAAGACCAGGACACACATTTCTGTATGTGCCCAGGAGATCAGCCACTCCTAACTAAGGGCTCATGCACACAAACTTATTTCTTGTCCGTGTCTGTTCTGTTTGGTTCCGCATACAGACCACAAAAACTTTCACTTCAATAGGCCTCAAAAAAAGGAAATTACTCCACATGGATTCTGTTTCCATATGTCCGTTCCGCAAAAATAGAACATGTCCGTAATGCGGACAATAATAGGACAAAGACAGGACTGTTCCATTAGGGGCCAGCTGTTCTGTTCTGCAAAATATGGAATGCACACGGATGTCATCCGTGTTTTGCAAAACGTCCAATAGCCGTGTTCATGAGCCCTAATCTTCCCACTCCTAACTACAGTAGAGCAAAAAAGATTGTTGGAGTCCTCACCCTTTACTAAGGGCCCCTGTACACTGGGCTGATGACCAAGAACGAACTGCCCCTGTAAACATGCCGCTAATCACAGCTAGTCTGTTGCGTAACCGCGTTTTTTTAATGCAGTATTTAAAGTAGTCATTTGTCGGCAGCACATGGCCCACTGTAAACCGGGAATGTACTGCTGTCAAATAAAAACTGTGTGGGGATGAACAATCGTATTGCAGATCGCTCTTCCCCATACTAACAATAATTGCAGGCAATGAGTGCTGATCAGGACGATGTCATCTTCAAATTGCTCGTTAGTGGGCGGAAAATTTGTCAATGTAAGAGGACCCTACACATTACAGTGATCCCTCATGATACAATATGTTCAGCATACAGTGGTCTTTTCCGACCCATCGTAGGTTGAAGCCAGACTAAACATACAATGCCTCAGACTCTGATCCAACCACTTCTCTGGTAAAATAGCTGTATTACATACTATAAAGGTAGAAAGATGTGGGCAGCACAGCTTTCTGTAGGTGCAGTCAGAGTGCCAGTGGCTGTGGGGGCGATCCACCTCCAGTGAAATAAATGAAAAAATTCCACAGCACTTCCAAGGCGTAAAAAAGGCTTTATTCACCAGACCAGCGACGTTTCGATCCGCTTTCTGGGATCTTTCTCAAGCAGTCATCAAAACGTCGCGGGTCTGGTGAATAAAGCCTTTTCTACTTTTTTATGCCTTGGAAGTGCTGTGGAATTTTTTCATTTATTACATACTAGTTAGCAGCTGCTCCTGACTGTTAGGCCTCATGCACACGAAAAAAAATAAATACAGATGACGTCCGTGTGCATGCCATATTTTGCACAATAGAACAGTCCTATCCTTGTCCGTAATGAGGACAATAATAGAACCTGTTCTACTTTTTTGCAGAACAGAAATACGGACATACGGAAAGGGAATGCACACGGAGTAACTTCAGTTTTTTTGCTGAGCCACTGAAGTGAATGGTTCCGTATACGGTCCGCAAAAAAATAAATTTGAATGGACACGGAAGGAAAATACGTTCGTGTACATGAGGCCTTATATGTAAGGACTTGTTTTATGTGTCTTCGTTATCTGCTTATTTTTTTAAATCTTAATTTTCTATTATTTTGGGTGACACTTTGGGGTTTAGGAACAGATTACTCAACTTACAATGGTTTCAACATACAATCGTCACCCTGGAATCAATGAATATTGTAACTTGAGGGACCAATGTACTCTAAAGTTGATAAAACGGACGATTTCAACTAAAACAGCCGTTCGTCTGCTACAAATGATATTTTTAGTCAACTGATGACAGACCATTGTTGTTTTAAAAGAAGCCGGCCGTGTTTAATATTTTTATCTGATGGTTGGATGAAAGATTGTTTATTCAAAAAATAGATCGCTCGTGAACGAAAGGTCCGTCTTTGAAAGGCCGTTCCCAGAAAGATCTTTCATCCATCACCCGATTTCAATGAATGGACTAAGGCTGGGTTCAGACCTGAGCGTTTTACAGCGCGTTCCTACGCGCTGTAAAACGTCCGATGCCCCAAGAAGTTCGGGAGCTTCTTTGGGGCATCTTGTCGCGCGTTCCCGTACATACACTTCAGCGGGTACGCGCGACAATGGGCGTTCGCTTGTCTCTGTATGCGCGATTGCAAACGCCCGTACAATCGCGCATACAGAGCGTACATTCAGTACGCCCAGGTCTGAACCCAGCGTTAGGGTACTTTCACACTTGCGGCAGGACGGATCCGACAGGCTGTTCACCCTGTTGGATCCATCCTTCCGCTGTTTCACCGTGCCACCGCTCCCTCCCCATTGACTATAATGGGGACGGGGGCGGCGCTCCGGCGCAGTACGGCAGTGCACGGCGACAGGCCGCCGCACTAAATGTCCTACATGTCCGACTTTAGTCCGGCGGCCTCTGACCACGAACTGCCGTACTGTGCCGGAGCCCCGCCCCCTCTCCATTATGTCAATGGGGACGGAGCGGCGAAACAGCGGGACGGATCCAACAGGGTGAACAGCCTGTCGGATACGTCCTGCCGCAAGTGTGAAAGTAGCCTAAAGTGTGTATGACTATGTGAAGTGAACGTTCTCCAGATGATCGTTCAACCAACTTCTAAGGCATGCTCAACTTGCGGCCCTCCAGCTGTTGCAAAACTACAACTCCCAGCATGGTTGTAGTTTTACAGCAGCTGGAGGGCGACAGGTTGAGCATCCCTGTTCTATCTAATGTGTACGGCCATCCTAAGCCCTGACCGTCAGCTGTTTACTGCCCTATGTGAACACTCGGGTTGGGCAGCCCATATGCAGGCAGCTTTGGTCACTGAGCATAATCTTGCAGACATCTAATATGATGTCTTGCTAGCTTGTAAAAAAAGATTAAAATGGATAAGGTTGTAATCTCTGCCTATCATGATTGAGAGGGGATGTCGGTGCTAGCCGACTGTTAGCAAAACATATTTAAAAACAGTCTGTGAATTAAGGCCTGAAGACCCAGAAACTGCCCATAGGATGCCACTAGTGGGACCAGACCTTTACACCACAATGTATAGCCTTTCACACACCGAATGAGTGCGCACTTGCCCTTACTTTTCTTGTATTGATCCTGAGTGATATAATATTCTCTTCTCCATTCATGTCTAAAGAAAATGTTGATGCCGACAAAAAAATGGCATCAGTACAGTGAATTTAAAACTCACCCACAAGCTGCAGAAAATTTCCAGAACAGAATGAGCACATACTGCAGCTTGACATGTGGTGGGGATCTTGACTCTGCAGCATGACAAGTTATGCTGCGGACTTCCACTGCAGGTTTTATTTTTTGCAATGCACAGGGTAAAATCCATGGCAAATTCACATATTAGGGCTCATGCACACAAACTTATATTTTTTCCGCATGCGTTCTGTTTTTTTTTGCGGCACGTATGCAGAAACGTTCACTTTAATGGGGCTGCAAAAAAAAAAAAAATAAAATATAAAAAAATATATGGAAATGACTGTGTAAATTCCATGTCCGTATGTCCACATGGCCGTGCTGCAAAAAGTGGAACATGTCCGCATTACGGACAAGGCTAGGACTGTTCTATTAGGGGCCGGCTGTTCTGTAAAATGCCAACCTAACATGCCACGCACACAATCCATGGCTTTCCACAGAAGAGGACCCACTAGTGAATACAAACATGGAAGTACCAGAAATAAGCCAATAATTTGGAGAACCTCTGTGCCATTTAAGTTTTGATTAAGGACAATATGCTATAAAGATATAAATGGTGTAAAAAATAAATAAAAAAAATTGTAACAAATGGTGGTCTACAGATGGGTGTCACTTCCTTTTCAAGGAAGTCCATGGTTTACATGGAAGTGTCACAAATATTTAGACAGCACTCCTTTGTTTGGTGATAATTAAATGATTTTATTTCATGTTATTTCAGCCGGAATAGGTGGTTTTGTCAGTTGCAACGTTTCAGGCGTAATAATCGCCCTTCATCAGGCTGACAAGACATAGTCTGACAAGACATTCAGCCTGATGAAGGGCGATTATTACGCCTGAAACGTTGCAACTGACAAAACCACCTATTCCGGCTGAAATAACATGAAATAAAATCATTTAATTATCACCAAACAAAGGAGTGCTGTCTAAATATTTGTGACACTTACAAGTTCTGGAGGTGGAGCTTTAGAACACAATCCGGACATGCACCCACCCTCGCCATTCTATGAATAGAGTGCTGTGGCCAATTTTTTTGTACATGGTTTACATGGAAGACATTTTGAAGGGGTCACCTCTTTTTTTTATTTTATTTGCTTTTTAACTTATAAAAAACAAACATTACTCACCTCCCTGATCTCCTGCCTCTGCCATTCCAAAGCTGCTCCACTCCAGACTGTTCTCTACTTCCTGGTGCCAGCACAATGCACAGGAAATGGAGCAAAATGGCCATTTAGCCAATCACAGGCTGAGGTGGGTCATGGCTGCGGCCAATGCAGAATGGATGAATTAATAAGCATATCCAGCTGTTTCTTGTGTGTCGAGCTGAGACCAAGAAGTAGAGAGAAGGAGGGATGGGAGCAGCATCAGAATGCCAGCAGCCAAGGGCTGCTTATTGCATAATGCTTATATAGTGAGTAAGGCCTCATGCACACGACCGTATTTTTTAACGTCCCGCAAAACGTGGTTCCGTTGTACCGTGATCCGTGCCCGTTTTTTCGTCCGTGGGTCTGCCGTGATTTTTGGAGGATCCACGGACATGAAAGATGAAAAAAAAAAATCGAAGTCAAGTTTGCCATTGAAATGATAGGAAAAAACAGACACGGATCACGGACACGGATGACAATCTTGTGTGCATCCGTGATTTTCACGGACCCATTGACTTGAATGGGCCCGTGAACCGTTGGCCGTGAAAAAAATAGGACAGGTTATATTTTTTTCACGGCCTCGAAACACGGGTCACGGGCGCGGTGTAAAAACGGTGCACAAGCCGAGTTTTCTACGGCCCCATTGAAAGTCAATGGAGCCGCAGAAAAAAACGGCACAACGCCCACGGGTGCACACAACGGTCGTGTGCATGAGGCCTCAGGGTTATTTTTACCCATTCTGGCCCTATATTCCCTCAGAAAATCCCTTTAACTGGTCAGACATTGACTTCCTCACTAGAGGCAGTTTATTTCCTTCTGTAATCAAGCTAATTTTCATACCTTTTTCCCTACAGAAGCTGGCGGTGTTCCCAATGTAAACAGTACCCCTCCATCCTGACAGCAGCATACATTTTTATGATGATAGCTTCCCAAAAATTACCATTCTTGACCTGTTGGAATTTTGGAGGTACAATATCTCCAGAACCGATCAAGTAAAATAGAATCCCTTAAAAGGTCATAGCAATTTCTTTGGTTCAGTAACTTCACACATCTTTACATAAATCAATACTACAAGCGATCACAAGAAACTTTGTACTAGGTCTTATCAGTGAGAAATGTCCAGTTCTCACCTTATCAGCCGTTTACCTTCCCTCCCCCCTTCCTTATTGCTTTTCACTTTGAAAAATGCCTTAAGCTGGCTATACTCATTATGTTTCAAAAGATATTTATTGAAGTTTTGAAACCGTATAAGACTACTTTCACACTCGCGTTTTGGCTTTCTGTTTGCGAGATCCGTTCAAGGCTCTTACAAGTGGTCCAAAACAGATCAGTTTTGCCCTAATGCATTCTAAATGGATAAGGATCCGCTCAGAATGCATCAGTTTGCCACCGATCAGTCTCCGTTCCGCTCTGGAGGCGGACACCAAAACGCTGCCTGCAACAATTTGCTGTCCGCTTGACGAAACTGAGCCAAACGGATCCGTCCTGGCACACAATGTAAGTCAATGGGGAGAGATCCGTTTTCTCTGACACAATAGAGTCAATGGAGTTCATGACGGATCCGTCTTGGCTATGTTAGAGATAATACAAACGGATCCGTTCACGATGGATGCATACGGTTTATTATTGTAACAGATCCGTTTTTGCTGATCCATGACGGATCCGCCCAAAACACAAGTGTGAAAGTAGCCTAATACGAAACAAGGTGAAAAAAAAGAAAGAAAATAAAATGGGTAACATAATGAATGGAACAATCATCTGCTGAACGTTCATTTCGTTGACACGGCCATGCACATTAAGTCCATATTGGCCATTACAGTTGTTCAAACAATAATGGGCTTGCTCTCTGTAAGCTAAAACGATTGTTTTGTGTTAAATTACAACCGACTAATGTTTGTTTTGGTTGAACTTGCCCACTTTGATCAACTTAAGACCTTTAATCCTAGACAGGAGCAGCTCCACATGAGGATCATATTAAACATGTCAATGCAAGTCTAGGGAGAGGGGAGAAGTGAGCAGAGGCAAAAACAGACAAGCAGACTGCTGATGCTATATGGACTGAGATATAAAATTCGCAAGTGCTTTATTCACAACCATACAGGTCAGTACTTCTCCGTAATGTCCTCATGGTCATGGGGCTGCTTTTGACTGAGGAAGAGAAGATTAGGAAGCAGATTCTCCTCTACATTCTGTGTGCACTGGATAGAAGCTAGTCTCCACTCACCATCTCTGGGAGAACTGCACACTAGACATGCAGCACAGGGGAAAACTGCTAAAAATGCCAGACACAAGTGATATAGTGACCAATTATAGTGTTATTTCTCATGTACAATCAAAGGACTGATTGGCGCACCTTGTTGCACCGAAAGGCCTACTCCTTATCTCAGCCAGCCAGCTTTGAGTGACAGGCCAGTCCAAGGAGATGTAATCTTGCCTGGCTCTGTGTTCTCATGTGTACCTTTTTTTAATAGTATTTATTTATTCGTTTTAAATTCACAGTACATCAACATCTCAACCGGGATGGGAAAAAACAAGTAGGAACATTAGACATTATTAGACATCAAGCCCAGGTATCACAGTATTCAGTTACAAGGAAAATCCAATAATAAAAAAGGGATCCAAACAAAAGCACTTGCGGGTGTCTTTTTATGGCAGTAGCCCCCCGGACATATTGAGCGATCACTAGACATCATTCATACCACACACCTGAGCACCCTGTTGCCCCACCCAAGTCAACACAGCCAAACGCCCTAAATCTTTTCAAAGCGGTCTGGAGTTCCTCTAGCAGTATATGTTAGCTTATACATGGTGAGATCAGCATTCATCAGTTGTGTCCACTGTTCAAGAGTAGAGGTCTTTCTCCCATAAAACCTTAATAAGCGGAGCAACCTTCTGCCATATTTAGTGGGAATTAAGTCTACCACAAGTTCCAATAAGCATACCACAGGGGAACAGATCCTTGGGAGCCCCAACTCCATATTGATGAAAGTGCATATCCGACCCCAGTACAGCTGCAATGTGGGACACACCCATATCATATGATACAAGGATCCTCTTGACTCCCCGCATCTCGTACATGAGGGATCCGGTATGGATGTGGAACAGGCGCACCGGGGGTCAGATACACCCTGTGTATCCACTTGATCTGGATGAGCTGGTCTCGGGCACTAATGACCGTGGTTTTCCATACAGAGCTCAACTCCTCCAGGCCAGGAATATCCACGGACCAGCGATCAAAGGATCGTCGGAGTGGAGAATCTTCTTATGCGTACCTTGGCCCTGATGCTTGCCAGGCAACTTCCAATCTGGCAAGTACCGCAGTTGCACGGCATGTGTGCTGATCCCTGAAGCAACAGCGCAAGCACAAGAACACAGAGTCAAACAAGATTACTTCTCCTCTGCCTGGCCCTGTCACTTAAAGATGGGCGGGCAAGGTGGATGGCAATAAAAAAGCTGGATTTTTAGTGCAATGGGGGATGCCCTTGTTGCATTAAGAAGAAAATTAGTATATTATCAAATCATGGATTTTGCAGAAAAGCAGGCACTAATCGGCATGCTGGAAACAGGCATCGGGAGACCTGTGCAAATCTGACACTGCATTACTATGGGAGGTAAGTGGTGACAGATTCCCTTTATAGGGCTACTCTTTAGGGAATGTTCACTTGTGACTAAAAACACAGCTGAAAAGTCCAGTGTGGATTTTGCCACATATTTGCACCTATGCATGTATTGAGGATTTCACTCTCTCCATTGCAAAGGGTGAAATCCAGAGTGGAGATCCATACCATAAACGGACATGCTGAGCATTTCAAATCAACTTGGCTATTTTCGACAGCCCCAGAGAAATTATTGGAGGGTGGCCGCGCATGCGCGGTGTGCCATCTTTCACTTTGCTAGCTCTGTTTACTAGATAGGTACAGGTCCCAGAGGTGGGATCCGCACCTATGGGACAATGGGGTCATATCGTAACAACATGTACCCATTGTCTGAGATGGGAATATCCCTTTAATACAAGCCACTTACTAATGTATTGTTATTATCCATATTGGTTACTTTGCTGGCTGGATTCATTTTTCCATCACATTATACACTGCTCGTTTCCATGGTTACAACCACCCTGCAATCCAGCAGCGGTGGCCGTGCTTGCACACTATAGGGAAAAGCTCCAGCCTCTTTGGTGGCCAGGATCATGGGAGCTCACATAGGCTGGTGCTTTTTCCTATACTGCTCAAGCACGACCACTACAGATGGGTTGCTCTTTTATGCCGCATGGGTTAACTCTGAAACCAGAGCTGCGTATAGCACAGAGACAATCTCCACGTAGGGAACCGTTTATTCCAATGGGCATTCCACCGTTTCTGGCTTGTTATACGGAGGCCATCGCTTCGGTTGTATGGGATAGGGATGATATGCATCAATACAGGAGGGCAAAGAGTCACCAGTGTTAAAAATGGTGGATGGGAGCCCGTTTATAGATTACGCTGGAGCCTTCAGGACGCAATGCACAAAATACTGGTTTAGTTTACCGGTAAATCCTTTTCCAGGAGTCCGACATGACAGCACCCTGTACTACCCTCCCTGTTATGCTGGTTCCAGCCTTGTAAGCAGTATGAATATAACATTGTATTAATAAAGGTGTTGGATCCTATCCGGTGTAGTAATTTGAAAGAACACTGGAGAGTGGGAGGGGAGGGGGCCTTTTAATCTCTCTCGCTTCCTGTCCCTACAGAGACCAATAGGACAACCTCCATGGGTGCTGTCATGTCGGACTCCTGGAAAAGGATTTACCGGTAAACTAAACCAGTATTTCCAGGACGTCCCTCCATGACAGCACCCATGGAGAACTAACAACTGAATCTCCTAGGGGGGGGGACTACTGCCTGAAGGACTTTACGCCCAAAGGCCAAGTCCTGTCCGGCCAATACATCAAGCCTATAATGCTTAGCAAAAGTCAGGAAGTTAGACCAGGTTGCAGCTTTGCAAATCTGGTCAACTGTAGCGTCGGCCCTTTCAGCCCAGGAAGTTGCCATCGCTCTCGTGGAATGTGCCTTCAGATTTAAGGGGCAGGACATTTCCTGCAGTCTGTATGCTTCTCTGATGGTGTCCTTAATCCACCGTGCCAGCGTCTGTTTTGATGCTTTCAAGCCTCTATTCTTCCCACCGAACTGGATGAACAGATTACTTGATCTCCTCCAGGAACTGGTTCTGTCCAGATAGGCTAGGATTGTTCTTCTAACGTCCAGCCTCTGGAATCTTTCCTCCTGTATATTTTTGGGAAAGGAACAAAATGAAGGGAGTGTTAGCTCCTGTTCTCTATGGAAAGTAGAGACCACCTTGGGAAGAAAAGCTGGATCCGGCCTCAAGATTATGCGGTCATCCAGAATCCTTAGATAAGGTTGTTTAATTGATAAGGCCTGGATCTCCCCTATCCTGCGGGCTGTGGTTATAGCCAGAAGGAACACCGCTTTTAGAGACAGAAATTTTTCGGATATCTGCCCAATCGGCTCAAAAGGAGGATCGCATAACCCTTCTAAAACTATGTTTAGACTCCAGGGGGGGACCGACTGTCTCAAGGTGGGCCTCAATCTAGAAGCTGCTCTTAGAAAGCTTTTAATCCACCTATGGTCTGCAAGGGGGACTATCGAGACAACAGCTGAGAGCCGAAACCTGTACTTTGAGTGTGCTGGGTTTCAGACCTGCATCGAACCCCTCCTGAAGGAACTCTAAAATACAACCCACCGTGGGGGATCCGGAATCTGTATGGTTCTGTGACAACCAGGATGAGAACTTCTTCCAGATCTTGTTGTATATTGCTCTTGTGACAGGTTTGCGGCAGCTCTGTAAAGTTGAAATTACCTTGTCCGAGAGCCCTTTATTCCTTAAGGTCTGCCTCTCAGGATCCATGCTGTAAGGTTCAGTTTGTCCAGGTTGGGGTGCAACAGAGGACCTTGCGATAGAAGATCCTGTCTTTTTGGAAGGGATATTGGATCCCTGATGGACATGGTCTTTAGAACCGAAAACCAGGCTCTCTTGGGCCAAGCTGGGGCTATCAAAATCAGCGTGGATGAGCACCCTCTCAATTTCTTCAGGATCTGCGGTATGAGGAGAAGTGGGGGAAAGGCGTAGGCTAGACTCATGTCCCAAGGTTGGGAAAGAGCATCCACCGCCAGTGGTCCTCCTCTTGGGTCTAGCGAGAAGAAATAGTCCAGCTGAGTATTTCTGCTGGACGCGAATAAATCCACCTGAGGTCTCCCCCACTGCTGGCAAATCAACTGGAATACCTCCTGGTTCAATTTCCATTCCCCTGGCCTGACTAACTGTCGGCTGAGAAAGTCCGCTGTGCGATTGAGAGATCCTTTCAGGTGTGTGGCTGAAATGGATAAGATCTTTTCCTCTGACCAGCTGAAGATGAGATCCGCTAGCTGCTGGAGATGAGGATTCTTCGTCCCCCCTTGTCTCTTTATGTAGCAAACAGTTGTTATGTTGTCTGATAGTACTCGGACATGATGACCTATGAGGAGATGTTCTGCCGCCCTCAGGGACTCCCAGACCGCTTTTAACTCCCGATAGTTTGAGGATCGTAGGGCGTCTGTATTGGACCAACTGCCCTGAAAGAACTGATCCTCTACGTGAGCCCCCCAACCCTGGCTGCTTGCGTCCGTGGTTAACGTTCTGAGTGGTAACGTGTTCCAGGAAATCCCCCGGGACAGGTTTTCTGCTAACAACCACCAGGAGAGGGAGCTTACTGCCCTGTCTGAGAGATATCCTGGCGTTCAGAGATCTGTGGTCCTTGTCCCAAGAAGAGAGGACTTCCGCCTGGAGAGTTCTTGAGTGGAACTGGGCCCAAGGAACTGTTGTGATGCATGAGGTCATCAGACCTAGGACTTGCATGGCTTCCCGTAGAGTCCGTTTTTTCTTTAGTTTGAAGGCTCTTATTCTTTCCCTTATACTGACCTGCTTGTCCTGGGGAAGAAGAGAATATTGGGTCACGGAGTTTAGGAGGGTTCCTAGGAACTTCTTTTGTGTTGCTGGATGTAGGTCTGATTTCTCCAGGTTTATTTTCCATCCTAGACGTGTGAGCAAAGATAGAGTCCTTTCTTTGTGAAGCTCTAACTCCTCCTCTGAGTCTGCCACAAGCAGAAAATCGTCTAGGTAGGGAATTATAGTTACCTGTCTCTGTCTTAGATAGGCAACTATCTCCGCCACTACCTTTGTAAAGATGCGTGGGGCTGATGAGATCCCAAACGGGAGACATTGGAACTGGAAATGCATAATCCTGCCGTCTTTCTTGATTGCGAACCTCAAGTATTGTTGGTATTGAGGGTGAATGGGGACGTGGTAATAAGCGTCCTTTAGATCCAGGGTGCATAGGAACGCCCCTGGGCTTATCAACGGAATTGCGGATTTTATTGATTCCATCTTGAAGTGGTGATGTGTTATCCATTTGTTTAGGAATTTCAGGTTGATGATGGTTCTCTTGGAGCCATCCGGTTTGGTTATGAGGAAGAGTTTTGAATAGTGACCCTTGAATTCTTCTGAAGGAGGGACTTGTACTATTGCGCCCAAACTCAGAAGTTTTTGGATGTCCGCCAGAAGTTGATTCTGCAGGGAGGTCGACTGAAATATTGTGGCCTGAAAAAGATGAGGAGGGGGAAGGCGAAACTCTATCTTGAACCCTTTCTGGATGGATTCCAGGATGTATTGGTTCTTGGTTATCCGGGTCCATTCTTCCCAAAAGAACTGGAGTCTGCCCCCTACTGGTCTGGCGTCATTGTTTCTCAGGCTTGGAGTTGGGATTGAAAAGGAAACCCCGACCTTTTCCTCCTTTGGGGTAGCTCCACCTTCCCGTCTTCCCTTTACCTCTGGGAGTGCCGTGGAAGCTGCTGGTCGTCTTACGAAAGGGCAAGGGTTTCTTGCCTTTTTCCTCCGGAAAACCTTTCTTTCTGTCCGCTGTTTTCTCCAGGATCTCGTCCAGTACCGGACCAAAGAGGTGAGAACCTTTAAGAGGTAAGGCGCATAATTTATTCTTGGAGGCTATATCCCCAGACCAGGATTTTAGCCACAGGGCTCTCCTTGCCGTATTTGTTAGGGAGTCTGTTTTTGCTGCAAACCTTATGGACTCTGCCGAGGCGTCTGCTACAAAGGATGCGGCCATCTTAAAGAGAGGCAGGGATGCCAGAATTTCTTCCTTAGGGGTGTCCCGCTTAAGATGTTCCTCCAGCTGGTTCACCCATAAACACAGAGATCTGGCCACGGAGGTAGCAGCAATATTGGTATTTATGCTGTTGGCCGAAACTTCCCATGCTCTTTTGAGCAAACCGTCGATCTTCCGATCCATTGGTTCCTTTAGCTGGGCTGAGTCTTCAAAGGGGAGAGTGGTTCTCTTTACCACCTTTGCCACTTGAATGTCAACTTTAGGAACTATATCCCACAGTTTTGTGTCCTCTGAGTTGAACAATAGTCTGTTCTTAAACTCCCGTGGAATGTACAATTTTCTATCGGCATCTGCCCACTCGTCTATGACTAGGTCCTTTAAGGTCTCGTTTACCGGGAACAACTTTTTCTTCTTAGCTTTTAAGCCGCCGAACATCTCGTCCTGTATCGAGCGAGTCTGTTCTTCCTCCTCTATATCCATTGTCTGCCTTACGGCCGGCAGGAGGGGATCTAGATCTTCTTGCGAGAAGAGATATCTTCTCTGGTCGTCGGCCATATAAGACGAGCCCTGATCGTCATCCCCCTTTGAGGTTTCCCCTTCTGACAGATATAAACCTTCTTCCTCAGAATCTGACTCCCTAAGAACACGGGGTCTCTTGGGGGGAGGGGAGACGGCACAGGGTTTCTGTGCTATACTAGAGCTGGCCGCTTGGATCTCCTCCTTCACAATCACTCTCAGATCAGCCAAAAGGGAGGATTGTTCGTCTCTGAGGATCTTTGCCAGGCAGTCGCTACACAGGGCTTTTACATGTGCGTCCCCCAGTCTCTTTGAGCACAGAGCACATCTTCTGGGTTTCTTTTTGGGTTCTCCCAGCGTTTTAACCGTGGTGTCTTTCTCTCCCTGGTATGGAAGAGAGAGAGACCATTAGTCCAGTGCCAAGAAGAGAGAGAGGGACCGGAATACAAGTCTCCCTACTTACATGACTCGGGTTAGGGATGTCTGCGCTAGAATCCATAGCTGACATCTGGACCTCCATACCACGCTTGGACAACAAACTGACACACAATTTATGTCCTACCTGGTCCACCCGTTGCCGCGCGGCTCCGCCTCCTTAAATCCAGGTGGGGGGGGACTCGTTCAAACGAAGAGTCGACCCCCCCTTGCGTGCATTCCGCCGGGCTCAGCGTTCCCTGGGCGCCGCCATCTTTCTTCCGCCCATGTGACCCGCACTTCCGGTCACATGGGCTTGCACGTCAAACGGGAGGAGCGCCGAGCGCAGGAGCCGCAGCCGATCCCAGAGCTCCCGAACCCGGAAGAAGCGGCTTCGGCTCCCCGATACCGCGGCCACCAACAGAGCTTGATGCGGAAAGGAAACAGGTATCGGGGGAAGCTAGGGGACCCCTACCCAGAGAGGTGCTAGCCCCAGGGCCCTCCAGAGCCTGAAGAGGAGAGGGAGACCCCCCCGACCAGGCTCGGCCCTGAAATAGATTCCCAGAGTCGGGAAAGATTCTCTCTGCTCCGATCCCTGTAGGGACAGGAAGAACACTGGAGAGTGGGAGGGGAGGGGGCCTTTTAATCTCTCTCGCTTCCTGTCCCTACAGAGACCAATAGGACAACCTCCATGGGTGCTGTCATGGAGGGACGTCCTGGAAAGTACCTCTTTCTTTTTGAAGAGACCTTTCCGGGTCTAAACACGCAAACTATTACAATAAAACGTTGAAATCAAATCCAAGCTATTATAAAACTGTAGAAAAAAAAAAAAATCCTTCTCAGTGCCAGCCGCCCTTATTCCCAAGAGAATCCAGAGATGGTCAGCACTCCAAGCGTCTTTCACCATATTTCCAGGAGCAGTGATGCATTATCAATCTCCACAGGACTGAGACCCTTACCCGGCGTACCATAATACCACAAATGAACGGAGGTTACAAGCAACAAGAGGGCACACATGTAGTACTACATGCCCGCTGGCGCTATCCAAATGAATGAGCTACCTTGTAGTACATGGAGGTGCCAAGTTGAAGTTCTCTGCTCCAGGTAATAATGGGGATCAAGTGACATGAGCTCCCTCTATGACATCCATATGGTGTATGGGACGATCCCCTTAGAAGTGATGCTCTCCAGCTGTTTCAAAACTACAACTCCCAGCATGCCCAGACTGCCTACAGCCATCAGCCTACAGCTGGGCATGGTGGGAGTTGTAGTTTTACAACAGCTGGAGAGCCGCAGGTTGGCCATGCCTGCCTTAGGAGGTCCAGCATGACAACCCACTGACAGCAGTGCCCGTCACTAAACATAGGCTGAAAGATGTCCAAGAACCCTCTTGTAAATCGAGTACATGAAATATGAATTCTGAAGTTTTACTTATTTTCTTTTGTCAAGTAAAAAGTAAAGTGAGAGTATGTTAAAAATGCACAAGGATGGTAAGGAGAATTGTATAAAGACCTCAGGACCCGGCATTGGATTTGACATGGATTTTGATGTGGAGTAACCCAAATCCAATGCACATGAATGCGGCTTCCGCAACATCATTCACATCAAGGAAAATTAAAAAAAAAATAAAAACCATAATAAGCAGCATGCAATATGTTTATCCCTGCAGATTCCTCGTGGAAGATTTAACCTCAATAAAAAGCACTAATCCTCATCTGACATCTATCTTGCAGAGAAAACCGTATTTCCCATTTCTGAATCTTACAAGTATGAACATGGCACAAATCATCTGGCGCCGAACACCACCAGTATATTAAATGCGGCCCCTAATCCATAGAGCATGGAGTTCTTTCATTACAAGCAGGAGAGCAACATGGCCGATTTCTCCATGCATCCTGTGCATAATGCCCTGCCAACATTTAAATTAGAATAGGCCATTTGTAAGATTATCACGGAGGTCCCCTATAAACGTGCACATACATGGGAGCTCCGCACTATAGACCAGCAGGAGATTTCTGCTCACTCCAACTTCCTTAATAAAACTGCCTCATGAAAAGGAGCTTCCTGTATGTACAGGGTGTGCTGGGGATGTCACCTATACCTGCACAGTATATACACTCCGATCTATAGAACCATCCAGCCTGTATGTACTGGGTGTGCTGGGGATGTCACCTATACCTGCACAGTATATACACTCCTATCTATAGACCCATACAGCCTGTATGTACAGGGTGTGCTGGGGAGGTCACCAATACGTGCACAGTATATACACTCCGATCTATAGAACCATACAGCCTGTATGTACTGGGTGTGCTGGGGATGTCACCTATACGTGCACAGTATATACACTCCGATCTATAGAACCATACTGCCTGTATGTACTGGGTGTGCTGGGGATGTCACCAATACGTGCACAGTATATACACTCCGATCTATAGAACCATACAGCCTGTATGTACTGGGTGTGCTGGGGATGTCACCTATACGTGCACAGTATATACACTCCGATCTATAGAACCATACTGCCTGTATGTACAGGGTGTGCTGGGGATGTCACCTATACGTGCACAGTATATACACTCCGATCTATAGACCCATACTGCCTGTATGTACAGGGTGTGCTGGGGATGTCACCTATACGTGCACAGTATATACACTCCGATCTATAGACCCATACTGCCTGTATGTACAGGGTGTGCTGGGGATGTCACCTATACGTGCACAGTATATACACTCCGATCTATAGACCCATACTGCCTGTATGTACTGGGTGTGCTGGGGATCTCACCTATACGTGCACAGTATATACACTCCTATCTATAGACCCATACTGCCTGTATGCACAGGGTGTGCTGGGGATGTCACCTATACGTGCACAGTATACACACTCCGATCTATAGACCCATACTGCCTGTATGTACTGGGTGTGCTGGGGATGTCACCTATACGTGCACAGTATATACACTCATATCTATAGAACCATACAGCCTGTATGTACTGGGTGTGCTGGGGATGTCACCTATACCTGCACAGTATACACACTCCGATCTATAGAACCATACAGCCTGTATGTACTGGATGTGTTGGGGATGTCACCTATACCTGCACAGTATACACACTCCTATCTATAGAACCATATTACCTGTATGTACTGGATGTGTTGGGGATGTCACCTATACGTGCACAGTATATACACTCCGATCTATAGACCCATACTGCCTGTATGTACTGGGTGTGCTGGGGATCTCACCTATACGTGCACAGTATATACACTCCGATCTATAGACCCATACTGCCTGTATGTACAGGGTGTGCTGGGGATGTCACCTATACGTGCACAGTATATACACTCCGATCTACAGATCCATACAGCCTGTATGTACTGGATATGCTGGGGATGTCACCTATACGTGCACAGTATACACACTCCGATCTATAGACCCATACTGCCTGTATGTACTGGGTGTGCTGGGGATGTCACCTATACGTGCACAGTATATACACTCCGATCTATCGACCCATACTGAATGTATGTACTGTGTGTGCTGGGGATGTCACCTATACGTGCACAGTATATACACTCCTATCTATAGACCCATACAGCCTGTATGTACTGGATATGCTGGGGATGTCACCAATACGTGCACAGTATATACACTCCGATCTATAGAACCATACAGCCTGTATGTACTGGGTGTGCTGGGGATGTCACCTATACGTGCACAGTATATACACTCCGATCTATAGAACCATACTGCCTGTATGTACTGGGTGTGCTGGGGATGTCACCTATACGTGCACAGTATATACACTCCGATCTATAGACTCATACTGCCTGTATGTACTGGGTGTGCTGGGGATGTCACCTATACGTTCACAGTATATACACTCCGATCTATAGAACCATACTGCCTGTATGTACTGGGTGTGCTGGGGATGTCACCAATACGTGCACAGTATATACACTCCGATCTATAGACTCATACTGCCTGTATGTACTGGGTGTGCTGGGGATGTCACCTATACGTTCACAGTATATACACTCCGATCTATAGAACCATACTGCCTGTATGTACTGGGTGTGCTGGGGATGTCACCAATACGTGCACAGTATATACACTCCGATCTATAGACTCATACTGCCTGTATGTACTGGGTGTGCTGGGGATGTCACCTATACGTTCACAGTATATACACTCCGATCTATAGAACCATACTGCCTGTATGTACTGGGTGTGCTGGGGATGTCACCTATACGTGCACAGTATATACACTCCGATCTATAGACCCATACAGCCTGTATGTACTGGGTGTGCTGGGGATGTCACCTATATGTGCACAGTATATACACTCCGATCTATAGAACCATACAGCTTGTATGTACAGGATGTACTGGGGATGTCACCTATACGTGCACAGTATATACACTCCGATCTATAGAACCATATTACCTGTATGTACAGGGTGTGCTGGGGATGTCACGTATACATGGACAGTATATACACTCATATCTGTAGAACCATACAGACTGTATGTACTTGATGTGCTGGAGATGTCGCCTATACATCTTCAGTATATACTGTTCACTGCTATCTATAGAACCATACAGCCTGTATGTACTGGAGATGTCACCTATACATGTACAGTATACACTGCTATCTATAGAACCATACAGCCTGTGTGTACTGGAGATGTCACCTATACATGTACAGTATACACTGCTATCTATAGAACCATACTGACTGTATATACTGGATGTACTGGAGATGTCACCTATACGTGCACAGTATATACACTCATATCTAGAGGCCCATACTGCCTGTATGTACTGGATGTAGGACTGAAACGATTCATCGATTTAATCAATGTAATAGAGGCCAAAAAAAATCCTTGATGCAGTTATTCTGTGATTTGGCATGTATATAAATTTATTGGCGGGGGGGGGGGCACCTGTAATTTGGCATGTATAACGTTATTGGGGGGAGGGGTTAATGGGGGCACCTGTGATTTGGCACATGAAGAGGCTGATCTGGGGGAGTGGGGGACATGGTGGATGGCATGGAGGCACTGGGGAAGGAAGACATCATGGCAATCTGGATGGAGGGGCTGATGGGGGCACTAGAGGACATGGCATGGAGGGGCTGCTGCTGATCTGATGGCACTGGGGGACATGGTGGATGGCATAGGAGGCATTGGGGAAGGGGGACATCATGGCAATCCAGATGGCATGGAGGGGCTGATAGTAGTGCCATCATGGGGGCACTGGGGGACATGACATGGAGGGGCTGCTGATCTGATGGTACTGGGGGGGGGGGGGACATGGTGGATGGCATAGGAAGCACTGGGAAAGGGGGAAAGTTTTATAAAGCAATACGTTATTTTAAGAGGGTTTTTCTTATTAGATTACTCAATTGCAAAAAATAATCAATAGAATACTCGATTACTTAAATAATAGTTTACTGCAGCCCTAACGGGATGTGCTGGAGATGTCACCTATACATGTACAGTATATACACTATCTATAGAACCATACTTCCTGTATGTACTGGATATGCTATAGATGTCACCTATACATCTATAGAACCATATTACCTGTATGTACTGGATGTGTTGGGGATGTCACCTATACGTGCACAGTATATACACTCCGATCTATAGACCCATACTGCCTGTATGTACTGGGTGTGCTGGGGATCTCACCTATACGTGCACAGTATATACACTCCGATCTATAGACCCATACTGCCTGTATGTACAGGGTGTGCTGGGGATGTCACCTATACGTGCACAGTATACACACTCCGATCTATAGACCCATACTGCCTGTATGTACTGGGTGTGCTGGGGATGTCACCTATACGTGCACAGTATATACACTCCGATCTATCGACCCATACTGAATGTATGTACTGTGTGTGCTGGGGATGTCACCTATACGTGCACAGTATATACACTCCTATCTATAGACCCATACAGCCTGTATGTACTGGATATGCTGGGGATGTCACCAATACGTGCACAGTATATACACTCCGATCTATAGAACCATACAGCCTGTATGTACTGGGTGTGCTGGGGATGTCACCTATACGTGCACAGTATATACACTCCTATCTATAGACTCATACTGCCTGTATGTACTGGGTGTGCTGGGGATGTCACCTATACGTTCACAGTATATACACTCCGATCTATAGAACCATACTGCCTGTATGTACTGGGTGTGCTGGGGATGTCACCTATACGTGCACAGTATATACACTCCGATCTATAGACCCATACAGCCTGTATGTACTGGGTGTGCTGGGGATGTCACCTATATGTGCACAGTATATACACTCCGATCTATAGAACCATACAGCTTGTATGTACAGGATGTACTGGGGATGTCACCTATACGTGCACAGTATATACACTCCGATCTATAGAACCATATTACCTGTATGTACAGGGTGTGCTGGGGATGTCACGTATACATGGACAGTATATACACTCATATCTGTAGAACCATACAGACTGTATGTACTTGATGTGCTGGAGATGTCGCCTATACATCTTCAGTATATACTGTTCACTGCTATCTATAGAACCATACAGCCTGTATGTACTGGAGATGTCACCTATACATGTACAGTATACACTGCTATCTATAGAACCATACAGCCTGTGTGTACTGGAGATGTCACCTATACATGTACAGTATACACTGCTATCTATAGAACCATACTGACTGTATATACTGGATGTACTGGAGATGTCACCTATACGTGCACAGTATATACACTCATATCTAGAGGCCCATACTGCCTGTATGTACTGGATGTAGGACTGAAACGATTCATCGATTTAATCAATGTAATAGAGGCCAAAAAAAATCCTTGATGCAGTTATTCTGTGATTTGGCATGTATATAAATTTATTGGCGGGGGGGGGGGGGCACCTGTAATTTGGCATGTATAACGTTATTGGGGGGAGGGGTTAATGGGGGCACCTGTGATTTGGCACATGAAGAGGCTGATCTGGGGGAGTGGGGGACATGGTGGATGGCATGGAGGCACTGGGGAAGGAAGACATCATGGCAATCTGGATGGAGGGGCTGATGGGGGCACTAGAGGACATGGCATGGAGGGGCTGCTGCTGATCTGATGGCACTGGGGGACATGGTGGATGGCATAGGAGGCATTGGGGAAGGGGGACATCATGGCAATCCAGATGGCATGGAGGGGCTGATAGTAGTGCCATCATGGGGGCACTGGGGGACATGACATGGAGGGGCTGCTGATCTGATGGTACTGGGGGGGGGGGGGGGGGGAACATGGTGGATGGCATAGGAAGCACTGGGAAAGGGGGAAAGTTTTATAAAGCAATACGTTATTTTAAGAGGGTTTTTCTTATTAGATTACTCAATTGCAAAAAATAATCAATAGAATACTCGATTACTTAAATAATAGTTTACTGCAGCCCTAACGGGATGTGCTGGAGATGTCACCTATACATGTACAGTATATACACTATCTATAGAACCATACTTCCTGTATGTACTGGATATGCTATAGATGTCACCTATACATCTATAGAACCATACTGCCTGTATGTAATGGATGTGCTGGGGATGTCACCTATATGTGCACAGTATACACACCTTTCTATACGGCCATACTGGCCGTATGTGCTGGAGATGTCACCTATACGTGCACAGTATATACACTCCTATCTATAGACCCATACAGCCTGTGTGTACTGGAGATGTCACCTATACGTGCACAGTATATACACTCCTATCTATAGACCTATACAGCCTGTATGTACTGGATGTGTTGGGGATGTCACCTATACGTGCACAGTATATACACTCCTATCTATAGGCCCATACAACCTGGATGTACTGGAGATGTCACCTATACCTGCACAGTATACACACTCCTATCTATAGACCTATACAGCCTGTATGTACTGGATATGCTGGGGATGTCACCTATACCTGCACAGTATACACACTCCTATCTATAGACCCATACAGCCTGTATGTCCTGGGGATGTCACCTATACCTGCACAGTGTACACAATCCTATCTATAGACCCATACAGCCTGTATGTACTGGATATGCTGGGGGTGTCACCTATACCTGCACAGTATATACACTCCTATCTATAGACCCATACAGCCTGTATGTACAGGATGTCCTGGGGATGTCACCTATACGTGCACAGTATATACACTCCTATCTATAGACCCATACAGCCTGTGTGTACAGGATGTCCTGGGGATGTCACCTATACCTGCACAGTATACACACTCCTATCTATAGACCCATACAGCCTGTGTGTACAGGATGTCCTGGGGATGTCACCTATACCTGCACAGTATACACACTCCTATCTATAGACCCATACAGCCTGTGTGTACTGGATGTCCTGGGGATGTCACCTATACCTGCACAGTGTACACACTCCTATCTATAGACCCATACAGCCTGTATATACAGGATGTCCTGGGGATGTCACCTATACCTGCACAGTGTACACACTCCTATCTATAGACCCATACAGCCTGTGTGTACTGGATGTCCTGGGGATGTCACCTATACCTGCACAGTATACACACTCCTATCTATAGACCCATACAGCCTGTGTGTACAGGATGTCCTGGAGATGTCACCTATACCTGCACAGTATATACACTCCGATCTATAGACCCATACAGCCTGTATGTACTGGATATGCTGGGGGTGTCACCTATACCTGCACAGTATACACACTCCTATCTATAGACCCATACAGCCTGTGTGTACTGGATGTCCTGGGGATGTCACCTATACGTGCACAGTATATACACTCCTATCTATAGACCCATACAGCCTGTGTGTACTGGATGTCCTGGGGATGTCACCTATACCTGCACAGTGTACACACTCCTATCTATAGACCCATACAGCCTGTATATACAGGATGTCCTGGGGATGTCACCTATACCTGCACAGTATATACACTCCTATCTATAGACCCATACAGCCTGTGTGTACTGGATGTCCTGGGGATGTCACCTATACCTGCACAGTGTACACACTCCTATCTATAGACCCATACAGCCTGTATATACAGGATGTCCTGGGGATGTCACCTATACCTGCACAGTGTACACACTCCTATCTATAGAACCATACAGCCTGTATATACAGGATGTCCTGGGGATGTCACCTATACCTGCACAGTATACACACTCCTATCTATAGACCCATACAGCCTGTGTGTACTGGATGTCCTGGGGATGTCACCTATACCTGCACAGTGTACACACTCCTATCTATAGACCCATACAGCCTGTATATACAGGATGTCCTGGGGATGTCACCTATACCTGCACAGTGTACACACTCCTATCTATAGAACCATACAGCCTGTATATACAGGATGTCCTGGGGATGTCACCTATACCTGCACAGTATACACACTCCTATCTATAGAACCATACAGCCTGTATATACAGGATGTCCTGGGGATGTCACCTATACCTGCACAGTATACACACTCCTATCTATAGACCCATACAGCCTGTGTGTACAGGATGTCCTGGAGATGTCACCTATACGGTGCACAGTATATACACTCCTATCTATAGACCCATACAGCCTGTGTGTACTGGATGTCCTGGGGATGTCACCTATACCTGCACAGTATACACACTCCTATCTATAGACCCATACAGCCTGTGTGTACAGGATGTCCTGGAGATGTCACCTATACGGTGCACAGTATATACACTCCTATCTATAGACCCATACAGCCTGTGTGTACTGGATGTCCTGGGGATGTCACCTATACCTGCACAGTATACACACTCCTATCTATAGACCCATACAGCCTGTGTGTACAGGATGTCCTGGAGATGTCACCTATACGGTGCACAGTATATACACTCCTATCTATAGACCCATACAGCCTGTGTGTACTGGATGTCCTGGGGATCTCACCTATACCTGCACAGTATACACACTCCTATCTATAGACCCATACAGCCTGTATGTACTGGATGTCCTGGGGATGTCACCTATACCTGCACAGTATACACACTCCTATGTATAGGAGTCCTATACACAGCATACACACTCCCGGTGACAGATAATGGCAGGGCTTCCTGGCACAGCCGGTCAGTCACATCCTGCACAATCCGCACGCACTGTATACAGCTGCGCCGTGTGTGACTGTCATCCAGCGCCCGTCTCCTCCACTCACCCATGCTGCTGCTGCCTCCCCTGGTCCCTGTGCCGCTCCGGTCTGCAGCTGCCTCTGGCCGGGTGTATAAGCGGGTATCTTCGGAGGTTTGTGGGACCCAGACGACACCCGGCGAAAATACTCGAGTCACCGCGAGAGCTATGGAGCGCCCAGGGTCTGGGCTAAGAGGAGGAGGACGGGCGGGGGTTGGTTTGTGAGCGCGCCTGCGCACTAGGCAGGTACAGTGCCCATCTTCAGCCCCACCCTGCAGTGCCGCTGCTGCCACCGGTGCTGGCACATGGCATAGCACTGGCTACTGGCTGCTGTATGTGTATGGAGGGACTAATTAGTCAGAAAGATTATACTGAGACTGTAATGAGTAGCTTCCTGACTGAGCTCCTTGTTCTGTAAATATCTTAGGTGACAGGAAAGGGTTTCTAGTATAACACTTTTTTTTCCGAAATCTTGTGGGAACATCTTCCATTTTTTGGGAATTTGGAAATGGAGAATAATAGACAGCGTTGTGTGTAAATGATGGCCCCATACAGCGCTAAACCACCGTACAGCGCTCATTCATACTGTTATATGAATAGGAGCGGTTCTGTTCGTTTAGACCAGATGGTTTATGGCCCCTCGGGTGCTGGTTTGTGTCCTCATGGTTGAGAACCATCCCTAAGTTCACACATGGTCTGTACAATTTATGGAAATATTTTACTGTTCCACTTTTTACATAAAAATGTCTGTTGTGGCTTGTGGGTTTTGGTGACAGCAGAGGATGAGGAGGTATAGAATAGGACAGGAAAGAGGGGACCGGTGCTACAGTTTATGAGGTAGGTATCGGGACTTCTGAACCTTCTGAAACCGTTGTATACTGGTGGATAAGAAAGGGAAAGAGATTCCTGCAGAAGAAGAGCAGCACAGGAGAATCCTTGGACCATGAATGAAGACAGCAGTTGGTCCATAGTGAAGCAGAGTGCATATCCACTGGCCATGTCTTATATGTGTGATACGTACGGGTCTCACTTTTTGAAACCTTTCTTATTGGTAGAATAGATGGTACCATGGCCCCATTTGCCAATTTTTACCCAATATAATTCACTGGTGAAGTGGTTGTTCTTGTATGCCTCCCTGGAATCAGCAGCTGGGAACTCCTTTACTGTGCCCCTACACACACACACACACACACACACATATAGTGCCTTGCAAAAGTATTCACCCCCGTTGACTTTTTTCATGTCTTGGTGCCTCACAACCTGGAATTAACATGGATTGTTTGAGGATTTGCATAATTTAATTTACAGAACATGCTCACAACTTTGAAGATATTTGTTTATTGGAGAAGCAAATAACAGAAAAAGTCAATGTGCATAAATATTCACCCTCCTAAAGTCAATACTTTGTAGAGCCACCTTTTGCAGCAATCACAGCTCCAAGTCGCTTTGGATAAGTCTCTATGATCTTCCCACATCTTACCACTGGGATTTTTGCCAATTTCTCCTTGCAAAACTGCTCCAGCTCCTTCAAGTTGGATGGTTTGCGCTTCTGAACAGCAATCTTTAAGTCAGACCACAGATTTTCGATTGGATTTAGATCTGGGCTTTGACTAGGCCATTCCAACACATTTACATGTATCCCCTTAAACCACTCAAGTGTTGCTTTAGCAGTGTGTTTGGGGTCATTGTCCGGCTGGAAGGAGAACCTCCGTCCTAGCCTCAAATCACGCACAGAGTGGTACAATATCCCTGTATTTAGCACCATCCATCTTTCCCTCAACTCTGACCAGTTTCCCAGTCCCGGCTGCTAAAAAAACATCCCCACAGCATGAATCTGCCACCACCATGTTTCACTGTGGGGATGGTGTTCTTTGGGTGATGTGATGGGTTGGGTTTGCTCCAGACATAGCGTTTTCTTTGATGGCCGAAAAGTTCAATTTTAGCCTCATCAGACCAGAGCACCTTCCTCCATACATTTTGGGAGTCTCCCACATGCCTTTTCGCAAACTTACAACATGCCTTTTTGTTTTTAGCTGAAAGTAATGGCTTTCTTCTGGCCACTCTGCCATAAAGCCCAACTCTGTGGAGTGTA
Organism: Bufo gargarizans; assembly: GCF_014858855.1. Taxonomy (NCBI): domain Eukaryota; kingdom Metazoa; phylum Chordata; class Amphibia; order Anura; family Bufonidae; genus Bufo; species Bufo gargarizans. Next base: position 242,399,184 of record NC_058080.1, on the reverse strand, counting down.
CGGCTTATTGTCATTCTATGTACAGATACTCCAGTCTCTGCTATGGAACTCTGCAGCTCCTCCAGGGTTACCTTAGGTCTCTGTGCTGCCTCTCTGATTAATGCCCTCCTTGCCCAGTCCGTGAGTTTTGGTGGGCTGCCATCTCTTGGCAGGTTTGCTGTTGTGCCATGTTCTTTCCATTTGGTTATGATAGATTTGATGGTGCTCCTGGGGATCATCAAAGATTTGGATATTTTTTTTATAACCTAACCCTGACTTGTACTTCTCAACAACATTGTCCCTTACTTGTTTGGAGAGTTCCTTGGTCTTCATGGCAGTGTTTGGTTCAGTGATGCCTCTTGCTTAGATGTTGCAGCCTCTGGGGCCTTTCAAAAAGGCCTCATGCACACGACCGTTGTGTGCATCCGTGGCCGTTGTGCCGTTTTTTTTCGCGGACCTATTGACTTTCAATGGGTCCGTGGAAAAATCGGAAAATGCACCGTTTTGCAGCCGAGACCGTGATCCGTGTTTCCTGTCCGTCAAAAAAATATGACCTGTCCTATTTTTTTGACGGACAACGGTTCACGGACCCATTCAAGTCAATGGGTCCGTGAAAGAACACAGATGCACACAAGATTGGCATCCGTGTCCGTGATCCGTGGCCGTAGGTTACTTTTATACAGACGGATCCGAAAACTCACCTCTGAAAGCTTTTTCAGAGGTGAGTTTTCACTTCGTGAAAACTCAGATCCGACAGTATATTCTAACACAGAGGCGTTCCCATAGTGATGGGGACGCTTCAGGTTAGAATATACTGAAAAACTGTGTACATGACTGCCCCCTGCTGCCTGGCAGGTGCTGCCAGGCAGCAGGGGGCAGACCCCCCCCCCCCCACCCTGTAGTTAACTCATTGGTGTCCAGTGGGCCCCCCTCCCTCCCTTGTAGTTAACTCATTTGTGTCCAGTGGGCCCCCCCTCCCTCCGCTGTAGATAACTCGTTGGTGGCCAGTGGGCCCTCTCCCCTCCCTCCCCCTCCTAATTAAAATCGCCCCCCCTATCATTGGTGGCAGTGGTGAGTACCGATCGGAGTCCCAGTGTAATCGCTGGGGCTCCGATCGGTAACCATGGCAACCGGGACGCTACTGCAGTCCCGGTTGCCATGGTAGCTTAGCAATTTGTAGAAGCTTCATACTTACCTGAAGAGCTGCGATGTCTGTGTCCGGCCGGGAGCTCCTCCTACTGGTAAGTGACAGATCATTAGGCAATGCGCCGCACAGACCTGTCACTTACCAGTAGGAGGAGCTCCCGGCCGGTCACAGACATCGCAGCTCTTCAGGTAAGTATGAAGCTTCTACAAATTGCTAAGCAACCATGGCAACCGGGACTGCAGTAGCGTCCCGGTTGCCATGGCTACCGATCGAGCCCCAGCGATTACACTGGGACTCCGATCGGTACTCTCCACTGCCACCAATGATAGGGGGGGCGATTTTAATTAAGAGGGGGAGGGAGGGGAGAGGGCCCACTGGCCACCAACGAGTTAACTACAGGGGAGGGAGGGGGGGCCCACTGGACACCAATGAGTTAACTACAGGGGAGGGAGGGGGGGCCCACTGGACACCAATGAGTTAACTACAGGGGAGGGAGGGGGGCCCACTGGACACCAATGAGTTAACTACAGGGGAGGGAGGGGGGCCCACTGGACACCAATGAGTTAACTACAGGGGAGGGAGGGGGGGCCCACTGGACACCAATGAGTTAACTACAGGGGAGGGAGGGGGGGCCCACTGGACACCAATGAGTTAACTACAGGGGAGGGAGGGGGCAGTCATGTACACAGTTTTCCAATATATTCTAACCTGAAGCGTCCCCATCACCATAGGAACGCCTCTGTGTTAGAATATACTGTCGGATCTGAGTTTCACGATGTAGCTCATATCCGACAGTATATTCTAACATAGAGGCGTTCCCATTCAGAAAACTCCAATCCGATGGTATAAAAGAACTCCAGACTTTACATTGAAAGTCAATGGGGACGGATCCGTTTGAAATGGCACCATATTGTGTCAACGTCAAACGGATCCGTCCCCATTGACTTGCATTGTAATTCAGGACGGATCCGTTTGGCTCCGCACGGCCAGGCGGACACCAAAACGACTTTTTTTTCATGTCCGTGGATCCTCCAAAAATCAAGGAAGACCCACGGACGAAAAAACGGTCACGGATCATGGACCTACGGACCCCGTTTTTGCGGACCGTGAAAAAAAACTGTCGTGTGCATGAGGCCAAAAGGTGTGTATATGTAATAACAGATCATGTGACACTTAGATTGCACACAGGTGGACATCATTTCGCTAAGGGTACTTTCACACTTGCGTTGTTTGATTCCGGCAGGCAGTTCCGTTGCCTGAACTGACTGCCTGATCAGGCAAACTGTATGCAAACGGATGTCATTTTTTCTGACTGATCAGGCATTTTTCAGACTGATCAGGATCCTGATCAGTCTGAAAAATGCCTGATCAGTCAGAAAAATGCATTGCAATACCGGATCCGTTTTTCCGGTGTCATCAGGCAAAACGGATCAGTTTTTTTTTCATTTTTAAAGGTCTGCGCATGCGCAGACCGGAAGGACGGATCCGGCATTCCGGTATTTTGAATGCCGGATCCGGCACTAATACATTCCTATGGAAAAAAATGCCGGATCCGGCATTCAGGCAAGTCTTCAGTTTTTTTCGCCGGAGATAAAACCGTAGCATGCTACGGTTTTCTCTTTTGCCTGATCAGTCAAAACTACTGAACTGAAGACATCCTGATGCAAACTGAACAGATTACTCTCCATTCAGAATGCATGGGGATATGCCTGATCAGTTATTTTCCGGTATAGAGCCACTGTGACGGAACTCTATGCCGGAAAAGAAAAACGCTAGTGTGAAAGTACCCTAATTATGTGACTTCTCAAGGTAATTGGTTGCACCAGAGATTTTTATGGGCTTCCTAACAAAGGGGGTGAATACATACGCACATGCCAATTTTCTGTTTTCTATTTCTGAACAATAGTTTTATTTATATATTTTCCTCATTTAATTTCACCAACTTAGACTATTGTGTTCTGATCCATCACGTAAAATTCAGAATAACAAAACATTGAACTTAAGGCTGTAATGTAACAAAATACAAAAAAAGTCAAGGGGGTGAATACTTTTGCAAGGCACTGTAAACACGGAACTATGACAGTTCTGTCCTGTTGATGCACCATAAATGTGTAAAATTAGAAAACCCCTTTAAAAATCCCACTGGGAGACAAAACATTTCCTTCCAGTGTTCTACACTCCCTTCAATATCGACAAGTACAGAAATCCACATGACCATCTTCTTTTCTATAGCGTAGTAGCTGTGATAGCATGCACCTGTACTTTATTTCATATTGTTTGGAGGTGTTGCTCTAACTTTGTTTTCTGCCTAAGTATGAAGACTTGATAATGCAATGACTGAGCTCTTTCTTCCCATTACAAGGCTATGATGACCAAAAAGAAGGAAAGGACATAATGGGACCTCACAAACTGGTCCTGGGCATTGACTCCTTTTTATTACATACAGTTAGGTCCTGGACAGTGATACAAGTTTTGGCATTTTAGTTGAGTGCCAAAATATATTCAAGATAGTTATATAATCAGTATGGATATGGGCTTAAAGTGCATGTAGTACCCCAGAGTGGCACTACCATTCCTTCACCCTGCTACTGTCTCTAATAGGCTAACACTAATGTAATCTGTGTAGTTATTCCAAGTCCTCCTACACTGTGCATTCATAATAATAGGGGCATGGCCTGAATGGGCTTTGCCCCTCATGGTGCCATTGAAACATGGATTTTTGGTTCTGTGGTGTTTTCTTTTTCTCTCACAAAGACCGTGATTCTGTCACAAAGACCGTGATCGCCGTACAGTGTGCTGTCTTACTGGCGCTAGAGTTCGACACATCGGGTTGACAGATTACTGGGAGGGGCTGGAGAAGATCCAGCGTTCATGGTCCATATTGGAACCAATGACAAAGTTAGGGGTAGGTGGAGAGTCCTTAAAAATGATTTCAGGGATTTAGGTCAAAAGCTTAGGGCAAGGACCTCAAAGGTAGTATTTTCCGAAATACTACCTGTACCACGGGTCACACAAGAAAGGCAGCGGGAGATTAGGGAGATTAACAAGTGGCTCAAGAACTGGCGTAGGAAGGAGGGCTTTGGGTTCCTGGAGAACTGGGCCGACTTCTCTATCGGCTACAGGCTCTATCGTAGGGACGGGCTGCACCTCAATGGGGAAGGGGCAGCTGTGTTGGGGAAGAAGATGGCTAGAAGGTTGGAGGAGTGTTTAAACTAGGGACTGGGGGGGGGGGGGAATTATGTTATAGGATGGGAAGATAGTGCAGATAGAGACCGGGGGCAAGGTAATGGGACTGGGGGAGGAATGGAAGGAGGGACTAGAACAGTTCAGAAGGAAAGGTGTAGGGTAAAAAATATACATAAACCTCTCAAATGTATGTATACTAATGCCAGAAGCCTGACTAATAAAACTGGTGAACTGGAATTAGTGATGTGTGAGGAGGACTATGACATAGTGGGAATAACTGAGACATGGCTGGATGATAGCTATGACTGGGCAGTTAATGTACAGGGTTACAGTCTGTTTAGAAAGGATCGTCAAAACCGGAGAGGGGGAGGAGTCTGCCTTTATGTAAAGTCCGGTCTAAAGCCCACACTCCGTGAAGATATAAGTGAGGGACATGAACATGTGGAGTCACTGTGGGTAGAGATACATGGCGCTAAAAACAATAATAAATTACTAATAGGAGTTTACTATAAACCACCTAATATACCAGAGTCCACAGAAAATCTACTACTAAATGAGATTGACAAGGCGGCAAATCATAATGAGGTGGTTATTATGGGGGACTTCAACTACCCAGATATAGACTGGGAAACTGAAACTTGTATATCTCATAAAGGAAACAGGTTCTTGGCAATAACCAAAGACAATTACCTCTCCCAACTGGTTCAGGACCCGACTAGAGGGACGGCCATACTGGACTTAGTATTAACCAATAGGCCTGACAGAACAACAGACGTGCAGGTTGGGGGACACCTGGGAAATAGTGACCATAAAGTAATAACCTTCCAATTATCATTCAAAAGAGCGTTTCTACAGGGAGGAACAAAAATACCAAACTTCAAAAAAGCTAAATTTAGCCAACTAAGAGAGGCCATAGGCCTAACTAAATGGGATAAAGTCCTCACAAATAAAAATACAGCCACAAAATGGGATATCTTTAAAAACATCCTAAAATCTCAGTGTGAGAGGTACATACCGTATGGGAATAAAAGGTTAAGGAACAAAAAGAAACCAATGTGGATAAACAGAACTGTAAAGAAAGCAATAAATGACAAAAAGAAAGCATATAAAACACTGAAACAGGAGGGTAGCACGGAAGCACTGAAAAACTATAAGGAAAAAAATAGAACATGTAAAAAATAAATAGCGGCCAAACTAGAGACCGAGAGATTAATTGCCAAAGAGAGTAAAACTAACCCTAAAATGTTCTTCAATTATATAAATGTTAAAAAGTATAAATCTGAAGGTGTCGGCCCGTTAAAGAGTAATGAGGGGGGAGTCGCAGAGAGCGACGAGGAGAAAGCAAAGTTCTTAAATATTTTTTTCTCCAATGTATTCACTGAGGAAAATAAACTGTCAGATGACATGCCGAATGTTGAAATAAATTCCCCATTAAAAGTGTACTGTCTGACCCAGGAAGAAGTGCAACAGCGACTTAAAAAGATTAAAATAGACAAATCGCCAGGACCGGATGGCATACACCCCAGTATCTTAAGGGAATTAAGTAATGTCATAGCCAGACCCTTATTTCTGATATTTGCAGACTCTATATTGACAGGGAATGTCCCACAGGATTGGCGCATGGCAAATGTGGTGGCAATATTCAAAAAGGGTCCAAAAACAGAGCCTGGAAACTATAGGCCGGTAAGTTTAACATCTGTTGTGGGTAAACTGTTTGAAGGTTTTCTGAGAGATGCTATGTTAGAGCATCTTAACGGAAATAAGCAAATAACGCCATATCAGCATGGCTTCGTGAGGGATCGGTCATGTCAAACTAATTTAATCAGTTTCTATGAGGAGGTAAGTTCTAGACTTGACAGCGGCGAATCAATGGATGTCGTGTATCTAGACTTCTCCAAAGCATTTGACACTGTACCACATAAAAGGTTAGTATATAAAATGAGAATGCTCGGACTGGGAGAAAACGTCTGTAAGTGGGTAAGTAACTGGCTGAGTGATAGAAAACAGAGGGTGGTTATTAATGGTACATACTCAGATTGGGTCACTGTCACTAGTGGAGTACCTCAGGGGTCAGTATTGGGCCCTATTCTCTTCAATATATTTATTAATGATCTCGGAGAAGGCTTGCACAGTAAAATTTTCACAGATGACACTAAACTGTGTAAAGTAATTAACACTGAAGAGGACAGCATACTACTACAGAGGGATCTCGATAGATTGGAGGCTTGGGCAGATAAGTGGCAGATGAGGTTTAACACTGACAAATGTAAAGTTATGCACATGGGAAGGAATAATGCAAGTCACCCGTACTTATTAAATGGTAAAACACTCGGTTACACTGACATGGAAAAGGACCTAGGAATTTTAATAAACAGCAAACTAAGCTGCAAAAAACAGTGTCAGACAGCTGCTGCCAAGGCCAATAAAATAATGGGTTGCATCAAAAGGGGCATAGATTCCCGTGATGAGAACATAGTCTTACCACTTTACAAATCACTAGTCAGACCACACATGGAGTACTGTGTACAGTTCTGGGCTCCTGTAAACAAGGCAGACATAGCAGAGCTGGAGAGGGTCCAGAGGAGGGCAACTAAAGTAATAACTGGAATGGGGCAACTACAGTACCCTGAAAGATTATCAAAATTAGGGTTATTCACTTTAGAAAAAAGACGACTGAGGGGAGATCTAATTAATATGTATAAATATATCAGGGGTCAGTACAGAGATCTATCCCATCAGCTATTTATCCCCAGGACTGTGACTGTGACGAGGGGACATCCTCTGCGTCTGGAGGAAAGAAGGTTTGTACACAAACATAGAAGAGGATTCTTTACGGTAAGAGCAGTGAGACTATGGAACTCTCTGCCTGAGGAGGTGGTGATGGTGAGTACAATAAAGGAATTCAAGAGGGGCCTGGATGTATTTCTGGAGTGTAATAATATTACAGGCTATAGCTACTAGAGAGGGGTCGTTGATCCCGGGAGTTATTCTGATTGCCTGATTGGAGTCGGGAAGGAATTTTTATTCCCCTAAAGTGTGGAAAATTGGCTTCTACCTCACAGGGTTTTTTGCCTTCCTCTGGATCAACTTGCAGGATAACAGGCCGAACTGGATGGACAAATGTCTTTTTTCGGCCTTATGTACTATGTTACTATGTTCTTGTTATTTCTCCTCAGATGTCAAGTGAGCCAGTGTTATTCTGGACAGCTTCAGGATTGGACAATTGGATGGCTGGTCAGCGTTGCTATTGGATAAATCGGTTGCTGTTCAGTTGCTGGGCCTGTTTCTATTTTTATCTAGTTTCCTGATTGGTTTTCGGAGGTTTGTGGCGGGAATGTCACCTATTTATCGAGGCACCTTACCTGTGGATTTCAATCGCCGTGTCAAGATGAAAGAAGAAGCTCGTATTAATTCAGTAATGGACTTTATTATTTATTTAGAATGGTATTTATATAGGTATTTTAAAGTTGGTTGATTTATGTAACCCCCAAGATTTTAATAAAGACCGCGGCCTTTTCATCCACAAGAGGTTTGTGTCAATTATTTATTATTTAATTCATTATGGTTGAATATGGCACCATATTGCTATGAAACTGTTATGTTCATGTAATGTGCCAGGTTCACCAGCAGGTGGCAGAAGATATGGCAGACAGATTTTTAGATAGAATAGAACTGCCCAGTTTGGGCAGAAATGGGCTAGTCCTTTTTCCTACCAAGGGAGAGGTTGCAGGAAGTTTTAGTTTGGTTCTAGTCTAATGTTGGGAGCAGACGAGTCAAGATGTAGCAGTGAGGGGAAGGGTCCCCCTCCTGCAGCAGGAGTCTCCCAAGGGAAGCAGCTTATAGAGAACCATGACACCTTACAGATACAGAGTATTGCGAGGGGGTCAGCAGTCAAAGGCACGCCACTCCAAACATACCAGAACTGCTACAAAGTCCAGCTACCAGACGGAAGCCAGAGTCTAGTACAGCAGAGAAAGACACAGCTAGGTATTCAAGGTTGTCTATGTCTACCAGTTTACCCCAAAACCTGCTGGAACCAAGAGAAAGATTGCATTTTGTCTGGATGCAAGTTTATTCAAGTAAAGCTGTTGAACTTTCACCAAGTCTGGACTCGACTTATTCTCCACCTCCTACAACTCTACCCAGGGCCGGCTCCAGGTTCATGTGGGCCCTTGGGCGATAAATCCCAGTGGGCCCCCATGAGGCATTTTTTTACATTGACATGTCCCCCTGTGGCTCCCACACGATATAATGACCCCCAGTGGCCCCTATACAGTATAATGACTACTAGTGGCCCTTCACACAGTATAATGACTACTAGTGGCCCTTCACACAGTATAATGAACCCCCAATCCCCCCCCCCCCCACTGTATAATGACCACCTGTGGCCCTGTATTCAGAATAATAACCCCCAGTCGCCCCCATTCAGAATAATGACCCCCAGTAGCCCCCACACTGGGGGAATACTGTATGGAGGGGGCTCTGGGGGTCATTATACTGAATGGAGGGTCATTGGTGATCATTATACTAAATGGGGGACACTGGGGGTCATTATACTATGTAAAGGGCCCTCACAGTATAATGACCCCACAGTGACCCTCCATTCAGAATAATGACCCCCAGTCGCCCCCACACTGGGGGTTATACTGTATGGAGGGGGCACGAGGGGTTATTATATTTAATGGGGGCTCTGGTGGTCATTATGCTAAATAGAGGGTCAATGGGGATCATTATACTAAATGGGGGGCACTGGGAGTCATTATACTGTGTAAGGGGCCCTCACAGTGTGATGAATGACCCCCCAGTGGCCCCCTCACATACCTATCATTGCAGGGGAGCTGGCGGTCCTGTCATTCACTAACCGCAGCTCCCTGCGCTCCTTCTCTTCGGCGGCCCGCTGCAGCAGTGAGCCAGGCCTGGAGGAGATAAGAAGATGTGCAGTGATGTAGCTAGAACTGACTGGGCCCCACAGCAAATTTTAGTACGCCCCCCTCCCCCCCAATGTGTGTTCACATCACGTTTTTCCTATCGGTTTGATGTATACCAGGCATATCCAAACTGCGGCCCTCCAGCTGTTGCAAAACTACAACTCCCAGCATGCTCTAATAGCTGTAAGCTATGCAGGCATGCTGGGAGTTGTAGTTTTGGAACAGCTGGAGGGCCGCAGTTTGGACATGCCTGATGTATACAAATGTGCAGCATTCCAAGTTTTTGTATCCTGCAGAGTCAAGTAAAAAATGCATATATGTTTTTTTACAATGGAACTGTATGGTGACCGGACGCCACTGTACGGCATCAGTCTGAGGCATCTGTTAACGCATACATTTTTGGTATACATTAAATGGATGGCACAAATGGGATGTGAACCCAGCCCTAGTGTCAGAATAAGCCCCAGTACACAGCGGAGCAGCGTGGCGGAGAGGGGAGGCCGCCATGTACTGACAGAGCGCTACCTGGTTCTGGTGGTCCGGGATGAGGACTGTGCTTCCCAAGGATCATTTTCTACTGGGAAATACAGGGCACAATATAATACACTAGAGTCTATATAATATAAAGATATTAGCCCTACCACCGAATAATAATACAATTAGGGGGTCATTTATTATATATAAATACGTCTATGTTAGGCGTATTTCTGACACAGATTGTGGCGCAAAGGTCCTTAGCACCGCAATCTGTATCTTTTCCCGCTCATGCCAGGTCTAAAAAAAGTGGTGTGGGCATGGAAGGGGACACAGTTATGGCCATGCAGTTATTGGATACCACCGCCATATAGTGATAACACGCCATAAAATGATAAAACCACCATACAGTGACCGGATAAAAGGGTATAAGAGGGCACAGTACACGGAATGACTATGGGCACTGCACAGGGTGTGGTAAGAGGGCACAATGCAGGGTATAAAGGGGGTACAGTACAGGGTGGGGGGCACAGTCACATGACCCTGTGACGTTAGAAGATCCTTATGGTGAATGCGGTTCAGATGCCACCATACTGAGAGGCAGAGGAGTGAGACAGGGGCCCTGGATGGACAGGAGGGGTGGACACAGCAAGTAGGGGGAAGGGGCTCTGAGGGGGATTCATACAAGAAGTAGGGGAAGGAGGTCTGTGCAGGGCAGCAACAGGAGATAGGAGGGTGAAACAGGAGCTCTGGATGGACAGGAGGGGTGGACACAGCAAGTAGGGGGAAGGGGCTCTGAGGGGGATTCATACAAGAAGTAGGGGCAGGAGGTCTGTGCAGGGCAGCAATAGGAGATAGGAGGGTGAAACAGGAGCTCTGGATACATGAGGGAGGAAAGGAGACAGCAGGGGCCCCATGAGGATGAGATAGTACAGGATATGTGGGGGGGGGGCAGATGTGGGGGGGGGGGGCAGGTATCATGGAGGCAAACTGCTTAATGAAACAGTAACACAACTAAATAGAATGAAGCAGCAGCCGATCGGAGAGTCCCCCCCCCCCCCCCCTTCTGTCCCACAGACAAGAGACAGTCACAGTGCAGACTCACTCACAGCTCCAGCTCCAGCCCTCCGGTCTCTCTCCTCAGGCAGCATGTGTCCTGTGTAGAGGGGGCGTGTCCTGTGTAGAGGGGGCGTGTTCTGAGTCTCTGCAGCTCAGAGGGCCCACCAAAGGGGTACTGCGTAAGTGAAGTGACAGCAGTGAGAGCTCCCATCTGTATTGATGGAAGTGCTCATAGCAGCTCAGTGGGCCCCCCCAGGAGCATTGGGCCCCGGCACTTGCCCGGGGATGCCGGGTTATGACGCCGGCCCTGACTCTACCCCCTTTATTGCTCCAGTCTCTAACCCTGGGGATCGATGGTATCCAGGTAGGAGCACCGTGACACACACAAACTACTAAGGCCGCACCATACCACTCAGCATTCCTATAAACCTGGGACACAATGGGCTTTGGGCAGTGGCACGTTGCATGCAGACTTTCAGCTTTAATTTGAGGGTATTCACATCCTAATTGGAAGTTATTAGGAATTATAGCTCTTTAAAGGGTTTCTGTCCCCCCAATTTTCGTCACTTGAAATTGCATTTCTTTTATTTAAGTATGCCCCTGTTTTCGTGTAATTTTATCTTTTATTATATGCAAATGAGCCTCTAGGAGCCGGGGGGGGGGGGGGGGGCGTTGCACCTGCTCCTAGAGGCTCTGTTCGCCTACCTCATTTCCACATTCTTAACCCCAGGGCGATAAGTGACGATGAAATTAAATCTGGTTAAAAACAATGACCATCTGGCCTGCCTTGGGTTCAGTCGTTTAGCTGACTCCATGTAAGCCAGATTTTTGTGGTCAGTAAGCACAGTAATAGGATGAATAGCTCCTTCCAACCAAAGACTCCACTCCTCAAAAGCCAACTTAATGGCTGGCAACTCTCTATTACCCATCCATTTCTTTCTGCAGCCAAGAGTTTCTCAGAGAAGAATGCACATGGGTGGCATTTACTAGGTGAAGGACCCTGTGACAAAACTGCTCCTACCCCTACCTCGGATGCGTCAACTTCCACAATGAATGATTGTGACACATCCGGTTGCACCAGTATAGGAGCAGAAGCAAAACACTCCTTTAAAGCAGAAAAGGCTTGTAATACCGCATCAGACCAGACTGTGACATCTGAACCTTTCTTAGTCATGTCCGTTAAAGGTTTAACCACAGTCGAGTAGTTCAAAATGAATTTATGGTAGTAGTTGGTGAATCCCAAAAACCGCATAAGTGCTTTCAGATTTTCGGGCCGATCCCAGTCCCAACACAGCACGAACCTTCTCTGGATCCATATGAAAACCTGAAGATAAGAGTAGGTAACCCAGGAATTGCACTTCTTGTTCTGCAAATACACACTTCTCCATCTTAGCATACGATTTATTCTCTATTAGGATCTGAAACACCTGTCTCACGTGATCCTGATGAGCTTCCATATCTGGAGAATAAATGAATGTCATCCAGATACACAACAACAAAACTCCCCACCAGATGATGAAAGATGTCATTAACAAAATGCTGGAAAACTGCAGGAGCATTAGTTAACCCAAATTACATGGCCAGATTCTCAAAATGACCCTCTGGGGTGTTAAACTCCATCTTCCATTCATCCCTCTCCTTGATCCTGACTAGATGATATGCCCCCCTCAGGTCCAACTTGGAGAACACCTTGGCACCAACAACCTGATTAAACCAGTCAGGAATCAAAGGAAGGGGGTAAAAAAACAAAATATGTTAGCACAAGAAAAAGTGTTTTAAAATCTCTGCTCCCTGAATTCAGACTGATTATTGTAATTGTTCTTGCCTGGAGTGGGGATGTGCAGTCTCCCCACCATCCAGCGCTATTACTGACAGCCCTTCAACAGTAGTTAGTTACATCACTGACTCACTGGAGGATCTGGATTGTAACTATTGGACCTTTTGCACACAAACGTTTTTTTTCCCCCCGTTTCCGTTCCGTCTTTTGCAGTCCGTATACGGAACCAGTCATTTCAATAGATCCGCAAAAAAAAAAAAACGGAAGGTACTCTGTATGCCTTCCGTTTCTGTATTTCTGTTTTTCCGTTCCGTTTAAAGATGGAACATGTCCTATTATTGTCCGCATAACGGACAAGGATAGTACTGTTCTAAAAGGGGCCAGCTGTTCCGTTATGCAAAAAACTGAATGCACATGGACGTCATCTGTATTTTTTGCGGATCCGTTTTTTGCAGACCGCAAAATACTGAAAAGGCCATACGGTCATGTGCAAGAGGCCTTACACTGAATCGCTGATATAATGAACTGAAGACAGGAAAGCTAGACTAAAACCTAAACCTGCCCCCCAACATGTTTCGCCAGTAACCAGGCTTCCTCAGGGGTATCTGGCCGAATTGAAACTCAGCACCACTAACGTGGTATAAATACCTTAATTCTAAGATTGACAGATAGAAGAACCAATAAAAAACTGTGAATTACCTCTACTCCCACTTCATGCTCCAATGATATGTCATACTCACCTCCATCAGAGTCATCCGCAAACCTAAGACTGGATAGGTGAAAGGTCCCAGAGTCGGCTGCTGAGCTTGATCCCGCTGCGTGTGGACATCTAAGTACTGCGCAGAACATGCGTACTGGCACTCTTCTCTCCCCGTCAGAGTCTAAGTTCTTGAGCATGCGCTGTAGCGAGTCTTTTCTCCGCTATTGCAGTGAAGTCCACGTGCAGCGGGGTCAGGCGCAGCAGCTGACTCTGGAACCTTTCACCTATCCGGTCATAGGTTTGAGGATGACTCTGACGGAGGTAAGTATGACATTTAGATCGTTTGTAAGGCTGAAAAAAAGACGTCCATCCATCCAGTTCAGACTGTTATCCTGCAAAGTTAATCCTGAGGAAGGCAAATAAAAATAATGAGATAGAAGCCAATTTTCCTCATTTTAGAGGAAAACTATTCCTTCCCAACTCCAGTCAGGCAATCAGAATAACTCCCTGGATCAAAGACCCTTCTCCAGAAATCACCACATTCTCTGGCAGAGACCTCCATAGTCTCACTGCTCTTACAGTAAAGAATCCTCTTCTATGCTGATGTAGAAACCTTCTTTCCTCCTGATGTCTGTAAAACATGAAAACCAGACATCATATAGTTCATGGCAACCTCTTTCTAACACAGCTAGAACCAGCCCTGTACCTCACATGGATCCAGAGATCTCCCCATTCATTGCTTTGCTAGACAGCTTCTCTCCTTGTAACTGAACAGAAGTGGACAGAGAAATAAGGAAGAGTAAAAACAGCAGGTGGCGCTATACAGATCCATTTTATTAAATAGCTCAGTGACTATACAACATTTTTAATTACATGCAATTGCAAAAGTTTTCAGATCCAGGTGCTGATTTGAAAAATGTTGAATATTTTTTTGTGTGACACTTCCTTTATGATATAAAAAATATATATATATAAATTTAGTATCACTGTAATCATACAGAGCCCCAGAATAGAGATAACCTCATTTCACCACACATTGTACGCTGTAACAATGAAACCCATAAAACAATGGCACATTTGCATTTTCTTCCAATTCCACCCCAACTGTTTTTTTTTTTTGCCAGATTTCCAATGCAACATGTGGAATATTAAATAGTGCCATTAGAAAGTACAGATCATCTTACAAATAGTAAGCTCATACGGCTATATGAACAGACAATTAAAATAGTTTGGAAGGCAGGGAGTAAAAGATTAAAAAGGGAAAATGAAAAATGGCTGCATGGGGGAGGAGATCATTCTTGATTACTTTTTGGAGACTTCTTCACTCTCACAACCCCCCACCACCCTCTTCACAGCAGTGCAGCAAGGGTTTACAGCCATGTCATTGGAGTCTGAAAGTTGTGATGGACAATGATTTGTTATATTATAAAGTTGAACCACCTTAGCCAATGATTGACTGAAGGGACGGTCCAAGTAATTTACTTTGTGTAAAAGCTGCAACAAGGAAATGGAGAGCAACAGGGACAATAGCAGCATCAGAATGGCCTTGGCAGGGGATCGATGAGGTGAGTAATGCTTTGTTGGAGACATGTATCTCCTGTTTTGTTTTTTATAAAACATGAGGCATTTTCATAAATAAATCTCAAAGTTTATTAAATTCTAATAAGTAACCCCTTAGGACAAGGGTCTCAAACTCACAGGCGCATGCAGACCCTAAGGCAATTATCTGCGGCCCGTGACATCAAGGCAAGACGAGCATCTAGCAGGTAGAAACTAATGGCGGGCCACGGGAGCCTATGGCTTCCATGCCGCCAATCAGCCTCATAGGCCTCAGGTGACTGGGGGCAGTAGAATGGTACAAGGAGGTCACAATGACATTGATACTGTTTGGAGCACTATGGGGGGATTATAATACAAGGGGGCACTACTGAAGACATTAAAATAGGCCAGAGCACTACAGGGGGGCACTATAATAATAGGGGGCACTACAGGGGGGTTATAATTGCAGGAGGACATTGTAACTACATGGGCACTGCAGGATGCAGTATTACTAAATGGGGCACTGCAGGGGCGCATTATAAATACTTGTTGTACAACTTTTTTATTTTTTATATATATATATATATATTACTGTGGGGACGGCTGATCTGGACGGCACTGTTATTTTTGCAGTATCGCTTTATGTTCATGAGGGAGCATAGTGGGCACACTATTAAGGGTGGCAGCAGGATGACAATGTTGGGGCACCAGGAGGGGGAGGATAATGGAAAAGTAAGGAACATAGAAACATAGAATGTGTCGGCAGATAAGAACCATTTGGCCCCTTCACTGTATTTGCAGCTACCACTTCTGCAGGAAGGCTATTCCATGCATCCACTACTCTCTCAGTAAAGTAATACTTCCTGATATTACTTTTAAACCTTTGCCCCTCTAATTTAAAACAATGTCCTCTTGTAGCAGTTTTTCTTCTTTTAAATATTTTCTATTCTTTTAAGCTACTTTCACACTTGCGTTCGGGGTTCCGCTTGTGAGTTCCGTTTGAAGGCTCTCACAAGCGGCCCCGAACGGATCCGTACAGCCCCAATGCATTCTGAGTGGATGCGGATCCGCTCAGAATGCATCAGTATGGTGCCGTTTCGCCTCCGCTCAGCAGGCGGACACCCGAACGCAGCTTGCAGCGTTTGGGTGTCCGCCTGGCCGTGCGGAGCCAAACGTTGACACAATATTGTGCAATTGCAAACGGATCCGTCCCCCATTGACTTTCAATGTAAAGTCAGGAGTCCCTATCAATATACCATCGGATCAGAGTTTTTTAACTTGAAGCATCCCCATCACCATGGGAACGCCTCTATGTTAGAATATACCATCGGATTTGAGTTAGAGCGTGAAACTCAGATCCGACAGTATATTCTAACACAGAGGCATTCCCATAGTGATGGGGACGCTTCAAGTTAGAATATACTTAGAACTGTGTAATAACTGCCCCCTGCTGCCTGGCAGCAACTGATCTCTTACAGGGGGCTGTGATCCGCACAATTAACCCCTCAGGTTCCCTTTATGTATTTAAAAGTTTCTATCATATCCCCCCTGTCTCGTCTTTCTTCCAAGCTATACATGTTAAGGTCCTTTAATCTATCCATGTACCAGTTTAGTAGCTCTTCTTTGAACTCTCTCCATAGTATCAATATCCTTCTGGAGATATGGTCTCCAGTACTGAGCACAATACTCCAAATGAGGTCTCACTAGTGCTCTGTAGAGCGGCCTGAGCACCTCCCTCTTTCTACTAGTAATGCCTCTCCCTATACACCCAAGCATTCTGCTAGCATTTCCTGCTGCTCTATGACATTGTCTGCCTACCTTTAAGTCTTCTGAAATAATGACCCCCTAAATTCCTTTCCTCAGATACTGAGGTTAGGACTGTATCACTGATTTTATATTCTGTTCTTGGGTTTTTATGCCCCAGGTGCATTATCTTGCACTTATCAACATTCAATTTTAGTTGCCAGATTTTCAACCATTCCTCTAGTTTTCCTAAATCCTTTTCCATTTGGTGTATCCCTCCAGGAACATCAACCCTGTTACAAATCTTTGTGTCATCAGCAAAAAGACACACCTTACCATCGAGGCCTTCTGCAATTTCGCTGATAAAGATATTAAACAATATGGGTCCCAGAACAGATCCCTGAGGTACCCCACTGATAACAAGACCATGGTCTGAATATACTCCATTGACTACAACCCTCTGTTGTCTGTCCCTCCGCCACTGCCTAATCCATTCAACAATATGGGAGTCCAAGCTCAAAGACTGCAATTTATTGATAAGCCTTCTATGTGGGACAGTATCAAAAGTCTTACTAAAGTCTAGATAAGCAATGTCTACTGCACCTCCGCCATCTATTATTTTAGTCACCCATTCAAAAAAATCTATAAGATTAGTTTGACATGATCTCCCTGAAGTAAACCCATGCTGTTTTTCATCTTTTAATCCATGGGATTTTAGATGTTCCACAATCCTCTCCTTAAGTATGGTTTCCATTAATTTCCCCACTATTGATGTCAGGCTTACTGGTCTATAGTTGCCCAATTCCTCTCTACTACCTTTCTTGTGAATGGGCACATTTGCTAATTTCCAATCTTTTGGGACGACTCCTGTTACCAGTGATTGGTTAGGGTTAAATAAATCTGTTAATGGTTTTGCTAGTTCACCGCTGAGCTCTTTTAATAGCTTTGGGTGTATCCCATCAGGCCCCTGTGACTTATTCGTATTAATTTTAGACAGTTGACTTAGAACCTCTTCCTCTGTAAAGACACATGCATCAAACAATTCATTAGTCTTCCTCCCTAACTGAGGTCCTTTTCCTTCATTTTCCTTTGTAAAAACTGATAAGAAGTATTCATTGAGGCAGTCAGCTAGTTCTTTATCTTCTTCCATATACCTTCCTTCTTTTGTTTTTAATTTGGTAATTCCTTGTTTTAGTTTCCTTTTTTCATTTATGTATCTGAAGAATGCCTTATCGCCTTTTTTCACTGACTGAGCTAATTTCTCTTCAGCCTGTTGTCACGGACGGTGTACAGGAAACAAGACAAAGCAACATGCATATATGACTGAGTGGATCCAAAGCTAAGGAACCAAAAGGGAGACCCCTGCACAAGACCTGAGACTTTCCCTGGCTGCTCAGCCTATGCAAAGATCCCAGAGGTGGAAGGTTGCATATCCACGTACCTCGACTATATAACCCCTGAACACCCTACAATAGTGAGGGGACATGACCACCGGCTCCCTACACCAGACACGGAGGGAGTCAGGGTCACCTGGGATCCAGCAAACAGAAAATAACAGATAAATGTTCAGCACTTAACTTTGTAGCAGACAGGAAAACAAGATCAGCATGCACACACACTCCAGGAAGTAGTATAAGCCGCCCAGTAATGCATTATGGGGCGGAATTTAAAGGGATGCAATCAGTCCAACTCCATGACAGCTGAGAGAGGCTAACGAGATGAGGAACTGAACAGCACAACAAAGAGAACTCAAGGAGGAGGTTCTGAAAGGCCTCTGTCAGAGTTTCTCAGCTGTCTGGTTGTGACAGTACCCCTCCCTCTACGAGTGGACTCCAGACACTCAGAGCCCACCTTCTCAGGATGGGACCTATGGAAAGCCCTGATGAGACGAGAGGCCTTAATGTCCGTCACTGGGACCCACATCCTCTCCTCAGGACCATAACCCTCCCAATGAACAAGGTACTGAAGAGAACCGCGGACAAGACGAGAATCCACAATCCTAGAGACCTGAAATTCAAGATTCCCATCAACCATAATCGGAGGAGGAGGCAAAGGCGAGGGTACAATGGGTTGAACATAAGGTTTCAATAAGGACTTATGAAAAACATTATGGATCTTCCAAGTCTGAGGAAGATCAAGACGGTAGGCAACAGGATTGATGACAGACAGGATTTTGTAAGGCCCAATAAACCTAGGACCCAACTTCCAGGAGGGAACCTTCAATTTGATATTCTTGACAACCACACCAGATCACCAACATTCAGGTCCGGACCAAGCACACGTCTCTTATCTGCCACACGCTTATATCTCTCACTCATGCTCTTTAGATTATCCTGAATCTTTTGCCAAATAGATGACAAAGACGAGGAGAATCTGTCCTCATCAGGTAAACCAGAAGACCCCTCTCCCGAGAAAGTCCCAAACTGCGGATGAAACCCATATGCACCAAAAAATGGTGACTTATCAGAGGACTCCTGACGACGGTTATTTAAAGCAAACTCAGCAAGGGACAAAAAAGAACACCAATCCTCTTGATTCTCCGCCACCAAACAGCGCAGATATGTCTCCAGATTCTGATTGACGCGCTCCGTCTGGCCATTCGACTACGGGTGGAAAGCAGAAGAGAATGACAACCGAACCCCCAAGCGAGAACAGAAAGCCTTCCAGAATCTGGAAACAAACTGCGTGCCCCTATCAGAGACTATGTCTGAAGGAATACCGTGCAATTTGACTGTGCTGTTCCAGCCTTTATTCTTATATTCTACAATTTGTGTTTGCATTATATTATCATTTACCATGTTGTGTAACGCTGCCACCCTGTGGTTATTCTTATAATACCATTTATAGTGTGTTATGTAAATTTCCATTGCATTGCTCTCCTCCCTCTTTTGTGACATCACATCCTCTGTAAGGTCCTTCGTACTTCCTCTTTGTCGCAGACCTTCAAGATGGTGAGAGCTATTCTTTTTGACCTCTAATATCCTCTAGCATACCCTCCTTTCCCTGCATTTGTTTTCAAGACAAATCAATAAATGATCAAAGCTTCACCATTGTATTCTCCTCACTGGATCATCACATTCAACTGGTGCCTATATCTGGAGATATTAGTGAGTTCAGCTATCTACCATTGCTTGTACAGGGGCTATCACTCACAACCAATCAGGGGATAATCTCTAACGTACATCTGTGGCAGAATAGTCAAAAAGAAGCTTAAATCTACAGTCTTGCATGTCTACACACAGTCTGCCTGCGAGCTTAGAGCTGTCCGCCATCTTATACGCACGTGGCTTCATAAGCACAGTGCACAAGCTGGAATACCCTCTTAAAGAGACAGTACCGCTTAAACAGGAATAACATGTCCACAAGAAGCTTAGTGGATCTCTCAGTAACTGAACATACAGAAAGTAACCCTGCTCCCAAAAACTCAAATATGCAGGAAGCAGAGTCCATGTTAACTGAAGAACAAGCAGTACGATCTAAACGTGTTACCAAGCCAACACAAAAGATTAGATAGAACTTTGAGGCGACCAAAGAAGAGTTCAGTGACAATTTAAATGATTTATGGCAGAGAACTGAACACTATATAGCAGCTCTTTTACGATATAACAACGACCCAACAAAGTTAACCACAACATTGAATCGCTTAACTAACTCCTACGTCCTCTATCAGCGACTCTCTGCTAAGTACATCACTTTCCTGAGCGACTCTGATTTTGACGAAGCCTCTGATGAGCTGAGTGAGAGAAAGAATCTCCTTGAAGAGAAGGATGCCCTAGTACAAGATGCTAAGAGCAAGGCAGAACTCCGCATCGCACACTTACAGGAGACAAGATCCCATCGGTCAACTTCAAGTAAACATACAAAATACACCCTTTCATCTTCCAAAACCTCTCGTTCCGGAAGGTCAGCCTTGCATGACAAGCTTATAGAAGTCCGGGCAGAAGCAGAGGAAGCTAGCGTAAGAAGTTCCTTTGCTAAGAAGGAGGCGGAGATTACGAAGAAGAAAGCAGAAATGGAGGCTAAAATGGAGGCTAAGAAAGCAGAAATGGAGGCTAAGAAAGCAGAAATGGAGGCTAAGATGGCAGAAATGGAGGCTGAGACAGAAGCCCAGCTAAAGATCCTCCAGACAGAAAGGGAAGAAGCAGCTACCTTAGCTAAACTAAAGGTCCTCGAGCAAGCATTAGGCCAAGGTACCGACCCAGACTGTTTCGTCCCAGGAGAAGAGGAAGACCCAACCGACCGCACTGCCAGGTATGTGCTAAGGCAACCATCGCCTACTCCTCCTGTAAAATCGCATGCACCAACGCCACTTCTAACTCACCAACTGGGTGAACCCCCAGAGTACCAGAAATCATCACAGCCCAGTAATAAGGTAATATCTAACACCAAGCAGGCTGATCATCCAGAGACTAAACCGCAGCTTAATCCTTATGCCACATCATTCCATCCTGATCAATCTCAACCTTATCTGCCAGAGCCCCTACATGCTCTGAGAGACACCACAATGCAATACTGCAATATGGAATGGGAGATCAGACATGTCAGACTTTGCCAGATACATGATGCGCAGGGAGCTGATTAACGTTAGTCTCTCAAGGTTTGATGACCGTGCCGAAAACTACAGGGCCTGGAAATCGACCTTTAAAGCAGTAATCGGTGACATAAACCTCACTGCCATGGAGGAACTTGACTTGCTCATCAAATGGTTAGGCCCAGAATCTGCAGAACGCATAAAGACATTAAGAGTGGTTCATGCAGGCCACTCAGAGGAAGGTCTCGCTGCAGCATGGGAGAGACTTGAACAGACCTATGGTAGTCCAGAAGCTATAGAAAGTGCCCTATTCAGGAGACTTCAAGCCTTCCCAAGGATAACTGGCAATGACAATCGCAAACTCCAGGATCTAAGCGACCTACTAAAAGAGCTTGAATTGGCAAAAATGGACCCACGTCTGCCAGGACTGAGTTACCTTGATACCGCCCATGGCGTCAATCCAATAGTGTTGAAACTACCACATGGCATGCAAGAGAAATGGGCAGACCAGGGCTCCAGATACAAGAGAGAACACAATGTGTCTTTTCCCTCTTTCTCTTATTTTACCAGATTCATCAGTGACCAAGCTCGAAAGAAGAATGACCCCAGCTTTGACTTCACTGAATCCACTCTACCTGCTTCATCCTCATGTTCAAGGTATGACAACACCACAAATAAACGTAGAGACTTAAGGGGGACAGTATCCGTTAGGAAAACCAATGTTCCACTCATTTCAACCTGCACTACTAGGAAGGAATACCCTGTCCTCAAAGAAAAGGACCCTAACTGCATGTGCCCCATCCATAAAAGACCTCATCCTTTAAAGGAGTGTCGTGGGCTCAGGGCAAAGACCTTGCAAGAACGCAGAGAGATACTCAAAGAGCTTGGAGTGTGTTACAAGTGTTGTGCCTTATCTAATCATATGGCGAAAGACTGTAAGGTTATTATCAAGTGTGCAGAATGCAGCAGTGACAAGCACGTTACAGCAATGCATCCTACCTTGCCTTCAGACAACGCACCATCTCAAGCTGCGACCAATGCCGTCGCACTTCATGGCGGGGAGCCACCGGCTCAAGAATTAACTACAACTACTATTTCCTCTTCCTGTATGGCGATATGTGGCAAGGAGGCTGATTCTAAGTGCTGTGCAAAGGTGTGTTTGGTCAACGTCTACCCAGAAGGGCAATCTGAAAGAGCCATCAGAATGTACGCAATTATTGATGAACAAAGCAATAGGTCTCTGGCAAAACCTAAATTCTTTGAGATTTTCGGCATAGCAGGAGAAGCAACACCATATACCCTCAACACTTGTTCTGGTCGTGTAGAGACCTATGGCAGAAGAGCCACTGGATACCTTATCTCCTCCATAAAAGGGAACGTTCATATACCCTTGCCAACGTTAATTGAATGCGACCAAATACCAGATGAAAGAGATGAAATTCCTACTCCAGAAGCTGCATATCATCATTCCCACTTGAAACATCTAGCTAGTGAGATTCCCCCTATGGACATGAATGCTGACATCCTACTTCTGCTTGGGAGAGACATTCTGAGGGTCCACAAGGTGCGTCAACAATGAAACGGTCCTGATAATGCCCCATATGCACAGAGACTCGATTTAGGCTGGGTAATCGTGGGCGATGTATGTTTAAATAAGAGCCACAAACCATCTCAAGTGAACTCCTTCAAAACCTTTGTGCTCAACAATGGTCGCACATCTCATTTTAAGCCATGTGTTCATCATTATGAGGTGAAGGAAAGGCTTTCTAACCTCTTAAAGACACCAGACATCATTCCTACCAGTTATGACAACTTAGGAAAAACTGTGTTTTGTACAACACCAGACGACGACAAACTGGCCTTGTCCATGGATGACAAAGAGTTTATTAAAATAATGGACGATGAATTCTTCAAAGATGCATCTAACCACTGGGTTGCACCTTTACCTTTCCGTGCTGTAAGAGCCAGACTTCCTGACAACCGGGAACAAGCACTCTCCAGATTCATCTCCTTGCAACGTACGTTAAAAAGCAAACCAGAAATGAAAAGTCATTTTGTGGCCTTCATGGAAAAAATATTTTGCAATGATCATGCAGAGCTGGCTCCACCCTTACAAGAGCATGAAGAATGCTGGTACCTTCCATCCTTTGGGGTATATCACCCACGGAAGCCAAACCAAATAAGAGTGGTATTCGATTCAAGTGCCAAACATAATGGCGTATCTCTGAACGACGTCCTTCTCACCGGTCCGAACCTGACCAATAATCTGGTGGGAGTGCTCATGAGATTCAGAAAGGAGCCAGTAGCCATTACTGTAGACATTGAACAAATGTTCCATTGCTTTATCGTGCGGCAAGATCATAGAAACTACCTCAGGTTTCTTTGGCATAGAGGCAATGACACCAGCAAAGAAATGGTTGAATGTCGCATGAAGGTGCACGTGTTTGGTAACAGTCCTTCACCTGCGGTTGCTACATATGGCCTACGGAGGGCTGCCTTAGATGGTGAGTCAGAATTTGGGGAACATGCCAGAAACTTTGTCGTGAGAGACTTCTATGTGGACGACGCACTCAAATCCTTCCCTACAGCGGAGGAGGCCATAGATCTGCTCAAAAGGACACAAGGTATGCTTTCAAAGTCTCGTCTAAGGTTACATAAGATAGCCTCTAACTGCGCTGCCGTAATGAAAGCCTTCCAGCCCAGCGATCATGCCACAGAATTCAGAGATTTGAATCTAGGGATAGACAATCCACCAGTACAGAGAAGTCTGGGCCTGAGGTGGGACTTAGCAAATGACTCCCTTGGATTTCAAGTTAACTGTGCAGATAAACCATTTACTAAACGGGGAGTTCTCTCAGTGGCGAACAGCCTATATGATCCCCTGGGATTTGTGGCACCTTTGACTGTACAAGGCAAATTCCTGTTAAGACAGTTCTCAGAGTCTGTATCTGACTGGGATGCTCCACTGCCCTCTGACAAACAACAAAAGTGGGAGTTGTGGAAGGAATGCTTGCATGCATTAGACAGTATTCACATACCAAAGTGTTACACTCCAACATCCCTTACAGTCACTCGGAGCAGTGGCGTACACACAATCCATGGGGCCCCGGTGCAAAACTGAACCATGGGGCCCCCCTCCCCGTCACCGCCCCCCCAACATCCCTCCACCAATAGCAGAGTTAGGCTACTTTCACACCTGCGTTAGGTGCGGATCCGTCTGGTATCTGCACAGACGGATCCGCACCTATAATGCAAACGCTTGTATCCGTTCAGAACGGATCCGTTTGGCTGCAAGCAGCGTTTTGGTGTCCGCCTCCAGAGCGGAATGGAGGCTCAACGGAGGCAAACTGATGCATTCTGAGCGGATCCTTATCCATTCAGAATGCATTGGGGATGAACTGATCTGTTTTGCACTGTTTGTGAGAGCCCTGAAACGGATCTCACAGGCGGACCCAGAAACGCCAGTGTGAAAGTAGCCTAAGGTTACTTTCACACTGGCGTTTCTGGGTCCGCCTGTGAGATCCGTTTCAGGGCTCTCACAAGCGGACCAAAACGGATCAGTTTAGCCCCAATGCATTCTGAATGGATAAGGATCCGCTCAGAATGCATCAGTTTGCCTCCGTTGAGCCTCCATTCCGCTCTGGAGGCGGACACCAAAACGCTGCTTGCAGCCAAACGGATCTGTTCTGAACGGATACAAGCGTTTGCATTATAGGTGCGGATCCGTCTGTGCAGATACCAGACGGATCCGCACCTAACGCAGGTGTGAAAGTAGCCTAACTCTGCTATATTTCTGTAGCCGGCAACCTCTGACTGCCCAGTTGGGCTGAAACTACTACACCCAACATGTTCTGGCAGTAATAGTAAATGGATATTGGTGTAATTCTGAGCTACTAGTCTATATAATACATATGTATTATATAGACTAGTAGCTCAGAATGGCACCAATATCCATTTACTATTACTGCCAGAACATGTGGGGTGTAGTAGTTTCAGCCCAACTGGGCAGTCAGAGGTTGCCGGCTACAGAAATATAGGAGAGCTAGTTATAAAGCCAGCCCCTGCCAGCCCCCAGCAGACCCTACTCTGAGTCTATTCTGAGCAATTATGAAGACCTTTTTTTTATTTTATTTTTCTTTACAAATCTAATCAAATCTAATCTTATCTTCATTTCGGACCGGCACCTGCATCTTCGCGAGCTTCCGGCGCCTTCTCCCTGCTGCGTCTCGGCGTCGTTGTGCGTCTGCGCAGCCTTGGGAAGCGTCATGTCCGGTGCGGCCGCCCAATAGGAAATGACGAGGCACGCCGCACCGCCGCACCCACGGGAGAATCAGGGGGAGGAGAATGAAGGAGGGTAGGGCTGGCACATAGCACATAACACTGGGAGGCGGGCCCGGGAGGCGGGCCCCGGGTCGGCCGCCTGGTTTATACAGGCAGGCACAGCACTACTGCAGGGCGGGGCCAGGGGTCCACAGGCGGCCGGGCCCCCTGGAGGGCCGGGCCCGGTCGCAACTGCGACCCCTGCGACCCCTGTATGTACGCCCCTGACTCGGAGGAGAGAAATCCACATCTTCTCAGATGCGTCTACTGAAGCCATCGCAGCTGTTGCTTATTTAAAGGTAATAGACTATTCCAATCAAGCACATGTTGGATTTCTGTTTGGAAAGGCAAAATTAGCTCCAAAACCTGAGCACACCATTCCTAGACTCGAACTTTGTGGGACTGTGCTAGCCGTAGAGATTGTGGACTTTATACAACGTGAGCTGGATATTCAGGTGGATGACATTCAATTTTACACAGACAGTAAGGTTGTCCTGGGTTACATCTACAACCAGTCAAAACGCTTCTACGTTTATGTCAGTAACCGCATCGAAAGGGTTAGAAGATCCTCTAAACCTGAACAGTGGCACTATGTTCCATCTCATCTCAATCCTGCAGATTGCGCCACCAGACCAGCATCTGGAAGAGTCTCTGCAACTTCTTCTTGGTTGACAGGTCCAGAGTTTCTGCTGAACCAGAATGAAGAAACTCCTATCCAAGACGTCTTCAGTCTCCAGGACCCTCATGAAGATCCAGAGATTCGGCCTGAAGTTAGTACCTTCGTCACCAAGTCTGAAAGGAGCGCTGGCTTGGGCTGTCATCGCTTTGAACGCTTCTCTAGATGGTCAAGACTCATTCACATCATTGCAAGGTTAGTCCACATTGTTCATTGTTTTCATGCTGAGAAGCATAACACTGACTGTCGCAGTTGGCACCTGTGCCATAAACCTCTAACGGCAGAAGACATTATTCTAAGTGAATTGCTTGTGATACGTAACGTACAGCAGAGTGCCTCTAAAATGGAACTGAAATGTATACATGACAAGCAAGATATACCAAAAGGCAGCCCCATTGTCAACTTGAAACCAGTAATTGATGATCGTGGCATGCTGAGAGTTGGTGGTCGCCTAAACAAGGCTAAGCTAGAGATTGCAGAAATGAATCCCCTTATTATTACTGCCAAACACCACGTTAAAACACTGTTGATACGGCATTATCATGAAAGAGTCCAGCATCAAGGCCGACATTTCACTGAGGGCGCTTTAAGAGCCGCAGGTCTTTGGATAGTGGGAGCAAAAAGACAGGTTGCTCATATTATTCACCATTGCATTAACTGTCGCAAGGCGAGAGGAAAATTACAACATCAACAAATGTCTGATTTGCCAGTTGATAGGACAAGCACCGAACCACCGTTCACTTATGTTGGTCTGGACGTCTTTGGGCCATGGACAGTCACTGCACGTAAGACCAGAGGTGGTCATGCAGAAAGCAAACGATGGGCAGTGTTGTTTACATGCTTAAGTGTACGTGCTATACACATTGAAGCAATAGAATCCATGGACGCTTCTAGCTTCATCAATGCTTTAAGACGATTCCTCGCCATCAGAGGACCAGTAAAGCAAATAAGATCTGACTGTGGAACCAACTTCATAGGAGCCTGTCGAGAGTTGCAAATTGACTCTAAACCAGTTCAAGACTACTTAGCCAATAATGGTTGTACATGGATCTTTAACCCCCCGCATGCCTCTCATATGGGCGGTTCATGGGAAAGAATGATAGGCATCACCCGCAAAATATTGGACTGTATGCTTATGAACTCAAACTTCTCAAGGCTCACCCATGAGACTTTGACTACATTCCTGGCTGAGGTATCTGCTATTGTCAACTCAAGACCTCTTGTACCTGTATCTATGGATCCAGGATCCCCTGCCATTCTTACTCCAGCAACTCTTCTCACTCAGAAGTTTGGATCTGTTCCTAATCCACCTGAAGAGTCTTCTTCTAGTAACATATATCTGAACAGTGGAAGCACGTTCAACATCTGGCCGACTGTTTCTGGAGCAGGTGGAAAAAGGAGTATTTAACGCTTCTGCAAGCACGTAGAAAGTGGCAACAGGTCAAGCCAAATATACAGATAGGAGATCTTGTACTCATGAAAGACCAAAAGGTGGAAAGAAACTCCTGGCCCATGGGACTCATCTCAAAGGTCTTCATCAGTGAAGATGGCAAAGTTCGCAAGGTGGAAGTGACCATTGCAAAGCAAGGCCATCCCAAATCCTTTATCAGGCCTGCATCTGAGATTGTTCTCCTCTTACCCGTGGAGGAATGATTCTTTACTTAAGGAACTTTATTCCTGGGAACCAGAAGATTCAAGGCGTTGGACTTTTCCAGTTCACCAGTTCCAGTATGTTCTTTTTGTTTGTTTTTTGTCTTTCAGGTTCCAACATTTCATGGACACTTCGGTAATTGCATATATAGTGAAATCCAAGGATTTCAGACGGGGAGTGTGCTGTTCCAGCCTTTATTCTTATATTCTACAATTTGTGTTTGCATTATATTATCATTTACCATGTTGTGTAACGCTGCCACCCTGTGGTTATTCTTATAATACCATTTATAGTGTGTTATGTAAATTTCCATTGCATTGCTCTCCTCCCTCTTTTGTGACATCACATCCTCTGTAAGGTCCTTCGTACTTCCTCTTTGTCGCAGACCTTCAAGATGGTGAGAGCTATTCTTTTTGACCTCTAATATCCTCTAGTATACCCTCATTTCCCTGCATTTGTTTTCAAGACAAATCAATAAATGATCAAAGCTTCACCATTGTATTCTCCTCACTGGATCATCACATGCAACTGGTGCCTATATCTGGAGATATTAGTGAGTTCAGCTATCTACCATTGCTTGTACAGGGGCTATCACTCACAACCAATCAGGGGATAATCTCTAACGTACATCTGTGGCAGAATATTGACAATGTGATCAATAAATGCCTGCGCCAGCGTCTTAGCATTGAGCAAACCAGGAAAAGGGATGAAATGCACCATTTTGCTAAAACGGTCCACCACCACCAGAATCACAGTCTTCCCCGAGGAACGAGGCAGGTCCGTTATGAAGTCCATGGACAGATGTGTCCAAGGACGGGAAGGAATGGGTAAGGGAAGGAGAGGACCTGATGGCCGTGAATGAGGGACTTTGGCACGAGTGCAAGTCTCGCAGGCTGCCACAAAACCCTCAACCGACTTACGAAGCGCAGGCCACCAGAATCTCCGAGCGATGAGATCCAGTGTGGCTCTTGCCCCTGGGTGCCCAGCAAGGACCGTATCGTGGTGTTCCTTAAAAATCTTGTGTCTTAAAGCGAGAGGCACAAACAACCTCCCAGGAGGACAAAGATCAGGAACCTCTGACTGGGCTGCCTGCACCTCTGCCTCCAATTCAGAAAAGAGAGCAGAGACCACCACACCTTCAGCCAAAATGGGACCCGGGTCTTCAAAATTCCCGCCTCCCGGAAAACAACGTGACAGGGCATCTGCCTTCACATTCTTAACTCCAGGGCGGAACGTGACCACAAAATTAAACCTAGAAAAGAACAAAGACCATCTGGCCTGTCTCGGGTTCAGACGCTTGGCTGACTCCAAGTAGGCCAGATTTTTATGGTCAGTAAATACGGTAATAGGGTGTCTGGCTCCCTCTAGCCAATGGCGCCCTTCCTCAAAAGCCAACTTGATGGCCAACAATTCCCTATCTCCCACATCGTAATTTCTCTCTGCGGAGGAGAGTTTTTTCGAGAAAAAGGCACACGGTTGCCATTTGGCAGGAGAGGAACTCTGAGACAAGACCGCCCCCACACCCACCTCAGAAGCATCAACCTCAACTATGAAGGGTAAAGAAATATCAGGTTGCACCAAGATGGGAGCGGAAGCAAAACTCTCCTTGATATTAGAAAAAGCCTTACGCGCCTCTACTGACCAAGAAGAAAAATCTACCCCCTTTCTGGTCATATCAGTGAGTGGTTTAACAATAGAGGAATAATTCAAAATAAACTTCCTGTAATAATTGGCAAAGCCCAAAAAGCGCATCAGCGCCTTCTGATTCTCAGGAAGCTCCCACTCAAGCACAGTGCGGACCTTCTCGGGGTCCATGTGAAAACCAGAAGCGGAGAGGAGGAACCCCAGAAATTGAATTTCTGGAACCGCAAACACACATTTTTCCAGTTTCGCATATAATTTATTCTCCCGCAGGATGAGCAAGACTTGAAGTAAATGTTCCTTATGAGTTTTGAAATCAGGAGAAAAAATCTAAATGTCATCCAAATACACTAATACAAATTTTCCCATCAAATGATAAAAAATGCTGTTCACGAAATGCTGAAAAACGGCTGGGGCATTCATCAAACCAAAAGGCATAACCAAATTCTCAAAATGGCCCTCAGGGGTATTGAAGGCCGTCTTCCATTCGTCTCCTTCTCTGACCCTGACCAAGTTGTATGCCCCTCTTAGATCTAATTTGGAAAATACTTTAGCCCCAACAACCTGGTTAAACAGGTCCGGGATCAGAGGAAGCGGATAAGGGTCACGAATAGTGATACTGTTCAGCTCCCTGAAATCCAGACAAGGTCTTAAAGAACCATCTTTTTTCTTAACAAAGAAAAAAACAGCGGCAACAGGTGACTTCGAGGGTCATATGTGTCCTTTTCTCAGACTCTCAGAGATATAAGCACGCATAGCGATCCTCTCAGGTTGGGAAAGATTGTATAAACGAGATTTAGGCAGTTTGGCGCCTGGGATGAGATTAATAGGGCAATCGTACTCCCTGTGCGGGGGCAAATCCTGAACTCCACTCTCAGAGAAGACATCCGAAAATTCAGAGAGAAAAGATGGTACAGTCTTAGTAGCAACCTCAGAAACAGATGTCGTGAGGCAATTCTCTCTGCAAAAGTCACTCCAACCATTTATTTGCCTCGCTTGCCAATCAATGGTGGGGTTATGTTTAGTGAGCCAGGGTAGCCCCAACACTAGAGGAGTAGGCAAACCGCTAAGGACGAAACATGACACATCCTCAACATGAGCATCACTCACAATTAAACGGATATTGTGAACTATGCCCTTTAATGATTTCTGAGAAAGTGGAGCGGAATCAATAGCGAAAACAGGAATATCCTTTCCCAAAGTGCGCACCTGGAAACCATGAGTTATCGCAAATTGATTATCAATGAGATTGACCGCTGCTCCACTATCCACAAAAATCTCTCAAAAAATGTTCTTGCTCTCTAGCGCCACCCTAGCCGGCAGGACAAAACGGGAACTACAAGCAAACGGAAAAGCTTCAATTTCCGCCTCAACCCTGCCAATAGTAACAGACGGAACATTTTTAAAAGATTTTTTCCTGTTTGTTTCTTTATTACTCCCAGAAAACTGCCTGAATCTCCTAGAGGGACAAATATTTGCCAAATGATTTATACCTTCACAACAAAAACAAACCCTCCCATGCGAGCTGAATCTTCTATTGTCAGAAGCAATCAACCCCCCAAGCTGCATGGGCTCCTGCTCAGAAGGGGCTGACAGCGACTGAGACCCCTGCGCACAGAATGGGACCGCTGCACTGTCCTGGGACTGAGTATGACAGGAAGGGGACATCTCTCATCTCTCTCTAAGACGCCTGTCAATACGAACAGCCTGAGACATAGCAGAGTCCAAAGAAATAGGCCTCTCATGAAAGGCAAATGCATCTTTCAATCCCTCTCAAAGACCATGGCAAAATTGACTTCGGAGTGCAGCATCATTCCAACCAGTATCAACTGCCCATCTCCGAAATTCTGAGCAGTATATTTCTGCGGATTGTTTACCCTGGCATAATAGACGTAGTCTAGACTCAGCCAGAGCAATACGATCCGGATCATCATATATCTGACCCAGGGCTAAAAAGAATTCATCCACTGAACGGAGAGGCCGTGCCCCCTCCGGCAGCGAAAAGGCCCAGGACTGAGCGTTACCCTTGAGCAGCGATATAATGATCCCCACCCTCCGTTCCTCATCACCAGAGGAATGGGGAAGAAGGCGAAAATGGAGTTTGCAAGCCTCTCTAAAACGCACAAAATTCTCACTACCCCCGGAGAACGTATCCGGAAGCGAGATCTTAGGCTCAGAACAAACTCCATGAACGCAAGCTGAACCGGTCACTTGAAGCTGAGAAAAAGTCTTACGGAGATCAGCTACCTCCAATGAAAGACCCTGGAAGCGCTCAGCCAAAAGTGAAACCGGATCCATGCTTGAGACGGTTTTGGCGGCTTATAATGTCACGGACGGTGTACAGGAAACAAGACAAAGCAACATGCATATATGACTGAGTGGATCCAAAGCTAAGGAACCAAAAGGGAGACCCCTGCACAAGACCTGAGACTTTCCCTGGCTGCTCAGCCTATGCAAAGATCCCAGAGGTGGAAGGTTGCATATCCACGTACCTCGACTATATAACCCCTGAACACCCTACAATAGTGAGGGGACACGACCACCGGCTCCCTACACCAGACACGGAGGGAGTCAGGGTCACCTGGGATCCAGCAAACAGAAAATAACAGATAAATGTTCAGCACTTAACTTTGTAGCAGACAGGAAAACAAGATCAGCATGCACACACACTCCAGGAAGTAGTATAAGCCGCCCAGTAATGCATTATGAGGCGGAATTTAAAGGGATGCAATCAGTCCAACTCCATGACAGCTGAGAGAGGCTAACGAGATGAGGAACTGAACAGCACAACAAAGAGAACTCAAGGAGGAGGTTCTGAAAGGCCTCTGTCAGAGCTTCTCAGCTGTCTGGTTGTGACACCTGTGCTTTAGAAGCTCTTATAACTTGTTTGGCCTCTCTCTGCCTAATCTTATAAATTTGCCTGTCATCATCTTTTTTGTTTTTAATGATTTTGGCCTTTTCTGCTGAGTACCACAGTGGTCTCTTCTTTTTTTTTTTTTTTTGCTTTTACTGACTAGCCTAATGTTGCCTTCAATAGTGCCACTTTTAAGTAGTCCAATTTCTCCTGGACTCCATTGAAACTGTTCAAATCTGATAGGGATTCGTATACCTCTAATCCAATTTTAGAAAAGTCAGTTTTTCGAAAATCTAAAACTTTTGTTTTTGTGTGGTGTGACTCAGTCACTGTACTTATAGTAACCCACACTGACTGGTGATCACTAGATCCCAAGCTTTCCCCTAGAGTAATATCAGATACCAAACCTAAGATGTCTGTGTGCCAAACTCTTCAGAAACGAGACATGGCTGAAAGAAGGCGGTCTGGTCCAAATGGAGAGGAGTAAAGAGAACATGTACATCAGAGGAGACATCACTGGATGTAAGAGGTATGTAGTGCTGTATTCTATTAACAATAATTTTGTATTGCATCATATTTGAAATGAACAGGGCCTGTCAATTAATTTTTTTTTTATGCGTGGCCCACATACCCAGCTGAGTATGAGACCCTTGGCTTAGGAAGAATCCCAAACCTGGCCCTTTGATGTGTTCAGCAGGGTTACATAAGATAAGGGGGCATAGAAACATTAAAGGGACTCTGTCACCAGTTTCTAACCCCCACTTTTAAAAATATTGTTCTGTCCATGGAGCCCTTGTGATTACTAAGGTGTTGTTATAAGCTAAATCTGCTGGCTCGTTTTGATAAAAAAAACGTTTTATCTAACCTGTCAGTCATATAGATAAGGTGCCCAGGGCGTTTCTCATGGTCTGAAGATGCCGCCGCCGTTGGTGCCCAGCTCCTCCTCTGCTCTGGTCAGCACCGCCTGAATATCAAGAAATACGCCTCCGGCTCTCCCTCAGTCCCCCCTCCTTCTTTTCTAAGATCCCGCGCGTGTGCACAGGCCTGTGCCTGATGCGCGCGCACTTCGCTCAACCTCCTCATAAGACGAACACTGCCGCCAGCCAGTCAGAGCCTGCCAAGAGCTGTCCGGAGCCGCACGTCTGTCCACGTCTGTGCGCACGCGTGGGATCTTAGAAAAGAAGGAGGGGGGACTGAGGGAGAGCCGGAGGCGTATTTCTTGATATTCAGGCGGCGCTGACCAGAGCAGAGGAGGAGCTGGGCACCAACGGCGGCGGCATCTTCAGACCATGAGAAACGCCCTGGGCACCTTATCTATATGACTGACAGGTTAGATAAAACGTTTTTTTATCAAAACGAGCCAGCAGATTTAGCTTATAACAACACCTTAGTAATCACAAGGGCTCCATGGACAGAACAATATTTTTAAAAGTGGGGGTTAGAAACTGGTGACAGAGTCCCTTTAATTATGTGGACAATCACAGTAACGGCACTACTCATATTCTGCATGAAATAAACATTAGGTCTTGATAATGGATTTTTTCACAGTCTGAGGTGTTGTAAATGGTTTTATTCATATCAATTAATGATATGACAATCTTTAGATCTTTGAATCTCGAACTCATTATTTACTCAGTTTTCTAAAGCAAAGCATTGAGTGACACTTTCCATCTTCATTTATTTCACACATACATCTCCCAGAGAAAGAGAACAGTCTGACTAGTGCCACCTTTTGGAAGTAATCCATACAAGTCCTACTTTTTAACCCTTTCATGACTGGGCGATTTTCCCATTTTTTTTTTTTCATTTCAATTTTCACTTCTAGCCCTCCCAAAGCCATAACTTTAATATTTTTCTGTTCATATAGCTGTATATTGGCTTGATTTTTGCAGTACAAGATGCCCTTTCTAATGGCACTATTTACGAAGGCATACAATTTGGTGGGAAGCGGTAAAAAAATGGTAAATAGGTTGAAATTGGGGGGAATTTTTTTTATGGTGTTCCCTGTACCATAAAACTTACCAGTTACTTTCATTCTTCAGGTCAGCACAAATCCGGCAATACCACTTATGTATATTTTTTATTGCTTTTTTTTATACTGAAAAATACTAAAAACCTTGAAAAAATATTTCTCCTTAAGTCTCCATTCTGACCCTTATAACTTTTTCGTATTTATTTGTGCGGAGCTGTGTGAAGACTCATTTTTTGTGGGGTGATCTATACTTTTCAGTGATTTTGGGGTGTTTATGACTTTTTAGTGGTGATTTGATTTTTTATATTTTTGGGGGTTTTATTAAATTTATAAAAATATAAATTTTTATATTTTCACACTTTTTTGTAGTTACCATAGGGCACTCTAACAAGCACTAGCATTGGAGTCTATGAGGGTTTTACTGTATGTCTATGGAGCCCTGACACATGCAGGGGTTCCTTAGAAATTATTAAGCAGCAGCGTCCTGTCTCACAGGAGGACAAGGTCTTCCGCTGACACACTCTGGCTCCTCCGATCCCTGCCGGGAGAGCCAGAGCACACCCGGAAGCACATGCTTTTGGGTTTTCAGCATTCAGATGCTCATGGTCAGAATTGACTACGGCATCTGAAGTGTTAAATGTCCGCGATTGGCATTACCGTCGGTCGCGAACATTAGCCCCGGGTGCCTACTGTATGAAACAGCAGGCACCCCCATGTCTATGGCACTCGCACTGCTCAGTCAAGTGCCATCTTTAAAGTTCTGACCAGCAACGAAAATAGCCGTATGGTGGTCAGGGAAGGGGTTAACAAACCTTGGGGAAATAGCCAAGCCAAATACCCATCCACAGATAGCTGTTTTGGGGTGCTTTCCCCTCAACAGTATAGAGTAGAATTCTGGCTGAGCGCAATGCCTTGGATGTAGCTCGAGGGTCGAGGGAGGGGGGGGGGGGGGGATAGGTTCTCCATAAGGAGGCCAGCTGTGTATGGAGACTTAGTGGCAATGCTCCATGGTAAAATAATAGTCAAACAACTTGTATTTTCCATTGTCATGTCCCAAGGCTTGGCAAAAAGATAGACTATGATTCCTAGGGAGCCACTTCCAAAAGATGGCAGCAAGACGCTTCTCTTTCCCAGGGAAATATCACTTTGCATTTTATTTTTCAATGGAAAATGTAATGTAGGTAAAAAAAAAGAATAAAGGTAGAAATTGCACTGGAAAGCAGTGTGTTTAGCATTTAAATACTTGTCGGATAGCCCTTTGAAAACAATTGAAGTCAGGAGAAGTGATGGCAGGTGATTTTTGTTAAAAGTGTCTGAGCCACATAACAAGCAGTTTCACAGCAAATTGCCTTGGTTTTGTAACGCGGATCTCTGCTACGCAGCTTGTACAGGTGGAGCACATTTCAATGTGCTCCACCTGTACAAGCCATGGCTTAGACATACATACATACATAGATAAACCACCTACGATTTATGGAAATTTCAGTTTTGATGTGTGGTTGACACAGACCGATTTGTGCCAGACTTAGCACTTTTAAAGGCATCTGTCAGCAGATTTGTACCTATGAAACTGTCTGACCGGTTACATGTGCGCTTGGCAGCTGAAGGCATCTGCGTTGGTCCCATGTTCTTATGTGCCCACATTGCTGAGGAAAATGATCTCTAGGAACAATGGGTATATATAATGGTGTTGCCGTTATATCTAAAGGCTCTACTCTCTATGCAACTGCCATACCCTCTGCACTTTGATTGACAGGGCCAGGCAGTGAAAACTGTGAAGATGGCATACAACTGTCCTTCTATATCTAAAGATGCTTACTGTAGACAGGGGGTAATAAAGTCAACCCATGTCTGCTTGTACTAACAGGCCTCATGCACATGGCCGTTGTGCGGCTGTTCCGTGCATTGGGGACTGCAATTTGCATCCGTGCGGCGGCCGGGACGGATCAAGACCCATTCAACTTGATTGGGTCTGTGATCCCTCCACACTGTAAAAAAAAATAGAACATGTTCTATTTTTTTATGCTGCAGAGGCAAGTGAATGGGTCCGCATCCGTGATACAATACGGCCACGGCCGGGCAACGGCCGTGTGCATGAGGCCATATACAGTTAGCTGGTGCATTCTCTACCAGCAGTATCTAGAGTCTGATCCTGGTGATATGAATTCTGGCAGCACAGTTTTCACCACACGCATATAAAATGCATTTGAAAATCTTCGGACCTGTTCACTTTTTTCCCATTTTGTTACGTTGCAGCCTTCAGCTTTTCCCCTACCCTTCTGCACTTAATACCCTATATCAGGGGTGGGGAACCTTTTTGCTGCCGAGGGCCATTTGAATATTTGTAACATCCTTCGGGGGCCATACAAAATTCTCAATTAAAAAATTTGATCTGGTCAAAAATATAACCGACTTAGGGATAAGTTACAGAAATTGCCCTTCAATAAAAAAATCTAGAGCACTGTATTTTTGCAGCACAAAATGGCGCCTGCACTATATATATTACAAATAGTACAGGTGCCATTTTGACCACACATAGCAGTGTAATTTTTTTGTTCAGAATGTTATTTATTTAGTTCTTTATTTGGCATTAATGGCAGGAAGCTCATCCCAGGGAGGTCCAGAGAGGGGTTCCCCCAGCTTTCACTCTGCCACTGTCCCTGTCTCTTCCTTCGCAACTGTTCCTGCCTTTGTCCCTTTCTCAGTTTCAGATCTGCCCCCCACCTCCATTATCCTCAGATCAGCTCCCATCAGACCCCCCCCAGCCTCAGATCAGACCTTCCCCACCCTCAATTAGCCTCAGATCAGTCCCCCCAGCCCCAATCAGACTTTAGACGATAAAAAAATAAAAATAAACTTACCCCTCCAGCTCCTGACTGCACTTCCTCTTGGCATATTCACTTACCCTCCCTGGTCTTCTTCCTGCCACGCTGTACTGTGACCTGACAGCACACACAGTGTCAGGTCGTAGTGCGCGTCTATGTGCACTATATCCAGACGCTGTATGTGTCAGGACACAGAGCGGGGCCGGAAGAAGACTAGGGAAGGTGAGGACAGCCAGTGCAGTGCTGTTCTCACAGCCCTTGCCTTCCGCATGCTAATGACCTCTTCCATAATGGAAAGTGAAAGCAGAATGTTTCAAATATTCGCTAATTTATTTAAAAGGCAAAACTAAAATCTTGCATTGACAAATATTCAGACCCTTTATTCAGTATTTACGGTAACTGTCGTACCTTTTGCAGTGATTACAGCTTTCAGTCTTCTTGGGTGTGATACCACAAAGTTTGCACGCCTGCATTTGTGGATTTTCCGCCATTTTTCTCTGCAGAGAGAGAAAAGGATCTCTTTTCAGAGATGTTTGATTGGGTTCAAGTCAGGGCTCTGGCTGGGCCACTCAAGGACATTCACAGAGTTTTCTTTAAGCCACTCCTGTGTTGTCTTGACTGTGTGCTTATGGTCATTGTCTTGTTGGAAGGTGAGGTACAGAATACTCTGGAATGGATCAGGTTTTTATTAAGAATATCTTTGTACTTTGCTCCATTCAGCTTTCCTTCAACCCCGACCAGTCTCCCTGTCCCAGCCACTGAAAAACATCCCCACAACATGATGCTGCCACCACCATGCTTCATTGTAGGGATGGTATTGGTCAGGTGATGAGCAGTGCCCGGTTTCCTCCAAACATGATGTTTAGAGTTGAAGTTAAAAAGTTCAATCTTGGTTTTATCAGACCAGATAATCTTGTTTATCACAGTCTAAGAGTCCTTTAGGTGCTTTTTTTTAGGCTTTCATGTGTATTTTAATGAGAGGCCTATTTCTGGAGTGCTCCAGTGATGGTTGATCTTATGAAAGTCTCTCTCATCTGCACACAGGATGCTTGGAGCTCAGCCAGAGTGACCGTTGGGTTCTTGGTAATCTCTGTTACCAAAGCCCTTTTTCCCAGATTGTAGGGCAGCCAGCTGTAGAAAGAGTCCTGGTTGTTCCATACTTCTTCCATTTAAGAATTATGTTGGCCACTGTGCTCTTGGGAACTTTCAGTGCAGCAGAAACTTTTTTGTACCCTTCTCCACATCAGTGTGTCCACATAATCCTGCCTCTGAGTTCTACATGCAGTTCTTCTCTCCTTAAGGCTTGTTTTTTGCTCTGATATACATTGTCAGCTTTGAGACCCTATATAGACAGTTATGTCCAATCAGCTGAATTTACCACAGGTGGACTCCAGTCAAGGTGTAGAAACATCAAAAAAATTATCAAGAGAAACAAAAGCCCGCCAGAGCTAACTTTCAAGTGTCATAGCAAAGGGTCTAAAATTCTATCTTCACTTTCTAATTATGAGGTATTGAGTGCAGATTGATAGGGAAAACGTGAATTTGTTCGATTGTAGAACAAAACATAACAAAATAATGTGAAAAAAGGTGAATTGGTCTGAAGACTTTCTGAATGCACTGTATGTCAATGACTTATCTTTTCTGACAGAAATCCTTAGGTCAGGATTTAAGTACTCCTTGTAGGATGCCGTTCTTAAATTAGTTAAATCATGGGGTTTCTGCAATGTCTTTTACCTGGAAGCATTTTTCTGCACAAGAAATTGTACTTAGTGTCCATTCTAAAGTTTCTTGAACAAACATTCTTTTCTCATCAAAAGGTTGTTCTCACACTCACAGGCAATAAAATTAATTATGGCTAAAGGTGGTGACTTGAGTGATCAGAACTACTGTAACTTTATGAACATGACCATACTGACCATTTGGGCACTGTCTGAGCATCTATGTGCTCACACGATTGCCGGTGCCTTCTCAAACAGCTGATCAGCAGGGGTCCTGGGTATCGGACCCCCACCGATCCGATACCGATGAACTATCCTGAGGATAGGTCATCAGTTATATATCTCGGAAAAACCCCTTAAGGGCTCATGCACATTAACGTATTTTATTTCCGTGTCCGTTTAGTTTTTTTTGCGGACCGTATGCGGAACCATTCACTTCAATGGGTCTGCAAAAAAAAACGGAAGTTACTCCGTGTGCATTCCGTTTCTATGTGTCCGTATTTCCTTTCTGCAAAAAAATAGAACATGTCCTATTATTGTCCACATTACGGACAAGGATAGTACTGTTCTATGAAGCTGTTTAGTTCTGAAAAATATGGAATGCACACGAATGTCATCCGTAATTTTTGCGGATCCGTTTTTTGTGGACCGCAAAAAACATACGGTCATGTGAATGAGCCCTAAGGCTCCTATATACATGGCATTTAGAAATTTAAGGGACCATCTACATGGGATATTAGGTGAACACTGTGACTTATAATTGCTAGAAGGCGTTTATAAATTATAGGAATTATTGTCGTATAAGTAACATCTAGTAGGTTAGAGAGATGCTTTAAAAGGGTTAAACTTCTTGAACAATCCATTTTTTTATTAGAAAGGTATTGCAATAAAAGTAATCAGCTGTAATCTGTAAGGACAACGACAAAAATACAATGCAACTAAGTACAAGAAAGTATTCTGATGCTAATGCTACGCTTATTTAGAAAATTTTAGATTCTTGGCAAATACATTTTTTACAAAATGATTTGGGCCCGTCTGCCAAACGTCAAGGCGATCTCTATAAGACGGGAACCTTACACTAAATTCTGCCTGTTATGTACCATAACGGCCACCATAAAATTCAGGGAGTGCAGGTTCCACATGCATGCTGGGTCCACTCTGCTTTATGTCATTTTTGGTGCCAAAATAGCCTCCATTAAATCCAGGGAATGCAGGTACCAACATGCATGTGAGCCCACTCCATACCTCTACTGGTGACAGATCGCCTCCAATAAATGCAATGAGAGTCCACTCTATACCTCTCCTGGTGCCAAAAGGCATCCAATGAGTGCAGGGAGAGCAGGCTACAGCTTTAGGCCTCTTGCACACAAACGTGCCGTGTTTTGCAGTCTGCAAATACCGAATCCACAAAACATGGATGTTGCCCGTGTGCCTTCCGCAATTTGTGGAACAGAACAGACGGCCCATTATAGAAATGCCTATTCTTGTCCGCAAAACGGACAAGAATAGGACATGATCTATAATGTTTGTGGGGCCACGGAACGGAGGAACGGATGTGGACAGCACACAGAGTGCTAGAAACAAGTAGTAAATAGAAGCAGCACTGTGCGGTCTCTCATCGATGTGTATATTCAATGCAACAGCCTCGCCGTTGGCCCTTGATCCATCAGGCCATAGGATGAACAAAGAAATAAAGATGGCTCCGGCAGCATCTCACATCATCCAGTATTTTTTATTTCGACCTCAAGACAAATATAACAGCAACGTTTCGGCTGAAAATCAGCCTTTGTCAAGCCTTAGCACACAGAGTGCTGTCCACATCTTTTGCGTCCCCATTCAAGTGAATGGGTCCACACCCGAGCCGCAAATAATGTGGCTCGGATGCGGAACCAAACCACGATCGTGTGCAAGAGGCCTTAGGCCGAATGCACATGGCCGTGTTCCGAGGCCGAGAGCGGTCCATGGTATGCCGGGCTGGATTCCTGTTCAGAGCAGGAGCGCACGGCGTCATTGGTTGCTATGACGCCGCGCGCTTCATGCTGCCGCTGCACTACAGTAGTGTATTCGGCCTTATACTTACACTGATTAAAATCAGCCTATGGGGCAGACAGGCTGGTCAGGAGTGCACGACTGAGGTGTCAGCCACACCTCTGGTACAAACTGCGAAGAAAAAAGGGGGTCATTCAGCACATCCCAATGCGCAGGTGCACGTTGCCATGGCTAGAAACACAAAGAAAAAAATTCAACAGCACTCTGCAAACCAGATAAAGTACAAGAAAGTATTCTGATGCTAATGCTATGCTTATGTAGTAAATTTGAGATTCGTGGCCTTTTTGCCCTATAGGCTGATTTTAATTAGTGTAAGTATAAGGGCTTGTTCACACGACCGTGTAAAGCCCGTGCCCGTGCTGTGGACCGCAAATTGCGGTCCGCTAAGCACAGGCACCTGCAGTGTGGCAGCCGCATAGGGATCGCGGCCCCATTCACTTGAATGGGTCCGTGATCCCTTCGTTCCGCAAAAAGATAGAGCAAGCTCTATCTTTTTGCGGTGCGGAAGCACGGAACGGAACCTCAGAGTAGTGTTCCGTTCTGCATCTCTGGCTTTGCGGACCCATTGAAA
Organism: Bufo gargarizans; assembly: GCF_014858855.1. Taxonomy (NCBI): domain Eukaryota; kingdom Metazoa; phylum Chordata; class Amphibia; order Anura; family Bufonidae; genus Bufo; species Bufo gargarizans. The sequence continues at coordinate 242,357,844 of NC_058080.1, read as the reverse complement.
TGAATGGGTCCGCATCTGTGATACGGAATGGCCACGGAACGGGACCCGTGTATTGCGGATCCGCAATACTGCCACGGGCTTCACATGGTCTTGTGAACGAGCCCTAAAGCTGTAGCCTGCTCTCACTGCCTGGCACCAGGAGAGGTATAGCGTGGACCCAGAATGCATGTGAAACCTGCACCTCCTGAATTTTATGGTGGCCATTATGGCACATAACAGATAACATAACAGATTACAGATTTGCCAAGAATCTCAAATTTACTAAATAAGCGTAGAATTAGCATCAGAATATTTTCTTGTACTTTATCTGGTTTTCAGAGTGCTGTTGCAATGTGTTTATTTCTTTGTGTTTTTAGCCATTGCAACGTGTACCTGCTCATTGGGATGTGCTGACTGATCTGTAAGGAACCTCCTGACGAAGCTGAGGCGAAACGCGCGTCGGGGTTCTCTTCTGCCCTGTGTTCGGTGCCTTAACCCTTCATCATGTCTGTGGGTATGTTCACGTCCCCAGTGGACATTTCTGTGTAGGAGTTTGATCTTGCAGCCTGTTATTTTTGATTTATTGTATATGGGCATATTCCATCTGGATGTATTTGGTGGATGTTATGTGACTCTGCGCTCCATTGTATTACTATTTTTGGGCTGCATTTTCTCACACATTAATCTTCCGCTGGGTTGTGCAGTGAGTTGAACATCACAGACACTTGTAGTAGATGTTTATTGATATTTTCTACTGGTGAATCACCTCACTGCATATTACACTGACATGTATTCCATCTGTTTGGCGGGTGTTTGAGGCACCGACGGGGGGGACTATTGCATCCAGTCTGTTTTGCTGATTATTCTCCATAGAAATTCGGTGTAGGGCTGCAACGATTAATCGATGTAATCGATTATATTCGATAACTGGATTCGTTGTCGACGAATCCAGTTATCGAATAATCGCCAATTCGTTGCTATGCGGGCGGGCGGGCGGTCGCTGCATCTTTATTTTACCTTTTTACAATGACGCTCCTGTAACAGCCAGGCAGAGCGGACGGCGGCGTAACGTCACTCACTCACGTGACACGCCTGCTCCGCCTCCTTCATTCATGAGGTGGGCGGAGCAGGTGCGTCACGTGAGTGAGTGACGTTACGCCGCCGTCCGCTCTGCCTGGCTGTTACAGGAGCGTCATTGTAAAAAGGTAAAATAAAGATGCAGACGTGATTAGTCCGACTTATAAGCATCGGGGCCGGGGCTGTTATGGGGAGGGGGGAGGATCTGTCTATGGCACTGCTATGGGGAGGGGGGTCTGTGTATAGCACTGCTATGGGGAGGAGAGGGGATCTGTGCACTGTTATGAGGAAAGGGATCTGTGCACTGTTATGCCCATAACAGTGCACATATCCCCCTCTCCATAACAGCGCCACCCACAGATCCCCCTCTCCATAACTGCGCCACCCACAGATCCCTCTCCATAACAGCGCCATCCACAGATCCCCCTCTCCATAACTGCGCCGCCCACAGATCCCCCTCTCCATAACTGCGCCACCCACAGATCCCCCTCTCCATAACTGCGCCACCCACAGATCCCCCTCTCCATAACTGTGCCGCCCACAGATCCCCCTCTCCATAACTGCGCCACCCACAGATCCCCCTCTCCATAACTGCGCCGCCCACAGATCCCCCTCTCCATAACTGCGCCGCCCACAGATCCCCCTCTCCATAACTACGCCACCCACAGATCCCCCTCTCCATAACTGCGCCACCCACAGATCCCCCTCTCCATAACTACGCCACCCACAGATCCCCCTCTCCATAACTGCGCCGCCCACAGATCCCCCTCTCCATAACTACGCCACCCACAGATCCCCCTCTCCATAACTGCGCCACCCACAGATCCCCCTCTCCATAACTACGCCACCCACAGATCCCCCTCTCCATAACTACGCCACCCACAGATCCCCCTCTCCATAACTACGCCGTCCACAGATCCTCCTCTCCATAACTACGCCACCCACAGATCCCCCTCTCCATAACTACGCCACCCACAGATCCCCCTCTCCATAACTACGCCGTCCACAGATCCCCCTCTCCATAACTGCGCCACCCACAGATCCCCCTCTCCATAACTACGCCGTCCACAGATCCCCCTCTCCATAACTACGCCACCCACAGATCCCCCTCTCCATAACTGCGCCACCCACAGATCCCCCTCTCCATAACTACGCCACCCACAGATCCCCCTCTCCATAACTGCGCCGTCCACAGATCCCCCATAAGTGTCGTCCACAGATCCCCCATAATAGTGTCGTCCACAATTTGTTTTAATATGGCCTTTGAACATATTTTTTCAAGTAAGATCATATAAACCTCTCTGTTTTGTAATTTTGTCGTTTTTGCCGATTAATCGATTAATCGTAGAAATTAATTGGCAACTGAACGATTATTCAAATAATCGTTAGCTGCAGCCCTAATTCTGTGTAAAATATTTTATGAATTTTTGTGATCAATTGATGATCTAATAAAGTATTTATATTTCTACCGGGCATTCTATGGTTGTTTTTATAGCAGCACTTATAGGTTTATATGATTGGTTCTCTGTTTGCCCTTATTTACGGTATTATAGGGAGGCCTTTTTCTTCTTTTTTCGGTTCTATGATCTGTAAGGAAACCTGGAAGCTTAAAGGGTTATTCCTAGATTTTAATACTGATGACCTATCCATCTTCATACAGATGAAATCTGATTGTGCCTATGCAGCAGCATAGGCTCTGTACTAAGGAGCTCTGTAGGCTTCCTGCACTGCTTTGCAGAGGGCTCTGCTGTATACATGAACTTTTAAAGGGGTTGTCCCACAAAAATATTCAACATTTTTCAAACCAGCACCTGGATCTGAATACTTTTGTAAGTGCATGTCATTAAAAATTGTAATGTTATTCACTGAAATCTATATGTATAGCGCCACCTGCTGTTTGCCCTTTTTCTAAATTATCTGTCCAGCTCACTGAGGTTGACATACAGGCTCAGTTCTATCCTTCAACTGCCACTAGCAGAAAGGATATGCCCCCTGAGAAAGAACATGGCCCCTGATGTGCCAGGTAGAAATAAATCTAGCAGAGCAATTGCAGCAATGCATGGGCCGATCTGTGGATCCATGTGAGGTACAGGGCTGGTTCTAAGTTTGTTAGAAAGAGACTGTCATGTACTATATGATGTCTGATTTTCATTTTTTTATATTACCCCTTTAAGGCCAGAAATATTTGCACAATTAATGGCTTAAAAAAAATTATACAGTACAGACCAAAAGTTTGGACACACCTTCTCATTCAAAGAGTTTTCTTTATTTTCATGACTATGAAAATTGTAGATTCACACTGAAGGCATCAAAACTATGAATTAACACATGTGGAATTATATACATAACAAAAAATTGTGAAACAACTGAAAATATGTCATATTCTAGGTTCTTCAAAGTAGCCACCTTTTGCTTTGATTACTGCTTTGCACACTCTTCGCATTCTCTTGATGAGCTTCAAGAGGTAGTCTGCCTGCTCCCGGTGACCTTATTTAATTTCAGACTGGCTAGCGGCACAGGTAAGGGCTTACCTGTGCATCGCCGGACGGGTGAGTCTAACCTTACTAAAGATGGCAGCCCGCATGTGTTCGCTGGCGAACACTGCGAACTGGCCATCACTGTATATAGTCCAATTATAGGCTCAATATAAGGATTTTTTATGTAAAACTGTATACCTTAAACCGCACTGCATTTGCATTTCATCTGATTATTTGGTATGCTATAAAACAGGATAGTATTAGTTACCATCATTGTGTCAGATCTTCCTGACACTTCTATTTTTCATTCCATCTTACAAGATAAAGAGGACCAGCTTATCAGCATTATTTCTATCCGCTCCTCTGTTGATTTTACTGCTTGCCTCTGCCATTGCTTTAATATCTCATTTTGTTCTCCTTGTATGGCTGGAACGTTTGTGTTGTCCTTGATTCACTTTTCCAGACGTCTACACTTCATAAAAAAATAAAAACTGTACGAGTCATCCATGGCCTTAAGAAAAAACGTCTATTTTCTAAAGCACCATTTTAACACTTAGTGGGAAATGAAAGTCAACGTAGCATTTGAAGACACGTTTGGCTTTGATGGGTTGCGCCCCTGTTTACTGCATGGTCACAGGCAGGTGGTAGTCACATTTATTATTGATGGGTCTCTGACTGATTGACACTTTCTCGTTAAAGTATTGCGGTACTGCTGACAGGATGCTCATCCATTATTAACCTGTCTCCAGGGAGGCGTGATTTCTCCCATGCATATTACAGGAATTTTACAAAGTTGGCCATTTTTGCATAATTTATGCAGAATAAAAACTATGTCTCACTGGATAATGTGTTACGTTTCCCTGGAAGATCACATCTCCCACAAATCCTAGCTAGTTGCTTCCTGCTTCCCGGTAGTTTTTTAATTGACCGATATTCCACCCCTTACTGCACTGATTTGCACTCTTTAATAATGCATCTCTAGGTAGAGGCACACATAAATGGATCCGTTGACTTGACACTTTCATTTTTCCTGACTGCGCTGTTTAAACTGGGCATAGCAGCAGAGCAAAAAGTATTGTGACTTGAGCAGGGAAGGCTAAAAATTGACACAACCAACTTATGTTTCTGTGGTCTGCATGCTGTACAGTGGTGCTAGACAGTTTGGAAACCCTTTAGAATTGTCTATATTTCTGCTGAAATTTGACCTAAACCTACATCAGAGTTTTACACAAGTCCCAAAAGTAGATAAAGATAACTCAATTAAACAAATTAATCAAAAATATTAGCCCTAGTCATTTATTCATTGAGGAAAATGATCCAATATCACATGTCCGTGGGTGGCAGTATGTAAGTATGTCACCTTTACTTTTAGTGTCTAGTGTGACCCCCTTTTGCAGTAATTGCTGATTAGTCCTAGAGATGAGCAAAGCCGATTCGCCGAAAGTTGACAAGAAATTAATTTTGTTCCTAATTAATTCGTCACGAATGGCGATTCGTCATGAATGAGGTATACCCAGGCCACTCTGCCTAATCATATTTATCCAACTTGGTGGCCCAATCTCAGTGTGAAGGCTTGAAAGTTAAACTGCAGGGAGATTGCAGGGACAGTGTATCGCTATGTGCACCCACATTCCTAGTTAATCCATTCTGTAGGTACCGTGCTGTCATTATTACATGTGTCATTTATCACCGTCTACATCACTGTGCAGTGGACCAAGATATATAAATATTCTGTTCTGTTAAACAAAAAGAAAAGCATACAGCACCCTTCAGTAAATCCAAAATCATGTGTGTGCACCTGCAGGAGCTGTGTCAAAATGGCTCCTTAGTAGAACAAAATAAAGAAAGGGAGGCAGTGCCAATAAAGTAGCAGAAAAAAAGTTATTTTAATGCTTGTTGTGGTAGTCCAAACACATACTTTTAAATCCCTTCTGTTAGCTATAGATTTACTGTGCGTCAGTATTAAAGGTTAATGTTAGCATCAGTCCAAATTTGTCAACGTGGACTTAACCTTGCCGGCTTAAGATTCAAGTACTGGCCACATGACAGAGTGGGGAGGGTGGCAGCAGCAGCGGCAGTAATGGCCCCATGACAGAGTGGGGAGGGTGGCAGCAGTGGCAGTACTATTGGCAGTGGTGGCCCCATGACAGAGTGGGAAGGGTGGGAGCAGTGGCAGTAACAATCTCAATAGTGGCCCCATTTATTTTGCCATTCTTCTGATCCGTAACAAGAACAGAAAACAAATATGGTTAGTATTTGGTCAGTATTTTTCATCGCTATTTGATCAGTAATTGCAAGTCAAAAACAGGAGTGGGTCCAAAACAGAGATAAAATGTAATAGAAATATTTGCATCTCTTCTGTGTTTGAACCCACTCCTGCATTTGGCTTACAAATACTGATGTCACGGTGGGGAGTGGGGGATAAAGGTAGCAACTAGGCCAGGAGGCAGGGATCAGGGAGCGGCCTATTGCCGCCCTAATCCTGACACTGATCTCCTGACCGCATGAGCAAACCCTGAAGGTGGGAGGGCTCATGCACTGGAACCTGTATCCTGCTGACCCTGACGGACCCTGGCATAGGGGTCAGGAATAGGAGACAACCGGTTCCTCAGTGACTCAGACGAACTGGAGTCTCCAGCTGCCTAGTAACAGGTGGAACGGAAATGACCATATGCAGCATCTGGATTGGCAGGAAAGAACACTGGAAAACTCACTTACCTGCCGCTGCCACCACGACTGGAACCCAAGCATACCATATTTTTCTCCCTATAAGACGCACCGGCCCATAAGACGCACCTGGTTTTAGAGGGTCAAAATAGGAAAAAAAAATATTTTTGACAAAAGGTGTGTCAAAACTTTTAATAAAATAACAGACCAATATTTTAACACTGTAAACATCAACAGTAGTAACCAGCAGCATTAATAACCATCATTATTGACTTAAATGTCCAGGTACAGTACTCCTCTATTCACCAGGGAACCCCAAAAACACCTCATCACTACTGTTCAGGTTAATCGCACTCTGTGGCTCAGTATTACTAGTATCGTTGCCTTCAGATTTGTCGTACAGCATATTGTCCTCAGTGCCATCCAAGGCATTGCTAATGCCACACTTTTTAAAGGATCTGACGACGATTTCATCGTTGACTGCCTGCCATGATGTTTTCACCTAATCACAGACTTGGGTGATGGTGGACCTCTTCATCCGTCCAGTGAGATTCAGGTCATGGTTCCCAGCTGCCATCCACTTGTTCCATTCCTCCCTCATGAACACTTTAAATGGCTTATTAATGGAAACATTGAGAGGTTGTAGCTGGCTGGTAAGACCTCGGGAATTACCGTATTTTTCGCCCTATAAGACGCCCTAAGGGTTTTGAGGAGGAAAATAAGAAAAAATATATTTTTTACCAAAAGGTGTGCTTGAAGTAATGGCGGTCTGTGCATGACACTATTATGGGGGATCTGTGGATGATGCACTGTTATGGGGTGGGGTATTTGTGGATGGCACTGTTATGGGGGGGGGGAGCTGTGGATGGCATTATGATTGGGGGGGTCTGTGGATGGCATTATGATGGTGGGGGGATCTGTGGATGGCATTATGATGGTGGGGGGATCTGTGGATGGCATTATGATGGTGGGGGATCTGTGGATGGCGCTGGTATGGGATGGTGGATCTGTGGATGACACTGCTAAATGTGTCATCCACAGATCCCCCCCATCAGAATGCCACCCACAGACCTCCCCCCATCATTATCCCAGCCATAGATTCCTAGGGAGGGTCTGGATAAGGTGGGGAGAGCGGCGGGCTGTGCAGGCACTGTACTCTGGCCCCGCCGCTCAGTATGTACTGTTTTATACGTAGTGTTAATCATCATATCTAAACTGAGTAATGATGCGCTCCCCCTGCTCCCCATGTGTACCATACTTACAGGTACATGTCTCGCTCCTGTAGTAAGCACTAGCAGCTAGCAGGCAGGTCGGGCGGCCATAACTCACGGAGGTCACGTGCCTGCTCCGCCTGCTTCATTCATAAAGTAGGCGGAGAAGGCACGTGACCTCTGTAAGTTACGGCCGTCCGGCCTGCCTGCTAGCTGCTAGTGCTTACTACAGGAGCGTAAAATGTGTACCGCTAGTACAGTAACATGGGGAGCAGGGGGAGCGCATCATTATTCAGTTTAGATCTGATGAGTAACACTACGTATAATACAGTACATACTGAGCGCCACTGCACAGCTCATGCGTTATTATACTTTGTGATAATGAATATGCCCCTTCCCTACATCACATTCTCAGAAACAAGCAGAGCATGGATGTCAATAAAATTATGCCCCCCCCCCTTGAAAAATTTCTGCGTACGCCCGTGCATGTAACAACCATGAAGACGTACAACACAACCTGAACGTAAACCCACACCTAACAAATAACATGTGAGGTGGAGAACCAGGATCAAACATAAGGAAAGACAATTTATGTCAAATAAGGTGACCCTGAAGGACTAGGCAGAATCACCCAGGCAAGGAGCATCACTAGACAAGGCTGTAGTACAACTGCCCCCAGCCTGCAAGCCACAGGTATATAACAAGCTTGCGGCCATACCCAGGACACACCATAATCCCCACTAGCTAAAAGATTAACCCCTAGCTCACCAAACAGCAGGAAGGCACACCTTAAAGGGGCCACCAGCAACGAGTCTGCACTGCAACCGCGTCACTGTCAAACAACAATATGACCGTGACAACTGATCAAATACTGATGCAAAATACTGACTGTTTGAAATAGGCCTTATGCTCAATTTGCATATGTTTGGCCATTTATGTCTGAAATCAGTTTTTTTTAACAAGAAAAAAGACTTCCTGCCTGCTAGACTTTAATGGCCTCCTTCACACGGTCAGGGAATGGTCAGTATTTGATCAGTATTTGTAAGTAGTAATGAGCAGCATAGGCAATATTCGTATTCACGATATATCCTGAATTTTTGGCCTAATATTTGCCATAAATTCGTAAATTCGAGAATTCGTGATCTCCAGTCATTATTTTCTTGATTGCGAAAATTGAAAATTCAGTCAACACTACTCTTAAATTCAAAGATATTGCAGTCTTCTCATTGACCCACAAGCAGGAAGCAGTGGGGGATTACATGGGTACTGATGGAAAAAAAAATCTAGAATATTTGCGATTACGAAGATATAGCACTATATTCTAGATATTCGCGAATTCTCGAAGTGCCAATATTCGCGATAAAAATTTGTGATTAGAATATTCGCGATCAACACTATTTGTAAGCTAAAAACTGGAGTGGGTCCAAAACAGTGATAAAATGTAATGGAATATTTGCATCTCTTCTGTGTTTTGGACCCACTCCTGCACTTCTGCTTTTGGTCAAATACTGACCAAATACTGACCGTGTCAAAGAGGCCTTATGGATGCTCAAAATACAGGATCCTTTTTTTTTTATTTTTCTGTTCTTCTGACGGATCAGAAGAATGGAAAAATAAACAGTGATGTCAACATGGACAAACAGGGACAATAGTGGCCCCATGACAGAGTGGGGATGGGGACCAACAGCAGTGGCAGTAACAGGGACAATAGTGGCCCCATGACAGAGTGGGGATGGGGACCAACAGCAGTGGCAGTAACAGGGACAAAAGTGGCCCCATGACAGAGTGGGAAGGGGGTCCAACAGCAGAGGCAGTAACATTTTGCAGAATATTCCGGTGTGGAAGCACACTGCAGTATGATTATTAGTGGCAGAATGATCTATTCTGTTGCATCAGGCACCGGTGTCTGGAAATCGTGGTTAATCCATTTTGCGAGTTCTCTTACAGCCGGTTCACACCTGAGCGTTTTACAGCAGGTACGATCGCGCTGTAAAACGCCCGACGCCCCAAGAAGTACAGGAGCTTCTTTGGGGCGTCTTGTCACGCGTTCCCGTACATAGACTTCCGGGAACGCGCGACAATGGGCGTTCCCTTGTTCCGGAGCCGCGATTGTAAACGCGCATACAATCGCGCATAAAGAGCGCTCCATCCCGAACGCTCAGGTCTGAACCCAGCCTTAGGGGTAACTATGCCCCCACAACATGCTGAACACCCTTTCTGATGCTACACTACTTGCCGGGCAGAAAAGCATGCCCAGTTGCAGCCACACTTCAAGTTTGTATGCCCAGTAGTCCAGGGGATCTTGCATCATGGGTGACAGGGTGCAGTCCAAGTATGCCACTAACTGCTGGTTGAGGTTTTGCTGGATGTCCTGCTGCTGAGTGGTTTCTTCAGTAGGTGGCTGAAGAAAACTGCTCATCATAGACTCCAGACTGAAGTTGCTGAATATAGAGCTGGTGCTGCTCCTGCCCCCCCACCAGTCATGGCAGTGGAGCGTGAGCACAGAGGGTCTCCCCAGTCAGACCTACCTGAGGATGGGCGATGGCTGTAGGCAGTGACCAACCGACTACACAGCATGTCTCTATAATAGTCAATTTTTGTATCCCTCTCAGAAGATCTAAAAAATGCCCCGGCAGCGAGGATGTAACAATGTGTATAACTTTTATTTCTAGATATTAAAAACCACTTAGCAAAATAAATGTTAGATACAAGGTCAAACATAACACTAAGGTCGAGGTCTAATGAGGACCGATGGGGCTAATCAAAATCAAACTATAGTCTAAATTGATATTCCTTCGTTATCACTTGCGGTTTGATGTACGCTGGAAAGTTAGAAACATCCACTGTATTTGGAATTCACAATATGATTGTTGTCACCATTGATAATCTTGAGACACAGACTTGAACTGGAGAAATTGCAGGATCACAGAAGCGATGGTCCGTGTAATAATGGAAGCATGCCAGGTGTTCAAAGGTTTCTGTAGATATTCAAACTACAAAGTGCCATGTGCAAACAAGGTCTGTTGTCCAATATCTGCTCTTAGGCAAAATTGGTCTGGGACTCTGTCCCTACTGCTAACAGATGCCCCTGCCTAAAAGCGGAGTAATTGCTCCAAAAGCGGTGGTCCCGCTGATCATGGCTGTCCCTAGAAAACCCTACCTAGCCAAATGTTCCAACGCATTTCCCATGAATGGATAAGTTACAGGTTCATCAGAGGACTAAGCTTGGTGCTCAGTTGAAAAAAATGATGATCATATCAGCTATGATAAGTGTTGCAGCCAACCGGTCGGCACTGTGTAATTTTAAATAGTCCTTCTCAAAATCCCAGCATTACCAGGTCCTCCGTTGTTATTGTATGGTGACTGTACTTGGTATCGGGCTCAGCTCTATTCAGTGGGACTAAGCTGCTCTTAGGCTATGTGACAAATGAATGCTTAGGAAAAAGCTGAGAAAAGCACAGGAGCATGTCTGTCATCTCAAACAGCTGATCGGCGGGGATGCCATTTGTTGGGCCCCCACCGATCAGATACTGATGACCTATCCTGAGGGTAGGTCATCAGTGTGAAAATCTCGGAAAACCCCAACATGATCTAATGTGAGAAAGGTCTTTAGTTGCCTAGAGGTTATCTTGCATTCCTTTGTGACCTTGCAGACTATTACACGCCTTGCTATTCAAGTGATCTTTGTTGGTCGACCTCGCCTGGGGAGGTCTTGAATTTCCTCCATTTGTCTAATATCTTTAGATGGGCTTGACACATGTTTGATTAAAAATGTGCACAAAGAGCTTCCATTTTTCATGTACAGTAGGTATAGTACCACTTTAATTCAGAATAATCCCTAATCCCTAGTTCAACAGTGAGCTGCCATATTTTTTTTTTGCTGTTCTACAGGTTAAACAGGTTTCCCACTCACACCTCATTCTATTGATTGAAAACACCTGACTCTTAGGCCGAATGCACACGGCCGTTGTTCACGGCCATGAGCAGTCCGTGGAACCACGGCCTGGATTCCTCCTGAGAGCAGGAGCGCACGGCGTCATTGGTTGCTATGACGCCGTGCGCTCCCTGCTGCCGCCGCAATACAGTACCACACTGGTATGATCTATACCAGTGTATTACTGTACTGTGGCGGCAGCAGGGAGCGCACGGCGTCATAGCAACCAATGACGCCGTGCGCTCCTGCTCTCAGGAGGAATCCAGGCCGCGGTTCCACAGACCGCTCACGGCCGTGAACAATGGCCGTGTGCATTCGGCCTCACCTTCAAATTATCTGCTAATTGTAAAAGTTCAAATACATTTGCCACTTACAGACATAGTAACATAGGAACATAGTTTATAAGGCTGAGAAAAGACGTCTGTCCATCCAGTTCAGCCTGTTATCCTGCAAGTTGATCCAGAGAAAGGACCATCTTCCCCAATAAATACGGTATGTCCGTTCCGTAGCCCCGCAAAAAAAAATAGAACATGTCCTATTCTTGTCCGTTTTGCAGACAAGGATAGGCATTGTTACAATGGATCCGAATAAAAAAGAAAACGGAAAACATACGGATGACGTCCGTGTGCATTCTGTTTTTTGCGGAATGGAACAGCTAGCCCCTGATAGAACAGTACTATCCTTGTCCATTATGCAGACAATAATAGGACATGTTCTATCTTTGAATGGAACGGAAAAACTGAAATACGGAAACAAAAGACATACGGAGTACCTTCCGTTTATTAAACGGACAAGAATAGGACATGTTAAATTTTTTTGCGGGGCTACGGAACGCAGAAAAAAACGGAATGTAAATCAAAAAAAAAGTTTGTGTGCAAGAGGCCTAAATCTAATATTTTTTACTCATTTGTTTGTATCTTTATCTACTGTGAAGCCTCTTTCACATAAGCGTGACGGATTAGGTCCGGATGTGTTCAGGATGCGTTCAGTGAAACTCGCACCATTTTGCAAGCAAGTTCAGTCAGTTTTGTCTGCGATTGCGTTCAGTTGTTCCGTTTTTTCTGCGCGAGTGCAATGCGTTTTGATGTGTTTTTCACGTGCGTGGTAAAGAACTGAAGGTTTACAAACAACATCTCCCTGCAACCATCAGTGAAAAACGCATTGCATTTGCAAGATGCAATGCTTACGGATGCAATGCGTTTTTTACTGAAGCCCCATTCACTTCTCTGGGGCCAGGGCTGCGTGAAAAACGCAGGATATAGAATATGCTGCGTGAAAAACTATGCTCATTGAAATGCTGCTCATTGAAATTCACACGTGCGGAAAACTGGCTTGTGTGAAAGGGGCCTTAGGCTGAGTTCACACTGGCGAGATTTCCGCACGGGTGCAATGCGGGAGGTGAACGCATTGCACCCGCACTGAATCTGGACCCATTCATTTCTATGGGGCTGTGCACATGAGCTGGGATTTTCACGCATCACTTATGCGTTGTGTGAAAATCGCAGCATGCTCTATATTGTACGTTTATCATAGAAATGAATGGGGCTGTGTGAAAATCGCAAGCATCTGCAAGCAAGTGCGGATGCGGTGCGATTTTCACGCATGGTTGCTAGGTGACAGTCTATTCACTGTATTGTTTTCCCTTGTGGTGATGGACCATGTGATTGGAGCATGTGATCGGACGTCACCACAGGTCCTTTAGCCGGGAGCTCATCATTAAAGCAGTAAAGAGACCGGCAACTACGCGTTCAAGAGGAGGAGGTGAGTTAATTATTATTATTTTTTTAACCTTCAATTGACCACCTACTAAGCATTCTGTATTCATGTTACAAGGGGAAATAATACAATCTACAGAACACCGAACCCAAACCTGAACTTTTGTGAAGAAGTTCGGATCTGGGTACCACAGTCGGTTTTTTATCACGTGCGTGCAAAACACATTGCACCCGCGCAATAAAAACTGAACATCAGAACGCAATCGCAGTCAAAACTGACTGCAATTGCATACCTACTCGCGCAGGTTTGCTGCAATACACCGGTACGCATCCGGACCTAATCCGGACACGCCCGTGTGAACCCAGCCTTAGGATTTGTGTAAATATCTGATGTAGCTTTAGGTCAAATTTATGCAAAAATACATAAAATTCGGAAGGGTTCACAAACTTTCGAGCACTACTGTAGGTATCAATATAAAATATCCACATGCAGTGATTTGCATTTTTAAGTTATCGCAAATGGCTACAATTCCCACTGCAGGGTGTAGATCCTCAAAATCAGCATTTGCTAACTACCACAATGGTATGCCTGGGGGCCAGAAGCCTTTAGACCCAGTCAAGGCCTGTAAAGCCCAGTATTATAAAAAAAACTCAGGTTGTATCTCTTAGGGCTCATGCACACAAAAGTATTTTCTTTCCGCTTCCGTTCCTTTTTTTTTTTTTTTTGAGGACCGTATGCGGAACCATTCACTTCAATGGGGCTGTAGAAAATACAGAAATTACTCTGTGTGCAATCTGATTCCGTTTGTCCGCATGGCGGTTCCACCAAAAAGTAGTGCATGACCTATTATTGTCAGCAAATCACGGTCCGAGGCCCCATTCAAGTCAATGGGTCCGCAAAAAATATGGAACGCACAAGGAACATATCCCTATGTCATCCGTATGTCATTCGTATTTTGCATATCTATACTGTAGAAATGCTATGCCCGGCCCATATTGCTCATGTGTTTGGTGATTAATAAGTTACTGTTTCTGTTTACGATCCGCAAAAAACTGATTAAATACGGAAACCATATGGATATGTTTTGTGCAATAACGGAACGGAAGAGGACTTAAATCAGAGAAAAAAAAACCCTCAGATACGGAACAACGGATCAGTGAAAAACGGACCGCAAAACAACACCGGTCGTGTGCATGAGCCCTTACTGTGAGTGCTGCTAGTCCTTCGTGAAGTGGGTTCAATTCACATTAGGCAATTAAAACAAAGTTAGGGGACTGCGCTGCTCTCCTGGAATCCACAAACAGGGAAGATAGTCAGATGCTGGGTCCTTCCTCCAAATCCCCTTACTTATGCCACCAAACACATGTGCGGTGCCACTCCATGTTTTTTCCACATCCGATCAACCTATAATGTCAGAAATCAGGGGTGGACTGTGGGAAACTGGAATTCTCTATATGATATGCCTTGTTTTAATTAACTCATGTGAGTCGAATAAATTTGTGGTGAGCTGGATCGGGGTATGCACTCTAACGCCCAATTATGCAATGGCTAGGTCAGGTGTAGGTGATAGTTTATAGTTTAGTTTGTGACGTCAATTGCAGCGTACGCAGGGTACAGTCACGGGGCCCTTTAAGGATGTTATAACTCACGTACCAGGTTAGGAATGCCAGAGTGGTGTAATGTCTCTGTATGGTAGTGGTAATGGTGTCAACGGTGTCTTCTACCTGGGTACGGCTGGACTGCTGGCTCACTTGCAATAAAATGAGTGTGATGCTAGTAGGAGTAATAGAGGAATTTGCAGCAGTAATTGTGATCCAGACCTTGGGTAAAGTTCAAACTTGTCTTTATTAGTTGCAGCTTTCATCCAAGCGAGATACAGCATTAGTCTTTGGTCCTAGCAGGTATTGGCAATGTGTGGCAGGAAATTATCTTCTGCTTTATCATGTGCCTGGAGCTTTTGCAGGAAAAGGACATCTGCTTGGTAGCTCTGTAATATGTGGCAGGAATTTGGCTTCTGCACTGTGTATCTTCTACTGTATTGGGACTGACTAGCTGAGGAGGAATTTGGCTTCTCCTGGGGTCTCTGGATGGTACTCACAGTTATTGTCTCAGGGTATGCTTCTTCCTGTAACTGGAGGTGTCTGCTTGTTTTCTTCCAGCTGAGGCTGCAAGGCTGCTGGGGATGATAATCTATGTCTCAGCCGAGACAAGATCCTGGATTTGGACCCCTATATCTGGGAGCTCCTACATGCACACCCTACCCCTAGCAGGGGGTGGGTTACACACTGACTTAACTTCCTTCCCTCCCCATGAGGCAGGATATGGGTGCAGCCCATTTCTGCTCACAGAGGGGGAAGCTAAACTGGAATGACTATTCCAGTCTAGAAACACTAAGCTGGTTCTAAGTCCCTGCTAACATTGCTGCCACCTGCTGGTGAACATGAAGAATGACAACAATATATATTTACAAGGCTTAAAATGCACATTTGTTAGAATATAATGTGAAATTACATTAGATGACAAAGTTAATGCCGTTAACAGGTTGTAGCTGGGTAAAAGAGTTTCATAACACAACTCTGGGGTGTTACAAATTCATATTTTAGCCTGAAAGTGCCTGCGGTGCTTCACTATTTTGCTCTAGTTTTCCTGACATTGTAGGTTCCTGTCTTCAGTTTTGGGCTGTGGTCATATGACTTATGTCCATGCAGCTCTTTCTTATCGCCTGTGATGTTATGTTCATGGGCGGGGCGTCTTTGTAACTAGCTTGGTGGGAGGAGCAATAAACTAGCTGGGCGGTGCTGGAGGTGTGGCAATGAAAGAAGGGCATCATGGGTTTGGTTGGATACAGCAACAGGAAGGGCTATATGGAAGATATAAAGAAACCAGAGCGATTAGTTTACATGGTGAAAAAGGGCCAGTCGAGTCCAAATTGAAATAAAGAAAGCATGGGGAAGGTGTACATGAACATATCTATTAAAACCATAGTAATCCTAGATATTCCCCTTTTACGCCATTCAGTTCCCTCTTAGTGCCCCCATATCGCCATCATTGGCCAAAATGCCTGCAGCCTACACATAGACAACATGAAGGGTCAGGGTTCTGGGGGTGCAGACCCTTTAGACCCCTACATGTCCTAGGTTTCCAGTCACTGTATAAATACTTTTCACATCAATATGTCTTGTCTTGTAAGGCTACTTTCACACTTGCGCTTTCCCTTTCCGCTATTGAGATCCGTCATAGGATCTCAATAGTGGGGGAAAAATGCTTCTGTTTTGTCCCCATTCATTGTCACTGAACAAAACTGAATGTTTGGTTGGGTGTGAAGCAAGACGGATCCGTCATGACTCACAATGTAAGTCAATGATGCTGGATACGTTTTCTTGGACACAAAAGAAAACTGATCCGCCCCCCCCCCCCCCATTGACTAAGGCTACTTTCTCACTCGCGTTTGGTGTGGATCCATCATGGATTTGCACAAACGCATCTGTTCAGATAATACAACCGTCTGCATCCGTTCAGAACGGATCAGTTTGTATTATCTGTAACATAGCCAAGACGGATCCATCTTGAACACCATTAAAAGTCACTGGAGGACGGATCCGTTTTCTATTGTGCCAGATTGTGTCAGTGAAAACAGATCCGTCCCCATTGACTTACATTGTGTGTCAGAATGGATCTGTATGGCTCAGTTTCGTCAGACGGACACCAAAATGCATTCAGAATGCATTAAGGGCAAAACTGATCCGTTTTGGACCGCTTGTGAGAGCCCTGAACGGAAACCAAAATGCCAGTGTGAAAGTAGCCTTACAATGGTTTAAGAGACGGATCCATCATGGCTGTTTTAGAGATAATACAACCGGATCCGTTCATAACGGATGCAGACGGTTGTATTATCACGACCGAAGCCTTTTTGCTGATCCCTGACAGATCCAGCAAAAATGCAGATGTGAAGCCACCCTTACAGCAGCCCAGATCTCCTATCCTTTGTACGTGTGGAATCCATTTCAGGCAGCTCTCCTCTTGTTACGTTTTTGCCTTATTAGACATACATATTGCTGAGCTCTTCAAATGCTGCAGAGACTCAGATGAGCTCAAATGCTAATTTTTCAAGCATAAAACAGCCGAAAAATGAGTAACAGAAAGTCATCATACCCGCTGCTGACATTCATGCGGTATAATGCTGGTATTTACTTTCAGTGGAAGCTTTTGACTTCGGCACTAAACGCCTTGCGGCTAATTGGAAAGAGGAAATCATTAACGAGCAGTTGACTTTCAATTGATATTTCCTTTCTTTTAGATTCTGATGCTCGATTGTTCGATTTCCTGCTTCCTGAAATACAGAAGAAAATGACGACTATTCTATGGCCTATAATACACGTTTCCTCATTACAAAGCCAGATTTACTAAGCACAATATGCCCGAATTCTTCCACTAATTACCCTACAAAAGTGGCGTGCCTGGCGTGTCCCAATTTACAGCCAGCTCCACAACTATGTAAAGTACCTAGAATAAAGACCACGGATAAGAGAAGGTGTGAAATGCCCCACACTTAGTATAGATGCCCTCCGTTTGCATCACTATGCGGCACATTTATCAAGGCTTTGGCGCCAGTTTTGTGGCATAAAAATGATGGTGCATGCCATATTCGTGACATCATTTGCGCTTCTTGACACTTTTCTAAAGTGACTAAAAAAGGCGCATGGCTTAGCGGAGGGGTGGCGACACCCTGGCTAGTGGATTTACTATAACTAGGACTCAATAGCTAGACCTTTATTCTCATGATAGACCATCAATCTGAATAGTGATGGCCCGAATGGACTTCTTTCAGCCACAAACATCTGTTGGCTCCTTGCTCTCCTGCACCTTTCCTGCCTTTTCCCCACCTCTACACTTGTCATCCATAGTGCTCCACACAGTAGTAGCGCTCCCCTTTTGTGCCCCACACAGTAATAATGCCCATACTGTGTTCCCTACATTGCGGGGCTTCCTTTTGCCAATTTCTCTTACATAGTAGTAATGTCCCTCTTTGTGCCCCATGCAATAGTAATGCCACCCAATGGCCCTATAGAGTAGTAATGCCTCTTTTTGTGCTCCCATACAATAGAAATGCCCCCATTGGCCCATATGCAGTAGTAAGGCCCTTTTTGTGCCATATACATCACTAATGCCCCCAATGACCCCTATACAGTAATGCCCCCCATACTTTCCCATGCACCATTTTCCTCTTTGCCCACTGTGTTAATAATATGTCTCCTTTTGCCCCCTGTGCAGAAATAAAAAAATACCAAAACTGAAATTCACCTGGTACTGACCCCATGATGAGCAGCTGGACAAGTGGTCTACTGCCCCCATCTGGCTGTTCTTGGCCGACATCATCACACCATCTAATGTCTTCTGCTTGGACCTAACCACTAGAAGGCATCCAGAGAAGTGGCAGAGCCAGGGGCAAAGCCATAGTTTTCAGCTGATCTGCATCCTAAAGATGAAAGCGACGTGTGGTCATTATGTACACTGGTGCATATTTGTATGGGGTACAGATTCCACGGGGGCTGCACTGAGCACAGGCCGAAGCATACATCACTGCTCCTGCCTGTATCAGCTCTGGTCGCTAAAAGCTCTGCACATCACCTATATGCTATGCCAGGCTTTAGCGGAGCTAGCACAGGCAGCAGCAATGTACTATGCCAGCCTCTGGCTATGCCTGCTTGCTCCACTCTGCTAGAAGCCTACCACATGAGCACAGGCAGGCGCTTGCATAGCACATCGCTGCCCCTGCCTGTGCCCATTCTGCTAAAGCCTGGCATTGCACATACTGTAGGTGATGTGCTATCTAGAGCCCTTAGCGAGTGGAGTTGGTACAGTGTACAAGGGTACGGATTGCAAAGCAACATAAGCATCTGAACTTCAGGTACCCGGTTCCCTAGGAAAACTACCGTATATGCCGGCGTATAAGACGACTGGGCGTATAAGACGACCCCCAACTTTTACACTGAAAATATAGAGTTTTGGATATACTCGCCATATAAGACTACCCCTTTTTCAACACACACCAAAGAAAAATTTAAAAAGCATTAGATCTGATTTCAATATGGTAATTTTAATTCAAATAAGTATGACATGCTGTTTGTCATCAAACATGTAAAAATAAAACAGTGCAAGTGGATTAAACTTTTCCTAATTCACTCTTAAGCTGAAAGGAAGGGAAATACAATAAACCCATGGGAGCTGCCATGCTGTCAACCAAACTAGAACTGATAGTGATAGGAGGAAGATAACGATGCACATATGCGCCGCACTTAGATACGCTGCACGGAGATCTCGCACATGTGCAGGAGCGAGATGCGAGCGGCCGTGAGGATCCCGTGTATCCACGCTCGCCGCACGAAATCTCACACATGCGTAGGAGCGAGATGCGAGCGACCGGGAGGATGGCGGTACAAGGAGCATACAAGGTACAGAGCAGGGGGGAGGCATACAAGGTACAGAGCAGGGGGCGGTATACAAGGTACAGTGCAGGGGGGGCATATGCCGTGGGTTACATCGCAGCTCTCAGCTGCTGGGGATACAAGGCAATAGCCCGGGCTCTCTCTGTTGATAATTCGGGCGTCCCGGCACTGCAGAGCCCGCCATACCCGGCGTATAAGACGACCCCCCACTCTATATTTTCTAGGGCTCAAAAGTCGTCTTATACGCCGGTATATACGGTAACTAAATAAAAGTATATTAGAAATATTATTTTTATCACATTACAATAGGTTTTAATAAAGTGTATGTAAAGGTTTAGATACACTTTAAATCTGCTGAACCCTTTATTAATATGGTAATTGATCAGAAATTTTGTATAAACATATTCAGTACGTGAAATGATCCAGAATGCAAATCTTTGTAAGCAACTTAAAAAAAATCCTTTATTACATTATCAGGAAGGGAGCACCACCAAGTGGAAAGTTGATGTAACTGCGAGGTTTTCTCTCTCATCTAACTGTATGCATAGACACTTAGCTGTGGTTCGCCTGATTTAAGCGCAGTTTTCTTTTGTTGATTCGAAGCGCTGTCCCCAAGTTATGATACTTTTTCTTAGTATGCAGACCATTGCTGGTCCCCTCATTGCACTATGACTATGAATTTTGTCTGATCCTTCAATGCCCTGCATTGGTGTCTCTGACCTCCATGGGTCAGCTGTCAACCACACCGGGACTACTCCAGGAGTTAGCAGTCTGGTGGCTCTCCTGCAGAAAAGACCAGATCCCTGTATAGAAGTTAATTGGTGAATACTAGGGGACTACCAGGACAATGCCCTCAACGTTAAACTAATTGTTTGCCATAGTGGTTCCACACCCTCAGATTGTTACAATGTGGAATATGGTGCTGCCTCAGTAAACCATTTTGTCAGATAGCTAGCACCCATTTGCTTAATTATGCAGTTCTGTATTTTTCATTGGTCAAATGCTGTACTCCAGAAGGACTACTGACTAGATTGTCAGGGTGATAGACTAGGTCTGCCCCTGGCTAGTTGCAAAGAGAGTCTAGTCTTAAGCAACTTGGAGAAAAAATGTGTGTGAGAGACATCCTGCTCAAGTAGGACCATGTTCAGAGAACCCCATCCTCTGAGACGACAACTGCCTAGAAAGCAACCAGACTACAAACTACTCAAGAGAGAAGGAGATTAGAAGGTCTAGAATCCACAAGGTTATGCAGTGGACTCAGAAAACAAGTTATTGAGCTTGTCTATGTCAGAAAGGGTTTGTTTCTCTGGAAGGAAATATTGCTAAAGCACTCCCTATACTTTGAGACAGATTGTCCACCTATATCTCAGTTCTGAACCATTCAATCTGGGAACAGCTTGCGGTCTGCCGAGGGACTACAAAGTGTTTTCAGAGAGAGGGAGAACTACAACCACCATCATTGTTGCTGTCCATATGCTGCTACTGGGGGACTATTACTGTGCTATCCCTTGGAACTGTGCCTTGTTTCTATTTGTGCTACAATCCCTATAATCAAGCTAGTAAAGAGAGACTTTATTCATTACAACCAATGGGCCTGATAATAGTCTCCACCAGTCCTGCCTTGCTCCCAGCCCAACATCAAACATCAAGGGCACCCCAACTAATGCGATTTAAATGACAAAAATACGTGGTCTCCAAAGGCAGGAAATGCTCAACACCAAATGCAGTTGTGCAGTTATGCTCGGGGGAGCCAGCCAGGAGCCTTAATACCAGGGAGTGGCCCAAGGGAAAAAAAGATGTGCCCTCCATTTACTGTGTATGACTCGGAGAGCACCAAAGTGAGGACTACCACCGTGAACTGTCAGTACTACTACCCATCTCAGGGCCACAACCACCACTCCCATCCTGTCTGCCTTGTCAGATATTCTTGTTAATGTAGCCATGTTCATAGTATTTTAAGTGCACTTGATAGGCTTATGAGCTAAATATTTCCGTTTTATAGCGGTCAAGAACGGCAACTGCAGATCTCATCTCCTATAAGGGGGTCTGTCCGGGGTGCCCAACATTTTACTGTTTGGCTTTTCTAATTTAATCTGTGTACTCCTAATGGAGCTTTTATGAAAGCCTAAGATGTAAGAGCTGGTCTATAATAAAACCATGACTGTGTCCAGTCTGAGGTTCCTACTTTCCTGAGATGAGATATAGTCCAGTTTTCTGCCATGCAATACACAACTATCACATGAACTGTTTGTATGGAGCTGGTCCAGAAGCTTTTGGGTGTTACCCTAGTTAGTGGTAAGGTCACAACTCTTCTGATTTCAGTGTGTTTTGGAATGACAGGGATATTTCGATGGGTGACAACGGTATAGCAGAGGATAATAGGGTGACAAAGAGGGATAGGGTATAATAGGGGTGACATGGAATAAGAGGGTACAGCAGGGGTGCATAGGGTGATAGAAAGATAACAGTGTGACAAGGAGTGGCAGAGAATCAGCACCATGGGCCCTGGACACAGAACTTCCAATCTGCGTCTATTCTCCCATGCTTGACCCGACCATGGAATGGCTGTGAATGTTATCTGCAGGTTCGCAGACACAGTAGGCTGATTCTGTTCTGGATTTGTTGCAGATGTATCTGCTTTCAGTGAACACAGGTTAAATATCTTGGGAATCTGATCAAAATCTGCATGTAACACATATTAATTTACTGCAGATTTGCCGTGGATTTGCCCTAAGGGGGTGCATTCAGTGGCAGTACCTAGGGCAGCACCCTGTCTATTCGTGACATCCTTCAAATAAAAGGATTGTCAAGATCTACCAAAATCTAACCTGATCATAAATAAAACCTTGCTTTTACATCAACCTTCCACTTGGTGGCGCCCCCTTCCTGATAATAAAGTATTTTCTCTCTCTCTCTTTTATTTATTTTTTATTTTTTCACAAAGATTTGCATTCTGGATCATTTCATGTTCAGAATATTTTTATACATGAATTCTAATTAACAGTCTTATAAAAACCAGTTTTTATAAGTTCAGCAGATTTTATGGGCTTTGGAATAATCGGCAGAATACAGATAGTCTTCAGTGTTTGTAATATAGTGTGTCTATACTGTAGCTTGTAATAAATCTACAGGGAAACGAATTGGCAAAACCCCAATGTGATGCATTGTAAAGAGTACAATTTGGAGATTTGAATAGGGCCTACAAATGGATGTAGGGCAGTACATCCTCCTGCTCCAACAATGTCAGAGATTGGATAGAGCCCAGCAGTGCTATCAGGGTACCTGAGGGAGCCCCAATCCACCAAGCCAGATGCATCAGACTGGTGCTAGTTATGAGAGTGAGGAAAGCGGTGCTGCGGAATAGGACATAAATGTGCCCGAGTGCAGCTCCTGATTCCTCCAGCTCTCTTTGCCTCCCCCATTAGTAGAGTATAGCCTACTTCTGATTCCTACAGCTCTCTCTGCCCCCCTATGAGTAGAGTATAGCCCACTTCTGATTCCTACAGCTCTCTCTGCCCCCCTATGAGTAGAATATAGCCTACTTCTGATTCCTACAGCTCTCTCTGCCCCCCTATGAGTAGAGTATAGCCTGCTCCTGATTCCTACAGCTCTCGCTGCCCCCTATGAGTAGAGTATAGCCTGCTCCCGATTCCTACAGCTCTCTCTGCCCCCCCATTAGTAGAGTATAGCCTGCTCCCGATTCCTACAGCTCTCTCTGCCCCCCCCATTAGTAGAGTATAGCCTACTCCCGATTCCTACAGCTCTCTCTGCCCCCCCATTAGTAGAGTATAGCCTGCTCCTGATTCCTACAGCTCTCTCTGCCCCTCCATTAGAAGAGTATAGCCTGCTCCTGATTCCTACAGCTCTCTCTGCCCCCCCATTAGTAGAGTATAGCCTGCTCCTGATTCCTACAGCTCTCTCTGCCCCCCCCATTAGAAGAGTATAGCCTGCTCCTGATTCCTACAGCTCTCTCTGCCCACCATTAGTAGAGTATAGCCTGCTCCTGATTCCTACAGCTCTCTCTGCCCCCCCATTAGTAGAGTATAGCCTGCTCATGATTCCTCCAGCTCTCTCTGCCTGCCCCCATTAGTAGAGTATAGCCTGCTCCTGATTCCTCCAGCTCTCTCTGCCCCCCCATTAGTAGAGTATAGCCTGCTCCTGATTCCTCCAGCTCTCTCTGCCCCCCCATTAGTAGAGTATAGCCTGCTCCTGATTCGTACAGCTCTCTCTACCCCCCCATTAGTAGAGTATAGCCTGCTCCTGATTCCTACAGCTCTCTGTGCCCCCCCCCCCATTAGTAGAGTATAGCCTGCTCCTGATTCCTACAGCTCTCGCTGCCCCCTATGAGTAGAGTATAGCCTGCTCCCGATTCCTACAGCTCTCTCTGCCCCCCCCATTAGTAGAGTATAGCCTGCTCCCGATTCCTACAGCTCTCTCTGCCCCCCCCATTAGTAGAGTATAGCCTACTCCCGATTCCTACAGCTCTCTCTGCCCCCCCCATTAGTAGAGTATAGCCTGCTCCTGATTCCTACAGCTCTCTCTGCCCCCCCCATTAGTAGAGTATAGCCTGCTCCTGATTCCTACAGCTCTCTCTGCCCCCCCATTAGTAGAGTATAGCCTACTCCTGATTCCTACAGCTCTCTCTGCCCCCATTAGAAGAGTATAGCCTGCTCCTGATTCCTACAGCTCTCTCTGCCCCCCCCCATTAGTAGAGTATAGCCTGCTCCCGATTCCTACAGCTCTCTCTGCCCCCCCCATTAGTAGAGTATAGCCTGCTCCCGATTCCTACAGCTCTCTCTGCCCCCCCCCATTAGTAGAGTATAGCCTGCTCCTGATTCCTACAGCTCTCTCTGCCCCCCCCATTAGTAGAGTATAGCCTGCTCCTGATTCCTACAGCTCTCTCTGCCCCCCCCATTAGTAGAGTATAGCCTGCTCCTGATTCCTACAGCTCTCTCTGCCCCCCCATTAGTAGAGTATAGCCTGCTCCTGATTCCTCCAGCTCTCTCTGCCCCCCCATTAGTATAGTATAGCCTGCTCCTGATTCCTACAGCTCTCTCTGCCCCCCTATTAGTAGAGTATAGCCTGCTCCTGATTCTTACAGCACTCTCTGCCCCCCCATTAGAAGAGTATAGCCTGCTCCTGATTCCTACAGCTCTCTGCCCCCTATTAGTAAAGTATAGCCTACTCCTGATTCCTACAGCTCTCTCTGCCCCCCATTAGTAGAGTATAGCCTACTCCTGATTCCTACAGCTCTCTCTGCCCCCATTAGAAGAGTATAGACTGCTCCTGATTCCTACAGCTCTCTCTGCCCCCCATTAGTAGAGTATAGCCTGCTCCTGATTCCTACAGCTCTCTCTGCCCCCCCCCCATTAGTAGAGTATAGCCTGCTCCTGATTCCTACAGCTCTCTCTGCCCCCCATTAGAAGAGTATAGCCTGCTCCTGATTCCTACAGCTCTCTCTGCCCACCCATTAGTAGAGTATAGCCTGCTCCTGATTCCTACAGCTCTCTCTGCCCCCCCCCCATTAGTAGAGTATAGCCTGCTCCTGATTCCTACAGCTCTCTCTGCCCCCCCCATTAGTAGAGTATAGCCTGCTCCTGATTCCTACAGCTCTCTCTGCCCCCCCATTAGTAGAGTATAGCCTGTCCCTGATTCCTCCAGCTCTCTCTGCCCCCCATTAGTAGAGTATAGCCTGCTCCTGATTCTTACAGCTCTCTCTGCCCCCCCATTAGAAGAGTATAGCCTGCTCCTGATACCTACAGCTCTCTGCCCCCTATTAGTAAAGTATAGCCTACTCCTGATTCCTACAGCTCTCTCTGCCCCCCATTAGTAGAGTATAGCCTACTCCTGATTCCTACAGCTCTCTCTGCCCCCATTAGAAGAGTATAGCCTGCTCCTGATTCCTACAGCTCTCTCTGCCCCCCCATTAGTAGAGTATAGCCTGCTCCTGATTCCTACAGCTCTCTCTGCCCCCCCCCATTAGTAGAGTATAGCCTGCTCCTGATTCCTACAGCTCTCTCTGCCCCCCATTAGAAGAGTATAGCCTGCTCCTGATTCCTACAGCTCTCTCTGCCCACCCATTAGTAGAGTATAGCCTGCTCCTGATTCCTACAGCTCTCTCTGCCCCCCCCCATTAGTAGAGTATAGCCTGCTCCTGATTCCTACAGCTCTCTCTGCCCCCCATTAGAAGAGTATTGCCTGCTCCTGATTCCTACAGCTCTCTGCCCCCTATTAGTAAAGTATAGCCTACTCCTGATTCCTACAGCTCTCTCCGCCCCCCATTAGTAGAGTATAGCCTACTCCTGATTCCTACAGCTCTCTCTGCCCCCCATTAGAAGAGTATAGCCTGCTCCTGATTCCTACAGCTCTCTCTGCCCCCCCATTAGTAGAGTATAGCCTGCTCCTGATTCCTACAGCTCTCTCTGCCCCACCCATTAGTAGAGTACAGCCTGCTCCTGATTCCTACAGCTCTCTCTGCCCCCCATTAGAAGAGTATAGCCTGCTCCTGATTCCTACAGCTCTCTCTGCCCCCCCATTAGAAGAGTATAGCCTGCTCCTGATTCCTACAGCTCTCTCTGCCCCCTATTAGTAGAGTATAGCCTGCTCCTGATTCCTACAGCTCTCTCTGCCCCCCATTAGTAGAGTATAGCCTGCTCCTGATTCCTACAGCTCTCTCTGCCCCCCCATTAGTAGAGTATAGCCTGCTCCTGATTCCTACAGCTCTCTCTGCCCCTCCATTAGAAGAGTATAGCCTGCTCCTGATTCCTACAGCTCTCTCTGCCCCCCCATTAGTAGAGTATAGCCTGCTCCTGATTCCTACAGCTCTCTCTGCCCCCCCCATTAGTAGAGTATAGCCTGCTCCTGATTCCTACAGCTCTCTCTGCCCACCATTAGTAGAGTATAGCCTGCTCCTGATTCCTACAGCTCTCTCTGCCCCCCCATTAGTAGAGTATAGCCTGCTCATGATTCCTCCAGCTCTCTCTGCCTGCCCCCATTAGTAGAGTATAGCCTGCTCCTGATTCCTCCAGCTCTCTCTGCCCCCCCATTAGTAGAGTATAGCCTGCTCCTGATTCCTCCAGCTCTCTCTGCCCCCCCATTAGTAGAGTATAGCCTGCTCCTGATTCGTACAGCTCTCTCTACCCCCCCATTAGTAGAGTATAGCCTGCTCCTGATTCCTACAGCTCTCTGTGCCCCCCCCCCCCCCCCATTAGTAGAGTATAGCCTGCTCCTGATTCCTACAGCTCTCTCTGCCCCCCACCATTAGTAGGGTATAGCCTGTTCCTGATTCCTACAGCTCTCTCTGCCCCCCATTAGTAGGGTATAGCCTACTCCTGATTCCTACAGCTCTCTCTGCCCCCCCATTAGTAGAGTATAGCCTGCTCCTGATTCCTACTGCTCTCTCTGCCCCCCCCCATTAGTAGAGTATAGCCTGCTCCTGATTCCTACAGCTCTCTCTGCCCCCCCATTAGTAGAGTATAGCCTACTCCTGATTTCTACAGCTCTCTCTGCCCCCCCATTAGTAGAGTTTAGCCTACTCCTGATTCCTACAGCTCTCTCTGCCCCCCCATTAGTAGAGTATAGCCTGCTCCTGATTCCTACAGGTCTCTCTGCCCCCCCCCATTAGTAGGGTATAGCCTGTTCCTGATTCCTACAGCTCTCTCTGCCCCCCATTAGTAGGGTATAGCCTACTCCTGATTCCTACAGCTCTCTCTGCCCCCCCATTAGTAGAGTATAGCCTGCTCCTGATTCCTACAGCTCTCTCTGCCCCCCATTAGTAGGGTATAGCCTACTCCTGATTCCTACAGCTCTCTCTGCCCCCCCATTAGTAGAGTATAGCCTGCTCCTGATTCCTACTGCTCTCTCTGCCCCCCCCCATTAGTAGAGTATAGCCTGCTCCTGATTCCTACAGCTCTCTCTGCCCCCCATTAGTAGAGTATAGCCTGCTCCTGATTCCTACAGCTCTCTGCCCCCCATTAGTAGAGTATAGCCTACTCCTGATTTCTACAGCTCTCTCTGCCCCCCCCCCATTAGTAGAGTTTAGCCTACTCCTGATTCCTACAGCTCTCTCTGACCCCCCATTAGTAGAGTATAGCCTGCTCCTGATTCCTACAGCTCTCTCTGCTCCCCCATTAGTAGAGTATAGCCTGCACCTGATTCCTACAGCTCTCTCTGCCCCCCCTATTAGTAGAGTATAGCCTGCTCCTGATTCCTACAGCTCTCTCTGCCCCCCATTAGTAGAGTATAGCCTACTCCTGATTCCTACAGCTCTCTCTGCCCCCATTAGTAGAGGATAGCCTGCTCCTGATTCCTACAGCTCTCTCTCTGACCCCCCATTAGTAGAGTATAGCATACCCCTGATTCCTACAGCTCTCTCTGCCCCCATTAGTAGAGTATAGCCTGAACCTGATTCCTACAGCTCTCTCTGCCCCCCCATCATTAGTAGAGTATAGCCTGCTCCTGATTCCTACAGCTCTCTCTGCCCCCCCCCCTTATTAGTAGAGTATAGCCTGCTACTGGGGCAGCAATAGGGTTGCTATCTTTCCCAATGAAAATTAAAGCTTACATCGGTAAACAGGATGTGTGGTTTTTGTGACGTGGTTTAATCATTATTTGAGTTTTGCACCTTCTTTTTAAAACTTAAACTCATTTTTTAAAGGGCTTGTGCAGTGTTTTGGTACTGAAGAACCTCTCCTCAGGATAAGGGCTCATGCACACGAACGTCCTTTCTTTCCGCTTCCGTTTTTTTTTGCGGACCATATGCGGAATCATTCACTTCAATGGGGCTGTAGAAAATACAGAAGTTACTCCGTGTGCATTCCATTTTCCGTTTGTCCACATGGCCGTTCCGCAAAAAAGTAGTGCATGCCTATTATTGTCCGCAAATCACGGTCTGAGGCCACCTTCAAGTCAATGGGTCCGCAAAAAATGTGGAGCACATCCGTATGTCATACGTATTTCATCTGTATTTTGCAGATCCATACTGTAAAAATGCTATGCCCAGCCCATATTGCTCATGTGTTTGGTGATTAAGTTACTGTTTCCGTTTCAGATCCGCACAAAACAGATCGCATATTGAAACCATACAGATATGTTTTGTGCAATAACGGAACGGAAGAGGAATCAAATCAGAGGAAAAAAAACTCAGATACGGAACAACAGATCCGTGGAAAACAGACCACAAAACAAAAAGGGTTGTGTGCATGAGCCCTAAGTCATCAATATCACATTGGCAGGCGTTCATCTGTTGGAAGGGGCAGCAGTGAGCGCAGCTCCATCTTCAAAGTTACCTGCGCATCGTCTCCTTTGCAAAGGCAGTGTCAGTACAATACATTCATTTGAATAGGACGTGCGGTTTTAATTATACTGCATCGCCTTTACAAAGGAGACAACGCGCAGGTAAATATTGAAGAGGACGCATCGCTCGCACGATACCCTTCAAACAGCTGATCGTCAGAACGGCCTAGATGGCGGGCAATTTGTTAAAAATACCTTCCTGCCCCTCTCAGTCCAATGATGCCCCTTTTGAAAGTCTGTCAACTCAGCAAAATGTCTTTGAACGTGTTGTAGAGGCATGTCTAGCAGTCAATGAACGCTCACCAAAAGGTACACTACCCAAAAGTAGCCTCTGAGAGCCTTTTTTTAGGGCAGCAGGGGAAGTATTTTTTTTAAATAGACTTTTATTCCAGGAAAAGTACAAGTAAGCTGTAGTCAAAACCATTACTGGTCAAAATAGCAATTACATCAATCATTTCAATTACAGCATGTGAAAAAACATGTCAGAATGATAAGAGAATACCAGTACTTTCCCCTATTTTTCCCCTTTTTTCTTTCCCCCCTCCCTCCCCCTCCCCCCTCTTTGCCCTCCAAAAAACTGGCACATCCAACTTATGAGTAAAATCATTTTGATCGTGCAAAAATTTTGAGGATAACTCCCCCCATAAAGCTAACATCAGTGAGAACCTTTATTATTGTTGTCTTCTATAACTCCCCCCTAGAAGCACCCCCCCAAGTCCCCCTCCCCCCCCCCCCCACCCCCTTCCCCCCCTCCCACTTTTGTCCATTTTGAACGTCTCGGCTGCTAGAACATTCATTGGTCAGATCCATAAGATTACTCATTCACATCATCACACTTTCAATGCACCCAATCGACCCTTCAAATCCTCCTGTAAATACCAAGTTGTAAGTCTAAAAGGTCCCATCAATGTGGAGTATTCTGAATTGGTAATGTATTGAACCATAAAGCTCCTCCACACTTTATACCATTTTTTACCCAATATTTCTTTCCTGGTAATCGCATCCCTCCATTCTAGATTAAATATCTGTTTCAATCGGTTCAGTAGCATTTCAGCGCTGGGGACAGTCACCAACAACCAATGCGTCAATAAGCAGCGTTTTGCCTCCAACAGAATCTTGTGGTCCAGAACGGACAAACCCCTCCTCTCCCTATCCCTGCCATCATCAGATGTTTCTTTTCCCTCAGCCTGGAATATGATCAACTGAGGTGATAATGTGCTCCGGGTATTGCCCAGCTGTTTCATAATTGCAGACACCTGAGCCCAAAATCCAGCTACGCTGGGGCATACCCATAAACCATGCAACAAGTCTGCTTCTGATAAACTACATTTTGGACATGCCGTTATTCTATCCGGCCTAGCTTGAGAGGGCGGAAAAGTAAATCCATAAATTGCCCTGTGTAGAATCTTGAATTGCGGGAAGTATTTTTATATCCTTTTTTGGCAAGACCCAATGTCTAATCAGAAAACCTGTAATTATTATATAGCTGCCTGAGAAAGAAAACACATGTGTCAGCTGTAAGCCAATGGGTTTTACTGGACTATAACCACCTGTGCATTTCATGGTCTCTGTATGGGGGCAATAACGGTCACTGTATCGGCATGGTGATATTATTCAGTGATATTTGTAGACCCCATGCTGGGTATAATGACCTCTGACCCCATGCTGAGTATAATTACCAGATGTTGATTCAGTTACATATTTATTACCAGAATTTTTGTACAGTCACTCAGAATTGAGAAAGCTCGTTGGAAGAACGAGTGAAACGTTTTCAAGAAATCTACAGTAAGTCCAGTTACCTTGATTTATTCTTTACAGATGTTTCTTAAAATGGTTTACAGACTTGGTCTTGGTTTCCAGCAAGCTTTAGCATGAAAATGGCAGGCAAACTCTCTCGGCTATGCTATGCTGATAGGTTTAAAAAGGAACTTTTCCTTTGGCTTTCTGCTGCAACTTCTCTCTTTGTCTGACTCTGTGGCAAGGCACAGGGCAACTTCTTTCTGGCTAATGAGACTTCTAGATGTGGTCTCTCTGTTCCAGCAGAACTGAAAATGTTCTGGCTGGCGTAGGCAACACATGTCCAGGAGGGAGGCAGCACTGCACACCTGCTGCCTTAGCAGGGGGTGAGCTAGAACTAACTGGAACTAACTGGTCTCCACCCTTCCCGCAGGACATGTGACTTAAAAGGAACCTGTCACCGGGATTTTGTGTATAGAGCTGAGGACATGGGTTGCTAGATCGCTGCTAGCACATCCGCAATACCCAGTCCCCATAGCTCTGTGTGCTTTTATTGTGTATAAAAACCGATTTGATACATATGCAAATTAACCTGAGATGGGTCAGAGCTTGAAAATATGACTCTTCTCTGGTCACACAGTAAGATATGACTATTTTATGTTAATTTGCACATGTATCAAATAGTTTTTTTTACACAATAACAGCACACAGAGCTATGGGGACTGGGTATTGCGGATGTGCTAGCGGCGATCTAGCAACCCATGTCCTCAGCTTTATACCCAAAATCCCGGTAACAGGTTCCCTTCAAAGGTTCCCATCTAGTCTACATACTGCTCTGCCATATTTGCTGCCACCTGCTGGTGAACCAGGCACATTACATTTGAACATAAACAGATGCATAACAGGAAATGCCCAATATATGGGACCTTGAATAAATGTATAAAATGACATTGAGATTGCATACCCAGATAGAAGCAGGGTGTAAGTGTGGTAATGCCACTCGGGGCGTTACACTATGACATCAGATGTTTTGATAAAGCACTTATGGTAAATTATAGAGCTACACATTTTAATCATTTTAGGCTACTTTCACACTAGCGTTCGATCGGATCCGTTCTGAACGGATCCGATCGTAATAATGCAGACGGAGGCTCCGTTCAGAACGGATCCGTCTGCATTATATTAGCAAAAAAAAAAGCTAAGTGTGAAAATAGCCTGGGACGGATCCGTCCAGACTTTCAATGTAAAGTCAATGGGGGACGGATCCGCCTGAAGATTGAGCCATATTGTGGCATCTTCAAACGGATCCGTCCCCATTGACTTACATTGTAAGTCTGGACGGATCCGCACGGATCCGCACGCCTCCGCACGGCCAGGCGGACACCCGAACGCTGCAAGCGTCCGCCTGTCCGTGCGGAGGCGAGCGGAGCGGAGGCTGAACGCCGCCAGACTGATGCAGTCTGAGCGGATCCGCTCCATTCAGACTGCATCAGGGCTGGACGGCTGCGTTCGGGTCCGCTCGTGAGCTCCTTCAAACGGAGCTCACGAGCGGACCAGCGAACGCTAGTGTGAAAGGAGCCTAAAGGGGTAATCCAATGAATTTTATTCAAATATTTAGAGGACTTTCTTCCATTCTTGTGAATGGGCAGCAGCGCATCAAGCATCTGCATCTCCATCTCCCAGGATGGATTGCGTCTAACTCTTGTTAACCCCTTCCTCCCCTTCATAGAAAACAGTCCCTCACATATAGCCCCAGAAATACTTATGGTATGTAAAGCCCCCACAATTTCCTTCTCCACCGTCTAGAGAGAGATATAGTGTGCACTATATATAATAGACAGATGGCTCACTATGGATAACCACAACTGGTGCTCAGGTTCAAGGAAACACCCCTGGTTCTTGAGTCTATAAATGGTTAAAAGGTTGAACCGGCACTCAGGACACTTCTAGAGTGTGTGGAAACGTATACATTTATTATGTTATAAAAACGTCATATACCTAGACACAATACATCTAAATAAATAAAAAATAGTAAATAAACGTAAAAGTAATCAAAAATATAAAGGATGTTAGAAATGACAAATTCATCGATTAATCTCACTGTATGAGTAAAATTCTACTTTGGTTTGCGATTTTTAACTCTCTATGTGAATAGAGGCATGCATGCATAAGCAGAAGTCCCGATGGCAGGTACCGTGTAGTCAGTCCATATATATAGGACTTGTGGTCTTGTGTGTAGAGGACACAGTTTCTACGTAGTTCCAACTTTCAAAGTCAGTTAAATTCACCCTTATGTGGGGAAGAGATAAGTTATCTCGAAACGCGTCTGGGCTGAATACCTGTGCGTCCATCAACCGCGAAATATACAAGTAGAATTTTACTCATACAGTGAGATTAATCAATGAATTTGTCATTTCTAACATCCTTTATATTTTATTACTTTTATGTTTATTTACTATTTTTTTTTTATTTAGATGTATTCTATCTAGGTCTATGACGTTTTTATAACATAATAAATTTATACGTTTCCACACACTCTCGAAGTGTCCTGAGTGCCGGTTCAACCTTAACCATTTGGAGAGAGATATAGCTCTATAGTTCTGTGGAGGACATTTATCAAGACGAGCGTTCCCATACTCCAGTCTTGTCCTGTGCGTTGGTGTAAGATGCGACTAATTTAATAAAAGCCAAATGCTTCTTAATAAATTAAGAAGAGTCTGGTGTAGACTTGAACTATAACTTATGCCAGTCTCTGGTGGGGGTCTGACAATTGGAACCCCCGACGATCAGCTGTTTGAGAGGGCATCCGCTCTTAGGGTCCATTCACACGTCCGCAAATGGGTCCGCATCCGTTCCGCAATATCGGGAATGGGTGCAGACCCATTCATTCTCTATGGGCCTGGAAGAGATGCGGAGAGCAAACTAAGTGCTCTCTGCATCCGCATTTCCGGAGCGCGGCCCCGAACTTCTTGGCTTTGGCCCTGAACTTCCGGGCCACGGCTCCGCCAAAAAATAGAACATGTCATATTCTTGTCCGCAATTGCGGACAAGAATAGGCAGTTCTATGGGGGGTGCTGGCCAGGTGTATTGGGGATCCGCAATTTGACGTGTGAATGGACCCTTACAGTAGCAGTATGTCCTTCTTGCAGCTTTGCCTAGGCCATGTGACTTCACGTTCATCGGTCACGTGGCCTAGGAGCATCTCAACCCCATAGAAGTGAATGCGTCTGAGCTGCGACACCAAGCACAGATCCTATACAATGTACGGCACTGTGCTTGGTAAGCAGGAAGAAGGCTGCGGCGCTACTGCGAGCACTGGTGCCTTCTGAAACAGCTGGGTGATGGACCCCACGATCAGATACTGATAACCTATTTGAGGATAGGTCATCTCAGTTCAAAAATCCCAGAAAACCCCTTCAAATTGGCAGGCCGCAGGAGCCACGTACCTGCTGCTAAGTTGTGCCCATTTAGAAAAGCATCGAGAAGCTTATAAAGTCGCAAATTATGGTGCAGATTTGGAATGCACCATAATTAGCGACTTTTTTTTAGGTCACAATAGTGGCTTAAAAGCTTTATTAACCCCTTAGTGACCAGCCTGTTTTGGGCCTTACTGACCAAGGGTTTTTCTTCCTTTTATCATCGTCGCCTTCCAAGAGCTATAACTTTTTTATTAGCTTCATGAGGGCTTGTTTTTTGCAGGACAAGTTGTAGTTTTTAATGGCGCTATTTTGGGGTACACACTACTTTCTGATAACTTTTATTAACTCTTTCTGGGAGGGAGATGAGAAAACCAGCAATACTGCCACAGCGTTTTACATTTTAAATTTTACTAGTTCATTTTACTGTATAAATAATATAATATCTTTATTTTCTGGGTCAGTACAATTACAGTGATACCAAATACATATATTTTTTTTTGTTTTACTACTTTTCTTTGCAATAAAACCCCTTTTTTTGAAGAAAAAAATGTTTTTACATTGCCACTTCCCAACACCCATAACTTTTTTCTTTTTCTTTATATAGAGTTGTGTGAGGACTTGATTTTTGGTGGACGACTTCTATTTTTCATTGGTATCATTTTGGAGTAAATGGTGCTTTTTGATCGCTTGTTATAAAGTTTTTTCGGTGGCAACTAAGAATTAATGAGCAATTCTGTCTATTTTTTTTATTTTTTTTATTTACTGCTTTCACTGTAGGGGATAATTTATGTGATATTTATGTAGTCCGGATTTTTGTTTTGCAATATATTTAATTGAAAAGTGTATTTTTAATGGAAAAAAAAGCGTAATTTTTTAAATGGGATTTTTTATTTTATTTTTATTGAATAAATGAGTTTTTTTACCACTTAATAGTCCCACAAGTGGACTATAACAGACAGCTTTTTGATTGCTTTTAACTCCTTAAGGACCGGGCTCATTTTCACCTTCAGGACCAGGCCATGTTTTTTGCAAATCTGACCAGTGTCACTTTATGTGGTGATAACTTTAAAAACGCTTTGACTTATCCAGGCCATTCTGAGATTGTTTTTTCGTCACATATTGTACTTCATGACACTGGTATAATGGAGTAAAAAAATAAATAAAATTATTTATAAAAAAAACAAAAAATTGCCAATTTTTTTTAAAAAATTAGCAAATTTCCAAGTTTCAATTTCTCTACTTCTATAATACATAGTAATACCTACAAAAATAGTTATTACTTTACATCTCCCATATGTCTACTTCATGTTAGGATCATTTTGGGAATGACATTTTATTTTTGGGGGACGTTACAAGGCTTAGAAGTTACAAGGCTTAGAAATTTTCAAAAAACAACTTTTTAAGGACCAGTTCAGGTCTGAAGTCACTTTGTGAGGCTTACATAATAGAAACCACCCAAAAATGACCCCATTCTAGAAACTACACCCCTCAAGGTATTCAAAACTGATTTTACAAACGTTGTTAACCCTTTAGGTGTTTCACAAGAATTAATGGAAAATGGAAATACAATTTCAAAATTTCACTTTTTTGGCAGATTTCCCATTTTAATATTTTTTTTCCAGTTACAAAGCAAGGGTTAACAGCCAAACAAAACTCAATATTTATGGCCCTGATTCTGTAGTTTACAGAAACACCCCATATGTGGTCGTAAACTGCTGTACGGGCACACGGCAGGGCGCAGAATGCCATACGGTTTTTGGAAGGCAGATTTTGCTGGACTGGTTTTTGATGCCATGTCCCATTTGAAGCCCCCCTGATGCACCCCTAGAGTAGAAACTCCAAAAAAGTGACCCCATTTTAGAAAGTACGGAATAGGGTAGCAGTATTGTTGGTACTAGTTTAGGGTACATATGATTTTTGGTTGCTCAATATTATACTTTTTGCTGTTTTTGCTATTTACAACATTCATCTGACAGGTTAGATCATGTGGTATTTTTATAGAGAAGGTTGTCACGGACGCGGCAATACCTAATATGTATACTTTTTTTATTTATGTAAGTCTTACACAATAATATCATTTTTGAAACAAAAAAAAATCATGTTTTAGCGTCTCCATATTCTGAGAGACATAGTTTTTTTTAGTTTTTGGGCAATTATCTTAGATCGGGTATCATTTTTTGCGGGATGAGATGACGGTTTGATTGGCGCTATTTTGGGGTGCATATGACTATTTGATCGCTTGCTTTTACACTTTTTGTGATGTAAGGTGACAAAAAATGGTTTATTTAGCGCAGTTTTTATTTTTTCGTTTTTACGGTGTTCATCTGAGGGGTTAGGTCATGTGATATTTTTATAGAGCCGGTCGATACGAATGTGGCGATACCTAATATGTATACTTTTTTTTTTAATGTAAGTTTTACACAATAATATCATTTTTGAAACAAAAAAAAAATCATGTTTTAGTGTCTCCATATTCTGAGAGCCATAGTTTTTTTTATTTTTTGGGCGATTGTCTCAGGTAGGGGCTCATTTTTTGCGGGATGAGGTGACGGTTAGATTGGTATTATTTTGGTGGGCGTACACCTTTTTGATCGCTTGCTGTTGTACTTTTTGTGATGTAAGGTGACAAAAAAATGGTTTATTTAGCACAGTTTTTATTTTTTACGGTGTTCATCTGAGGGGTTAGGTCATGTGCTATGTTTAAAGATCCAGTCGATTCGGATGCGGCGATACCTAATATGTCTTCCCCCCCTATTTTTTACCAATTTTTTTTAACTTTATTTGGGGAAAATGACGTTTTTGTTTATTTTTACTTGAAACTTTTAATTTTTGGGGGGGAAACTTTATTTTCCCAACTTTTTTGTCACTTTCTTTTTTGTCCTACTTTGTGGGTCTAATCCTTTACAATGCATTCCAGTACTTCTGTATTGGAATGTATTGGCTGTATGAGTAATACTGTGTGTATTACTCATACAGCTTCCGGCCTGTGAGATCCAGGGGGGTGGATCTCACAGGCGCTTCACCGGAAGGCAGAGCAGATGCCTCAGCAAGGCCTGCCTTCCATGCCATCGGGTCCCCCCTACAGCCACATAGGGACCCGATGGCATCGCAGCCGCCACCGCCCGCAACATGAAAAGCCGCAAACCGCAGGTCTGAATTGAGACCCCCTCAGCGCATTTAGCCAAGGTGCCTGCTCAATGATACACAGAGGTACGCTCTGTGTCCTTAAGTACCAGGACATCAGGGCGTACCTGTACGCCCTGTGTCCTAAAGAGGTTAAAATGCAATGCACTATCCCGCAGCCTGCTGGAAATTACTCAAGCATGGTCTGGGTCCTACCTTAGACCCCAGGCAGCCTTCATACACATCGGCACCCCACGATCGCATTTGCTGGGTGCCGATGGGAGACAGAGGGAGTCCGCTCCCTCTGTCAGCACTTTACATGCAGCGGGCGTGCCTGCGGCATGTAAAGTGTTAAACAGACCAGATCGGCACTCCTGCCGGTCCGGGCTGTTACAGCAGCGCCGCGGCTCTCATGTGACCGTTGGTGGACCCGTGCAGCGCTTAGACTGGGCCACCATAAAAAAGCACTAAGGGGTTAGTGGTCACTAAGGGGTTAAATGTCCCTTATGAGTTCAGAAGTAGGGATGAATGAAGGTGTCTGGACCACGCCATGCGCTTCTCTATGAGATCACTACACCAGGACTGAGGGGAGGGGAGCAGGGAAGCTACTGAGCATGTTAGTCCACCTCTGACTGCAGGCGAAGGTGGACCAGAAGGATAAACAGCAGGGGGCGCTACCACAGAGGAAAAAGTAAAGTCCCAAAAATCGCAACAATATTTTTATTGCATGTATATTGCCATGCTACTCTATTTGAAATGCTCTGTTCATCGCATAGTATTACTTTTCATGGGAAACCCCGCTGCCTCCTAAACACAACCACCCTAGGTGGGTACCTAGTGGCTGGCAAATATGGCCCAGTCCATAAATATTTATTACAGTTTCTCAATACATTACATGGATTATGTACTGCTATGTTGATGGAAAAATAGAAAAGTTATGGCTCTTTTGGGGGGGGGGATAATAAAAATGGCTATGATGAGAAGGGGTTAATAAATATATACTGTGTTACTTTTTCCAATACAGTGCAGATACATTGACATGGCAGGTAAAGTGTGAATAATGGCGGCTTCTGGTATGGGTGTGTGATGTGGATTACAGGGGGCGCTGGATGTGGACCCCTGCTGCTCCAGCTACAGGTGGCGTCCTGTCACTGCGCTCTGCCGGGTTGTGCTGGTCGCCATAGCAACGCGTCCAGCTCTGCGGGAGACACGGTGTGAGGCGGGCGCTGTGCGGGAGCCGGTTCTGTGTCACAGTACGTATAATACCCGATCTGCTAGGTGCTGAGATCCGTGTGCGGACCGTATGTACCGCTGCGGGATATGGGGCTCGTGGCTTTCATTACTTTCCGAAACTTTCCATGGGACGTATCTGCAGCATGGGCATTGTGATCTGTGACGTCACTGATCTGGGGGAGAACTACCACCAAAATGCATAGATCATATCGATCATGAGGTTTTTTGCACTTTTTGTCTGCACATTTTACAGTGCCATTTTGTATCCAGGGGCATAGGCTGCATAATAGATTTAGCACATGTTACATTATCAGTAATGCCAATAATATACTCTGGAAAGAAAGACACAATTTATTGGCAGAAAAATATGCATCATGAAAAAAGTTGCCTCTTTCGTGTCACATTTTTTACTTTCCGTTAGGGCTCATGCCCATAAACATAAAGTATCTGTGCCCAGGCTGCGGACCGCAAATGGCAGTCCGCAATGCACAGGCGTTGGCCATGTGCACTCCTGGTGCGGATGCAGACCCATTGAATGAGTCCGCGATCCACAAAATATGACAAAAGATAGGACACGTCTTTTGCGGTGCGGAGGCACAGACAGAAAAGCCCATGGAAGTGCTTTGTGGTCCTTCCGCGGGCTTCTGATCCGTTCCTCCACTCCGCAAAAGATAGGACATTACCAGTCTTTGGTCCTATCTGGCGGATTGCGGAACCATTCAAGTCAATGGGTCAGCATCCGCACGGAGCCCTTGTGTTCCTGGGCATGAGCCCTTAAACTGATCTGTTTTTACAACAAAAAAAAGGATCAATTTAACTGATACACAGAGAAAATGGAAGCCAAAAGTACATATGGTTAAAATTTGAAATCTTAGAGAGGGCTCACCCGCTGCTCCAGAATGGTATGGGTGCACCTGCAGGAGGATTCACCCAATCCTCTAAGTAATTAAAAAAAGCAGGTAACAAGTAGGGCACACCAGACACTTAATGCCACACAAAGAGTTAATTTGCACGTTATTTATTAGATGTAATACATATGATGAATTAATATTAATAATTAAAATGCATTAAAATACACAAAAATCTAAAAACTTGAAGATAATTTAAAAAATTAAAACAAATAAAGTCCTTAAATATATCCAGTGATGAATAAATGAAACGTTGTAAATATAGTAGTCTTTTTTGAGAGTTATTATAAACTCGCTATTTGTGACCGGAATCAGTCAGTACGAATCCCTAAGAGGATTAAATCCTTGGATAGTAGTAACGGTACCGCTAACTTTTTTTCACAAGTTTTTTACTGCCTATTTGCAAAATGGCCCGAATTGGTGTACTCACTATTTCAGTTGGTATCAGGCTTCTTAACCTCACTCGTGGCGTCCCACGTGCAGTGAGGATACTGTAGGCAGAAGTAAATGCGGTTTAACTTGTTGCGGTAAAATGTTAAAGTTGTTTCGGGATCCTCGGTGGTCAGATGTTAGCTGCGCTGTTTTCAAGGTGCGCTGTTTATGAGATGGTCTGGTCACTCTAATCTTCGGTGCAGTGACAGTCCAGATTTGCAGAGTTATACCAGATTACCAATCTCAACAGCAAGTATCCAGCTTTCCTGAGTGTCAGCATAAAAGAACACCGATCCCTTTCTTCAAGCGCTTTTTATCCTCGGGTGCCGTATTTGTTTCTCATGGGATTAGTTTACCATACGCGTTTCAGAGCTTATTCCAGCTCCTTCTTCAGTGGTTGAGTTTCCCATGGGAATGAACTATCTTTATATACCTGAACAGGTGTGGTTTAGAAACAATTAATTACGGCTTGTGTATCGGAAGTGACGTATACTCCTTGTTAACCTTCATAATGACTCAATCTGTTTTTTATTTTTTATTTATGTTAAAAACATTTATTTATTTCGTTAAGAATGAATTAAATATATACCGTTTCATATGTTAACCTTACATAGTGATAAAACTGGAACTTTAGTTACAAATATATTGAGGATATAGATCGTAACTGTGTTTCATTCTATCTCTGAGTGTTGGCTTATTAACTGTTTCAGGGTTATATGTTGGTTGAACACTCAGGGCTAGAAACACATATGTATGATTCTATTGCTTCTCTGCCTCTATTATATAAACGGACGGCAGAGGCTAAGAGTACATACAATAATATGATATACTATTATTATATAGACAGACACTTTTAACTATTTGTACATTATTCCATATTAATCGTGCAAATTTAGAATAATTATAAAAATATATATATAAAATATAAAGATATATATGTATATATATCGGCTATTGCGAACAGTCATATATAAAATTAATCATATAACAATAAGACTATAAAATTTCACCATATAGTGATAGGAAATATGGGCAATAAAATTTCTTCATATAGTAGTGATAATAGAGATGTCTCCATATAGCAATGAAATTCGGAGTGGAGTGACAGGGACTTAGATGGGAATGGGGAGGGGAGACTTCCCACCAGGGGAGAGCCCGGACAACCATAATGGTTCACGAGCTCTTCCCGGTGAGAGGCCTCCCCACACCAAAAATCATAAAAACCCGTAGATTTCTATCTCTGCATTTAAACCAGCCGGTAGTAAGGTATTGAAGTCAAATATATATCTTGACTCGATCCTTGACATTTTCTTAATATGGTTACCACCCCTCCAATCAGTTTCCACTTTTTCAAGGGCGGAAAAAGTCAATCCTTTCGGATTTTGATTATGTGAGACTTTAAAGTGGTTTGACAGAGTATGTTTCTCGTAGCCTTTCTTTATATTGGAAATATGTTCGGCTATTCGGACTTTAAGTTGTCTTTTGGTCCTACCTACATACTGTTTTTTACAGGGACATTGTATAATGTAAGTAACACTATTAGAGTTACATGTGAGGAAGTCTTTAATTGTGTGTTCAAAAGTGTTGGTTGTGGATTTTATTTTAAGGGTTTTTTTCGGAAATGTGGTATGTTTACAGCCCATACACTTGCCGCACCGAAAAAAACCAGTAGTGTTTGTCCATTTTTGTATGGATGTGTCTATTTTATTCTTGTTATTTTTCGGAATGGTGGGTGCTACCATTAACGCTAAATTTGGTGCTTTAGTGAAACAAATTTGTGGAAATGACGGAATCAAATGTCCTATTATTTTGTCTTTGTGTATAAAGTGCCAGTGCTTGTTAATTATGTGTCTCACTTTTTTATAGTGAGTGTTAAAAGGTAAAATGATTCTCATATTATTTTCTTCCTGTTCCTTTTTTGTTTTTGTCTCAAAAAAAGTCTTACGATCCATTTGTCTTACTGTATCTATGGCCGTTTCTAAAATTTCTATCGGGTATTGCTTGTCTAAAAATTGATTTTTCAATGGAATAGCTTCTTTTTCGAAATCTGCTAATTTTGAGCAATTTCTCCTAATCCTTCTAAATTGTCCCGTAGGTATATTTAGGAGCCACTGGGGTAAGTGGCAACTATTGTATAGGATGTAGCTATTTTTGGACGTTGGTTTACGATATGTATTACAGACTAATCTTTTCCCTTCCACTTTAATTTCTAGATCTAAGAACTCAACCATAGTTTGGCTGGTTTTACCCGCAAACCGTAAGTTACAGTCATTTTTATTAATCTCTTCCAGAAACTTGTCTAATGATTCTTGATTTCCTTTCCATATAAATAGGACATCATCGATGTACCTCTTCCATAGCACCAGGTTTGACCCCAGCTTGGGATCAATGGTCTTACTTTCCCAATTAGCCATAAACAAATTGGCATAGCTGGGGGCAAACCTGGTGCCCATTGCAGTACCACAGATCTGTAGATATATATCTGAATTGAACCAAAAATAGTTATGGTCTAAAATATATTGTGTTGCCAATTGTAAATATTGAATTTGTTCTATGGGTAACTGGTTAAATTCCTGTAATTGTTCTCCCATAGCATCTATACCTTGTTTGTGGTTTATTACTGTGTACAAAGATTGTACATCTAATGTCCCTATAGTCCATTCAGGATTGTACTGCAATTTTTCTATCATTTGTATTATGGATGTTGTGTCTTTTATATACGACTTAATTGTTTTAACTGCTGGCTGTAACAGTTTATCTATGTAGTGAGAAAGGTTTGCTGTAAGTGAGCCTATACCGGAAATTATTGGCCGTCCTGGTGGATTGATAGGGTCCTTATGTAATTTCGGAATACAGTAAAAGACTGGCAGTCTACATTGGTTGTTAGTAATGTAATGGAATTCTTGTTGGGATAAGATTCCCAATTTTTGGCCTTCTTCACATAAATTTATCAATTTTTTCCAGTCAAGAAATGATTGCATTTAGACAAGCAGTGGAATTTGATATTAGAAAAATAAATGTAAATAGTAATAGAAACAATAATTTATCAAAAGCAGAAATGCAAGCTATTAAACAATTGCAAAAAGATCATAAAATAATAATACGCCCAGCAGATAAAGGTGGAGCGATAGTAGTGTGGGATGTAGATAAGTATAACCAGGAGTGTGTTAGACAACTATCAGACACAATTACGTACAAACGCTTACGTACTGATCCCACCATAGAGTTCCAGAAAAAATTGATAAATTTATGTGAAGAAGGCCAAAAATTGGGAATCTTATCCCAACAAGAATTCCATTACATTACTAACAACCAATGTAGACTGCCAGTCTTTTACTGTATTCCGAAATTACATAAGGACCCTATCAATCCACCAGGACGGCCAATAATTTCCGGTATAGGCTCACTTACAGCAAACCTTTCTCACTACATAGATAAACTGTTACAGCCAGCAGTTAAAACAATTAAGTCGTATATAAAAGACACAACATCCATAATACAAATGATAGAAAAATTGCAGTACAATCCTGAATGGACTATAGGGACATTAGATGTACAATCTTTGTACACAGTAATAAACCACAAACAAGGTATAGATGCTATGGGAGAACAATTACAGGAATTTAACCAGTTACCCATAGAACAAATTCAATATTTACAATTGGCAACACAATATATTTTAGACCATAACTATTTTTGGTTCAATTCAGATATATATCTACAGATCTGTGGTACTGCAATGGGCACCAGGTTTGCCCCCAGCTATGCCAATTTGTTTATGGCTAATTGGGAAAGTAAGACCATTGATCCCAAGCTGGGGTCAAACCTGGTGCTATGGAAGAGGTACATCGATGATGTCCTATTTATATGGA
The DNA here is from genome assembly GCF_014858855.1 of Bufo gargarizans. Lineage (NCBI taxonomy): Eukaryota > Metazoa > Chordata > Amphibia > Anura > Bufonidae > Bufo > Bufo gargarizans. The sequence goes on along the minus strand of NC_058080.1, from coordinate 242,314,319 downwards.
AAGGAAATCAAGAATCATTAGACAAGTTTCTGGAAGAGATTAATAAAAATGACTGTAACTTACGGTTTGCGGGTAAAACCAGCCAAACTATGGTTGAGTTCTTAGATCTAGAAATTAAAGTGGAAGGGAAAAGATTAGTCTGTAATACATATCGTAAACCAACGTCCAAAAATAGCTACATCCTATACAATAGTTGCCACTTACCCCAGTGGCTCCTAAATATACCTACGGGACAATTTAGAAGGATTAGGAGAAATTGCTCAAAATTAGCAGATTTCGAAAAAGAAGCTATTCCATTGAAAAATCAATTTTTAGACAAGCAATACCCGATAGAAATTTTAGAAACGGCCATAGATACAGTAAGACAAATGGATCGTAAGACTTTTTTTGAGACAAAAACAAAAAAGGAACAGGAAGAAAATAATATGAGAATCATTTTACCTTTTAACACTCACTATAAAAAAGTGAGACACATAATTAACAAGCACTGGCACTTTATACACAAAGACAAAATAATAGGACATTTGATTCCGTCATTTCCACAAATTTGTTTCACTAAAGCACCAAATTTAGCGTTAATGGTAGCACCCACCATTCCGAAAAATAACAAGAATAAAATAGACACATCCATACAAAAATGGACAAACACTACTGGTTTTTTTCGGTGCGGCAAGTGTATGGGCTGTAAACATACCACATTTCCGAAAAAAACCCTTAAAATAAAATCCACAACCAACACTTTTGAACACACAATTAAAGACTTCCTCACATGTAACTCTAATAGTGTTACTTACATTATACAATGTCCCTGTAAAAAACAGTATGTAGGTAGGACCAAAAGACAACTTAAAGTCCGAATAGCCGAACATATTTCCAATATAAAGAAAGGCTACGAGAAACATACTCTGTCAAACCACTTTAAAGTCTCACATAATCAAAATCCGAAAGGATTGACTTTTTCCGCCCTTGAAAAAGTGGAAACTGATTGGAGGGGTGGTAACCATATTAAGAAAATGTCAAGGATCGAGTCAAGATATATATTTGACTTCAATACCTTACTACCGGCTGGTTTAAATGCAGAGATAGAAATCTACGGGTTTTTATGATTTTTGGTGTGGGGAGGCCTCTCACCGGGAAGAGCTCGTGAACCATTATGGTTGTCCGGGCTCTCCCCTGGTGGGAAGTCTCCCCTCCCCATTCCCATCTAAGTCCCTGTCACTCCACTCCGAATTTCATTGCTATATGGAGACATCTCTATTATCACTACTATATGAAGAAATTTTATTGCCCATATTTCCTATCACTATATGGTGAAATTTTATAGTCTTATTGTTATATGATTAATTTTATATATGACTGTTCGCAATAGCCGATATATATACATATATATCTTTATATTTTATATATATATTTTTATAATTATTCTAAATTTGCACGATTAATATGGAATAATGTACAAATAGTTAAAAGTGTCTGTCTATATAATAATAGTATATCATATTATTGTATGTACTCTTAGCCTCTGCCGTCCGTTTATATAATAGAGGCAGAGAAGCAATAGAATCATACATATGTGTTTCTAGCCCTGAGTGTTCAACCAACATATAACCCTGAAACAGTTAATAAGCCAACACTCAGAGATAGAATGAAACACAGTTACGATCTATATCCTCAATATATTTGTAACTAAAGTTCCAGTTTTATCACTATGTAAGGTTAACATATGAAACGGTATATATTTAATTCATTCTTAACGAAATAAATAAATGTTTTTAACATAAATAAAAAATAAAAAACAGATTGAGTCATTATGAAGGTTAACAAGGAGTATACGTCACTTCCGATACACAAGCCGTAATTAATTGTTTCTAAACCACACCTGTTCAGGTATATAAAGATAGTTCATTCCCATGGGAAACTCAACCACTGAAGAAGGAGCTGGAATAAGCTCTGAAACGCGTATGGTAAACTAATCCCATGAGAAACAAATACGGCACCCGAGGATAAAAAGCGCTTGAAGAAAGGGATCGGTGTTCTTTTATGCTGACACTCAGGAAAGCTGGATACTTGCTGTTGAGATTGGTAATCTGGTATAACTCTGCAAATCTGGACTGTCACTGCACCGAAGATTAGAGTGACCAGACCATCTCATAAACAGCGCACCTTGAAAACAGCGCAGCTAACATCTGACCACCGAGGATCCCGAAACAACTTTAACATTTTACCGCAACAAGTTAAACCGCATTTACTTCTGCCTACAGTATCCTCACTGCACGTGGGACGCCACGAGTGAGGTTAAGAAGCCTGATACCAACTGAAATAGTGAGTACACCAATTCGGGCCATTTTGCAAATAGGCAGTAAAAAACTTGTGAAAAAAAAGTTAGCGGTACCGTTACTACTATCCAAGGATTTAATCCTCTTAGGGATTCGTACTGACTGATTCCGGTCACAAATAGCGAGTTTATAATAACTCTCAAAAAAGACTACTATATTTACAACGTTTCATTTATTCATCACTGGATATATTTAAGGACTTTATTTGTTTTAATTTTTTAAATTATCTTCAAGTTTTTAGATTTTTGTGTATTTTAATGCATTTTAATTATTAATATTAATTCATCATATGTATTACATCTAATAAATAACGTGCAAATTAACTCTTTGTGTGGCATTAAGTGTCTGGTGTGCCCCAAAAGTACATATGATTTGTCTGTTTTCCATTCCTGTGCGGTTTCTAACTGGATGGGAAAGCGCAGATGACCATTCAGCTGAAAAAACGGATGTGGCAAGGGGGATAACTGATTGCATAGACAAGTGTCTGTTTTCCATCAGGCTGTCCTCCCACTGACACACCCCTGTCCAGAATTCAGCCGCTTACTTGTCTTGTTTCCAGTGGTAAAACTGGATCTGTCCACCCCCCCCAAAAAAAAAAAAAGAAAACTGCATGCAAACTGATAAACTTTTTTTAAAAAAAACGGATTCCGTGCCTGAAACAAAACACGTGACTGGGACAGTATTATCTTCCTAATCACTGATGTCTGAGCTTCTTATACATGCTAAGGGCTCATGCCCATGAATGTATTTTCTTTCTGTGCCCGTTTCGTTTTTTTGCGAACTGTATGTGGAACCATTTATTTTAATCGGACCAGAAAAAAAACTAAAAAAACTGGTTACTCCGTATGCCCGTTCTGCAAAAAAAAATTGAACATGTCCTATTATTGTCTGCATTACGGACAAGGATAGGACTGTTCTATTAGGGGACAGCTGTTCCGTTCCGCAAAATACGGAATGCACACGGACACCATCTGTATTTCTGAGGATCCGCGTTTTGTGGACTGCAAAATACATACAGTGTTGTGTATGAGCCCTAAAAAGTATGGTAAAAGTCCACTGTTGCGTTTTGGGATTTGTAATTCACATGTTACCTTAAAGGGGTTGTCCCATGACTAATGTAAAAAATGAAAATCAGACATCATATAGTACATGACAATCTCTTTCTAACCATGTACCCCACATGGATCCAGAGATCTCCCCATTCAATGCTCTGCTAGATTTATATCAAGCTGACAACTCAGGAGGTGTGTCCTCTCTGCTGCAGCTAAGGGGGCGTGTCCTTTCTGCTGCAGCTCTCTCCCTATCACAGCTCAGGAGCCAGTTGAAGGATGAACCTGAGCATGTGCGGCCATCTCAGTGAGCAGGTCAAAGAAATAAGAAAAAAACAAACAGCAGGTGGCGCTATACAGATACATTTTATTGAATAACTCTGTGGGTATACATAATTTTTAACCACATGTACCATATTTTTCACCCTATAAGACGCACCTAGGTTTTTGAGGAGGAAAATAAGAAAAAAAATATTTTTAACCAAAAGGTGTGCTTTTGGTGGGTTTTGAATTAATGGTGGTCTGTGCATGACACTATTATGGGGGACCTGTGGATGGCACTGTTATGGGGGATCTGTGGATGGCGCTGTTATGGGGGATCTGTGGATGGCGCTGTTATGGGGGATCTGTGGATGGCGCTGTTATGGGGGATCTGTGGATGGCGCTGTTATGGGGGATCTATGGATGGCGCTGTTATGGGGGATTTGTGGATGGCACTGTTATGGGGATCTGTGGATGGTACTGCTATGGGGTGGGAGATCTGTGGCTGGCATTTTTATGGGGTGGGGGGATCTGTGGATGACACTGCTATATGTCATCCACAGATCCCCCTCATAACAATACACCGGTCCTCTGCTCACCGCAGTATTTATAAACATGATTCCTTATCCTGTTATTAAGTTTAACTAACGCTGCGCTGTCCCATGTTCCCCTGTATCCCCACAGCACTTACGAACAAGCTTCCATAGCAGGCAGAGCGGACGGCAGCAGTAACGTCACTCACTGACTTTGAGCGCCTGCTCCTCCCACTTTATGAATGAAGCAGGTGCTCGACGTCAGTGAGTGACGTTACTGCTGCCGTCCGCTCTGCCTGCTATGGAAGCTTGTTTGTAAGTGCTGTGGGGATACAGGGGAACATGGCAACATGGGAGAGCGCAGCATTAGTTAAACTTAAGACAGGATAAGGATTCGTGTTTATAAATACTGCGGTGAGCGGCGGGGCCCGGTGTAAGAGAACAGTGACTACACCGGGCCCCGCCCCTAGTTCCGGACTCCAGCCCCTCCTCTCTCCCAGCTCATACATCGCAGTCTGCGATGCTGCAGCGTCGCAGACTGCGATGTAAAATTGAAGCATTCGCCCCATAAGACGCAGGGGCATTCCCCCCCCCCACTTTTTTTGGGGGGGGGGGGGGGAGTGCGTCTTATGGGGCGAAAAATACGGCAATTACAAAAGTATTCAGATCTAGGTGCTGCTTTAAAAACTGTAGAATATTTTTCATGGGACAACCCCATGCACACAAACATATTTTCTTTCTGTTTCCGTTTAGTTTTTTTTGCGGACTGTATGCGGAACCATTCACTTCAATGGGTTCCATAAAAATAACGGAAGGTACTCCATGTGCATTCCGTTTCCGTATTTCCGTTCTGCAAAAAAGTAGTTCATGTCCTATTATTGTCCGCAAATCAAGGTCCGAGGCCCCATTCAAGTCAGTGGGCCTGTAGAAATGCTATGCCCAGCCTGTGACGAATACCACGCCTCGTGCCCGCTTGACGTCACCTACGTCAAGCTCACGAGCCGCGGTATGGTCACGGGTTACCAAAGCGTGACATTACGCCCTCCAGAGTAGCAGGTAAGGTCGGCTTGGTACAGGTTACACAGACACCTCTTGTCCACGCGGGCACAGAGAGGAAACAAGCTGAGAGAGCCTTTTCACTGCCGCAGTAAAAACAGCGCTGTCTCAGCCTAGGTATCTGCCACCAGCTCTCGTTTGATATAAGCTCGGTCCGCTAACAGAATTATATTGGATGAGAAACCAACCTGGGGTAGCTTATAACTAGGCCGAAACAGGGGATTCGTGATCGAGATACAAGATGGCACAAGATTAAATTATATGTTTAATCGCCGTAAGGGCTCACTAGAAATAACGCTATATACACAGAGAATATATACAGTGGTCTGAGGTTACAGATACGGGTACAACAGGGTTAAGCAGAGCAATAAGTCAGTTACTGGGTAGTTGAAAGTTCTAGGATGGTGGAATAGTCCTTAGCTGCAGTCACGTGGGGGGGGGGGGGCGGTGATATCAGCGGTGTCCAAGTCTCTCCAAACACATTTGCAAGATGTGACCCCGTTTCAGAGAAAGACGCCACCCGCAGGCTTGTATGGGCTTATGACCTGTAGCCGGCCGCTACCCTCCCCGCCTATGGGTAGGGTCCACCCCTCCTACTCTGGTGCTGGCAGCAAATGACCCAGAAAACCCCTTATGGCTCATTGCCCCAGACCAGAATGTCGTTGGTTCTGGGCCCAATTGATCTGCCTGGGTTCCGGCTACAACTAGAGTCCAAACATGGTACCGTTAGTTGGTTTCTGTGGGGAGATATGGATATCTCCCTTTCCTGGCATCCCATCCTCAAACAAAGACCATGGGCACGTTCATTGTGGTCACAGGGACACAAATATGTATCCGGCTTGCGCCTGCGATGGCCGGGCGATTCATAATTTCTTATGAAATGTAGGTGCCAACAGGTCTGGGAGGTGTCATTGATCCTGGCAAGGGCTGATACCTCCTGCTGGGGTTTTTCCTGCAGGATCTGTGCTGTCTGACTGGAGGTGTGAAATGTAACCAAATGTGGCCTGCTAGGAGTTTTCTGCTATCTGGCTGCGGCTTTGAAGCAGGGCCCCCCTGTGGAGCTTGATTTCCTCTACCATCTTTCAGCAAATGGTGGGTGAGGACATGGCTGACAGTAAATATTAATCCATATTCCTGACAGCCATATTGCTCATGTGTTTAATAAGTTACTGTTTCCATTTCTGATCCGCAAACAAGGGATCACATACGGAAACCACACGGAAATGTTTTGTGGAATAACGGAACGGAAGAGGACTTAAATCAGAGAAAAAAGACCCTCAGATATGGAACAATGGATCCGTGAAAAACAGGCCGCAAAACAACAACGGTCGTGTGCATGAGCCCTAAGGATGTATTCACATGGCTGTGTCTGTTTTGTGGGCTGCAAACCGTGGATCTGCAAAACACAGACACCGTCCGTGTGCACTCCACATCGTGGTGCGAACCCATTGACTTCTGTGTGCTTCCGGGCATGTGTGGCAACGCTAGAAAAGATAGGACTTGTCCTATCATTGGCTGCAACATGCGGATCGTGGATCCATTGAAGTCAATAGGTCTGCACCACAAAGCGGGGTGCACACGGCCAGTGTCCGTGTTTTGCAGATCTACGGTTTGCAGTCTACAAAACGGACACGGTTGTGCGTGTAAATACGCCCTTATTCTGCATGTTACAGTTACAGAGATGACAAATTTTGATATATTTCTTATGTTTTACTTTTGCACAATAAAAACCCTATTCATTGAATATAATTTAAAGCCAGCGATCAGTTCATCAGTGGGATATACGTGCCCATACCATCTGTAATAGCACAGCTTACCTGTTACTCACACTGTAATATTAGGGAGCAGTGCAGGACGGGGTTAATAGGGTTAGCTATTTCAGGATATGAAAGTAATAGGAGGGGATCACCTCTATCAGAAGTGAAGAGTTGCTGCAAAGAAATGTCTTCCCTCTAAGGAACCATTCAGACGTCCAGAGTTCAGGGTCCGCATCTGTTCCGCATCTGTTTTGCGAGATGGGTGCGGACCCATTCATTTCAACGGGGCTGTAAAATATGCGGACAGCACACCGTGTAATGTCTTCCTGCGTAGTTCCATTCTGCGGCCCCGCCAAAAGCATAGAGCATGTCCTATTCTTCGCTCTAAAGAGAAACCAGAGTATAGCATGTCCTATTTTTGCCTGCAATCGCGGACAAGAATAGGCATTTCTATCATAGGGCCGTCCATGTGCGGTCTGCAAAATGTGGAAGGCACACAGCCGGTATCTGTGTTTTGCGGATCCACAATTTGCGGACCGCAAGACACTTGCAGACGTCTAAATAGACCCTAAGGATCCCATATTATCCATACATTACAAGTCCTGTCCATTGATTTATATGGGCACGGTGCAATGCTATAGTGCTGAGACATTGGAAATAAGAAGTCACTGCAGCTTTCCCTAGTCTTCCCTCCTTCATTCACCTTATCATTGGGAGACCTGTGCTATAGTGGACTACGCTATTTAGGGTACATCATCCTCTGGAAAGGTAAAAACCATTTAGTAAAAGCTTTAGACCATGCTCACACTTTGTGTTGCGGTATCCAGTCCATACAGTATTATTTTGGGCACTATGGGACAGATTTATCAAAACTGGTGTAAAGAAAAACTGGTCTAATTGTCCATAACAACCAATCAGATTTCACCTTTCATTCCGTTTGATAAATCTCCCCCTATATGCTAAATCTTTAAAATTGTTTTCTTGATATTATTGAAGTGAAATGCTGAATTGAATTAGGAAAGCTTCATTGCATAGTACCTTATTTATATGATTTTAACTCCTTTTATCGTATTAACCCATAGGTGTTTATTAACTAAACGGCAAAATGTACGATCGTGCCCCTAGGTCACTTGTTGTCACTCTGGGCAGCACTCGAGAAAATGTGGGTCCAGGATCCTATGACCCGATTATTGACAAAATGCACAAACCAGGTTAGTCATAGCATAAGAAATGTTCATTGTAGGGGTTGGGTCCATGTCATGACTGCAACATCTACTGAACTACAATCACTGTATGGCTCTAAACCAACAGGATAGGTGATAAATGTATGGATGTTGAGGACCTCCCTGCTGAGAACTCCACTCCAAAATGTTTTGTATGGGCAGACTGCACGGCTAGGGGCTGGATTTTATACACCTGTGGCAGTGGGACTGAATGAAACAACTGAATTCAATGATTAACAGATGTCCCGAAACTTTTGTCCATACATTTTATTTCATATGACTATGTAAAATGCCCCATAGATTAAACCCACAATACTGTCTAGATATGGAGACAGCATTGATAGAAAACATTCTGTCATGAAACAGTGAGCATAGACCAGCTTCAGCTGCACAATCAGGACCTTAGTCATACATCACATGACAATCAGGACCTTAGTCATACATCACATGACAATCAGGACCTCAGTCATACATCACATGACAATCAGGACCTCAGTCATACATCACATGACAATCAGGACCTCAGTCATACATCACATGACAATCAGGACCTCAGTCATACATCACATGACAATCAGGACCTCAGTCATACATCACATGACAATCAGGACCTCAGTCATACATCACATGACAATCAGGACCTCAGTCATACATCACATGACAATCAGGACCTCAGTCATACATCACATTTATATAGTAAATAACGTGCACTCAATTAATCCACATTAGATTATTTTGTTATATTATTAGACATTTTTAATGTTCCTCTCATATGTTATTATCGTCTTTCTAAATGTTTTTTTTATTTTTATTTTAGCTGGATATGCTCCCTTTTTATCAACTGCAAGTCGAGATTTTGCTTTTAATTCCCCTCAGACTGTTTCTGCTGCACCTGGACCAGGACACTATGAAATATTTAATTTAAAGGTGAAATGAATATTGCACTCAACATTATTTAAATGAGAATATAGATAAATGGAAACCATGAAGGCAATGAACGCACATGTCAGTGTCGCACGACTCCTGCCTGATGAAGCCCTCTGAGAGCTCGTGAGCCACTTATAAACCATCTGCCCTTCTCATTTCATTCTGATTCCTATACAAATTGTCATTTTTTTTACAAAATTACTGTAATGGCTGAAACTATGTCCTGGTGAATTATGTTATTGGCATGAACCTGTCACATTAGAAGGTATATCTGATCTTCAGGCTGCATGTTACACAGGGGAAGCTGAGCAAATCAATGTAGTTTGAAAACAGATTCTGCATAACGTATTCAGAGTTTCTGCTTATTCAGGGCTTAGGAGTCCAACTAAGAGATCGGCCATGATTGACGGGGTCCTAGGTTCAAATCCAACCATGGAGAACATATGCATGGAGTTTGTATGTTCTCCACATGTTTGCGTGGGTTTCCTCTGGGTACTCCGGTTTCCTTACCTTGGGAAAGCAAGTGTTGATAATGTCTGAAGACTATATTGGTGCCATATCAATAAATAATACATAAAATTAGCATTTTTCAGTGTGACAGGTTCCCTTTAACAGGTGGTCATTTTTATTTTATTCCTGAGTATGCCAACATTCTTAAAATCCTAGACAACCCCTTTAATTTACATACAACTGGAAATCCAGTTGAATCTCCTTGTGACAGTCCACGCCATGCTTTAGATTCAGCTCCACTCTCCCCTTATATTTGACAATATCATGGACCATCACAGCTTTGTGATGTTGCTATGCCCCCTATCACAGATTTACTGAGGAGTAAAGGTGCAGATGGTTGGCTGTGGGCTTCATTACAAGCTGGTCACAAAAGGGAGGAGAAGCAGGGCAAAGTTGACTGAGAATAGTTGACTCAGTTCCCTGGCCTTTGAACCCCATCAATTAGAAATTTGCTTGACGTAACATCATTCATGAGAAACCTGGGATTTTGGGTTCAGGATGTTAGGGGAGGCCAGTGCGTGACACTATATCACAATATGCCAGCCATCTACATCCTGTAGGTAAATTCAGTGATGGCATAAACATCATTTTTTTAGATTGCAGGAGTAAAATTGTAACTTATGATTTTTCTAATTTGCTGGTAGGAATGTGCACATTTTCCTGGCTAATGCAACATTTCAGATTTCCACACTAGTATATATAGCCCAATTATGTGATTTTATTACATCCACTTTTTAAGAAGGAAAAATATTTACATTTTATAGTGTTGTGCAACCTCGTCACATTTACAAATGAGACAATTAGGCATCTAGCAAGTCCTTTAAAAGTGCTCTGTAGCATTATACTGAATATATTATACCGAAAAGCATATTTATTCTAACAATTACAAGCTTGGTTGCAGCTTGCTATTAACTATCCGGTTTCATTTGGATGCTTCGGTGCAGCTGTTCCAGCTGGCGTGTGGTGGTTTGTTATTCCTGCGTTACACTACGACAACCATGGGTAATATTTTTTAGGAAAAGGTGAAAGGAGGACAAACTATCCAGAACAAAGAAAAGCGCTTTCAAGAATCTGTCGCCTGTATTCCTGGACCTGGTGCATATGATCTGCAGCTTGGAATGGATACTGATGGAGCAAAGAGGACCTCTCCAAAACCTCAAAAAGTACATCATTTCTCTTATTACTATTGGGTGATTAACGACTAAAGGTGATGGGATATCGTATGCTCTGGGCACACTCCTTTTTTTCTCTAATCTTAAGATTCAAGTATATTTTTAATGACAACCCATCATAGACCAAAGGGATCTATCAGGATTGTTTGAGATCTGTTGGAAAGCAGATCCTTTATAGCTGTCATGACTCTGCCATGAACGGAAGCCAAGATGCTAGCCTAAATTGTAAGTTATTCATACGCCAGTGGTATTACATTTAAAGGATGTGTATTTGGCAAAGGGAGAGGAGCTTTTATACGGGAATCTGCTTCAGACTGGCAAGAGTCAAGAAGCCGATAGTATAGATATAGGGGGTCATTTATCAAACTGGTGTAAAGTAGAACTGGGTTAGTTGCCCATAGCAACCAATTAGATTCCTAATTTAATTTTCCAAAGGAGCTGTCCAAAACAAAAGGTGGACTCTGATTGGTTGCTATGGGCAGCTAAGCCAGTTCTACTTTACATCAGCTTGACAAATGACCCCCTTATTTTTTTTTCGGAAAGACTTACAAAAACACAGGCAATCAACAGCCGTCTACTTGGAAAATTCAAGGGGTTTTCCAGTGTTTAATATTGATGACTTATCCTCTGGACAGGTCATCATTATCAGAATGGCGGTGGGGGGAAGGCGGTTTGGGCAACACTCGGCATCCCAGCCTCCTTGGAGCTTGCTAAGAACAGCAACATCCATTGAATAGGGGCTGTGCTTGGTATTGCAGCTCCCCCCCTTCACTTTAATGGGACTGAGCTACGTCTAGGCCAGTGGTGGGCAAACTTATTAGTAAAATGAGCCAAATATCGACAAAACAACGATTTTTTTTTTTGGGCGAGCCAAATTTTTTAAACTATATAGGAAGGTACATTGTTATTTACTTCATAAGGGTGTTCCTAACCATCTGAACATACCTTTCTCAATCCTCGACACTACATCTTCTTTCACTCCACAACGTTTCACCCTATAAGATGCACCTGGGTTTTAGAGGAGGACAATATGGAAAAAAATATTTTTCATTACACCTCAGGTCAGACCACTAATCAGAACCTCAATGTTAATAAGACCTCCCTGAGATCAGATGTCAGCTCAGACCCCAAAGTAAATGACCCCCTCAATCAGACCTCAGATAAGAGCCCCATGCTTCTCATCATCCCCATTATCAAACATGATGCCTCTCATCATCACCATTATCATCCATGATGCCTCTCATCATCCATGATGCCTCTCATATCCCCCATTATGATTCTCATCACCCCATTGCCTCAGATCAGCCCCAAGTTTCATAAAATAAAAAAGCACTTACCTCTCCGGCTCCTGGATGCCGCTGCTCCTCACCACCCGCGCTCTGTGTTCCTCCTGCTGTCGGCTGTGCTGTGAACTGGTGTGTACAGCGTGACGTCACAGAGCGCCTCACACTGTGCGCAGCCCTGCACAGCCTACAACCGAGGACCAGGAAGCGGTGAGTAGAGAGCCTTCACCGCTTCCTGGTCTTCACCCTCCTACCTATTTTTGCTATGGGCAACGAAAATGCTATCGCACTGTACATGTGAGCCCGCACCTGGAAGAGCCAATATCAGGGGGCTAAAGAGCCGCATGTGGCTCCAGAGCCGCAGTTTGCTGACCACTGGTCTAGGCCATGTGACCGATGAACTTGATGTCACCAGCCTAGAAAGAGGCCGCAGCACTTTCCGGAGCGTTGCAGCCCTTCAAACAGCTGATGAGCAGGTCCTCACCAATCAGATATTGGAGGCCGATCCTAAGGATAGGTCATCAGTATTAAACAACCCCTTTAATATGATAAACAGTGTGATAAGTTGTTGGCAGTAGCCTGGCAGATGGACATGGTAAAAAATAGCCTATGAATAACAGATAAGGTTGTTGAATTAGGATATGTTCACATGTAGCATATATGCTGCAGACTTTTCACCTAGATTTGCAGGCAGAAATTCCATAGCCTATTGCAGTAGCCGCAAAGTTGATGAGATCTTAACACATCTCATCCACACGCTGAGAAGAAATTCTGCATAGAAATGAAGATGCAGTAAAATGTGCAACATGTCCCTTCTTTCTGCATATTTTTCCTTGGATTTCTACTGCAGTTCGTTGTAGTCAGTGATGTGTAGTCAGTGGGGCTAAGTAGCAAGATGCTTATCCTCGCTGACTTGTTTTCGCAACATGACCACAGATTATATTCCCAGTGAATGTGAACAAGGGTTACAAAAACCTAATTCAGACACTGAATGTGGATTGACATCGGTTCTGACACAGATTTCTGCCCAGAATCAGCGCTAGAATCCATGTCAAACCCAGAACTTGTGAACACATCCTTACACTTACATATTTCAAAAATTCTACTAGATATTATAAAATATCTTATAAATCTTATAAAAATCACAGCTATCTTTACATTTCCCACAACTCCCGGTCTGCAGAGGCATGGCATTTTTAGGGCAATCTATGTCTCGTGCCTCAATGTAGCCATGTCTTCTGCTGACAGATGATCGGATCTACACCAGGGAAGGTACCAAGCCCTACAGGATTATTCTCTTTATCCCCTTCTGACTACCAGCAGACGGATTACAATAATAAGAATATGTTAGAAAATGTCAGAGCAGTTCTTCTATTATCTTTTCTGCGCTCTTACAATAAAGTAATATACAGTGCACTGCTGCAACATTTCATTATCTTTAAACACATTATGGATGCCTGTAGACACCATGGTTAGCCAATCTGCTCAGCTCCAATACTTTTAGCCTTAAATCAATTTGTAGGAAGAGACGCCTGGGCGTTTCTGGGCTCCTCTATTAATAATGTAAATGTTGGTCACAATTATTGGATTCTTGTTGACTAATTATAATATTGTCCACTCTTGGCAAGAACTTTGTGTAATTTCATTCTGGCTAACATTAATCAGTTCATTTAATTTGCGCTAACATTAATCAACATATTTGTCAGATAGTAATCTGTAGCTTCAATCCACATTAACAGTGCTGAAGCAACAGAATAATTCAACTAAAGTGCCATTGTGTCTTCCGTTGGATTTACTTGTGGCATCCCTCTCCCCGGTCATCTTGATCACCATAATTGACTTTTCCTTCTGTTTCCGTACAGTTTTAGCATTGTTGGAAGGTGGCCATATGGGACCGGCCAACCTTCTAATGTATTTTTGGTTAAGACTTGCCCTCAGCAGCATATGTTGCTTGAAAGAATTCATGGGCATCTTGGTTTTCAACATGCTCAATACCTTGTCTGGCAGTGGCTTATTTCCCTCTCTCATTGAAAACACATGCTACTGTAACTTGGCCAATCGTGGATACGTGTGTATGAAGGGGAGGCATTGGGAGATGTAGCTGTTGGCCCAACAGCCAATTAGCTCACAGCTATTTGAGGTATATGGCTACGTTAGGTTCAGAATGAAGAGCATTTTATATAGGTTAGATAATTATTGCAGTTACTGACTTTGTGAGTCTGTACAGACATACCATGTTGATTCAAGGCCCTGGTTGCTCCCATTCTCTTTGCCACCAGATGGCTACAAGACTTCTATCTCCTGATGAACTGCTAACAATGGAGTTCTTCAGGAGATGGGAGTCCTACAGTTTGTGTAGGACTCCCATCTCCTAAAGAACTGCATTGTTAGCAGGAAAGGATAGGGAATTGGCCTTAGAGTCATGGAAAGGGGAAGTGCCAAAATTGTTATCCTTATGGAGGTCCATTTTTTATCATTCATAATGGCCCCTTTTCCTATGTATATTTTTTATGACCCTCCCTAGCTGTGGTCATGATAACATATTGCATTTTATTGTGCAGTTTTCTGATGTTTCCCATCCATCGTTGACTGTATGATGGAGGTCTTTATTGTTAAAGAAAACCATATTCTACTAAATGCAAATCAAAATAGAAGTTTTGTCATTACCCTCACAGATAGCAAAAAGCCATCAGAAAAGGCAGCAAAATGCTGGTGCTCCATCTATCCCCGGACCAGGACAAGCTTTTGGCTATGAAGAAACTGCAGACGGTTCCCTTGTGAGACAAAGTCCACCTGCTGTGGACAATACACTGGGGCCTGCCTTCTACCACCCTGCAAATGTAAGTAGACATCATATAAAACTTGATATGACCTGCAAGGTAAAGTTTTGGAAGTAAAATTATAACAATTTTTGAAAAGACCACTTCCATCATTAACCTGAAGTGGTAGGAGAAGATGTAGTGCTATCAATTTACCATTTTAATATGATGACAAAATTACTACGTAAATATATTGGATACCATTGAATTTACTTCAATGGCCTAAAAAATGAATGCTTTTCTGATACTATCACCCTTTATCATAACTCAGACCTGCAGGATGCTCACAATCAATTGGAGGTGATACGTTTTATAACTGCTTACTTTACAAGAGTAATATTAGCTATAATACCTTAGCTTTGGTGATGTTTGAAAAGTGCATGACATGTTTCATCTAACTTGTTGGGTTGATTAATTAGTATGACCTTAGGTCTTTTCCTCTTGGACTCAAAAGTATTATACCTTGTGTTAAAACTGTCTTTGAAGGTAACCTGTCATGTTAACCATGACGTCTGTTCTGCTGGCAGCATGCTATACAGCAGAGGGAGCTGAGCAGACTGATATATGCTGTAGTTTTTTGGGGAAAAGATTCTGAATAATGTGCATTTTACTAATTTAAATCCACACTATTTCTACTTTTAGAAGTCCACTTATTTTTAGGTGGTCCGACTCAGTGATTGACAGCCTTCCCCCATGACTGTGCATAGAGGTAGCCGTCAATCACCCACTGGACTTCTAAGTATAGAAAGAGCAGGGATTTGAATCAACTAATTACATGCTATACAGAATATTTTCCCACACAACTATATAATCTGCTCAGCCATTCCTGCTATATAACATGATTCTGGCAGATCAGATAGCATGTTCAGCATGACAGATTCCCTTTACCCTTCTAGACCTCCGCTGTACAAGGCCAGTCTTTAAAAACGTCTGTTTCACAGGGCATACACTCTAGTATAATGTCTGTGATCGACGATAAGGCCAATTGCATACACTTAACCTCTCAGATGCAGTGGTCAATTGTGACCACTGCATCAGAAGTGGCTTTTCCCAGGAGTGCTGCACTCCCGAGGCTGAAATGACTCTCTCACGTGGCAATCGAGGGAGCCGTTTGTTCTGTATGGTAGTGTTGAGCCTGCTCAGGGCCGATGCAAGGATTTTTGCCACCCTAGGCAAAGATCCATTTTGCCGCCCCCTCATGTCACTGACTCACTGACAGACACACACACACACACACACACTGACAGACAGACACTCACTCAGACACTCACTGAATGACGTAAACAGAAACTCACTGACAGACATACTCACTGACAAACACACATACACTCACTGACAGACAGACATCCACACTCACTGACATACACTCACAGACACTCAATGACAGGCACACATTCATTTATTGACAGAAAGACAGACATACATACACTCACTCACTGACATAAATACACAAGGAGACACTCACTCAGTCAAACACTTAAACACTCACCTCCCTGGGGTCCAGTGTGGTGCAGCTCCTCAGTCCTCCAACGCACCGTTTAGTATGCCGGGGCCGGAATGACGTCATATTCCGGCATCACAAAGGGCGCTCGAGGGAGGAGTGAGGAGCTGCTAGAACAGCCTAGTTCACCTATATGGTTGCACCGGCCCGCTGCCTGCTAGAGGCTACCAGGCTTACTACAGCAATGTTCCTTTGAAGCCCCCATAGGAACACCATGAAACTTCTATAGGCTGCAATGGTAAATCATTACAGTCTATGGGAGAAGTGCTCTAACGATTGCATGTTCATGTCCCTTAGAGGGACTTAATAAATGTGTAAAAAAAAGTTTTTTTTTTTAATTTAACATCCCCCACTTTCCCCTATTAAATCACCCCCTTTCCTCAGTTTAAAAATAAAAAAAAATTGTAGGCATCGCCATGTCCCAAAATACCTGTACTATAAATGCAAATATAAATGTATCTATCTCATATGGTGAACGCCGTAACCGAAAAAAAAAATCTAAATGGTTGATTCATCATTTGCTTGTCTCTTGTGGTCTAAAATTCATACGCACTACAAAATGGTATCAATAAAAACTACAGATTGCCCCACAAAATATGAGCTCTACGTAAGTTATAGGGAGCGGAAAATCGCGATGCAAAGCAAAAAATGAATTTTTTTCAGTTTTGATTTTTTTCTCAGTATTAAAACACAAGTAAAACTATATAAATGTGTATCAGTGAAATCTAACTGACCCAAAGAATGATGGTAACAGGTCAGTTTTACCGCATAGGGAACACCGTTAAAATGAAATCCCTAAAAACTGTGGTGGCATATTTTTTTTTTTGTTCAAATTTCACCCCATTTGGTATTTCCAGCTTTCCACTAAATCGTATGCAATATTAATTGGTGCCATTAGAAAGTGCAATTTGCCCTCATATGTCTATGTGAACAGAAAAATAAAAAAGTTATGGCTGTGGGAAGGCAGAGATTAAAAACTGAAAATGCAAAAACGGAAAATCGCAAGGTCCTGAAGGGGTTTATGTGGACCGTAATATAGTAAAAGTAATGCAGCTTTCTGCACTGAACTGAATCAGGTATTTTTTTTCCTGATAGGCAGTGATGGCTAGTTCGCAGTGTTCACCGACGAACACATGCGATCTGCCATCTTCACTCCCAGGTCCGGTGATGCAGAGGGAAGTCCTTACCTGTGCCTGTGCCGCGAGCTGCTCTGAAACACATGCGGTCACCGGGAGCAGGCAGTTCCGAGAACAGCCTTCATCGGGCTGTTCTCGGAACAGGTAAGGACTTACCTCTCCATCGCCGGGCTTGGGAATAAAGATGGCCAACGCATGTGCTCGTCGGCGAACACTGCGAACTGGCCATCGCTGCTGTAAGGCATATTAGCTCCTGGACAGTCAAGGGAGCAGCCCCAATTGTTCAGTCCACAAGAAGATTCAGCCTAAGGCCTATTGCACACGACCGTATGGCTTTTTCAGTGTTTTGCGGTCCGTTTTTCATGGATCCGCTGTTCCGTTTTTTGTTTCCATTGTGTTTCCGTTTCTGTTCCGTTTTTCCTTTCCGTTTTTCCGTATGGCATATACAGTATACAGTAATTACATAGATAAAATTGGGTTGGCCATAACATTTTCAATAGATGGTTCAGGAAAAAACGGAATGGAAACGGAAGACATACGGATGCATTTCTGTATGTGTTCCGTTTTTTTTTGCGGATCCATTGACTTGAATGGAGCCACGGACTGTGATTTGCGGGCAATAATAGGACATGTTCTATGTTAAAACGGAACGGAAAAACGGAAATACGGAAACGGAATGCATACGGAGTACATTCCGTTTTTTTTGCGGACCCATTGAAATGAATGGTTCCGTATACGGACCGTATACGGAACGCAAAAAACGGCCAGTAAATGGGAAAAAAAACGGCCGTGTGCAATAGGCCTAATAGCTCAGATGCAATGCAACCAGTCTTTAGCGCTCAGTCACTATGGTAAATTTCCAGCTCTATAGGGAGCGTGACAATAATTTTTCATTAGGAAAGCAAGCGGCGCAGCAGCTTATTCTCATTCTGCTAATTTGAAATATGCATGGATTCTGTTTTATGCAGGGTAACTCATTCTGGTAAACTTTACTCAACAGTCATAAAAAATTAAGAGAAAATACATTCATTAAAGTTAAGATGCCGGCTGAGTGCTGACTGTTAATCTGCCTCCGTGGAGCTCTGCGCTTCTGTGTTCTGGTCTTTTATATGTATTTTTTAGCATTTTCTTTTTACTCTGTCTGTCAGTGTTTTCATTGCTGTGCTCGGCTTCTTAGAAGTGCTTTACTTTCAAGTTCACGCATACATATCTGAAAGTCGGTCTGACCAGCCCAAAACTTGCGTATATAAAATCCTTTCTAGATGTCTCCATGACGGGCATGTCTGTCCTGCTTTTGAGCTATTGCTGGAGTAACTCAGGCAGGGGCGGACATAAGCCGGTGCAGCCGGTTCAGCTGCACTGGGGCCCTCTGCTGTCTGTGTCCGCCCCTGAACTCGGGTATGGTATAGAAGTAGGTTAAGAAATAAAGGGGTAGTAAAGACACTATCTGTGGCTTTGCTGGTTTAATTCATTAAAGGCATCGGAAACATTTAGATGAGACCTGACAAAGTGTCACATTATGCAGCCGCTTTACATAATATTTGATGGGACTGCAAATATAGCAATTCCATAATTATGTGTTCTTGCATAGCAAGACCACATACTGTTATCTCACATATATATTATTATGTGTTCTTGCATAGCAAGACCACATACTATTATCTCACATATATATTATTATGTGTTCTTGCATAGCAAGACCACATACTATTATCTCACAAGTATATTATTATTATTATGTGTTCTTGCATAGCAAGACCACATACTATTATCTCACATATATATTATTATTATGTGTTCTTGCATAGCAAGACCACATACTATTATCTCACATATATATTATTATTATTATTATTATTATTATTATTATTATTATTATAGCCAAATTTGCCACCCTAACTCCTCCCACAGTTTTTACACTACATAGACAAAAATTTACCAAAACGTGCAGATTGTACCCGATCGGATTGCTATTACTTTGTGGAGCGATCCCACCCCCGGGGCCCCCGTGGCGGGCCCCGGAAGCCCCCTTTTTTCCCATAGACTTTGACAGGGTAAATTTTCAAATCGCTCCCACTCGCCAGGCTTTGAGGCTAAAGTCACCAAACTTGGGTCACTTAGTCATGGAGTCAACCCGAAAATTTTGGGCACATTTCGGGGACCCCAAAAAGTGGGCGGGGCCATACAGAACCAATCAAAATCTCCCCATTGACTTTAATGAGAACTTCAAATTGCTACTCCTCCCACATTTTTAGGAGTACAAATTCCAGACTTTGCAGACTTGGTCGGCACCCACCCGAGTACCTTGCTTTTGCTTTGTTACCCGATCCCACCCTCCGGGCCCCTGGGACAGGGCCCCCAAAATCCATGTTTTTCCCATTGACTTTGACAGGGACAATTTTCAAATCGCTCCCAGTCGCACAGATTTTAAACTAAAGTCACCAAACTTGGGTCACTTAGTCATGGGGTCAACGCGCAATTTGTTAGCACATTTCGGAGACCCGAAAATGTGGGCGGGGCCACACAGAACCAATCAAATTCTCCCCATTGACTACAATGAGACGTTCAAATTGCTACTCCTCCCACAGATTTAGGAGTATAAATACCGAACTTTGCACTCTTGGTCGGCACATACCCGAGTATCTTGCTTGTGCTTTGTTAACCGATCCCACCCTCCGGGCCCCTGGGGCGGGCCCCCGAAAACCTCTTTTTTTCTCCCATAGAGTTTTATTGGAAAAATGCAAATGTTTGTCACTCATACAGCTTCGGAGTGAAACTCACCAAACTTGGGTCACTCAGTCATGGGGTCAACCTGAAAATTTCTGTCACATTTTGGGGACATTAAAAAGTGGGCGGAGCTACAAACAACCAATCAGATTTTCCCTATTGACTTCAATAAGAAACCTTTAAATTGCTGTCATTCTCACAGTATTTAAGCCAGAATACCCAAACTTGGCACCGTAGGTCATTGGGTGACTGGATTCAAAAAATAATGAAAAAGTGGGCGGAGTCTACAACGGCCAATCAAATTTCAGCCATTTGTTTAAATGGGAAAAATTCAAACTGCCGCTGCTCTTAGACTGTTAATGGCAGGTTTCCCAAACTTGGTACAGTTGGACAATTTAGGATTAGGATTAAAATTTTGAAAAGTGGGCGGGGCCAAAAACAACCAATCAGATTTCTTTCATTGATTTCAATATGGAAAAAAAAAAATTCAGAAAATTGAAAAATGCTGCCATGATTGATGTCAGGGGCTTCAAATCGCTGAAATCAGGTGATAGATTACTTTGGATTCAAAAATTTAAAAAGTGGGCGGAGCCAACAACAACAAATCAGATTTTTCCTATTGACTTCAATGAGAAACTTTTAAATTGCTGTCATTCTCACAGTATTTAAGCCAGAATACCCAAACTTGGCACCGTAGGTCATTGGGTGACTGGATTCAAAAAATAATGAAAAAGTGGGCGGAGTCTACAACGGCCAATCAAATTTCAGCCATTTGTTTAAATGGGAAAAATTCAAACTGCCGCTGCTCTTAGACTGTTAATGGCAGGTTTCCCAAACGTGGTACAGTTGGACAATTTAGGATTAGGATTAAAATTTTGAAAAGTGGGCGGGGCCAAAAACAACCAATCAGATTTCTTTCATTGATTTCAATATGGAAAAAAAAAAATTCAGAAAATTGAAAAATGCTGCCATGATTGATGTCAGGGGCTTCAAATCGCTGAAATCAGGTGATAGATTACTTTGGATTCAAAAATTTAAAAAGTGGGCGGAGCCAACAACAACAAATCAGATTTTCCCTATTAACTTTAATGAGAAACCTTTAAATTGCTGTCATTCTCACAGTATTTAAGCCAGAATACCCAAACTTGGCACCGTAGGTCATTGGGTGACTGGATTCAAAAATTTATAAAAAAGTGGGCGGAGTCTACAACGGCCAATCAAATTTCAGCCATTTGTTTAAATGGGAAAAATTCAAACTGCCGCTGCTCTTAGACTGTTAATGGCAGGTTCCCCAAACTTGGTACAGTTGGACAATTTAGGATTAGGATTAAAATTTTGAAAAGAGGGCGGGGCCAAAAACAACCAATCAGATTTCTTTCATTGATTTCAATGTGGAAAAAAAAAATGCAGAAAATTGAAAAATGCTTCCATGATTGATGTCAGGGGCTTCAAATCTCTGAAATCAGGTGATAGATTAATTTGGATTCAAAAATTTAAAAAGTGGGCGGAGCCAACAACAACAAATCAGATTTTCCCTATTGACTTCAATGAGAAACCTTTAAATTGCTGTCATTCTCACAATATTTAAGTCAGAATACCCAAACTTGGCACCGTAGGTCATTGGGTGACTGGGGTCAAAAAAAAATTAAAAAGTGGGCGGGGTCTACAACGGCCAATCAAATTTCAGCCATTTGTTTAAATGGGAAAAATTCAAACTGCCGCTGCTCTTAGACTGTTAATGGCAGGGTTCCGAAACTTGGCACAGTTGGTCACTGGAGGACTGTGCCAATGTATATCTCATTTTGGGGATGCTAAAAAGTGGGCGGAGCCACAAACAACCAATCAGATTTTCCCTATTGACTTCAATAAGAAACCTTTAAACAGCTGTCATTCTCACAGCACCCAAACTCGGCAGGGTGGGTCAGTGTGAGACAAAGGTCAAAATTTATAAAAGTGGGCGGAGTCTACACTCCACCCAGTTACTCCGCCCACTCCAGTTGTAAGCTACTGGTGGAGGCAAGAACACATCACACAATTTCCCCAGAAATTGTACCTTTTCTAGTTATTATTATTATTATTATAGCCAAATTTGCCACCCTAACTCCTCCCACAGTTTTTACACTACATAGACAAAAATTTACCAAAACGTGCAGATTGTACCCGATCGGATTGCTATTACTTTGTGGAGCGATCCCACCCCCGGGGCCCCCGTGGCGGGCCCCGGAAGCCCCCTTTTTTCCCATAGACTTTGACAGGGTAAATTTTCAAATCGCTCCCACTCGCCAGGCTTTGACGCTAAAGTCACCAAACTTGGGTCACTTAGTCATGGAGTCATCCCGAAAATTTTGGGCACATTTCGGGGACCCCAAAAAGTGGGCGGGGCCATACAGAACCAATCAAAATCTCCCCATTGACTTTAATGAGAACTTCAAATTGCTACTCCTCCCACATTTTTAGGAGTACAAATTCCAGACTTTGCAGACTTGGTCGGCACCCACCCGAGTACCTTGCTTTTGCTTTGTTACCCGATCCCACCCTCCGGGCCCCTGGGACAGGGCTCCCAAAATCCATGTTTTTCCCATTGACTTTGACAGGGACAATTTTCAAATCGCTCCCAGTCGCACAGATTTTAAACTAAAGTCACCAAACTTGGGTCACTTAGTCATGGGGTCAACCTGAAAATTTCTGTCACATTTTGGGGGACATTAAAAAGTGGGCGGAGCTACAAACCACCAATCAGATTTTCCCTATTGACTTCAATGAGAAACTTTTAAATTGCTGTCATTCTCACAGTATTTAAGCCAGAATACCCAAACTAGGCACCGTAGGTCATTGGGTGACTGGATTCAAAAATTATAAAAAGTGGGCGGAGTCTACAACGGCCAATCAAATTTCAGCCATTTGTTTAAATGGGAAAAATTCTAACTGCCGCTGCTCTTAGACTGTTAATGGCAGGTTCCCCAAACTTGGTACAGTTGGACAATTTAGGATTAGGATTAAAATTTTGAAAAGTGGGCGGGGCCAAAAACAACCAATCAGATTTCTTTCATTGATTTCAATGTGGAAAAAAAAAATGCAGAAAATTGAAAAATGCTTCCATGATTGATGTCAGGGGCTTCAAATCTCTGAAATCAGGTGATAGATTAATTTGGATTCAAAAATTTAAAAAGTGGGCGGAGCCAACAACAACAAATCAGATTTTCCCTATTGACTTCAATGAGAAACCTTTAAATTGCTGTCATTCTCACAATATTTAAGTCAGAATACCCAAACTTGGCACCGTAGGTCATTGGGTGACTGGGGTAAAAAAAAATTAAAAAGTGGGCGGGGTCTACAACGGCCAATCAAATTTCAGCCATTTGTTTAAATGGGAAAAATTCAAACTGCCGCTGCTCTTAGACTGTTAATGGCAGGGTTCCGAAACTTGGCACAGTTGGTCACTGGAGGACTGTGCCAATGTATATCTCATTTTGGGGATGCTAAAAAGTGGGCGGAGCCACAAACAACCAATCAGATTTTCCCTATTGACTTCAATAAGAAACCTTTAAACAGCTGTCATTCTCACAGCACCCAAACTCGGCAGGGTGGGTCAGTGTGAGACAAAGGTCAAAATTTATAAAAGTGGGCGGAGTCTACACTCCACCCAGTTACTCCGCCCACTCCAGTTGTAAGCTACTGGTGGAGGCAAGAACACATCACACAATTTCCCCAGAAATTGTACCTTTTCTAGTTCTTCTTATTCTTATTATAGCCAAATTTGCCACCCTAACTCCTCCCACAGTTTTTACACTACATAGACAAAAATTTACCAAAACATGCAGATTGTACCCGATCGGATTGCTATTACTTTGTGGAGCGATCCCACCCCCGGGGCCCCCGTGGCGGGCCCCGGAAGCCCCCTTTTTTCCCATAGACTTTGACAGGGTAAATTTTCAAATCGCTCCCACTCGCCAGGCTTTGACGCTAAAGTCACCAAACTTGGGTCACTTAGTCATGGAGTCAACCCGAAAACTTTGGGCACATTTCGGGGACCCCAAAAAGTGGGCGGGGCCACACAGAACCAATCAAAATCTCCCCATTGACTTTAATGAGACCTTCAAATTGCTACTTCTCCCACATTTTTAGGAGTACAAATTCCAAACTTTGCAGACTTGGTCGGCACCCACCCAAGTACCTTGCTTTTGCTTTGTTACCCGATCCCACCCTCCGGGCCCCTGGGACAGGGCCCCCAAAATCCACGTTTTTCCCATTGACTTTGACAGGGACAATTTTCAAATCTCTCCCAGTCGCACAGATTTTAAACTAAAGTCACCAAACTTGGGTCACTTAGTCATGGGGTCAACCTGAAAATTTCTGTCACATTTTGGGGGACATTAAAAAGTGGGCGGAGCTACAAACCACCAATCAGATTTTCCCTATTGACTTCAATGAGAAACTTTTAAATTGCTGTCATTCTCACAGTATTTAAGCCAGAATACCCAAACTAGGCACCGTAGGTCATTGGGTGACTGGGGTCAAAAAAAATTAAAAAGTGGGCGGGGTCTACAACGGCCAATCAAATTTCAGCCATTTGTTTAAATGGGAAAAATTCAAACTGCCGCTGCTCTTAGACTGTTAATGGCAGGGTTCCCGAAACTTGGCACAGTTGGTCACTGGAGGACTGTGCCAATGTATATCTCATTTTGGGGATGCTAAAAAGTGGGCGGAGCCACAAACAACCAATCAGATTTTCCCTATTGACTTCAATAAGAAACCTTTAAACAGCTGTCATTCTCACAGCACCCAAACTCGGCAGGGTGGGTCAGTGTGAGACAAAGGTCAAAATTTATAAAAGTGGGCGGAGTCTACACTCCACCCAGTTACTCCGCCCACTCCAGTTGTAAGCTACTGGTGGAGGCAAGAACACATCACACAATTTCCCCAGAAATTGTACCTTTTCTAGTTATGTGTTCTTGCATAGCAAGACCACATAATGTTATCTCACATATATATTATTCTTATTATTCTTATTATAGCCAAATTTGCCACCCTAACTCCTCCCACAGTTTTTACACTACATAGACAAAAATTTACCAAAACGTGCAGATTGTTCCCGATCGGATTGCTATTACTTTGTGGAGCGATCCCACCCCCGGGGCCCCCGTGGCGGGCCCCGGAAGCCCCCTTTTTTCCCATAGACTTTGACAGGGTAAATTTTCAAATCGCTCCCACTCGCCAGGCTTTGACGCTAAAGTCACCAAACTTGGGTCACTTAGTCATGGAGTCAACCCGAAAATTTTGGGCACATTTCGGGGACCCCAAAAAGTGGGCGGGGCCACACAGAACCAATCAAAATCTCCCCATTGACTTTAATGAGACCTTCAAATTGCTACTTCTCCCACATTTTTAGGAGTACAAATTCCAAACTTTGCAGACTTGGTCGGCACCCACCCAAGTACCTTGCTTTTGCTTTGTTACCCGATCCCACCCTCCGGGCCCCTGGGACAGGGCCCCCAAAATCCACGTTTTTCCCATTGACTTTGACAGGGACAATTTTCAAATCTCTCCCAGTCGCACAGATTTTAAACTAAAGTCACCAAACTTGGGTCACTTAGTCATGGGGTCAACCTGAAAATTTCTGTCACATTTTGGGGGACATTAAAAAGTGGGCGGAGCTACAAACCACCAATCAGATTTTCCCTATTGACTTCAATGAGAAACTTTTAAATTGCTGTCATTCTCACAGTATTTAAGCCAGAATACCCAAACTAGGCACCGTAGGTCATTGGGTGACTGGGGTCAAAAAAAATTAAAAAGTGGGCGGGGTCTACAACGGCCAATCAAATTTCAGCCATTTGTTTAAATGGGAAAAATTCAAACTGCCGCTGCTCTTAGACTGTTAATGGCAGGGTTCCGAAACTTGGCACAGTTGGTCACTGGAGGACTGTGCCAATGTATATCTCATTTTGGGGATGCTAAAAAGTGGGCGGAGCCACAAACAACCAATCAGATTTTCCCTATTGACTTCAATAAGAAACCTTTAAACAGCTGTCATTCTCACAGCACCCAAACTCGGCAGGGTGGGTCAGTGTGAGACAAAGGTCAAAATTTATAAAAGTGGGCGGAGTCTACACTCCACCCAGTTACTCCGCCCACTCCAGTTGTAAGCTACTGGTGGAGGCAAGAACACATCACACAATTTCCCCAGAAATTGTACCTTTTCTAGTTATTATTATTATTATTATTATAGCCAAATTTGCCACCCTAACTCCTCCCACAGTTTTTACACTACATAGACAAAAATTTACCAAAACGTGCAGATTGTACCCGATCGGATTGCTATTACTTTGTGGAGCGATCCCACCCCCGGGGCCCCCGTGGCGGGCCCCGGAAGCCCCCTTTTTTCCCATAGACTTTGACAGGGTAAATTTTCAAATCGCTCCCACTCGCCAGGCTTTGACGCTAAAGTCACCAAACTTGGGTCACTTAGTCATGGAGTCAACCCGAAAATTTTGGGCACATTTCGGGGACCCCAAAAAGTGGGCGGGGCCACTACAGAACCAATCAAAATCTCCCCATTGACTTTAATGAGACCTTCAAATTGCTACTTCCTCCCACATTTTTAGGAGTACAAATTCCAAACTTTGCAGACTTGGTCGGCACCCACCCGAGTACCTTGCTTTTGCTTTGTTACCCGATCCCACCCTCCGGGCCCCTGGGACAGGGCCCCCAAAATCCACGTTTTTCCCATTGACTTTGACAGGGACAATTTTCAAATCTCTCCCAGTCGCACAGATTTTAAACTAAAGTCACCAAACTTGGGTCACTTAGTCATGGGGTCAACCTGAAAATTTCTGTCACATTTTGGGGGACATTAAAAAGTGGGCGGAGCTACAAACCACCAATCAGATTTTCCCTATTGACTTCAATGAGAAACTTTTAAATTGCTGTCATTCTCACAGTATTTAAGCCAGAATACCCAAACTAGGCACCGTAGGTCATTGGGTGACTGGGGTCAAAAAAAATTAAAAAGTGGGCGGGGTCTACAACGGCCAATCAAATTTCAGCCATTTGTTTAAATGGGAAAAATTCAAACTGCCGCTGCTCTTAGACTGTTAATGGCAGGGTTCCCGAAACTTGGCACAGTTGGTCACTGGAGGACTGTGCCAATGTATATCTCATTTTGGGGATGCTAAAAAGTGGGCGGAGCCACAAACAACCAATCAGATTTTCCCTATTGACTTCAATAAGAAACCTTTAAACAGCTGTCATTCTCACAGCACCCAAACTCGGCAGGGTGGGTCAGTGTGAGACAAAGGTCAAAATTTATAAAAGTGGGCGGAGTCTACACTCCACCCAGTTACTCCGCCCACTCCAGTTGTAAGCTACTGGTGGAGGCAAGAACACATCACACAATTTCCCCAGAAATTGTACCTTTTCTAGTTATTATTATTATTATTATAGCCAAATTTGCCACCCTAACTCCTCCCACAGTTTTTACACTACATAGACAAAAATTTACCAAAACGTGCAGATTGTACCCGATCGGATTGCTATTACTTTGTGGAGCGATCCCACCCCCGGGGCCCCCGTGGCGGGCCCCGGAAGCCCCCTTTTTTCCCATAGACTTTGACAGGGTAAATTTTCAAATCGCTCCCACTCGCCAGGCTTTGACGCTAAAGTCACCAAACTTGGGTCACTTAGTCATGGAGTCAACCCGAAAATTTTGGGCACATTTCGGGGACCCCAAAAAGTGGGCGGGGCCATACAGAACCAATCAAAATCTCCCCATTGACTTTAATGAGAACTTCAAATTGCTACTCCTCCCACATTTTTAGGAGTACAAATTCCAGACTTTGCAGACTTGGTCGGCACCCACCCGAGTACCTTGCTTTTGCTTTGTTACCCGATCCCACCCTCCGGGCCCCTGGGACAGGGCCCCCAAAATCCATGTTTTTCCCATTGACTTTGACAGGGACAATTTTCAAATCGCTCCCAGTCGCACAGATTTTAAACTAAAGTCACCAAACTTGGGTCACTTAGTCATGGGGTCAACGCGCAATTTGTTAGCACATTTCGGAGACCCGAAAATGTGGGCGGGGCCACACAGAACCAATCAAATTCTCCCCATTGACTACAATGAGACGTTCAAATTGCTACTCCTCCCACAGATTTAGGAGTATAAATACCGAACTTTGCACTCTTGGTCGGCACATACCCGAGTATCTTGCTTGTGCTTTGTTAACCGATCCCACCCTCCGGGCCCCTGGGGCGGGCCCCCGAAAACCTCTTTTTTTCTCCCATAGAGTTTTATTGGAAAAATGCAAATGTTTGTCACTCATACAGCTTCGGAGTGAAACTCACCAAACTTGGGTCACTCAGTCATGGGGTCAACCTGAAAATTTCTGTCACATTTTGGGGACATTAAAAAGTGGGCGGAGCTACAAACAACCAATCAGATTTTCCCTATTGACTTCAATAAGAAACCTTTAAATTGCTGTCATTCTCACAGTATTTAAGCCAGAATACCCAAACTTGGCACCGTAGGTCATTGGGTGACTGGATTAAAAAAATAATGAAAAAGTGGGCGGAGTCTACAACGGCCAATCAAATTTCAGCCATTTGTTTAAATGGGAAAAATTCAAACTGCCGCTGCTCTTAGACTGTTAATGGCAGGTTTCCCAAACTTGGTACAGTTGGACAATTTAGGATTAGGATTAACATTTTGAAAAGTGGGCGGGGTCAAAAACAACCAATCAGATTTCTTTCATTGATTTCAATATGGAAAAAAAAAAAATCAGAAAATTGAAAAATGCTGCCATGATTGATGTCAGGGGCTTCAAATCGCTGAAATCAGGTGATAGATTAATTTGGATTCAAAAATTTAAAAAGTGGGCGGAGCCAACAACAACAAATCAGATTTTCCCTATTGACTTCAATGAGAAACTTTTAAATTGCTGTCATTCTCACAGTATTTAAGCCAGAATACCCAAACTAGGCACCGTAGGTCATTGGGTGACTGGATTCAAAAAATAATGAAAAAGTGGGCGGAGTCTACAACGGCCAATCAAATTTCAGCCATTTGTTTAAATGGGAAAAATTCAAACTGCCGCTGCTCTTAGACTGTTAATGGCAGGATCCCCAAACTTGGTACAGTTGGACAATTTAGGATTAGGATTAAAATTCAGAAAAGTGGGCGGGGCCAAAAACAACCAATCAGATTTTCCCTATTGACTTCAATAAGAAACCTTTAAACAGCTGTCATTCTCACAGCACCCAAACTCGGCAGGGTGGGTCAGTGTGAGACAAAGGTCAAAATTTATAAAAGTGGGCAGAGTCTACACTCCACCCAGTTACTCCGCCCACTCCAGTTGTAAGCTACTGGTGGAGGCAAGAACACATCACACAATTTCCCCAGAAATTGTACCTTTTCTAGTTCTTATTATTCTTATTATAGCCAAATTTGCCACCCTAACTCCTCCCACAGTTTTTACACTACATAGACAAAAATTTACCAAAACGTGCAGATTGTTCCCGATCGGATTGCTATTACTTTGTGGAGCGATCCCACCCCCGGGGCCCCCGTGGCGGGCCCCGGAAGCCCCCTTTTTTCCCATAGACTTTGACAGGGTAAATTTTCAAATCGCTCCCACTCGCCAGGCTTTGACGCTAAAGTCACCAAACTTGGGTCACTTAGTCATGGAGTCAACCCGAAAATTTTGGGCACATTTCGGGGACCCCAAAAAGTGGGCGGGGCCACACAGAACCAATCAAAATTTCCCCATTGACTATAATGAGACTTTCAAATTGCTACTCCTCCCACATTTTTAGGAGTACAAATTCCAAACTTTGCAGACTTGGTCGGCACCCACCCGAGTACCTTGCTTGTGCTTTGTTACCCGATCCCACCCTCCGGGCCCCTGGGACAGGGCCCCCAAAATCCATGTTTTTCCCATTGACTTTGACAGGGACAATTTTCAAATCGCTCCCAGTCGCACAGATTTTAAACTAAAGTCACCAAACTTGGGTCACTTAGTCATGGGGTCAACGCGCAATTTGTTAGAACATTTCGGAGACCCGAAAATGTGGGCGGGGCCACACAGAACCAATCAAATTCTCCCCATTGACTACAATGAGACGTTCAAATTGCTACTCCTCCCACAGATTTAGGAGTATCAATACCGAACTTTGCACTCTTGGTCGGCACATACCCGAGTATCTTGCTTGTGCTTTGTTAACCGATCCCACCCTCCGGGCCCCTGGGGCGGGCCCCCGAAAACCTCTTTTTTTCTCCCATAGAGTTTTATTGGAAAAATGCAAATGTTTGTCACTCATACAGCTTCGGAGTGAAACTCACCAAACTTGGGTCACTTAGTCATGGGGTCAACCTGAAAATTCCTGTCACATTTTGGGGACATTAAAAAGTGGGCGGAGCTACAAACAACCAATCAGATTTTCCCCATTGTCTTCAATGAGAAATTTTTAAATTGCTGCCATTTCAACATTGTTAATGGCAGGGTTGTTAAACTTAATATATTCGGTTAATAGGGGGACTAGAATTCAAATGTTTAAAAGTGGGAGGAGTCTACAACGGCCAATCAAATTTCAGCTATATGTTTTAATGGGAAAAATTCAAACTGCCGCTGCTCTTAGACTGTTAATGGCAGGATCCCCAAACTTGGTACAGTTGGACAATTTAGGATTAGGATTAAAATTCTGAAAAGTGGGCGGGGCCAAAAACAACCAATCAGATTTCTTTGATTGATTTCAATGGGAAAATTGAAAAATGCAGAAAATTGAAAAATGCTGCCATTATTGATGTCAGGGGCTTCAAATCTCTGAAATCAGGTGATAGATTAATTTGGATTCAAAAATTTAAAAAGTGGGCGGAGCCAACAACGACAAATCAGATTTTTCCTATTGACTTCAATGATAAACCTTTAAATTGTTGTCATTCTCACAATATTAAAGCCAGAATACCCAAACTTGGCACCGAAGGTCATTGGGTGACTGGGGTCAAAAAAATTTAAAAAGTGGGTGGGGTCTACAACGGCCAATCAAATTTCATCCATTTGTTTAAATGGGAAAAATTCAAACTGCCGCTGCTCTTAGACTGTTAATGGCAGGGTTCTGAAACTTGGCACAGTTGGTCACTGGAGGACTGTGCCAATGTATATCTCATTTTGGGGACGCTAAAAAGTGGGCGGAGCCACAAACAACCAATCAGATTTTCCCTATTGACTTCAATAAGAAACCTTTTAAACAGCTGTCATTCTCACAGCACCCAAACTCAGGAGGGTGGGTCAGTGTGAGACAAAGGTCAAAATTTATAAAAGTGGGCGGAGTCTACACTCCACCCAGTTACTCCGCCCACTCCAGTTGTAAGCTACTGGTGGAGGCAAGAACACATCACACAATTTCCCCAGAAATTGTACCTTTTCTAGTTCTTATTATTATGTGTTCTTGCATAGCAAGACCACATACTATTATCTCACATATATATTATTATTATTATTATTATTATTATAGCCAAATTTGCCACCCTAACTCCTCCCACAGTTTTTACACTACATAGACAAAAATTTACCAAAACGTGCAGATTGTACCCGATCGGATTGCTATTACTTTGTGGAGCGATCCCACCCCCGGGGCCCCCGTGGCGGGCCCCGGAAGCCCCCTTTTTTCCCATAGACTTTGACAGGGTAAATTTTCAAATCGCTCCCACTCGCCAGGCTTTGACGCTAAAGTCACCAAACTTGGGTCACTTAGTCATGGAGTCAACCCGAAAATTTTGGGCACATTTCGGGGACCCCAAAAAGTGGGCGGGGCCATACAGAACCAATCAAAATCTCCCCATTGACTTTAATGAGAACTTCAAATTGCTACTCCTCCCACATTTTTAGGAGTACAAATTCCAGACTTTGCAGACTTGGTCGGCACCCACCCGAGTACCTTGCTTTTGCTTTGTTACCCGATCCCACCCTCCGGGCCCCTGGGACAGGGCCCCCAAAAGCCACGTTTTTCCCATTGACTTTGACAGGGACAATTTTCAAATCTCTCCCAGTCGCACAGATTTTAAACTAAAGTCACCAAACTTGGGTCACTTAGTCATGGGGTCAACCTGAAAATTTCTGTCACATTTTGGGGGACATTAAAAAGTGGGCGGAGCTACAAACCACCAATCAGATTTTCCCTATTGACTTCAATGAGAAACTTTTAAATTGCTGTCATTCTCACAGTATTTAAGCCAGAATACCCAAACTAGGCACCGTAGGTCATTGGGTGACTGGGGTCAAAAAAAATTAAAAAGTGGGCGGGGTCTACAACGGCCAATCAAATTTCAGCCATTTGTTTAAATGGGAAAAATTCAAACTGCCGCTGCTCTTAGACTGTTAATGGCAGGGTTCCCGAAACTTGGCACAGTTGGTCACTGGAGGACTGTGCCAATGTATATCTCATTTTGGGGATGCTAAAAAGTGGGCGGAGCCACAAACAACCAATCAGATTTTCCCTATTGACTTCAATAAGAAACCTTTAAACAGCTGTCATTCTCACAGTATTTAAGCCACAGCACCCAAACTCGGCAGGGTGGGTCAGTGTAAGACAAAGGTCAAAATGTATAAAAGTGGGCGGAGTCTACACTGCACCCAGTTACTCTACCCACTCCAGTTGTAAGCTACTGGTGGAGGCAAGAACACATCACACAATTTCCCCAGAAATTGTACCTTTTCTAGTTATTATGTGTTCTTGCATAGCAAGACCACATAATGTTATCTCACATATATATTATTATGTGTTCTTGCATAGCAAGACCACATATTGTTATCTCACAAGTATATTATTATTCTTCTTATTCTTATTATAGCCAAATTTGCCACCCTAACTCCTCCCACAGTTTTTACACTACATAGACAAAAATTTACCAAAACATGCAGATTGTACCCGATCGGATTGCTATTACTTTGTGGAGCGATCCCACCCCCGGGGCCCCCGTGGCGGGCCCCGGAAGCCCCCTTTTTTCCCATAGACTTTGACAGGGTAAATTTTCAAATCGCTCCCACTCGCACAGATTTTAAACTAAAGTCACCAAACTTGGGTCACTTAGTCATGGAGTCAACCCGAAAACTTTGGGCACATTTCGGGGACCCCAAAAAGTGGGCGGGGCCACACAGAACCAATCAAAATCTCCCCATTGACTTTAATGAGACCTTCAAATTGCTACTTCTCCCACATTTTTAGGAGTACAAATTCCAAACTTTGCAGACTTGGTCGGCACCCACCCAAGTACCTTGCTTTTGCTTTGTTACCCGATCCCACCCTCCGGGCCCCTGGGACAGGGCCCCCAAAATCCACGTTTTTCCCATTGACTTTGACAGGGACAATTTTCAAATCTCTCCCAGTCGCACAGATTTTAAACTAAAGTCACCAAACTTGGGTCACTTAGTCATGGGGTCAACCTGAAAATTTCTGTCACATTTTGGGGGACATTAAAAAGTGGGCGGAGCTACAAACCACCAATCAGATTTTCCCTATTGACTTCAATGAGAAACTTTTAAATTGCTGTCATTCTCACAGTATTTAAGCCAGAATACCCAAACTAGGCACCGTAGGTCATTGGGTGACTGGGGTCAAAAAATTTAAAAAGTGGGCGGGGTCTACAACGGCCAATCAAATTTCAGCCATTTGTTTAAATGGGAAAAATTCAAACTGCCGCTGCTCTTAGACTGTTAATGGCAGGGTTCCCGAAACTTGGAACAGTTGGTCACTGGAGGACTGTGCCAATGTATATCTCATTTTGGGGATGCTAAAAAGTGGGCGGAGCCACAAACAACCAATCAGATTTTCCCTATTGACTTCAATAAGAAACCTTTAAACAGCTGTCATTCTCACAGCACCCAAACTCGGCAGGGTGGGTCAGTGTGAGACAAAGGTCAAAATTTATAAAAGTGGGCGGAGTCTACACTGCACCCAGTTACTCCACCCACTCCAGTTGTAAGCTACTGGTGGAGGCAAGAACACATCACACAATTTCCCCAGAAATTGTACCTTTTCTAGTTATTCTTATTCTTCTTATTCTTATTATAGCCAAATTTGCCACCCTAACTCCTCCCACAGTTTTTACACTACATAGACAAAAATTTACCAAAACGTGCAGATTGTGCCCGATCGGATTGCTATTACTTTGTGGAGCGATCCCACCCCCGGGGCCCCCGTGGCGGGCCCCGGAAGCCCCCTTTTTTCCCATAGACTTTGACAGGGTAAATTTTCAAATCGCTCCCACTCGCCAGGCTTTGACGCTAAAGTCACCAAACTTGGGTCACTTAGTCATGGAGTCAACCCGAAAACTTTGGGCACATTTCGGGGACCCCAAAAAGTGGGCGGGGCCACACAGAACCAATCAAAATCTCCCCATTGATTTTAATGAGACCTTCAAATTGCTACTTCTCCCACATTTTTAGGAGTACAAATTCCAAACTTTGCAGACTTGGTCGGCACCCACCCGAGTACCTTGCTTTTGCTTTGTTACCCGATCCCACCCTCCGGGCCCCTGGGACAGGGCCCCCAAAATCCACGTTTTTCCCATTGACTTTGACAGGGACGATTTTCAAATCTCTCCCAGTCGCACAGATTTTAAACTAAAGTCACCAAACTTGGGTCACTTAGTCATGGGGTCAACCTGAAAATTTCTGTCACATTTTGGGGGACATTAAAAAGTGGGCGGAGCTACAAACCACCAATCAGATTTTCCCTATTGACTTCAATGAGAAACTTTTAAATTGCTGTCATTCTCACAGTATTTAAGCCAGAATACCCAAACTAGGCACCGTAGGTCATTGGGTGACTGGGGTCAAAAAAAATTAAAAAGTGGGCGGGGTCTACAACGGCCAATCAAATTTCAGCCATTTGTTTAAATGGGAAAAATTCAAACTGCCGCTGCTCTTAGACTGTTAATGGCAGGGTTCCCGAAACTTGGCACAGTTGGTCACTGGAGGACTGTGCCAATGTATATCTCATTTTGGGGATGCTAAAAAGTGGGCGGAGCCACAAACAACCAATCAGATTTTCCCTATTGACTTCAATAAGAAACCTTTAAACAGCTGTCATTCTCACAGCACCCAAACTCGGCAGGGTGGGTCAGTGTGAGACAAAGGTCAAAATTTATAAAAGTGGGCGGAGTCTACACTCCACCCAGTTACTCCGCCCACTCCAGTTGTAAGCTACTGGTGGAGGCAAGAACACATCACACAATTTCCCCAGAAATTGTACCTTTTCTAGTTATTATTATTATTATAGCCAAATTTGCCACCCTAACTCCTCCCACAGTTTTTACACTACATAGACAAAAATTTACCAAAACGTGCAGATTGTACCCGATCGGATTGCTATTACTTTGTGGAGCGATCCCACCCCCGGGGCCCCCGTGGCGGGCCCCGGAAGCCCCCTTTTTTCCCATAGACTTTGACAGGGTAAATTTTCAAATCGCTCCCACTCGCCAGGCTTTGAGGCTAAAGTCACCAAACTTGGGTCACTTAGTCATGGAGTCAACCCGAAAATTTTGGGCACATTTCGGAGACCCCAAAAAGTGGGCGGGGCCATACAGAACCAATCAAAATCTCCCCATTGACTTTAATGAGAACTTCAAATTGCTACTCCTCCCACATTTTTAGGAGTACAAATTCCAGACTTTGCAGACTTGGTCGGCACCCACCCGAGTACCTTGCTTTTGCTTTGTTACCCGATCCCACCCTCCGGGCCCCTGGGACAGGGCCCCCAAAATCCATGTTTTTCCCATTGACTTTGACAGGGACAATTTTCAAATCGCTCCCAGTCGCACAGATTTTAAACTAAAGTCACCAAACTTGGGTCACTTAGTCATGGGGTCAACCTGAAAATTTCTGTCACATTTTGGGGGACATTAAAAAGTGGGCGGAGCTACAAACCACCAATCAGATTTTCCCTATTGACTTCAATGAGAAACTTTTAAATTGCTGTCATTCTCACAGTATTTAAGCCAGAATACCCAAACTAGGCACCGTAGGTCATTGGGTGACTGGGGTCAAAAAAAATTAAAAAGTGGGCGGGGTCTACAACGGCCAATCAAATTTCAGCCATTTGTTTAAATGGGAAAAATTCAAACTGCCGCTGCTCTTAGACTTTTAATGGCAGGGTTCCCGAAACTTGGCACAGTTGGTCACTGGAGGACTGTGCCAATGTATATCTCATTTTGGGGATGCTAAAAAGTGGGCGGAGCCACAAACAACCAATCAGATTTTCCCTATTGACTTCAATAAGAAACCTTTAAACAGCTGTCATTCTCACAGCACCCAAACTCGGCAGGGTGGGTCAGTGTGAGACAAAGGTCAAAATTTATAAAAGTGGGCGGAGTCTACACTCCACCCAGTTACTCCGCCCACTCCAGTTGTAAGCTACTGGTGGAGGCAAGAACACATCACACAATTTCCCCAGAAATTGTACCTTTTCTAGTTCTTATTATTATGTGTTCTTGCATAGCAAGACCACATACTATTATCTCACATATATATTATTATGTGTTCTTGCATAGCAAGACCACATACTATTATCTCACATATATATTATTATTATTATGTGTTCTTGCATAGCAAGACCACATAATGTTATCTCACATATATATTATTATGTGTTCTTGCATAGCAAGACCACATACTATTATCTCACATATATATTATTATGTGTTCTTGCATAGCAAGACCACATACTATTATCTCACATATATATTATTATTATTATTATTATTATTATTATAGCCAAATTTGCCACCCTAACTCCTCCCACAGTTTTTACACTACATAGACAAAAATTTACCAAAACGTGCAGATTGTGCCCGATCGGATTGCTATTACTTTGTGGAGCGATCCCACCCCCGGGGCCCCCGTGGCGGGCCCCGGAAGCCCCCTTTTTTCCCATAGACTTTGACAGGGTAAATTTTCAAATCGCTCCCACTCGCCAGGCTTTGACGCTAAAGTCACCAAACTTGGGTCACTTAGTCATGGAGTCAACCCGAA
This sequence comes from Bufo gargarizans, assembly GCF_014858855.1. Lineage (NCBI taxonomy): Eukaryota > Metazoa > Chordata > Amphibia > Anura > Bufonidae > Bufo > Bufo gargarizans. The sequence goes on along the minus strand of NC_058080.1, from coordinate 242,277,005 downwards.
AACTTTGGGCACATTTCGGGGACCCCAAAAAGTGGGCGGGGCCACACAGAACCAATCAAAATCTCCCCATTGACTTTAATGAGACCTTCAAATTGCTACTTCTCCCACATTTTTAGGAGTACAAATTCCAAACTTTGCAGACTTGGTCGGCACCCACCCAAGTACCTTGCTTTTGCTTTGTTACCCGATCCCACCCTCCGGGCCCCTGGGACAGGGCCCCCAAAATCCACGTTTTTCCCATTGACTTTGACAGGGACAATTTTCAAATCTCTCCCAGTCGCACAGATTTTAAACTAAAGTCACCAAACTTGGGTCACTTAGTCATGGGGTCAACCTGAAAATTTCTGTCACATTTTGGGGGACATTAAAAAGTGGGCGGAGCTACAAACCACCAATCAGATTTTCCCTATTGACTTCAATGAGAAACTTTTAAATTGCTGTCATTCTCACAGTATTTAAGCCAGAATACCCAAACTAGGCACCGTAGGTCATTGGGTGACTGGGGTCAAAAAAAATTAAAAAGTGGGCGGGGTCTACAACGGCCAATCAAATTTCAGCCATTTGTTTAAATGGGAAAAATTCAAACTGCCGCTGCTCTTAGACTGTTAATGGCAGGGTTCCCGAAACTTGGCACAGTTGGTCACTGGAGGACTGTGCCAATGTATATCTCATTTTGGGGATGCTAAAAAGTGGGCGGAGCCACAAACAACCAATCAGATTTTCCCTATTGACTTCTATAAGAAACCTTTAAACAGCTGTCATTCTCACAGCACCCAAACTCGGCAGGGTGGGTCAGTGTGAGACAAAGGTCAAAATTTATAAAAGTGGGCGGAGTCTACACTCCACCCAGTTACTCCGCCCACTCCAGTTGTAAGCTACTGGTGGAGGCAAGAACACATCACACAATTTCCCCAGAAATTGTACCTTTTCTAGTTCTTCTTATTCTTATTATAGCCAAATTTGCCACCCTAACTCCTCCCACAGTTTTTACACTACATAGACAAAAATTTACCAAAACGTGCAGATTGTGCCCGATCGGATTGCTATTACTTTGTGGAGCGATCCCACCCCCGGGGCCCCCGTGGCGGGCCCCGGAAGCCCCCTTTTTTCCCATAGACTTTGACAGGGTAAATTTTCAAATCGCTCCCACTCGCCAGGCTTTGACGCTAAAGTCACCAAACTTGGGTCACTTAGTCATGGAGTCAACCCGAAAACTTTGGGCACATTTCGGGGACCCCAAAAAGTGGGCGGGGCCACACAGAACCAATCAAAATCTCCCCATTGACTTTAATGAGACCTTCAAATTGCTACTTCTCCCACATTTTTAGGAGTACAAATTCCAAACTTTGCAGACTTGGTCGGCACCCACCCAAGTACCTTGCTTTTGCTTTGTTACCCGATCCCACCCTCCGGGCCCCTGGGACAGGGCCCCCAAAATCCACGTTTTTCCCATTGACTTTGACAGGGACAATTTTCAAATCTCTCCCAGTCGCACAGATTTTAAACTAAAGTCACCAAACTTGGGTCACTTAGTCATGGGGTCAACCTGAAAATTTCTGTCACATTTTGGGGGACATTAAAAAGTGGGCGGAGCTACAAACCACCAATCAGATTTTCCCTATTGACTTCAATGAGAAACTTTTAAATTGCTGTCATTCTCACAGTATTTAAGCCAGAATACCCAAACTAGGCACCGTAGGTCATTGGGTGACTGGGGTCAAAAAAAATTAAAAAGTGGGCGGGGTCTACAACGGCCAATCAAATTTCAGCCATTTGTTTAAATGGGAAAAATTCAAACTGCCGCTGCTCTTAGACTGTTAATGGCAGGGTTCCCGAAACTTGGCACAGTTGGTCACTGGAGGACTGTGCCAATGTATATCTCATTTTGGGGATGCTAAAAAGTGGGCGGAGCCACAAACAACCAATCAGATTTTCCCTATTGACTTCTATAAGAAACCTTTAAACAGCTGTCATTCTCACAGCACCCAAACTCGGCAGGGTGGGTCAGTGTGAGACAAAGGTCAAAATTTATAAAAGTGGGCGGAGTCTACACTCCACCCAGTTACTCCGCCCACTCCAGTTGTAAGCTACTGGTGGAGGCAAGAACACATCACACAATTTCCCCAGAAATTGTACCTTTTCTAGTTTCATATTATTATTGAAATAAAACAACATAATTATTGGGGCCTTTAGGCTGGGTTCACATGGGCGAGTTTTCCCCGCGGGTGCAATGTGTGAGGTGAATGCACTGCACCCGCACTGAATCCAGACCCATTCACTACTATGGGGATGTGCACACGAGCAGTGAATTTCACCCATCACTTGTGCGTTGCGTGAAAATCGCAGCATGCTCTATCTTGTGCGTTTTTCACGCAACGCAGGCCCCATAGAAGTGAATGGGTCTGCGTGAAAATCGCAAGCATTTGCGGTGCGATTTTAAAGCATGGTTGCTAGGAGATCATTGGGATGGGGACCCGATCATTATTATTTTCCATTATAACATGGTTATAAGGGAAAATAATAGCATTCTTAACCCCTTAAGGACCAGGCTCATTTTCACCTTAAGGACCAGGCCATTTTTTGCAAATCTGACCAGTGTCACTTTAAGTGCTCATAACTTTAAAACGCTTCGACTTACCCAGGCCGTTCTGAGATTGTTTTTTCGTCACATATTGTACTTCATGACACTGCTAAAATTGGGTCAAAAAAGTTAATTTTTTTGCATAAAAAAATACATTTTTTACCAAAAATTTTGAAAAATTAGCAAATTTCAAAGTTTCAGTTTCTCTACTTCTGTAATACATAGTAATACCCCCAAAAATTGTGATGACTTTACATTCCCCATATGTCTACTTCATGTTTGTAGCATTTTGGGAATGATATTTTATTTTTTGGGGATGTTACAAGGCTTAGAAGTTTAGAAGCAAATTTTGAAATTTTTCTGAAATCTTCAAAATCCCACTTTTTATGGACCAGTTCAGGTTTGCAGTCATATTGTGAGGCTTAGATAATAGAAACCTCCCAAAAATGACCCCATTCTAGAAACTACACCCCTCAAGGTATTCAAAACTGTTTTTTCAAACTTTATTAACCCTTTAGGTCTTCCACAAGAGTTGATGGCAGATGGAGAAACAATTTTGAAATTTCTATTTTTTGGAAAATTTTCCAATATAATCAATTTTTTCCAGGAGTAAAACAAGGGTTAACTGCCAAACAACACTCAAAATGGGTTGCCCTGATTCTGTAGTTTGCAGAAACACCCCATATGTGGTCGTAAACTACTGTTTGGCCGAACGGTAGCACATAGAAGGAGGGGAACACCATATGGGTTTTGGAAGGCAGATTTTGCAGGACTGGTTTTGTTTATACCATGTTCCATTTGAAGCCCCCTGTTGCACCCCTAGAATAGAAATTTAAAAAAAGTGACTCCATCTAAGAAAGTACACCCCTCAAGGTATTCAAAACTGGGTTTACAAACTTTGTTAACCCTTTAGGTGTTCCACAAGAGTTAATGGCAGATGGAGAAACAATTTTGAAATTTCTATTTTTTGGAAAATTTTCCAATATAATAAATTTTTTCCAGGAGTAAAACAAGGGTTAACTGCCAAACAACACTCAAAATGGGTTGCCCTGATTCTGTAGTTTGCAGAAACACCCCATATGTGGTCGTAAACTACTGTTTGGCCGAACGGTAGCACATAGAAGGAGGGGAACACCATATGGGTTTTGGAAGGCAGATTTTGCAGGACTGGTTTTGTTTATACCATGTTCCATTTGAAGCCCCCTGTTGCACCCCTAGAATAGAAATTTCAAAAAAGTGACTCCATCTAAGAAAGTACACCCCTCAAGGTATTCAAAACTGGGTTTACAAACTTTGTTAACCCTTTAGGTGTTCCACAAGAGTTAATGGCAGATGGAGAAACAATTTTGAAATTTCTATTTTTTGGAAAATTTTCCAATATAATAAATTTTTTCCAGGAGTAAAACAAGGGTTAACTGCCAAACAACACTCAAAATGGGTTGCCCTGATTCTGTAGTTTACAGAAACACCCCATATGTGGTCGTAAACTACTATTTGGCCGAACGGGAGCACATAGAAGGAGGGGAACACCATATGGGTTTTGGAAGGCAGATTTTGCTGGACTGGTTTTGTTTATACCATGTCCCATTTGAAGCCCCCTGTTGCACCCCTAGAATAGAAATTTCAAAAAAGTGACTCCATCTAAGAAAGTACACCCCTCAAGGTATTCAAAACTGGGTTTACAAACTTTGTTAACCCTTTAGGTGTTCCACAAGAGTTAATGGCAGATGGAGAAACAATTTAGAAATTTCTATTTTTTGGAAAATTTTTCAATATAATCAATTTTTTCCAGGAGTAAAACAAGGGTTAACTGCCAAACAACACTCAAAATGGGTTGCCCTGATTCTGTAGTTTGCAAAAACACCCCATATGTGGTCGTAAACTACTGTTTGGCCGAACGGTAGCACATAGAAGGAGGGGAACACCATATGGGTTTTGGAAGGCAGATTTTGCAGGACTGGTTTTGTTTATACCATGTCCCATTTGAAGCCCCCTGTTGCACCCCTAGAATAGAAATTTCAAAAAAGTGACTCCATCTAAGAAAGTACACCCCTCAAGGTATTCAAAACTGGGTTTACAAACTTTGTTAACCCTTTAGGTGTTCCACAAGAGTTAATGGCAGATGGAGAAACAATTTTGAAATTTCTATTTTTTGGAAAATTTTCCAATATAATCAATTTTTTCCAGGAGTAAAACAAGGGTTAACTGCCAAACAACACTCAAAATGGGTTGCCCTGATTCTGTAGTTTGCAAAAACACCCCATATGTGGTCGTAAACTACTGTTTGGCCGAACGGTAGCACATAGAAGGAGGGGAACACCATATGGGTTTTGGAAGGCAGATTTTGCAGGACTGGTTTTGTTTATACCATGTCCCATTTGAAGCCCCCTGTTGCACCCCTAGAATAGAAATTTCAAAAAAGTGACTCCATCTAAGAAAGTACACCCCTCAAGGTATTCAAAACTGGGTTTACAAACTTTGTTAACCCTTTAGGTGTTCCACAAGAGTTAATGGCAGATGGAGAAACAATTTAGAAATTTCTATTTTTTGGAAAATTTTCCAATATAATCAGTTTTTTCCAGGAGTAAAACAAGGGTTAACTGCCAAACAAAACTCAAAATGGGTTGCCCTGATTCTGTAGTTTGCAAAAACACCCCAAATGTGGTCGTAAACTACTGTTTGGCTAAACGGCAGGACATAGAAGAAGGGGAACGCCATACGGTTTTTGGAAGGCAGATTTTGCTGGACTGGTTTATTTACACCATGTACCCTTTCAAGCCCCCTGATGCACCCCTAGAGTAGAAACTCCATAAAAGTGACCCCATCTAGGAAACTACGGGATAAGGTGGTTGTTGTTTTGGGACAATTTTTGGGGTAAATTAGATTTTTGGTTGCTCTATATTACTCTTTTTTGAGGCAATGTAACAAAAAAATTTAATTCTAAAATTGTTTCTACATTCGCTATTTAGTTTTGTGGAACACCTAAAGGGTTAACATAGTTTGTAAAGTAATTTTTGAATACCTTGAGGGGTGTAGTTTCTTAGATGGGGTCACTTTTTTGGAGTTTCTAGTCTAGGCTACATCAGGGGGGGCTTCTAATGGGACATGGTGTAAAAAAAAAAAACTGTCCATCAAAATCTGCCTTCCAGAAACCGTATGGAGTTCCCTTCGTTCTATGCCCTGCCGTGCGGCTATATAGCCATTTACGACCACATATGGGGTGTTTCTGCAAACTTGTTTGGCTGTTAACCCTTGCTTTATTACCGGCAAAATGGATTTAAATTTAAATTTTGCCCAAAAATAGGTGTTTTGGCACCGTTTTTACTTTATATTTTTAACACCGTTCATCCGAGGCGTTTGGTAAAAAGTAATTTTTATAGCGACGACTTTTACGCACGCGACGATGCCCAATATGTATGGCTCTCAGACTTTGGAGACACTAAGCAGGCATCCTAAAACTGCGGCCCTCCAGATGTTGTAAAACTACAATTCCCACCATGCCCTGATGATGGCTGTAGGTTGTCTGGGCATGCTGGGAGTTATAGTTTTACAACATCTGGAGGGCCGCAGTTTGAGGATGCCTGCACTAAAACTAATATTTTTTTGGGAAAGAAAAATTGTTTTCGTGTCTCCAAAGTCTGAGAGCCATAGTGTTTTATGTTCTCTAGTGAACTGTTGGGGATTATAAAAATTTAGTACTCCATGGAAGTGTGATACTCCCTGAAGCAATCGATAATGCAGAGGCCCGGATGATCGGGGCACGTGTCACATTGAGTTGTGGTGTCCTTCCGTATCCCCCTCTTGTGACACACTCTGCACTTTTTTTGGGTTCGTCCCTTCTTTCCAGTATGGGGGACCACACCTGGAAAGTGTTGGCCAGGGACGATCCGGGCGCCTCCAGTTCCCGAGGTACTCCGGCCTGCTCTTTCCCGGTCCGAAAAGATCAGGTCTTTGAGGACTGCCTCATAGAATTGGAGGAATGTCCCTGTGCTGCCAGCGCTTCGGGATAGTACAAAAGAGTTGTACATGGCAACCTGCACCATGTAGACCGCAACTTTTTTGTACCATGCCCGGGTTTTGCGCATGGCGTTATATGGCGTGAGGACTTGATCAGAGAGATCAACTCCTCCCATATACCGATTGTAGTCGACGATACAATCGGGCTTGAGGACCGTTGCCGCGGTACCTCGCACAGGGACTGGGGTGGTGCTGTTACCGTGGATTGTGGACAGCATAAGGACATCCCTCTTGTCCTTATACCTGACCAGCAACAGGTTTCCACTGGTAAGTGCACGGGTCTCACCCCTGGGGATAGGTACCTGGAGGGGGTAGGCAGGGAGGCCGCGTTGATTTTTCCGCACGGTCCCACAAGCGAACGTGGATCTGGCGGCAAGGGACCTGAACAAGGGAATGCTGGTATAAAAGTTGTCCACGTACAAGTGGTAACCCTTATCCAGCAGTGGGTACATAAGGTCCCACACGAGTTTCCCGGTAACACCCAGAGTGGGGGGACATTCTGGTGGTTGAATCCGGGAATCTCGCCCCTCGTACACACGAAATTTGTAAGTGTACCCTGAGGTACTCTCACAAATTTTGTATAGCTTCACGCCATACCTCGCCCGCTTTGTGGGAATGTATTGGCGGAAACTGAGTCTCCCCTTGAACGCAACGAGAGACTCATCAACCGCGACCTCCCTTCCAGGTACGTAGGCCTGCTGAAATGTGGCCCCAAAGTGATCGATGACCGGCCGTATCTTGTACAGCCGGTCATAGGCAGGATCACCTCGGGGTGGACATGCTGCATTATCGGAATAATGCAGACATTTCCGGATGGCCTCAAACCGGTGACGTATCATGACCATACTGTACAGTGGGGTCTGGTACAGGACGTCCCCACTCCAGTATTGCCTGACACTGGGTTTTTGAACTAGACCCATATGCAGCACGAGGCCCCAAAATGTCCTCATTTCGGCTGCACTGACCGGCGTCCAGCCACCGGGTCTAGCCAAAACTGAGCCTGGGTTTTGAGCGACGAACTGTTGGGCGTACAGATTCGTCTGCTCCACCATCAAATTCACCAGTGGGTTACTGAAAAAAAAACTAAAAAAGTCTATTTCAGTAAACCCCACTGTGGGAATCTGGATTCCAGGATTGCCAGCGAAATCCGGAATCTCAGGCTCAAAGTCCACTGGGGGACACCAGCTAAGTTCATCGGCAGGGGGCTCCGGTGAACTTATTTGGTGGGCCGGGAAACCAGTACGAACCCCAGGGCGGCTCGTACTAGGGTGGGCCACAGGATCCCTAGCATGTGTGGCCCCTGGCTCCGCCTGGCGGCGTCTCCGCTGCCTTGGTGGCTCATCGTCATCCGATGATGATGAGGAGGATGCGGATGACAAAAGGAACGTGGGGTCATCCTCATCCTCACTGGGGCTCTCAGAGTCGGAGGCAATCTGGGCATATGCCTCCTCGGCCGAGAACACCCGGCGGGCCATGGGTGTGTGTGTGTGCGTGTGTATGTGCGTGCGTGTAAACCTTTATTCTATGTGCGTGTGTGTGGGGGCACGGGTGTTCACGTACTAAAAAGTCCAGGCAAAAAAAAGTGTTAGGAAAAAAAAAAAAAAAAAAAGTTCAAACTTGCTGATCTGCGGTTCAACGCTGATCAGCGGTCGGTGGGGTGGTGGGGCGGGCGATGCGCTAACAGTGGACGGACGCTAAGAAGTGCCGGCCAGTCAGCGCACGCAGAAAAAAAAAAAAAGTGGTGGTGGGGGAAGGGTCTGGTGGTGGGGGGAGGGGGTTGGTGGGGGGGGGGGCTGGGGTCTGAAAGTTGAAAAAAAAAAGTTTGGAATAAATGTGCTTTTTTTTTTTTTTTTTTTCTAACTTTTCCCTTCTATCCCTGCCTAAAGGTGCCTCTCCCTCACTGACCCTAACCTACCTGGGTGGCGATGGGTGCAGGAGGGTGATGGATGCCGATTTAGGGGGACACAGGAGCTGGTGCTGGACGATGCTGCACGGTCAGGGTGCTGGACAGGAAGAGGAGGGGAGAGAGGAGCGCAGGAAGTTTGAATCTCGCGCCTCTCTCCCCTGCACCAATCAGCACCCTGGACAGCGGCGTTCAGCACCAGGGCCAGCTCCGCCTCTGCAAATCCTCGGACTGCGATTGGTGGTGTAAAATTACGCCACCGATCGCAGTCTTTTTCCGGTTCATCGGGTCACAGGACACCCGAATGGACCGGAAACGCAGAAAACCGCAGGTCTGAATTGACCTGCGGTTTTCTGCGATCGCCGATACGGGGGGGTCCAATGACCCCCCCCTGCGTTGTTACGGGATGCCGGCTGAATGATTTCAGCCGAAATCCCGTTTCGATTAACCCCCGCGGCGCCGGAATTCAGATTTTAAGTCAGGACGTACCGGTACGTCCTCGGTCCTTAAGGACTCGGGAAATAGGGCGTACCGGTACGTCCTCGGTCCTTAAGGGGTTAAAGAGGACCTTTCACCAGAATAAAACTTCTAAAGTAACTATACAGACATGTAGAGCGGCGCCCAGGGACCCCCCTGCACTTACTGTTATACCTGGGCGCCGCTCCGTTCTCCCGATATAGCCTCCAGTATCTTCATAGTTAGGCTCCACCCAGGGGAACCTGCCAGCGTCTCATTCTCCCATGCTGTAGCGCTGGCCAATCGCAGCGCTCAGCTCATAGCCTAAGAGAAAAAAAAGCCTCTCAGGCTATGAACTGAGCGCTGCGATTGGCCAGCGCTACAGCATGGGAGAATGAGACGCCGGTAGGTTCCCCTGGGTGGAGCCTAACTATGAAGATACCGGAGGCAATAACGGGAGAACGGAGCGGAGCCCAGGTATAACAGTAAGTGCAGGAGGGTCCCTGGGCGCCGATCTACATGCCTGTATAGTTACTTTAGAAGTTTTATTCTGGTGAAAGGTCCCCTTTAATACAGAATGCTTAGTACAATAGCGCTGGAGAAAAATAAAACATAATTTAACTCACCTTAATCCACTTGATTGCGCAGCCCGGCATCTCTTCTGTCTTCTTCTTTGCTGTGCAGGAGGAAAAAGACCTGTGGTGACGTCACTGTGCTCATCACATGGTGTGTCACATGATCCATCACCATGGTGATGGATGATGTGATGGACCATGTGATAAGCGCAGTGATGTCATCAAAGGTCCTTTACCCAGGTCCTGAAGAAAGAAGACAGAAGAGAAGCCGGGCTGCGCGAACAAGTGGATTAAGGTGAGTTAAATAATTATTTATTTTTTAACCCCTCCAGCCCTATTGTACTATGCATTCTGTATTAAGAATGCTATTATTTTCCCTTATAATCATGTTATAAGGGAAAATAATTACATCTACACAACCTTGAACCCAAACCTGAACTTCAGTGAAGAAGTTCGGGTCTGGGTACCACATTCAGTTTTATATAACGCGCGTGCAAAACGCATTGCATCCGCGAAATAAAAACTGAACAACTGAACGCAATCGCAGTCAAAACTGACTGAAATTGCGTACCTACTCGCACGGGTTTGCCGCAATGCACCCGGAACGCATCCTGAGCAAATACGTGACGCCCATGTGAACCCAGCCTTAGTCATGCAGGTGCCGTAGGGCAGGTTTCTGCATGAAGTTTTGGTAGCTAAAACCAGGAGTGAATTCAAAAAAAGAGGAGAAGTCGTATCTGTCGTTTTATACGACTTTCTCCCATTTTATGATCCACTCCGTATTCTGGCTCCAAAAACTGCATCGGAAACCTGACCGTGTGGCTGTACCCTCATACCTTGCAGCCTTACTTCAGACAGGGTCCTAATCTTTGGAACCAAGCCATAGAGTTTATAGCTCACAGCAATCACATTGATATATGCCCACTTGCAATCACATACAAACATATTGTATAACATATGCACATCATCATACATGTATGTCGGTACACAATAACATACACACTCAAATTTCCTACATTCCTCTGCTGGGATTTGTTCAATTTTTTTTAAGTAATATGTAGATGATGTATGGACCAGAAATACAGCCACGTGAATGTGCCCTAAGACTACTAAATGAGTGTATTAATTGTCTTATCTAAAAGCACGTCAGCTTCTCTATAAAGCCTCCGTGCACAGGACTCCGCTCCAGTTGCGTGTGAAATCCAGTAAACAGTTCATCCAGCACCGAAGGGTTAAAAAGTATTTCCAGCTTTATTGAGGATGCATGTTAAAAACATTCCATGGCATACTGCTTTGCCATAATCTGTCAACTGTTACTCGGTCTTAGAACCCCTTTCACACGGGCGAGTTTTCCGTGCGGGTGCGATGCGTGCGGTGAACGCACTGCACCCGCACTGAATCCTGACCCATTCATTTCTATGGGACTGTGCACACGAGCGGTGATTTTCACGCATCACTTGTGTGTTGCGTGAAAATCGCAGCATGCTCCTCTTTGTGCGTTTTTCACGTAACGCAGGCCCTATAGAAATGAATGGGGTTGCGTGAAAATCGCATGCATCCGCAAGCAAGTGCGGATGCGGTGCGATTTTCCCGCATGGGTTCTAGGTGACAGTCTATTCACTGTATTATTTTCCCTTATAACATGGTTATAAGGGAAAATAATAGCATTCTGAATACAGAATGCTTAGTATAATAGTGCTGGAAGGGTTAAAAATAATAAAAAAGTTAACTCACCTTCTCCTCTTGTTCGCGTAGATGCCAGTCTGTTCTTTAGCTGTGGGCTAAAGGACCTGTGGTGATGTCAGATCACATGCTCCATCACCATGGTGATGGACCATGTGATTGGAGCATGTGATCTGACATCACCTCAGGTCATTCAGCCCACAGCTAAAGAACAGAGCGGCATCTACGTGAACAAGAGGAGAAGGTGAGTTAACTTTTTTTATTATTTTTAACCCTTCCAGCACTATTATACTATGCATTCTGTATTCAGAATGCTATTATTTTCCCTTATAACCATGTTATAAGGGAAAATAATACAATCTTCAGAACATCAATCCCAAGCCCGAACTTCTGTGAAGAAGTTCGGGTCTGGGTACCAAACATGCGCGATTTTTCTCACGCGAGTGCAAAACGCATGACAATGTTTTGCACTCGCGCGGAAAAATCGTGCATTTTCCCGCAACGCACCCGGCTCTTATCCGGGCAAAAAACATGACGCCCGTGTGAAAGAGGCCTTACTCATGAGTAACCCTTCAGTGCTGGATGAACTGTTTACTGGATGAATTGACTTACCCTAAGTTCAGACCTGAGCGTTTTACAGCGCGTTCCTACGCGCTGTAAAACGCTCAACAAGGAGAAACCAATGATTCCCTATGGGAATGGTTCTCACCTGGGCGTTTTACAGCGCGTACGATCGCGCTGTAAAATGCCCGACGCTCAAACAAGTTCTTGAGATTTTTTGGGGGCATTTGTTGCGCTTTCCCGTACATAGATATTCGGGAACGCGCGACAATGTGTGCACGCCTGTCTCTGTATGCGCAATTGTAAATGCCCGTACAATCGCGCATACAGAGCGCTCGTTTCAGAACGCTCAGGTCTGAACCCAGGGTTAGGGTACTTTCACACTAGCGTTTTTCTTTTCCGGCGCTGAGTTCCGTCACAGGGGCTCAATACGGAAAATAACTGATCAGTTTTATCCTAATGCATTCTGAATAGAGAGCAATCCGTTCAGGATGTCTTCAGTTCAGTCTTTTTTACTTTTCAGGATGGAGATAATACCGCAGCATGCTGCGGTTTTATCTCCGTCCAAAACTCCGGATTACTTGCCGGAATGCTGGATCCAGCATTTTTTCCCATTGAAATGCATTAATGCCGGATCCTGCCCCGAGTGTTCCTGGCAAAACGGATCCGGCATTGCAGTCAGCTAAAAAAAAAATGCCGGATCCGTTTTTCCGGATGACACCGGAGAGACGGATTCGGCATTTCAGTGCATTTGTCCTACGGATCAGGATCCTGATCCAACTGACAAATACCATCCGTTTGCATACGTTTTGACGGATCCGCTGATGGAACTGCCTGCCGGAATCCTCTGCCGCAAATGCGAAAGTACCCTTATGCAGTGGCTTTGCCTATAGACATGGACAGTACAGTTTTTTTGTGCCAAAATGTGGATACGTATACCCAATATAAGAGTAACATAATGAACATAACAAAAGAAAAGAAAGGAAGAATACAATAACTCACAAAAAATACAGCCAAAGCATGTGTAGTTATTTCATGTGTGTGACATACTTCATGGATGGGTCTGTTGTACTCGGTTTGGGCAGCAGGAGGCAGCAGTGCACTGTGGATGAATTTGTGTAGCTTCCAAATCCAATATTTTTTGATTATTGTACATTTTTGATCATGGATTGTGATCTAGTTTTGACAGGAACATAAGCTAGGTATCATTATTAAGTGGAGACCTCATGTATACAGATGTATAATTGTGTAATAAGTGTTCAGGACAAATAAGTAGAATCAGGTAAAGGAACTAGATAACTGCAAACACATGATGTTTGTAAGAGGGTTGTAACTGCTCTCGCCCCCTCTTTGGGAAATGTGTATCCTTTCACAGTTGCTGTTCCATTGCAGAGGGTTACTGTTGACCCTTGTAGAGAATATGCCCTCCTTTATATGTCATGCACTGTGTTATTGTCACGCCTGCAATTTTTCAACAGTGGATCTCAACTGCAGACTTATTAGGATCAATCAGATATGAATCTCAGGCGTCACTCACAACCTCAACGGTGAGTTTGAGATTCTACCATCACGTGATCAGGAGAAAAACAACTCTGGTCGGCGCAGTACTATTGCTTCATAGACTGCGGGTAGGTGTTAGAATACTAGAATGTGGTAGCTGCCGAGGGGTTAACAGAGGCCACTCAACAAGAGACCTACACAGTTATCTCAGTCTGTATGTAAGTAAGGGAGGTGCTCTCTCACAGAGAGGGTACTTGCGATTGGCAGCGGCTATGCGATGGTGGAGACTCCCTTGGAGACTGTAGTTTCAGGGCAGAGGATCCGTCTTCCTGATGGTAGTGAGGAGATGAGAAGGGTCCGGTTCCTAAGCGGATCCGTCTTCCAGATGGCAGCGGTTACTGGAGCGGGTCCGGTTGCGGTGCGGATCCGTCTCCCAGATGTCAGCAGGGTAGCTGGAGCGGGTCCGGTTGCGGTGTGGATCCGTCTCCCAGATGACAGTGAGGGAGACGTGCAAGGTTTGGTCACTTGATGTCCCATACACAGGTGGTGAGGCAGCAGGCGTACCGACTACAATCACAGCACGCCATGCCGCCTCACCAGCCCCTTTAAATAGAACAAGGAAGCGCCATAGGACCTTCTGATTGGCCCGGATGACTTCCGCGTTCCACCGTGGAACGCAGCCGCCGCGTCACAACCTGGAGCCCGCGCGTCTTCCGCGTTCCACGGTGGAACGCAAGGACCGCGGCAGACGAAGAAAAGGCCGTCGCGTCGGCGGCATTACAGTATCCCCCCCTCAAAGGAACGCCTCCGGAGTTCTCCCTGGGAGTAGGCCGATCAGGATACCTACGATGGAACAAACGGGTCAATCTAGGAGCATGTACGTCCCGCGAGTCTTCCCAAGAATCATCCGCAGGAGTATAACCCTTCCATCGTATGAGATACTGTATAGATGATCCCCTTTTACGGGAGTCGAGTATCTTGTCGACTTCGTACTCAACCTCACCCTGGACCTGAATTGGGGGGCCAGGGGGGAAGGCTCTAAGGGGGAGTCGGTTAGGTTTGTACGGTTTAAGCAGGGAGACATGGAAGGAGGGATGGATTTTCCAGTCGGGAGGAAGAGTTAGGCGAACCGCATTTTGATTCAGGACTTTCTCGATGGGAAATGGCCCGATGTACTGACGACCGAGTTTCCTAGCGGGCACGTTAAGACGGAGATTTCTCGTAGACAACCACACCATGTCTCCCACACAGTATGCGGGGGGATTAGAGTGTCGAGTGTCATAATGTCTTTTTTGTCGCTCCTTTGCGGTCTTTAGGTTACCTTGTATTGTAACGGAAGTCTCTCTTAGACATTCGAGATAGTCCTGAACTGCAGGAACGTTCCCGGGTAAGTAATCAGGGGCAGGTTGGTGGGGTGGAAACCGTAGTTTGCATAGAAAGGAGAGTATTGAGTGGAGGAGTTCATTGAATTGTTGTATGCAAACTCGGCCAGAGGCAGTAGATCGAACCAGTCATCTTGGAGATGGATGCAATAGCATCGAATGTATTGTTCTAGACACTGGTTTACTCGCTCTGTTTGGCCGTTAGTTTGTGGGTGGTATGCGGTCGACATTCTGTGATCAATTTGGAGGGCTGTGCAAAGTGCCTTCCAAAATTTTGATACAAACTGACTGCCCCTGTCGGAAATAATTACGGAGGGTAAACCGTGCAATCGAAGGACTTGGCTGAGGAAAGTTTGGGCGGTTTCTTTTGATGATGGTAATTTTTTAAGTGGGGAGAAGTGAGCCATTTTGGTTAGTAGGTCGACAGTAACCATGATGGTGTTGCAACCCTCTGAGCGAGGGAGGTCGACTATAAAATCGACAGAGACCATCTGCCAAGGTCTGGTGGGTGTTTCCAGTGACATCAGTAACCCATAGGGAGGCTTTCTGTCGGTTTTGGTAGAGGCACAGACATCACAGGTGGAGACATATTCGTGGATGGATTTGGTCATGTCTGGCCACCAGAATTTTCTGCGTACAAGCTCCAAGGTTTTGGTGATGCCTGGGTGGCCCGCTAGGGGTGTGTCATGCATGAGTCGAATGACAGATGGTTGCATTCTAGGAGGGATGTAAAGTTTGTCGTTTTTGAAAAGGAATCCATTGGTTGTTGTCAACCCCGGAGGAGCAGGAGGATCCCCTTCAGAGGGAGTATGTTTCAAGAGCTCCTTGAATCCCGTGGTGAGACCCACGAACCGGTTTGCCGGAAGTAGTAGGGCAGGAGGTTCTGCGTCAGTACTCTCCTCGTATAACCTGGAGAGGGAGTCAGCCTTTGTGTTTTTGGAACCTGGTCTGTAAGATATATGGAAGTCAAAACGATCAAAAAAAAGGCTCCACCGTACTTGCCTTGCCGACATGGTTTTACAAGTTTTGAGGAACTGTAAATTGCGGTGGTCAGTGTAGATCATGATGGGATGTTTGGCTCCTTCCAAAAGATGTCTCCAGTTGCCCAGAGCATCCTTAATAGCTAACAGCTCTTTTTCCCCAATGGGGTAATTCTTTTCAGCAGTATTAAGAGTTCGGGAGTAGTATGCAACTGGGTGCAAGGGTTCAGAAAGGGATGGTTGTTGCGATAGAACTGCTCCAATGGCGAGGTGGGAAGCATCAACCTCTAGAACAAAATGGAAATCGGGGTTAGGCAATTGGAGTATGGGAGCTGCTTCAAGGTGTGGGGTATTTTATTGGACTTAACCAGATGTGAATCTATAAAATTGCCACAGGCTCCGGTGTCTATCATGGCCTTGACGATAATCCTCTCGGTGTCCCACTGTAAGCTGAGAGAAATGTATATGTAAGAATTGCGGTGGCAGAGACTATGTGTCAATTTGCAGATATGTATCTCCCTACCTTCTGTCTTCTTTTTAACCGCCGGGCAGTCGTCTACTACGTGGTCAGGGGAGGCACAGTAGAGACATAGGTTCAGCGTGCGTCTCCTGGCCTTTTCAGCCGGCGTGAGGGGTCCTCGCAAGGTTCCTAGCTCCATTGGCTCCTCTTTAGGGGTAGATCTGGCTCCTCTTACAGCTGGTGTGGGGGTAAAGACTCTCTCTGCTCTCCGTTCACGGAGGCGGCGGTCAATTGTAACAGAGCGTTGGATTAGGTCGTCTAAGGTGGGAGGTAACTCATCTCGGGCAATCTCATCTTTCAAGGCCTCCGAAAGGCCGAGGCGGAATTGGTTACGAAGGCTGAGATTATTCCACTCCGTCTCCCTGGCCCACCGTTTAAACTCGGCTATATAATCTTCGACTGGTCGGCGGCCTTGTTTAAGTGCTCTGATGGCAGTCTCTGCGGTCAATTGTTTACTGGAGTCATCATAGAGGAGTGCCATGGCCTCCATGAATCTGGGGAAGGAATCTAGGACCTCATCCTCTTCATCAAAGTAGGTCTCGGCCCAGGCTCGGGGTTCCCCTTTTAGGTAGGAAATGAGTGTGAGAACCTTTATACGGTCATTGTAATAAGTGCGTGGCCGCAGATCAAACATGAGTCTGCACGAACTTATGAACTGACGGAATAGTTTCCTATCCCCGGAGAAGGGTTCGGGGGCACAGACCTTGGGTTCAGGTCCCTCTCTGGGAGGTGCAGCGCCTGTGTTTTGGTTAACCAAAGTACGCAATCTTTGGTTCTCCAGCTGCAGGTCCTGCACAGAGGCAGACAGGGTCTCGACTCTCTGGGACAAAGAAACCATATGTCTAGCGAGTTCCGCTGGATCCATCTTTACTGTAGGTGCTGTGATACTGTCACGCCTGCAATTTTTCAACAGTGGATCTCAACTGCGGACTTATTAGGATCAATCAGATATGAATCTCAGGCGTCACTCACAACCTCAACGGTGAGTTTGAGATTCTACCATCACGTGATCAGGAGAAAAACAACTCTGGTCGGCGCAGTACTATTGCTTCATAGACTGCGGGTAGGTGTTAGAATACTAGAATGTGGTAGCTGCCGAGGGGTTAACAGAGGCCACTCAACAAGAGACCTACACAGTTATCTCAGCCTGTATGTAAGTAAGGGAGGTG
Source organism: Bufo gargarizans (assembly GCF_014858855.1). Lineage (NCBI taxonomy): Eukaryota > Metazoa > Chordata > Amphibia > Anura > Bufonidae > Bufo > Bufo gargarizans. The sequence continues at coordinate 242,259,678 of NC_058080.1, read as the reverse complement.
CTCTCTCACAGAGAGGGTACTTGCGATTGGCAGCGGCTATGCGATGGTGGAGACTCCCTTGGAGACTGTAGTTTCAGGGCAGAGGATCCGTCTTCCTGATGGTAGTGAGGAGATGAGAAGGGTCCGGTTCCTAAGCGGATCCGTCTTCCAGATGGCAGCGGTTACTGGAGCGGGTCCGGTTGCGGTGCGGATCCGTCTCCCAGATGTCAGCAGGGTAGCTGGAGCGGGTCCGGTTGCGGTGTGGATCCGTCTCCCAGATGACATTGAGGGAGACGTGCAAGGTTTGGTCACTTGATGTCCCATACACAGGTGGTGAGGCAGCAGGCGTACCGACTACAATCACAGCACGCCATGCCGCCTCACCAGCCCCTTTAAATAGAACAAGGAAGCGCCATAGGACCTTCTGATTGGCCCGGATGACTTCCGCGTTCCACCGTGGAACGCAGCCGCCGCGTCACAACCTGGAGCCCGCGCGTCTTCCGCGTTCCACGGTGGAACGCAAGGACCGCGGCAGACGAAGAAAAGGCCGTCGCGTCGGCGGCATTAGTTATTTGTAACGTGTCTTATGCTGCTGTGAGATACCAGAGTGATACCTAAAGGGGTTGTCCAACACTGACATTTGTTTTATATACCAAGCCCACCGGTGAGGTACGGTGAGTACCTGTGAAGGTTAGCATATTTATCTTCTCACCACCAGTCGGTTCTGGCTCCATGGGTCCACCACTGTCTTCACAGTGCGTCAATCCCTACATGCAAACCTATGGTATCAGCAGGATCCTCTGTGCCACTGCAGCCAATGACTGGACTCAGCAGTGACCCAACAGTGATGTACTGCTTGGGGACATGTTATGGAAAAGGCAGTTATTCCATGCCAGAAATTTACATGTGGGGACCAAGGTGCAGTGAAGACAATGGTGAACTCATGTGCCTTGAAGTAAAGGGTTAACTTCTATGCAGGCTGCAACACTAGGCTGAATCAGAGGTCAGCACGGTTGGGGGGTGGGGTGGGGGTGGGGGTCACACCTAGTAGGTCCCATGTTCCTGTTGTTAATAAATACAGGTGTGCATGGAGAACATGTGGAAAAAAACTGCATCCACTGGGATAGAGAGGATCGTCTGCGCTGCATGGTACTAAGAAAGCAAGTAGGGGTCAGTGACATTCCCAAATTGGCGCACAACCATAGGAATCCTAGAGGCTGGAGCAGCAATACCTGCAGCAGATGGGAACACTGAGCACGGGCAGATGACCATGACACTTCCCACCTGTGACTGTTTAGAGAACCTGCGCTAGATCAGGTGGGAAGACATAGACCACCAAGCCAGCTACAGATAGAAATCCCTGTGTAGTGAGTGGTATACTGGACTGTACTAAGCTCAGACAGTCAGCGACTGCAGACAACTATGGGAGATGGTGTGCCACACCTAAGGACCATATGTGCTATATTGAGAGAATCTCCACCTCTGTTGTCCCCTCTGGATAGAGGGTATGCCGTGTGGAAAGTAGCCGCAAGCTAGACGAAACAGCATAATCCTTTTTCAATTGCCGCCACCACACCAGAGAGACTCCAAGGAAAGTTGTTGATGCCCATTGACTTGCATGCAATGCCAAAGAAGCAAGTAAGCCTTGTGACATATGTGTCTTATTCCGCTGTGAAATGCCAGCAAGGAAAGGGTAAAATGTAATTACATTATTGTGGGTACAACATACTGCGTATTTTCAGGTCATGTGCCTAGCAGTATAATATATTGGTGATGGCATAGATAGCCTGTGACTGATAAATGATGCCCTGGGAGTTAGATACCTTCAGGTAGTGTGTTGATGGGTGCAGCATCTATATGGCATGTGAACCACACTGTATGATATGAGAGAATACACTGTAAGCTATTGGTTATGCAGGGATTAATGGCAGATATACGACAATAATGTGAGTCACAGATCAATGTATGGGTCATTTCTGTGGCATATCTATGCTGCAGAGCATGTTTGCATAAGGGGATAAATAGAGGTGCCTATTGGAACCTTGTGCCAAGAGCACACTTTCAGCCTGGATATTGCGTGCTGGAGGACACTTCAGCTGGTAGGACATATAGCCAGCCAACTCCTGTGTAATAGCTAGCTAGCAAGTGCAGGTGGGTGTTGCATGCAATATGTCACACCACCTCAAGGTCTGGAGAGCACTATAGTAGAGAAGGGTAGCCTGGAGCTGGGATTGCCAACTCGCATTTCCTACTTCCCACACCCTGGAGCAGCAGAAGACCAGTGGAGAAGCCAGGACATAGAAACACAGTGGCCTAAGTAAAAAGTCTGTGCAGATTGAGCTTATCAAAAAGGGTCTATCATTTTGTGGAAAGCTTGTGAATTTATCATTAGATTTTTTCAGAATTTGAAAGAAAGTCAAGTACTAAACCCAATATCATTAACCTATACGGGAGGCCTATGCCTATCAATAATTTTATGAAAAGATACGTTGAGCAAATTTTTGGAAGCTGTCATTTCTTATTTTCACAATTGTTGAAGATTTCTATTTTTGTGATCTTCTGATGTTGGAAGGCGTTTGGAGAAGACAATGTATGCATCTAAAATAAAAATAAAACGTTTCTTAAGTTTTTTTTATGTCATCTGCTGAACCTGTGTCATTCCATTACTAAATGGATATGTTGGCACATCATATTCCTAATGTCTGTTGCCAAAAGCCACTGGGGAGTCAGCTAGTTGTGTCACTCTTTCCTCATGTTGCGAGATTCTGGTAGAGGAGCAAGAAAATTAAAAAGACACGCATGAACTCTAACTGCTATACTGCATTACACCCAATTAGGCAAAGTACAAAAAAATATATTTACATATATTTAGCATTTAAAATGTAGAAATATTGAGAGCTTCACTAGTGAGAGTTCCCATGGTTCAGGATAATAGGGATCGCTCCATAATCTTATTTTCAGATGCTGTGGGTAACACCAGCAGTCTGTGGCCACTGGCATCTCCCTTCTGCCAGCAGTCACAGCTGCAGGAACAATCACCTGGCTGCCTACTCCAGTTCCCCGGCAGTCTGTACCCACTAGAATCCAATGCTTCTTCCCAGCAGGCATGGCTGCCAGAGTAGTATTCTGCCTATCCACTCTATGCTGGGTCTCCATGTAGGGCGCACAAATGCTTCCTCCGGCTGTTAAAAGACCAGTACATGTGACCTAATCTGCCCCAGCCTATGGCTAGTCTTCCCAGGGTATTTAAGGCATCTTTCCTCGTGAAAGGGTGCATGAGCAATATGGTTCCCTAACTTGCTAGACCCTGGGAAGGTGGTTGTTACTGTCTGATTTTATATGTATTGTACCTGTTCCACCTACCCTGACCTAGGCTTGCTTATTGTGCTGACCCTCTGCTGCCTGCTCAGAACTTTATCCAATCATCCAGATTGAACATACTCCTCTTCCTGCCTTGACCTCAGCTTGTCCACTGGCTATGATTTTACTTGTCACACACTGATGTCTCATTACCTGTTTGTCACTGAACAGAGATTACTTCAAGAGGTAGGTAGTTCCCCTGCAGCTGAGTCCAGATCTCTGTTTAGGGATTAAAAGGTAAAGACCAGCAGGGCCATGTATATAAAGTCCTTAGGTACTAGCCGTAAGTTAAATCTGTTCAGTGACAGATATATTATATATTGTATTTGTGTTTTAGGGTTTTTACTTTACATTTGCTTCCAGTATAAAAATGCCTTAAAACATTCTCTTTCTAATTATTCTGGCATTTGGCAAATAATAATAATTATGGTAATCCTAATTGACCAAAAGCAGGAAAGGTTTACTCTGATTTCATGTCAGATATTGAGAAAAACATGCATATGTGTCTTTTTATATAGTGTATGTAAACTTCTGGTTTCAACTGTACATGCATTTGGTTTCATTGTCTGCATGGGGAAGTAGTGTTTAGTGGCTTTTAGTTCTGGCTTATAAAGGAGGTAGTCCCTAATAGGGCACATGGCCAGACACAACCTCGCTAACAAGGTGTATCATTTTGAATAGAAGCTCTGCAGTACAAAGCTGTTTCTATGCTATATGTGGATGGCATGAATCTTAGATTTGCTCACTATACTTCTGAAGGGTTCCTCTGTACCAAACACTGATGAAGCAGACAACCTCACTAATGGCACATGCTTACACTTAGCACTAAACAGCCTCATAATTGAATGCATACATGAAAAAAAACTTTTCCTAGGTATCCGTTTTGTCGCTCACCAGTACAATTTTCTAAGGGTGAAAGGCTTCTTCTCTAGGTTCCTTATAGACTCTCAATACTTAGTTGCACTTTTACCTTTATATGGGTTTTGGGGTTTCTAGATATTGATGACCTATCCTCAGGAAAGGTGGCTGTATGCTCTCCAGAACTTCCACCGATCAGCTGTTGACAGTGCTGGAAGCAGAAATCCCTGTCCACTGTGTTGTGGCTAGGGATGAGTGAATCGACTTCGGATGAAACATAAAACTTTGTTTCAATACTGTATGGAGCGAGCGTTCCGTACAGTATTAGAATGTATTGGCTCCGATGAGCTGAAGTTATTACTTTGCGAAGTCTTGTGAGACGTCGCATAATAACTTCAGAAATTGATTTATACTGTAAAAAAACATTTCCCGAACTTGGGTTCAGTTCCAAGTGGTACCTTGGAACCGAACCCGAGTTCGTGAAATGTTTTTTTACAGTATAAATCAATTTCAGAAGTTATTATGCGACGTCTCGCGAGACTTAGCAAAGTAATAACTTCAGCTCATCTGAGCCAATACATTCTAATACTGTACGGAACGCTCGCTCCATACAGTATTGAAATTAAGTTTTATGTTTCATCCGAAGTCGATTCGCTCATCCCTAGTCGTGGCCATGCGGGCTTACTGCATTTCAGCTACCATTCACTTGAATAGAAGTTGATCTGCAGTATACCGGCATGGCCACTATACTTCTCTGGTTCCATGCATGCTATAGTTTCCAGACCTGGAAGCTACTGAAAACAACTTGTTGTTGAGGGTGCTAGTTGTCAGACCCCTACCAGTCTGATATTGATGATCTACCTGTCCTGAGGACAGGTCAGCAATATCTGGAGTACGGAAAACGCCTTTAAGGTGTTCACTCATTGTTGACCGTGATTTTGTTGTGAACATGTTTTTGAGGTAATTTTGAAATATACAATATCTTCTGCAAAAGATTTTTATGACATTGTCAGAGAATTATTGTATTGTCTGATGTTTATGTGTCTGATGCATAATAACTACAAATAAAACCTTCAGCATTTATGGGAGACAATAATAGTGATTATTATGCATGGTAGGCTAGAAGTACCTAATTATTTTCCGAACATGCTGCTCATCGTAGGTTCTTAGCTCAGTGGTTTGGAACATGAAGAAATTATTTTCTTCAAACCTTGTTCTGTTATTTTTTTGTGTGTCGTTAAACCACCTGCAAACATTGAGCGTGCCAAAATGGCTGTTGTCTCTTTGACATCTCTTTGATAATTGGAAGTCAAGGCAATTTATATTTATTACTCTTTTCTTGGTAAAATTGTTTGTGATAAAGGAACACGGGGAAGTAAGGCTACTTTCACACTAGCGTTCGGGCGGATCCGTTCTGAACGGATCCGATCGTAATAATGCAGACGGAGGCTCCGTTCAGAACGGATCCGTCTGCATTATATTAGCTAAAAAAAGCTAAGTGTGAAAATAGCCTGGGACGGATCCGTCCAGACTTTCAATGTAAAGTCAATGGGGGACGGATCCGCTTGAAGATTGAGCCACATTGTGGCATCTTCAAACGGATCCGTCCCCATTGACTTACATTGTAAGTCTGGACGGATCCGCACGCCTCCGCACGGCCAGGCGGACACCCGAACGCTGCAAGCAGCGTTCAGCTGTCCGCCTGTCCGTGCGGAGGCGAGCGGAGCGGAGGCTGAACGCCGCCAGACTGATGCAGTCTGAGCGGATCCGCCTCCATTCAGACTGCATCAGGGCTGGACGGCTGCGTTCGGGTCCGCTCGTGAGCTCCTTCAAACGGAGCTCACGAACGGAAACCCGAACGCTAGTGTGAAAGCAGCCTAAGCTGCTGAATCAGAGCATTCAGTGCTTGGACCTTGGACCAAGACTTATTGCCTTAAAAAGAAATCCCAAAATATGATTTCAAGGAAAATCTCTTTATTTACTTTAATACCTGTGGAGCGAAATGAAATTATGGGGACAGGAAGTCAGTTTCTCTCGTAATGAGACTGACAGAGGCAGTCATTGGAATGACTAGTGAAGCTGACAGTCTAAGGGCAGCATTAACTGGTGACAGAGACCCTGATGAAAATGCTGAATTGCTTTCTTGGATTGACCCAGTTGTTTTCTATTGAGAAGTCTGTTTTGAGAAGCTCCATTGCAAGCCAAGCATTCCGCTCAAAACCGTGCGTAAGCCCAGAGGTCTTCATATTCATTTATATAAGTAGTGTGGCTATTCTAAAGGAAAAATGAACGATTGGGAAAGCAAATGACATATTCATGGTACATTAAAGGCGTAATGTACCTCAGTGATTCTTTTAACCTTTTAAGGAATTTTTGTTTTTGTGCTTTCGTTTGTTCCTTTCTACCTTCCAAAAGCCACAACCTTTTCAATTTTTGAGGTGACCACAAATGGCAAATTGTACATTTTTATTTTTTTCTGTTATGGCATTCACCACGCAGGAAAATATTTGGATATTTGAATAGTTCATTTTCAGACACAGCAATACTTGTTATGTTTATTTATTTTTTTGCTTATTTTTATTTGTAAAATTGGCAAAGGGAGTAAATTCAGTTTTTAATCTCTTTGTGTGTTTTTACTTTTTTTTAGCTCCCTTAGAGGTCTTGAATATGCACTCTTCTGATTGCTTGTCCCATTGATTGCAATTAAGGGTTGAGGCATGTTAATTCAGTGGGTACTAATCACTACGTCACTTGACCCTTGCCAGATCCCTATGCTTGCCCATTTTTCCTGCCTTCAGGACATCAACTTTGTTTGCTGCAATCATTGGTACAGACATTAAACTTTCAATTATAATTCTCAAATCAACTGATCATATAGTCTTTTAAACTAATATAAAATGTTCATGTAAAAAGCAAACTATTGATTCATGTCGTCTGGCAAATGTCTCCAGATGATCTATCAATGTAGCTGGATGTGTTTTCACCCCTTAAACAATTTCAGCAGCATGTATTCATTTTATCATCTAACCTGTTAGTGACCAGCCTGTTTTGGGCCTTACTGACCAAGCCTTTTTCTTCATTTTTTCCTTTTCGGGTTTCAAGAGCTATAACTTTTTAATTTTTCCGTCTATATACCGTATTTTTCGCCCTATAAGACGCACCTTTTCCCCCCAAAAGTGGGTGAAAAATAGCAGTGCGTTTTATGGGGCGAATGCTGCGACCGTCCGGTGAATATGCTTAGAGGGAGGAGGGGCTGGGGGCCGGCATCTGGTTCTGTAATGGCAGCGGGCCCGGTGCAGTCACTGTATTCTACTACACCAGGCCCCGCTCTCTTTAGTATACGGTAATCATATCTATGTTGTGGAATGAAGCAGGCGGCGCAGGCGCAGTGAGCTACGCTACGAGCGCCCGCCTGCCCGGCCTCCTGACTGCCAAGAAGTTACGGTAGTTGTAAGTAGTACAGCGCTAGATTTAAGATGATTGGAATACTTTAAACAATAGCCACAAGTTAGATATGAGTACCGTATACTACAGAGAGCGGGGCCCGGTGTAGTAGAATACAGTGACTGCACCGCTGCCATTACAGAAACAGATGCCGGCCCCCATTCACTACACAGGGACACTGTTATGGGGGATCTGTGGATGACACTTAAGATGCTATATATGTGTCATCCACAGATGCCCCCATAACAGTGCCATCCACAGATGCCCCCACAATGATCCCCCATAACAGTGCCATCCACATATGCCCCCATAACAGTGCCATCCACATATGCCCCCATAACAGTGCCATCCACAGATACCCCCATAACAGTGCCACCCACAGATCCCCCATAATAGTGTCATCCACAGACCACCACCATTTGCTCCAGCCCCTCCTCCCTCCCCGCATTGTGACTGATGTATCACTGGCCACACTGTGCAGCATAGCGGCTGGCGATATATCAGTGTCAGCTAGTTTATCAAAAGGAGAGCGATTGATTCAGGATTAAAGAAAGATTTTACATACAAATAATAAAGTACTGTAATGCTGTGAAACATAGGGCCATGAGGGGGATCAGCATAAGATGCGATATGTGTGTCACCCACACATATAGCATCTTATGTGGCCCTATGTGTCAAAGCACACATCCCCCATAACAGTGCATCATCCATAGATCCCCTCCATAACAGTGCATCATCCACAGATCCCCCCCATAACAGTGCGTCATCCACAGAGCCCCATAACAGTATTATCTACAGATCCCCCATAACAGTGCGTCATCCACACATCCCCCATAACATTGCGTCATCCACACATCCCCCATAACAGTGCGTCATCCACACATCCCCCATAACAGTGCGTCATCCACACATACCCCATAACAGTGTCATCCACAGATCCCCCCATAACAGTGCGTCATCCACAGAGCCCCATAACAGTGTCATCCCCAGACCATTAGTTCAAAATCCACCAAAAGCACACCTTGGTTCAATTTTTTTTTCTTATTTTCCTCCTCAAAAACCTAGGTGCGTCTTATAATCAGGTGCGTCTTATAAAGCGAAAAATACGGTACATGATATTTATGTAGTTCGGGTCGTTACGGGCAAGATTTTTTTAAAATTTTTTTCATTGAAAAGCGTATTTTCAATGGAAAAATAAGCGGAATTGTTTATGGGATTTTTTTTTTTTTTTTTTTACCACTTAATAGTCCCACAAGGGGACTATAACAGACAGTTTTTTGATTGCTTTTAAAATGCAATGCACTATCCCTATAGTGCATTGCATTTTAATGGCAATGCTATTCTGACATTGACCAGCAGGCTGGAAATTACTCAAGGCTGGTCTGGAGCCTACATCAGACCCCAGGCAGCCTTCACACACATCGGCACCCCGCGATCGCATTTGCGGGGTGCCGATGGGAGACAGTGGGAGTCCGCTCCCTCTTTCAGCACTTTACATGCAGCAGGAGTGCCGATCCGGGCTGTTAGAGCAAGGCCGCATCTCTCGTGTGACAGGGGACCTGTGCAGCACTTAGACTAGGCCGCCGTAAAAAAGGCCCCTTAGTGACCTCCGTAAAAAGGAGTATGGGTGGTCACTAAGGGGTTAAATTCATTCAGTAGTAAATTATTTTAAAGTATAAACATTTGTATTCTTAACTCCAACTGTGAGGACTCCAGAGGCCAAATTGGACAGTAATGTACCCCGCAGTATTAATTTTCACTTCTGAATTATGTATGAGTGTCATTGGAAAAGGTGATAAACATGAATATGATCTAGACGGATTCCTTTTTCTTTATTTTGACAAGAATATCCACATGGAGTATTAGATTTACTGTTGAGAGGCAGAGTCAGATATCTCGTTTAAGCACAATATAGCAAGGGATTAGGAGACAAATCCATCAAAATTTTGATGCTTTGACATATTTTTTAAAATAACTTAGAACTTAAGTGTGCTCATTAAATTGGCATGTGTATAGGGAAGTCAAAGGGGGGAAATCAACATTTAGTTCTTAATTTTAATGTATAATTGTGCATACAGCCACAATAGTAGCGGCAGCAGGAGCAGCATAGCACAGAACAGAACATTCAAGGCTGTCTATGGGTTAGTAGTAGCAATAATAGTAGTAGTAGTAGTGATACCGGTTGCAGATGCTTCACATTAATGGTGGTGGCTGTAGGTAATTAGCAGTGAGGAGTAGAAGCAGCTGAGGCAGTGGTGGCTACAGCAGCAGCTATATTGGACATGTTGGCAGAAAAGCAACATGATGGAGGCATCAGCAGCCTTATGGAAGATTATGGTCAGCAGGTCGCAGCAGTGGCATGATGGTGACAACTGCAGCAGCCATACAGAACATGATAGTAGGCAGGTTGCATTAGTGGCATGATACAGGTGGCAGCAGCATCTATACACAACGTAAAGGTTGGCAGGTCGCAGCAGTGGCATAATGGAGGTAGCAGCTGTACAGAATGTGATGGTTGGCAGGTAGACAGCAACAGTGGAAAGATGGGGCACCGCCAGCAAGGCTAGATCTATTCATCGGAATCAGCCGGAGGAATGTGAAAATTCTCCTGAATCCAAGCATGGTTAATTTTGACAAAAGTTACGTTTTGGACACTGGTAGAGGACAACTTGGTCTGTTTGGATGACACCAATCATCCCGCGGCACTAAAAAAACCTTTTTGAAATGACACTGGAGGCTGGGAAGTTCGGGCCACTGTTACAGTCTGCCTGCCCCGAGGTCAGGGAACAGAGTTTGCGCCAGAGACAGGCTAGAGTTTAGATAGGCCTGAACCTGGGGGTTGAGGCGGTAGCTGTCAGCTTGCTGACTGCTCTCAGCCTGGCGCGTCACGTGGAAAAACTCCATTATGTTGAGGAGACTTAAATGGTTGCTACAGAGGCTTCTGCTGCTCATGGCAGCAGGAGGGGGGTGACTCTGCGGGGGGGCAGAAAGGGTTCTCCCTTTCAGACATGCTGGCCGTAAGCTGCGTACACAGTGTTTCCTGGTATTAATGTAATTTGTCCTCCCTTTCTAAAAGAGAAAAACATTCCCCCATTTTGCCTTGGTAGAGATGGTCTAAAAGCATGGCTATCCAGTAATCCTCAAACAGCTTGATGTCAACAAAACGCCTGTCACTGTGTAAGCAAGCGAGTATACATACATGTTGCCATTCTGCCCAGAGTGCCTGAGTAGCCAGTTCTTTGCAGCTCTGCCCCCCACTGAGACAATTGGGTGTCTTGGCCGGTGCCAATTGGGTGTCTTGGCCATTGTTCATAGCTTGAACAATTTGAGAAAAAAAAGGAAATGGATCGCACATCCACTGCAAATGCTATGATCTCATCCCTGCATTTCTGCAGGAGACAGCACTAAATAGCGCATGTGTACCACCTCCATGCTACACGCTAAATGAGGCATTAGTGTACATTTTGATCAAAAGGCATAAGCCCACTCACCACGTCAAGGTCGCCTCAATGAGTGGGTCCTAACCTAAAATTGGCGCGGCGCTGCACGGCGACCACCAGCGCTGTGGCGCCATCCCGGCCGGCGGCGGGACCCTATTTAGTGCTGTCTCCTGCAGAAATGCAGGGATGAGATCACAGAAATGATGCTGGCTAGGAATCTTCCAGAGAGGCTGAGCGCACGCCATTAGCTCCCTAAAAGCAGCAGACTCGACCAAATGTTACGGCAGCATCTGTATCGGCAGCAATTTGGCCAGGCGGAAATTAAGCTGGCACATCATTGAATTGCAGGCTGCGTAGAGTTGTTTCCTGTCCATGCATTTCGTTATCAATGGTTGACGATGGAGCAGAGGAGGAGTCTAAGCGGGAGAAGTGGAAAGAGATGACGATGATGTGAAAGACACCGTACTGCCCATGGATGCAGCCTGACTGCCGCAAGGAGGACCAGGAAAAGGGGGAACTCCTGCCGCAGTCACTGGCTGCCACCTCTGTTTGCCCATGGGTAAGGTGATGCCACCTCATGTGGTTCAATAGAGCTGTGGTGCCTACCTTTGTTTACCTGCCCACGTCTTAATTTGCACAAGGCAATGCTTTTGTCTTCCGGCAGCGTGGAGAAAAAAAAAAAAGGGAGATACTCACACAGCAGAGGTAGAGGCAGCTGAGTTTGGCTTAGCTCTGGTACGTTTTTTACCTAATCCACCCACATCGCCAGCTGCATCACCAGATCCCAAAGCAGACACAGCCGTGGCTGTTCTGTGGAAGGTACGTGGCCTCTGCTTTTTTTTTGCTGCAACCATTACCCTTCTTTTCTGATGTTGCCTCCTCCTCAGCACCCCTATCAAGCTCACCCTCCCCCTTCCTTCCGCTTCTATCAGACTGCGGGATATCATGGTGGGCTCTTTGGCACCCAGCTGCAGTTCTGCTAGGAGGCACAGCGGCCACAGCTCCTCACTCCTTCCTCTCTGGCTGACAGCTTCCCTGCTTGTCCCTATCCTGCACACACAACTCTTCTTCTTCTTTGTAATTCTAGCCTTTCCCTTCACTGTCCCTGGCAGTAGAATACAAGATTAATTGATTCCTGACTGTCCCTGATTGATTTTTCCCTCTCCCTCCCTAAGATTGTTTTCCTGGCAGACCCAACCGCTCTCATTCACAGCCCAGCACAGAATGGTGTTCTGCTCATTCTGCTGCAGCACCTCCCTGTCTGCTGCATCATTGATTGGCTCATCCAGGCTGTCTGTCAGCCTGGGAGCCAATCAGGGCAAGCCCTCCTCTCACTTCCTCTTACGTTCATGTGAGACCCTGGTCCAAAATTGTTAGCTGATTCTGAATTGGTATGCATGTTTGCCCACAACTCCATTAAATCTCTGGCTCAGGACTCTACTGGATGGAAGTGTTATAATAACTCCAACATAAGATACAAATATTTGCTGACATTGCTGACCCTAAAATATGTTTTTTGGCGATGTTGGTAGGCAGCATTAAAGCAGGAGGGTATAGGAAATGTAGGTTTGTATAGGAACTGTAAAGTGGATGCCAAATGTAAGGCTACATGGATAGCTGGATATTCTTGGTCTTCCTCCCTACCTCCAGAGAAATCTGTTTGATGGTATTATATATATATATATATATATATATATAAAAAAAAGGAAAACAATGGCGGCACCGGAATACAAAAAGGGTGCTATGTCCAGGGATGTAGCAGCTTACCCCATCAATAGGAAACGAAAAAAGGACAGCACTCCAAGTAAAAGTGATGATGATTTAATCACCCATGTGCAGGCAACGTTTCAGCTCATACAAGAGCCTTTGTCAAGCAATGAACACAGTAAAAGAAGGGGCATATATAAGCCAACCCCTATGACATCACAAAGTAATCAATTAACAATAAAGTGCAAATAGTGCATCAATAATATATAGAAAAAATACACAGAATTGTGAAACAAGGTAGATACAGTGACCGATCAATATTATGTCCAATACATCATACAATAAATGCATAATCGCACAAAACTGTATACAGATAAATTGATTGGACAATACATATCAGGTGTATAGGGTATATATTAAGTGGGAAAGACTGAACGATGCTGCAAAAAAGAGGAGGAGCGATAGCCTACCCTGTGTTGCCAGCCATGTCACACACGCCATGTATCGCCATTACGGCGTTCAGATGGATCCAGTGCGCACGCGCCAAGTCATGTGAACAGCAAGATGTAACTTCCGCAAATGACGCAGCCCGAGCATGCGCATAAAGATAAAGAGCTGCGTCGGCCATCTTGGAAATGGTACAAAACCTCAGATGTAGACAAAGAGGCGCAAATAATGAACCAAATTGTACATATGATGATCGTATGGCGAAAATATGCGCAAAGAAATAAAGAAACAATATTATTAAGCAATATATAGTTATTCACCAATGTGTGTGCGCCAGCCTGATAATGAACAGAGTAGCGCTAAACGGAAATAATACCGTTTGCCTGTTAGTGTGCCCATGGGGAACAAGAAAGGGGATGCATACAGAAGATGCAGCCCAATTCAAGAAGGCACCAACTGGAACAAAACCCGCAACACTGCTGCAGGTATGTCACAGAAGGGCCCATAGTTCCCAATGGACACACAATCATAAAGGACACACAATGAACAACATAATGCATTAAATAAGAAAAAATGCATCCAGGCTATAGAACATGGACAATGTTTCAAGACATGTGGGCAATTGTGGAACACATCGGGTACGCTTCACCTCATCAACCTGCAGCATCATTCATGCCTGTGAAAAAAGGAAGAAAAAGAAGAAAAATGAGAAACTGGCTTAATAGTGTTCATAATACACTACGTATCCTCAAGGGAAACACATAACGCATACATGGCAATTGTGGGGCAAACTAACATTCTAAATATATAACCCCGGATTATAATCCGCATTGAGCCCATTGGGTCTCAGACTATTAAGGGTGTAGATCCAGAAAAGCTCTCTTTTCCTCAGAATCAACACCCTATTGCCCCCACGTCTGGGCATGGGAATGTGGTCAATGGCCCAACATTTAAGATCTCTTTCGGAGTGTTGAAACTCCGTGAAGTGTTTGGCAATGGGGAGATCTTTTCTTTTTTTGCGTATGGACAATCGATGATTGTTCAATCGCGTTCTGAGGTCCGTTGACGTCTCACCCACATATAGTAATTTACACGGGCAGATCAGAACATAAATCACAAAGTTTGAACTGCATGTGAGGTGAAATCGAATAGGATAAGAAACTCCAGTAGTTGGATGGACAAAGGCAGGTCCCCTGCCCATATATTTGCAGTCAATGCAACACAAACAGGGGAAACTGCCTTTGCCATGTGTGGTTAAAGAAGTTTGGACAGATTTGGACCTAGGTCCAATGTCCGCTCTAACAAGTTGGTCACGTAGATTACGAGATCGACAAAAGGAGAAAAGGGGAGGGGATCTAAATTCAGGAATCTCACTGTGGCAACCACCCAGAATCCCCCAGTGTCGCTTAATGATGCGATTGATGGTCTCGCTTTGCTCCGTGTCTTTGGAGATGAAGGGTATCCGACTGACAGATCCGTCCGACACCCTTCTCTCCAAAGTACTATTCCTATCTGTATTGCGAACTTTAAGTATGTGAGAATCAAGGAGCTGGGTGGGATACCCCCTACTCTGAAATTTCCTGGACATGTTGTCCAAAGCCAGGTCAACCTGATCCGGTTCAGACACAATGCGTTTCACCCTTAGAAACTGTGAAAAAGGCAAACTTTTAAGCATACTACGAGGGTGCCCACTATTAAAACAAAGAAGGGTATTTTTGTCCGTGGGCTTGGTGTATAACCGAGTATGGAGCTTACCCTGATTGTAAATGACTGTGGTGTCTAAGAACTGCAATTCAGTCTCTGAGTGGACCAAGGTAAACTGAAGGTCTCTATTAATACTGTTGAGAAACTGATGGAATTCATCAAGTTGGGCAACACTTCCTGTCCATATGAGGAAGATGTCGTCGATGTATCTCCACCACCGCAGCAATCGGCTGCGGTGGTGTGACACATGGACGACATCCTCCTCAAAGCACCTCATGAAGATATTTGCATACGTAGGTGCTACATTAGAGCCCATGGCCACACCCCTTTGTTGTTGAAAAAACGTATCCTGAAAAAGAAAATAGTCCAAACTTCTTTAACCACACATGGCAAAGGCAGTTTCCCCTGTTTGTGTTGCATTGACTGCAAATATATGGGCAGGGGACCTGCCTTTGTCCATCCAACTACTGGAGTTTCTTATCCTATTCGATTTCACCTCACATGCAGTTCAAACTTTGTGATTTATGTTCTGATCTGCCCGTGTAAATTACTATATGTGGGTGAGACGTCAACGGACCTCAGAACGCGATTGAACAATCATCGATTGTCCATACGCAAAAAAAGAAAAGATCTCCCCATTGCCAAACACTTCACGGAGTTTCAACACTCCGAAAGAGATCTTAAATGTTGGGCCATTGACCACATTCCCATGCCCAGACGTGGGGGCAATAGGGTGTTGATTCTGAGGAAAAGAGAGCTTTTCTGGATCTACACCCTTAATAGTCTGAGACCCAATGGGCTCAATGCGGATTATAATCCGGGGTTATATATTTAGAATGTTAGTTTGCCCCACAATTGCCATGTATGCGTTATGTGTTTCCCTTGAGGATACGTAGTGTATTATGAACACTATTAAGCCAGTTTCTCATTTTTCTTCTTTTTCTTCCTTTTTTCACAGGCATGAATGATGCTGCAGGTTGATGAGGTGAAGCGTACCCGATGTGTTCCACAATTGCCCACATGTCTTGAAACATTGTCCATGTTCTATAGCCTGGATGCATTTTTTCTTATTTAATGCATTATGTTGTTCATTGTGTGTCCTTTATGATTGTGTGTCCATTGGGAACTATGGGCCCTTCTGTGACATACCTGCAGCAGTGTTGCGGGTTTTGTTCCAGTTGGTGCCTTCTTGAATTGGGCTGCATCTTCTGTATGCATCCCCTTTCTTGTTCCCCATGGGCACACTAACAGGCAAACGGTATTATTTCCGTTTAGCGCTACTCTGTTCATTATCAGGCTGGCGCACACACATTGGTGAATAACTATATATTGCTTAATAATATTGTTTCTTTATTTCTTTGCGCATATTTTCGCCATACGATCATCATATGTACAATTTGGTTCATTATTTGCGCCTCTTTGTCTACATCTGAGGTTTTGTACCATTTCCAAGATGGCCGACGCAGCTCTTTATCTTTATGCGCATGCTCGGGCTGCGTCATTTGCGGAAGTTACATCTTGCTGTTCACATGACTTGGCGCGTGCGCACTGGATCCATCTGAACGCCGTAATGGCGATACATGGCGTGTGTGACATGGCTGGCAACACAGGGTAGGCTATCGCTCCTCCTCTTTTTTGCAGCATCGTTCAGTCTTTCCCACTTAATATATACCCTATACACCTGATATGTATTGTCCAATCAATTTATCTGTATACAGTTTTGTGCGATTATGCATTTATTGTATGATGTATTGGACATAATATTGATCGGTCACTGTATCTACCTTGTTTCACAATTCTGTGTATTTTTTCTATATATTATTGATGCACTATTTGCACTTTATTGTTAATTGATTACTTTGTGATGTCATAGGGGTTGGCTTATATATGCCCCTTCTTTTACTGTGTTCATTGCTTGACAAAGGCTCTTGTATGAGCTGAAACGTTGCCTGCACATGGGTGATTAAATCATCATCACTTTTACTTGGAGTGCTGTCCTTTTTTCGTTTCCTATATATATATATATATATATATATATATATATATATATAGGGAGAAAGCTCTGTAACTGGGGGAGTTTTTAATGATCGCTGCTTGGATTGATGCACACTTGCTTTTCACTGTTTAAGCTGAATGTATGGGGTTTATATGATAAGACTGTAAAGCTCACTGATAGCTAGTTTAGTTTTTGTGAGGTTTATATATGCTATTGTTGTTGAATATTGAATAAAAACCTCCATTCTAGTTATCAATGGGAGTCCCAGTGATGGGGCCTCTAGCCATCATACATTATCACCTATTGTATCTTGTGGATAAGTGATACATTTAATTTGTAGAAAATAGCTTTAACTCTGAAAACTTACACATTTTATAAAAAAAATTGCTTTAACACTGGATCAAAACCAGTGTATTGTACTGGGTTTAGGGAGTAGTGTCCAATGCATGGCTGCCCCCCACCTTCCTACACCCAGCTCACTATAAGTGCTGGGTTTCTCCATGTTAAAGCTATTTTACCTCATTCAGATTCTCATGAAAAATACCTTTAAGGGGTATTCCTATCTGGACATTTATGGCATATCGACAGGATATACCATAAATTTCTAATAGGTGTGGTTTCCACCTCCTATTTCAAGAACGGGCCTAATGTGAATAGACAGCAAGCTGCTCTTGCCACTGAGGAGGAGGCAGATGAAGCAAATGTAAAAAGAAGAGTAGGAGTAGAAATCTGAGTTGTGCAGGCACAACATCCATATTAGCATGAATAATACCTCTGGTCCTCCAATAGACTGTGGCTCAGGGATGGATGCCCAGGGGGTGCCACAGTGTCCGAAATCCAATATCAGGAATGGAAAGAAGAGAAGAAAAAACCTTTATGATGTCACTGTAAAGGAGAGGTGTGCAAGTCTATCCAATTTATTTAAGAATCAAAACAAAATATCAGAATTGAATAAAATAGCTGGATGACTAGCACAATATGAACAAATGGACTACACCTTTCAGAGCCGTGATGTACGGTAATAATTTGAAACTGATAGTCCGTCTCTGTAACGCATAGTCCGTGTTCGTATTGTGTTAGTCGTCAAGCAGTCTTAATACATTTTGATATCTTATTAGTTTTATTTTTTGAATAAGTTGGATATACTTGCACACCTCTCCCCGAGGGTTTATTCTTCTCTTTTTTCCATGAGACTAACTTGGCTATTTTTTTTAGAAGTCCCATAGCGGTGAATTGAGAAGACACTGTGCATGAGCAGTATGCACTTCATTCATGTTGGTGCTATGTTCTTGACATAGGACCTGGTCCCAGAGGTGATATTGTACTTGAGAGACAGTTATTTTAAATAATTAAAGAACAAAATCACAAGGTGTATTGGAAAAATATGCATAATCACTTCCCCTACACATTAAAAAAATTAAGTGACAGTTACACTTCAAGGCTGTTCACTTTCACCACTTTTCCCATTATCTGTCTTCCTTTATTCCTTCCTTTATTTCATGCTAAGCTTCCCTGGTAGACTTTTATGGTGGATTTGGTTAGTACTATTTCATTAAAAAGAAAATTTCTATCGGTGCTATTTCACCTTATGGAGAGCATAAGGAGTCTTATGGGCCATGCAATGCTCCTCTTGGAAAATGCTATGGAAATTAGCCCTCCTTCCAAGAAAAACAAAGCTGTACCACTCGCGACACCTGTTGGAAGGCAGCTAACAGATAAATCAATATCCCACCTTTTAAAACAGGCCTTTAGACATAAATATAATCCTAAAATATATGCCTAAATTATTTTTTAAATCCTATTTTAAAAGGCTAGATATTAAAATATAGGATAGCTGCCTTTCAACAGGTGGCACTAGAGCCACAGATTTATTTTTTCTAGAAAAAAAGCTAATTTGTATATCTTTTGAACAAAGATACTATAACCAGAGGCAGAGTTGGAACCTAAAGTGGTCCTGGAAAAAAACCTAAAAGTGACCCCCTATTGTAGGTGAGTCCAAAGTGACAGAAGGCAGGGCAGCACAAGTAGGCAAAGCCAACAGAAGTAAGCAGGGACGGAAATACTTCAGTGCAGCACAAAATACCACCCCAGCAGAACTGAATACCACCGTGCAGCTCAAAATACTGCCACCCCCACTACAGTATTCAACTATATCACCGTCCATAGGATGGCAATACAGTTGCATTCAGGAGGGCACCTGCAGCCGCTGGCCAGAGGTATAAGTCCCTGATGTTCCCAGTGTTAATTACCACTGAGAAGAACAGGTCATTATATCTTGGCCAGCTGCAGAGAGGGAGGGATCTCCCGGAAATTTCCCTGTAGGGTCTATGGCCAGGCTGTCCCTGCCTCTAACATAACCACAGATACAGGGTCAGATTATAGGACATAAAGTGGAAATATCCCTTGGTCTCCTTTATAACTAGCATTGGCCATTGTGTATATCTTGCTGCTACACGGTGGCACTTAATTGACTGTTTCTGGGATTGTGCTTTAGTTTGTAATTTTCAATATATTTTAGCTGTATTTTTTCAATGTAATTATCACCATTTCCATTTTATTCCTGGTTTTGTCATTCTGTAGTGCTAATATGCCTACATTGGATATTTGGACTATATACTGTATGACCAAGAAAGAGCTACTGTACAAAACATGTAGTTATATATTTACTTAATGTGCCCCTGGTTGGGTTAAGTGATCTCTATGGACATTAAAGGGGTTATCCCATGACTAATGTAAAGAGTGAAAACCAGACATCATATGGTGCATTATAATCTCTTTCCAACAAAACTAGAACCGGCCCTGTACCTCACATGGGTCCAAAGAGCTCCCCAGATTTCCTGCTGCAGCTAAAGGGGGCGTGTCCCTGCTCTCCCTATCACAGCTCAGGAGGCAGTTGAAGGATGAAACTGAGCATGTGCGACCTTCTCAGTAACCAAAGAAATAAGAAAAAACTAACAAACTAACAGCAGGTTGCGCTATACAGATACATTTTATTGAATAACTCACTAGCTATGCAGATTTTTTTATTACATGCAATTACAAAAGAATTCAGGTCGAGGTGCTCATTTGAAAACTGTAGAATATTTTTCATGGGACAACCCCTTTAATTGAGTGGGATTAAGCACATAATAATGCAAATTACCTGAGAAAAGGAAAACTAGATATGCATCCAATGGGAATGAATAGAATGTACTTTTTGAAAATGAATATGATATTGTACAGGAAATGGATAATAGGGTTTTTTCATCTCACACTAAAAAGTGCAATTTTCCTAGCAAGACATGGGATTGCTTTCCGCTGCTAGTTCTGACACTGACATATGAGGTAGAGCGGGAAACACACTGAGAACTACCTGTGTGCAGCCATACTGGAAAACAGTCCATTAGTGACTTAAATGAATGCGCTCCAAGACTTTTAATTCCTTGCTGAATCTATTTCCATATTTAATTGTGGAAAGTCAAAGGAAAAAGTTGCAAAGCACCTCTTCATCCATTTCGTTGTCACCGGGAGTGGCGATTAGTAATTCTTCTTGGGCGTTATGTTACAACGTTCACTTAATATAATGTAGCTCCTTGCTGAGTTTGCTTCAATTAAGCCATATTTTATTTGGTAATGACTTACCAAGCTGACAGTGACCTTGAAGTGGATCTTGTCAACACTTCTTGGCACGACGTGCGTGATGATTTAAAGTTATTAATAGAGCATCAATTTATTCTTCTGTCCACGTCAGTATTTTTAAAAGGCTATTTAATTCAATTACAAATGTGATTTTTTTCGTACCTGAGTAATTCTTATTGCTTGGGCTTCGCAGTTAAGTACTAGTCAATTTATATTATTATAATGCAGCGATTTCAACCATCATATCATGACATAGATTTTTTTAATGTGCTCACTTCTAAAAGAATAGGCTCTCTTCAAACCACTTAGGAAAGGGAAATACGCTTGGTCTCCTGTCCTTATAATTACGATAAATGTGCATTGACCCAATCTTCGGATCAATAGAAGCTATATGTAGGTAAAGTCTTCTAAAGGATGTATTATATTCTTACAATATATGAGAACAGACTAAGCAGTTTTATTTTTGTAACCAAATGATTATGGAGGTAATAGCTGGAAATACATCTTGTTTGTCATTGGCTTCAATGGCAGTAATGGAGATTAATCATGCGGTTGTTTGGTCATTACTTGTATTTTTCCATGTTTTTATTTTTAACCAATGCAAAGATTTACAAATAAGGGTCATTTTAAAGAAAAAAATAAGTGCCTTTTGTTAGCCCATAAGACTATATGAAGTTCTCTGCACACAATGGGGCAGATGTACTAGTGAAAAGATGCTAAAAACTGGTAGACATGCCTTGCACCACACTTATAAACCCCTTTTCTGCCCCATCCAACAAGAGTTTGTTTTCTGAAGCATATATTAATAGATGTGTCGGGCCACGGGTGACCCTCCTGTGGTCTGCCCCCACTCTCTGCACTTTTTGTATGATGATGAGGGTGGCGGAAAAGTAAGCAAGTCACAAATTTTGCTTCAAAACGGCACTTGCACTAAAATTTGTGACTTGTTTAAATGTTGACCAGAAAATCTTTTCGAAAATCTTGGCCAATAGGTTGGTGAATATCTGATAGGTCCCTCGCAGGTGGGATTTGTGAAGGGCAGATCGGCGGTGTTTAACATCAGAAGGGTAATGGCAGTATTAGACTATGTTAATAGACAACGAACAAAATTTAGTTCTCCGGTGCTGTTAACTATAGACGCCGAGAAGGCATTCGTTAATGTGAGCTGAAGATGGCTGGCAAAAGTCCTAGATGTCATGAATATAAGGGGCACCTTCAGAACATACATATCGACGTTGTATACTGACCCGAGAGCTCAGATAGCAATGCCGGGATTTTTATCTAAACCCTTCCCATTATTTAAAGGAACTAGGCAAGGTTGTCCCCTTTCTCCGCTGCTATTTAATATTGCAGTAGAACCCCTTGCAAGGTATTTAGAACATTCGGATGTATTTGAAGGAATCAAAATAGAAGGTCAGGAAGTGAAGATATCTCTCTTTGCTGATGATATTATATTATTCCTGGCAAATCCCCTGAAGGATGTAAACAAAATACTTGGGGTAATAGAAGAATTTGGGAAGTCACCAGGTTTTCAAATCAACACCAGTAAGTGTGAACTGCTGTACATAGGTATTCCAGATCCAAGAAGACCAACTGTCATCCAGGGGTGTCCAGTTTCAATAGCTAAACATTCCATCACATATCTGGGAATTAAGATAGGCAATTCACCATATTCGCTTTATAGTCTAAATTATGCACCCCTAATAAAACAAATCGTCCAGGATCTGAACAGGTGGCATAATTTACCTTTGTCACTTTTAGGCAGATGTAATTTGATAAAAATGGTTAGCCTCCCCAAATTGCTGTATCCCATGCAGACCTTGCCTATATTGATCCGTCATAAAGATATAAAAATGCTAAATGGGGCTTTCTCACAATTTATGTGGTCAAAAAAAGAGCAAGAGTGGCATTGAAAACTCTATCTTTACCTAGGGAGCGGGAGGGGGGGGGGGGGGGGAGCTTTCCTGACATAAGACGATATAATCTGGCTAGCTTGTTTCGTCACTGTAGGGATTGTCTGAACCTGACATCACATTATTCCAATATTGAGTTAGAAAGAGAATTGGCTCAAGGTTGGGAATTGAGTTCACTTTTACATACGAAGCTAGCATCTTTGCCCATAGATATCAAATCTGCGGTGATTATGAGAGACCCTATTGTAGCATGGAAGGAGGTGAGGAAACTGTATAATTTACCTTTTTTGGCCTCTAACT
This sequence comes from Bufo gargarizans, assembly GCF_014858855.1. NCBI lineage: Eukaryota > Metazoa > Chordata > Amphibia > Anura > Bufonidae > Bufo > Bufo gargarizans. The sequence continues at coordinate 242,236,912 of NC_058080.1, read as the reverse complement.
ATATGCCACTTTGGAGACATCCTGCTTTTGCATTAGGACAGCATAATAAACTGTTCGGTGTATGGAAGGATAAGGGAATCGTGTTGCTCCGTCACCTCCTCCATGACAAGGATCCAAGATACAGAACCTTCTTGGAGGTGCAGGAAAAGTTTCATTTACCAGCTGGTCATGAGCTACAATACTATCAGCTCATACACTTTTGTAGGAATAGATTAAGGGATGTAAGTCGTGAATATACAGCAAATTGCTTTGATATATTACTCCAACATAGGAGAATTAAGATATCACTGTCGGAAATATATAAACACTTTAGAGATGGAGAAAATAAAAAAAGTATGCCCAATTATGTAAAGGATGGAAGGCGTTAATGGCTGAGGAGGATTGGAAGGATAAAATTATGCATGGTTGGTTAAGGACGAGGAAAGTAATAGCTTGTGAGGGCTGGAGGGAATCACAATTGAAGTTGATTCACAGAGCAGTGTATGCTTTTAACATTCCGTCTACGGATGCCAACAAGACCAGGCTGACCGAATGTCCTAAATGCGCTGTACCAAAGGCTACTTTTGATCATTGCATTTGGTTATGCCTAAAGGTGCAGTTATATTGGGAATGGATCCTATCTTGGATAAAAGATACATGGCGAATAACTGCCATGCGAACCTGGGGTGTTGCTATTTCATGTCTATCCGGACAGTGTTAGGGTTCCAGGGTTGGTAGAAGGAGCGTTGCTAGTAGCTGTGAGATGTTTGCTACGTAATTGGTTATCCCCACATCCACCTTTGGAGGGAGATTTTCAAGGTCAAATGAGGCATTATCTTCTAATGGATCAGCTGGAAGCAGAGGCACATAAAAACCAGAAGTCAACTAAATTTTTAGATAAGTGGTCTGCTTTTATATCCAGACATCTATCTACAGAGGATATTAACTTGCTGATGTCAAACTTTAAACATACAGAATGGTATTTATTAAAGGACCTAAAGGGGACATTGGGGAGGTTGAAAGTGGAGTAGAAGCAAAGTTGGTTATAAACTCTACATAGAGAATTAAACTATATGAGGGTGAGTCGTATCCAGATGGGGAGGGTGTTGGGGGTGGGGGGAGGGAAGGGTGTTATGTGACTATTTTCTTTGTATCATCTTCAATATTGTACACTGGTTTCTATTTCATCATTCATGTACTGTCGAGCAGTGTATGTACCGATGGATATATTTTTATTTATTTTTCATCTGAAAATCGAATAAAATGTTGAATAAAAAAAAAAAATTGTGACTTTTTAGCCGTTGTAAAGGTGCTGCCGATTCACTCGTTTATCGGCAGATCGTGTTGTCTAAACAGCACTCTGCTGCCGGCAGACAATGATTTTATGTGGGGAAGAGCGATGGTATTAGTGATTGCTCTTTCCCATACTGTGGAGGAGATCGCTACATGTAAATGCAGTAGTCTCCTTCACTGACGAGCAGGCGATTGTCGGGAAGTAATGTTTCCTTCTTGACAATCGTCTTCTCCATTAGCCATATAAAATGCCTTTAGGCATAAACTTAGACAGGCTGTCTAGACCTGCACCAGATCACACTGGTTCTGGCAGAAGGATACATGTGGTGCAGGGCCGGACACTTTTGTGTAACTCTATAACAACTATTGGTTGGCTTAGTTCGAGACAGAACTTTGGTGCAATTTTGGCACACCTGATTTTCCATGACACAATGCCCCTTTCCACTAAGTGATGGCTCTTGTCAGGGTAGGTGTAAATAATTTCTCTAAACCTACACAAATTGTGACACATAAAATACTTAAAAAAAATGTAAATACATTGAATGTCATATTTAAGATGCCCCTGAGCCACAAGTAGATGAGGCTTCAGATGTGTAGGTCCTCTTCAATAAAACCTTGTTGCAGTAATTCACTAGAACAACCCTTTAGGAACAGTACAAGTCCCCTGCCCCCTCCATCATTCTGTGGCAGCTCTTACTTCCATGTGCTGTTGCTTTGCAATATATTTTACATTTACATTTTTACTAAACCCCTATAAAACAATTTGTCTTTTAGCGATGAATGGCAGACTGCAGTCTATGTCCTAAAATCTTTAATGTATATAGTTGACAGGGGATATGAAAATGCTAGAATTTTTAATTCTTGCAGCTGAAGATCAGTATAGAAACAGACAGTAGCGTACATAGAGAAATAAGGGCCCCATGACAAGGATCAAACCAGCTCTCTCTCTCCCCCCCCTCCCCACAGGACAGAAGGGTTTCCTCCTAAATACTTTTCAGTGATCCTTGGGCCATTTTTTCCACTGCCTTCTTTGTTAAAAGTTGTTCCTTTACGGGGTAGAGTCCTAACCAAGGTTTCACCTCCAGTAGAAGAGGAGATGATCCCAACAGGGCCCAATAGCAGTCGCGTGGTCTGCTGCTATGGTAGTTATGCCACTGGAAACAGCCTCATTATGCCGGATTCAAAACAGTGTTTAGGTGTGTTTTTCACAGCATTTTTAACACCTTAAGGACCTTGCCATTTTCACCAGGCCATTTTTTGCAAATCTGACATGTGTCACTTTATGTGGTAATAACTTTAAAACGCTTTTACTTATCCAGGCCATTCTGAGAATGTTTTCTCGTCACATATTGTACTTTATGATAGTGGTAAAATTGAGTCAAAATATAAAATTTTTATTTATAAAAAAAATACCAAATTTACCCAAAATTTGGAAAAAGTACCAAATTTCCAAATTTCAATTTCTCTACCTTTATAATAGTAATAACTCCAAAATAGTTATAACTTTACATTCCCCATATGTCTACTTCATGTTTGGATCATTTTGTGAATGCCATTTTATTTTTGGGGGGACGTTAGAAGCCTTAGAAGTTTAGAAGCAAATCTTGAAATTTTTCAGAAAATTTCCCAAACCCACCTTAAGGACCAGTACAGGTCACTTTGTGAGGCTTGCATAATATAACCACTGAAAAATGACCCAATTTTAGAAACTACAACCCTCAAGGTATCAAAAACTGATTTTACAAACTTTGTTAACCCTTGAGGTGTTCCACAAGAATTTATGGAAAATGGAGATGAAATTTCAGAATTTCACTTTTTTGGCATATTTTAATAAAGTTTTTTCTGCTAATAAAGCAAGGGTTAACAGCCAAACACAACTAAATATGTATTGCCCTGATTCTGTAGTTTACATAAAAATGCTATATGTGGTCGTAAACTGCTGTACGGGCACACGGCAGGGCGCAGAAGGAAAGGAACGCCATATGGTTTTTGAAAGGCAGAAAGGCCGTGTCACATTTGTAGACCCCCTGATGCACCCCTAGAGTCAAAACTCCAAAAAAGTGACCCTATTTTAGAAACTACACATCTAAAGGTATTCAAAACTGATTTTAAAAACTTTGTTAACCCTTTAGGTGATCCGCAAGAATTAATAGAAAATGGAGATGAAATTTCAGAATTTCACTTTTTTGGGCAGACTTTCCATTTTAATCCATTTTTTACAGTAACAAAGCAAAGGTTAACAGCCAAAAACAACTCAATATTTATTTCCTTGATCCTATAGTTTACAGAAACCCCCCATATGGGGTCGTAAACTGCTGTAAGGCCACACGGCAAGGCGCAGAAGGAAAGGAACGCCATGTGGTTTTTGGAAAGCAGATTTTACTGGAATAATTTTAAGCTGCCGTGTCACATTTGAAGACCCCCCTGATGCACCCCTAGAGTAGAAACTCAAAAAAATGACCCCATTTTGGAAACTACAGGATAAGGTGGCAGTTTTGTTTGTACTATTTTAGGGTACATATGATTTTTGGTTGCACTATATTACACTTTTTGTGTGGCAAAGTAACAAAAAATAGCTGTTTTGGCACTGTTTTTATATTTTGTTTTTTACAGTGTTCATCTAACAGGTTAGAGCATGTGGTATTTTTATAGAGCAGGTTGTTACGGACACGACAATACCAAATATTTTTTGGTTGTTTGTTTCAGTTTTACATAATAAAGGATTTTTTTATTCTCAAAGACATAGATTTTTATTTTATTTTGGGCGACTGTCTTATGTAGGGGCTCATTTTTTTCAGTATGAGATGACGGTTTGATTGGTTCTATTTTAGGGTGCATATGACTTTTTGATCGCTTGGTATTACACTTTATGTGATGTAAGGTGACAAAAAGTGTGCTTTTTTGACACACTTTAAGAAAATGTTTTTACAGTTTCCACTTGAGGGGTTAGGTCATGTGATATTTTTATACAGCAGGTTCTTATGGACGCGGCAAGCGGCGGCAATACCTAATATGTATACTTTTTTTAATTATTTAAGTTTTAGACAATAACAGCATTTTTTAAACAAAACAAATCATGTTTTAGTGTCTCCATATTATGAAAGCCATAGTTTTTTTATTTTTTGGGTGAATGTCTTAGGTCGGGTATCATTTTTTGCGGGATGAGATGACGGTTTGATTGGTACTTTTTTGGGGTGCATGACTTTTTGTTCGCTTTCTATTACCTGTTTTGTAATGTAAGGTGACAAAAAATGGCTTTTGAAACCGTTTATTTTTTTTATTTTTACGGTGTTCATCTGAGGGGTTAAGTCACGTGATATTTTTATAGAACAGGTTGTTATAGATGTGGCGATACCTAATATGTATCCTTTTTTTTAATTTAAGTTTTACACAATGTCATTTTTGAAACAAAAAATAAAATCATGTTTTAGTGTCTCCATAGTCTGAGAACCATAGTTTTTTTTTATTTTTGGGGCGATTGTCTTAGGTAGGGTATCATTTTTTGCGGGATGAGATGATGGTTTGATTGGCACTATTTTGGGGTGCATATGACTTTTTGATTGCTTGATATTACACTTTTTGAGATGTAAGGTGACAAAAAATGCCTTTTTGACATAGTTTTTATTTAATTTATTTTTACGGTGTTCATCTGAGGGGTTAGGTCATGTGATATTTGTATAGAACAGGTTGTTACGGACGCGGCAATATCTAATCTATATACTTTTATTTATTTAAGTTTTACACTATCATTTTTGTAACAAAAAACAAATCATGTTTTAGTGTCTCCATAGTCTGAGAGCCATATTTATTTTTTATTTTTTGGGAGATTGTCTAAATACATATTTGCATACATATTATAGTCTGTATTATCCAGATTACAGCACCACATACCTCTTACATCAAGTGACTTCTCCTCTGATGCAGAACTTCTCTTTCTTCATCTTCTCCTTTGAGACCAGACCGCCATGATGATTTTTCACCCATCTCTTGTCTCTGCAGTTATAATAATAGCTCTTCAGTAATAATAATAAAAATAATAATAATAATAATAATAATAATGTGCACTAGTTAAAAAATGCTCCTGTTCTGTGTGCCAGTACAAAAAAATTCCCTCAGTGCCCCTCATAGAGCCCACATAATGTGTGCAAGTATAAAATACCCCTATATAATGCCCCTAGTAAATGCCCACAAAGTGCTCCTCTCCTCTTCCCCATAATGCACCCATAATGTGCCAGTATAAGATTCCCCCATAGTGTCCCCCAGAATGTGCCAGTATAAATGCCCCTTCTTAGTGCCCCCATAATGTGCCTATATAATATGCCCCCATAGTGTTCTTCCCCCCCTCCAACACCATAGTGTCCCCATAATGTGCCAGTATAAGATGCCCTCATAGGGTTGCCCATGTGCCAGCAATGCCCCCAGTAGATGCCCCCATGTGCCGCAATGCCCCAGTAGATGCCCACATAGTGCCCCCCATATGCCAGCAATTCCCCCAGTAGATTCCCCCATAGTGTCCCCCATGTGCCAGCCATGCCCCCAGTAGATACCCCCATAGTGTCCCCCATGTGCCAACAATGCCCCCAGCGCACCACAGAAAAAAAAAAAAAATAACACTTATCTCCACACTGTCAGTGATGCGATGCAGGCCTCTTCCGGCCTAGTGTCTGCAGCCTATCAGAGGAACAGGGAAAGGGAGACACCTCTCCCTTGCCCTGCTGCAGTGTTAATCTGCATTGCTGTCCTGAGGATGGTGATACAGAAGAATGTAGGGAGAGGAGCGCTTCCACAATGCAAGCGCTCATCTACCGCAGCACCGGATCGGGATTCAGCCGGTAACACGGTTCTCCAATACGGCTGTAATTTTAACACCTGGATCTGGAGAACCGGAGGGAACCGGCTGAATCCCATACCTGAATGTATATGTAAGATGACTAATGGCCTTTGTTGATAAACTGTGCCATTTGCTATATTTCATAAGCCATGCCCCCTTGTTAGTCAAATCTTCTGTGCTGTCCGCATAGAGGTCCTGTCCGTAAGATGGCCGCTGATGGAGGTTCATGTGACCAGATACATCACTCAGTCTCCTATATTCAAACACTCTGTACTACACTTCCAATAGAACAAGTGCAGATGGCAGGTTCAGTGTATTTAAATGGAGGTGACATCACATTAATGTGATTTGCCTGGTCACATGACCCTCCATCAGCGGCCATCTGATGGACAGGACCTCTGTGTGGACAGCTCAAAAGACTTGGCAAACAAGAGGGCATACCTAATGAAATGGCACAGAATTTCAACAAACACTATATTAGTCAGTGCCATATACAGTACGTAGTCATCTTACAAACGCATTGGTCAACAGTAACCAGAAAGTGGCCAACCCCTTTAAGCAGTGAAGATATGTGACATTTCAGTGGTAAAATCTGTGACTTTTCTCGTTGTTCCTCAAATTTGTAAATGATGAGAAAAGTAGTCATGGTTTCCAAAGGATATATTATCCAGAATAGGGTAAAATGACAACAATTTTGCCCAAAATCTCAGAGCAGGAATAGACTTCATTTACAGACTGTTGGACAGGTTAAAACATTGTCATTTTAATACTGTAATTACTGGCTACTGTAAGTACTGTAAGTACTGTAACTGGCTGAAATCACTATAATTACCACCTTTACTTGGACAGTCTTAGTTTTTTTTTTGCTTAGTGAATTTTTGTGCTTTTTTTTAAAATCTAGTTGCATTTTTCACATAAAGGAGCATGCTTTGATTGGGCTTTTTCATACTGCTTTTCTCCTTAGAATTCAGTAGGTTTTTAATATGCCACTACATATCAGTCAAAATCCATAAAAATACATGCAACTGTGATCACTTTGCATGCATTTCTTTTTGCGGTTTTAACTGCATGAGGAGTACTCTGTGTGAACCCAGCCTTATGGAAACAGTGCATATACAGGGAGTGCAGAATTATTAGGCAAGTTGTATTTTTGAGGATTAATTTTATTATTGAACAACAACCATGTTCTCAATGAACCCAAAAAACTCATTTATATCAAAGCTGAATATTTTTGGAAGTAGTTTTTAGTTTGTTTTTAGTTTTAGCTATTTTAGGGGGATATCTGTGTGTGCAGGTGACTATTACTGTGCATAATTATTAGGCAACTTAACAAAAAACAAATATATACCCATTTCAATTATTTATTTTTACCAGTGAAACCAATATAACATCTCAACATTCACAAATATATATTTCTGACATTCAAAAACAAAACAAAAACAAATCAGTGACCAATATAGCCACCTTTCTTTGCAAGGACACTCAAAAGCCTGCCATCCATGGATTCTGTCAGTGTTTTGATCTGTTCACCATCAACATTGCGTGCAGCAGCAACCACAGCCTCCCAGACACTGTTCAGAGAGGTGTACTGTTTTCCCTCCTTGTAAATCTCACATTTGATGATGGACCACAGGTTCTCAATGGGGTTAAGATTAGGTGAACAAGGAGGCCATGTCATTAGATTTTCTTCTTTTATACCCTTTTTTGCCAGCCACGCTGTGGAGTACTTGGACGCGTGTGATGGAGCATTGTCCTGCATGAAAATCATGTTTTTCTTGAAGGATGCAGACTTCTTCCTGTACCACTGCTTGAAGAAGGTGTCTTCCAGAAACTGGCAGTAGGACTGGGAGTTGAGCTTGACTCCATCGAAAAGGCCCCACAAGCTCATCTTTGATGATACCAGCCCAAACCAGTACTCCACCTCCACCTTGCTGGCGTCTGAGTCGGACTAGAGCTCTCTGCCCTTTACCAATCCAGCCACGGGCCCATCCATCTGGCCCATCAAGACTCACTCTCATTTCATCAGTCCATAAAACCTTCGAAAAATCAGTCTTGAGATATTTCTTGGCCCAGTCTTGACGTTTCAGCTTGTGTGTCTTGTTCAGTGGTGGTCGTCTTTCAGCCTTTCTTACCTTGGCCATGTCTCTGAGTATTGCACACCTTGTGCTTTTGGGCACTCCAGTGATGTTGCAGCTCTGAAATATGGCCAAACTGGTGGCAAGTGGCATCTTGGCAGCTGCACGCTTGACTTTTCTCAGTTCATGGGCAGTTATTTTGCGCCTTGGTTTTTCCACACGCTTCTTGCGACCCTGTTGACTATTTTGAATGAAACGCTTGATTGTTCGATGATCACGCTTCAGAAGCTTTGCAATTTTAAGAGTGCTGCATCCCTCTGCAAGATATCTCACTATTTTTGACTTTTCTGAGCGTGTCAAGTCCTTCTTTTGACCCATTTTGCCAAAGGAAAGGAAGTTGCCTAATAATTATGCACACCTGATATAGGGTGTTGATGTCATTAGACCACACCCCTTCTCATTACAGAGATGCACATCACCTAATATGCTTAATTGGTAGTAGGCTTTCGAGCCTATACAGCTTGGAGTAAGACAACATGCATAAAGAGGATGATGTGGTCAAAATACTCATTTGCCTAATAATTCTGCACTCCCTGTATGCTTACAATGCTTATCTCCTGTAGTGGTTTGTTAATTTCAGTATTTGGTTGTCATAGAGAGACAGTAGGGCAGATTTACTATTTCTGCCTAATTTTTAGACAGTGTAAACTTAGGTAGAAGGGTGACTTTGTACCAGAAAGGGGGGTGAAATTGGAAATAAAAAATGAAATTCAACTATTGTTTTATAGATTTTGGTTGTGAGGTTTTTACTGTGCAATAAAAATGACGTATCATTATTTATTTGAAAGCACCATTAATTCCATGGTGAGAGGGTTACACATAATATAAAAATGCAATAAACAAGAAACTATTAACAGACTAGTACGGAGGGGGAGAGGACCCTGCCCGCACGAGCTTAAAATCTACAAGGGAAGGTGAAGGACACAGTAGGTGACAGTAAAAGTTGCTCATCTGGTTGTATGGTGGCAGCATGTTCGTCTGTATTCTGCTGATCAGTATGCTTATAGCAATACCTAATGTATATCTTTTTTTCCCCCTATGTTTTAATACTTTTTTAAATAAATGTGAAACCCTTAGAATTTTTTTTATTTCTATCGCCATATTCTGACACCCAGATTTATTATATGTCCATGTACGGAGCTGTGAAAGCTTTTTGCGAGGTAATGTGTAGTTTTTGTTGATACCATTTTGGAGTATGTATGACTTTTTGATCACTTTTTATTAATTATTTTTTTTTGGTGAAGTGACTGAAAAACAGTGATTCAACCATTTTTTCCCCGATTGCATTATTTACCATACAGGATAAATACTTTTATATATTAATAGTTTGGACATTTTTGAAGGTGTTGAAGCAGTGTATTTTAATATGTAAAATGGGGAAGGGGTAAAATTGAATTTTTCATTTGTTTTTAATTCATTTTGTGGCCTCTTTTTAGGGTATATCCAATATGGTGTGAATTGCAACAAATTTATCACCTGGCCCTACTACAACCAAGACACTTTCCACAAAATACACCAGTTACCAAATGCGCTAGAATTAAGAATTGGCATGCAACATTTGTTGAATGTGGCAAAAGAAAAAGAAAATGACTCGAAAGACAGCAGACCCCCCCAAAAAATACTTAAGAAATTACTCTTAATAAATTATACTAGACAGTCTAATGATGCTCCCTCCACATTTATCCCAGTGGGCGATGCTGGATGATACATGTGGTGCAATTTTTGACTGCCTAGACCTGTGAAGGCTAACCTCCGGCATGCCAGCTGTGGTAAAACTCCATAGAAATGAATGGAACATGCTGGGAATCGTAGTTTCACCACATATGGTGTGCCAGAGTTTACCCATCACTGACCTAGTCTAATGTATTATGAAGGAATGACTGTCTGCAGTTTTTAAGAATTTTTTTGCGACAAATTTACCAAATGCCACATTCCATGAATTACCTAGAGATTTTTCATTCTAAAGTCTAACATTATTTATAATAAAGGTGCCATCTATTGCTGCTCCATAAGGTAAACTGGTAGTTTTTCTTTTTTTTTTTTTTACTCTGAAGTGACAGATTCAGCTAAAAATGAAGCTCCACCCCAAAAGATCTGTTGGCCACCTAGTAAATACAAAATGCCCGTCAAAGCATAAACCACAAAAAAAAATTTGCTAATAATTCATATGTTTGATCCAAAGACTATTCCGCAAACAAAGCATCATACGGCGCTCCACTTTCCTGGCACAAAGCCTTTCTTACATTACCCTTATGTTTATACCATCTGTTAATTGGCTTACTTTATGCCAGAATTGTCTGCACGTGGTTACACCACATGGCACACCACTTTCTAGTAGGTCATTTCCTTTCCCCACTAAATCACATCTTATTTTTGGATGATAAATGTGGTGCTTTGCACGCACTCCAGTTTTTTGGTACAAATTATTCCAGGATTCTGGCTGATTTTGATTAATAAATCTCCTCCATTATATTAGATTTCATCTAAAGACAGTACTTTATCTACTTTTTAATTTTTTAGGCTCAGTTCACATGAGTGTCATGCTCTCCATTCATAATTTAGTCATTACAGCTATACTGTATTTGTTTTCAAAAAGATCCCAAGTTATTTTGATATATTATACCCTATCGACTTATAATGGGGTCTGTCAGGTTTTAGTCATGCTTTGATATTATTGTGGACGGACTGTAATTTTCTTGTCATTAGAAGTACTGGGGCCCATAGCGGAAACCTAAAAACACCAGTTGAATCGAGCTGTAAAAGGCTTTACAAGAAGGTGGTTCTTCTAGCTTACCAGTATATGCAAATATGGCAGCCCTGTATCAACATTGTACTTATCGCCTTAGGTATATGTCATGATCAATAAAAGAGAGAATAAGAGTCATATTTTGGTTCCATTTCACCACCAGGCAGAGACATATGCAACACAGAAATACCGAGGTGTGCACTTTGCAAAGTATTCAGGGAAGCGCACTGAATATGAAAACCATAATGGACCCGGCCCAGGAGAATACGACGTAGATCAGTAAGTATGACATTTAGTCCAAACTTTTCATTAACTCTTACATGCCACTTATTATTTTGCTTACACAATAACAAATCCAAAGCACTTTGATTTGCTGAAGAGACATTTAGATGGGTATTTATGCTCCCGCTTGTAGTACTGGCAGATTTTATGGCATGGTGAGTTACAGTCGAGCATTTAACTGCTATAGTGTTGTAATAGGAACTGTCAAAACCAGTTTTCATATAATGCATAATGGATAATATAGCCTTCATAAAAGAACTGTAGTGAGGGGACCACAGCCAGAAATTGCAGCCAAACTGTGCCCAGGGATCGTGTACTGCTATGGAAGCCAGAAACCAGTTAAATTTAGGTTAGTAAGGATTCAGCAATGGTCAGAAAACACAATGTTGTAGACTTTTAAACTATAAAATGTGCACGTTACCAAATTGGAACCAAAATGGAGCAAAAAATAAATACATCAGAGTTTTCTTAATTAACAAACAGCGTTTGATTTGTGGTTTTAAGGGGCTCCCCTCAAGCTAGAGTTAGCAGTGTATAGTGTGGATGTGACTCATCTTCATACTCACTTGCATTTTGACGCTGTGCTCTGACAAACCAGAAGTAAAACACATTAAGGGGACTCCTGTGCACACACACATAATGGAGAGGACTAGAAGAGGAGTCCTCTCAATGCATTTTATTGTTGGTTTGGGTGAGCACAGTGTCATAATGCAAGTGAGTATGAAGATAAAAATGGCCATCACACGGTTTCTATCCTCACACCATGCAATTTCTCTGGATGGTGACTGATATGATCCTTAATGTGCACTTAGGAGGACAAAACAATGGAAAAGGCACCATGACCGGCTTCACCTTTACGGCTTTATCAAGGGTTACAGAGATAATCCCCACCCCTCTTAATTGGTAGGCCGTGAGGGCGAAACCAGTTAGGTATGCAAGAGGGAAAGAAACATTTCAATGCTTTTAAAAAAGTTTTATTCTGTAAATAAAATAAAATTGGGGCCGTTCCCTATGTTTTTGGGATATACAGGTTGTTGTTTCCATTGTTTTGTCCTCCAAAGTGCACATTAAGGATCATAGAGAAACTGCATGGTGTGTATTTCCCAAATCTCTGTCCTTCCTGCTCCATTTATGATGTGTTGACATGCACATGCGACCACTGTAGACAATGACTGGCTGAAGAGGTAACTTGTCAACTTTAGAGTTCACTGCTGAGGCCAGTGATTGGCTTCAGCAGTCACACATTGGTAATGACACATCATTTCTGGAGCAGGAAGAACAGTGACTGTCGGGGGACCTAGAAAGCACCAGCATAGAAGTGGCAGGGGATTAGTAAGGTGAGCATTACAATTTTTTTTTATTTTATAGGCTTATATGCAGTTTCTAAAAAAATATACTTGCGCAAGTGCTGTTACTCCGTTGACCTCTACACTTTCCCAAAAAGGGGGTGTGGCGAGGGCAGTTTTCTACACCAGTTTTATGGCAGCCAGGAGCTAGTATATACAGTCAGGTCCATAAATATTGGGACATCGACACAATTGTAACATTTTTGGCTCTACACACCACCACAATGTATTTGAAATGAAACAAACAAGATGTGCTTTAACTGCAGACTGTCAGATTTAATTTGAGGGAATGTACATCTAAATCAGATGAACGGTGTAGGAATTACAACAGTTTGCATATGTGCCTCCCACTTGTTAAGGGACCAAAAGTAATGGGACAATTGGCTTCTCATTCCCTCATTCCCTCATTATCCCAATTACAATGAGCAGATAAAAGGTCCAGAGTTCATTTGAAGTGTGCTATTTGCATTTGGAATCTGTTGCTGTCAACTCTCAAGATAAGATCCAAAGAGCTGTCACTATCAGTGAAGCAAGCCATCATTAGGCTGAAAAAACAAAACAAACCAATCAGAAACATAGAAAAAACATTAGGCGTGGCCAAAACAACTGTTTGGAACATTCTTAAAAAGAAGGAACGCACCGGTGAGCTCAGTAACACCAAAAGACCCGGAAAACCACGGAAAGCAACTGTGGTGGATGACCAAGGAATTATTTTCCTGGTGAAGAAAACACCCTTCACAACAGTTTGCCAGATCAAGAACACTCTCCAGGAGGTAGGTGTATGTGTGTCAAAGTCAACAATCAAGAGAAGACTTCACCACAGTGAATACAGAGGGTTCACCACAAGATGTAAACCATTGGTGAGCCTCAGAAACAGGAAAGCCAGATTAGAGTTTGCCAAACGACATCTAAAAAAGCGTTCACAGTTCCTGAACAACATCCTATGGACAGATGAGACCAAGATCAACTTGTACCAGAGTGATGGGAAGAGAAGAGTATGGAGAAGGAAAGGAACTGCTCATGATCCTAAGCATATCACCTCATCAGTGAAGCATGGTGGTGGTAGTGTCATGGTGTGGGCATGTATCACTGCCACTGGAACTGGTTCTCTTGTATTTATTGATGATGTGACTGCTGACAAAAGCAGCAGGATGAATTCTGAAGTGTTTCGGGCAATATTATCTGCTCATATTCAGCCAAATGCTTCAGAACTCATTGGATGGCGCCACACAGTGCAGATGGACAATGACCCAAAGCATACTGCAAAAGCAACCAAAGAGGTTTTTAAGGGAAAGAAGTGGAATGTTATGCAATGGCCAAGTCAATCACCTGACCTGAATCCGATTGAGCATGCATTTCACTTGCTGAAGACAAAACTGAAGGAAAAAAGGCCCCAAGAACAAGCAGGAACTGAAGACAGGTGCAGTAGAGGCCTGGCAGAGCATCACCAGGGATGAAACCCAGCGTCTGGTGATGTCTATGTGTTCCAAACTTCAGGCTGTAATTGACTGCAAAGGATTTGCAACCAAGTATTAAAAAGTGAAAGTTTGATTTATGATTATTATTCTGTCCCATTACTTTTGGTTTCTTAACAATTGGGAGGCACATATGCAAATTGTTGTAATTCCTACACCATTCACCTGATTTGGATGTAGATACCCTCAAATTAAAACTGACAGTCTGCAGTTAAAGCACATCTTGTCTGTTTCATTACAAATCCATTGTGGTGGTGTATAGAGCCAAAATGTTAGAATTGTGTCGATGTCCCAATATTTATGGACCTGACTGTATATCAGTTCAGATGCATAGATGAAGTGCTTGCTTATCATTTGTACATTATGAGGATAAGGCTAGGTCTGCACACAATATAAAAATGTGCTGTTGAACCAGACAAAAAATCTGCATGTGTTACAGATGGGTAAAATCCACTGCAAATATCTATAGCACATCAAAATGTGTGAATTTCACTTTTTAATGTTGCAATATTTATACTGTATGTTCAAGTTATCAGTTTTTACAGCTGGAATGGTTTTTACAATAGGACTATGGGGAATGTTTTAGATGCCGATCTTAATTGGCTCCTCGCTGGCGGTGGATCCGCCAAAGTTTTGTAGAGGCATTGGCCTCTACATGGATCCTCCACCACTCTTCCTAGCTGTCTTATATTTAGACCATTTTCTACGCCTAAAGCAGGTAAATGAGACAGGCTTGCCAACCCATCACCTTCCCCGCCCACACCACGTCCACTTTTTTAGAACTGTTTGAGAGGGGAAAAGTCGCAGATTGCGACGCAAAGGAGAAAATTCGATTTGCCGCACAGCCGAATTTCCTCATGCTTCGTGGTAGAGAATCAATTTTCCCTGAATGGCGAGAAAAAATAAAATATATCATACTTACCTCATCCGTTTGAGATTGTAGAGCTGGCCGCGGATAACTTGATTGAACATCTCAAACGAAATCCTGTGCTCGGTGACGTATGACGTCATCACGCCGGCCGACGTGATGATGTCATCACGGGCCATGCAAGATTTCGTGCTAGATCTTCTTTAAAGATGGAGGCGTCCGGCTCTTCGCAATCAAATGAATGAGGTAAGTATAATTTTATTAATTTTTAAAATTAATTTAAACTGTGTTATTAATGTCAGATGCCGCAATCAGCTATGAACGCAGCATCTAAGGGGTACAATTGCACCCATTACTTACAAAGAAATGCGCTTTGTGACAAAGTAATTCATCACAAAGCAAATGTTTTTGTAAAATTCGGGGAAGCAGCCATATTTAATTTTTGAATACTTCGCTCATCACTAACTTCTACACACATTTAACATCTACTCTAGTCATCCGGCATTGAGTGCTACAATTTATGTGTAACAGTGCAAAGACGTGCCCAAATCATCAGCAGTGGGAATAATATAATAAAAATAGATTATAAATCTGGTGAGAAAGTAATTTCCCTATACATTGTTACACTATATGTAGAATAGGCTGGTAAAATGAAAAAGCAAAATAAGAAATATGGGGGAGATTTATCAAAACTGATGTGAAGGAAAACTGGCTAAGCTGCCCATAACAACCTATCAAATTCCACCTTTCATTTTTCAGCGATCCTTTATGATGAATGTCTTTCTATTTGTAAAACAATGTGAAGTCATTTAACAAAAAAACTGTATGATATGCCACATGAATACTGCATTGTGGCTGAGCATTATAATTCTTGTAAATGCAGAGCTATATCAAATAGCCAATAAAAGGAAAATAGAGCAGCAGCAAGCACTTATTTGCAGCTTCTTAAGATGATCACAAATTGTGGTTATTCTTTTACATAAGAGTCCTTCATCCCTGAGCACAGAATCTTGAGATGTCATTGGCCAGAAGATCAGGCTGCTGCCTTGCAAAAATGTTCACTCCTTTGATGTTTTTCCTATTTTGTTTCATTACAACCTGGAATTAATATGGATTTTGGGGGGTTTGTACCATTTGATTTACACAACATGCCCACCGCTTTCAAGGTGCAAAAAATATATATTACTGTGACAAAAATATGCTGCAATTTTACAGATGCAAGTGTCTTGGGGTATAGCTCTAGTAGCTTAGTACATCTAGACATTGAGATTTTTTTCCCAAGGCCACTCCAACTCCTTCACGTTAGATGAAGTGTATTAGTGTACAGCAGTCTTCAGGAAGAGGCAAGGTTAGAAGTGGAGAAACTGGTGGCATTGCAAGAAGAGGTCACAGAGAGGCTTGGATTGGGGAGAATACAGTTTTATTGATGGACCAAGATTCTCCATGACCTCTTCTTTTAGCGCCACTGGTAACTTTGCCTCTTCTCTTGACATCCCAGCTCCGACAGGAGGGCATGTAGCAGCAAGCAACTATTCTGTTATATGCTGATGCAGTAGTTGTGCACCCAGCACTACAACTTCATGTGAGGTTCTCTCTTCTTTCCCTCCTCACCTCTGTTATCTTGGTCCTGCACGCCTGGCTAGCCTCTGTTTACTCTTGCTGTACAGCAGTCTTGCCACAGGTTCTCCATTGCTTTGAGATTTTGGCTTTGACTAGGCCATTCCAAGACTTTACTACCTGTAAATGATTTCCTTATACTGCCCCAGTCTAGTTTTAGCAGTATGTTAAGGGTCATTCTCCTGCTGGAAGATGAACCTCCATCCTAGTCTAAAATCTCTGGCAGACCGAAACAGATTTTCCTTAAGCATTGGCCTATGTTTACTACCATTCAACTTTCCTTCAGTCCTGACCACTTTTTCAGTCACTGCCAATAAAAAGCACCCCACAACATGATGCTGCCACCCTCACTCTTCACTGTAGGAATGGTGTTCTAGGGATGATGGAAAGTGTTGGGTTTGTGTACACATAGAAATTCTCATGATTGCCAAAGTTAATATACAAGTTAATATTTGTCTCATGTGACAAATGTGTTTGAGTAGTCTACCCCATACTATTTGGCAAAACTCTAAGGGTCCATTCACACGTCCTGTTTTTTTTCATCCTGAAAAACGGTCCGTTTTTTGCGGATCCGTTGTTCCTGAAAATGTTTCCGTATGTCATCCGTTTTTTGCGGATCCGCAAAAAACGGAAACATGTATACATTTCAATAATCAAATAAAGTTGTTTGGATTTCTTTGAAAAAAAATTAAAAAAAAAAAAAAAAAAAAAAATTTGTTATGTGTTTCCAGGAACGGAATCCGCAAAAAACGGATGACATACGGAATGACATCCGAATGTCATCCGTTTTTTGCGGATCCATTGACTTTGTATTGTACCAGGATCCGATTTTTCAGGACAAGAATAGGACATGTTTTATATTTAAACGGACATGCGGAACGGAACAACGGAAACGGACAGCACACATTGTGCTGTCCGATTTTTTCCAGGACCCATTGAAAATGAATGGGTCCAGATCTGGTCCTGATCTGTTCCTGAAAAAACGGAACAGATCAGGAAAGAAAAAACGGACGTGTGAATGGACCCTAAAAGTGTTTTCTTTACAGTAGCTTTTTCTGGCCCCTCATCCATAAGGCCCACTCTGTGTAGTTTAAAGCTAGTGGTCCGATGGAGGTACTCCTATCTCTTCTGTGGATCTTTTGGAGCTCCTTCAGTGTTATTTTTGGTGTCTGTTGATTCTTTGATTTATGTTCTCCTTGACCTTTCTGTGAGTATTGGTGGGTGGCATTCTCTTGTCAGGTGTAGTTTTGCCATATTATTTCCATTTTGTTGTAATGGATTTAATGGCACTTTTTGGCATGTTCAAAGTATATTTTTTATAACCCAACCCTGATATATACTTCTCCACAACTTTGACCTCTTTGGAGAGCTCCTTGGTCTGCAGGTTGCTTGCTTGGTAGTGTTGCAGGCTTAGGGCCTTTGGAAACATTTTGTATTAAATCATGTAGCAGAAATTGGTTGGACCAGACCTTTTTTTTCATTCCACTAATTTGGACTATTTTTGTCAAGTTCATTACATAAACTCTACCATATTTGTTCAGACTATAAGACACCCCGTACCCACAAGACGTGCCCACAATTAGAAGCTTAAAAATACAAAATACTATATTTACTGTTTCTATCCAATAGGTAATATACAATTGATACAGTACAGACACAGTACAAAAGTCAACGCCTTATCACATTGCCAGCCACAGTGCCTCATTACATTAGCAGCCATAATGCCCCCTGACTATACAGAAATATGTTCAAAACAAATAAATTGCAACTGAGCCATAAAATCAATTATTTATTAAATAAACAATAAAATAATCCAAGTAACCCCAAAAGTTAAGGAGATGTAAATACCAACACAGGGTGGAACCACCACACGTTCCTCCAACATATATATTGTAATCAAAGAGTCAATACTTTCATTACTAATTTAATGCTAGTGATGAAAGACATACTGTATATCTAAATAAATCTATATAAATCTAAAATCTATTATGGAGTCTTCATGACCGTGACCCTAATACAGCTATACATGTAATCATGCCTGAGCATACTTCAAAATAAATATGAACAGGACATTAGGGTACTTTCACACTTGCGTTAACCTTTTCCGGTATTGAGTTCCGTCCTAGGGGCTCAATACTGGAAAAAAAACTGATCAGTTTTATCCTAAAGCATTCTGAATGGAGAGCAATCCGTTCAATTTGCATCAGGATGTCTTCAGTTCAGTCACTCTACGTTTTTTGGACGGAGAAAATACCGTAGCATGCTGCGGTATTTTCTCTGTACAAAATTACGGAACATTTTCCATTGAAATGCATTAATGCCGGATCCGGCCCCAAGTGTTCCGGAAAAACTGATCCGTTTTTCCAGATGACAACTAGAGGGACAGATCCGGTATTGCAATGCATTTGTGAGATGGATCCGTCTACAAATGGTATCAGTTTGCATACAGACGGAACTGCCTGCTGGAACCCAACAACGCAAGTGTGAAAGTACCCTTAAAGGGAACCTGTCACCGGGATTTTGGGTATAGAGCTGAGGACATGGGTTGCTAGATGGCCGCTAGCACATCCGCAATACCCAGTCCCCATAGCTCTGTGTGCTTTTATTGTAAAAAAAAAACGATTTGATACATATGCAAATTAACCTGAGATGAGTCCTGTCCCTGACTCATCTCACGTACAGGACTCATCTCAGGTTAATTTGCATATGTATCAAATCGTTTTTTTTACACAATAAAAGCACACAGAGCTATGGGAACTGGGTATTGCGGACCTGCTAGCGGCCATCTAGCAACCCATGTCCTCACCTCTATACACAAAATCCCGGTGACAGGCTCCCTTTAATAAATCAAGAAAAAATGACATACCAAAGGAGGAGCCATGTCAGTGGTCCAATCCCCATACCTCACCGCTCGTTTCGCGTGTTACTGCTTCGTCAGGAGTTCCACCCTGTGTTGGTATTATCATCTTCTTAACTTTTGGGGATACTTGGATTATTTTATTGTTTATTTAATAAATAATTGATTTTATGGTAAAACAATTCTTTGGCTAAGTTGCAATTTATTTGTTTTGATGATTAATAGTAGTAGCTGGGCCATGCAAGTGGCTAATTTATTGATAGGACTATATGTGATGATATACAGAAATATGTGTGTAAGATGTGACAGTTCAGTGAGCAGATGATACACAGATTACTAGCAGAGTTTAGAGTCTCCTGCTTGTAATGCCAGCATTCTGACTATTAGACGCACCAGAAGATGGCTGCACAAGATCGAAGAGAAAAAGTGCAATAGTCCGCAGAAATACAGTAAGTCAAAATCCATTTTAATTCCAGGCATTTAATTCCATGCAACAAAATAAAAAAAAACACCAAGGGGGTGTATACTTTCTCAAGCCGCCGTATGATACTGACTTCTGTTATATGTGCATTGTGTACAATACCAGCAAACTTTTAGTATTTTAGCATTCCTAAAGGAAGTTTGTGATGGTGAAGTCAAGGAAGACATTGCTAATGCAGCTACTGACAGCAGCACCAACAATGGTCATGCACGTTAGATTATTGGACGAATGTTGGGCTGATTTCAGGGGGACTGGCCAACCATATAATATATTTGGGAGCCTCTAAACTCTCTCCCTCTGCTAGATATTGGGAAAGAGAAGAATTGGACAGTTGGATTTGAACATCCTTTAGTTCTTGGTGAGATAAGCTGCTGCCTGTGGTGTCTGGCAGTAGCTTATTCCCCTCTTTCTATTCAAACCACATGCATGTTTGGCTGATCTTAGCATGTATGTCTGTAGGTAGGTTGAGAGAAATAGCTGTGGGCCAAATGAGCATTCATGGAGTTATATATGCATTATATTGATTTATGATGCTACGTAACCCTTACAGCATTATGTCAGTGTTATACAATACATTCCAGAACTGTAAGGGTTACATAGCACCATAAATCAATATAATGCTGTGCGATCCCGGCAATGCTGGGAGGTCAGCCTGGCTGCTCTCGCTGACACATGCTGCGAGTCCAATGGGTGGTACTCGCTAGTGTGAAAGGGACCATACTGTATGATTTTAACCACCTTGTGGAGGATGGTTTTAACTATTTTGTACAATTTTTACTTACATACGTCTTTCAATAATTGAAAGGGGTTGTGCCGCAAAACATATTCTACATTTTCCAAACCAGCCCCCGGATCTGAATACTTTTGCAATTGCATGTAATTAAAAATCTAGTATAGCCAGTGAGCTATTCAATAAAATGTATCTGTACAGCGCCACCTGCTGTTTGTTCTTTTCCTTACAGGGCTGGTTCTAGCTTTGTTAGAAAGGTATTGTCATGTACAATATGACGTCTGATTTTCATTATTTTTTTTTTTTTTACATAAATCATAGCATAACCCCTTTAAAGGGGTTAGGCACTTTCATTTAACTGATGATCTATTCTCTGGATAGATCATCAGCTTCTGATCGGCGGGGTCCGAGACCCGGGACCCCCGCCGATCAGCTGTTTGAGAAGACAGCGGCGCTCCACCAGCGGCGCGGCCTTCTCACTGTTTACTGCTAGCCCAGTGACGTCACGACTAGTATCAACTAGCGTGGGCGGGGCTAAGCTCTGTTCACTTGAATGGAGCTTAGCCGCGCCCGCGCTAGTTGATACTAGTCGTGACGTCAGTGGGCCGGCGGTAAACAGTGAGAAGGCCGCGCCGCTGCTGGAGCGCCGCTGTCTTCTCAAACAGCTGATCGGGTGTCGGACCCCCGCCGATCAGAATCTGATGATCTATCCAGAGGATAGATCATCAGTTAAATGAAAGTGCAGAACCCCTTTAAGTATGAGTATTCCAATGACTATTATTACAGCAGCATACCTTCTGAATATTTTGTAAGCATAGTTCCCCTTTAAATTTCTATTCTAGTCTCATTGAAATAGACTATGAGCCAGATGCATTTACAGTAGAGCTAAGTGGCCAGCTATATCTTTCACTGTAAGTGCACAGGCCTGCATTACCGAGTGATTTGGCCCTTATTAGAAACTGTAAACATGAGGGGGAAAGGCTTTCTCAGTTCTTGTTTGGATGTCTGCTCAATCTGAACTGCAGACTCATAAATCTTCCCTTGAACTTTCTAAAGGGAAAGTGCACTGCATTATGAGAATGTCAACTCCAAGAAGGAAGACAAGAAGAAATATGAGCCATTCATTCCACGGTATCACGAAGTAATCGTATTACAGGAAGAGAAGAAGGTAAAGTCAATTTGGCTGTTCATAGTACTTAAATAAAATCATTTACTGTGAGAGTGGAACTCATGAATTCCTAGCCCATATGATTAGAAATGAACCCAAATGACTGCAACAGGCAATGTATTAGGAAAGGAAGAAATATTGTTCCCAAAAAGAAAAAGATCAATCTGCAGCTTATCTAAAACACATTTTTTTTCTTTAATCCCCTCAGTGGTTTTCACTGATTTGTATCTGAATGCACAAAGGCAAAACACGGACTTCTTGACATTAATCTGAATGATGGGTTCAGTGTAATTCTACAGCTGCCTCCCTGTTATAGATTTTATTTTACCGAGTGAAGGAATCCCTAATAAACATTGCCTGATTTCTTTTACTTTGGGTATTATAGTATAATCCATCAATTAGAATTGACAATTTACTTTGAGTGTACATCTACATGGAGAAATTAGATCTTGCTTAAAGGGTTTGGTCACTTTCTGGTTTCTGTTGACCAATGTGTATGTAAGATGACTCTATGGCACTTACTAATATAGCCTTTGTTGAAATTCTACACACATTTCTTATATTTCGTAAGTCATGGTCCATTATTTGCCAAGTGTTTTGTACTTTTCACACAGAAGAGGTCTTGTCCATAAAATGGCTGCTGATGGAGGGTCATGTGACCAGGCAAATCAATCAATCCATGTGATGTCTCCTCTGTTCAAACACACTGCACTTTCGCTAAACACCCAACAGAACTAGTACAGATGGCAGGTGCAGTGCATTTGAACAGAGGAGACATCACATGGAGGTGATGCCTCATAATTAGAAAGTCAAAACAGAATTTTAGAAATCTTTGCAAATGTATTAAAAAGGAAAAACAAAATTTTTGCATCGACATAAGCATTCAGACTCTTACTATGACATCAAAAATTTAGCTGTGGGGGCCTCTTATTTCCCTTTATCGTCTTTGAGACGTTTCTACACTGGTGAATTCAGTTGATTGGACAAGATTTGGAAAGATACACCTCTGTCTACATAAGGTCTCACAGCTGGCAATGCATATTGTAGCAAAAACCAAACCACGAGGAGGAAAGAACTGACTGCAGAGCTTAAAGACAGATATGTAAGGCTGAGCAGCATTGGCTTGAATACAGTATGCCTCATGCAAAATTGGTCTCTTAAATGAGAAAGTGCACCGTAAAGAGTGTCCCCAAGGCTACTCAGCTAACCAAGTCAATTTTCTCTTGAAACACCCAGTAGTCTTGTCCTTTTGGAAGGAGAATTTGATTGCATGTCTCTCTGTCCCTCCTCCTCCTTCTCAGAGTTGTATTTTTCCCTCAATATTTGAGTCTTAGGAGACTAAGACTGTTATAAACCAATTTTCAGAGCAATTGGAACATATTTAATTCAAGTAGAAACAATTTGGGTCTAAATCAATTAACTTTTTAAAAATTTGGCAGACACAAAACGAATTTCAGAGCTTGCCACTCCACCAATCTAAGTATTCGGGGAGAAGGGCCTTGGTAAGAGAGGATGACGAATAACCCAATGGTCACTATGGCTAAGCAAGTTAGATCCTGTGTGCAGATGAGATAAACTTTCAAAAGGTCAACCATCAGTGTAGCACTCCACTAAAATGGGCTTTATGCCAGAATGGCCAGAAACAAAGCCTCTTAGTAAAAGACACTTGAAAGCTCACCTGGAGTTGGCAAAAGAGCATCTAAAGGACTCTCCGACAATGATAAACAAGATTCTCTTTTTGGCCTCTGTTCTAAGCATTAAGTCTGGAGGAAACCAAGCACTGCTCATTACTTGAGTGGCTTAGGGACAACTCTGTTAATGTCTTTGAGTGTGGCCCAGCCAGAGCCCAATCAAACCTCTCTGGAGACACCTAAAAATTGTCTGTCCACTGATGGTCCCCATTTAATCTACAGCTTGAGAGGATCCGCAAATAAGAAAATCCCCAAATTCAGGTATGAAAATCTTGTGGCATTATTCTCAAAATGACTGAAGGCTGTTGTCACTGCCAAAGGTGCTTCAACTAAGTTCTGAGTAAAGAGTATAAGGGGCACATTTATTAAGACCGGCATCTCCAGGACTCTCCATAACTTCCATAATTTCTAAACTTAAGACAGCTTCTGAGTGTAACAGCATCCTCGGTGCGACGCTGTCCCCCTGTTCGCCGCCACGGTTCCGGGCGCCTTGCTCACCTGTGATCATGATCTGTGCTTCCCTGTCTCTGCTGCTGCTCAGGAGATTCTGCTCCGCAGCTTCCAGTCTACCTGAACGCTGCTTGTGCTCGGCTGCTGTACGCATCGCTCCTTGGGCGGGGCTGTGTTGTGTCAGGTGATTCCATTGACTTACCCTGGCTCTCCTGGAGGTATTTAAGTGGCTCAGCCCTCTACTCAAGCGCCTCAGAGTCAAGGTCCTATCCTGTGTAATTGAGCTTGTTACCACTTGTGTTCCTGACTACGTGCCTCGTTCCTAGACTACGCTCTTCGTCTGATCCCTACCTGCTTGCATCGCTCCTCCTGTTGCTGACCTAGATTGTCTAACTTAGTTCCTATGCCGTCTGCCCTGATCCATTGCTTGTCTTGACTATGTCTCTGCCTCATCCTCCAGTTCCTGTTTTTGTTGCTCCTGGTAACGACCCTGCCTGTCTAACCATGCCTTTACTGTCGATACCTTTGCAGGTACCTCCTGGTTCGCCTGGACCAGCTGCTACTGACTCTGCGACTGCCCTGGAGTGGTACATGGCAACTACCCTAATGGCAAAGTCTATCCTCACCATCAGAGGCTCTAGCGAAAACCAGGTAGCTGCTTAGTCACGCCCCTCCAGGGAACAGCCAGTCCATAGCACAGTGGGCTCATATCCGCTACCCGTGACACCGAGCTGTCTTACATTTAGACCATCTTCTACGCCTAAAACAGGCCCGCCCCCTTCCCCACCCATGCCCACAATTTTAGACCCCGCGTGAGCACGGAGAAGTCTCAGATAGTGGTGCTCCCAACTGCGAATAATTTAGACGTGTTTCAGATTAATAAATGACCCCTAAATACTTATGTCAATGCAAGATTTTAGTTTTTCCTTTTTGATACGTTAACAATGATTACATTATCTTTGCACTTTCTGATTGTGGGGTATTATACATATCATGGGGAAATACTTTCTGAATGCATTGTATGTTTTTTTCCCTGCATCATACTACTACATGAGGTGAAAACTGCTGCCAGAATTCCTATCACCAGGTTCAGACTCTAGATACTGCTGGTAGATTCCAGTTCCGAAGCCTATTGAATTGTTAAATGCACTGCTGGTACAGAATACACATGTTAACTTGTGATCAGTACTAAATAATCAATGTAGTACTGTATTTACAGAACTGAGAAATGCTTTATTAAGATTAACTCTATATGTGAACTGTAAAATAGTGTCTGAAGGTAGACATTGTCCCTCACTTTTAAGTAATAGTTCTGGTACCTATAGCCTGCATATAGGAAGGGTTGATTGCAAGCACCCATATTCAATTTTAATCTTTAAAGGTATTACATTGTGAATATCAAGTTCATGCACAGAGTACAGCCACCCCTTGGTCACCATTCCTGTGATGGTTGAAGACACCAGGAAAAGTGCTAATGGACTGCCATCCTGCAGGTGAAGGAGGTGCCAGCCAGTGGAGGCTATTATAGTTGCCCTGTGTTCGACTTGACAGTGGATGTTGTGGCACTAGAAACATTGTGCCACAATGCCTTTAGGTGTCCTTAAAAAAAGTGTGTGTTTAGTGCCTCTGGTGTGCAGTGAGTGCAAACGGCAGAAATCTAGGCCTGGGAAGCAACAGGAAGCCCACTGGTGGACTGTAGAAAAGGGGGGCTTGCTGTGGAGATAACTGAGGAACTGTGCCTGTATGAATGCTCCTCCTGCAAGTTAGAAATGGTGCAAGATCATTCTGGATATAGATTGTGACTTATCCATCTCAGACAACTGTGGAGACATCTGGGAATTGACATATAAGAGACTAGTGCAAACCCCTCAAAAACGACCTAAGCTGGGCACGTTGTGGTAGTGGGCATTCTCCCTGAAAAACATAGTGGTACTGAAGGTTTTGGTTCTGTTTTTGTTCTGCTGTTAGAGAGAAAGTACCCAACAAATATGAAGCAATTGTATATCTTCTAGAGCCTGTATCCATTATGTTTGTGCACCACTTAAAGTTATAGTAGTAGTGCCTATGTGTGAGAAAATCTTTCTGCCACATTGCAGCAAACAATACACCTCTTTCTCGTGCACAAAATATGCCACCCTTTATATACCTTTGTGCCGCAATCTGTGACAGATATATACCAGAAAATAGCATGTATCACTTAGTCAATGACCCCCCCCAAGTTTTTTAGGCTGTATTATAATACCAGAGAACACAGAATATTACAACACACTAGATGCAAAATGTATATATAAACTAATACCACATTTGAATTGATAAATATGAGGTTCTTAGCAAAAAATATCTGTGCCCAACCACCACGGCAAGCTGACCTTAGTCCAGGCAGGGACCTACTCTATTTAATACCCATCTCTAGGCCAGTGGATATCTACTTACAGGAGAGCAGACCCAACACATATATTGTATTGCTTTATGGTGTTTGGTCATTACTAGTTAATACAGTATTCGAGTTTGTCTGTTTTCTGTGCTCGTGGTATGTTCTGGTGTTCTCTCGACCCCCTTAAAACACTGATGGCGAACCTTTTTTAGAGACCGAGTGCCCAAACTGCAACCCAAAACCCACTTATTTATTGCAAAGTGCCAACACAGCAATTTTACCTGGATACTACAGTCCAGTTTAGTATTTCTATACTACTTTATCATTTATCTATAATAGCCTGCCTACATTCAATGCACTGCCCATGCCGTTCATAGTGCGCCCTGCACATATTGGCATATTGGTACTTTTTCCAGGGTGCGGGTGCCCACAGAGAGGGCTCTGAGTGCACCCGGTCCATAGGTTCGCCACCACTGCCCTAGAACATGACAGGTTCTTAGGAAATATATTTTGTCCAAAAATATCTGTGTCCACCGACCACGGCAATGTGACCTCAGTCCAAGTGAGAAGCTGCTCTATTTAATACCTATTTCATGCCCGTGGCATCTAAATTGGTTTTATAATACCAACAATATAATTCTACCTTTTGATCATGTATGCATAGTGATTTCATTAACACCAAGATGTTTTTTATTGCTTCTCTGTTGGGGAGATCTGTGGCTTATGTATTTAGACCCTTAGGAGAGGTTCTGGAGTAAAAATTCACATGTTTAATTCTTAAAAAGATAGGCAAGCATTACATTGAGAGTTTTTTTTTTTTTTTTAAGTGTTGCAGGGTTACTCCCGACCTTGAGTTATAGTTATGGTATTCCAAAGACGTACTACAACTTGTGTACAACCAAATATTGCCATGTAACCTGATCAAATATTGATGACATATCCTGAAGATAGGTCATCAATATATATGGTGGCAAAAGCCCTTTAAAGTCATATTGCTGCAGAAAAAGATCTTTAAATATGTATAATATTTTCATATTTCTCCCATACCTTTGCTCTGGCTTAAACTTAAACTTCAATTACATGGCATGCAGATTTATTGCTATATTATGAGGAATTAATATCAAAATAATTATGAGGAAAATAAAACATTCTTTTGCCAAAGTTATCACAATGGCAGCAGCAATGTTGTCTGTTGAGTCCTTAGCTTACAGAGTGGGCAAAAGTGGCTGTTGCCTTAGGGCTTTCAACATTTAAGGAACACTGCCATAAACTGCCCAATATGATTACTGTTGTACCATGCATCCTGGACTGAGTACATTCAATATGAAAAGGCTCTTGTGTTTGGAGTGGTATTAAGCTATTATCTGCTTTCTGTCTTCCAAAAAAGGCTACTAAAAGTTGGATGTGTTAAATAGGACATCATATACATAGCCATTACAAAAGGTGAATACTAATAACACAAATGCTACAGAAATCTTCATTAGCCATAGTTAATATTGTCCTAGGTGATATAAAAGATCTAATAAAGGCCATCACCACCTTCTCAAATATGTTTTTTTTTCCTTACAAAGTCTCATATTCCACTAACTTGTGACAAAAAATACAATTTTACTTGAACTCGCCATGCCCCTCACGGAATACCTTGGGGTGTCTTCTTTCCAAAATGGGGTCACTTGTGGGGTATTTATACTGCCCTGGCATTTTAGGGGCCCTAAAGCGTGAGAAGAAGTCTGGAATCCAAATGTCTAAAAATGCCCTCCTAAAAGGTACTCATTGGAATTTGGGCCCCTTTGCGCATCTAGGCTGCAAAAAAGTGTCACACGTGGTATCGCCGTACTCAGGAGAAGTAGGGCAATGTGTTTTGGGGTGTATTTTTACATATACCCATCCTGTGTGTGAGAAATATCTCTGTAAATGACAACTTTTTCCATTTTTTTTATACAAAGTTGTTAATTTACAGAGATATTTCTCTCACCCAGCATGGGTATATGTAAAAATACACCCCAAAACACATTGCCCTACTTCTTCTGAGTACGGCGATACCACATGTGTGACACATTTTGCAGCCAAGATGTGCAAAGGGGCCCAAATTCCAATGAGTACCTTTAGGATTTCACAGGGCATTTTTTCGCATTTGGATTCCGTGAGGGGTATGGTGAGTTCATTGTAAGATTTTATTTTTGGGCACAAGTTAGTGGAATATGAGACTTTGTAAGAAAAAAAAAAAAAAATTTCCGCTAACGTGACAAAAAGTAGCTAACTAACTGGCGGTGATAGGGGACCCTTAGGCCCCATTCACACGTACGCAATTCTGTTCCGCATTTTGCGGAACGGAATTGCGGACCCATTCATTTCTATGGGGACAGACTTTGTCCCGCTCGGATCCGGAATTACGGATCTGCACTTCTGGCTCCGCACTTCCGTTCTGCAAAAATATAGAACATGTCCTATTCTTGTCCGCAATTGCGGACAAGAAAAGGCATTTTCTATATAGTTCTGGCAATGTGCGGATCCGCAAAATGCGGAAAGCACATTGCCGGTGTCTGTGTTTCGCGGATCCGCAAAACACATACGGACGTCTGAATGAAGCTTTACAGGGGGGTGATCAGTGACAGGGGGGTGATCAGGGAGTCTATATGGGGTGATCAGGGGTTAATAAGGGGTTAATAACTGACAGGGGGGGGGTGTAGTGTAGTGTGGTGATTGGTGCTACTTACAGTGTCCTCTGGTGGTCGATCCAAGCAAAAGGGACCACCAGAGGACCAGGTAGCAGGTTTAACAAAACAGCGTCTAATATACCTTTTTGATGCGATTATTTTAACATCTACAGCCTGCTAGCGAATGATCATCGATGACAGGCTGTAGTATAACTTCAGAGCAGCGCGCCGCTGTGAACGCATGCGCGCGTGCATTCACAGGAAATCACGGGTCTCACGAGATGACGCCTTTTGGCGTTAGTGTGACCTGAGAGAGCCGCCGCACTGACGCTTTTCGGCGTTAGTGTGACGGCAAGCGGTTAATGAACCAATTGAAGAAAACATGGACCCATCATCTATATGACCTGCTTTAAAAAAATATGATAATGACAATATATGTAATACTGTACATGCACTGCGAAATGTCTCCTTGTTTAAGCACAAAGGGGTTCATTTACGATCAGAAATACGCCTATATTAGGTTATTTGTCCTACAATCTTCGAGTTTTTCCCGCTCACCCCAGGTCTAAAAAATAGGGCATGGGCGGAGAATGAGACGACGGGCAGGCCCACCTCATTCATCATTTTCTACGTCTGTGTCATGGAACCATGAACCAGACGTACAACAAGAGATAAGTGGAAAATAAGAAGGTTTTATTGAAGAGCAAGCCGTAAGCAAAGTCCAAACGGATGGCTAAACCGAAGCAGGGTCTTGCGGAGACAGAGGTCAGGAACCAGAAGGGTAGTCAGACGAAGCCAGGATCAGGAACCAACGGGGTAGTCAGACGGAGCCGGAATCAGGAACCAACGGGGTAGTCAGACGAGGCCAGGATCAGGAACCAGAAGCAGCAGCAGTCTTGGAAGCATGTGAACACAGGAGGACCAAGCAAGGAACTGAAGCCACAGACCTCCTATATATATGAGCTAGGCATCCAGCTCCTCCCAGTGGGAAGGAGGAGCCGCAGGGTGGGAGGCTACAAGAGAACCCAGAAACCAAGATGGCCGCCAGCACATGTCAAACGAAGGGAACAGCAAGGAGGTAAGACCATGACAGTACCTCCCCCTCAAGGGCCCCTCCTCCGCGGAGTAAGGAACGGTTTCTGAGGGAAGCGTGCATGGAAGGCTCGGAGCAAGACAGGAGCATGGACATCTGCGGAGGGAACCCAGGAACGCTCCTCTGGACCATAACCACGCCAATGGACCAAAAACTGCACCCGGCCGCGGACCAGGCGTGAGTCCAGGATATTGCTCACCTCATACTCCTCACGATTGCCCACTTGGACCGGACGAGGCCGAGGAATCGAGGAAGTGAAACGATTACACACCAGTGGCTTCAACAGGGAGACATGAAACACGTTGGAGATCCGCATGCCAGGAGGAAGCGCAAGGGCATAGGCTACCGGGTTTACCCTGCGAAGCACTCGGAAGGGACCAACAAAGCGAGGCGCCAGCTTGGGAGTGGGCACTCGAAGGTTGAGGTTGCGGGTGGACAACCATACGCGGTCTCCGACCTGGTAGGAAGGAGCGGGCGCTCGTCTGCGATCAGCCTGGAGTTTCTGGCGCTGCGCAGAGACCTCAAGGGACCTCTGGATCTGTACCCAAGAAGCACGTAGGACGGAAAGGTGATCCTCCACAGCCGGAATATCCTGGGGAGAGAATACCTCCGGTAACACGGCAGGTTGGAACCCATAATTGGCCATGAAGGGAGACGTCCCAGAGGAAGAGTTCACCGCCGTGTTCCTGGCAAACTCAGCCCAAGGCAGGAGGTCAACCCAATTGTCTTGGTGATCGGAGACATAGCAACGAAGGAATTGCTCCAAGGCCTGATTGGATCGTTCTGCGGCCCCATTGGACTGAGGGTGGTAGGCCGAGGAGAAAGAGAGATGAATCCCCAACTGGGAGCAAAAGGCGCGCCAGAACCTGGACACAAACTGACTCCCCCGATCCGACACAATCTCCTTGGGCAAACCGTGCAACCGGAAGACCTCCCTGGCAAAAATCGAGGCCAACTCTTGTGCAGAGGGTAACTTCTTGAGAGGAACACAGTGGCACATTTTGGAAAACCGATCCACTATCATGAGAATGACCGTATGGCCTCGGGATGCAGGGAGGTCCACAATGAAATCCATCCCCAGGTGTGACCATGGACGCTCCCCGGTGGCTATGGGTTGCAAAAGGCCCAACGGAAGGTGCCGAGGGGACTTACTCTGGGCACAAACGGAGCATGCCGCTACATATGCGGCGATGTCGGAACGTAGGGAAGGCCACCAGAACAGACGTGAAACAGCCCAGGACAGCTGATTCTTTCCAGGATGCCCCGCGGCCTTGGAGTTATGGTAGGTTCGCAACAACCGAGTGCGCAACTCCTCAGGCACAAAACACCTGCCGTTGGGTCTCCCAGAGGGAGCACCAGATTGAGCCGCCAAAATCTGCTCACCCAGGGGAGAGGTCAGGCTGGTGCGAATGGCGGCCAGGATCTGATTCGGAGGTATGACCGAAGTCGGAATCGACTCCTCCCCGGACAACTCGGAGTACTGCCGTGATAAGGCATCCGCTCTGATGTTCTTGGAACCGGGTAGGTAGGAGACCACGTAATTAAAACGTGACAAGAACAGAGCCCATCTGGCCTGACGTGGTGTCAATCTCTTGGCCTCAGAGAGGTAGGTCAGATTCTTGTGGTCCGTCAGGGTGAGAACCGGAACCACCGAGCCCTCGAGCAAGTGCCTCCATTCTTTAAGGGCCTGCACGATGGCCAATAACTCCCTGTCACCAATCTGATAGTTGCACTCCGCGGAAGACAGTTTCCGGGAGTAAAACCTACAAGGAAGCAGAGGACCCTCCGGTGTTCTACGCTGAGACAGGAGGGCGCCTACTCCCGTCTCAGACGCGTCCACCTCAAGGACAAACGGCAACCCAGGGTTGGGATGCGACAGAATCGGAGCCGACGCAAAGGCGGACTTTAGAGCCTCAAAAGCTCGGATGGCCTCGGGCGGCCAGACCTGGGGATTGCTGCCCTTCCTGGTCAGATCCGTGAGAGGCTTGGCTAGCATGGAAAAGTCCCTGATGAACTTCCGATAATAATTGGCGAAGCCCAAAAAGCGCTGCAGGGCACGAAGACCACTGGGCTGGGGCCACTGTAAGACAGCCGAAACCTTCTCAGGATCCATGGAGAACCCCTCAGCGGAAATGATGTAACCTAAGAAGGTTACCTGGGACCGGTGAAATTCGCATTTCTCAAGCTTACCGAACAGCTTGTTCTCTCGTAACCGTTGCAACACTCGTCTGACATCCAGAACGTGGGCCTCCATGGATTCAGAATATACCAAGATGTCATCCAAATAGACCACCACACACTGCTGCAACAGGTCACGGAAAACATCGTTGATGAATTCCTGGAAGACTGCGGGCGCGTTGCACAACCCAAAGGGCATAACCAAGGATTCATAATGACCGGTCCTGGTGTTAAACGCGGTCTTCCACTCATCGCCCGCCTTGATCCTTACCAGGTTATATGCCGCCCTCAAGTCGAGTTTGGTAAAGACCGTGGCCCCTTTGAGGCGATCGAACAGCTCGGAAATCAAGGGTATCGGGTAAGCTTTCTTTATCGTGATGCGATTGAGACCCCTGTAATCGATGCAAGGCCTCAATTCACCGCCCTTCTTTTCCACAAAGAAAAATCCAGCCCCTGCCGGGGACGAGGATTTGCGAATGTGTCCGCGTGAAAGCGCCTCCCTCACGTACTCCTCCATGGCCTCATTCTCCGCTACCGACAGTGGATAGACTTTGCCACGAGGAGGAACGGCACCAGATTGTAACTCTATGGCACAATAGTATGGGCGGTGCGGAGGTAGGGCAACCGCACGCACCTTATCGAATACATCCCGGTACTCCTCGTATTCAGGAGGCAACAGAGTCCGAGGAAGTACTCAGCAACTTGACAGGCCCATGGATGCAACTAGCCCCACACTGCGGTGACCACGAGAGGATCTCGGCCGATTTCCAATCGAAAGTCGGATTATGCTTCTGGAGCCAGGGGTACCCCAAGACCACCGAGTAGTGTGGAGACGAAATAACCTGGAGACAGACCGACTCTCTGTGAACGGCACCAATGGCCATCCCCACTGGAAGGGTCTCATGAGTCACGTGTGGCGGCAGAAGGGGTCTGCCGTCTATCGCCTCAAGAGCCAGTGGGGAACCTCGAGGCTGCAGAGGAATGGAATTGGCGGCAGCGAACACACTATCAATGAACAAACCACCAGCACCAGAGTCCACCAACGCCTGGGTCGTCACCGAGCCCCCGACCCAGGAGAGGACAACAGTAATCAGTGGTTTGTCAACACGGGAAACCGGGGACGAGGAGACTCCACCCAAGATCTGCCCCCGACAGGATCTCAGGTGCGAGCGTTTCCCGGACGGTTCGGGCATGCCAACCGAAAATGCCCACCGAGACCACAGTACATGCATCGGCCCTCGCGTCTCCGGAGTACCCTCTCCCCCTCGGACAGGCGAGCAAACCCCAGCTGCATGGGTTCACCCCCAGACAAGTCATCCCCAGGAGGCGTGGGAGGAGAGGGAGGCACGGGTGGGACAGCAAACGTAGGCGCCAATCTGTTAGAAGGCCTCCGCAGGCTCTCCTTAAAGGAAGGTCTCTCCCTGAGTCTGGTGTCAATCAAAATCAGGAAAGAAATAAGAGACTCGAGCTCCACTGGTAGGTCCTTAGCTGCAACCTCATCCTTCAAGGCATCCGAGAGGCCATGAGAGAAAGCAGCGACCAGAGCCTCATTATTCCAGCCCACCTCTGCTGCCAGGGTACGAAACTCAATGGCGTATTCAGCTACGGATCGTGAACCCTGTCTGATGGACATAAGGAGCTTCGCAGCAGAGGCAGCACGAGCCGGCACATCGAATACCTTCCGAAGAGAAGCAACAAAACCGGAAAACTCGGCAACCACCGGATTGTTGTTCTCCCATAAAGGGCTGGCCCAGGCCAAGGCCTTGTCCGAGAGCAGCGAGATCAAGAAGCCCACCTTTGATCTCTCAGTAGGAAAGGCATGTGGCAGCAACTCGAAATAAATGCCCACCTGGTTAAGGAAACCTCGGCACTGAGTTGGCTCTCCCCCAAAGCGCTGTGGAAGGGGGGCAGAACCGGTCATACCCTGAAACACCACAGGCGCAGCAACAGGTGTCAGGGTAGACTCTGGCGCAACAACCGGAGCGGCAGTAGGAGCGGGCCCAGGAGCGACAACCGACCCATCGGCAACGGAAGCTAAATGAGCCGTGCGTTCAAGCAGGGTTTGCAACGCCACAGCGAACCGACCCAACAGGTGATCCTGCTGATCAAGTCTGGCAACCAGCGTAGGTAGCGAGGGTGGCCCTGTACCGTCAGAATTCATGGCTTGGTCCTAATGTCATGGAACCATGAACCAGACGTACAACAAGAGATAAGTGGAAAATAAGAAGGTTTTATTGAAGAGCAAGCCGTAAGCAAAGTCCAAACGGATGGCTAAACCGAAGCAGGGTCTTGCGGAGACAGAGGTCAGGAACCAGAAGGGTAGTCAGACGAAGCCAGGATCAGGAACCAACGGGGTAGTCAGACGGAGCCGGAATCAGGAACCAACGGGGTAGTCAGACGAGGCCAGGATCAGGAACCAGAAGCAGCAGCAGTCTTGGAAGCATGTGAACACAGGAGGACCAAGCAAGGAACTGAAGCCACAGACCTCCTATATATATGAGCTAGGCATCCAGCTCCTCCCAGTGGGAAGGAGGAGCCGCAGGGTGGGA
Organism: Bufo gargarizans; assembly: GCF_014858855.1. NCBI lineage: Eukaryota > Metazoa > Chordata > Amphibia > Anura > Bufonidae > Bufo > Bufo gargarizans. The sequence continues at coordinate 242,202,112 of NC_058080.1, read as the reverse complement.
GGCTACAAGAGAACCCAGAAACCAAGATGGCCGCCAGCACATGTCAAACGAAGGGAACAGCAAGGAGGTAAGACCATGACAGTCTGTTTTAGGCGTAGAAAATGGTCTAAATGTAAGCCAATAAGGAAGCTGGCATAGATTTAGAATGGAGCTGGATGCGCCAAAGGTATGTAGAGGCCGGCGCCTCTTCACAACTCTGGCAGATCCACCGCCATCACAGGGAGCCTAGTAAATAACCCCCCAAATCTTAAAAAAACAATAGACTATTACATAATGTCATCCTTTATCTTCAAAACTTATGACCAGATCATATCCTCAGATATATAAATGCCCCTCTATCTCTGACAAGAGCCAGTGTATTCTATTACACTGTCAGACACTGAACGCGCGCACATTTTGCCATCTGTCCCATTGCGTATATTATTGAGCCTTGCCTATATTTCTCAGGAGCAGACTGCTTTCATACTGAGGTTGGACAGTGACTCACACTACCTTCTGTATAGAGATGAGCAAATCTTTAAAATTATCTTACAACCACACTGTCAGGTTTCCAGATGCAGATTTGGACGCCAAAATCGGGAGTGGATCATAAAAGAAGAGATATAAAATTACCGTACATGCAGAAACCTGACTATGTGGCCGTGCCCTAATACTCCAGATTTTACCACCTCTAACTCTGTTCATAGGCTAAGGCTACTTTCACACTAGCGTTAAAGTTTTCCAGTATTGAGATCAGTCGTAGGGGCTCAATACTGGAAAAAAAGCTTCAGTTTTGTCCCCATTCATCGTCAATGGGGACAAAACTGAACTGAACAGAACGAGATGCTCTAAAATGTATTGACTTCCATTTAGTTGCATTCCCATGTCCGAGAGCAAACTGCAACATGTATCTTGCTTTCCGTCCTGGGGATGCAGAGCCAAATGGATCCGTCCCCACTGACTTGCATTGGGGTCATGACGGATCTCTGCCACAATAGAAAACTGATTCACCCCCCCACTGACTTTCAATGGAGTTCATGACGGATCCATCTTGACAATGTTAAAGATAATACAACCGGTTACGTTCAAATGGATGCAGATGGTTGTATTGTCAGTAACAGAAGCGTTTTTTGCTGAACCCTGCCGGATCCAGAAACACTAGTGTGAAAGTAGCCTAAGACACTGTGAAGTAATGCACTAATGTCAACTGTACTAAACGGAGATTACGCATTGGTAGGTGTAATACTGTGTTCTATGTCATTTGCCTGATTTCCTTCTCACAAGTCCTTGCGTGTCAGATTTTAACGTATTTAACAAATTACCACTAGGTGGCAGCAGATTCTTTGAAAAGTAATTCCGAGGACGCAGGCATCATTTATTGTCTATATTCTGTGGGCGAAATAGTTTAATTCATCAAGACAGGAACAAAATCTATTTTTAAAGGAAAACTGACAAATACAAATTGCATTATGTCCAGAACAACCTATCTCCAAAAAAGTATAATCACAATATGATGATAAAATAATCTGACATTGTCTACTGCTATATGGTGTACAAAAAGAAAAGTTTCCTATGGGGTTTTTACTTTATTGTTCCAAACAAGCGTATGAAATCTAAGATATGTAATATATATATATATATATATGTGTGAATAAAGTATTTTATTTGTTGTCACATTTCTGGAGTGCTGCCCGCTTTTTACATTTTATATAATATATATATATATATATATATATATACATGAAACTGCTCCACTGCAAAATGTCACTCATTAAGTTACAAAGGCCATTTCATCACAGACCGATCCCTTTCTTTTAAGAGCTATCTGGTAAACATCTGAATTTCCAAGGAGAATATCTGGCCATAATAGGTAGATGGCCAGATTTATCACAATGGTTGATGCTGGATGGTAAATTTGGTGCATCTTGAGACACTTTTGCCTAACTTTATACCACCTATTAATTAGTTAGCGCCAGAATTTTGTTGCAATGTTTTTGTGCATTAGTGGTTTATCTTAAGCTGCACTCTTTCCCACTAAGCAAGGCCTCCTTATTAAGCGAAGTGCAAAAAATAATTAAGAAACATAATATAATGTATGTAGTGATGTACCCAGGTTTCCAGACGGATTTCTCGTGCACTTAGCATAGTAAATCTCCCTAAATGTTATATAGTTGCACAGTATGGTTGAAAAAGACATGGGGTAGGAGAAGGGATTTGGCTAATATTTAGAAAATGTTTATCCTATTGATCCAGGGGAAGTTAAAACATCCACAAGACTAACCTGTCTGCTCTAGAAAGGAAAATATTCCCTCCTGATCCTGGTTGTGATCAGACTGGATCAACATTCAGAACCAAAATCCTATACATTTCCTAAAGCGTTAATGTTATTTTGTTCTAAGAAATAGTCTAAGGCTGCTTTCGGGCTCGAGGAAATCAGACATTGACTATAATGTCAGGGTTCAGGTGCTGATCTACACTCCGAAAGCGCCCAGATGTGAAAGTAAACATGAATAAGCCCTTAGTCTTCTTGAAGCCATCAACAATTACTGCTGTGATCAGATCCCGGGGTGACTTTTCCACGCATTCACAGCTCTTATGGTGACGAAGCCTTGGAGATGTAACTTTTTTTCCTCCAGACAGAGGCGTTGCCCCTTGCTGGGATTGTACATGCACATGGAACAACTTTTTACCGTATTTTTTGTGTGAGCCACTTCTTAAGACCGCATATATTTAATTATTTCAATTCCACGGCCTCCATGGAGAATCATTATTTCTGGGCAACAGATCACAGTTTACACAGGACAATCTACTGCACAGAAATGATGATTTTGGTGTCTGCATTAATGATGCTTTCCCCCAGTAATTGAGAGTTTGCACAGTGCAATAATCAGGAATGAGGGTTCCTAGAAACGCTCCATCCCGATAACTGCCTGATTGTTGGTCTGTGTAAAGAGGCCTTAAGGCCCTTCAAGCTTCTTATCAGTTTAGTTTAGCTTTCAAGGGCGGGATGTCTACCTATAATTTAGGTCGGTAGGTAGAAAGAATATGCAGCGGCACTCACCGGTAGCGTTCAAACAGCTTTATTCAGCCACGATCAGGCAGGGGGTGGACAAGTCAAACACGCAGTGACAGCGGCGGCCGTTTCGCGCTAATTGCGCTTCATCAGGCTGTGCTTCAATGCGCATATGTGTCCGCACTTCCTTTAACCTCTAGTGCAGGCCGACGTCATGCAAATGGACGAATCAGGCCGCACATAGGTGAAAGGGGTTGCGCTTAACAACTAAAAACAGGGGATTGGCTCAGTGACGGAGCCTTTGTCCAAGTACGTGGACTGGCTCCTGAGACCTGTGCTCACCAGTGCTCCTGCATACCTCAAAGATACTAATGAGTTTTTGACAGCTATCAAAGAGCTACATTGGCAGGGTGGGTACCAATTGGTATCCCTCGATGTGGAGAGCCTCTACACCCGCATCCCACACGATGCGGGGGTGGAGGCGATCCTTGACATCGTGGCCAATTTGGGCAAGAGTCAGATGTATTGCAGTTTCATTGGCGAGGCATTAGAGTTTATATTAACCAACAATGTGTTTCAGTTTGGGGCGGATTGGTACAAACAAAAGGTTGGCACGGCCATGGGGACCCCCGTCTCCTGTACATTCGCTAATATGTACCTTGCTAGATTTGAGGATAGGTACATTTACTCCATCACGAACCCGTATGTATCCAAACTGAAAACTTATCTACGGTTCGTAGATGACGTATTCATAGTGTGGGAGGGTACTGAAAGCGAGTGTAGGGAGTTCGTAGGTTTCCTAAATGGTAATGATATGGGTATGACGTTTACCCTCAATTTCGGAGGTTCCAGATTGGAGTTCTTGGATGTGGCTGTCGTGGTGGAAGGCGACGAGTTGGTCACGGAGGGCTTTCGTAAGCCCACGGCGACCAACTCCTTGCTCCGCCATGACAGCTTCCATCCTCCCTGCGTGAAGAGAGCTGTACCTTACGGACAATTTGTCAGACTAAGGCGCATTAACAGTAAAAATAGCAGTTATTGCAGGCAGGCAGAAGAACTAAAAAAACGCCTCATGGAGAGAGGGTATCCTGAAGAACCATTGGAGGAGGACATGAGGAAGGTTGAGAAGGATTTCTCCCAAGACAGTTTACTTAGGAGGGTCAACTACGAAAATAAACAAAGGGACGCAGATTTCAGGAGGTTTGCATTTTCATTTAAATATAGTCCCATGGCAGAGCGCATCCGCTCCGTTATTTTTAAAAATTGGGACGTATTGAGGAGAGATGCAAGCCTGTGCGAACTCACTGAACAGAAACCACTGATTTCCTTTAGAAGGGCGCATACCATAAAAGACAGACTAGTCAGAAGCAGGTTTAAGCCCAACAGGAACGAGAATTGGCTTAACAGCAATTTACCTAAAGGGAATTTCAAGTGTGGCAACTGATCGTTTTGCAATCATAACTCCCGGAAGAAATCCATTGGATTTGCAGGTATCCAACATAAAGTGAACACCTTTATTAATTGCAGGAGCACATACGTAGTGTATCTGCTATTGTGCCCCTGCGGTCGATTTTATATCGGCAAAACTATCAGGTGCCTGTTTGAAAGGTTTAGGGAACACCTGAATTCAATAAGAACAGGAAAGGGGTGCCCCAGATTCATCCAACATGTCAAAGAGGCCCATAATGGGGATACCAGTTGCATTTCATTCTCCGGTTTAGAAACAGTACCCACTCCTCCACAGGGAGGAGATAGACACCGCCTCCTCCTGCAGAGGGAAGCCCGGCGGATCCTGCGCACACAAGCTTTGGGAGAGCTTGGATTGAATGATAGAAACGACCTCAGCCCTTTCCTGTAATCAAAAATTCTTGATTTCACATTCATATGTGTCCTACTTACTTGTGTGTTTGTGTCTGGTGTTTTGCTGATATGTTGCAAATTTGTTGCACTTGTCCATGTTTTTAGTTGTTAAGCGCAACCCCTTTCACCTATGTGCGGCCTGATTCGTCCATTTGCATGACGTCGGCCTGCACTAGAGGTTAAAGGAAGTGCGGACACATATGCGCATTGAAGCACAGCCTGATGAAGCGCAATTAGCGCGAAACGGCCGCCGCTGTCACTGCGTGTTTGACTTGTCCACCCCCTGCCTGATCGTGGCTGAATAAAGCTGTTTGAACGCTACCGGTAAGTGCCGCTGCATATTCTTTCTACCTACCGACCATTATTATATCCTACTCACTGTTTGCAGCAGTGCACCGCCGAGCGCTCCTTTCCTCGCTGGCCTTGGAACGGTTGTGATTACACTGACTGTGTGCTTGTTTGACTGTGCCGCCCCCCCCCCCCCGCTCTTCTTTGTGTGGAATCTACCTATAATTTAATTTACTGTAAATGCGGTACAAATGAAGCAGGCACCAAACAAATGTTGGACACATTACATCTGTCCTTTTTGCAAGGACTGTCGATCTACGCAAATCACATAGGTGCGTTATGATAACTATGCAGTGCACCATGCCAATCAAGCTGGCGCTTGCTTCATCTGTAGGCTATACGTTCTTGTGTGGGTCGAAACCCTTTCTCTGAAAGACAAATGCCCTGCTTCCCTTCTCAAAACCATCCAGTAATATCATAGTCCGCTCTGCCAGAAATATATACTCCCTCCACTTGTAGCTTGCACCTAAGGTTGATATGGCATTACACAGCTGGGGGTGTACGTACTGTAGGATCAAAGGAGAGAGTAAGGGCTCATAGATGTACAATATAAGCACATATATGGAGGTATGCATGCATATACACATAGTTGTCTCAGTGTATATAGCGTATATAAGTACCACACATATGAACTGGTAACTCTTCCACCCTCTTCAAGTCGGCCAATTATCTAAGCTTTTTACACAATGTAGAATTGATAAAGTAAGTAACATGGTGATCCAACACTGGTTTCTGGTTCCATCATTGTTGGGATGCTGTCACTTTTATCAGTATACCAGCAGCAGGGCTGGTGCAAGAATTTTTGCCACCCTAGGCAAAAGCTAATTTTGCCACCCCCCTTGACTCTGCCCATTGACCACGCCCTTTGACCTACCCACAGACCCCCCATCAGACATCAGATCAGCCCAAAGACCCCCACTCAGCCCCCTTCATACCTCAGATCAGCCAAAGACCCCCACTCGGCCCCCATTCAGACCTCAGATAAGCCCCCCATCAAAACTTAAATAATCGTGGCAGGCAGAACTAACTATATACTATAATACTTAGCTAGAAAGCTGCGGCTCCTCTTCCTCGCGCTCCCGTCTTCCCGCAGGTGCTGCACAGGATAGTGCATCGCTCAGGAGAATAGTGCAGCGCCAGGGAGCTGGGACAGTGTAAGTTTAAAGGGGCGGAGCTGGCTGCACAGGCGTGCCTGTTGGGTCTGGACCGGGATCACCCCATCAGACATGTCACCCGGTGCGGCCCACACCCGCTGCACCGCCCTCGCAGTGCCACTGCTAGTAGCAGTCTGCTACTGTGACTTCTATTGCATCTAGGCTCCAGAGCGTCGGCGCCCCCAGCAAGAGTGCGCTCTATGCGGTGGCCTACTCTGCTTATGGGTGACCAGCAGGGGTAACGTAGCTAACGTTTATCGGGTCACTGTTGGGAGACTGTTCCTGGAAGTTGGGACTTTGGTTGGCAACTTGGCATCCATTAAATGAGACAGTCTATTTTGAATTATGGGTACAATATGGCTTTCACTTTTATGCTAGAAAAGTGGTTTCCTCTCTCATTGATTTCAGTATGTTAGAAGACAAAGCTGATGTGTCAACCAACTGCCAATTAACAATACCCTTTCCCTAAAAATAGGGGTGTTGGAACCGCGCTGCTCGAGGCTATGTAGTCCGTTTTTCCAGTGGATATAGCAGGGCACCCGCGTCTCTCCTCTTCACCTAAAGTGGATCCAATCCTTCACAGACCGCCTCCTCTACAGGGTCAAGAAGATTACGCAAGATAGTGAAGTACCCTCTATTACGTTGGTTTAAAAGGTTTTATTGTACTCACAAGAGTTTGCAGAAAATAGGCATAAAACACAAAAAGAACCGTCACGTTCCTGCCCGACCCGGGTTTCGCTCGCTGGCTTCCTCAGGGGCGACAACTGCGCATGTCTGCAGTCAGGCCCTTTAAATAGTCCGGCCTCTCATGTTACAAGTGCCGAAAACGGCCCAAAACACATTCACATTTTCATGTCTACTATTGCAAGTCAAACAAACTCAATAAATAATAAAAGCATCCTACAGACGTGGACAAAATTGTTGGTACCCTTTGGTCAATGAAAGAAAAAGTCACAATGGTCACAGAAATAACTTTAATCTGACAAAAGTAATAATAAATTAAAATTCTATAAATGTTAACCAATGAAAGTCAGACATTGTTTTTCAACCATGCTTCAACAGAATTATGTAAAAAAATAAACTCATGAAACAGGCATGGACAAAAATGATGGTACCCCTAACTTAATATTTTGTTGCGCAACCTTTTGAGGCAATCACTGCAATCAAACGCTTCCTGTAACTGTCAATGAGACATCTGCACCTCTCAGCAGGTATTTTGGCCCACTCCTCATGAGCAAACTGCTCCAGTTGTGTCCGGTTTGAAGGGTGCCTTTTCCAGACTGCATGTTTCAGCTCCTTCCAAAGATGCTCAATAGGATTGAGGTCAGGGCTCATAGAAGGCCACTTTAGAATAGTCCAATTTTTTCCTCTTAGCCATTCTTGGGTGTTTTTAGCGGTGTGTTTTGGGTCATTGTCCTGTTGCAAGACCCATGACCTGCGACTGAGACCAAGCTTTCTGACACTGGCTAGTACATTTCTCTCTAGAATTCCTTGATAGTCTTGAGATTTCATTGTACCCTGCACAGATTCAAGACACCCTGTGCCAGACGCAGCAAAGCAGCCCCAGAACATAACAGAGCCTCCTCCATGTTTCACAGTAGGGACAGTGTTCTTTTCTTGATATGCTTCATTTTTTCGTCTGTGAACATACAGCTGATGTGCCTTGGCAAAAACTTCGATTTTTGTCTCATCTGTCCACAGGACATTCTCCCAGAAGCTTTGTGGCTTGTCAACATGTAGTTTGGCATATTCCAGTCTTGCTTTTTTATGATTCGTTTTCAACAATGGTGTCCTCCTTGGTCGTCTCCCATGTAGTCCACTTTGGCTCAAACAACGACGGATGGTGCGATCTGACACTGATGTTCCTTGAGCATGAAGTTCACCTTGAATCTCTTTAGAAGTCTTTCTAGGCTCTTTTGTTACCATTCGGATTATCCGTCTCTTAGATTTGTCATCAATTTTCCTCCTGCGGCCACGTCCAGGGAGGTTGGCTACAGTCCCATGGATCTTAAACTTATGAATAATATGTGCAACTGTACTCACAGGAACATCTAGTTGCTTGGAGATGGTCTTATAGCCTTTACCTTTAACATGCTTGTCTATAATTTTCTTTCTGATCTCTTGAGACAGCTCTTTCCTTTGCTTCCTCTGGTCCATGTCGAGTGTGGTACACACCATATCACCAAACAACACAGTGATTACCTGGAGCCATATATATAGGCCCAATGGCTGATTACAAGGTTGTAGACACCTGTGATGCTAATTAGTGGACACACCTTGAATTAACATGTCCCTTTGGTCACATTATGTTCTGTGTTTTCTAGGGGTACCATCATTTTTGTCCATGCCTGTTTCATGAGTTTATTTTTTTACATAATTCTGTTGAAGCATGGTTGAAAAACAATGTCTGACTTTCATTGGTTAACATTTATAGAATTTTAATTTATTATTACTTTTGTCAGATTAAAGTTATTTCTGTGACCATTGTGACTTTTTCTTTCATTGACCAAAGGGTACCAACAATTTTGTCCACGTCTGTATATATTCAAATTGCAACATTTTTAAAGAACACTCTTTTCTTTTTCGGGTTACCGTTATTATGCAAAGGGTCATTTGTCTTATTGCAAACCTATATCTTGCATATCTCCTAAAAAAGCTCTTATTTCATTCCGGATTATATAGCCAAATATTCTAGTCACCTAGGGTCACTCAAATTTCCCTTTAATTGTTACGTGCACGTTTACCATTACATTTCCTCATTATACTTGCCATTACACGTAGTCCCACCCTCCTATGACCACGTCCTTCAGGTGTTCTCAGCCCTCCTCCCTCACGTCACCTAGCCTCGTCACTCATCAGGTGGCCGCGCCTCCTGACGTGCCTCAAAGGTCCTCAAGAAGGATGGAAGAGGATTCCCCAAATGACATCGTAGGAAAGGATCGTTCATATTATGCAGGGTTTTAAATCAAATTCAATATTCAGGCCCCCGGGCTGCAGGGTCCCCAGCTGGTAGATTCATTCTACTTCTTTCCTATTGATCTGTGCCAGATCAATAGGAAAGAAGTAGAATGGATCTACCAGCTGGGGACCCTGCAGCCCGGGGGCCTGAATATTGAATTTGATTTAAAACCCTGCATAATATGAACGATCCTTTCCTACGATGTCATTTGGGGAATCCTCTTCCATCCTTCTTGAGGACCTTTGAGGCACGTCAGGAGGCGCGGCCACCTGATGAGTGACGAGGCTAGGTGACGTGAGGGAGGAGGGCTGAGAACACCTGAAGGACGTGGTCATAGGAGGGTGGGACTACGTGTAATGGCAAGTATAATGAGGAAATGTAATGGTAAACGTGCACGTAACAATTAAAGGGAAATTTGAGTGACCCTAGGTGACTAGAATATTTGGCTATATAATCCGGAATGAAATAAGAGCTTTTTTAGGAGATATGCAAGATATAGGTTTGCAATAAGACAAATGACCCTTTGCATAATAACGGTAACCCGAAAAAGAAAAGAGTGTTCTTTAAAAATGTTGCAATTTGAATATATAGGATGCTTTTATTATTTATTGAGTTTGTTTGACTTGCAATAGTAGACATGAAAATGTGAATGTGTTTTGGGCCGTTTTCGGCACTTGTAACATGAGAGGCCGGACTATTTAAAGGGCCTGACTGCAGACATGCGCAGTTGTCGCCCCTGAGGAAGCCAGCGAGCGAAACCCGGGTCGGGCAGGAACGTGACGGTTCTTTTTGTGTTTTATGCCTATTTTCTGCAAACTCTTGTGAGTACAATAAAACCTTTTAAACCAACGTAATAGAGGGTACTTCACTATCTTGCGTAATCTTCTTGACCCTGTAGAGGAGGCGGTCTGTGAAGGATTGGATCCACTTTAGGTGAAGAGGAGAGACGCGGGTGCCCTGCTATATCCACTGGAAAAACGGACTACATAGCCTCGAGCAGCGCGGTTCCAACACCCCTATTCCTTGATTACTTAGTGTGAACTACCTACCACACCTTATCGGGACCAGCAGCGCAAGTACTTGTCCTTGTTGGGACTCAGGATTGACTTTTTCTTTATATATATCTCGTATATATTGTTTTATAAATACCCTTTCCCTATTAACACTGTCACATGCCCGATAACAGTGCCAGCTTCTTGCCCTGCAACACTACGCATGCTTCACTCACAAAACTGGCCCTTCCTCTATAACAATGCAAAATATTCCATACCAGGAACCAACATGTGAACCATAGAATTAAAGCCTTGGATCCTCATTGTGAATCTGCTCTTACGTTCACGGATATTTTTTCTGTCCAGATTTCAAAACTGTGCCATGAAGGACACAAAAACCACTTGGGCTCATTTGTGCTTGGATCTGTGGCATTGAAACTACAATCAACTGCAGGTGTCCAAGGGCCAGCCTCAGATTTCTGCATCAGATTCTGCAGCAAATAAGCGTTGGATTTTTCAGATGCGTATTTCCACTGTGTGACCATGCCCTTTGGGTGTCATTGTGAATGTACAACTGAGGAGCTGCAGAAAAAACTGTAAATGCCCAGCTCTGTCAAGGGGAACTTTATCCCTGCCCCCCATATATCCATAGACATATATAAAGTAAATACATTGCAGTTGGGTTGTAGTTTATTTATATTTCACCCGCAGTTTTTTTTATTACTGTCTGATATATCAATGGAATTCGGATATTCTGACATGTTTTTGCATATGATGGATTTTATACATTTAGTACATTCGTATTGATTTGTTGTTTTTTTTTCTCCTTTAACCACATACTTTAGGCCCTTAAATTTGATGTAATCATAAACTCTGCTGAATACAATACCATTCTGTGCAGATTTATTGATACCATTACAGTAAAGTGACTATATTTACGGCTGTTTTAATGCACTGGGAATGCTGTGGCTGAATACTGCAGATGCACATTGATTGTGACGAGAACCTTCTGCTTGCATTTCCTATATTTATACACTAACCTAAAGAATTATTAGGAACACCTGTTCTATTTCTCATTAATGCGATTATCTAGTCAACCAATCACATGGCAGTTGCTTCAATGCACGTAGGGTTGTGGTCCTGGTCAAGACAATCTCCTGAACTCCAAACTGAATGTCAGAATGGGAAAGAAAGGTGATTTAAGCAATTTTAAGCGTGGCATGGTTGTTGGTGCCAGACGGGCCGGTCTGAGTGTTTCACAATCTGCTCAGTTACTGGGATTTTCACGCACAACCATTTCTAGGGTTTACAAAGAATGGTGTGAAAAGGGAAAAACATCCAGTATGCGGCAGTCCTGTGGGCGAAAATGCCTTGTTGATGCTAGAGGTCAGAGGAGAATGGGCCGACTGATTCAATCTGATAGAAGAGCAACGTTGACTGAAATAACCACTCGTTACAACCGAGGTATGCAGCAAAGCATTTGTGAAGCCACAACACGCACAACCTTGAGGCGGATGGGCTACAACAGCAGAAGACCCCACCGGGTACCACTCATCTCCACTACAAATAGGAAAAAGAGGCTACAATTTGCACGAGCTCACCAAAATTGGACTGTTGAAGACTGGAAAAATGGTTTCTTGAACATGAGAATGAGTTCACTGTACTAAAATGGCCCCCACAGTCACCAGATCTCAACCCAATAGAGCATCTTTGGGATGTGGTGGAACGGGAGCGTCATGCCCTGGATGTGCATCCTTCAAATCTCCATCAACTGCAAGATGCTATCCTATCAATATGGGCCAACATTTCTAAAGAATGCTATCAGCACCTTGTTGAATCAATGCCACGTAGAATTAATGCAGTTCTGAAGGCAAAAGGGGGTCCAACACCATATTAGTATGGTGTTCCTAATAATTCTTTAGGTGAGTGTATATACATATAGTGTGGGGTTTTGCTCTGGTAGACAGGCTAGCGGAGGAAGTACAGAGGCAACCACAAAGTCTTTAACTTAAACAGTTCAGTGTTTATTCACACATAAGAAAAAACTAAATGACTGTTCACAGTCTTAGGGCTGTTTCACACGAGCGGATGCCGTGCGTGACATCCGCTGCGTGAATGACAGCCAAGATGCGATGCGGACAGCAGACGCACGGAGCAGTAACATGATTGATAATGCTCCGTGCCTCTCTGTGATCTCTTTACTATGAAATAACAGTGAGATAAAGTTGTCACTGTGATTTCGTAGTAAAGAGGTCACAGAGAGGCACGGAGCATTATCAATCATGTTACTGCTCCGTGCTTCTGCTGTCCGCATCGGATCTTGGCTGTCATTCACGCAGCAGATGTCACGCATGGCATCCACTCGTGTGAAACAGCCCTTAGTGTTTGTTCACACAATGCAGTGTCCATAGAACAAAATCTTCACCTGGTTAGCAGTTTTCTACTCACAGTCCAGAGCAGGCTTTAGGGGCCTGTTTCCCGGCATGCGGCTCTCAGCCCTTTAGCACGGCACAAATTCACAGGTCCCAAAACACAGAGACTCCCCAGCTTCTCTGTCAGACGGAGGATAAACCACATCCAGCTGAGACTGCTGGCTGGGTTTGATATAGGCCAAAAAAGACCCGGCCTGGAGCGTGGGGAGCAGCCACCCACCCAGCACTTTGGCTACTCCCAGTAAGAGTCAGCCCGGATCGGCTTTACTGCCATACTAACAACAAAACAGTGTCAGTCAGCACTTACCTCACTGAGGCCAGGAATCTCGGTGACACGTACCTTCCATCAATGACAGCCCCTTGCCTTCCTACAATATATATATATTTATATATAATGTGTGTCTGTGTGTGTATATATATATATATATATATATATATATACGGTGTATATATCTATGAAAATGTCACTTAGCACTGTATATTAAGCTTGCCATGTGTTGCATTGCTTAGCAAGCACCGGGCCTGACCTGCAGTTTCTCCATATACAGGAACCAAAAACATTTTAGGTACCTACTAGATGGATTTCGAAATTACATGATTTATTTCATTTCTTAGTTCTGAAAGAAACCTCATTTTTTGCTTTAGGCAACAGAAAGCTTTTCAAGATCAGTTACTTCCAATCTATTTTACCTTTTTTCATCCTGAAGAAAACCACTGACATTATGGAAGTTTAACGCAGAATGATGTATTATTTCACACGGTTGAATTGTAAGGTGCTGTATTCACATTGGCTCATGACTTTACATAGCGGATAGAATAAGTACTGTATAAATTGTTTTGATTAGGATCAAAACTATGAGAGGGGATTCGTTTCAGAACTCTTACAGTCCTGAAAGGGACCAGTGACCTTCCTGTCTGGCTATAATATAATATAATAAAGCTATTTTTTTGTTTTTTTGATCTGAGTCTCCGTTCCCAAGGGGCTGACCTCAGAAAGAAGTGGAGCTTGAGTGCAACAAAAGCAATGGTGATGCCCTCATTGCACCAAATTTGTGTATCAGGAAAAAGTATCATAATTCAGGAATGAAAACCTGAACTACAGCGATGTGTCTATGCAAATAGTTGGCTAAAGAGGTCACTGGTGATAGACTCCCTTTAATATATTTTGAAAAAATTAAGTATGCAGTTGAAAGCTCAAAATGCAATTTACTTCTAAAATGACATGATGCCTCTTAGTGAACTGTGTGCTTTGATAAGCTGTTATGAATCTCTCACAACAGCATAAAGTGAGCACTCACTGTATATTAACAATATTTAGCGGTAATACACTAGAGGCGCTGCTTCTTTTTTCCTTATCCATTCTTTTTCTTGGTGAACGTTGCTACATATTAATACTCACCTATCAGGTCTACAAAACGTGAAATCAATAGGACCGAGCATGGTCAGCACACTAAGAGGGGTCATTTATTAAGACCGGCGTTTTAGACGCCGTTCTTAATAGCCCCTATAGCTGGAGGTGATTCCGCAGAAGTTATGAAGAGGAACCGTTCACTACATAACTTCGGAGTATTCTCTGCTGGACTAAATCTATGCCAGCTCCCTTGCTGGTGTAGATTGAGAACATTTTCTACACCTAAAACTGGCATAGAAAATGATAAATGAGATGAGCCCAGCGACTCGCCCTCTTGACTGCCCACATCACTCCCCCTTCTTTAGACCTGGCATGAGCGAGAAAAAGTCGTAGATTGCGGCGCAAAAAACCTTTGTGCCACAATCAGTGCCAGATATACTCAAAAAATTGCCATATATCTGATAATAAATGACCCCCTATGTGTCATTTGGGGTGACTTATAGTTTATTCCTGATGACTCATATACCATTACTCCAAAACATACTGCAGCAGCATTAGGAACCACAGTTATGTGTGCGGTTTTAAAGGGTAACTCTGCCTTTTCTGCTTAGAGCACTCTGCCCCGTTGGCTTTCATTGGCTCTGCTTGATTTTTCGAACATGTGGAGTACAGATTCATAGAAAACATATGGGATCCATTCTTCCCGCCCTCGAAAAGCTGAGCATTGAGCAGAGCAGATGAAAACTGAAGGGGCAGAGCACTCTGAACAGTACTTTTGTCCCTTCGTTTTTTCAACAGAGGTTTAGGTAAAATATGGAATGCACTGTGGGGCAACCCTTTTTTTGGAAGATTAGAATTTAAGGCATTTAACCAGTGTTTTATACAGTATTCCAATGATCGCTCTTCATGAGTCAAACAAATTAAATTATGTCATTAATATAGCAGTAATAGCTATTCTGGGGAAAACAGCTGGACCATATGTATTTGTCTTACCTTGGGGGCTGCATATAAGGCACATGAGGAACCAAGGTAATACCGGTATTTCCATAGCTTGTAAATGCAGGAGGAAGATAATGGCAAGTGCTAATCAAATTTAGATTGTGAAGAACATGTCATCCCTAAATTGTACCTATTAGAATTATTTTAGGGCTTGAAAGCATGATAGTGAGTAAGAAGATGCTTCAGAGCTTTTGATCCATGCATTGAAAAATAAATGCACCCAGCATAGCTCTATGTGTACATCTTGTGTATTTTAAAGGGCTGGTCTGTTGGTGAGATATATCATCACTGTCTTTCCAAAGCTTAACAGGTCCTTGCTGGTTTCTACATTTTGGTCTCTGGTTCAGTCTTGACACCCAGGAACTGGTCAGAAATGCCTGCTTAGCCAGTCAGTGACGTAAGTGGGTAACTGCTATGGCCAGTTATTGGCTGGGTGGCCATTTCCTGTGTGTCAAGGCCAGAACAGGAAGTGAAGATCAGGTGGGAACTGGTAGCTTGGGAATTGCAGTTGTTGGGGTATCAGTCAGGTGAGTAATTATAATTTTTTTAACCCTTTCTAAAAAAAATTATACTGCCAACCCTTTAATTCAAAAGTCACACTCCTATCTATGTGGATTTATACAGAAGGAGAAAGAATTCTGAAGCTGAAGTAGGACTTCTCACATGACAGCCCACACTCACTCTACATGACCCTGACTTCAGTGAGAGGATTTCTTTAATTTGTTATCAGTCTGAAAAGAAAATTGCATGCTATACAAAAAATATCGGGGAATATCGGGGAAAAAGAGAACTTGATAAGTCTGTCTTCATATTTTTTTTTTTATCCCTCGTTTTACCATGATTCTATTTTCACAAATCTTTTTTCTTGTAAACATTAAAATGTAAATGCATATGGTACTAGATAACACGGGATTCAACACCAAGCTTTCTTTGATGTACTTTTGTGCATATCTGATATTTGTCATTTTTTCACTATACCTTTTTGATGCACAATCTCCGGTTCCCATAAAGCGTAGCTGACAAGTTACTTTTCGTAATCTCTATGCATGACTCACAACAAAATGGAATGATTTGTTGACCGTGACTAATAGTTGGACGTAAATTGACATTTTGTAGCCACCAGCCACTTTCCTATCATGATGCATAGAACAAGGATAGAGATAACTAGCGTGAAATATTGAGGGAAAGTGTTGTGCGTTATATGGAAAGATTTCATTCTGGTTGCATTGTGTTTTTGACCTTATCTCCAGAAGCTGTGTGATCATTCATTTCACTGGACAGGGGTGTTTCAGAAGAATTAATTTCTGACATGTTACAGCAAAGTTATAGTACATCACTGAGCAAGAAAAGTGACTCTGGCATATTCTCAAGGAATTGAGAAAGAAGTCTTGTGAAGAATGAGAGTGTGAGAAAGTGAGCAAGATATTCCCGGAAGATAAATGGCACATAAGATTGCCCCCTTCTTTATTTCAGGATAAACTCTTTTGGTTATCAATCAGTTCTAAGGTGACAAAGAAGTGACCATTAGGTGGTTTCATTAACACTCTGTTGGCTGCCAGCACAGGGTGACCCACATCTATCTTCATTAGAAAGTTCCTATCTGTAAGGAGTGAACAGATGGGTCATTATTGCCAACACTGCCCTCTGGGTCTACCTAGAGGACAGGCAATATCATCTCATGTAGGACACACATGTATAAGATACCTCACACTGAGTAAAACACAGGCTTAAATTAACTGCAAGGTTTGTCACATTAAAAGTGTCCTTGCAGTTGTGTCCTTGTGGTTATAAAAAATGACAATTGTATGAGTTAGACAAAAATAAAAGAAAACATAGGAGGCAACAATAAGAATAAGTTGACCTATCTAAAAAGTATTGAAAATGCTTTATCCCAATTAGGGTCCATTCACACGTCCGTATGTGCTTTGCGTATCCGCAAAACACGGACACTGGTAATGGGCGGTCCGCACATCGCAGGCACTCTCATAGAAAATGCCTTTTCTTGTCCGCAATTGCGGACAAGAATAGGACATATTCAATTTTATGGCGGAGCGGAAGTGCGGATCCGCAAATGCGGATGTGGATAGCACGTTCCGCCCCCATTGAAAATGAATGGGTCTGCACCTGTTCCACAAAATTGCGTAATGGGTGCGGACCCATTTTGCGGACGTGTGAATGGACCCTAAAATGAATACTTAGGGCAAGACTTGTTAAGACTGGTGTTTAATACCCCAGTCTGAAACCGAAGATCGTTAGACTTAAATGCATCAAATTTGCTAAAAGGCATGTGCCACTAAATACATTTAATGCATTTTAGTCTATTTTTAAGCAAACAAATTTAAATATATGATTGCTATGAGCAGGCTTATATTTGTGCCACGTTTTGCACCATAGAAGAAGAAGATCCTAAAAAATTTCATTTAATTGTGTAAACCCCATCTAGTCTCATACAAAGCAAAAAATAGTACCGGTTATGTTCCTGAGTCTTCACTTCAGTCTCCATGCTCCTGCTGTGCTCCATTTTTTACAACCCAAACTTCCAGGTGGTGGGCGTAGATGAGAAGCAGCCACAACACTTCCCATCGTGTTAGATCATCCAGAAACGTAAACACCTACTACACCCTCGGATGAAAACAACGCCCACTTCACCCTTCATCGTCCCTTTGATGTCTCCTCCTAATGTTTCCTTCCACACAGCTTTGATATGACAAGCAGTGGACTTACTACTATTCTGCCAGGGATTCTGACAGACGGGAATATAGGAGGCCTGGTCGTGATCTCATACTGTCTCCACAGAAGGTGCATTCATGAGGCCACTCTCCTGATCTCTGGAGAGGGACGGAAAAAGTACTACTAGTATATTATTAGGTTACAGGGCCTGGCAGGGGAAGCAAAGGGGGAGGAAAAAAATTACACCTGGATAACTCCTTTGAATGTGCTAAACTGCTGTTGGCTACAACCCTCCTGCTAATCTATGCCCACTTTCTTGGCACTTTTCAATAGGGATGGGAGAAGAGAATATTATAGAGCAATTATCACGTGTGTCATAATTTGTAACTTTTAAATGTCAAAAAGCTGATGCAAATCCATTGATAAATTTTGGGTTATTCTTATTCTATTTACTACCGAGTTAACAAATAGCTGTTGAGCTATCAACTTTTTAAACCATAATAAATAATTTCTTTATATGTCCCTGTTCATGTGCTGTATTAGGTCATATGGATGTCATAAAGAGGGGGTCACCCATGCCGTGTCACTCACGCTTGTGGACAAGGGCCACCAATGTATTGCATTTGTAATGTGTTGTATTCACTTGTGTTTCTACTGCATTCTGAGACTAGATAAAACTTGAAGCAATTCAGCTCCAGTGCCTACAACCAGCATCTCTTATTGCCATAAATAATTAGAAGGGCCTGTAAAATATTCTGTAATTTGAGTAATTTCTCTTGCTATTGGTTATAGCAACTGGACTGGGGTTCCTTATAAATTTTGTTGATTTATTGAAAAATATACAACTTATTGGATTCTGTAGCAGGATTCATAGGAAACATTCCAATATACTTCAATACAGTACAGAACTGAGGTTGTAGCTGTTGTCATTTGAGAACTTCTTTGTCATGCCCGTGTGTGGGAGGGAGACACCACACCGGACAAGAAGGAGAGGGAACAAGGAACAAGGCCTGAAAGCAAAGGAAGAAAGAAGGACGCCTCCTAGTCAAATCCCTAGTCACAGTATTGACTAGCTATCAGTATGAATAGACCCCAAAGGTACAGAAGGTCAGTTCATACGCAGGAGTACCTAGAGTCCTAACTCACCCTATAAGACCCTGGCGATAGTGACAGGACTGAGACTACCTGTTCCTCCAGAAAGGAAGGTTGACCAGGAGTCTCCCTCAGGCCTACAACAAAGGGCAGGGAAAAAACAACACACAGATAAACGAAAACAAAAAGCAAAAAGGTAAAGGAAACACTTAAACTTTCCAGCAGCTATGGCAGCAACAGGACCACAGATACCACTGAAGCTATAAACTGCACAGCATTGTGGGAGAAGCAACTATAAATAAGGAAAGTTAAAGGGCTAACCTATATGCTCCTTAGTTTTGGATCAAGCCAGTCGGACGTTTATTCATAAGTTCCAGCTATCTGCAACATCATCCGTGACATTATAAACCGCCGTAACCGTCTTAAGTATGGATCCGGTTTCAGCCTTGATTGACCGCATGCAAGGTCTTTCACTGGAGGTAGCAGATCTCCGTAAAACTGTGTCTTAGTTTCAGGTGACTGGTTCTTCTGGCGTTCATGAAGTTTGTTCCGAGCCTAAGATCTCGCTTCCGGATACGTTCTCCGGGGTTAGTGAGAATTTTGTTCGCTTTAGAGAGGCTTGCAAACTTCATTTTCGCCTACTTCCCCATTCCTCTGGTGATGAGGAGCAGAGGGTGGGGATCATCATCTCGCTGCTCAGGGATAACGCTCAGTCTTGGGCCTTTTGGCACAGCCCCTCCGATCGGTGGATTAATTTTTTGTAGCCCTGGGGCAGATATATGATGACCCGGATCGTATTGCTCTGGCTGAATCTAAACTGCGTCTTTTATACCAGGGTAAACAGTCCGCAGAGATATATTGTTCTGAATTTCGGAGATGGGCAGCTGATACTGGTTGGAATGATGCTGCACTCTGAAGTAAATTTTGTCATGGTCTTTCGGAAAGATTGAAAGATGCATTTGCTTTTCATGAGAGACCAGCCTCGTTAGAATCTGCCATGTCTCTAACTGTTCGTATTGACAGGCATCTTAGAGAGAGAGAGGAGACTACTCCTTCCTGTCATATTCAGCCCAAGGACAGTGGGACTGTCTCATTCAGTGCGCAGGGGTCTCAGTCTCTCTCAATCCCCTCTGAGGAGGAGGCCATGCAGCTGGGTTTGCTTGCCTCTGATAGTAGAGGATTCAGCTCTCAGAGGAGGGTATGTTTCTGTTGTGGGGGTATAAATCATTTGGCTAATGTTTGCCCCTCTAGGAGATTCATAGAGTTTTCTGAGGGTAATAAAAAAAAACTGAAAGAAAAAAAACCCTCTAAAAACTTTCCATTTGTTACTATTGGCAAGGTTGATGCGGAAATTGAAGGTTTGCCATTTGCTTGTAGTTCCCGTTTTCTCCTACCTGCCAGGGTGGCGCTAGACAGCAAGAACATTGTTTGTGAAATTTTTGTAGATAGTGGAGCAGCTGTCAATCTCATTGATAATCAATTTACAATAACGCATGGTTTCCAGGTATGCACTTTGGAAAAGGATATACCTGTTTTTGCTATCGATTCCACTCCACTTTCTCAAAGATTGTTAAAGGGAACCTGTCACCGGGATTTTGTGTATAGAGCTGAGGACATGGGTTGCTAGATGGCCGCTAGCACATCCGCAATACCCAGTCCCCAAAGCTCTGTGTGCTTTTATTGTGGAAAAAAAGCAATTTGATACATATGCAAATTAACCTGAGATGAGTCCTGTCCCTGACTCATCTCACGCACAGGACTCATCTCAGGGTAATTTGCATATGTATCAAATCGCTTTTTTACACAATAAA